>NC_134414.1:69692453-70993667 GCF_030867145.1 Opisthocomus hoazin | reverse complement strand
TCACGCTCAGCTGATTTCCTTGTCGAGTAATTAGTTGCGATATTCGCACGATCCTAGCTGATGCTAACCGAGTCGAGGAATGCACGCGGGATGACTATAGATCATACCCAGTTACTGCCGCCTGCTATCTTAAAGTCCCATTTGATCTGAACTCCCGCCCCCCCCCCAACCCCCAAATCTCTGCTGCTTGCTTACAGCGCTTCCCTTTTTGTTTGCTTGCTGTTTTGCGGGGGGCTTTCAACCCTCACCTTTGCAGAACGGCGGTGGGTGCCTGGTGACGCTCGCCGGCCCTCCCACGGGTGTTCAGAACCCGAAGGGAGCGGGGACCGCCCGCAGCCCCCGGCCCGGCGCGGAGGTTCCCCCGCCGCTCCGGAGGCGTGGGGCAGCAGCCCACGGCTGCGGGGATGCAGGCAGCACCCCCGCGCTCCAGGAGAGCCCTTGCCGGGGCTTTTGGGTCAGCACAGCAGGCACACAGCTTTCGGGACTGACCAGAAAGCTGCTGCCTCAGAAACCCCATATTTTTTTAAAATACATATAAAAAATCCCAGTGGTGCCTAGAGCGCTCTGGGCTGAGGCTACTGGGGACCCTTCGGGTCACAAGCACCAGCCCTGAGGTAAGATTTCTCCCATGCCTAGACAGTGCCAACTACAGCCTAGCACTGGGCAAACCCACTTTATTCCGGAACAATTGCCTCTGAGTTGTTCTACGTCAACTGTAGCTGCAACTTTGGGTGTGTGGCAGGTGGTTAAAATACAGAGGGTGTCTCTGTGGCCGGCCCCTGGCTCTAGAGTGGAGCCGTGGACAGCCTTCAGTCAAGTCCCTCGCGCAGAAAAACGCCTGTAGCTGTTATCCAGCCCATCTGCCTGCAGAGAAAGGCTATGGGTAAAACCCTGACCCTTATTTTCTGACAAGAAACTGACCAACAAATCTGGAAAAAATATTTTTTGATAGCTTTGCCAGATAATAAAAAACTCCCCTTGCTGCCTAAAAATGGACATTCTGTACCTCTAATGTGGCTGCTTTTTCCACCTGTATACTTTCATGAGTATTTTACTGCTTTCCAACACACACAGCTGTCCCTTTTTCAGCATGCTGCCACGAAACCATTTCGACCCTCAGAAGTCAAAACAGAAATGACATAAATATACAGTTTTTCCTCCAATGTAGTTTTATTAAGTCTTGAAATGAAGTCCAGTGACAACCTGACTGTCCTAAAATTGGTCCGAAATACAGATCTGCACCCTCTTCAACTGCAGTGTCATCAGAAATCCAGGCACTCAACTTGTATTTATTCCCATACTTCAAACATCAATATTAGTATGTTTTTAGGGTGGAAATATCATGGCACAAATTCAAATGACAGAGCTGGAAAATGACTCTGAAATAACATGCAAAATGGAAATAAAGATGACTATGATTTTGCTGTTTTACATGGGGCTTGTGGTGTAGACAGGAAACACAAAGATCACTCAAACCGTGTTTTCCATGGGCTCGGTTCCTGTGACCGCAGTGGAATTATGCTAGATCTACACTGCAGGGAAATCAGAGGGAAGCTACAAGACACGAAGGCCGCAAGCTATTAAAAGTCAACAGGTGAAACCTAATTGCATTGCTGCACTGTTAATTCTCTCATTTCATTTTAGAACAGCAGATAGTCATTGAAATATTTTCTTGGTGGGTTTTTTTAGGTCTTCGTTTTACCTCTCCTTTGAACAGGGCCTGAAGTCCGAACCGTTCAAGCACAGAATGCGCATTCCTAGACCGAGGAGCAAGTCAGTTTTTCAAGTGCCTTATGACTAGAAAGCACGTGGTGGGAATCAGGTCATCCCACTGCAACGTGATGCAGTCACTCGAGGAAATTATTGAACTTGAAGGCAGTGCCGTAACGTGGAGCTTGGCTCAGCAGCAGGCCTCGTGGCTTATCAAGGAGACTGAGGCAAACCAACACTCCTCAGCGATGGACGAAGCGTTTAGACACTGCCGACACTGCCACGCGCCCACTGGAACGTGCTGCGGCTTTCAGAAGTCAGTTTCTTTCCGAGCATCCAAGCTCGTGTATCAAAAGGTCTAACTTCTACCGTGACAAACAAACATGTTTGCACATATTTTCTACACATTTAATATTACGTATTTGTGTTTCCTGGGGGACGTGTGATAGCACATTGTCCGTCTGATGCCCAAGCTGTGTATGCAAATAAAAGGCATATATTTTGTTCTGTTATTTCTACAGATGTTCCAGTGCTGGCAAAGTGTCTTCTCGGGTCATTGGGAAGGGAAGACCATAAAGAGGCAAAGCTTGCTGAGACAGTGACTGCTATGAAACTACTTAAATCCTTCAGCTCCCCTTCCAGTGAAGATGATTCATTTTTGCTGGGCATCTCCTTTGTATCATTAGGACTGCCACTGCTTCACCCAGTGGGTTAAATGGCTTTTCTGTTACACTGGGTCCAGCTGTGCTGTCAACTTGTTACCTCAAGTTTCACCCAAGTGTCCTGACGCCCTGATTGTCCCCACCGCAGAAATCCTGGGCTTTTGGCAGGGATGAACTTCTCGTTTCATTTATGAGGAAACCTGGAGGAAGGACAGAAGACGGTTTGCTCCGGAGCCCTTTCCTTTGCTCCGGAGCCCTCTCCTTGTAGGCAATACGGACACCAGCCAATCTGAACTGGGAGCCATGGGCTCGCTCCCCACTGCAGACAAAAGCAGTTCGCACCATGCAATCAACTGGATGTTAACAACGATTAAGAAACAGCCTGAGGTCCTTGGGTAAGTCCTTAAGATTTCAATATTTGTAGGGATCTGGGATATTTAGATACAAAATTCTCACTGACATGAACAGAAGTTCTGCATCTAAATCCCTGGATTTAAGTCCTCTCAGGCTGAAGATTTGAGATATCTGACTTAATCTCCCCAAGCCCCCACTGAACAATGGATGCACTGGTTACCTTAATACACAGGAACATCACAAAGGAATTACGAGTACAAAGTTGCTAATACTTCTAAAGAGAGATAAAGAGGTAACAAACGTGCTACGGATTATTGATCCTATTTACCACCACTACACTCACTGGGATGGGAAAGCGGGAAACAATGGTCAGAATATCAGAGGAGTGTTGTCTTGGGTGAAAATATCCCTCCTACTAATGTGATGACTGTCTAGTGGAGTTGTGGTTGCTGGGAATTCACTCACTGATTTTATGGAGAGATAAAAGAGTGGAGTTTATATGGAATAAACCCCTTTTGAATAAAACAATCTGCATAAATGCTTTAAGAAAGCCTATAATTATGATAAAAATGTTGCTCAGAGTTAAAATTATGAAGCAATCAAAATTTATAAACAGTCTCTCATCGACTTTTAATCATACTTTCTCATATACAAACTGTAGAAAACATATAGTAGCAATATATAACAATACACATTTTATTTTCAGTAATTTAGGGTCCCATGCAATTGCTCTTCAATCAGACAAAGCTCAGCTTGTCAAGCTCTGCAGGACTACCCTTAAACGTCAAAAAACGGCACAAAGGCCACTAGTTTTCTATACACTTAGCTGGGGCTTTATCCTGCTAGCAGCTGAACACCTCTGGAGAGGTGTAGTGCACTCCTTGGGCTGGATCCAAAGCTTTCTGTGATCGTATCCCCACTAAGAGCCTCTGGATCAGGGCCTCTACTCCCACTGCCTTTTCTGGAGATGCTCCTTCAGTGCAACACGGGATCCGACCCACGTTTCCCCTGAAATTCTCTTGTAGACATTGCTCTTCATTTGTGATTCATTAAGGAGAACGCTTAAATTACTAGGACTTGGATGGCGAGAGGTATTCAAAGGAAGGAATATTTGTAGTGGGAACCTTGCCAATCTGAATGGTAGCTTACCATGTCTATAAGCTCCGCTTTTCCTTTGAGCTGAACTAGCTGAACACATTTGGGATGCATTCCGATAGCAACGTGCCTCCCTTGGCAAGTAGTAAGACTTATAGGCACTATTGTGTCACGAGAAACGTTATCACAGATGGGTCAAATTAATGAAACATTTGCTTCAAGGAATATTTTTATTTTTGTTAAATGCAGCGTTACTAGATTCTTTTCTGAAACAGAATGGCATGCAGTCTTCCATCTGAATTCCTTATGAAAATGAGATCTTTTATTGAATTGACTGGCACAGCTCTTATTGATAGGCTAACCGTTCAACTCTCCTTAATTATCAGAGCAAACAGCCTTTTCTGCTAAAACATTGATTCAAACACTGCTTTCAGCTAGACATATTAATAAGGAATAACTGCACTGGGTTTCACAAGGTTTACACCTTTCTAATGGAGTGTGAAACAATGTCCACTATTTCAATGCTCTCAAGAGGAGAGACCCTTGCACGACTTTGTATTGATTCCAGCTATCTCCAGGTCCTTGGGAGCTCACCCACATTTCCCTGACCGAAAGCCTGAACCAGACGTCACCGAGAAGGTAGGCGGCAAGGAGGAGGACTGGAGAAGTCTCCCTCTGCAGAGTCTGTGGAGCAGACTCTACGAGATGCTTATCCTCTTAGTTTGTGGAGCAATATGAGTGCTTTGTGGGTCTTTCGAAGAAATAGTGCTGTATTTTATATCAATTCCACATGCTTGAAGGGGAAACATGTTTTGGGCTCGAGGAAGTGAAACCTCAGCCTGATCCACTGGCTGATGACTTAGGTGGCAGTTTTTTCAAGGATGGAGAAGCGCTGTGCATGCAGTTCGATGTGCATTCTCTGATAGCACTGGGCTGTCCAGTAATGGTATTCCATGCTTGTCATGCTCCTACCCATGCCCCAAACCTAAGCACGGTGGGACTTTCCTTTCCAGCCAAAAAAGGAGATCGTTGTGATTTTGGGACTTTCTCATTTTGTGAGAGGCAGATTTTTTTTCCTCTTCTTTTTACAGCCCATTTTTCTCATTCTTGGCTCTTTTAGGGGTTTGCCTACAGAAGGATGAGTAGAAGTTTTTTTTTGTGGTTAATATGACACTCCACTTAAAGGACTTCTTTGCTATGAAATCTCTATATTTAGCAGTCTATAAGCACTGGATGTAAACCTCAGGCCTCACTTTGTATTGATATATGGGCCTAAAAACATGGTTCTGTTTCCCACAACAGCTGTGATAGATGAATGTCATGAGTGCTCTGTGTAGGATGGAGGGCAAAAACACCACAACAAAACCTAAACAAACCTAAAGCATGAAATCAAACATTCTGTATACTTACACTAAAATTATATTGAAAATTGGGAGCACGAACTACCAAACTAGGCTTCTTTCTGTTTCACAAACTGCAACATTTGTTTAAAAAAATCTAAAGCATAATTGCAAATTCAAATTTCCTCCCCATTCTAACATCGACATTTGTGTTTTTCTCTTAACATCTTCCACATGTTAATGGAGCAGCTTCCTAGCCCTCTTGTTATATATCACATTCAATGTAACAGTTTAGCAAATTCTCCAATTGTGTTGGTGTTTGCTTTCTCAGACATGGAGAGCAATTTGATGTGTCCTTTTAATGAGTCACTTTCATGCAAGGAGGAAAACAGTGGTTGGGCAAGTTATTAAAGCTTTCTGCTCATTGATTTTAAGACTCTCTACTGAATCTATGTTGCTTAAAACCCAGCCTGTTTTGTTAGAAGGTTATTCAAATCATCTTTTCTTCTAAATCCTAAGTTTGAAGCACTCCAGCTTCCTTCCACTCCTTTGCAGGGGCTGCAGATTTGTCACTGAATTGACTCTGCCACCGAACTCCGCGGTGAAATCCATGATTTCACTAAAAAAGTTTTTAATACTTGGGTTGCTAATGATAACTGTCCAAATGTCAAAAGGATGGAAAACCATCTGTGAACGGAAGGGCAAATACAAGTCTAGCAGGGGCAGGAGTTCTCTTCATCCGTCGCAGGCATTGACTCTAAACAGTAATGGTGACAATACAAATGTCATTTTTTAAGCTGTGCTCCTGCTGATCTTTTCAGCCACATGTCTAATGCGTATACCAACCTACTTATCTTGGTTGAATGCTGAGGTAGACACAGGGTGGTATGCCTGGGAGAAAACTAATTGCAAATGATGATTTCTTCAGAGGGACAAGGATCTCAGGGCTCAACAAGATGACCATGAGAAGAACAGATCTGCCAGATCTCCTACACTGGCCACTGAAGTCACTCCAGTAATCACCATAGCGCTACCTACGGTCACAGGTGGGATTGCACTAGACTTCTTTTGGGGCTTCACTTACCTGACAAGACTCCAAGGGAAGAGGCTACAGGTTTGAATGAATATTTTTCTAGACTGGATCTTGCCTGCTGAACACATGCTAAGGACATTGCTACAACTCATTCCTCCAACTCAGTCTTGCAAAAGCAAATTTTGTTGGAATAAGGGACCATCAGAAAGCAAAACCTATACGACTCACATGAGTTCATTTAAAAGCAAAAATGTAGCTCAAATATGGTGTTTTTTTAATTAAAGATGAGTTTTCTGAAAGCACTGATGGCCCATAATTTATTTGAAATGCAGATGAAATTGGTAGCTGAAGCTACTGGTAAACACAGTTTACTGAGTGCGGGCCTGAGGATATTTTTTCCAAAATATATAAATAAAATTACAATTATTTATTAAAAAATCCTGATTCAATAAAAAAGTTTTAAGTGTCTTTCTGGGAAAAATTACAATGGCTGTACTTAGAGTCTGTCTATTAGAATGACACGGGTCATTATGAAAGTCTTCATTAGACTTCATTAGAAGTCTTACCAAATAGTGAAACCTCTGCAGTACATGCTGAACTACCTAAAACAGCCACAAATTGTCCAAACTAAATAATCTGATACTAGATGTTTTCCACATTTTAATTAGCAAGAGCCGACGTCTGTTGCATAATCCTATTTAATGTCTGTGCTCGATACCTCCCAAGCAGCTCAGCGATTAAGTTCATGCTGTGGTGTGGCTAAATGCATTATCTGAAAGAACACCGCTAACACCAAGATTCACTTTCTGACACAGATGCAATGCAAGTCTGCCTCCTTCCACTGGCTTAACAGAGAAAAAGCTCTATTAACTTGCAGCCTGTTGGCTGCACAGATGCCCCGAGGTATTTTGTATAAATGCATATTGATGTCTCCTGTGAGTTTTTCCTCCCCAGCAGAGTTTCTTTGTAACAGAGATCACAGTGCCCCCATTAGATAATCACCGCTCTACACAACGTCCAGCCTAATCACGCAATTGATCACGGTAAATCAAAGATTTGGGAATTCTTTGAAGAGTTGCTGGCAGCCAACCCTTTCTGTGCAAGGGGCTGTCTTGGCCAGGTGTCCCCTAGAGGAGGATTTAAGGGAGGAGAAGGGAAAGCAGACTGTGAAGCTGCAGCCCGCCTGCCTGCAGTGCCGGGTCCTCAGGTATAGCATGGGCTGTGGCATCTCCCCTCCTCCCTGTCACCGTTCTGCTGCGTTGGACTGTTTGCCACAGAGCAACAGGCTCTCCGGTTCTATAAATTATGGTTGCTAACAAGCCACTCACATACCTGCATGCAACATGAAAAATATAAATTAAACTCTCATCATTTAAGGCTTTCAGAATCACAACCAAGTTCTACTCTGCATACCCACTGGCATCCTTTTTTAGTGTTTTTTTTATTTTGTTTTCACCTCCACACAGCCCTACTGTTCTCGCTGAGGTCATGCGATACAAGCTACATGGCTGGCATCTCCCTCCTGCTTCTTTATTTGAGTCTCAATACATAAAGAATATTTTGTCTGGTGCTCATATAAAAGGGCAGTGCCTTAAGCGTCTGCTTTACCACATTAAGATATCTATTTTAAGATGCTTAACTGTTTCTTCATACAAGAAAAGCAATTTGCCAGTGGCACAGGAGGCGCAAGAGCATTGTTGGCAGAGAACTTCTGTACATTTTCTTGGAAAAATAAACATTTACATAAACATATTTTTAAAATATTTTGAAAACTTACAGTAGAAATGAACACTTGTTATAGTAAAAAAAAATCCAAGTGATTACACAAGATTTTGAGAGTTTTACTATCCCAGCTCAGTTGCTCTCTCTATGAAAAATCCCAAACCCCACAAAACCCTAATTATACTATCTTCTGTCTTTCCTGGAACACCTTTTATTGCAAAAGTCTAGAATGCCTATTGTGTGGCTTTCTCTGCATTTTAATAATGTCTTTTTAAAGGAAGGATTCATATTTCTGCTTATTATAGTATTTTATTGGATGAGAGAACGTATAGATTTCAGTGAGATGTGCACAAATTTTTTAAAAGAAAATGGCCATGGATAGCTGGTGGCAGGTTTGTCTGGTGGCAGAGGAAAACGTAACTTCGGCCCAAGCAAATGTTTGTGGAGAGGACCTGAGGTAGACCTCTCAGGAAAAAAGATATCTCCCAAATCCGAAACTGGAATTTATGGTCCTGGTTCACCAGTCCTTTCTTCCACAGAGCTCCTGCTGCGTGCTAAACAGAGTTTAATGGGAGAAAACCATTGTATGAGTGGATGATGTGGAGTGTATTAGAATACACCTAGAATGAAATTAATGTTCCCTTGAGGAGAAGGTGCAAACTGGTACTAGAGATAGCGTAATATATTATTTGTCCACGAGAAATTTTTTTAAACAGTTGGTTTGTTTTTTTTTGGTCTGTATGCATTTCTGTTTGGGTGCTTTATTTCAGACAAACTCCATGCAGAAATTTATAAAGATTCCCCTTATTCCTTCTATGTCCAACAAAGACCAGAAAAAAATACAAATGTATGCAAGGATATTAGATTCATTATGGGTACTACTGTGTTTGTTAATGATTTTAATGACATTTATTTAGAGTAAAGACACTGAACTACATGATATGGTTCTTTTCATTGTACTTCTCTGAAGCCTCTGTGATAACAAAAAGTTTGTGATTCTTCCAAGTAGCCAGAAGTGGCTAATCTGGGATGCTTGATATCCAGCACAGAGAAAAGAGTCTTCTTCAAAATATGGCCCTTCTTAACCTCCATCTCTACTCTTCCATCTCTCTCTCCACTCCCAGAGACAGTGTATGTGTTGTGTCTGCATCTCTTAGTGAAACGAGGTATTTCCTACAAACATGGGTGTACATGGAGAATCCTTAGGGACTCAGAGTCCCTCACACTGAATGTCTTTTTTCTGCCAGCCTGCCTTGGAAATAAAAGCCGAGAAGTTATCTTATGAGAATCAATGGCACTTCTTAGAGAAGACAGAAAATAAAAACACAGTCCAAGTAATGAATGGAATAACTTTAATTGTGTTTGCTTTGGGTGTATGGACTCAGTAAAACTCACTTATACAAACGTGTTTTAAAGTTAATTATCTGCTATAATTTCCCTCGAAATATATGAAAGGGATGTTTTTCTCAGTCTTCTGTGAAGTCATTCAAGCATCCAAATGATTGAGCTCTGGCATAAAACTGTTGACATTAAAATAAGGTGTAATAAGGAGAACTGGGTAATTGCTAGAAGGTCAATGAAGAGAAAACGAAGCAGCTGGGCTTAATTTAACAGTAGCACTGCAAGCAACACTGGCAAGTGAAAGAATGGCCAACTGGACGACCTGCATTGAAGAAACTGAAAAATGACATGCCATTTTCTTATATTCAGATAATCAGTATCAAGTTACAGACAGTTCTGCTATTGAAAATATATACAGACAAACTGAGTGGGATGCACCCTGCCAAAAGTCTGTGTTCTCAAAGTCTGTATCATCTGAGCTGGTGATCTGAACCCCCTGTAAAGCCAATGGAAAGAAAGAGCTTTTTGAAGGGCATGACTGATTTCTTCCTAATGTACGCATCTAAAATGTAGTCCTCTAGAACTACGTCTATTTTTCTTCACTGGATATGAAGAGACCTGGAGGTAACAAGTTCATATGTGGACATCTATAATTAGATGACGTAAATCCCACCCAAGGAATATCTGATGCTGGAAAACCAGCAGCAGTGTAGGCAGAACAGGGGAAGACCAGGGAGTAACAGTCTTCGGCACCTGTCATCTGCTGCCACACCAGGTCCTTAGTGGGGAACTTCAGGAGTGTCCAGCGACACAACACACACTTAGCATTTGTGCTGGTCCTTGGTTTTGTAGGATATATACAGGGTATACACTCTGGTCCCAAAGTTAGAAAGAGGACTCCTGTTTCATGATCTGCATCTTTCTCCTATTCAGTTTGTTCCTGCCAAGGCTATTAAAGGATAATATGTTTCCTTATGCTTACTTTAAAATTAGTTCATCTAGCAGCTGGTTATTTCTCCAAACTGAGTGCAATGCCTCTACCCATTGTGGAGAAGGCTTACAAAGTATCTGGAGCATGCAAGTGATGTCTCGAGTCAGGTGGGAAAGGCTACTGGTGTTCAAGTAGGACTGGTAATTTTGTCTTGTAAAGAAAATAAAAAATGAGTTTTCTCTCCCCCCCCCCCCCGAATTTTGCCACCCCCTCCCCATTTTAATTTAGTTATCAATTGTGATTACAAACAGAACTAACAACCCTGTGTGTGCCGGAATAATACTCAGTTCTTAGGGCTGAAGTAAAACTCTCTCAGTGGCTAATATAAAATATTCAGCCACACTGTTAGCATACACTTTCTTTTTCCCTGCATCACTTACACAATAAATTTTCAACTGAAAATTGTTCAAACAACTCCCCTGTCCATTTTAAATTGCAGTAGTGCTTGCTGGTGCCACCGGTGTATTGCTTAACTCTTTGGAAGATTTCTTCCATCTCTTGACTTTGCTGAGAGGAGAAACAGAAATCAAAGCTCCAGTTACAATATGCAAGAAGAACAAATTCCTTTCCTTTCTTCTCCCAGTCAAAGCACCCTGAGAGCAGCCCAGCCATGTGTAAAGGTGAAGGCAGACTATGGCCCAGTGACCTCCTGTTCTAAGAGATTATTCTGAACCACCTGCTGGGAATGGGAAGCACTCAGAAACACCTCACTTGCATCTTGCACTGTTGGCTGCACTCGCGCACTGACACCTGTCAATGGTCTCTAATCTAAACCTGTCATCCAGAGAGTCTCTCTAATTGATAGCGTGAGATAGTCTTCTCCAAACAGTGAGACCAGAGAGTCACCTACACCAGGTGGGATGAACCATCATTTGGAGGTAGTTGTCTCTCCCCACTGACTGTACAAGGTGCTAACCGGGATTGCACGCTCAACTGTAAGAAGGCTGAAGCCCTGCGACTTGCACCTAGATCAAATCTGCTGCAGGAACTACTAAACTGGCTGTACACAGCAAAATAGTATTGAAAGGAGAAGTCCACAGGGTGAAGTATGCTCTTACACTGCTTAGAGATGCATGAAGTAAACAGAGCAGGACCACAAATCTTTAGCCCTAAGAAGCCTTAGATTTGCTTTTATTGTTGACTCAAAAATATGCATCGAGATGAAGCCATTCTCTGCAGCTAAGGCTGGTGATAGGCTTCCTTGAAGGGATACCTGCTTCGCAGACTCTCAAACACCTTCAGCTGGTTTTAAGTTAGGTTTTGTGGGGGTACCTTTAGAAGTGTGCATGTCTTGCAGGTTTTATTGCACTTCTCCTTTTGATTTGGGGAATGCACTGTAATGCTGTGCTTTGTAATCTGCATTATTACAAAACTCTTTTTTCCACTGTGATTTTCAGCTATTTGGACACTTGAAACATCCATGTTTTGCACCCACAATTCAATTCTGGGGACCAGCCTGTTTTCCTGGGCTGTGGCCATCAGCAAACAGGTAGTTGAGAGTGCAGGTGTTCAGACATATATTAATGTATTTATTCTGTGTTCATAAATTTGAAAAGGCTCTTTCACAACTACAAAATAGAAGGCTAGGCCTCTCTTCAGCTGAACAACATAACTCATCCTCCTCCCTTCAGTACCTCTTTCTTTTCTACATAATTCTTGATAATGTAAATCTCTAATACTCTGTAATGGCATATCAATTACAGAAATCATCCCATGAAACCACTGACATTCATGAGACTTTGATCTCCAGCATGCAGTAAAACCCAACTCTTACCTTTTTCTCTGTCAATTTATTCTCCAGAGCTTTCTTGGGGCATGAATACTTCTTATTTTTAATTTTCTTTAGTGAACAAATGCTTATAAATGTCATGCCTTTGTATGCTGACAGATATGTCACTTTATATAAGTAAAGTTTCCCCTTTGCTTCTGCTTAACTACATGGAGTAGATTCAGTTTTGGGCTATGTCTCATTTGTATTATGGTATCTTCACTATATGTCGAGGCAGAAGATATCTAGGAGACTTTTGGGAAGCTTGAAGCCCAGCTCTTGAACTTTTTTTAATCTAGATCACTTACTGTCTAACAACTCAGTTAATTTGTTACCTTCATCATACACTAATGCTGTTGCATGACCTAATGCCACAGAATGGCTATAATACTATGGCAAATTTAACCAGATTGGGAAAATATTGAGCTCTTGGTACACACACTGAAAATCTGCCAACCAAGTCTAAGAAATTTGAACTGATTAGACTCTTTGTTTGGGCCGAAGAAGCTTTAGAAAAAGTCTGCTGTGTAGAAATGACTGGTTTGAGATGTCAAGCTCACGGTTAATCTACTGCATCTTCACACTCTTAGTATTGATTCCCACATGGTCTAGCAGTCTTGACTTTGCAAGAAGTCCCTGAAAGGTCAACAAGGGTGCTGTGTGACGCAGTTCTTGCAAAAGGAAGGCTCTCAGTTTGCTGACCCTTAAGATCCTCTTCCCCTGAAACCAGACCTCTTCACTGGACAGGCAGAAGAAAGCAAACATGCCTTCCACCTCAAGAAAGCATCTTGGTACCGATGAGTTTTTGCAATAGTGTTTTCAGTCACACAGAAATATCAGCGCTTCCATGACTTATGCTATGCACGCCATGGATCTCATTTAATGTCTGGATTTGTAGGCAGAGTAGCTGTTTTGTTCTCTTAGGTATAAACTGATACTAATGACAGAGACAAAGGCAGAAATCTAGGAGCTATGCTCATCTTATCAAACACCTATGCTGCAGGCCTCCAGGTAGTTTTCTGTGACAGTTGTTTGCATAGGGCCTTATATACGGGATGGCAAGGACAGGAGATGTCAATGTCCCCACTCTAGGGGGGAAAGTGGTAGAAAGAAAACATAACTGTATTTGGAAGGTATTTGGGCTCCTCTTTAAAAGAGAACACCTGTACAGCAAGGGTAGATTTTTGCCTAACTGAGATGAAACCAGATTACTAGCTTGGAAAACTAATTACTATGTGTATTTACTTAAACCAGCAGTAAGAAACAGGTGCTGAGAAGGACTGAGGTCCTATTAATACATCTGTTGGAGATTCAAAGGTAACCGCACTTTTTAGAACTGGTAACACCCAAGGTGTAACAGTTACAGATAGATTAAGGAACAGAAAAGTAGCTCTCTAAAGCTCACACAACAACTAAAATGCATGCGATATGGATAAGATCATATGGGAAAGGTTGTATAAAAATAACAGTATCAAATAAAGGAGTTATATAAACATTGGTACACACATGAAAATAAAATTCCTGTAAAAGTCTCTGCACCACTACAGTAGGCCTAAAAACAAAAACTGAGTTGCCAGGCATTGGAGGAGAACCTATAATCTGCATTACTGAAGCACAGCGGAGTCACAAAACAATGGGACATTGTTTGTCACGCGCACAGCCATATGGCTGTGACACAAGAGGTGTGGGAGTGACCTTGCTCCTGAGACAAATCCATAGATTGTAATTACACAAAATTTCTGAATAGGGAGGATCACGTAGCAGACCTCTGCCTGCAGAACCACTGCGTGGAAGCCACCTCGGCTTTTACATCAGGAGAAAGACTTTGGATTGAATCCTGACACCAGTGAGCACATCAGTGGCTTTTGGATTTTACTGCCTTTACGGGGATCCCCGTGGCTGCCGGCATAACCCTACCCGGTTGCTGATTTCCGAACCTGGAAGGTCAGCCTTCGGCGTGGCGGGAGCAAGCTCTTGGTGCTGCGCAGCGTCCTCCTTGTAGAGGTGCAGCCGGCCAGGCACAGCCCTGCTGGTGTCCCCAGGATGGGGATGGATGGAAAAAGCTGTCAGGAGGTTCAGTGTATATAAGCTTACAGCTGGCCCAGGATAGCTTAGGGTAGCATAGGCAGAGATGCTAAGTTTTATGGGATTGGGAGAGCAAAGCTTATTCACAGAGATACAAGAGGTAATGACACCTAAGCACAGTAAAGGAAGCAGCAGAAAGCAACTTTCATGATTAATAACAACAGTAACCACAACAATAATAAAGATGAAACCACAGACTGAATTAGCACACAGATTATTAAATTATTGATAACTTCAGTATACTTTTTTGGAATAGCTAGTTTTAGAGAGAGAGAGTGTCTCTTCCTGAATTGATCCTATCAGTTAAAATGTAATCTTTTCAGCTCTCCACACAAAAGGTGATGTGTTAATTACTGCGTAACGCTGGTGAAATAATTGGAAAATTTGTAACAGGAAACAAGAACCGCCAAGTGAAATGAAACATTCCCATAACACACTGGCACAACAAAGCGATGAGAGAGGAAGCTGCCAGAGTCCATAGGCAAAATCACCCCTACCAGGAAGGAGGAGATCTCAAATGAGGGGAAAGCTGTGCCACTGGGGGGAAACGCCCCATTTAGAACAGCGTTCAGCTGGTACCTTTGCTGCTGCTCTATCTGAGCTTTCTGCAAAGGCTGGTAGATTTAACCTGAAGTTGTTAATGTGAATAATTGTCCAAACTCGCATTTAAATTAGATAGTACAGGAGGGAACACATAGTTCCCTAGTCTTTTACCGTCGTAGTTTTGAAGGGTTTTAAAGGTAACAGAGAAGCAGGATGAGGTTTAGGGCAAAATCAAAGAGAGGGTCTGCATTTTCTTTATCCATAACAAGCAGTATCTGTGTTACAGATCAAATAAGTACGTCCCTGCTTATTCCCTCACACCTTCCTCTCCAGTCAGTGCTACTTATTTTTGGAGTAAAGTCAACTGATAAAACGAAATGAGCTGGCAAACACCGTTGCCATGGTTCTTGAACTGATCAGCAAAAAGGATGGTTCACCTGTCAGCCCTGTGAATGGTTTTGGGAAGATATATCGTCATCTCATCTGAATATTACAAAAGTATATATCATCCTAGGAAAATTTGTTGAAGCACAACTCCTAAATCCCAAAGGCATAAGGGATGAAAAAAGCCTCAAATTTTGTGTTCAGACTGTAGTAAAAGTGCTGGTACATGGCATGAAGGGAGACAGTAGCTGTGTCATAACCAGCTCCTCCAGAAGTTTCCCTGGGCCAGTTAGGTTATGCATAGTTTACTCTGGATGACAGGATTGTTATGATCACATAAGGTGGTGATGAATGTGTGGAGACTATCAGAGAACTCAAGGCACGTGACCTTTAATCGTTTCTCACTAACAGGTTAACATCCCCTTTGAACGAGTAAGGTGAAAAACACTGCACAGAGAGATATAAAGGCTGATGAGTAATTTCTGTGACATTATTACTGAAGCCTTTCTTGAACAAAAATGGCAAGACTTCTCACTGTCTCTACTAGTTTGCTGAAGCTGGCTAACCCCAATTTAATACGGTCTTCATCATCAAATACCATTTCCCCTACAACTGTTATTTCCTCTGTTATTTATGAAAAAGAAAAATACTCCTACACAGCCAGAGTTTCCCTTCAGCTCCACTGGTGGAAGGACAGGCCTGTGGAACCAATAGTGAGGACTGAAGACATCTCTATGATTTAGAAATGTCTTTAGTTTGGGACAGTGTCTAGTTGTACATATTCTGAATTACAGTTACAAAATGATGTTCTTCCACTCAAAACTCCTAAAAGGCACATTTCAGAAAAAATGAAAATAATCTACAGTAGCCTGATTTTGATTTTGCTCTCACTACTATTACAATCATTGCATGAGGCCCCGGCCAGAAACAAGGACTTTTGGAAGCATATAGGAAGATGCAATGTCTGCCACAAAAGACCTTATGGTCCCAGAATTATCCACAGGGCCCAGTCTGCAAGACAGATATCCCTTGGCAATACCTGCGCCTGAGGGTGTCTCTCCTCTGTGTATTTGGCTAAACGATACTCTACCAGTTCATGCTCTCACAGCAATGAGTTTCTTCCTCTCTGGTACTGGCAACCTTTCTTAAATAAGCACATTAAAAATACGAAGTTTGTGTCTTCTAGGTCATAAAATACTGAAAATAAGTTAGACAGAACTTCAAAGGGGATTTCTGTGGTTCTTTACTATGCACTGCTCCACGAGCTACACCGGCAGCCCGGCAATGTTGCACAACTTGTTGCTACCTTCCTAGGACTTTCGGCTTTTTGGGAGAGCCACTGTTCGGAATAATGAAAGTGTTCCCAGGTGAAAAAGAAGAGCATGCTGAATGCATTTCACACTTTGAAATTGCACAATGCTTTGATGGAGAAGGTGCATTTAAAAGCAGGTAGATTAGCAGACTGACATTGCATTTCAGGACTATCTATGCAGCGTTATCTTCCAATGGGATCTGTTCTTGTTGTGATGGGTTCATAAAAGAGTGAGGGCTTTGCTGTGCACAAACTGCCTGGGGCAAAGAGAAAGTCAAAAATCTCCCACACTTCACCCTGAAAGGCTGGTGCTGGGTAGCAGCCTTGCCACTTAGGCTATGCCTAGGCAATTCCACTGTACCCTTCTCCAGACGCGCGCACCACTCTGAGGGGGACACAAGGGAAACTAAAGCAATAAACTGCAAAACAACTTGAGAAAGAAATTACATTCCTGTGATTTGGGCATGCTAAATTCAACCGAGAGGCTTATTTGGGGAATGCTGTCATCCTAGGCTACCTTTGTAATCAACAGAGAAGAACAGGCACTTCCAGAATGTGATTCAGATGAAAAATGGGCTCACTTTTCCTCTGGAGTTTTCCTTTCTCCCTCAATTACCTTTGCCGAAGACCTTGAACAACTCTGCTCCTAATTAGGCAACTGTGCTGCTACAGTCTCAGTTAGATGTTTATCATTGGGTGTGAGAAGTTCAGGGTTTAGGGCAGCATCTAGTTGACATGTTTTGGTCCTTCATACAAATTCAGGCAGAATTAAACACTACAGTCTCTACAGTCTGTCAACCATGGTTCCTTGACGGTATGAGTGCCTGTATTAAAAATTAACAGTAAAGAATACTTAAAACGGCAGTGACAGCTGGGACCAAGCCTCAGAACTCTCGCATGCCTGCCCTCACCAATGGGCTGCAAAATCAAACTTGCTCTTACCTATTCTCTCGCTGCTCTGTGGCCTCTCACAGTGAGCAGAATGAAGAACTTCTCTAGCTTGATGGGTAGGATAAGCTCCAAGGAAAAGGGAATTGCGGTTCAAACTCCTTCAGTCTGAGAAAGGCTTAAAACCCATGTTTCCCACTTCTTGTAAGAGTGTTCAAACAATGAAGTTATTCTGAAGTGGCTGCTGCCTCCTCCTCCTCCATCATTACCTGCTTGCTCTCAAGAGAGGACTCAGTGCTCTGGATTTCAAGTGGATGAAGGTGACTGAGGTTCAACACTTGTTCAGATCTAAACTGAGAGGTTTCCCAGGTGATTGGTAGGTGGGAGTTTCAGTGACCTGCTCAGGCTGTAGAGAGAGATAGGGTCCTAGCCGCTTTGAATGATTTCAGAGGTGGCCACCTTTCCCCACCCATTGCATTTGGAATTGAGATGTCTACCTCCAACGCACTGAATCATCCTGCTGGGCCAGCGCTGCCTGGAAGCACATCAGCACATCAGCTGAGCAGCTCCTCTTGGCAGTCTGAATACCACCTTCATTTCATTACACGGTTCTCAGCCATTTCCCTTTGGCAGGTACCAAAGAAGTGATGCTTCTGTGACAGATATCCCTCACCTTCCATGATCTATTACAGCAGTCTGCAATACAGGGAAGGCTGCTTAGAGCAAAAGACCCCCGAAACATATTCAAGGAGATTGAGGTAATTTTTTTCCATTTCTCAAGCCTTCTTTTCCAAAAACAGTCAGTGTGTTTGCAATCATACCACCATAGAGCCCACTGGGGAAGTGGGAAACACATGTGCAGCATGTACATACAGGTATGTGCTGAATGTTTGCCAGCCTAGGCATGACATACTCTAGTCCATCCTTAGCACAGCAATAAGCATAACAGGTAGAGAAAGTGTGTTCACTCCACTATAAATAGCTAGTTGCATTAAGTATAACATTTACATTTGCTTGTAGTTGTCTGAATTCAGAACCAAATTTGATGCACTAGACTCATGCCAGCAGATCCTGTGTTCCCCCCTCACTTAATTGCACTCTTTTTTCCTAGCTACTTTTCCTCTTTCAGTCCTCAGCATGCAAATTATGCCCACTTTCACATATTTTCTGACCAATTTAGACCTAAAATTTATGCTGCCGTTCACGTCACTGCTGAAATTGGCTCAGAGCTTTCCAAGGGAGTTGCACTTGTTGACAGCAGGTATGAATATATTTCTTGGATTTGAATGCCTTTGCGTGAAAAAAATTGCAGAGCACTGTCAAAGCTGTGGCTGATATACTGCATAAATGTATAAAGTAAATACCCATAGTTACCATGATGAATTCTAGTCTTAGACCCTAATAACCACCTTCTGCAGGTAATAAAGTTGCTGATCTTTTATGTGGAAAATATAAGCCTGGCACCCTAACATTTATGTACAAAAAAGCAAAGGCTGGTTATCAATATGCTCACTTAAATCAAAAAATTCAGTATGTGGATAGGTGGTTAAAAGATTACCAGTTACTGCAATATCGTGACAGGCTCCTTCAGCAAGAACACGAAAAAGGAAGTCCCCCAGGACAGCTTGAGTCTGAGAAGTAAGTTCTATTTGAGACACTTTTTAGTCAGAAAGTGCTGAGCCTCCTTTCATAGGATATTGATTTGGAGCTTTGTATGATATATTGACTGGCCCAATACTGACCTTTGTCTGAACTGCAGTCGAACAGTTTTCAAAGCATCTGCTTACCAGAACAAAAGTAAACTGCAAAAGCATATTAGGTACAAAGCACTGACCTCTCTAGTCTGCTTTTTTCCCCCTTTTTTTTCTGTTGAAACATGAATTTGTAGTTTGGGAGGCAGCTTACCCAGGCTAGCAAATTCTCTGAATGAAATGCTAATGTTTTGGTCGTATCACAGAATTTTTTAGAGATGTTTTATTCTTTAAAAATTGTAGAGACTTTTAACTTTGCTAGCAAATTACATAAGAACTGATTTCTGCTACACAAGAAGTTCACACGAACCAAAATCCTTTATCACTGCAACTTTTTGGAATGAAACATTTAGTACTTTGAGAGATACATACTGGGGATAAGAAATCAGTATAAACACCAGCAACACATGTGGCACGTAGACCCCCTGGCATAACACTGGGTGGAATAAGGAGATGTAGTTACTGTCACTATTCTTTGAAAGCCGGCAGTCGACAGTAGCCCTGAAAGCATGTGATTCTCCCTGTTATTTCATATTGGGTTTTATGAAACATTTAGCTGTGATCCATCAAAGTACTTCATAATGAACATGGCTTAAAAAAATCTGATGGGTCTTCACGGCTGTGGTCACAACGCACGTGGGGAAATCGTGCCGAGGCGCGCTCTGAGCATCGCTCGGGGAGCAGGGGCTTTGTGCCAGCACTGCTGCAGCAGGCAGACGGCGGCTGGATGGGCCCAGCAGCTCAGCTCTCGGACAGCGGGTGTCGAGAGCACGACTGCAGGAAGGCAGACATCTGACTGCAACACACACAAGCACAACACACTGGCCCCCAGAGCAACGAAGATCTAGTAAGGTGGTTTGCAATACAGGGTAATGATCCAAGTGAAAAGCATAGTCCTGAGCAGCTGCAGCCACTGTGGCTGCACCTTTGCTGCTGTCAGCACATGAGCTAGACAGCGTAAAGCCTCCGCCTTAGCTCTGAGAGGCCTAACTCTAGCATGAAGCACCTGCCCGTAGGCTGCCCTGAAGCAGCACCTCAGACCTTCAGCGAGACATCAACGCTGAGCCTGTGCGGAGCACTGCGCGGTACCCTCAGCCAAGGCCTGCTCCCAAGGAAGCGCGGCGATTCTTGGACTGTCTTCACAAGCACAACTAGTTTTAAAGGGCAACTCTTCCTTCTAAAACTGTTTATGTGGGGGCCTGATAGAACTTGCTATCATTTTAAAGACATAACCAGAAAGGAGCGTAGAAAGGTTTGAAATTAAAAAGAAGATTCTCTTAAATGTGGGTTTTGCTTAAACTGACACTTTTCATAGGAAAAATACGTAGCACTTGTATTTAGAAAAATTAAATAAAAAAGGAATTTCAAAAAAAGGAAAAAACTAATTGGAAATAGGCAAAGGGAAAAATTTTAGAGGTAATTAAATTTTCTGTCAAAACTCTACTTGAGAACAGAGCTTTTCAGTGAAACACTGAATATAATTCCTTGTGAAAACACAATTGAAAAAACCCAGCAACGAGCAGATCTCACACAGTCATCGTTTTCCAACAGGCTTTGACAGCCACCTAGCTGAATGAGCATCCAGAAGGCCCTGGATCCACTCTAGCAGACAGCAGTAACCATACTCATGGTAAACAGGTATGAGTAAGCACATATATATGGGCTAAAGCCACAGCCTTGTTTGTTATTCTCTGGCAGGTAGGAAAGAAAGGCAAAAAAAAAAGAAAGATCAACTGAAGTGGCTGAAGGCATGGGGGCTGGTGCCAGAGCCGGTGCTTAAACACTTGTAGCACTCTCTCTCCCTGTGCCTTGTGCTGAGCTTGTTTGATTCCTGATTGCTCTTTTCATATTTCGGTTTTCCACAGAGTAGTCAAAGAGCACATGGATATATTGAATATTGAGGTCAGAGGCAGGCTTAGAAAAGACCATGGACCTTTGCACTTGCCACCGGGCAGAACAATCTCGCAGAGCCGCAAATGATTGCCCCAGCTCCTAGGAAATCAAGCAGGGACTTCCTGCTGTGGGTGTAGACAGCTCTAAGGGCAATGAATAACCTGTGGTCCTTAGGAAAAACAGCCCCCCACCCCTCAAGCAAACAACCCAGCTATTTGTTAGCCTAAGTGGCTGGTTTCCACTTTTATCGACAAGGGTCAGAGTCAGAACACAGGCTAGGGTGGGGGAAGAGGAGGAGAGATGCAGGGCACTTGGTCTGGGAGGTACAGCGAGGCACAGAGGTTGCTATGCAGAGGGTGCTGCTGCTGAGGAGGAAGCAGAGCACCGGGCAGAGAACCCACAAAAGTGTACAGGGGGCAAATTGGTAAGACCACTCGCGTCCCAAAGTGATGCCAACCCTAACTGCAGCGAATGACCCCTGGAGAGCTGAGAGGTCTGTGGGTGACACCCTCCAGTGTTCACCTATGCAGAAGGAGGAGGCTACAACGCAGGAAGGGGGTATCCAAAGTTTCACGTGTTTTTGAGAGCAAACAGTTATGCAGAGTTACGCCGTGATGTCACATTTTGTGCCCCAGAAACCTGGCATAACAGAGACCTTATTAAACCTGAGCAAATGTGTAAGCAGGCCATTCAGGTGCACATTGGTCCCATCACCTCAGCTATGGGCATCAAGCCAAACCCTGAGTAAATTAAACACTTGACACCGAGACAGAGACCCCTGAAGAACATTGCTGAGGTAGGCCAGTTTCCTTGCTCACTCTTCGCAGTGCATGACAACATAGTGGACTAATAGCACATGTAGAAACTAAACTGACATAAAGTAATGAAAGAGGCAGCAGTACAAGTGGGTGTAGGTCAGCAAAACTTAGCTGCAAGAAGCCAGCAACTTCTTTGTCCAAAGTCTCTGACCTCTGTGACACTGATGCATATACAAGATGAAAAAGAGATGTGCCTTTGTGTTCAGTTCCTTGCAGTTAGCCTCTCATTAGTATGAGCATGAGTAAGACCTTGCTGTGGAGTCTCATCAAAACAAGTCTTCAATGGCATCTTAAAAAAAAAATCCGCAGTACAGCACCATAGAGACTGATAGCTCACCTGCAGAGGTATGATACCATGTCATATGACAGAACAGAAAATGACAAAATGAGCACTGATCCATTAAACAGATTGTTCCTGACAAGGCACGACATTATGGCAGAGTATTTCAAAAAGCAAATTCATGTAATCATGTCTAATTAACTGGTCTGAAGCAAGAGACTGACAAAGTTTGTAGTTGCAGCTGAGGAAGTTCCTCAGTTAGCCACACCGTCAGAATCTACCATTACTTGTTGGTCAGATAAGACCAAGAGCATCACTCTGGAGAGAGCAAATCAAGGATAATATCTGAGTAATCAGTAGTAGGACCCAGTGTTTCAAGCGACAAACATATTCTGTGATCACAGGGACATGACAACATGGATCACCCATTTACAACATACAGGAACAAGGAAGCGTCATGTCAGAGAGCTGCAGAGGCAGTTACATCCTGGATGTGCTTACTTAAGCACTGCAATTGTGAGCCCTTCTTTCCTAAATTTAAGAACATCCTCTGTCAATCCACTTGCTCTCAGGGCTGTGTTCAGGACATCGACTTTAAGAAGATTATTTAAGCATCAAAATGCCAGATCCTAGGAAGGTGGTTCAGAGCACACAAAGCTGTCAGGTGGTAGAGGTCCGCATCTTCAATGACCAATCAGTGCCCTGGCCAGCGGGGCAAATTGCTGCTCACCACCAGATAACGCAAAGCAGGGGATTGCACCTGCACCAACAGACGGTCCGGAGCAGGAGCACTGTGGCCCAGTTTGGAGTTGCGTGTATGGAGAGGGCATAAATTCTACCAACAAAACTACACCTGCTGCTTTCCTGCTGGTACAGAAATGCCAAGCCACTAGGAAATGATGTGAAGGGAACTTGGCCATGCTGACCCAGATCCCTAACGCGCAGCCTCGGGCCAGGCACCTCTGCCTTGAATTGGAAGCAATCCATGGACAGAAACCCAGGCAAGGAGAGGGAAAGCAGAGCCACAAACTGGTGAGGCTGGCAAGGAGTTACTTTCCTCTTGCCTGTGGAAGCGAGATGAAAACTGCAGATGTAAGAGGAAGGCATTCAAAGAGCCAGAAGAGCAACACATTGGCAAAGCTCCTGCAGAAGGTGTCTGAGGGAGCTAACGAGATGGCAGCAATTAACGAAGCTGTGGCGGCAGGAGTAGGCAGTGGATTTGTCTTGACGACTTGGGAGACAAAGGAGATGGGAAGGTATTTATAGAGGCAAGCAGGGCTGGAGGAAGGTATTTTCAAAATAGAGGTTGCAAGAACAAGGTTACTGTGCTTGTGTCTCTGCCACTGAGTCAGTGCGACAATTTCCCCATCTGTAAAACTGAGATAATAATACTTACCTATCTTACAGAGGGAGGGGAGTGTGTTGTGAGGATTAATTAGCTAAGGTTTGTACAGCACTTTGAACACGAAGAGAGCGATATAAGTGCTCAGTACTAAGATTATTATTAATATGGTAGGAATAAGCCAGGGTGGGGGTGGAGAGCGAGTGAGCAAGCTTCTAAAAGATAAGAGGAAGGAAGTAACAAGAGGATGACAGAGAATAGGAAGGGATGGGATTAAGGGACAGTTTCTTAAATTAGAGGTAAACACAGGGAGACTTTACTGGAAGCTTAAATGAGGGAAGAAAGCGTTAGGAGCAGAGCTGTTAGAACTGGAGGCCTATGAGCTCTGATACTACTCTCATTTTCTCTTGTTTTGTCAGCTTTACACCCCACTGTGGGATTTTTTCTCTCTTCCCAGAAGTCTTTATCTGGAACTTTGACTGTAAGTAAAATAAAGGCAAACTGTCAAACTCGAGCTTTAGCTCTGGCACTACAACTTCCACTAAATCAGCAAGTTGTAGGTCTGAAACCAGAACTTAAAAAACAAATAGTTTCCTATTTCTGTTATTTATGCAACCCTGTCTACTCTCTCCCCGGTAAAACCATAAGAAAGAAATCAACCTCCCTCCCAAAACTACTGTTAAAGGTAGAAAACAACAGTACTTTTAGCAGGTCTACAAAACATAGAACTAAGTCATTTTTTATCTCCTTCTTTCAATGCGGCAAAGCAGATGAGGATATCCTGTTTGCCAAGGGATTGTGACAGGCTGTCCAAGACTGGCAATTTTAAGTAGCGTGGATGCTGATCAAACCAGGAACAACTCCAGGATGTTTTGTGGTCTGCTTCTCCACGGCAGTGAGCAACTGCAGAGGTCACTCTGGCTTTGTTATCTCCGAATTTGTAATGGAAACCTGTATTTCCCCCTGCCAAATTCCCGGCTTCTATTTTGTGACAGACAAATTACAAAATAACTTAAATTGTTCTGGATTTTGCCCAGAATCATCAGACAAAACAGTTGGGGATACACCCACTGTTCACCCAACAAAGGGGACAAAGTGCAACAACTTTTAACTAAGATAGGCAAAACAGACTTCAGTCAGTGTACCTTATGGACCTTATTTCACCCTAATACAAGCAACGTTATTGAAACAGATTTTTTTTCTTACAGACCAGTGTGCCCTCAGCCCTTCTTTGGGGATCATGGATTGAAGCCAGCATGGTTCTAGGTGTATCTTTTGGTTCTCTTGGTAGTAACAGCACTGGAAATGACCTTCTAGTTTATCATCAAGTTCATTACTTTATATAGCTGACTCCACGCATATGATCCTATTCATAAACATAAGGAGACAAAATTTCGAAGAAGTAGCTCATTTTTCTGCTGTGCCCAGGTCCACAGAAATAATTAGTGGATCAGGATAGGGTAAGTGGTCACTAATACAATGAATCTTTGCTTACCAAGGGGGCTGGCTGAAGCAGAGAGAGTCTTTTCTATAAACCTAAGTACTTCTGAAAAATTAGTCCAAAAGCCCAAATATGGCTTCCATTTGCAGTGACATGTAATGCTGGTAGGTGGTAGGCGAGGTGTTTGAAGGAGCCTGGGAAGAGTTCATCTTCTGACAGTGAAGATCCCTGAAGGCTCTCAAGCTGGTTGTCTCCAATGTAAAGGCTGTTGCCATTTGAAAATATGGTCCTAATGTAACAGGAGACCACACCAGAGCTTTGTGTTGGAGCAAATGCACATTTGTCCTTGGAATGTTATGAAATCCAGTAAAGCAGAAAAAATGGAGGCACTTTGTTGCCTGTGAACTCTCCTTCAAATAGTGTGAAAAAATCTTGTACAGTTGTACTGACAGGATTATACGGGCATTTATTCTAGTTTATTTAGGATGTTGACTGAAGAACTTCCTGGCTTTCCATTTTGGGTCCAGGTTTTTAACAAATTTCTTCCATAGTTAATTACGTATTTCAAATTAAGTATGCTTTTAGCAAGATCGTGTTCTGGCTTTCTTACACTAATAGAACAAAACACTCATGCTATTCAAATATTCAAGACAACAAAATGTCTAGCAGCAACAAGGAGATGAGGGTGCCCCAGCTGTACAGCTTAAATGAATGCAGAGTTTCATTAAAAAGTTTACGTATACTCCTAGAAAAGTCTCCTCTTCCAATACTTCCAGTCATAGCCTACCACTACATAGGCTGCCCTAAGTCAAACTTGCTCATTTGGGTAACTACACCAATATTGCCAGTCTCTTAGCCAGTGGTTTGAACGAGAGACAGCTTACCCTTTCATGGGTAGAGTGTGTATTGCTGCACCATCTGGAAGAACAGTAAGTCTCTGTAGATAAAGGTGGGGGAACGTGGTGCTCTCCTATTCCTTCCCTTCCCACCCTTTGGGCTGAGGAAGGCATTAACGTAATGCTCCTTACACAGGCCATAAAGTTGTTTTTTCAGTGAGGAACTGCCAGTCTGGCTATCCAAGCATCGTTTCAGCCTTCAGACCCCCATTCTTAACTCACATCTTCTTTTTGCTGCTGGATATCCCTTACACTGTTACTTAAATGGGCCCAATGCCTAAAGAGCAATTGACAGCCGTACTAATTTTTGCAAAGGGGACTTGCTGTTATTATTAGTGCTGTCCGGTCCATCCATACATCTCAAGGGTTTATAATGTCTGCACAGCATTTTAACGACAAAATGCAACCCAGAGAGTGTTTTCCAACATTGTAAAATCTGCACAGCACTTCAAAGACATTGTGATATCTGGGAGAGACTTCACAGCTCTTCCAACAACTGAAGTTTTGAAAAGCAATATATTTTTAAAAAGAGACCAGGAATTTGTGAAGGTAGTCCAGAATAAGAATTGTTGGTGAGACCTTGCAAGTAAAAAATTGAGGGTTTGTCCATGTGAGGAAATTAACCGGCAGAACTATGGCAGTATAATTATAATGCTGCAGCAGCTACTGCTTGTGTAACTCTCTGTGCTCCTGCACAGACACTATTCTGGAATAAAAGTCTTTTTTTTGTTGGTAGACCTTACACTGCTTTGCAACTGACATAAACTCTTTTTGCCTCATAATCACTCGGCCCCCTACTACTGAAATCAGCCTTCCATTTTCTCTTTTGTGCAAATGCCCCTTCACCAAATTACACTTTCGCAGCACAACCAATGACTACAGAAAATGTCTGCAACTACTAATTATAGGCAAAATAAAAAAAAACAACAAAGAACCTGGCACGGTAAGGGAGTGTGTGCAAAAGAGTGACAGAAGGCCAGAGCCAAGGCTAGCACGTGTAATGTATGGTCGCAAGGCTAGATGATCCAAATTTCCTTTCCTTACTTTTCTGGGCTTTTTATCTGGGCTGTTTTTTGTGCGTAGTACTCACATATGAGCCCTAACAAACTTTGGTGCAGTGATTTAAAAGAAAAGCAGCACATGGCTTAGAAAGCTGAGGCAGTTGAACACAGCACCTGCAGTGAGTGAATTCTAATTGGCTTTCAACTTAGTATTTCAGGAAACTTTAAGAGAAAATGGATTGAAGTATTTAAAATGCATATAAATCACAATAAAAATGGGAACACTTTTTCAGTTATCTACTTGATGAATAGTAAGAAGGAACAATACTAAGGTGGAAGCTTAAAAATTTAATATGGAATAATGCAGAAGCAGATTTGCTTCAGCTGAGGATCTGATATTGTAATAACCAAACAAAAATGGAACTTGAGTGGTTTATGTGTTATCAGAACTCCTCAGGTGAATGGAGGTTTTAGTAAGAGGATCTATTTTTTATGTAAACTGTATAGTCTTCTGATAAATGTTTAATATTAAACTTATCTAAAATTTTAATAAAATAAAACACACAAGGACAACATCTACATGAAGCAGTTCAAGTTGCTTTTACTGTGGCTCTGAGAAACTTTATATTGTGTTGGGCATCACAGAATCCTGTTTAATAAAAAAATGGGAGTCAGAGACACTGAACTAAAAAAATCGGAGTCAGTGTTACATAAAAAAAAGATTCTGACTGACTAGACGAAACTGGCCACAGTACATGGTGCAGACTGGTCCCTTGGCACACACCTGCTGGGAAAGTACACCAGACCATGGGCTCTGTCCGACAGACAGTGCTTTAACAGAAAGCTTTTCTCATTTCAAAGTTTGTAGTCCCAAACTTTGTATACTTGCCAGGAATGGGATAATAATGAAAACTAAACACCATACCTAAAGAAGATGCCCATAAATATTCAGATTTTAAGCTATCTTCCTTTTGATATGTTTTTATGCTTATATACTTCCTCTTTGTTAAAAATGCTTAAATAATTAATTTTATTGGTAAGCATATTAACCAAACTGAACCGTTTAAATCTATATTGCAGAATATTTACTAGAAGTGAGTTCTTAGTAAGTGGAAGCTCACCTCTTCCTAAATCCCTCCCTTTTCCTATCAGGAGGCAGAAACACAGAGTGCAAACCATGTATCTGAAGAGAGGAATTTGAATTCTGAATTAGAAAAGGGCCTGAGCTAAACTCCGACAAAAAAATGGTTAACAGCTAGTCACAATTTCTGTCTTACAAACTCCCTCCTCCTGTCTGGAGAAAACAAGCAGGACTGGTAGTGAAGTGACTTGCCAGACCAGTAGAAAACCAAGGATTAAGAGTCCCAGATTCCCACTCAGCCGTGAGTTGCATTCCCTGCTCATTCCTATTGACTTTGTTCAACTTAGAGAAGACTGTAACTGAATTCTCTTAGTTAATGGATGTCAAATAATTCCCAACCAGGAATGTATGATCAAAGTGATGATATGGATCACTCTGAATGATGAAAATCATGAGAAAATTTGAAGTGAGACAAAGCAGTTAACATTAAGAACTCACATCTTTGTGCTGATTTTGCGTGCTGCTGATACAAATCCTACTAAGTCACTGTTCCTCTATCCTAGTATTGCTAAGGGAGTTTATTTGTCAAAAGATGTTTGTGGGAAGGTGCCTCTTTCTCACAGACGCTGGCAGCACCAGTGCTCAAGCCAGCCTGTGCCACCAAATGGTGCCCCATTGCTGGGAACTTCAGAAATGCTCCAGTATCTCAGCTTTTGTAACCACCTCACCACTAGGAATGTTATGCATTGCTATATACCAGTTAGTCTGCACATTACCCTTATCAAAGCGTAATGTACATTCATCTAATTCTATGAATTACTATACAAATTAGACAAATAATTCATAGAAACATAGAATAGTTTGGGTTGGAAGGGACCTTTAGAGGTCATCAAGTCCTGCAATGAGCAGGGACATCTTCAACGAGATCAGGTTGCTCAGAGCCACATCCAGTCTGGCCTTGAATGTTTCCATGGATGGGCCATCTACCACCTCTCTGGGCAACCTGTGCCAGTGTTTCACCATCCTCACGGTAAAAAAAGTCTTCCTTACATCTAGTTCGAATCTACTCTCTTTTAGTTTAAAACCATTACCCCTTGTCCTATCACTACAGGCCCTTCTAAAAGTCCCTTTTCAGCTTTTTTGTAGGCCCCTTTCAGGTACTGAAAGATCATAATAAGGTCTCCCTGTAGCCTTCTCTTCTCCAGGCTGAACAGCCCTAACTTCCTCAGCCTGTCTTCACAGCAGAGATGTTCCAGCCCTCTGACCATTTCTGTGGCCTTCTCTGTACCCGCTCCAACAGCTCCATGTCTTTCCTGTTCCGAGGGCTCCAGAGCTGGACACAGGACTCCAGGTGGGGTCTCATCAGAGCAGAGAAGAGGGGCAGAATCACCTTCCTTGACCTGCTGGCTGTGCTTCTTTTGATGCAGCCCAGGATATGGGGCTTTTTTTTTTATTTGCTCGTTTTGCAAAATCCAGAGTTGATCACATAGTTACAAAGGATAAAGAAGACCCTTGGTGACAGAATAAAATCAGGTTTAATGTAGTTGTCTGAAGGTTGAGTCTAGATGGTCTTTTTCTCTTCATCTCTTTATCTCTCTGACAAGCTGTTCACACTTAATTTGTACAGGGTAGGATTTAGTCTTGATGGACACTCCATCCTCCCAGATTAGTTTAGTCAAATAGCTGCCTCATCACCTACATCCAAGCAACTGTTTCACAAGAAATACTCTGTGGCCAGTCAGCAGAGAAATCCTTAGTGTATGGTGGAAAAGAGCTGCTGAAGTTATCTTAAAACGAATGAATTAGCAGATAGCATGTTGGTAAGGTCACCCAGAGACACAAGCAGTGAAATGCACCGGAACATGAGAAAATACCAGTTGTCCATTTAGCCCAGTATTTTATCTCAAATGTCATTCAGGGACAGCATGTGAGCCTAGTCATTATCTGCAGTCCAGTCCTTTTGTACTCCCCTAGCACACAAATAGTCATATCAGGGGTTTTAGAGGGCAGCTCCCTGTCTAGTCCTTTTATACCTCTTTATGGGCTTGCTGTCCATGAATTTTGCTGACTCTTGAAGATCCTCTTAGGGACTGCCTCCACAACCTCTTGTGGCAGCAAGTTCTGAAGTTCACTATCCAGTGGGTAAAAAGAACTGCCCTGTCTTTGTTTTAAACCAGACTCCTACTATTTTCACTGAGTAGCCTCTACTTCTCATACTGTGGGATTTGGTGAACAATGGTTCTGCAATACCTGTCACCTCTGTGGTGGAACTTCACTCATCTGCCACCATCGTTCTCTCTCCTCCAAACTGAATAGAGGTATGACTTCACTTTATTACACAACTCTTGATTAGTCACATGATCAACAACATCTGTGTTGTGTGTATTTTATTTTAGTAGAACATTTTGAACCTCTTATAATGCAACATTCTAAACATAAAACAACACATCAGTTCTGATGTTCATACTTCACTTGTAAGCTCAAGGGAGAACAGAACACTCAAGCACATCAATCTATTACTCAAGGTGTTCATAGAAACAATGTTGTTTATGTTGTGGGATTCGAGAATAGATAAGTAATCATGAAATTAGGGAGTGTAACATGCATGGAAGGCAAGTAAAAACTGAAATTGTAAGGTGACGTGGAGTCCCTCTCAGGATCAGACCCTCAGGATCACGAAAGACAACGGGGATTAAGACACAATTAAGAATGCAAGGCCGGGCTGCCTTGGACTTTCAGTGAGATCTGGGAGCCCAGCTGTACCCTTCTCTAGAAAAAATTCCATCACCATGTCATTTCCAGACTTTAAGCATTGACTTCAGTATAATTTAAGCATCATCACAATATTGCTGTAACGTAACTTCTCGGAGGGATTTTTCTTTCAAAACATATTCTAAAACATGGAAAAAATTTGGATAGACTTCATGAATATATGCCTTCATATGCACCACTACACCATCTGCCGAAGGTATCTCTTTTCCTGTAAGCTTAAAAACCCCCTTTCATAATCCTCAAACCAACCAGATCAAGGTAGCTCACTCCATTTTCACAGAATCACAGAATGGTAGGGGTTGGAAGGGACCTCTGGGGATCATCTAGTCCAACTCCCATGCCAAAGCAGAGTCACCTAGAGCAGGCTGCACAGCACCTCATCCAGGTGGGTTTTGAGTATCTCCAGAGAAGGAGAATCCACAACCCCTCTGGGCAGCCTGTTCCAGTGCTCGATCACCCTCAGAGGGAAGAAATTCTTCGTCATGTTCAGATGGAACTTCCTATGCTTCAGTTTGTGCCCGTTGCCCCTTGTCTTGTTGCTGGGCACCACTGAAAAAAGCCTGGCCCCATCCTCTTGACACCCACTCTTAAGATATTTATAGGCATTTATAAAGTCCCCTCTCAGCCTTCTCTTCTGCAGGCTAAACAAGCCCAGCTCCCTCAGCCTCTCCTCTTAGGAGAGATGCTCCAGTCCCCTCATCATCCTCGTAGCCCTCCGCTGGACTCTCTCCAGTAGCTCTTCATCTTTATTGAACTGGGGAGCTCAGAACTGGACACAGTACTCCAGATGGGGCCTCACTAGGGCAGAGTGGAGAGGGAGGACAACCTCCCTCGACCTGCTGGCCACACTCTTCTTAATTCACCCCGGGATCCCATTGGCCTTCTTGGCAACCAGGTAACACTGCTGGCTCTTGGTCAGTTTGTCATCCACCAACAGACTCAGGTCCCTCTCCACAGAGCTGCTCTCCAGCAGGTTGGCAACGACCCTGTACTGATGCATTGGGTTGTTCCTCCCCAGGTGCAGGACTCTGCACTTGCCCTTGTTGAACTTCTCTCCTTTATAACTCCTGTTGTAAAGTATTTCCACAGAAATACTTAGTTACTCGTGACACGAATGTGTCTGAGTGCGATGTTCTGTGAAGTCTGGGACCAAGGTCAGGACACTGCTTATTTCAACATCCACACCACCACACATGCAGCTGAGTAAATCAGGTACGTACACACACAGTGGTTTTCTCAGCCCTTTCCTTGCTTGTCTCAGAACAGTTTAGAAAAGCCTATTTGCAGGCTGAAATATTTTAAGTCTGATGCTGGACTGAGTACTGGAAAGCAGAGAGGACCACTTTCCTGACTCAAACTTTCAACTGCAGCTACAGCCAGAGGGACCTGCCAGGCCCCTCTTTTTCAGCCTTTCCTGCCCCATAAAGACCTGATAAACACAGCCAGCTGAGTGTGCCTGGTCCTTTGTCCTGGACGTCAAAGGAATAATCACACCCTAACTGCTTATTTCTGCCTTTGGGTCCTCTTGTGCCTTGCTCCCCTTGCCATGCTCTGCTTTGCATTGTAATTCCCTGGCTTTCTGAGCTTTGCCTCTGACCTTCCTCTTGTTTTGCCCTTCAGCTTCGTACAACGGTGTCCAGTTTTCTGTCCTTTGGCTTGGCCTCTGACCCCAGTTCTTGCCTAGATGCTTGCCTTGTACATCTTTACTTTTCTATTGCCTGACTTTGACTTGCCTTGCTCTTGCTATTGATTGGGCTCTATACCTAACTCTAGCTAGATCCTGACTCAGGTATTGATTACTTGTTAAAGTCCCCAAAGAAGATAAATTTCCTTCTTACTCTCTTCCTTTCTCTTTGATACATTAGGCATATAACTCTCTGCTTTCAAATCGAGACAGGAATGATATGTTCTTTGTGTCTGAGAGGAGAGTGTTTCTTTCTTTGCAGGCTGAAGTTGTATGTCTCATACTCAGCTCTCAAATCTGGAGGGTTGAACATGTGCCCAGCCTTTAACCTTTGACACATGCTTCTGCCAGAAATTGTCTGGCCAACAGAGCTCAGCATCAAGCACCTTGACAACAGAGAGGTATTTGTTCAAGTGAAGACCTGCATTAATATGTCACCTTACAGGGACTAAGCCAGGAATGGATGCAGTGATGACTTTTTAACCTGACAGAGAGCTGACTTAAAAAGTATTCCCAAATTGTGGAACTGTTTTTTGATCACATGTTCTCAAATGCCCATTCCAAAGCTTTGAGAAAACTGCTAGCATGTGAAAGAGGACCTGCCATGTAATACAACCATAGATGTTCCTTGCTTCCGGCAGTAAGAAGACGCAAGCTCATTGGATCATATTCTACCTTTTTTTTGCACCCCGGCAACACCAGCGATTTCATAAAGTGGCAATCAAGAGAAATGTTACAAATACCCTTTATGAATGTACAGTTTATCCTTGTGTATAGTCTATATCCTCATTCAGGAATACATTTAAGCAAGTGCTTGAGTGCTTTCCTGACAAGGGATAATTTCCAACCAGAGCCTCTGTGCACATCAGCTCTTTTGCTAGGGCAAGAGTGAAAGCTAAGATTACCTTAAAAGTTCATTCTAATTCTTCATTTTCACATTTTCAGTCTTCTGAGGAACCCGATCCCCATTGAGCTACACATTTTCCATGCACAGTTTAGCAGTGACCTTTTTTTTCAACAGCAAATCTCTCTCCTCTTTTTGTTTCCTGCTTCGTAAAAGGAAAATATTTTTTTGTCTTTTATTTCCTTAAAAAGGTTTTAAAATCTAGTTTTGTACAAGATCCAGGAAAAAGGGGAAATGAAGTTCCATGTCCAACTGCTCAGTTATAAGTTTAGCTACAAAATTAACTTGGTGATTACTGGTACTCAGGAAAAGAACCCCCAATCACATATACATGTCACATATATCACTGGTCGTAATTTTTTTGGTAGATTGACTGACACTTGTCAGACTTCGCAGGATCACTGTCCTTCACACGAATATCAGGACCTGTTTCTGCTAATGCCGTGTGCTTCTCAGAACAGAGCTCTGGTGACACACTGCCTGACTTGATTAACAAATAAACCTTAGAGCAAGGGAAGAACTGCTGTAATGTAAAAGTGCTAGAAAGACCTACAAAATGCAGGCTGACCATTCCCTCTGCTTCATCTTTGGACTTCATTCTTCCACTGCTAAGCCTCTTTTTTATGCCTTTTGACCTTGCTCCTCAGTTCCCTTTCCTTTCTCTCCCATTTCCAGCCCAGTATCAATGATTTCTTAGGTCCTTCTCTCTTGCCAGGTATTCATGTACAATGTCCATGGCTTGCATTGATGGAATATGTGCACCCAGCAACACTATTTGAGCAGATGTAAGAGATCTACCTTTCAGCAGCAAGAGTTAACAGTTTTTCACTCCATCTATCTATCTAAGATGCTTTTACAAGGACTGCTAGTGTCTTTCTTACCCAGGAATTTAGTTGACCTCAGCACCTACATTCACAGGGAAGAATGTTCTCAGCTGGCATGCCCCTAAACCAGCTCCGAAATTGCATACAAACTGGACAAAGAGAAGGAGCCTGTCATCCCTCTGGTCACCCCCAAACTGATTAGTCATCAGCCACAACTTAGTGGAGGAAGTGGAAGACACAAACTGGAACAGAAAAGCTGATGAAGGAACTTCCCTGGCTGAAAAATGGCCTGTCTCAGCTGTAATCTCCAACAAATTCTTTCCAGTTGTGTGTCTCCAAAATGTAGGCCTCTCCTCAGCTCAAAAACCAGGGTGTGAGAGACAAAAATTATGCTAATGCATTGAGCAGTACTTCCCGGCTCTTGGTCTGGCTGTGTGCTCTGGCAATATCTAGTTTCATACTGGGGGATATTCGGGTGCACTCAAGCCCTGTCCCCTGTTGGTGTTTCTGCTCAGCAGGGATACGCAATGGCAGTTGACAGTGGCCTGTAGACATGCCCAAATATTTAAGAGCCCGGGGCACACCATGGTGTGTGCTGAAAGATATATCCGGGTGTTCATCAAGACACTTGCCTTGCTTTGCAAACTGCCAGTGTAGGCACAGAAATGGCTTCTTCTCAGGTAATGCTTACACACACTGGAGCTCTAAAGTAAATGATGGCATCAGATGAAAAGTTGGACATGAGCCACCAACATGTGCTCACAGCCCAGAAGGCCAACTGTATCCTGGGCTGCATCAAGAGAAGCGTGGCCAGCAGGCAGAGGGAGGTGATTCTGCCCCTCTGCTCCACTCTGATGAGACCCCACCTGGAGTGCTGCATACAGCTCTGGAGCCCCCAGCACAGGAAAGACAAGGACCTGTTGGAGTGGGTCCAGAGGAGGCAAAAATGATCCCAGGGTTGGAGCATCTCTCCTCTGAGGAAAGGCTGAGAGAGTTGGGGCTGTTCAGCCTGGAGAAGAGAAGGCTGCGGGGACACCTTCTAGCAGCCTTTCAGTACCTGAAAGGGGCTTGTAAGAGAGATGGGGACAGACTTTTTAGCAAGGCCTGTTGTGATACGACAAAGAGTAATGGTTTTAAACCAAGGGAGGGTAGATTTACGCTGGATATAAGAAGGAAGTTTTTTACCATGAGGGTGGTGAAACACTGGCACAGGTTGCCCAGAGGGGTGGTAGATGCCCCATCCATGGAAACATTCAAGGCCAGGCTGGATGTGGCTCTGAGCAACCTCATCTAGTGGAAGATGTCCCTGCTCACTGCAGGGATGTTAGACTAGATGACCTTTAAAGGTCTCTTCCAACCTAACTATTCTATGATTCTATGTGCCTTTGCAAGCAGGCAAGCATTCACACATGGCTGAATGTGGTCAATGTCCCCATGCACCAAAGCAAGGGACAGACCTTGTGATGCTTGCTTGAGTATGCAGTATGAATTCTCCTCACTTGAGCCACCACACAGAATTTGGAGGAGGGGTATAAGGTTCATCCACTAATTATCTCTAAAAATATGAAAAATATAGCACTCAGCTCATGATTGGGTATCAATCTGAAAAGATGAGCAGAAAAAGAGCTTAGATTTTATTTTGCTTTGTTGCATATGGACCTTGTCTACTTCCACTGAATCTAGAAGAAATATTTTTTAAATGTAACCACCTAACTGGGCAACAAACCTTGCTACTGTGGCTGCACATACATACAAATGGTGAGGTTTTGACGAAGGCTGATGCAAAGGAATCACAAAACCAAACTCCAGCACCTGGATCCCTCTGTCTTTTAGAACTTGGAGATTTCATGCTTAGTAAAAATACCCTGTTTCCAAATAAAAAGAACTGGAAACAGGGAATTACTTTATTTTGATCCTCTTTGCTGAGATATTTAATATTTTACTGAATATGGGAGAGTGCTAATCTGTTCCCTTCTACTTTTTGTGCTTCTTGAAAAGCAATTTTGATAACTCACCAAAGACAACTGGAGAATTATAGAGTGTCCTCCACCCATCCATCCATCTCTGTTTTTCATTATATTCCCATTTTCTTCCACCTTTCTTTCTAAACTGAAAAGGCAGCGCTGGTGCTAAGCTTCCTCTGTTCTTCAGCCCTCTCAATAAAAGTTCACGATGTAAACACCTAGGGGCAAAAATGCAGAAGTCTGTCCTCTGTTCTTATTCAAGCATAACTCTTGTTAACTTTTGACAAATTTGACTCATTTCTGTAACATTTAATGTATTATCTTTTAAAATACTTGAATTAGCTTTCCCCCCTTGTAAGACATATAGGTTGTTGGTATTTACCCACTTATGCTGGTAAACAATGGTGTGAAAGTGTAGTGCTGTTTGAAGTGGCATGAATATGTCACTGATGGCTTTGTCATGCATGAATAGTGTAGCCAATCCAATCTAATTGTGATAATACCATTATACTAAACCATGATATATCATTTTTTAACATTTTGAGGATAAGTATTTTTTAGCTACATATGGCATACAGCTAAGCAAAAAAGCCCACCCCTAAATGACATAATGACACCACCGAGGCTGGTTTCTGCGAAAATAGTACTTACAAAGTATAGCACAGTAGCCACTATATATTCATTCCTTCTCCCATCACTTAATTACATCACCCTTTAAGACAGATGTATAATGTAATTAGAGATTTGAACAGTTCACAGCCAGATCACTTAAAGTAACATTGTTAATGGGCTTTAGAAGTTCTCCCTTTAATATTGCCAGTGTTGTAACTTCTAATTACCTTAATAATTAGGGCTGTGTCATTCATGATTGAGCTAACAGTTGCTAACACTAATGGGTATTAGAGGTCTCTCATAAGGCATGTTTTGATGTCCTCATTCAGTTGCTTAGGGCAGGCAAGAGCTATTTGTCCTTAGAAACATAGTGGTTGCTATGTGGTGGCCTGGGCAGAGGCATCCTTACTAACCTCTTTAATACTGCCACCACTGCTGCTGTTTTCATTGAGGAGTGGCTATATAAAATGCATTCACCAGGCACTATCCTTGAAATGCAAATGTGGCACCTATGGATGAAATCTGTTGAATTCTAATTGCTATTGTTGATACTGCTACAAATAACAGCACAAACTTGAATGTCAAACCTGACTGAAATTCAAAGAAATCCATAGGTAACCCTTCCCCATTCCCAACGCCACAAATTAGCAATGATTAAGATTTTCAAAGTTTAAGATGACACATCTACCTAGATGTGCTTCATTGTGCATGAGTAATTCAGAAGAGTAACCACAACTTGGTTAAAGTCAAAAGGAAAGCAGTCGCGGATTTGCAGCTATTTTATTTAGAAATAAGGCTAGTATCACCTTTTCAAGTATGTTCTTTCTAAAGACTTCTGGCATACACTAACAGGAAATCTTTTATGAAGAGTATGAGTCAAAGGTTCCTCTGTATTTGGTTGAAACTAGAAGGTTGGAGATACCAGCCTGCTTGCCAGCTGTGTTGCACTTTGAGGCTTAAGAGTGTTGTCACAGGAGAGCAAAGAACTTGAGATTTACTGAGATTTACCTGAGATTTACTCTGCCATCTTCCGCACCCCAAAGCAATCAAGTTTTGTGTAACTGGTGACCATAATAACATTTGGAGAACTATCAAACACAGGTAGATAGAAAAAAAGACAACTTCACTGGACAGATATTCACCAAAGAGGTTTTAAGAATCTAGTCTTACTTACTTCACTTTCTGGAGTTTTATTACACTGTATAATATGACTGTGCTGGAAAATCTTCAATCCCCAGGGATGGGGGGAGCATTTATTTGTTAAATTTATTTGTTTTCCCAACATAGATTCAACTGATTTCCTGACTCAGGTTAAATTACACTGAACAGGTAAAAGGGCAACTCTGTGATGCAGAGAAGAATGCCCTGGGGATAAAAAAAAAGATTGATTCATCCCAGTCCCACTAAAAAGAGTCAGGAACTTAACGTTTATTAGACTGGACATGAAGGACATACTCATATAGATAAGATACACATGGTAAATTAGCCCTTTAAAGTACAACATTGAAATCAATACACTACACAGACACCACAAAGACACTCCCAGTCCTCTTCATCTAAATTAAAATCTAGGTAAAAAACAGAAAAAAAAGAAAGAAAACAAATCCCAAACTCACATATCTACTTGAGCAACAAGTGTGAAAATTTCCCTCCCTCATCAGGTAAATATATAATGCACTCATGGTTGAATCAGATTTAATTTCTACAGACTTCCAATATTAGTTTGGCAAGTATCCTTGCTCCTTTTGTATCCCTCTTCAGTGAAAACAAAATAAAGTAATTATAACAGTTCTACCTTCATCTGCCTTGACCTGAAAAAGTATTAGATATACTCTTTCACATACAGATATAATCCCATCAAGGAAAGAATTCCCATTAGGAGTGATCATATTTCCTGTTCCCTATGAAATATAACTCCAGAATAAACAAATCCCTATATTCAAGTCATCTTGAAGATTTTTAGATCAGTGAGTCACTATATGCATGAATATTCACATACATGTATCTATGTGTTCATATACAGTGTATGTGCACACACATGTATGCATGCACACACATGTATGTGTACACACACAAATACACACATTATAGTGACACCAGTGTCAAATATTTTGACCACAGATTCGTAAAAGTTTTCAGAAAATCTTTATTAGCCATTTGGATACAAATCTACTTCATTAAAATTCAGAACTGTCATGACAGAAATTTTACAGTTCTGCCCCTAAATAAAAGATATTATTAGATCTTAGCTTACATGAAACTATGCCAAGATCATTTAAAAAGCATGAAGCTATTTGTAATGCAACAGAAACAAACACAAACAGCAAGTAATTCAAACTACTCTATGCAATATTTACAAAGGTGTCAATCTTAGATGAACAAGCTGAACAAAGAATACCTGTACACCTACTGTCATAGAGGAACTCTGCATCAGATCTCCAGGTACACTAACAACATCAGCTATTTATGGGCCTTTCACTCTATATTACTACTACATTAAATGTCTAAGCAAATTCTTACATACATAATCCTATGTTGTAACTATATGTATATTAATAAGGCTATGCATATAACAGTACTTCACATTAACTATTTATGCTTGCATTTTAGAACAACATTTAAAGCAAGTACATCTGGTAGACTCAGACAAAAAAAAGAAAGCAACCTGGTGACTCCAGCTTGGCAAAAAAAGAAAAAGGCCCACACCACCCACACCATATGGAAGAAAAACATCTTTTAGCTCTTGTACTAGGAAATTTTTATCTTCTTTGGGCACTAGAAGGGGACAAACTCAGCCATTCCGTGCAATAAAGGACAGCATACTGGGTCTGCCATTCCTTTAATTTTTAGACGCATATTGTTTTTTGTTATGACTTATCCACTGAGAGGTACCATCTGGGAAATAGTCCTGTGCCCTGTGCAGTTGGACTGTTATCATATACACGATACTGAACTTACAGTGCAAATGCTACACAATAAACACACAATTTTGTTACCTGGCAAATGTCTCTCTCAAAAGGAACAGCAGTTAGACAGAAATTTAATCTTCTACCACGGTGTAGAACATCACAGTAGCAAAGAAGAAAAAGCACATTATGATTTTCAACTTTAAAAAGAATTGTTCCATGTTTTGGGTAAAAGCCCATGGTTAACCTGGACTGGGCAATTCAATTTTTGATACTGCACCTTACAGCTGGAAAGTAATGCAGTGTATCATACATTTTCTTAAAATTATCTCAGAAGAAAGGACATGTAAAGGCAAGGAAAAGGAATATGATGAAAGAGAGTCAAATTCAGGCAATCTCTATGCTGCCTAGATTTTAGTTTAAGTGATCAATAGCGCAGGTTTTATTACACCTAAATCTTACTTCTCCATCTGAATTACCATCTAAGTTTCCTTTATATTCACTGAAGGGGAACAGGTACTTCTAAGGGCACACTCGGTGGACAGGAAGGCTGAAGAAAGCATACACCCCCCCCCCACCCCGATGAACAGGAACGGCAGCCTTTTATCAACAGACTGAGGAGAAGGCTGAGGTACTCCACAATATTTTTGCCTCAGTATTCACTGGCAGTCTCTCTGCTCGCCCCTCCTGAGTTGATGGCCTGCAAGATAGGGACCAGAGGGGTAAAGCCCCTCCCGCTCTAAGCAAAGATCAGGTTCATGACCACCTGAGGGACCTGAACGTACATAAGTGTATGGGACCTGATGAGATATATCCCAGAGTCCTGAGGGAATTGGTTGACGTCGTTGCCAAGCCACTCTTCATCATATTTGAAATGTCATGGCAGTCAGGTGAAGACCCTGGTGACTGGAAGAAGGCAAACATTGTGCCCATTTTTTAAAATCGTAGAAAGGAGGACCCTGGGAACTACTGACCTGTCAGCCTCACGTCTGCGCCTGGGAAGATCATGGAGCAGATCCTCCTAGAAGGTATGCTAAGGCACATGGAGGACAGGGAGATGATTCAAGACAGCCAGCATGGCTTCACCAAGGGCCAGTCCTGCCTGATCAACCTAGTGGCTTTCTATGATGGCATGACTACATCAGTGGACAAGGGAAGAGCTATCGATGTGATGTGTCTGGACTTCTGTAAGGTCTTTGACATGGTCCCTCACAACATCCTTCTCTCTAAATTGGAGTGATACGGATTTGATGAGTGGACTGTTCGGTGGCTAAGGAATTGGTTGGGAGGTCACAGCCAGAGGGTAGTGGTGAACGGCTGGATGTCCAAGTGGACGCCGGTGACAAGTGGTGTCCCTCAGGGGTCTGTGCTGGGACCGGTGCTGTTTAACATTTTCATCAATGACTTTGTGAGATCTAGTGCACCCTCAGCAAGTTTGCAGATGACACCAGGATGAGCGGTACAGCTGACACACCAGAAGGATGGGATGCCATCCAGAGGGACCTGGACAAGCTTGAGAAGTGGGCCTGTGTGAACCTCATGAGGTTCAACTAGGCCAACTGCAAGGTCCTGCATTTGGGTCAGGGCAATCCCCACTATCAATACAGGCTGGGGGATGGGGGAATTGAGAAGGTCCCTGCCGAGAAGGACTTGGGGCTGTCGGTGGATGAAAAGCTGGACATGAGCCACCAACATGTGCATTCGCAGCCCGGAAGGCCAATCGTATCCTCAGCTGCATCAAGAGAAGCGTGACCAGCAGGCAGAGGGAGGTGATTCTGCTCCTCTACTCTTCTCTGGTGAGACCCCACCCAGAGTCCTGTGTCCAGCTCTGGAGCCCCCAGCACAAGATAACATGGACCCGCTGGAGTGGGTCCAGAGGAGGCCACAAAAATGATCCAAGGGCTGGAGCACCTCTCCTCTGAGGAAAGGCTTAGAGAGTTGGGGCTGTTCAGCCTGGAGAAGAGAAGGCTGCGGGGACACCTTATAGCAGCCTTTCAGTACCTGAAGGGGACCTATAGAAAAGATGGGGAAAATCTTTTCAGCAGGGCCTCTTGCAATAGGACAAGGAGTAATGGCTTTAAACTAAGGGAGGATAGATTTACACTGGATATAAGGAAGAAATTTTTTATCATGAGGGTGGTGAAACACTGGCACAGATTGCCCAGAGAAGTAGTGGAGGCCCCGTCCCTGGTAACATTCAAGGCCAGGTTGGATGGCGCTCTGAGCAACCTGGTCTAGTTGAAGATATCCCTGCTCACTGCAGGGAATTGGGCTAGATGACCTCTAAAGGTCCCTTCCAACCCAAAACTTTCTATGATTCTATGATTTTCCAACCCAAAACTTTCTATGATTCTATGATTCTACTTCAGACCACAAAGCTCCCTAGACATACTGAGAAGCTTCCAGGTGTGGAAATCGTTCACGTAGTTCTTCACTGTCCTCTTGAATGGTGTGGGAGCAAGAAGGGGTATGTCAAAATCCCACCTAAGTCTGAAGAAGATAGTTTCAGAGTAGGCAATGCACAACAGAACTGCTGAAGCCAGTCCAAAGCACAAGAGTCCTGATCATTTTAATTTCAAAAGGACAAGAATGGTGACCACCTTTTCACACTGCTTACTCTACAAAGGCCACTATTTTGCCCTACATAGTGTGTACCCCAGAAACGGTCTTGGTAGCCTGAATCCCAAATGGATGGCAGTATATCATGAATGAGGTACCTTTGTCGAGAGTATCCTATGGGCATGCCCTAAGCTTTTTCTTTTCAAGGCGTGTGAAACCATCTCACCCTGTGGAGACTCCACAGAAAAAAAAGAGCTGTGTTTCACTTGTGCACTCACAGGCTTTGTCTAGCTGGTGGGAGGTGTGCTCCACATTGTACCATATGGTTCTGGTTCCCTCAGGTCATCCAGACAGAGGCCTGGCCAGACCATGCAGAGATTTCCAGCCAGCTGCATGTCTGTCCATCCTTCCAGCGGAAGCCAGGATGTGATGGGGATGAGCTACTGATAGGAGCTAAGACAATTTCTTTAAACACCTGTTTTAAACATTCCCCCTCCAAACAGTAACATTAGTGTCAACGTCACACTTTGCCATCTGAGATCAACAGGAGAAATACGTGATCTTGCATCAAATATGACACCTTCTCACCTACCCCAAGGCGTGAGACACTGCCAGAAGGTACATCCAGATGCAGCACCAGAGAAACACCTCCAGGCCTCAAAGTACAGGCCGGGAAAGATTGCTTTTCCTGCCTACCCATCCCTCAATCAACAAGCTTCCTCTGCCTCCAAGTCTGAACCCTGACGTACTCATTTCCTCTGGCATCCCAGGCACAGAAATAAAGAAAACAAACCAAAGATAATTTCCCCCATATTTCAAAAGGGTATCACATTTGTGCTTTCTGTCAGAGGTAGCCAAAAGTTCACTGAGTTAGAACAATTGTCAACCACTATAATGTTTTACATAGAGTACATACAAAAAACACTGAAAACCTTTTACATACATGGAGGATAAATGCTTAAAAAATTCCATCAGTGTTTTCCTGGAAGATGCAATGTTGGTTACAAGCTTCACAGTAGGAAAAATGAGGATATCTGAAACCACCAATTCTGTTGATCCAAGTTGAAGTATGAAAAATGCCTTCAAATATACTAAAAAAGCCCCGCAACATTCTCATCAATGTTACACTGTCACTAGAGAGTAAAAGGAGAAAAAAGCAACCTCACTCCAAGATCTACTGTAATGTTTTCCCAACTTCTAAAAGGCACAAGCAATAATATGCCCTTCTGATATTAATATACCCAGACTACCAGTTTTAATAGTGTTTAAGGTGAAACTACTTCACTCCATTGTCCTCATGCATCAAAAAATCATCACTGGAGGTACTGGAAGGCTGAACATCTGCATGTTTATGAAGAAAGGAGTGATGATTAAGATAAAACCATCCCCTTACTGATCTCAGGCCGCTCTTTCAGATTAAAAGAATAAAATTGAATAATATCATAACATGAGAAAACTCAGAGCTTTCTGAGGGTGGGTGAGTTCATGACAGGCACAAACACCGATAGCTACATCCATCCAACACATCCTTCACTGGCAAATCACTGTACTTACAGGTGCACACATACAGATTAGCCTAAACATACTGCTGTTTGCTACGTGCTTTCTATTTTTCTATTTATATTGCTCTCGTTTGAAGACCTACATACTAGTTCATTAGTAATTTCAGCATCCTTGAAGAATATTGGAGAAGTGGATACTGTATACACATGCCCATGTGCTATGTGAAAACAGTGCAGAAGCCAACTGCAGTTCTACAGGTCTGTTTCCTTGCAAGCAGTTTCAGCAGTTCGCTGCTGAAGAAAGCCCCATTTCTGCCCCTATCATATGCGTTAGCAAGTGCACTTTTGAAAAAATGAGTAATTGCATTTGAGTCAACCTGCAGGCACTGAAGTTAAGCACCGCTTAAGTGTTCGCAGGATTAGGGCCTAAGCTTCCAATTATCCCTATTGCAGCTGTGTGTCATATACCCCAATGAATGCATCTCTCATCAGTTTTAATTCACATTTTCTCTTTTGGGGGACTGCAAATGGCAAACACGAGTAGAAGCTGAGTGGTGTTGTTTTTGTTAGGCCTACACACCTAATAAGCCATAATATTTACTATCATTACTATCATCAATAATTGAGTCAGAGATTTGGTGATTGTTCACTAGCAAAAAGATTCTTTAAATGGGAAAAGTCATCTTAGTGATACAAGACCACTTTTTTTCCAACACATTCATTTTATTCATTAATTTAGTCCTACTTTTGTAAGGGAAATAAGAATTCCACACTCTCATTTAGGCTTTAACGGCATTTGAACTTTCAGTGCAAAAATCTTTACTATGCTGAATAACTTAGAGTTCAGGATTTCTTTCAGTGTATATTCACCAGGAACACTATATTTATGCTGACGATGCTTTGTGAATATAAGAGAAACACTTCATCCTCAACCTCCAGCCAACACACACAGCACTATGACTGGCTCTGTCATGAAATCCACACTCAACACAGAGAGGAAAGGAGAACGAAGAGGATCTTGACGTATGCCGTACTGACACTCATATACTAAAGCTGCCAGTATGACATATATCCTGTTTGAATTAAAATAAAGTCTCCCTTTTTTTTCCTTCACCAAATAAGTCCTACCAAAAACACTTCAAAAAATGTCAGTACTACATTTTGTTTACCACTAGACCCTGCTATGACCTTACGTATAAATCATAGTTGAAGGAGGGAAAAACAGGTAACCTACTGTATTTTTTTGTCTCAGGATACTGAGATAAATGAATTAAATCAGGATCTTGTCCATACCAACTTGAAAAATGCACAAACACTTGCTGCTTTATTACTAGTTGAAATTCAGATCCATGTAAGTATGAAGCTGAATTTATTGTCTAATGGCAGTGAAACCATCAGTACGTCCTAAGAGGCATCATACAGCTATTAGAAATCACCAATACTTAGCATTCCTTTCTCAAAAAAAGCAAATCCTAAGGTCGTAAGGATCTGACTTTTTTTCTTTGCTTAGGGCATTGACATAAGCACTGGAGTCACAGCCCCCTAACAACCAGACAAGGCCACCGCCATCCAGTTGAATGGAAGCCTGGATGCAGAGGGTAAAGATAAAGTTTGGTACACGTCTGGTTGTCCTCCAGGATGGAATCAGGACACGGCCAGCATGTTGATGCAGCACAAGAACCTGAGAACACTTGAGAGCCTGATAATAAATGCATGGCCTTTCCTTGTCCTGTCTACCCCTAAGCAGGATTCAGATCTGGTCTCTATGGGAAGTCACGGGAGAATTCCTCAGACTTTTTGGGTTTCTTCTCAATAACCAGGAATAGCTACTGAAGCAAATGTCAATGAGAACTCATTTCAGTTCCCTGCATTACAGATATGTCAAAATACCTTAAGGGATGCTAAGTCCAACACCTTCCCTTGCCGGACAAGCAGCAGATGCTCCAGTGATTAACATCTCTGGTGTTGTTAGCTTACATGAAGACAACTGAGTGATGACGATACAATAGAATGTAGCATGGTTGAGAATCAAACTATGAACTTTGGATTCCCATTTCTTTCCTACGTTGTTTGCCATGCACCAGGCATAGTGTTTTCTGATCTTTATCCTTTTTCTATCCCTTCAGCTCCCAATCATACCTTTACTGCCCAACCATTTTTCAAAACACCCTTTTTGTCTCTTTTTGGTTTCCCTGCGTCCTTTCCCACCTCTGTGTAACTTTCTTTTTCTCATTGACTTTATTCCAACAAACCTCTACATTTCTGCTGTATGTGTTCCTCGGTTCTATATCACCCTACACACATACATCTCTATACATCATGTTGATCATTATTCTCACCATTTGACTTCCTACAGCTTCCAACCTTTTATCTCTAATCTGATTTTCATGTACCCAGTTTTTAAAAAATTTGCCACAATATAGGTAAATAATATGAGCTACCTTAAACAATTATTATTATTATTAAAAATGTTTAAAATATGCACAGAAAATTTTCTAAGTATTACCTTGATATATTGAAAAATGACTGCGTGCTCCATTTTTTTTGTTATAAAAATGCTCCAATCACTAGGCATGCCAAAAACATCGTACTTGTCATCACGAGGTTAAAAAGGTCTGTAATTACAATGGAATTTTAACTGCAAACTTTTAAAAATTTTAAATTTGGCAAAATCTTGACAAATACCAACATAGAGAGTCTTAAATTTAAATACTTGCATGCTACGTTAAAAACAATTCATTTAGTCTCAGAACAGGGTGGTGTAACAGTGGCTGATGTTTTAGTGGTTGGAATCTGAGGCATCTGACACCTTCAAAAGTGAGATCTACAGGTTTGCAGGTGCTTGCATTGGGTCACTCTATAAAGACTACCCATTTTCAGAAGATAGATGCTACCATACATTCTGTGGCACACAGGAGACACCAGAATTTTTTTCTGGAATGGGATTTTGTTTCTGCACTTATACCAACAAAACCATCTTTTCCTTAATAAAGTGTATTTTATTTGGGGAACTGGTTTATGAACACTGGCTAACATAAGCTGCAGCTACACTTACATGGCTTGGCAACAGAACTCACCAGAACACCCATCTCAGCAGATTCATTCAAGTGTTGATAGGATTCCTAAACAAAGCAACAGTCACATTTCAGAACTGTCATCCCAGTCAAATGGAGAAGAAAAGTTAGAGACTGGAATCAAATTTAACTCTCCTGGCTTTTAGCGACATTTCTCAATCAAGGTCTCACGTGTTACCGCAGCTTTCCATGCTATGAAACAAACACTCATCATGCACCCTGTTACATTCAGCCTCGGCAATGGAATCTTGGACTCCTCTGCTGCAAAGTGAGAACTATGGTCTTAACCCTCCCGTTTATTTTGCATCTAGCACACAGGAAGGCAGCAGGGAAAAGAAGTGTTTATTGTCACCCTGCATACTGTTCTGTAAGTATAAAAAATTGTGGCAGACAACAGAAAAAAACTGAATACATTTTCATACTGAGATGGAGAGGGGGAGCAGAGAAAATGCGAATAACACAACTGATGACCACTAACAACATAGTTTTTCAGGTTGCTGCTGCTGAGGACGTACTGGACAAGAAAAAAATTTATCTGTAGGGGTACAAATATACTAAGCCATGACCTGCAGAGGGCTTGCAGGAATATTAATGGTACAGTCTAGGCCAACAGAAACACGATGGAGAAGCCAATAATTACACAAGGATCTTGAAAGCAAAAAAAAAAAAGCCTTCCTGTGTTTTTTTTAATTTGAGTTTAAGCTGGTGCATAATGTAAACCAAAGCCAAGTAAGAGTGAAGAGTAATTTTATGTTTTTTTAATCCTTTTTAAAACAAGCTTTCATGTTTTCTCTGTCCACTCTGAAGTGTATGCATCTCAGAAGTGCCTGAGGGCAAAGGAATTGTTATATTATGAACCTGACCAAATAGATCCTTTACCATTAGAAACAGATCTAATAGATAACTCTGTAAAACCTCTGTGACACAGTACATCATAGAATCATAGAATATAATCATAGATCGCTTTGGGTTGGAAGGGATCTTTAGAGATCATACAGCCCAATCCCCCTACAGTTAGCAGGGCCATCTTCTACTAGACCAGGTTGTTCAGAGCCCCATCCAGCCTGGCCTTGAATGTTACCAGGGACGGGGCCTCCACCACCTCTCTGGGCAACCTGTGACAGTGCTTCACCACCCTCATGGTAAAAAATTTCTTTCTTGTATCTAGTTTACCCTCCCTTAGTTTAAAGGCATTACTCCTTGTCCTATTGCAAGAGGCCCTGCTGAAAAGATTTTCCCCATGTTTTCTATAGGCCCCCTTCAGGTACTGAAAGGCTGCTAGAAGGTCTCCCTGCAGCCTTCTCTTCTCCAGGCTGAACAGCCCCAACTCTCTCAGCCTTTCCTCAGAGGAGAGGTGCTCCAGCCCTTGGATCATTTTTGTGGCCTCCTCTGGACCCGCTCCACCAGGTCCTTGTCTTTCCTGTGCTGGGGGCTCCAGAGCTGGACACAGGACTCTGGGTGGGGTCTCACCAGAGAAGAGTAGAGGGGCAGAATCACCTCCCTCTGCCTGCTGGCCTCACTTCTCTTGATGCAGCTGAGGACATGATTGGCCTTCCGGGCTGCGAGTGCACATGCTGGTGGCTCATTTCCAGCTTTTCATCCCCCAGTAGCCCCAAGTCCTTCTCAGCAAGGCTGCTCTCAATCCCTTCATCCCCCAGCCTGTGGGGTTTGCCCCGACCCAAACGCAGGACCTTGCACTTGGCCTTATTGAACCTCAGGCTCACTTCTCAAGCTATCAATTCAGTGCCATGATACAGCACAGAAGGCCAAGTTCTTACACGGCAGGTGAGGCACTTCTTCTGAAATTAGTTTTATATCTACTTGTAAAATAATGGACTGCCGGGTCAGGAAATGCACACTCTAAAGCTGTGTGATAAAGATCCTGACTCTACTGCACGATGATGATGATGGGATTCAGTTCTGCTGCATTGCAACATCTCACACACCTTTTCATAAAGCCATTAGTAATTTTAAATGTGGAAAAGGCGCACACTTTTTGGAAGGAGGGGTGGGAGAAACAGGGTCTAGATGGAAAACTTCTACAGACATCAGCAGAGCTAGTCCCACCTGGCTCCGGTGTAGCTTGAAAGGCGACATTGCTAGGAGGATGGAAGAGTTCTGTAGAGAGCAAGGCTCATCTAACTCAGTTGGAGGGGGGCAGAAAGGAAGCTTTATCTTTTCTCTAACTAGTTATGCTTATGCAAATGCAGATAAGTAACGAAATGCTGAGTTCTAACACATGGGCACAATGCTTTGTGCAGTAATTTGGCCAAAGGGTTTCATCAGTGAGCAACCCTTTGTCTTCTGTCTTCCAGCAGACCCCTACACTCACTCAATAGTCCCCAGTGGTTCAGTAATGAGCCTACATTATTTCTCATTTAACAATGTGCACTTAAATGGTCACAAACGAAAAGGAATATCACTTTTGGTGCAAAAAGAAATTTTATATCCAAGGGGGTAAAATGTGAACTACAACAAATATACAGATATAACTGCAGAGCTGTAATTATGCTAATTGTAATGCTACCATCTATAACCCATGTTCACTCCTGTTTTTATGATTGTATCAACATTTTACTCTCCATTTAGATGTTTGGTCAGCTCTACAGCGAACTTATTGTTTGCATCTTAGAAAGGCAGACCATCACCAGACCATTATAGCTGGCCCCATACTAAGGCCTTATGCTTCTACCGTTTTACAAGTAAATTAGGTTAATTAGGTATTACTATCACCACTACTGCACTTTTACAGTAATAGAACAGGGCAATACAAATCTGTTGTCATTGCTATTTTTAATTCTAGTATGTTATGTACCTATTTAAACAATGGCACTAACAATATTCCAGTAGCTTATCATTTGAGTGGTACGGTCTAAGGAATCTGGCTGAGATAACTTTGATGCTATTTGTGTTTGTTTCTATCAAATACATATACTCACTGCATATCATTTGAGTGTTAGCAGGATTGAAACACCAGGGGAAAAAATGGTATTTACCAATTTAGCAAGCAACATTGTTTTCTCTCTGATCAACACAGTTTTGCATTTTAGGAAATCAAGAGAAACGCCTGGCTTTACCAAGACAAGCACCGGGATTTAAATCCAAGCACTAAATCCATCCAGGAGGAGACCACACCAGCCCAATTGCCCTGTAAAGATGGTGTGTGTCATCTGCCAGCAGCAAACATTGGAAGACATCCTGCCACTCTGTGTCCTGCGTGATTAGTAACATGTAATGAAGCTTCTTTTTCTTTTGTAACGTGCTCTGAGATAAATTCATCTTCAGCCTACAGTTTGAAACAGCCCTTTGAGAACCTCTCCACAGCAAATGCTCCCAAACATTTCTTTTGTAGATTTTCATTGCATTTTATAAAGACTAGTCTGAAAAAGAAGAAAATCTTATGTGAAACAGAGCTAGATTTTTCTTCATTGTCAGTAAAAGGGTACAAGTACTGCCTCAATTTTTGAGTTACTCTATAAATTGTGTCTCATTGCATTTTCTTTAGGACTACATAAAAATGCCTAGCTTTAGTATGTCAATGCACACAGTACATTCTGCAGAGAGATCAAGGCGAGTTCATCTTAATGCCCCTAACTTCAAACTCTCAAATGCCTTAGGTAAATGACTATTACAAATATTTGGGGGTTAGAAGTGCACACAGAAATTACCAGTAACATTTCCCCTTTGATTTCCATCATTAACAAACACTGTCACAGTAGAAAGAGAGCAAGATGACATGATACCATATAAAATGACACTACCAAAAACATACCTGTAAATGAAAGCTTTGAGAAACTGCTATCTTTTTAATAGGAAATATAGCTCACTTGAATGAATATGCAATATTCTCTGAGGGTTTGAATTAAATACAGACCTTAATAATTACCCTAATTACTTCTGTTGTGATTCTACCTTTGAGTCTACATGAAACAAACATCTAACAATTAGTTACGCTTTCATTTAATCAAATGGTTTTGAATAAATGGCTGTTAGTATTTCTTTTAACAAACTTGCTCTTTTAGAAAGACCAAAGATAAAATTGTTCGTTTCAATTTAGCATTCAACATGTCATTAGTTTGGACTAACATATTTATTTGTTTTTTCGCCCAGCAACTGAAGTCCTCTATCTGGCCACAAAAGAAACGCAACAAAAGCCACAGCAGAAGGTGGAACACGTTATTTGGTAACACATCTCAAACACAGCCTGGACAAACCACCTCTGAGGGTAAAAACATACATCACGTTTCAGCTTCCAAGCCCAATTTAGTCTTCAGTCTCTCAACTGAGCCTGTCAATTAGGGTGTCAATTAGGCCTTGATCCAGCAGAGCACCGAAGCATGTGTGTAATCTCAGCATGTGAATAACCTTGTTGCTCAGTGCAAATCAGGATGATGGTGACGGGGGACAAATGAACAGGGCCACCAGTTCATTCTCACATACAGCAATTACACCACATTTTAAAATATTTTCTTGATGAAGCAACACACTGGAAAATTGTGGCATTTGTCATCTCTGCTGCTTTTGGAGCCAGTATAGAACAGGGCTGCTGTTCACCCTTTTTTGGTTGGCAGAAAGCAGCAAGATATTCTCTCCTCTAAAACTACCTGAGGTATCACCTCCTTTCCAAAATACACCTGATTTAAAGCGGAATCTCTCTTTATAAAGCTATGCAACAAAATAGTTTCTTATGTATAGTGCAGACACCAGATTTTCAATATTTGATTTTTTAGTAGACTCAGCACTTGCAAGGCTGCTGCTCCTAGAGACGTAACCTGAGCTGATTCACTGTTTTGTGACTGATCTTGCCTGTACCCAAAACGCAGAGAGCGATTCCTCTCTTTTTCCAAAACACTAAGGTCTCCCAATTACAGAAGTATTCCTTTATAGTAACTTTTTGCTGTTGTTGCTTAGGCATACACACCGTGGCTCGTGAGGCAAGTCAGCAGCCGTCGCAAACTGATGTGTATTCCTCTCCAGGAAAGTACTAAGTGTAGCTACAGCATGAGATTTCCCAGTTGGAGAATCACACAGAACTGCATGATGATGCGCCTGCAGAGGTACGGGCTGAGGCAGGGCTGGGAACCCCAAAGCTAGGTTCATTCTGGCAAAGGACTCCACTGGGCTGAGGCAACAGTCCTACTCTCTGGGTTCTTCTATCTTCATTGCAGAGCAAGGGATGCAACAAGGAATACAAAACTAGGCTCAGGGTTTTGCCACACTCGGTTACAAAATGCTTCCACACTGGGTCATACCACTCACAAAGGAAAAGGATACAGTAGGAGCCTAATCTTGCTCCCACTGGAGTTCGTAGCAATACTTAGGTGGAAACAGAACGCAGCCTAAATTTGACACCAGTGTTAAAATTGATGGACTCCTTTCTATAACCTGTCAAGTCAGTGATAGCTTGTTTGTACCTTTTATTATTACAGGGAAATTAACAGATCAGAATTCTGAATCCTTATAATAAATGAACTTTTAAAAACGTAACTCTTGCTTCTCAAATATTATGCCGCATGTTTTGTCAGGATAGTATAATACAAAAGGTTGTGATGTATACATCAAGCTTCAAATGCACTCTTTCTGGAAGTGACATGAAGTGTGCAGCCTTTCCAGCAATTTTTACACAAGAAAATTAACTCATTATTTCTATCTCAAGATTCAATGTCGGAAGTATCTGAACGGCCATGATTTTTGTCTGCTGAACACTGCTGATCCCGAAATATTTTTTCAGCTTTCTACTGAGAGGGAAAAAAAAAAAAAAAAAGAGTTTAAATAAAAAGACTGTTATTGGCAAAATTGCCTGCTCTAGGTGACCCTGCTTCGGCAGGGGGGTTGGACTAGATGACCCACAGAGGTCTCTTCCAACCCCTACCATTCTGTGATTCTGTGATTGTGTGAAAAACTCTTCTGTCCAATGTATCAGCATGTTTACTGATCCACACATGGCCGCGATTCACCCAAGCATCTTTCCTCCGTTGAACAAAACATCTTCCCCAGATTTCTGGGTCTCAGGAGCAGAAAACACACGGTGGAAGGTGTGCACAGTCTACCACAGGAGAAAACCACTGAGCCAGAAAACAATTCTAAAATGTGCACAGGGCTACAACAGTTAAATCTCAAAGCTGCTGAGAAATTGCTTGGATGCTATGAGCAAAAAAGTGTGGTTCCAGAGTATAATCCTAGCGATACACTATGTTCTTTGCAAAAGGTTGTGAGGCCTTGGCCTAATAAGCATAATCTCATTACACTGCAAATAAAAGTTTCCTATTTATCTCCAGATTTCAAATGAATCTAATAAGGCTTATGATACAGTCACCCAATACCCTAATCATATTTCTGCCTATCTAAAAGCAATCAGTAATTGTGTTATAGCAGAACGTGCTGACAATACCTCTGACACAGAAAGGAGAATGAGAGCCCAGCTGTACTAATTAAATTAAATGCTAGGCTGATGGAATACATTTGCTGAAGCTTGGAGAGTATGGGTGCAGAATTAATAAGCATTACAGCTTAGAGCAGGAGATGATATCATAATGGATGCAAGGTTTTGATGTGGAGAGCCTCATTCAGATTCAATGTACCATAATGTACGGATGTGACAGCTGCTTAGAGAGGTGCAGAACCTTGAACAAAGTGCACAGGAACTTTCTCTCCCCCCTCCTCTTTTTTTTTTTCCCTTCCCTCTCCATCGCCCCCTCCCCCCATCTTTTTTGTTGCTCGCTTAGGAACTGTATTTTAATACCATCCATCAGCTCAAAAACCGCCCCGTTGGGGCCGCGGTTTGCTATTTATTACAGCCCCGCTGGTTTGCACTGCGGCTTCTTGTCTTCCCACCTTCTGCCCGCCGTCTTCAACTTAACCAGCCCTGCAAATTAAAGAAAGGCCCTTTGAAAAATCAGTCCGTAACGCAGTACGGGCGCGGTCAATTATGATTTTGCCTCTCTTCCCCCTTTCTTCTCATTTTTAACGCCAGAAATCCGGAGCGCAGGGCCGCTCCCGCAAGCGCAGCGGAGGGAGAAGCAAAGCGAGCCGCACCCCGCCCGTGTCCCGGCGGCCGAGGCGCCGCAGGAGGAGTCGGGAGGGCTTGGGAAGGGGCACAGATCGCTCAGCGGCACCCAGAGCCGCTGGCCCTACGCCCGCTCCCTCAGCAATGGCCGGCGCTGGCAGGGGGCGGCACGGCCGGGGCTGCTGCGCCAGCGCCGCCGGCCGGGCCTCATTACCGTGAGAATTTTGACAGGATATTAAATTTACTAATCCTGAACTTTCCGGGCTGACCCCTCACTCGCCAGCAGACAATGCCGACGTCGGCCCCGCCGCCTGCCCTCAGCATGTTTTACACCCCGCCCGGCAGCAGCCCCGGCAGACGCACAGCCCGCACACGGCCACCCCTCCCCGCCCGGCCGTCCCCTCAGCCGCCCTCCCCGCCGCCCCCGGCCCGGCAGCCGGGCCTCGCCGGCCGTTTCCTCGCCCCCGGCCCGAGGCCGCCCGGCTGCTTATAGGAAGCGGAGCCCCGTGAGAGAGCGGGCGCGGCGCGGCCCGCCCGCCCCCACGCCGGAGCCCGCCGGCTGCCTGGAGGAAGCGGAGCCCCGGAGCCTCGCTGGAGGGGCCGAGACCCCGCTCCCCCTCCCGGGGCCAGCTCCCCCCCCCCCCCCCCCCCCCCCGCCGAAAAAGGCCTCTCCTGGCAACACAGCGCCTATTAAGTTGCTGAAAACAGCAGATTTCCACTGATACTATACAGATAAAGCTGACCATTAAATCGCAATTTAACATCCCCAGGCAGCAGCGGCTGCTGACAACCTCTAAAGCTTGTAATCCCGTTTAACCCCCTCCTGTCATGAGCAGGCCCACCCTTTTAGAATAATGCAGACCAAATTAAACCTGACACGGCAACAAGAGAAATAAAAACCCCCTTAGCTTAAAAGTCGTGCCGCAGTGGGTAACCCTGACCTTCAGCCACCCCCCCCCCCCGCAGGGAGCCCCCCCCAGACCTTGGCGTTGACAGAGGCGAGCGGGGAATCGCCGGGCGGCTGGGGATCCGCTCCTGGGGGCAAATTAAAGGGAATTTTGCTACACAATAGAACGAAATGTCACCTGAGGGTTTGCTGTTGTGTTGTTTTTGGTTTTTTTCCTCCCTCCTCCTCATTTTTTTAAAGCCTTCCTTTAGTAATTAACGAAAGACGAGCCCCGATCGCTCCGTGCCCGGCCGCCCCCGGGGCGTCCCCCCCCGCCTCTGTCGCAGCCCCCCCGCCTCGGAGGGGAGCAGCGGGTCTTCCCGAAAATGCCACTGCCGGCGCTGAGCGGCGATTCCAGGAGGGAGCCGATCCCCTCTAGGGTCCTCTAAACCAAACACCAACCGGCAAAAAAACAAACCACCCCAAACGCAGCCCTCCCCGGCTCCGGCCCCCGCCCGCAGCCCCGCTGCCGTGTGAGGGGAGGAGGGGAAGGCGCGGCGGGGTGAGGGCAGGGGAGATGGGGTGAGGGGAGATGGGGTGAGGGGAAGTGAGGGGAGGTGAGGTGAGGTGAGGTGGGGTGAGGTGAGGCTCGTGGTGCCCCACTGGCACACGGCTGCCCCCGGAGCACAGGGGAGGCTTTCGGACCTGACCCGGGTAACTTCGTGCCCATTACCCTGGGCTTGTTCGGGGAAATAACGCCGTTCATTTGCCAGTATTTTCGAGAATACTGGGCGACACGGACAAGCCTTTATAAACGGCATCCATCCCCACCAGCTCACCAACGCTGGTGGATGCGGAGGATGGCCTTTCACACCCATTCCACGCACAAGCAGAGCACCCCAAACTGGTCCCCAGTTCTCCTCTCTGGTCACTGCCTGCTGAAGAAAGGAGCCAAAAGTCAGAAAGCACCTTGACGCGGGTAAAGGTCACGTCACCACTCCTTTCCCGGTTTATTTCTCTCTTTGCTGCAGGTGCAATGGGAGTATGAGCCGATAGCCAACGTACAAATCAACACATTTTTCCACATATCCACCTATCCACCTACGAATTTACACCTGTCAGCAGCCAGACCTGCCCTCGCCATCCAGCACGCTTTTCTCAGCACTCCCCCACCTGCCCGTATTTCTGTCTGCTGAAGAGCACGCGGACAGGACGCCGTGCAAAGCAGAGCTGTGCCTGCGGCGCGAGAGCCAAACTCCCCAACCGAGCTGGAAGTTTGCTGCGGAAGTTTGCAAGCTGCTTGCAGCGAGCCCCCGCGCCGGACCCGCTCCGCTCGCAGCGCTCTGCCCGTAACTCACCAAGTCATGCTCCCGGAGGCCCCGCAGCAAGAAGGGACTTGCAGCGCTGCTAAATAGCGGAGCACTAAAAAAGCAGGCTCGTTACCTGGACACATGGCTCCTCATTCATTACTCCACTGCTTCAGATGCCAGATCCCTTGGTGCTGCAGATCGACTCAAAAAATCTGAAGTACTCCTTCCTTTTTTCCCCCCTTTCCCTCTTTCTTTCCTTCGTTCGTTCATTCTTTAAAAGAAAAAAAAATGTGCTTGACTAAAGTTAGCTTAAATTTGTTAAGAATAAAACCGGCATAAATGTTTATTTCAACTTCCTAGTGCGGCGGTGTACCGAAGCCCAGCCCGCCCAAGCCTCTTTAGCAATGGAGTGGTTTATTTAATTTGTCAGTATAATAGAAGCAGCTGAGTGAGAGACAGAGAATGCAGTGTGGTATAAAAGAAACAAAGGCTAAAAGTACCACTATTTTGATTCCCTTTTTAAAATTACTTCCAAAGTGTGGTATCTATTGTGAAGAATAATGCTGAACAAAGCACAGTGTCTTGGCAATATTCACAGAGCTCATTCACAGAGCCAGTTCTGTCTGTACATTCAGAGGTAGAATACACTTATAAATGATGCATTGGAAGGACTATAGTTCCTATTGTATTCCCAGTGTAAACAAAAAGACAGACAGAAGCTGAATGGCATATGGGCAGCGGGGCCACACTTTATTCAACCATTCCAGCACCATTGTGAAGGTAAAATGCAACGGGAGTTCTCTCCCCCTCTAACTTCAAATCCAGCGAACACATTTTGTGTTAGGCTAACAATTTTATACATATATGTATATATGTCTAAAGAACACACATCTGGTGGTAATTTTGTACACTTCTGTGGAAGAGTGATCTTTAAAGCAATCCGCAACAGGGGAAGGCTGTCAAGTTTTGGAAGTTATTCCCAGCAGGAGTAAGTAGCCTCTGGAGAAGGCTGGCTGAAATAGGGTCTGTGCAGTGGCTGTGCAGGCGGGTGCTTGATGCATAGAGCCAAAATGGTCTAAAAGAGCAGTTGCAGAAGCTGGGAAGGAGACAGAGGTGCTCAGGATCTGACCTACCTCGATAAAGATGTGCTATTGGAAGGGGCAGCCTTTGTAGGGGCTGGAGTCTCCCCCTCTTTTCGCACTGTTGCCCCCTGTTTGCTAGCCAGCACAGATTGAGCCTGCAAATGGAGATTGGCAACTTTGCCAGATAAGCATAACCTGCCTTCACTAAGTCAGGCGGTGTCCCTGCTGAACAGTTTATGGTCAGAGAAAGCATCTTCACTGTGCTTGAGGGGAAGGAAAAACCACTCACGGGGAGGAAAGATTAAAATTAGGTATGTCCTTTCTGCCCTTGCTCTGTCAGCTGACGCCAGAAAGTTTTACGATCACTAGCTCCTCTCCCTCCCTTTATATTTTCTGCTCTCACATAAAGGCTCACGTGCTGAAACCCTGCTCACTGGCCTCAGTCTTTCTGATTCATGCAGGCACGCCTGTGTCCGTTCGATACAGCCTATCTGCTGCCCATCATACCCCTCGGTCGCGTTTGGAGCGATTTGTGCGAGTACTGCTAAGGGACCAGTCCGCCTTTTCCCTTCCCCCCCCCCCTCCCCGTTGTCCTGTTGCATTTGCTCCTTGCTCACCGTGGGTGATCACTGACTGAGTTCCAGCAACCAGATTAGGAACTGCGTGTTTGGTTTTGTCTGGCGGCTGCTTTGTGCTCCCTACAGGTGGGACCAGGCAGGATTCCACACCGGTTTGAAGTCCCTGGGGAATGCTGTCCCTCGGGAGCCGAGGCGGGCTCCCAGTTGGTGTTGGAGTTGTCCGGAGATGAGTCTGCCTGACCTGTTCTGGTATTAAAAAGCCTGACCGAATGTGCTTTGTTCTGATGCGATGGAGATTTTACAAGTTTCTGCCTTAGATAAGTCACTGTCTTTTCAAGATCTAACACCATCATATAAACACAAGAAAGCTCCAGATGAGGATTACTCAGCTTGATCCCTAAAGCTGAGTGCCAGTCTCTCTTTTTGAGTATTTACAACCTTTAATTAAAATCAAATCTGGAAACTCTCTGTCCCTGAGCACTTTCCTAAAGTCTTTGATTCTATTCACAAGAAAATAGTACTGTGGTTAAAGCATGCTTGATGTTTCCAGGAAAAAAAAGAAAAAAATACTGTGTTTTCACCGTGAGCTACTGTCTGCCAGAACTGATGCCAAGAAACCCAAAATATTTTAGTGACTGTGCTTAGATGTCAGCATTGATTACAGATGTTTGTGTCCTTCCACCAGGGTTTTTCTCCATGAGGAGCAAGTTAGCAGAAGGGACGGTCGGAAGAAGGTCTGAAGCTGCTGAGGTACCATGGGCAGAACTTGACCCAAAGTCTGTTGATGGACTTCATGAATCTCTTGCGCACCACTGGGCGCTGGGCAGAGTGAGCCCTAGGCAGAGTCGCTAGTGGCGTAGCGTATGGTTAAAGGGTGAGGAAAAAAAACAAAGACTGTGCCAACAAGATGAACAGGTGAGTGACCAAGAGAAAAGAGCTTGGAACTTGGAAGAAGACTTGGACAGACTCACTGCTACTCAGAAGGCATGAAGTTGTTTTTTTCTTTTTGACTTGATAGAAATAGCATCATTTTGTGCTGTGAAGTTGAGATGCAGATGGACACATTTTGCCTGTTAGAAACCTATCTGAAGTGGCATTCAAAAAATGCAGCCAAGACATCAATGTGGGAATTCATAATTTTTTGAATGTTCTTTACTCTGTGTCTTGGGAAGGCACACACATTTTCATTCCTGAGAAATTATTAAAGACACACAGATGTCAGCTGGACACCACTAACCGAGGGCCAAAAAGTTATTGCTGAAGACACAGGAGTAGGTGTGTCCCTAGAGGTTCATAGAGTTTGAACAGATAGTACAGACCTACCAGACACTTATCACACTCAGTGATGAAAAATTGAGTTTCAGAACGAGCCAGCCTTTGCCAATATTCTCCAAATCAGTAAGACTGCATCACCCCTAGATATTGCAGAGGAGGCTGCTGGATCTTCACATGGAAGGGACCTCTGCACATCTGTGCATATTGGAAGGAGTTCTATAAGCTAACTATCTACACAAATATGTTGTTTTTATTTTGCATGTCAGTATAGATTGGTTCTGTGGCTGTGCCATGAAAATGAAGAATAATCTCTTTTTCAGTCACTCATGACTAAAGGATTCCAGTGCAGGTATGGTCATCACTATTATAACTTAAAGTATTAGAAGTAAAGATAAAGTCAACTCACAATATCTAAAAAGGGTCGATGGGGTGAAATTTATTATTTGGTGTGCTGGAAAGAGGAATGAGAATTTGTGAGTTTTTTTTTTTTTACATATAGGGACCACCAAAGATTCCCTTTAAGGTCATTGCAAGTTATTTACAGCCTGATACAGGAAAAAAAAAAAGCCTGGTCAGCTACTACACCACTACCCTTTAATGTGTTCCGAAATAAAAGATTCTTTTTATGACTTTCCAGCACTTAAATTCTTCAAGAGGTGAGTGAACACCTGTAGCAGCGTTCCTTTAGGAGGAAAAAATTGTATGAAGAACAGGCAATAGACCTAAGTTGTTGAATTTCAGTGACTGCTCCAGCACGCTGGACATCGTATTAGGGTACTGGTGGAAATGGAATGTTTGAAAAAATATTGGAGGAAAAGATTTCCTGGTTAAAAGCTTAGTGCTGCTCAGGTAACACGATTCTTAGAAATGTGTTTGTGAGGGGACAGAAACAGAAACTCCAACTTTGTATGTCCTATTAAAACAAACTAATTGAATTCAAATTTCAGCTACTTTCTATCCACAAAAAGACCAAGAAAAATTTAGAGAAATAATTTTTTGGAGAAATTGCATGGGGAGTACTTCTGAATTACAAATACATTCAAGAAAATTATAAGACGATTGAAGATAATTCATTAATAGATAAAGACTGAAATAATTTAATACATTATTCATGACATATTATTCTCTCAGCTCCCTTGTTGATGACCTTCTGGTTACTTTTTTTAAAGTGCTGGTGAAAGCTATTCTTTACAAATGAATATCCAGAATTCCTGACATAGCTAAAATAATAAAATGTTGACATCATTGTACAGCATAAGCATGTTTTATCTTTTGCCAGTGATTATAAGACTTCTTCTTGCATCAAGTCCATTTGGTGTTACTTCTGATTGATACCAGCATAGCTAAGATTAGAAAAGTGTCTTTTCATCTCAAAGGTGAGACAGCTTCCCCCTGTTTTCCTTTACGAATGTGCACTTTATGAAAAATTCACTCAAACACTGTTCTAAGTGCCTGTAAGCATTTATAGTCTAACAGCATTTCATCCTATATAATTTTTAAAAAAACACTAGTGAAGTCACGAAGTATACTGAGGAAACAAATAGCTTCAGGAGGAGTGGATGGGCGACAGCCTGGCTTCCCATGGATTCACATCCTACATTCCTACAGCACCATGCAGTGAGGACTCCGCATATCCTCCCTGTGTCCTGTGACTTCCCCTCCACCACAGCCTTAGCCCCTCCCCAGATCCTCAAGGGATCTGCTTCCCCATGCCCCCACGCTGCAGTTCTTCTCCACTAACTCGCTTTTACTATATTTTGACCTCCCTCCAGCATTTTTTGCAATGCCCCACAAGTTCCCAGATTATTTAAGATCCCTGATGAGCCTTGTATAGATCACCAGTTTCCTCAGTTCCCTCTTCTGTCTCCAGCTACCAGCTGAACAAGAGGCAGCATGTCTTTTGGGTGATTCTGTGCTGCATCTGTGCTTATTAACTGTGCGGTGTTTATTTACTAGTTGCAGAAGAGCGAACATCTGTGCCTGTACTGCAATCTTCTGTCATTGGTGGGTAGGGACTGCTTTGGTTTTCTTGCCTCTTCTTAGCGGCTGCTTCCCTTGAAACAAGTAAACACTGAATATCTCCGAGACACCCTTGGTTGGACTTGGCAAAAGCTAGTCGGGATGAGAGAGAGCTAGATAGCTGAAGAGCGAAAAGTGTAAGGCTACTCTTTTTGGGAATCCAGGCTAAAATACGCATAATGGATAGATAGCATTTTCTGGCTATTAAGCATACTGACTTCTAGCCATTTGTTTCTCACCTAATTTCAAGTCCATGTTTACCATTTCCTGTCATCCAGTAAACCAGAAGATCAGGAAAAGCAAACCGTATTTTATTATTGTCCAGTCCTCCGTCCTTCAGCAGACAGCTTAGTAAACGGACATATGCCATCCATTTTTTTTATTTTCAGTTTTCATCTTTTCTCTCTCCTCTAATTCCCTTCTGTCCGCCGCTGTTTTATGACTTACAGTTTTTTAAAGTCTTCTTTCCCAACTATATTATATTAAAGCTTCTCTGTTCTAATCCTTTCTCTTGCTGCCTCAGTTCTTCACTTCTTTATTACAGAACTCAGATTCTTGCCTTTTTATTCACCAACTAGCTGTTACCTTACTTTCATTTTATATGCTTACAAAACATTTCTCTCCTTTAATCATCTCTTTTCTTCCCCTTCTTGTGTTTTTCTCCAGTTGTTATTCCTTTCCTTCATCCTTTAGTTTTCTGTATTCTCTCCTCATCATTCAAACCCCATTTCCTGCAGTAAAAGTCTGACAGATAAAACATTATGGTTACCTTCTGTGCTCTATTTGCTAAATTCTTGTTTGAAAGAACATTAGGTTTGTTTCCAAAATGTCTGAATGCTACTAGCTGCTGAATGAACTGGAGTGAGTTTTCAGAGTTCTCTCTTCCACAAGAAGGTTGATTGCTTACTTCCTACAATCTAAAAATAAAGCAAATTAATAACTGTAAATTAAACTAAGGGTGATACCATTTTGCACTTAGAAGATACTTTTCACCCGGGTATAACAAATAGACGGGTAAAGGTAAAGTAATTGCTACAAGTATTACCTTTGTTGACATGAAAACTTAGGTTCTGTAAGAGCCTAACACAAGGGAGTTTTCTTTCCTAAATTCATGTTCTAACTGTGTTTGAGCCCACACAGATCTTAAAAAAAGCCAAATCCGTGACCGGAAGCAGCTCCTTAACCTGATGCGCTTCTGTGTCATTCTGCTGGTTTTACATGCAGTGAAGTAGAAGATTTGGTCTTATGGGAGATGTCACTAGGTCTAGGCAGGCAGGTCTTCAGGAGTAGTTACCTAATATTTGGACTTGCAGTGACTGCTAGACAGATTGGCCTAGCTATACAGATTTTTCTTCAGTGCCTGAGGGCAGTGGGTAGCATGCTTACATCTGTGTGTTTCACAGAAGCTTGGAATTATGTGGGTTTTTAATGAATGGTGTTACTCTTTTTTCCATAACTTCCTTTGCTTTTAATGTTAGCTATCTTTTCTGGAATAAGGACTTTCTCTTGCAGACCATCTATTCTAGTGCTACAATAACAGAAAATCCAAGGAAAAAATGCTAACAGGTGTTTTCATGGGAAAACAGACCAATCATATAATTCTCCATCTCCTGAAACTATATTTACTTTGGGAAAAATAAGCACTTAGCAACAGTAGAGGTGTCAAATTATTAAATACAATCTCAAAGGAATCTGCTGGGGCAAAGCCCATCAGTCTTGCACTTGAAAAAATGTGATGGCAGGTTGCACTTCCCTGAGGCCATAATACAGATCATAATCGTCAAAGAAAGAAAGGCAGCAGAGGCATTCTTCCTTGAATATAGAAGGCAGTTTGATCCTAATGCGTCTAAGGGTTTGACCGCAATTAATCAGCGTACACACTGAAGCAGCAATGTAGTGCTGATGGTTTTAGCAAGGCCATCACCTGTTATGCTGAGACTCTGCAGTTTAAGGTCTGCTGTGGTGCATTTAGAGTGGAATCTTGCTGAGAAAACACACAGTTTGCTTTCTGACAGTGGCCTGACTTTGCCTTGTCTCATCTTTGCACAGAAAAGAAAGGGAGCAGCAAGCATCCCTTTCAAAGCAAGTATACCTTTTCAGGACATACCTTGTTTTTCCTCTTGGGTGCATGGAAGACAGTCATTAACTTCAAGCTGTGGGGCTTCAACCTCTGCAATGTAAACTACTTGGAATTCCCTCTGTAAGACTGTGGTATGTGCTACAGATGTACATTCTTGCTTTTAGTATCTGCGGAGTGCCGTGGGTCATTGCTGTTCTTTCTGGCAGGCACCTTGGCAGCTGCCTTTAGCGGTTATTGGCCAAGTACAGTGAAGGCCAAGGGTTCCTGTAAAGGTGGACTACAGAAAAGTGGTTTTGCTGAGCAAGAACCAGTGGACAAATTACCTGGAATATTCATAGGCACTTTGTGCCATGGAAGCACCACGAGCTTGTAAAAGCTCAAGACCTTCCAAATCACTTTTCCTCTCAGTTCTTCCAAGTCCAAAGAATAATTTTCCCAGACATCTGCTTCGTAACTAACCCCTTCTTCACACATTGTTTTTGGCCCTAGCTGTTCCCCATTCCTTTTGTCTTCTGTCTTGAGTGCCAGTCCCACCAAGAGCTTCTTCTGCTTCCTGTCCTTGCTTCCCTCTTAGTCTGACAGCTTCATGGTCCAGAGGAGGACTGCTTGAAGAAAGGGTGTTTACTCAAGAAATGGAACAAGAGAGCATGGACAGATGTCCTTTCTGGAGCTGGCTGAAATGGTTGATCACATCAGCAGTCCCAACAGCTTGTCACCGCCAGCTGAAATGCAGCTCAGGAGAAGAGCTCAGTGATGTTCCCTGCTCTGCTTCAGGCAAAGAGAGCTGAGTTAGCTCAAGTCACAGCTAGCACTGGCTAAAATAACCTGTCTCAGTTTGCCTGGGATTGGGGTGCACATAAATACATTACTTTATTCCGCTATGTAACATCCAGTGCAAGTGTGGAAACAAATGGTTGGGGATGGCATTTTCTGAAACCAGTGTGGCTGCTAGCAAAGCACAGCTGGATGAATTTGATCAATCATCTGAGCTTGTTTACACACTATAGCTTTACAACGCAGCCCATATATCTTTGTGTGCAAATGTTCCCTTACTGGCTTAAATACATTTGTACTTTCTGTTTATCCTGGATTTAAATGTGTAAATCCAGCTAATAAAAGTCAGGTTAAACTCTAGTGTGCTCTCAGATTAAATTGCTGTATTTGATATGCACTGCTGCAACATCGTAAATACATCAAGAAAGAAAAAGAAACAGAAAGATTAAATGAATGAAAGTATGAAAGTGAGGGGATGAAATGCAACAACTTTTCCACTTTAACAAAACAATTGATTTAAAATTCGTGTGGTGAAATTTGTGCCATTCTTGTAACAATGACCTGTACCAATTTAATCAATGGGGTTGTTCACAAATTCTCTTTAAGGGAAGGACTTCAGCCTGTGTGTGTATGCATGCCTACCTTCAAGCATACAAGCACTGCTGTTGCTTGCGTGCTTATGTGAAGCGTATTCTTACACGCTGGATCCCAGCTGAAGCTTGCAGCAACGGGCTTGGAGTTACAGCCTGATGCTGCTAGAACTTTATGTTGTCCTTGTCTTATTACAATGTGATAAAATAGTAGCGAGGTTATTAGTCTGAATAACACAGCCCAAAACATTTTAATAAAATAAAATTGCTCACTCTTCAACCAAAATAAAGTTAAATTGATGTTTAAAAAACATCTGTTTAGATTCCTCTATTAGATCAAAATGACTGATATTATAAAATATTTCACATTCTTTGTAATTTTCAGGACAAAAGGAATTCTTACCCCATGGATGAAGCAGCAGATGATTTAGCCAGAATGCAAACCAACCAAAATCGTTGCAGAAGACAGGAACCCAAATAATCAAATTGCCAAATAAACAAAAGTAAAGAGCTAAAAGCACGAGGTTACTGTAAGCTATTTTCTATAATACTAAAGCTATTTTCCTACTTCATGAAGGAAGAGAGAAAAATCACTAGTCTCTTTATGGAGTACATCAAATCTCATTTTGTTTTAATGTGTTAAAGTGCACACTGAAAAAGGCAGAGTTGACTCCTGGGGAAATAATGTTAAATCAGTTCAGGAAAATGAAGTTTGGAAAAATACTTTCATTTTCCTTTTAGTATTGCAACAAATGTATTCATCTGCCTGGATAATCTGGCATTTTAAATAACTTCACACTTAAGCTCTGTCAATTTGGTCTCCTGAGGTTAATTGATTATTTCTACAACAGTCTTGCCAGAAAAGATCAGAGCGCTTACATCTTTCCATTAATCCTTGCTGTTCGGGGAGAGGGTGCGAAATGGGAGTACAACGATTAGCTTAAGTCTTTGCAGGTCTCTTATTTCCCCCCCCCTCTAAAGTTTTCTCATGTCTGATTAGTTTCAGGGCACGGCACTCGATTTCATTAGTTTCACTGACATGGCATTTCAAGTATGGTCTAATGATGGGAACATCAAATCTACTTTGGAGCATCCATTGCTGGTTACCACCCAAGAATCTTACCCGCTTTATTAAAAAGGGTGATTGAGTCAAGGGTAGTAAAGGAACGGTGAAGAATCTAACCGATTCACTGAGAGAAAAGACAAAAAAGTTTCGAAATATCGCTTTGCTAAAATTGACATTCAGCATTTTGCTGTGGTAAACAACCATCAGCATGCGACAGAGCCTCTCGGGGCTTTTCGAGAAGAGACAAGCTTTATCAGCAATTGCATATTTGTCATTGCTGTCCTTCTTTGCGGTGGCATAGGCGACACAATGGGGGATTAACCCTCACGCAAGGCAGTGTGACAACTCATCAGTTGAAAAACAGAACCTGGTCAAATGGCAGGTTTTTAACCAGCATTAAAACCGCTGGCACAGAGGATCCCTTAAAAACAACTAGACAAAAGCCCCGCTGTGGTTTGTGGGGAACCTTCATTTATTTGAAATGATGGCAAATTGTGTTTTCCTGTCTGGAAACAAAAATATTTCCAGCCCATCAAAAGGCTGGAAATAAGCAGAGGAGAGAGGTTCTTTTCTGTTATCAGCCCCTTCTCCTGCGTTTCGCCTCCCCTCTTCTCTCCCCTTCAATTCAGCTGGCAGTTACACCTATTAGTGGTTTCCTCCTCCCTTTGTTTTGAATGTAAATGAAGATCTGACTAGTTTAAAAAGATGTTGATTTAAGACACGCTTAGCAGTGGGGGTAAAAGTCTCTGTCAGTAGCACTCCTGTGAATTAAAAATGCAACGGGTAAGATTCCCAGCCTGTGGGTGGGTGCAGAATTCGGCCATTGCAGATGTGTGAAGGCTGGCAAGGTGTGCCAGGGTCTCCGCTTGCGCGACTGTCACCACTGTCAGCACTGTCTGGAAGTCTGAAAGGAAAGGCCACAGCTTTACTTGGGTAACCTTGGAGGTACCACCATCAGCAGGATTTTATCAGGTTTAGCGTAGTAAAAGATACAGTGAAATACTAGTGACCATCTCCTTTTGCAGTGGTTTACACTTAGATCAGCAACAGCAAAGTCATTTAAAAAGATCCAGGGCACCAAAATTAAAACATGTGTAAATTAAACACATGTGAAGTGCACAATATGTGGCAAATTAGTACAGAAAATACTGAGAAATGTGCATCTTCAGGGCTTGCCTGCACACCGTGATGTGACAGGTATTATTGCCCTTTGTACAATTATTTAAACCCTGTAGGAATTCCCAGTGTCAGAGAATGTCAGCATACTGTTATTAGACAAGTTTAATTAGGATCTACCCTGCTGCTCCTAACAAGTATTTAATTAACTTCTAGGCAGGGTAATTAGCTTTAGATTGTGGCTGATTTTCTGCCTCACCTTCTGTTGACACTTGGCCTACAGTAAGGCAGCTTGCTTTGCTGACAGTGTAATGGATAGTAGCTTTGGGAAGGCTAATATCAAGGCTGACTGGTCTAATAAAAAAAAGGAGGAAAAAAAAAGGGGAAAGAAGATGGAGATAAAAGACAAAATAATGACTACCAGGTCAGGGTCCGAAGGGATTAAAAAAAAAAGCCACCCACCAGACAGGCAGACTCAAAAGCCTGGTAATGGGAAAGAAACAATCAGACTTTAAGCATTTCAGAGGAATAGGGAAAAAAGTGTGACACAGAAAAACCAAGAAAAGCAAAAGGATTTGAAAAGTATTTATTTCACGTATTTCCTTAAACTGGATAAATGATGAAGCTTAATTACTATTTACATAGTGCTATTGAGGTGTGCCTGTACTTTTCTGAAAAAGTCTTTCCAATAGAAATGTATCCTTGAATCCCTGTTCTAAAGAAATATGCCTCACTTCCCATCAGCACAGTAAAGAATATGCTGCAAAGTGAGCATTTAAAACAATTAGCATAGACCAAATGAACCATAGCAAATTGGTCAGGTCACCGTTTAACCCGTTGGTGGCTTCTTGAAGAGCTCTGTGATTTCCAAGGGTGTAGCTTTTGATATATGGTATGCTATTCTTCTACCCAGTCCTGATATATCATTAAAAATAATGGGACTGCATTCAGTGCCACAGCTACAAAAATTTTGGGGCTAGAGGGAGGGAACACTCAGGAATTTAAAACCCTTTCCCTATCATTAGGACAAAAGGGTTATAATTCTCTTTCATTTTGAAAGAAGAATAATTTTTTTAAGAAGTCTTTTAATTTTTGCAGAGTCCCCCAGGTATCAAAGTGCTGGTTCTCCCAAACCTGCCTTAGTAACAGAAATAAGCCAGCATTGCTCCAAAGAGTTACCTCCTGCAGAAATACTACTGCTGGGATTTGCACCATTGTTACAGAGCAGGGGAATGTTCTTCCAGTCAGGCTCAGCCTGACCTGAGCTACTTGCAGTAGCCCAGAGAGATTTGAATAGTCAACACAATATTGTTTGAAAGGGGACCTACATGTTTCATGTCTCTCTTAACTATAACATTTCAGGTGACTTATAAAGGCTCATATTTGTTTCACATTTCAGCAGCAGCTCTGCTCGGCGAAGAGGCAGCACCTCACTTGAGCCGAGTGGGGAGAAAACCAGGCTTTGGGCTGCAGTGCTGCTCCATAGATACCCACTGAAGAGCAACGGAGGATGGGGTGCAAGAAATCCCTCCATGAAGTTTAAAAGAACCAGAAGCTGACCATTGCCTTTAAAAGGCGGCCAAGGATAGGATCACAGTTGTAGGGAGTTGGTTAAATCAATATGCCTGCATCTGTTTGGTCATGGCTGTGAAACACACTCTGGGACCATCGAAAGCAGCCATCAGATCTAGGTACTTTTAGCAATTACTTAAAATAACAACCATTGTTTTGGATAATCTTAACAATAAATGAGTTCCTATTTGGACATTAAAATATATTTTATATGACATTAAAATAAAATTAATGACATAAAAATACATTCTGAAAATGTAAATAGATTTTTTTTGTTGTGGGTTTGTGTCTTTTTGTGTTGGGTTTTTTTTGAGATTGGAAGGATAATACTCTTATCACCAACAGAGAGCTGAGATCTCTTGCATCTAAAATAGGGTTAACTGGAAGATGCCTCAGCTGACTGCAGCCTTCTTTTGACCCAGAACTCTTATTTTGTGCTGTTTTATGCTGTTCTGTAAAACAAGAGTGACACAGGAGTTAGGTCCAGAACCCTGGGAGAAACCTATGTGGCATTTTGTATGTGTCTAAGAAATCTCTGTGGAGCAAATTATTATCCATTCTTCTCCTCTCTGACACTGTCAGGTCTATTAAGAAAAAGGGAAGAACAGGAAAAACTGGTGAAAGTGTTCAAGAAATACTAAGAGTATGCAGATCACGCTTTCCCTTTCCCAGGCTGGAGGAGTAGTGTTCGGGTGCACTAACTAAAAAGATTTGAGGGGTGTCAGATCAGACTTTGGCAAGTGAAATTGCCACGACAGCCAAGGGAATTTTAATATCTATTTCCCTATCCTGAGGATGCTTGCAGCACCGCAACCCGAGGAGCTGGAAACACAGACTGTCTGCCCGGAGGCACCTATGTCGTTCCACAGACACAGCAAACCTTAAAGACACTCCTAAAAGTTGTGCAGGAGTTGCACTATGATGGAGCTGCCCCCTGAATGCCTCCACATCCCAGTCACTGGGGATGCACTTTGAACTACTTGACTGTCAGGTCCAGCACTGGCCAACTGAACGACACACAATAGCGGAAACTTGGTTTGTCGCAGAAGAATGCACTGGGCTGTTTTACACATGCAATAATCACAGATACCTTTTGGTCTTTCCAATCTTACTTTAAAGTTCTCTTTGTAAATCTGAATACACCGCCCTTGCCCTCAGAAACAAGCATGGCACCTGTATTGTGGCTGGTACTGGTATTCATATCTTCAGATTCCTGTATTAGGATTATGTGGCAAGGTATTGGTGGTGAGGGGGGGCTGCAGGGGTGGCTTCTGTGAGAAGATACCAGGAGCTGCCACCGTGTTGGATGGAGCCAGTTCTAGCCAGCTCCAAGGTGTCTTTTCTTTATTAAATTCCCTTTACCTCGACCCATGTTTCTTTTTTCTCCAACTTATTTTCTTCCCCCTGTCCTGCTGAGGAGGAGGAGTGATAGAGCAGCTTGGTGGGCACCTGGCAGCCAGTCAACCCACCCCAACTCCCCAGGACAATGACTTCTTATGAAGGTACAGAAAAGGATCTCAAGGATGGGCCATCATTACTTCCGTCAAGACTTCAGGAGAAGAGGAAAAAAGAAGCTAGAGGAACCAGCCATACAACATTGAAGCAGGCTCTTTCATGTGCCAGTGCCATTGATAAAGGAGTATTAGTTCAGTCTTCAGAACAGTCCTAATAATTGTTCTTTAAAAATATTTCACTTTACAAATAAATTGGTGTTCTTCAGTGAACCTTTTAGAATTCAACAGGACAAAGTACACTACAGACAACAACACTGGAAGATGGAAATGAGCAATTTAACCTAATAGATGAGGTCACGAATTCTGTAATTTCTGTCCTCTATGATGCAGTTGTCTGTCTGCCAAATACCCATCGTATGTTTTCTAATGAAAGCATCATAACACCTATTCTATGTTTTCTAGTGGAAGCGTCATATATGAGAGACGAATGAACCTTGCGTAGCAGACATAGATATTAGATAAGCCTTTAATGAAATTGATTAGCAGAGTTACCCATAACAGCTAAGAAAAAGTCTCTTTGCTGCTGGGATCCAGTGAGTTTGTATAGATATGCATGTAGGGACTGCATGCCCAGGGGAGCTCTCAAATAGCATGCTGATGGATCGCTGCCTATAAGGCTTGTAGACAGACAGGCAGCTATATGCTATACCTTCTAAGTATAGTAAAATTCTGGATCCAATGACTACTCCTATAGTCTGTCAAACATTTTAAAGTAGACAAATGTATATGGATCAGTGTTCATTACCATACATATCTATAATCAAGATGAATTACAGAACTCGAATGAGGCTGGTTAAACATTTAACTTTAATTTAATTCTTTTTCTAGAACATGAAATGCACAATTTATCTCATAACCTCCTTGGCTGTAGCTATCAGGAGCACTAATCACACCCCTGTGGGATTAGAGGGAATTGGCTGTTTCTCCTTGCCTCATAAGACCCCAGAGGTGTGATTATCTCATGGTTACCACACCCCTGTTGTGTCTCACTGCTTCAATGAAATAAATGAACTGTTAAATTGACAGTTATAAATGAAGTTCCTGCTGGCCAGCTGACTCTATGGCATTTAAAAAAAAAAAAGGAAGAAAAAATAATAGAGATGCTAGGGAACAGTCATTTTAAAAAAATATTTTATAATTCTTGTAATCGTGTTTCCTCCTGAACTCATGGTGTGGAACTAGCATGACAGAGAGCTGTCCTCCTGCCCAATGCTCCTCACCAAGCAATCTGATATCCAGGAACTTGGAAAGCTCAGCATGAACAAGCAGAAAAACTAAGCAAAAAAAATATGACTGCTAGCTGTCAGAAAAAGGCATTTATACAGAATGTATTAGTAGTTCAAATGCGTCAGTCACAGGAGACTGTTTGTCAGGTTACATCTCATCCAGAGCAATGTATTTGGCTTTTATGTTCGTGACAAATGATTTCTCAACTTCTGTACTGTTGGCGACCAGCCAAAAGACTAAAGTGAGCGCTCTGACACGCCACCTCCTCCCACTGCTGCCTCACCCGGCAGTCATCTTCTCGGCGAGAAGACTCGTTGTCCCCGTCACGCGTGCACACCTGCGTGTGCTGGCCATGCCAATTCTACAGCCTGGCCCTCGGGACGGAGCAGCGACTCCTGCAGGAACCCTCCAGTTATGCTCTTTGCTTAAAAAAAATGTACGTAGTAAGGATAAGAATGGATGCGTTTTATCTCTCAGTAACCTGTGATGCTACCCATCAGTTTTGTGCTTTTTTTCTCTAGGTGCTGTAGACAGCTGAAGGACAGTTTGCCAGAGGAGACTTTGTCTCTTTTGATCCTCATGCACACCACCTGTGCCTGCTGCATTGTTACCGCTCCTTCTGGAGTCAGTGTGAGTTGCACTTTCTTCAGGAAGGCACATTCAGGACCCCTTTGGATGGAGATTCTCACTCTTAAGATGTTTTTTTCACCTTTTAAGTGGTTCTTGTGCTTCTTCTGGCAACCTCTCCTTGAACCGTGAGCAGCAGAATTTGGCACGACATTCCAGGGGAGGCAAACTAGTGCCAGCTTCAAGAATAACCTGCTCTGCATACTCCTACCTGGTTTTGCAAAATGGCACTGGGCGGTTTCAGTGATATGCTGGGGGCTCGTTTTGGTCTCATTACCCATCTTACCCTATTGTCTTTTCCCACTTTTTCTTTTCTGATGTCTCATTCCAGGTTATGATCTCCAACATTGTCTGTAGTATGGCCTTGTAATTGTTGTTTAGGCAGCAGACTGCTTTCTGCCGAGGAACCATCACTGAAATCTCATTTGGCAGAGCTAGATTAGTTCCTCCCCTGGTTTGTAGCAGAATTGCCTTCTTGTATGCACAAATCCAGGTCTTTTCCTCCTTTAACAGACAGATGCTCATTTACTCATGGCATCTGCCTGCCACTTGCAGAGTGAAGTAATCTTCAAGTGAGAGGAAATGATATCCATTTCATGAGTATTTTATGCTGACAAAGCAGAGTAAAAAGGTTTTGCTGTAAATTGCGAGGTGGAGTCGCGCCTGCTCTACAATTGGTTACACGTGCACCGTTCAGCAGGGCCGATAAGCTGCTATAGTGGACAGAAAGGCATATCTGTCTATGGAGCTGTGGTTCTCAAAAAAGGTCTGCCAACATGGTACCTAGGGGGTTCCTGGCATTTACTATGGAAGAGAGACGTCAGGAGATCCCGTGAAGGGGAACAGGCATTGCATAAAACCTTGCAATTCTTAACTTCCATTCCCTCGCAAAGCTAGTTGCTTTTGCTTGGGTTCCCATTTGGACTCTGTCCCCACAGTAAAAATGTAAAATTTAAAGGTTTTTTTGGTTTTTTCCCCAAAGAAGGAAAGAGCAAGGAACAGAGCAGGGAGGAAAGGATAGCAGCCAGCTTAGCAATTTACTAAAAACTGTATTATGTGTCGTATAGGTAGCACATGGGAAGTACTGCCACATGTATTTGTGAACTCTCTATACACACGCATTTTTTGGATCAGTGACAAACGTGTCTAGCACCACTTATGGCGTTGTGTTGAATGATAAAATATTTAAGTGCAGCTTCTGCTTGTTGACATGTCTCTAAAATGTGAAAAAGATTGTGCTGTTGAAGCACAAAATGCCAGTATTATTCATTTTTAAACAGAAAAAGAAAGGTATGTCTGTAAGAATTACAGTTTGCTACTACCATGATTTTTAAAATAAGGTACTCATTTTATATACTTGTTAGTGATCAAAATCTGATTGAAATACAAAAGAAAAAATAACATTTTGCAGTTCATTGTGAGAGATAAATATTGTGCATAAAGTGCTTTTTTCATTTCTTTCCCTTCCCCCTGGTTTGCCTGATTTGTACATCTGTCATCTGAAAAGAGCAGAGAAAAAGATAAAGTTTTCCTATTGGAAACAGAACAGCTGTTTTCCTTATCTGCACATCTTTATCCCATCCCAGTAATGGCAAAGTCTGGTATACTTTTCTAGTTCTGCCAACCTTATGACAACAACTTCCTGACAGACAGGTGCCAAAATGTGCCACTGATCCACATGTATTGCAGCTAAAATTAGGCTGTGATCTCTGGAAGTCTCTGAACCAAGCTGAAGGAGAGTGGCTTTACCAGGCTAAAATTGTCCTTTATTAAAGTTATTTTTTTCTTTCTTATATTTCTAATTTTGCTTTCTTACTTGAAGGTAAGATGAGATTCTCAGGTCACCTCATGACTCCAAGAGCTAGAATGCAAGAAGGTTCCTCAGCACCAGAAGGCAGGTGAGAACACGGCAAAAGCTGTTGGTGCTGAGTCAGTTCAGAAACTGCTAGTGGGAGTGGAAGTGGGTTGGCAGAGGAAAACCCCACATAGGGTAGTTTCTCTTCTTTCCTGCCCAGATCTTGACTAACTCTTTACCACCAGGAAAGAAGAGAAACTCTGGTGATATTATGTCTGCATGAGAGAACATCCTTGGACTTGGGGAAGACTGAATTAATATTGTTTTTGTGCCATGATTCCTACAGGCCCTTCTCTACTAACAACTGATTTCTGTTCCTGAAATGATACATAGTCAAAAAGGTCTGATGCCTGAACTGGCCTATTAAAAAAATATCAGAATGTAATGAAAAGCAATATTTTTGTTGGAATGGTTCTCATGTCTCTGTGTGAAGACATACATGACTGTGTACATGAATGCGTGCACTATATTTGGTGTATTTTAAGCTTGCCAGTATTTAAATCTTCAGATGAGAAATTGGAACAGTTTACTGAAGTGGAAGGCTCTCTGCCAGCTTCTTTTTGGAAGTTAAGAAAGTGAATTCTCTGCTGAATGCTGGCCTTTGTAGGTTTTCCCCGTGGATGCAATAAGGTCTGATCTTGCCAGGGATTGTGGCTGCCAAAAAGCTCATGGGGCTGACAGGTAGGAACGTGCCTAAGTCCCACATTGCTCACCATTGAACAGTTCATCCTGAGGTTGGAACTGGGAATGTTACAGGAGGCATCGCTTCAAGCTGCAGAAGAAAACTGGCAGTAAAATTGTCAAGCCTCCCAATCTCTTTGGGGCTTACCAAGAGGTGGAGAAAAGCAATTCATAGAGACAGTGAAAAACAAAAAGGAGCCTTTCTTGGCTTACCAAAAGGAAAAGAAGATGAAAAAATGAAAAAAACTCACCTATTTCGATGAAGGTAACACTCACTGCATCAGAAGAAAAACACATTCGGGTCAGTGGTAAGTTTTGGTAACCTTTTGTCATCAAGATATTGTCGTAAGATTGGATTTTAAATATGTCTGTGTGTATGTGGTCTACTGAACAGCGAAATTTTATCACTATGATTATTTTCTGCAACAACAGTTTTCTCTCTCTGCTTCTCAGACTTCTCCAGCACTATCTTAAGGATAGCATTTTACATCCACTCAGTGCAGGTAGGAATGACTGCAATATTAAGTACAAGTTGGACAATATATCCGCAGCTATGTGTGGCAGAGGCTTCACAGTAAAGCCATCAATAGTGGTCTTTTAGCTTATCTCTGAAAGAAGTAGGTATAACATCCCATGGTGTCATGCTGAAGAAAAGTCACTATCTTGGGCAAGTTTCTTTCAGAGGTAATGCACGGATGAAGTGTCCCCCAGGCAGTGGAGCTGGCGGAGATGGGAACACTGGAGCAAGTGGTGTTTGAGAAGACCTCTCTGGCAGCTGGTGAAGGTAGGTTCTACTGTCAGGAGAGGAGGCTGAAATGATTATGTGGACCCAGTTCATGCTGTGCCAAATCATTCCAGAGATGGGATTTGGTGTAAAGAGGCCTGACTGATGCTGCTTACACCTCTGTTAAGCACTGCAGCTCCATTTTAACCATAGGAATTAGTCAGCAGAAACAATATCTTTTCTTGGAGCTATCTTGGTCTACTTATCACTGTGTTTTCTGAGGGTGATTGTGCCTTGAGGAGTTAATTCGAAGTTTACCTCCATGTATTCACACATATGTATGTGTATATGTACAGCCATAGCATTTTGGTGAGCAATGCAGAAGTAGAAAGGCATTCTTTTTAAAAGCTGGTCATTTTATCAAAAATACTTTCAAACTATTTAATTGATATTTGATTGGTGTTGCTTGATAAGTAAGGAAGAATAAAGGACTGTGTGAAAATTTAGAAAAATTTTAGATCCTTGAGTGATCTTTGGTGATACAATAATTTAAATGTGAGATTTCTGTGAAACCACTCTATGGAGTCTTGGAAAAGCTGCAAGCTTGATGTTTCCCTGTTACTAACATTCTCGTTTTAGCAAGCTTGATTTTTCGTAGGTCTTGTAGGACTACTGCAACAAAAGAAGCATGATAAACTCTTATCATCTATGTACTTTACTAAATTTACAGGGAGACAGAGAACTCAACTTAGGGCAAAATATCTAAAAAAATCTTATGACAGGATTGCTTTCTACCTTCCCCCCTGCCCCCCCTCCCCAGCTAGAGACAATGCTCCAACAATAAAGTTCAGTATAAAAGTTCCCACTGGAGAGTATAAACTGCATCTTCCATATCTTCCATGTAAGAAACTCTCCAGATGACTCTTCTGAAATGAATCAACCTGTATGCCCTGTTCACATCTCTCCTGATTTAGTTATTGCAGCCCGTGGAAAATTAAACTACTACCAAATGTATACATTTCTGTAACCAGCCATTGAATTTCTGCGAATTGGTGCATTCTCCATAAATAAAAGGACCTGATTTTGTGCTTTGAAATAAGTCCTTTGCCTTCTGTTTGCTGCACAACGCCATCTGACTTCTTAAAAATTGACTGATCCTTTTTCCTCATCTGCACCTGCTCTGCTTCAGAAATATCACTTAGGGAAATCTTGGACTAGTTCTGTCTGCTCTGACGTTAGCTTTGCCATCAAGAGCAAGAAAGATGTGAGGTGAGAAAAAAGAAGAATTTGTAATCCAAAACAAGGAGAGGGAAATGATTCATCTAAACAATCAATCAGTGCATTTCAATTTCATTTGAAACAAGAATGAAAAGGCTCCTAGACCAGCGTTTGGCAAATTTCTTGCAAATAGACACATTAGCTGATATCATCAGCCTACACAGGCTGTAGACTTGCACTACCAAACAACTAAACTGTGTGCTTTACTTTAGATATGTTGCTGTTTACCTACTTTGTTGAGACAATTCAGATGTATAAGTTCAAAGGTCTGCGTAACTGCTTTGGGCTGGAGCCCTATAAAGAGATTTTGTTTCCTGCGATACAACGAGACTCAGTCTACACCATCCCCAACAGCTTCCTTCATCTTTAGCTGGAGTGAGATTTGATAACAGCTATGCTAAGGAAGAACTAGGGATTATAAAATCACAGAGAGTAATGGATGGATAGGCACAAAGGTAGAGGGAAAGGTGCCGTTAAGTGAGAATTAAGATTGGGCCATATTTTAGGCTCTCTCCAAGTCTCCATGTAGGCAGCCTGAATCACCTCCCCTTCTAACTTTGAAAGACAGTTAACACATGGCAAATTCCCAGGTGGCTCACTTAAGTGAAAAAATTTCTCTAACTGAGGGGAATTTATGTGAATTTTAAAATAAATTTGCCATACAATTTTCCAATTTTTAATGTTATTGCATGGTGTTAGCTTCAAAGATAAACATTTTTGCCATGATTTTTCTGACAACTTTTTTCTATAAATCATCTCACTTTAGTAAAGGATTTGGTCTGTGTCTGTGTTTAGTTGGAGCTTCCTTGAATTGCTCAGACAAAGGGGGGAAGTCTGCTGTGTGCAGGAGTGAGACAGAGGTCTGGGTTGCCTCAAAGTCCTGAGGTTCCTCCTGGGAGGGAGAGAGGGACTCTGGTCTTTCACTGAGACTGACATTTCCAAAGTGTTTAGGCTTGGCTAACCATGCTCATCATGGCTGAGATCGAACTGTATCACTGTCTCCCAGGAGATTGCAGAACTAAGGACTTTGGATGCCAGACCTTTCCTTGAAAGGCAGATCTGAAGAGGTAGAAGAAGACAATAAGGAAGCCAAACGAAGAGACAGAACTGCCTTAGTGCAATGTAAGAGCAGTGAAGAACTGCTTTCCCAAAGGATCTTATAGGAGTAGAAAAGAGAGAGAAGGTGGACAAGGATGATGGGAGCATGGCTCTGTACGAGCAGAGGTTAAATAGACTAGGGCTCTTTTGCCTGAGAAAGAGATGATTGAAGAGGTTTATAGATCCTGAGTGGAATACAGAAGCTGAACAGAAAATTATTATTCTCCATTTCTTTTTATACAAGAACTAGGAGGAATCAATTAGGAGGTCAGGGAATAAGTTCAAAGTAAGCAAGAAGGAAATTAATTTTCATGCAGTAGAGGGAAACAGTGGGACGCACTGCCAAAGGTCCTTGACTTCAAGGATTAGACAAGATCATGAGAGAATAGTTTGTCAAGGGGAATTACATTTGAGGATCCCTCTTCCAGCTTAGGGTATCCCTGAGCCTGTGATTTCTGAGAGGTACGAGGGCATGGGCCCTGTACAGCTTTCCCTGTCCTTAGGAAGAAAAGGTTGCAGGAAAAGCAAAACAAAGAGAAAATAGTGGGAAAGGCAGATGAGAAAATGGAAGGGGAAGGTGAAGGTCACAGGATCAAAAGCGTGCAGCTGGGGAACTAAAGGTGGTGATGAGCACCCTGGCAGCTCCCATTGCTCCCTGGAAGAGGTGTGGTAGGACAAAGGGAAGAGAAACTGGTTGCTATCGAACTTCCTCCGCTAATAGTGTGAAACGCCAACTTGTCTGGGGCTAGGAGGAGGTGGTGAGATGGTACTGGGGACTTGGTGGGTCTCTGAAAGGAAGAAAAGTAAGAGCTTCAGGAAGATGGTCACTATTTAAGACAGGGCCAGTACAGCTGTTCTTCACCTCTGCATCCCTGCACCTGCACAGGCACTGCTCTGACTGTGGGGCTTTTGATGCAGTGATGGGGTACCTTCAGGAAAGCAAAAAAGCAGTCATGAAAATTTGTCAGAAAAGACAAAGAAACAGGGGATTTTAGGATTATAGCTGAAAGTTGGCACTATTCCTTTAAACATAGTTTTACATTCTCTAAATAATACATTCATAAATAAAATGTGTCTTTTCTGTAGATGAAGGAACGTAGGCTTAGCCTTGCATTAAAATGACTTATCTGCTGTCCTCTAATTTCTTTTTTTCAGTTGTTTCACAAGATCATTTACCTCTGCTCTCCCTGAGTTAGTACTCCAGTTCCCCATCCTTCTGGGCAAAGATGAGTAGATAAAATAATTTTTTTTTTCCCCACGTGTGGAATAGGTGTTCTGATTGCTGTCCTGAGCAAGGACCACTTGTCCAGAATTCTCCAACCTCCTGTTGTCAGGAATCAAGCCAGGGGCACAAAGAAAGATGGAGCTGTACTGCCATGCATGTTAAAAATGATTTTACTTGATAAGTGTGAAATTACATCTAATTACAAAGTTAATGTAAGTGAATGTAATCAGATAATTACAATGGGTAATGACATGATATTTACTACTCATAATGATCTTGTTATTGTACTGTATATAATGACACTATCAAAATTCTTTCTGAAGTTTTCTCCCTTTTTAATTGGCCTTTTCATATAAAACAAATTATTTAAAATATTTTATAATTTTCTGTCTGAATCCTTTATATTCTAACATATAGGTTCAAAGCATTCTGAAGTGGTTTGGTAATATTATGGCTATTTTTTTTTTATGAAAATGAAAAAATGCAGCGGCTCTTTTTAAGGTGTGGTGCAAGAAAGCCTTTGAAAAAGTCTAATTTCCATTCTTTTAATTGTACACCACTGGAAGAAGTGAGCAGAATTGTTAATATGAGACAGCATGTGGACAAAGCCCTACCTTAGGTAGCAAGTGACCTTGGGGCTATTCTCCTGGGCAAGTCATTTCACTTTCATGCCTTAGTTTCCCTATCTGTAAATGGGGAATTATGATATTTCATTTCATATGTGACGTACATTAGAACATACAGATGAAAACTGACAAATATCACAAGGAAAGGAAATTAAGAATTCACAGACAGAATGAAGACAGACTTTAATTGGAATGAAGGCCCTCCACTTTAATAAACACCAGGCTTGCCTAATTTATGAATATTGGTGCATGTCCCCTACCCCCTTCACACAAAGCTCAGATAATTGGTCTTTGTTTGGGGAACTGCCTATGGGTTGGAATAACAGCAGGAGCTCCCTTTGTGAGTGCTTTGGGCCCAGCTCCAAAGGTCCTCTCAATACTGGTGTATTCAGGGCTGCTGCAAACACGAGGCCTGATTCATGTCACCAACGTTACACCACTTTTATGCCAGTGTAATTCCAGTTAAAGTGATGGAGTTGCTCATGCAACATAATACTGAAGTAATTCACCTGATTTTAGCGAAATTGCTCTGGCATAGAACTGAAGTAAAGCAAGGGCTGACTGGAGTCTGTAGGGCATGAATCTTATTTGCTTTCTGAAGTCCCCTGGGTATAAAATACTAGTATTCTGACCTGTGAGCACTTGACACCTTCTCTGCATGGAAGCAAATGATCCCACCGAGAAGGACAGTGCTTTAATCCTTCTCACTGCTGCCTCATGATCCCTTTTCATGTTAGGATCAAAAGTGCCAAAAAGTGGATTCTAAGCTTGCTGGAAGCATGAGAGAGCTCGCATTTTACTTTGCTCTGGCTAAGTGAGTCCAGGGCAGTTAGAACATAGTTGAGGCTCCATCAGAATGGCTCCAACGGAGTCAGAGACCATGCTGATCAGTAAACAGCTGCCCTTCGGACCCAAAGATGGAGTCCTTCTAAATCGATGGTAAGCATGGCCTCAGTGCCTTTCCATTGTTAATGAGAAGGATAAGCCATGCAGAAGCTCTGACTTTTCAAACCGCATGAGTCATTCTGCATCTTTGCTACAGTGTATTAATGAAGCCTGTTAGGTAACATAGCCTGTGCTGGAGCTCCCAGAAGCTCAGGCAGATAAACAGGAATCGACATAAGGAAAGAGGCTGGAGAAAGTGGAGGTGCTTGACTTTATATGTGCTGGATGTCCAAAGCAGGGGTGGTTACCCATGAGTATGAAGAGATGCTACTGACTTGGTGTGGCTGACTGGCACTGACTGGCGTATGGCTGACGTTGCCCGTGTAAAGCGTGAAGACACCCCAGTGGGTGCAACATTAAAGGAAGGTGGTGAAGTAGGTCTAGAACTGGCCATCACCATGCTGGGGTGGCTGCCTGGGTGACCATTAGGTTGCCATCTCCATTAGTGCTTTTACAGCACAGAAGAAAGCATGTTTAAGAGTATGGAAGGACTTAAGACACTGGAAGTAACAGATTTAAATCCTGCAGAAGCTAGGAAGAAGACATGATTTCTACATATGGAACTGGATATTCCAAGGATGAGATTGAGAAAAAGAAGGTGTAGGTATTTTATTGTCACAAGAGGGGAGAAGGTAAAAAGTGAGACAGTCATGCTGAGCAGGAATAGCATGTGAAACACTGGGCCTGCTTGTTTGTTTGGGGTTTTTATGATGAACAAAGAGCAGCAGCTGAAGAAGAAGATATTTAATTAGATTCTGAAGAGAGAAGACTTTAGAAGAAGGCTGCAAATTTGCAGGTATTCTGTTATGTCAAACACCAGTTTGAATCCATTTAAATTGTGAAGTTAGCTGCAGTATAATCCCAGAAATATCAGACTAGAGAAATGTGATCTCGTGTTGCTGATGTACAAAGAAACACTATTAATTCTAATGAACATCAGAAGAGTGCTTGTATGCAACCCAGGGAACACAAGACCTCCTGGAATTCATAATTTCCCCCTAGTTGTAAACTGTAGTTTCTATAGTTTTGCACTCACAGCAGGTAATTAAAGCAGCAGGCTCCATGGATTTGATCACAATTTATCTCCTGTGGAAGACAGGAGAGCAGGCAATGCTCTCTGCTTGTTCAGCAGGCCAACATAAGAAATATCTGAAAAAAAACATACCAAGAAGACAAGAGATGTTTGATACAGACTCCCCACACTTATACTCTGAGACTACTGACATGCAGACCTGATCACTGAAAACAAGATGGTGCCTTCTTCAATGATGGAGGATATATGCAGTGGTTAATCCATTGTGCAAGTATCCAGCAGTATTATGTCCAAAATCACTTCCATCACAGGAAGCTAAACAAGCTTCTTCACATCTTAGAGTGGAGATAGAGGGTTTCCATTTGGGCAATAAGATGGGAGCCATTAAGAACCATGCAGAAGGAAGGATGTAAAAGAATATAGTAATTCACAGGAATGGTCATTCCAGATTTTCTGCACATCTGTAGGAAGCCTGAGCACCTTTGAAACGTTTAACACACCAAGATGCAGTGTACTTAGTTGAACCAGAGAGGAGACATTGAAAAAGGAAGATTAAAATAAACTGAAGGAGGACCATACCCATCCTAAAGGTCTGTTATCCTAGATCATGAAGCATGTTAGAAAGGGCTAAAGCCAGCACTATTTCAAAATCAGAAATTTGCAGCACTTGTCAAAATCTGACAGGTCGGCAAAGAGTGTACACTCAGATGGAAAGCCAGTTTAGTCCAGAAATACAAGTGTTCCCACCAGTTCATTTGTGGACACCAGATGAACATCAAGTTTGACCAGGAAGATGGTCACACAACTGAGGGTCCAAACTACTGTCAGCAGATTAGCCAGTGTGCCTCTCTGTGCATTTATTCATCAGCTCCTTAGATGGGGTACTGAATATGCGAAATAACACTTTCAGCAGTCAGGAAGCTAAGCACTGGTGCTGGCTCTAGCTATCAAGTCAAGGAGAACTGAGAACTGAGGGGATGTTGCTCCTAAGCTAGTTAGAGAGGTAAGAGCAGTGGAGAAGGAAAAGTCTGCTGTACTGGAGGTTGAAGGACAACTCAAGAGAAGAGCACACAGGATACTCTTCAAAGAGTAGCTTGAACTCTCAGTATGTCTTTCAGGAAATTCTTTCAAGAAAGACTTGGAGATAATGGAAAAGACGACAAAATTCAGAGAGAGAGTGCCTAACACGATACCCTTCTTTGACAAGATTCTCTGCCTCAGTAAATGTGGTAGGCCTAACCCACTCAGAAGTATGAAGCTGAAGAGAAATGATAGGTGGAATTCCTCAGGATAAACCTAATAATCACTTGTTCAGTATTTTCTTTTATGAACAGTAAGAAATGGGAGCAAGTTGTCCATATTTATTGACACAGAAGTATGTGAAACCAATGTCAGGAAGAAAGCTTACATGATAGTTTACAGAATAAATTGGATTGATTCCTAGGAAAGGGATGAAGTCTAATCGAAAAAGTGCAAGACCAAGCACACGATATCTACTAATAACCAGACACTTTTAGCTGTAGAACAGGGTCAGACCTGTTAGAAGGAGAGATGATGCAATGCCACCTTGGTGGAAGGGAGGACAGGGGAGGGAGGGCAGTATGGAAAGCCTCTAAGTCACTGTTATGATGCAGTCAAGAAAAAAGGACAAATATGATTCTAGCTGTTAGGTTATGAGTTTCCAGTAGAGACAGAAATTACGAATGTTGTTGAACAAGACACTTCCCTGATAAAGAAGCTGTGTTAAAATAAGGTTAGTTCAAGATTTAGTAGCTACAGAGAAGGTTTTCTACAGTAATCAGGGGAAAGAACGTCCTGTGTTGCAATAGGAAACGAAGAGCTCTGTTTGTTTAGCCAAAGAAAACAAAGGTTGAGAGAGGGAATTATTGTGCTCTACAGATTTGTCAAGAGAATAAGCATCAGAGAAGAGGAAAAATATTTAACTAAAGAACAATATTGACATAAGAATAAAATGCTGTAAACTAGCTAGGAATACACTTAGACTAGAAATTAGAAAACACTTGCAAACATCAGAGCCATACAGCTTTGGAACAATCTTCCCAAGGAGTTGTGTGGCAAGAAATCCCAATCACTTTCCAGAGAGAAACAGATCAGTTCATGACATAAAATCTGCAACATGATCAACTAAGGGAACAGGGAATTGGATTTGATGGTTCTGAAGGTATCTTTGCATCCAGTACTAAAACATAGACACCTTGTGTTAATATCTAATCCTATGCCTCAGCTTTTTCATTTGATAAATGGGGATAACATTATTGACTTACCCCACATGATTATTCTGAATCATGTCTAGAGTACCAAGTATAGAAATTTGTAAGCATGATTAGTACAATAAGTAGGAGGTTCCAGAGGGGCATGAAACATTCAGACAAAGAATTGTCTGTGTGTACGTATATACAAAAATATATATTTGTATTCATATATTCTATATAGTTTGTATTTTGTTTGCCTAAATCATCAATATACTTTATATATTATTTCTATATAGAATAGATAAGATTTTGTGCATATACTGTAGTAGTTATGATATGAATAGATAATTGCTTATAACAGCTTTTTTAAAATCCCTGTCTTCTTTATGCCCTACAAATATTTATCCTGTCTACAGTTTCCAGAACTCCTGAAAAACTGTTATAATGCTTTGTTCACACCTATAGTGTGCTCTTAAAAATAATAGGTTTAGCACTAGAAATCACTACAGCAAGAATAAAGATTAACAGGCTGAAGTCACTCAACATTCGATGTCTTCAATATCATATCGTTCAGGACACAAAGCTTGCAGGTGATAGATTAAAAAAAAAAAATCCAAAGTAAAAGGGAGCTGCCTGCTTATTCAATTTTAGTTTATTCCGAGCAAATAGAGCTTTCCTCTAATCCTTCATAATAGTCATGTATAAGTAGAGGCTAGCTGATGTTGGCTAGAAAGGACGGACTTGGCCGTTTACCACAAATCTATGCTTTTCTGACTGCATTATTTATGAAAATATTAATTATAGATGAGAAACCTGCCGCGTATGGACAGCGAGCAGTGAGAAATGGAGAAACGCCCAAAGGAGGAACGTGATCATCTTGAGAGCGCTCCTTGCCACAAAGCGTGGCTCGGTGCTGAAAGGTGAATACCGGTGATTGCTCTCAGTTCAGATCCACATGCTTTACTCTGTCACCGAAGAGAAAGGAGCTGATCAGTTTCCTGTTGCTCCCAGGTATGTTTCCTCCTGGCAGGGGGGCTATGCATCAGGCCTCCTCTGCTTTCTCCTCTGACAGCTCTCCGTGTAGTTTCCGATGTCTCTATTAGTGGCAGGTTTTTTTCCCTGCACAGTTTTAGTTTCAACAGGTGCCAGGATTTGAACTGGTCAAAGTACAAAGATGCATTCATTCCTAAATTGTCACTATCACAGCCATAACTATCAAAGTGTTGCCATGCCACTTCCTAGGTCAATTTATGGCATAAATACCCTGTCAAAGGCACAATGATTTATTCATTCCCCTCAAAGATAAGTATCATATGGTGGGACTCATTATATGATTGATTTCAGCTTATTTGAATGATTGCATTGCTGATGGTGGACGCAAAGGGAGGCATCAGAGTTCTGGGAACTAGACACGTAACACCAGTGTGTTCTTCATGGGAGCACTTTTGCTCACATGCTAAATCTCAGGCTTCAGCTGGGTAATACATGTCATCTCCAGTAAGGCTGCCAGAGCCCCTTTAAAAAAAAAATCAAAGCCAGTTTTGCTTAAAATCCACATGAGATTTGTAAGGATCCTTGGAAATTTGTGCCCGTCACTCCTGATCTCTCTGATGACAGTTTCACTAAGAGCCTGCCTCAGTGCGATAGCAAACCTCAGGGAACAAAGCAGCCTGGGAGGAACAGAACTTTCGTGGTTTTCGCTGGCTGTTGTCAGATCGCAGGTCTTTGCTGATGGCAGGTGGGAAAGCAAGTGGATGACATTGGCTCTGCTGAACAATCACAGTGCCCCTCTGTGGTTCCACACACCAGCGGTTGTTTCAGTGCTGGTGGAGCCTTTTGAAAGTGTAAGTGGAGTTAAACTTGGGATTGAAATGGGAAAATTCATTGTTTGGAGACAAGTGGAAACTTTGTCATATAAAATACACAGTGTCTTGAAAAGTGTACCTATATGGCACACGCAGCTTTACTGTATAAATATCAGGATTTGGTTTCCCCACAGTAATGAGTGGTGTTTTGAAAAATCTGTCTTAATGAGCTATTCAGTGGCAGAAAGCTAAGAACAGAGTTATTATGATGAACCGATGAATTGGGTATTTAAATAAAGTCCAGTGTCCCACATACCGCTTCAGCACTTCACAACATCAAGCTGTTCAGAGAGTAGCTGCAGCTTGCATATTGAGGGTACATCTACACTCACATTTGAGTTTAGAGTCATAATGTGTTACTGAAGTAAATCTCCGAATTGCCTCTGTGTGCATTCTGTTTTGCATCTTGGAGCTGTCTCAGAGTAAACAAACTGCGTTCCTTTCAAACTAAACTAAACTGAAAGATCAGTTCCAGATGTGCCCCTAGTAGTCTCTAGCCACACATAGGCAGAAGACAGCTAGCCTGAAGTGACACCCTCCCAGAAAAACCCCACTCTGAAATGTGCACCTTGAGAACATCAGGTCCTCAGCACTAATTGCTTTACTGTACGGAGGCCCGCTCCCACTCAGGCACACTGCTCACTGATAGGGACATGACCTGTGTGACAACATGTCCTGTGGACAGCACTGTCTAAAAGACTGGTGTGGAAAAAAGGCGCCACAGTCCAACGCTTTGGGAAAATCGCACGCAGCATTTTCTTAGCTTTTCACACAAACACCACTACTGCCATGACTGAAGTTTTGGGTAAGTGTGTTTACTGACCTATTCTTAGACCTGGAGCTGAAGTGAGGTTTGAATACAAGTATTGATAACAGCTCTGCCATGTTCCTTTCTGCCTTCATGAAAAATCCTTGCAAAATTTGGTGTTTTTTAAAGCTACTTCCCAGTTTTGGGAAGCAGTAAAAAGCAACAGAACTGAAGTTCAGATAAAAAATTTCCTTTTAAACCTTACCTGTGCATAGAAAAAAATCAAAATGTAAACTCCAAAGAATGAATAGCAAATGAATGACTGCCTTCTAATTTTCTTTTATATTTTGTATTCTGGACCTGTTTTCTTAACCTTTAAGGATTACAAAATTGAATAGGAAATTTATGTAGTTTAAAAACTCACAGGCAGATTCTTTTTAATCTCCACCCTGTTCCCAGCGCCCCCCCCCCCCCAATGGAGGCACCGTTTTGTTTGTACTTACATCAACATTTCAGTAGATTCCCTGGAAATCACTGGGTTCAGCTAGTGTGAAATATTTTGCAGAATCATGTTTTCTCAAGTTTACAGGGATACCTACTTAAGAATGGTGATTTGCAAAGCAATCTGTTGGGTCTGACATGAAGACACTATGCCGCTGATGCATGCAACAGGCGACAGGTTGCTTTATACTTGCAGTTCTCTGGACCTTCTGATGACATTGGGTTGTTTTCATCCCTCTTCCCCCAGAGTGATGATAAAATACAGCTTTAACTCACAGATAGATGTATGCAGGATTGATGTGTTTTACCTCACGGACCATACAGAAATATTGATGTGGTTTTATCTGTTCGATCTTGAACCAGTTATTATAGTTCCAGAGAACCCTGATATTAAGCTGCTCTTTGAGTCTTATCCAGGCATAATGTGCTGTTCAATTGAAAGGCTGGCACTGTGAAGAAGATGCAGAGGGTGTAATCACAGCCATTACAGAGAGCCGTCAGTGGAGCCAAACCTACACTTTCCACAGTCAGCATAGGCAGCTAGATGAAAAGGAACTATTAGAAACCAAACCTAGCACTCGATGTGTAATAAATGGCCAAGAGAAAGCCTATTAGGGGACTGTTTCCACAAAAAAGCAAAATGCTGTCATATAGAAAAGGAAAAGATCCTGTGCTAGTTTAAAAAGGTCAACTTTTCAGGATAAACTGACAACATTGATACCGGAAAGCTGCCACCTCTACTGTCACCACTCATGTCTTCAAATTCTCCCTCCAGCCTTTGTGAGGGGGCAGAGTTTATCAAAGGGATGTCTTCATAATCCTCCCTTCTCCCTGCTTGCCTCATTTTTTTATTTTCTTTTTTGGAGGTGGATTATCTTTAGGGTCATTTTTAGGTCATTTGTATTCAGTGATTAAAGGAGCTGGAGCATTCTAGGTATTTTTGATGCTCCCAGTGGACCCTTTCTCTCTATTTCCTCCTCTCTACCAACAGTGCTTAGTGAAAGTGCAATTCCTCCCTCCTTCTCAGCATGGGGAAACATCAGTGACTTCCTAATCAGAGTCTCCATGGGGAACAGAAGAGGTCAAGAGCAGTGTTAATAGTCACCTGTGAAATAGCGGAGCAACAGCCAATGAGGCCAAGCATCGTTTAAAGTCAATGTTTCTGAGAAGTTTGTATTCATTCACGTCCTCTACAGGACAACCAGTCTTTCTGAACAAATTGTGGAATCACAGGGCTGGGAAATGTCTCGTCAGATATTTAGCCCAACTATCAGTGTCAGGCATACTTTATGCTAAACTGAGAAAAGGGATTTTTTATGTGTTCTTTGATGCTGAGTTCTCTGTGAGCTCTACAGGGGACTGAACTTTAGTCCTCCCTGTAAAGAGATATCTGCCAGTTTTAAACAGCTGATGGATGTAAACAAAACATAGAATCATCATAGAATCATAGAAAGTTTTGGGTAGGAAGGGACCTCTAGAGGTCATCTTGTCCAACCCCCCCGCAGCGAGCAGGGACACCACTAACTAGATCAGGTTGCTCAGAGCCCTGTCCAACCTGGTCTTGAATGTTTCCAGGGATGGGACCTCCACTACCTCTCTGGGCAACCCATTCCAGTGTTTCACAACCCTCATTGTAAAGAATTTCTTCCTTATATCTAGCCTAAACCTACCCTATTTTAGTTTAAAACCATTACCCCTCGTCCTGTCACTGTTGTCTCTACTAAAAAGATTGTCCCCATCTTTCCTATAGGCTCCCTTTAAGTACTGAAAGGCTGCAATCAGGTGTCCCCACAGCCTTCTCTTCTCCAGGCTGAACAAGCCCAACTGTCTCAGCCTGTCCTCATAGCAGAGGTGCTCCAGCCCTTGGATCATTTTTGTAGCCCTCCTTTGGACCCGCTCCAACAGTTCCATGTCCTTCTTCTGCTGAGGGCTCCAGAGCTGAACACAGTACTCCAGGTGAGGTCTCACCAGAGCAGAGTAGAGGGGCAGAATCACCTCTCTCGACCTGCTGGCCACGCTTCTCTTGATGCAGCCCAGGACACGGTTGGCCCTCTGGGCTGCCAGCGCACGTTGCCGGCTCATGTCCAGCTTTTCATCCCCCAGTAGTCCCAAGTCCCTCTCAGCAGGGCTGCTCTCGATCCTTTCATCCCCCGGCCTGTATTGATAGCGGGGATTACCCCGACCCAGGTGTAGGACCTTGCACTTGGCCTTGTTGAACCTCATGAAGTTCACACAGGCCCACCTCTCCAGCTTGTCCAGGTCCTTCTGGATGGCATCCCGTCCTTCTGGTGTCTCAACCGTACCACTCAGCTTGGTGTCATCTGCAAACTTGCTGAGGGTACACTCGATGTCGCTGTCCATGTCATTGATAAATATATTGAACAGCACTGGTCCCAGTACGGACCCCTGAGGGACTCCACTCGTCACTGGTCTCCATCTGGTCATTGAGCCATTGACCACTACCCTTTGGCTGTGACCATCCAACCAATTCCTTATCCACCGAATGATCCACCCATCAAATCCATGGCTCTCCAATTTAGAGAGAAGGATGTTGTGGGGGAACACGTCAAAGGCTTTACAAAAATCCAGATAGATGATGTCCATTGATTTTCCCTTGTCCACTCTTGTTGTTACACCATCATAGAAAGCCACTATGTTGGTGAGGCAGGACTTGCCCTTGGTGAAGCCATGCTGGCTCACATCTCCATAGGTGAGAAATCCTTAGAGAGGCGAGCTTTCCCACTGTCTGGATCCTAAGGATCTGGTTCAGTATGGAGGCTTAGGGTGGGATAAAGACCAGAACAGAAAAGCGACAAGACAGACGGTGTTGAGGAACAACCCTGCTTTCGTGATTCTGGAGCAGCACTAACAAAGCAGGTACTGCCCAAGTCCCTTTTTGCTAACATAACATATTATCACCCTCAGCCTATACCTGATAGCATATGAGGCTTATGAATTATTATTTTTTTCTTCTTTAATCAGTCCCAAGTCTCTCTTTTTTTTTTAGTAGTATGATTCAAGATTGAGCTCCAAGCAAGTGTGCAGATATGCACAAAGATTTCAAGAGCTGATCTTAGGACTGCAGGTATAATTAAAGGTAAGATTCTCCAATGGCCTGTGTTATGTAACCTATTTTTATTGAAATTCATTGGTATTTGGATAACCACTTCCCTTAGGCTTTTTAAAAACTCCCAGCACAACTGTGACTTATCATCAGGAAAGAACACCCTTTGAATGCTAATAAAATTAATCTAATCTTCATTAAACAACTGGAAAAAAATTAGTGGCTTAGGGTTGATACTGCTCAAAATATTGTAAACAGAACGCATAGTCATTAAAAGGATTATGGTAAGCTTATATGAGAAGAGTAAAAGCAGGAGTAGAAATTGGAGTCTTGGGCTGAAATAATGGCTGGCTTATTTATAGAGATATACGCATAGTGAAATAATAGGTATTACAAATAACATCCCAGATATCCAAAGGAGCTCACCCCGAAGGATTTTAACCCTATTTCTGTAATGAGTTCACTTCTGTAAGCTGAAGGCTCCTTGAAGTTCTTTAAAATATTTCATAATGCAAGTCAGATAAGTGATTTTTTTTTGTACAGTGGCATTCTCTGTACATGCAGGCACATGAGTTGACACTGTCATAACCTTTAATATAAAACCAAATGAACTTGTTGCTAATTCAGATCCTAAAAAACTGAAGCTTCACATGCTTTTGAAGGCTGAGAATTTCAGAAAATTTTCATTTTCTGAGGTTTCAGTTTATTTACGAGTTTTTCAAAAGTGAGCAATTTATCACCTCTTTTATGCACAAGCCCTACTGGTTCCCTAAATATGCGTATTTTCACTCATTAGCACAAGACATTATGGGCTGGCAGGCAATCTCAGGGCTGGTGTTGGCTTCACACGAAACCTTGCAGTCTGTAAAGCAGGAGGTGATGCTTCTCAGTTTTTATGCAACACCTGGGGAGTTTGAAGGTTGACCTATCATGTGGGATGCCAGTCAATTCCCACGTCTACCCGAAGTACTAGAACTCCAGTTCGCCTTGTGGAGTGCTCTCTTCATCGGCCCGGTGAGGTATGGCTGTGTGGAATTATTAGTAAAATTAAGGTTTTACATCTGAAAATTAAGGTTTATATGAAAAACGTAGCAGTGTTCACCCATTGAGGAAAAGCATGAAATCAAAAGGAGCTCTGAGGATGGGACACAGCTGCAGCAGGCATGCGAGGAATCCACTAACACAGCAACTCCCTGCAATGTACCATGGAGGATGGAACAGAGTGGAAACTCCATGGCCCTGCTCCGTGATGATAAAGCGGGAAGAAATGGTTCTCTAGAACTGATAAGCAGCTCATCTGGCCCCCTGAGACAACAGGTTTTCGAAACCTTGCCAAAGTGCTATCCTCTCGTGAACTTTGCTCATTTTAATACCGTTTTAATACCAAAACATACCTCCATCCCGAAGGCTACCCGCTTCCGAGGTGCGACCACCTCTCTTCGAGTCTGAGCTCTCGATTTTTCGTAAACTATACCTTTAAAAGTGAAGTGAGAAAATTTTACACCAATCATGATAAAAGGTATGTATGACTACAGTCACTCAAACTCCACCTTAAAGGTAGAAAGCATATAAAAATAGCCAGGGAAATGGGGGATTTTCGGAGAAGAAGATCTTCTGAGGAAAAGAAGATAACACTGTGAGCAAGTCAAGGGAAACTCCATCTCAGACTGCCTCCGACAGCCGGGATTGGCCGACAGGCTGAACCTTGCTTCTCCCCCCCTTGGGACGCCTTGGGTGAGACTCAGACTAAGTGCTTTTCTCAGGAATAGTTACTCCCTAATGTTTTTAGCCAGGCTGTATTATTTATAATCTTTTCACGCGTTTTGTATTTGCACGTGCTTTCTTGCAGACAGTCACTATCACTGGCAATTCAAAAAACCTATATATCTGTTGCACAAATAAAACTGCACTGTTTAAGTAGCCAGTTGTCACAGTTTCTCACTGAACGCAACCAAACGCAGCCGTGCTAGTTCAAGAGCACAACTGGACTGAAGGTGCAGAGAGCTATTAGTGTATCCAGAATCGTGGTAGTTTAATATACCTATTAAATGCGACTGGACTGGTAGAGGCAAATTGGACATCACTCAGAATTTAAACCTAGCCGCACCTAGGCTCTCACTTCGGTGAAGAGCGTTAGAAAGCAAAGGGGTTTATTTTCTGCCAAATTAACGTGACAGGCTGTTTCTCTTCCCTCCCTCTCCCATCCAGACTATTTGAAGCTGTTCTTTGCATGGAAGACCTTCTTGACTGGACAGAAGGAATGAGACAGCATAGCTTTCTGACCTAGTGTGTACAGCTTGCTCCCGAGCAGGCTAAATCCCAAGGTTCCAAGGTCTACTGGTACCTCTTATCCAATGCTGTTTGTAGGTAAAATATGAGAGGAAGGATGAGCAATCAGCTTTTCTTCCTCCTGGAAAATTCCCTGTTCACTCCCACACTCCTTCTCAGTGAATCTTTTAGTATCATGTGTACAAAGGAGTTGCTTCAACTGGAAAACTAGAGAGAAGTCCTCACACTCCTTGTAGTCACTCTAGATATACGTGTATTCCCATGGTATGGCCTTGTTCCAGGAGATTGGCTTTTGCCACATTTTGGGGTGCGTGCTCTAACCACCGCTGCTTTTCACACTGTAGTGGCAATGACAGCAGCTTTTGGCTCCACCCTGTAAAGAATGAGTGTGATTCTTCCTCTTTGAAAGGTTCAGTCCACTTTTCAAGGGAAAAAACAGTATGGGCACTGACTGAGTTGGTAAGAGTGGGAGTTTCTGATCATGGCACTCCAAAATTCATGCCTGCTAGTTCTTGAAGTGGGATTGAGGAACATGGGGGTAGAGGGGAGCCTTCCAAATATGGGAAGGGACAAAGGAGGCTGCTGGAAAGACCACTGCTGGGACACACGGTCGTGGTGGTGAGGAGGCAAGACATTTCTAGAAGGACATTCCAGAACCAGGCTGTCATCAGCACTGCTTTGCTGGGAATTGTGCATCCTGCCTGCATTTGAGGATGCTGATATTCTGTGGGAGAAAGACATCCTCACTTCTTTTTGTGAGCTACTGAGAAGCTTTACTGATTCCTTACAGGAGGCTGTCCCTGGGAGGCTTTTTCAGTCATGTAGGGCTGGTAGGTGGTTGCAGCATGTTACTAGTTAGTAGTATTTTCTTCACAGAATACAGCACTATAGCCTCATCATCCTGCTGCATGCCATAAAAGTCACTATAATTTACATGTGTTCCTTCTGCATGGTGCATACACAGCTCACACATGCTAGTTATGCACAGGGGCAGGGCAAACAAAAGTCTCCAAACCCTTATGCTCTCTCTGCTATAGTAGGCATTAGGAAGAACAATTGACAGGGTTAAGTACCGTCCCTTAAGAAACACCTAATGTGCTTTGGAAAGATCTGAAGCTGGTACGTAATACCCTTTCACTAGCCCTTATTTACATATGCAAAATCCAGCCTCTGCTCACAGTGTCCATGGGGCTCCATGTAACTTCAGGCATAGCAGGAGACGAGAGGAAAGAACAGCAGGTATGACCCAGCAGTTGGCCTCAGTCTGCAGAGTTCATTCTGCCTGTGTTGTTCTAAGGATTGGGTAAATCTTATGCTAAAGATTTACCCTAAAACTGAGGTCAAATATCCACTGCCTCACATTTAGAGTAAACATATACAAGCTGTATGGAATGGAGTGCAAGCAAACTGGGACTGACCAGCAGGCCATGCTCCAACCAGTTAGGAGTCAAGCTATGCAGCTGACCACTGGTGGAAAGAAAATGCAAGGGGCCAGGACTCCTCTGCAGGAACTGTGTGTCGGAGGAAAACCGTGGAGAGGCCAAAGAATCCCACAGAAAATGTGAAAAGAGAGCCCAAAGACACCAAAAAGCGATATTAGTAGCAATACCCTAAGAAAACCCACCCGTGAAAGCAAGGGTGCATACAAGTGCATGTGTGTTTTTAGGAATGAGGGCAACCTGGGGAGAGACTTGGGACAGCAATCAAAGGCATTGCTTCCAGATGCTTAGTGCCTCCTGTGTTTGGTGAAACAAGACTTTGTATTCCTGTTCGTCGTAGTTAGATCTGACTGTATGGAAGATATCTGTGTACTTGATAATTAACTTGGTGGAAACAGCCTGTGAATTCGTAATATTGGTTAAGGATTCAAGTCCAAAGAGGGGAATCAATTCACTTTTACTGACTTACTCTTGTGTATTGAAAAGTTCACTTTGCTCAGCATTTCATGAACTTTTCCTCTAATTACTGCATCTCATTAAGGCAATACTACGTCTTTAGCCCAAGGAGAAACAACTAAAGACTACCCAAGCTGCACTTGCTCCTCTGATCACTATGTCATTGGATAGCATAATCTTTAGGTAATTTAATGACTGAATTGGCTTCGATCTAAGCTTAGGCATTTCTACTACTAAGGCAGGCCTGGTTTATAACTCATTTACACTATGTGCAAAGAGCAGTAGTATATGATGCACACGTGTTCCTGTGTGAAAACCGAAAAGTAATCCAACCCTTTTTAAGTCTGATGGTCTGTAGGTCCATTATCCACTGGACACATTTGCATTTGATACTTAAACTATGCTTCACAGTCTCCTGCTCTCTTTGCTGCACACAATGGTAAATAGCACAAGTTCAGCAGTACCAGGCGGAACAGATTGCAGGGAACAGTCACCCACCAATGGCGATGATAAACAACCTTTTACAACAATTATCTAGTTAAAACACCATTAACAATTAATGACATACATCACAGAACTTACTGAACCCATTTAAGACTAATTTACTGGCTATAGAAATATGGCATTAAGAATTTATGGATCATTAGCTTTTATTCCAGAATGAAATATTGCTGACTGAAACTCTCAAAAACAGTTGAAAAGAATCACTCATTAAAAACACATGAAATTAAATTAAATAATGGCAGAAGGAAAGGAGATGGAAGCAAGGTTTGTAAATGTTTGGGTAGAGGAAACTAACTTCTTACGTCACTGAATGGATGAAGATTGCATTTTTAGACAAGATTGAAATCTACAATTAAATAATTAAAAAAAATGTTAATGTGCAATAAATTCTTCCCTTTTTAACCAAGAAATGTTAGAACACAACTGATCAAAACTCTTATTGTGGTCTATTAATCACAGTCAGTTATTTTGAAACACTGTTAAAGAGACTATAACAATGTTAAAGTTAATTAATTAATTCCTCCGAATAGTTAATACATAAATTAAAATTTAGCAACTGCTCCCGTTTTATATACTAGAATTTCAATTATGCCTTGAGGCCAACACAAGGCTATTAGAAATGGATTAGATATAACTATAATTTCCAGTTTACTGTTGCCCAATGAGACTAACTCAGAGTGAAGCTACACTTGTTCGTAATAGGAAAATTGTAAATGTCATATACTCTAACATTCTACAGAGGGCTTTTACAATAAGGTGAAATACTTGCATCGCTCTGAGTTGTTTCTGTAAGAAATACTTTGGGGTTTTGGTATATTTTCTTTTCCTGACAAACTGACTGCTGAGTACCTCTGGAACAATGACAACAATGTTTTCACAATATTTTCTAGGTTCTTTGAGACTGAGAGTGTGAGGCTTGAAATTCACGTTTGAATGGTCACCTCCCTTATCATTCACATTAGTTTAATTCTGTAACTTCTGTAATATTCTGTAAGCTACCTCTGATGTAAAGCAGCACAACAAAAACATTGGGCTTAAACTACTTTGGGAACAATGTATTTAAGTTCAATATATAAAGAAAAAAGAAGGGACTGTTCGCAAGCCCTGCATTTAGTGTGCCTAATATTTTTCTATTATAAATTTTTATCTCCTTTTCAACAGCAGTTCAGGTGTTCCCATGATTTGCAGAAACATTTTGATCTTTGACAGTAGAAGAACGCAGTCACACGATAAGCTAGTGCAGTATTTAAATTTCTCGTATAGTTTCCAAATTAGAGTCCAAACTGCAGTACAGAGAGTGGACGTGTTTCGGAAAGTCAGCATCACCTGCAAGAAATCAAGACAAACTACCTTGAAGATTGTTTTCTGAACTGCATGCTATCAGGAGCTTAAGTCACTGTTTTTAGAGTGGAGACAGGATCTTCAGTCCAATGAAGAGCTGCATGGTAGATACTGCAGCAGTCTGAGAGGCTTCTGTCTCTCCCCAGAGACCCTTTAGGTAAGTGCCCTCAGTACCTACAGCTCAGATGGATGGAGGGAAGGGAGGAAGGAGAAAGGGTGCAGTGTTCATGCAGCCACTGTGTAGGAAAGAATGCAAAGTTCACTGCCCCAGAAAGAGGAATCACACAGCAATAAAATCACCTGGAGTGACTCTGTAGCTTTAAAATTTATGCAATCAGTTAAGAAGAGTTCATGGAGGTGTATTACAACCATATTCTTTGAGCATCTGGATAAAGGACCCTATTTCGCCGTGGATGAGTAAGTGGCATAGAATCACAGGTTGGAAAAGACCTCTAAGATCATCAAGTCCAACCATCCCCCCAACACCACCATGCCTACTAAACCATATCCTGAAGTGCCACATCTACACATTTTTTAAACACCTCCAGGGATGGTGACTCCACCACTTCCTGGGCAGCCTGTTCCAATGCCTGACCACTCGTTCAGTAAAGAAATTTTTCCTAATATCTAGTCTAAACCTCCCCTGACTCAACTTGAGGCCATTGCCTCTTGTCCTATCGCTAGTTATCTGGGAGAAAAGACCAACACCCACCTCACTACAACCTCCTTTCAGGTAGCTGTAGAGAGCAATAAGGTCCCCCCCCAGCCTCCTCTTCTCCAGACTAAACAGCCCCAGCTCCCTCAGCTGCTCCTCGTAAGACTTGTTCTCTATATCCTTCATCAGCTTTGTTGCTCTTCTCTGGACACGCTCCAGCAACTCAATGTCCTTCTTGTAGTGAGGGGCCCAAAACTGAACACAGTACTCCAGGTGTGGCCTCACCAGTGCCGAGTACAGGGACACGATCACCTTACTCCTGCTGGACTCACTATTCCTGAGACAAGCCAGGACGCCGTTGGCCTTCTTGGCCACCTGGGCACACTGCTGGCTCCTGTTCAGCCGGCTGTCAGCCAACATCCCAAGGTCCTTTTCCACTTTTCCAGCCACTCGTCCCCAAGCCTGTAGTGTTGCATGGGGTTGTTGTGACCCAAGTGCAGGACCTGGCATTTGGCCTTGTTGAACCTCATACGGTTGGCCTCGGCCCATCGATCCAGCCTGTCCAGATCCCTCTGCAGAGCCTTCCTACCCTCGAACAGATCGACACTCCTTTCCATCTTGGTGTCATCTGCAAACTTACTGAGGGAGCACTCCATCCCCTCATCCAGATCATTGATAAAGATGTTAAACAAGACCGGACCCAAAACTGAGCCCTGGGGAACACCACTCGTGACTGACCACCACCTGGATTGAACTCCATTCACCACCACTCTCTGCACTCGGCCATTCAGCCAGTTCTTTATCCAGTGAAGAGTACACCCATCCAAACCATGGGCAGCCAGTTTCTCCAGGAGGATGCTGTGGGGAACAGTGTCAAAGGCCTTACTAAAGTCCAGGTAGATGACATCCACAGCCTTAACTTCATCCACTAGGTGGGTCACCTGGTCATAGAAAGAGATCAGGTTGGTCAAGCAGGACCTGCCTTGCATGAACCCATGCTGGCTGGGCCTGATCCCCTGGTTGTCCTTCACACGCCCGGTGAGCGCACTCAGGATGAATTGCTGCATAATCTTGCCCAGCACCAAGGTCAGGCTGACAGGCCTGTAGTTCTCAGGATCCTCCTTCTGGCCCTTCTCATAGATGGGTGTTACATTAGCTATCCTCCAGTCATCCTGGACCTCCCCTGTTAGTCAGGACTGCTGATAGATGATGGAGAGTGGCTTGGCCACCTCCTCCGCCAGTTCCCTCAGCACTCTTGGGTGGATCCCATCCGTGTCCATTGCATGTGTAGCTGGTGTCTGCCAAGAATTCAGATTTGGCAGTGACTCCTTTCCTTTCTGAGTACGTCCATAAGCAGGTTCTGCAAGGCTACAAAACCTTCACAACAAGTCAAACTGGGAAGTATTCATGGTATCAGTTTTGAATCTGCAAACATGATGGTAAGCTTTATAAAGGGATGATCAAAAGGAACATGTTTTATGATTTCCTCAATATTTAATTTACCAATGCAGCACAAACTTCAGCAAAATGTCTCCCTCAATCTTAGTACTGCTTATGCTACTGCAACGTCAGCAGGACTAAGCACAGTATTTTTTAGACACCTTCCCACTCTTATTTGGGCCCTTGCCAGAACATCAAAAGATTTAAAGAGAGATACAGTTTCCATTTTTAAAATTAATATGGAGTTCTTTGTAGCTGTCATCTGATTTTCAAAACACTATCTTGTATGCTTGCAGCTTTAGTAAGGTTTTATTTTTATCTACACTTAAGCCAAAAACCTTCCTTGGAGCTCACAGACTAATCACTTTCAGACCATTTTACATTGTGTAAAATTGTTGTCTTGACTTCACTCCAGGAAATCTCTGTCACTGGATACATCAAGAAGACAATACTCAGCTTATAATGAAATCTAGTCTATTTTCTTCAGAACATTCCTCACTTACATATTGATTTCCATGAACCATTTATGGTCTTCTTAAATTTTCATTAAATAGAGATGACATGAACAGAATCATGAAATGTTTGCTCATAGGAAAGACTGCACTAAGCTCAAGTTAGTAAAGGCTGTATGATTAGAGATATTGCCACCTCATGATACTGTTATGCAACTGTACATATCTATATAATTATTTAAAATTAATATCTGTGTCTGCATATGCATATATAAACTCTAAGTTAATGTATCTACTTATATAAAACTGGTGCAGAAAAACACATTAATTTTTGAAGAAGAAAGTTTACACAATAAAGCACACATCTTAAATTCCCTTGCTATATGTTTTGCAAAATATAATATTTATTCTTCAGAACATTTCATACACATTCTTTGTTTGGTTCCACTATTTGCAGAATTCATCTGTTCTCTTCTCCACCATTACTCAGATATCTTTAAATTCAAAATCAAGTGAAAAAGTCAGCTGGAACCGTTTAGTTTTACCCAAATACCTATCAAGATGTGAAACCACAAATTTATCAAGCTTATAATGCAAAATGATCACATAACCTAGTCTTCTTCAAAATGCCTGTAAATGCATCCCCTTCAGAATATTTGAAACTTATAGCTCATGCACAAAACCAGTCTTTACTTCTGTTCAAGAGCATGGTTTCGTGTCTTGTGAGAGTGCAAATATAATTTGCAATACCAACGTTACTCTGGTTCGGTGGTCTACGTATGTAAATCAATACTGGCTGTCGTATTTTAAAAATTCACTTTAGTTGGGTCCTTCACAAAATTGTTCTTTGGAAGCATGGTAAAAGTTTTCATACTGAACAGGTTAGGACCATTTGCTTTGGGCAAAATTCTCTTCCTACAGTTGTACTGTGAAAACCTGTAGTAAACCACTTGGATGTGAACAGATGTGAATTAGAAACAATTATCTTAGGGATATGCACATAACACTGCATAAAGCACATGTTTTACGTGACCAAAAAGTTAAAAATCCATCCCCTGTAACTTTCCTGTTGGATACAATGTTTAAAGTACAAGACTCTGGCACTTTCTTTTGATTTCGGCAGGACCTGATTCTCTCTCTGTGTGACTCTAAGATTATGTGGATATAGTTGTGTGGTAGTCAACAGAATTAGCTCAGTCTAAGATAATGAGCAGCAAGGACTGTATGATTTTTCTGTGCTTGCTCTTCCTGACAGTTTTCCTCCACAAAGAAGAGGTGTGAGAGAGGGAGGTGAAACAACTTTTCTTTGCAGAGTTTAGAAGAAAGGAGCTGCTATCACCTCTTTCTTTATGCTCTTGTTCTGAGACCACGTGTTCAGTTTCGCTTCTAGTTTGCTGGGAGAATGGAAGATATACATTCCCAGGTTATTATTAATCTAGTCTGAGATGTAATTCTTCTTGTGGGTGGCAGAACATATATTGCTTCTCATCGCTTTGCAGCATTTGTAATAATTCTGTGAGGCCTTTGGTAGGTGATGAAATTTGGATTAATTTGATTTGTTTGTGTGTGTGTGCACGTGTGTGTGCCCATGGTTTACACTTTTGGTTTGGGTTATCACATACTAGGGAGATAAGAACCTTAGAAAATCATATTAAAAATTATCTTCCTACTTGTTCATCTCCCCTGTCTTTTTTTTTGCTTTTTATATACACAATGAAGTTTATTATAATAAATTGAGGTTACTTCCTGTTTGTGAAGTAATTTATTTGCTGAATAAATTGATTCTGAGGGCCATGTTGGTATTATTTCATTAACTCAAAGGCCAAAGACCTGCGAGTATATTATCCTAGGGTGTAATTATTACTAAATTAAAAGGAAGTACCCTTGATATACTGTGGGCCAAATCCTCAGTTGGTTTAACTCGGCGTTACTCCACTGAAGTAATAGAAAGGAGATGTGCATATTCACTGAGAAACAATCCAACATTGATTATAAAGAGCCCTAGGAATGATTACTAATAGCTTAGTTATTGAGAAATAACTTCCAAGCGGTTAACTCCATCTACTTTAAATTATTTTAACTAATTTGGAGCACATAAATTGAGGAGTTTAATTTACCTATACAGCAGTAGTGGAGACAAGGAGGCTTCTTCAGAGGGTAACTGAGAATGGTTTTCCATTTATAATAAATGGTTATCCATTTATACCAGGGCCGAAATTAGTTGATTATGTTCTCTGTCAGGAGACAATAATGTGATTGCATTCCCAAACAGATGTATGACTTAGCACTTCCTCACTGATGCCAGAGAGCGAAGCCAGAAACAATTTCTATGGGCTGATGTCACACACCATATAATCCTAGCTAAAAATGATGCTGAACATTTTCCTGCCAGTCATTTGTCCCAGGGCTGTGCAGAGGGGCTCTGAAAATTGCCGTCAGCACAAGGGTGCAATGTGCTGCTTTCACAGTTTTTCCCAGTAAAACACTGAGACGTAGTGAAATGTTATTACTCAGAAATGCGAAGATGGAAAGGGCCCTCAGGATGTCATTTCTTTGTCTTCCTTCCCAGAGAGACAACAAACACACCCGCTTGTAGATGCTAATATATATCTTCCCTAATGGCTTTTCATCTCTCCAGTGAAGGAGATTCCATAATGTTCTGGGCAATGATTTCCAGTGCTTCTCTTTAGGACTTTTCCCTTAATATCTATGCTAAACTTGTTCTGCTGTAAAGCTCTTAAATTCTTGTCATGCTTCCCTGGGTGGACATCAAGAACTGACTCCCATGCTTTCCATACATGCCTTCTACAGCGCAGTTCAAAGCCTCTTGATGGTGTAGGCAAGACTGACAGGTGACAGTCAACTTTCAAAGGGAAAGGCTGAATCCAGACTGTGCTTGCAAGTGGAAAGATGTAGAAAACTGACATTGTTGCTCCTGTTCCAATCCCGAACAGTGACATTTGCTTCTGGGATCCCCTCTTCCTCCCCAGAATAGCCCAAATTCCACCCACCCAAGCCCTTTTCTTGGCAGTGGCAACAGCAGCAGACGGCCTGGCTTTCCAGGGCCCTGGCATAGCACTGTGAGTAACCCACAGACGTTTAGCTGCCTCCAGCTGTCTGCCACAGCTGCCTCTGTTTACCCATCACAGAGCTCTCTCTGCTTTTACATGTTGAAGGATTGCTGATCTTCTTAGCTTGATTTTTGCCTTCAGACTTTTAGCCTGTTTCTAAACGCTCTGTGTTTTTCTGTGTCGAGCAAATGGGGCGTCATGGTGCAGTGGATGTCTGACTGACTGGAAGCAGAGCAGAATTGATGTGTTGTGTTTCTTACCTGTGACGCTCCTCTGACTTTCATCCAGAATTAGATTTGCCTTTTTTTCAGTTCCCCAGGAGTGTCACAACTTCTACTCCTATTCACTCATCAAACTGCTGTAGCAGTGGGTCCCTTTCCGATGGATCGCTGCCTCTTCACTTTTTCATTTTGCAATTGTGTATCTGATGTTTCTTTTCAGTGTAGTGCTCTGTGTTTGTCTTTATTGAATTTCAGGTTTGACGTCCAATGTATCAAGATCAATTACATTTCTGATATCGTCTTCCCTTGTGTGTCACCACAAATGTCTTAAGTGTATTCTCTGTTCTGTCAGCCAAGTCATTCCTGAACACATTGAATCGAACTGGGTCCAGGACAAATCAGTGCAGACTCCTGCTTGAATCATTCCCATGCTGATAACGCATTTGAGGCATTTGTGGTTTAAATGCACTTTCAGTCAATTTTGCATCTATTTTATGGTGATATTATCAAAACCATATTTCTATGATTTGTATATACCGAGATATGCAAACCAAATCGAAAAACCTTATCAAGGTATAGGCATATCACAGGTATTACTGTATCTTTTGCAATCACCAGAGCAGCTCTCCTTCTGCAAAGAAAGAGCAGATTGTTTTGACATGATTTACTCTTGACAAATCTATGTAGGCAGTTTTAATCATCTTAATATCCTAAAGATGCTTATACATTGATTATTTAATTCTTTGTCTAATATTGCTTCTGACATGAATTAGGCTATGGTCCCATTCCCCCCTTTTAGTGATAGGTACTATGCTGACTCCTTTGCAGTCTTTTGAATCTTTTTCCACCCTGCTTAAGTTGTCAAAGTTAGTTCTTGTGCCCCAGGGATTGACTGGGTGATTCTTTAAATGATTGGTGGTGAATTTCATCAGGAACCACTAACTTAAATACATTTGAATTAACTAAATATTACTGAACCCAGCCCTTCTCTGTTTTGGCCTTCATACTGTTCTCTTTTAAATGAATTGCAGTAACGTTTGCTTTCAGTTAACGATTTTCATGAAGACTGAAGCAAAATAAACACTGGAAGGTTCATCTTTCTGTATGCCCGTTATTTGCTGTCCTCCCACATTAAACCATGAACCTATATTTTCTTTTATCTTCTCCTGATTTCAAACGCATGTCCTTATTGGTGTCAATTAATTTTGCACTTAATACCTCTAACTTTATCCTCCTTGTTTTCTTTGTCTCATTATACACATTCTATGGGTATAGATGGAGGTGCTCTAATTTGTCTTACTGGAGTGGTTGAAAGAGCCCCTTGCTGTTCATTACCATCCCACTGCTAGAAGATAATGCCTCCATAGCTGAGCTGTTCCTAATCTGTCACAACGGTGTATTGGGTGAGTTAGTGTAAATCATTGCTACAGTGAAATTAAAAGGCCACTCTACAATATCCTTTGTCATATCATGCTTTCCCTGCTTGTGTTTTGATTTTCAAATGACTCTATATTTTCATCTTCCTCTGCTTCCTACTTCCTTCCACACTGGCATATTTTGCTGTTGTGCTTTTCATGTAACCTTTTTCACTAGTTGCCAGATCTTTTGCGCTTCTTTTCTCAGCAGTAGCTTACCCAGGAAAATCTGCTTCAAGGAGGTTACCTGACTTTATGAAAATATGCCTATTTTGAAAAGCATGATTAGTTATAGAAAAATTAGATATATATATTCACAAAGACAGAAGTGGACAAAACAATTATTTTTTTAAAAGAAGGTTAAAATATTTCTGCCGGAGGCCTGTAAAACACATGTCTTCGATGTGAATCAAGAAGGCTGATGACTTTTTTTGCATTTAGAAAATCTTTCAGATATTTAACTCAGACTATTTTTGGTTCACATGCATAATTCTAATTTTGACATACATTTAAATGATCAGGCATGTAAAGTAGTAAAGATTTTCTTAGAACCAAGGCATTTCATTGTCATATCAGTTTCTGCTTGTCCTCTATAAGTCCTGATTTGCATAGCAAAACTGAGTGGCAATGAAAAGTTTAAAATAAGAAAGTAAGCTTTGTTGTTGCAGAGCTCTCAAACTTGAAGCATGAAGCACGGGTGGTCTCATTTGCTGTTCTCAGCTTTTTCCTTGTGTTGTGAACCAGTTGTCAGAGAACTTTTTACCCTTGCCGTGAGACAGTTAGTATAGCTACAGTCCAGAAGCAAAGCATATTCAATGAGATGTTGTTGCTAACAACGTAGAAGGAATTAGTATATTGGAGGGACCCAATCAATTACATATCTAAAAGAAACTAGCAGTAGATGCTTCAGAGAAAGATGCCCATTGTCTTTAATCTGCTACATCCTTGCAGATTTATTGAAAAGCTTTGGGCTTGCTGGTTCAGAGGATAGCACTCTTCTGTGCTTAAAACAATTGAGTGGACATCATCCTATTGATACACATGTAAGAGTTGTACTGTGAGTGCTTCAATCGTTAACTTGTTCTTGGCTGGGAAAAGGGAAATTGTTTTACCTACAAGACAAAGTGAGATGGTGAGACTAATTAGAATTCAATAGTCTTGAAAATACTGCTGCAAATGTGTAGCCATACTGAAAGTTCAAGAAAAAAATCACCACAGAATGAAGGATAAAGGATTAAAAGGGGGAAATGTCCATTTGTTCATTTCCCAGGATTTTTCCACTTAACCTAGGGGAAAATGCTTTTAGCTCTAATGCCTATGACATCAGCGCTTAAGTATTAAAGATTCCTTCTAGGAAAATACACTGAAATAAGTTTTTCTGCATTGCCCTTTATTAAAAAGGTCAGTTTTGAGGTGGCAAGTAGTACAACTAATTCCATCCGCAAAAAGGTAAGCAAGATCTCAGCCTCTTAAAGAGAAGGAACATAAATGAGAGATTTTCAATCAGCTAAGCCTGATGAATTTCCTCTGAGGGTACTTGAACTGACTGATGAAATCTTATAACTGTTCACAGTTATCTTTGAGAACTTGGGAAAGGTGAATAGACTACCAGGAAACTGTCTCTGGACAACCATGGTTTCTATCTTTAAAAGAAATGGTGCTGAGAAATTATAGACCACCTGACTAACTTCAACTCCTGAAAAGAAATGAGCAATCAAATTAAATATTTCTAAGAACCTGAAAAGTAAGGAGAAGAGGAACAGTCACCATTGATTTGCCAAGAACAAACAATGTGAAACAAACATAATTTCTTTCTCAAATTGGATAACAGACCTTGCTCACTGAGGAGAAACAATAGATGCTATTTTTCTGATCTTCGTAAAACTTCTGACACTATCTCACATGACATTTACATAAGCAAGCATAGGAAAAAATTGTATAGACAAAAAAATTAATGGGTATGTATAAAATGAGTTTGAAAAGTGTACTTAGAGAGTAGTTAGTGATGTTTCACTGTCAAAATGGAAGGTTAAATTGTATAGACTTTCACCGGAGTCTGTCTTGGTTTTTATACTATCTGATACTGTCATTAATAATCTGGATGGTGGAAGAGAGGGATGTCCATTTTAGCACTGCGAGGTATGTAAATCCCTTTGTTGCATCAGTGCCAGAGACACTTAGATATGAAAAGCTTTGTTTTTTCTGCCTTCTTGCTGCAGCCAAGTAGTTAGAAATATAATTATGCTAGCTTGTCCACTTAAGGGAGCTCCCCTTCTAAAATGTATCTGCCCTTATACTGGAAGGGATTGTGCAACACCAGGCTGGGCTCCCCGAGTCAGCTGCAGAGTCACTATTTGTCCAGCAATGATTCCCTTCTCACTCCTCTGCAGTGGAGCTCCCCATACTCAGTGAGCATGACTGTATATTCACCAAATTAATGTAAATGTTGTTTGTGTGCCGAGTGTGCGGGGAGAGTGGGAGCACGCACACTGTTCAATGGTTGTGTTAATGTCAGTCATAAAAAATGAGTAGGCTGCAGGACTGATGAGCTTTTTCAAACTGTGACATTGCAGCCAATTGGATCAGTTGTCTGACTGCCAAACACATCATTAATTTAGACATAATGGCAGTGAAACAAGCAGCAAGTAAAGGGGGATGGGTCTGCAAGGCAAGAGCCAACAGGTTTCATTAAAAAAAAATCTAAAGCAAAAAAGGATTTTGTTTGGCTTTGCTTGCTCTCATTTGCTCGTATGCTGAACTCTACTAATTAATTCCATTAACAGGAGACCTGTCTTTGTGAGGAGACTGGAGTTTTAAGGATAAATGCTTTTACAGATTGAGTATATTATAAAGTTGATGCATTTGGCCTCTTAGGAAAGGTGCAAAACAACATCCTTGAAGTTCCATTAGCAGAACACAGTGTTCACATCTACACAATCCCCATAATGACTTCCTTCTCAGCATACTTTAAAAAATAACCAGAAGTTGAGAAAACTGCAAGCAAGGTCCCTAGGGGAAGGACATCTTGATGAGGATTCCTGATGAAGTTCTTCCTTATTCTTCCACCAGGAAGATCTGCCACACTTTCCATTAAACACTGGAAATTTCTCCGTCCCAGAGAGCTCCATGCCAAGGGTCTGCTTGGCCCATTATCCAGCATTGCCTCTAACTGCCTTTACCAAGCAGAGGAGCAGGAACAGCTCTGTTTTGTAAAGCCAGCCAGTGTAAGTTTTTAAAGAGAACTTTTTAGGACAGAAATGGACATTCAGATTATAGATTAAAAAGACAAACTCTCTGAGGGACCATGCCTCCTTTTTTTGAGTATGTTTAAGACGCTATGGTACCCCTAATTTATTTCTTACCATATCAGTGCTATTTTCACATAAGAAGGCATTTGCCTTATGATGATGGTGTTATCTAGCATCTGAGTCACTACAAGTCAATGGATTTGATAAGGAAAACCACTGGGTTCACACAGTTGGAATTCATGAACCACATGTGATAGAGAGACTACAGGATTCTGGACAAATGTTGGGAAGCAGTATGGTGCAGTTCAATAAGCACTACTGGAATGTCCTCCAGTGTACTGCCAGTGAGACGGTCCGTGTAAGTAGGGAGGACCATTCCTCTCTTCTGCTTTAATTCTAGACCAGTTGAAAGAGATATGTGGCAACGAGACTCTTTCATATGGCTGAATCCAGACACACATAGTTCTGTGAGACAATTAGACTTGCAAACCAAAGACCTGTCTTTTTTAGGCGTGGTTAGTTTATTTACAAATAAATTGAAGAAATATAAAATGAACGAGCTGAATAAAATATGATAACTATAAATTGTATCTTTTAATTTATGTTTTAACCTGTTTTGAAACAGCAGAGACCCAAATGTTATTGCCTTTAAACCAAATTATTCAGTGGAATTTCTAAAGAAGAGAAGGGTTCCTTGGTATTGCAATATATTTTTCAAAGAAAAATTGTAGCGCAGAAGGGACAAAAACATACCACATTTAAACACAACTAACGGTTAAATTTAAACGGGTGGTAACAGCTCAGCTCCAACCTCAAACCCACACAGAGTGCTACTCAGGTATTCTGTGAATTAGCAGAGAGAAAGCTGACATCCCACGAATTTTGTTCACTGCTCAAGATATGATAGTATTCTTGTGAAGGCTGGATGATTATCAATAGAAATCTGAAACAGTGGTTTAACAATTAGCTCAAATTTATCTATCTTGCAGCAGAAAGCAGCGGTCTTGTGTTCCTTCCAATCCACTGGCACCCTCACTCCTGCTTAAGACCGTATTGTATTCAATGCTTTACATTCTTGAACCCCACATTAGCTTTCTGCCTACAGCTTTCTTTTTGAGTAAGATCCATTGAATCAATCACATATGGAAGAATGATGCTGATAATTATAAGCAAAAGCACAAGTCATAAAAAATGACCACTGTTTTATCCAAGACGTGTGGATCATGTGAGAACGCTGGTAATGCTAGGCCAGATTTATATTTTTCAAGTAGGAGACAAAACTGCATGCAAAAACATAGAAGAGGTACCAAGAATAAACTTAGGACTGATACAGTTCAAAGCAGGACAGTTAGGTCCAGGCAGAGAAATCAGAGAGTAGTGTCCTTCTGGAAACCATTTGAGAACATGAGACATTACAAACTATTCCAGTGATTGTTCAGTGTGAAAGACCAACCTCCCCATCAGGGTCTGCAACCCGAACAACCACCAGGAGATCTCAAAAGGTAGTGTGTCATGCTATAATCTTTTGTTATTGTTGCCCAGTTCAAGGGATCTCTGACTGGATATCATTACGTAAAACGTTACCATCAGTCATGTTTTGCTTGTAGGCAATCTCAAATTTTTTCAAAGCTAAGGAAAGACATCCTGGTCCTTTGAAGACCCTCCCTGTATATCTATATGCAATCTAGATGCTAAACAATATGCCACTGTGTCCAAAATATGAAGAAAGATGGTCTAGCACCAATGGAAATCATTGACTCAATAATATATCCTGCTATTTCAGAACTTGTCTCCATGAAGGACTACAATGGTCAAAAGGAGTACCTGTTTGTTAGAAAATAAAAAAGAGGTTCCACCAGCTCCTGAAGTTCATGCTCTGTGAAAAAGTTGTGGTTTTGGAAATTACTGTCCATAACCTATGAGTGATATTTTTTAATACTTGTAGTGTGGATGACCAAAAATGAACTTGCAATTGGAGAGCATTCATGCAAGCAGTGACAGAATGCAATGGCTGTATTCATCTTACCTGGCTTTACGTCCACAGTGAAAATGCTTGTGTGCGAACTATTTGTCTAATTGATGGATGAAAAGTGGCTCATCTAGAACTTTATTTCCATATACAAAACCCTCAAACTTTTTAATGAGCAGTTGAGACACATGATTCCATCTCTTTAAAAAAATCACAATCTAGTATGAAGGGACATTTATGATCAATAGATTCTGATATTCCACAAGTAAATGAACAAGGAGAAGGTTATGTGCATAAAAATTAAGGCCTGTCATCAAGAGAATGTTCTCAAAACTGCTCACAAGGTTGCCTCGCATAGAGTAAGACTGTACTTTTAAACAGGACTGTGTTTTTTCTTCCAAGTTGATTTATTTTTTTCAGTTTGATTGCTATTCCTTAAGTGGCAGAATCTTATTACTGGAAAAAAAAATCTGCATCATTTAATAATATGAAGCTGAAAATGTGTGGAGCAGCTTCTGACAGTTGCCTTGTACCATTTTCAACTTTTGTTTTGTTTTGAAAGATAGCATTCCTTGGTCGAAAGAAAACCTTCTAAAATGTGTATGCTGCAGTGCTATTTTCATGAATCTACAGGCATCCAGACTGAATCAATAGTTCTAAGAGGAGTGCAAACTGTACCATTCATCTTAATGGAGTGTTTACTTTGAAGCCTATTTATAACCTTGTAAACATTATGTTTATTATGTATTGATTTACTTGCTTACTAGAATGGAAGTTCAGACTTCTTGCTGTAACAAACAGAGTTTTTTGAGTCTAGTTCTTAGGCTGTGCTCCCTACTTTGTCTGGTCCCCACCCTGGCAATTTCACCAACACACACCAGAAAAAAGGGCTAATTTTCCACTCAGAACCACAATTCTAAAAATAAAGGTCTTCCTGAAGCTTCAGGTAGGAGACCAGGCATCCCCAGAAACCAATGCCCATAAGAAATGCTGGAAAAAGAAAGAATTACCAGCTGTCTTGGTAAGTACCATTGCCAAAGCTGACAACCGAGAAATCAAGAGCTGTAATCAGCACAAGGCCTTGTGGCATTTGATTTGCTCCCAATGACAATTCATAGACTGCTTCATGATGCTGTCAATTGATGTGAGGAAACAAGGATGCCCATAACTTCAAAAGCTCTGAATGATCAGCAGAGAGTAAACAGAAGCAGCATCAATGATGAAGACATAAGAAACTTCTTCCTGCACATAAGTGCAAATTTTGACAGCGAGAAGGTAAATGAAGCAAACCCGACTGTCAGTGTCTTTCACTGTTGAACGCTCTTGTAGGATGGTTGAGTTATTCAGACTGGAGAGTGACTTTCTCTTTTTACATAATATACACCTCCACTAACGTTTATTTCTGTAACACAGTCAGATACACATCTGTATCAATTTGCTTCACAGTCTTGCTCTGTAATTAATTTTATTGCAATACTGGAAATGTCAGGACAATTCACTAAAATTAGAAATATAGAAAGATTATACAACCAGCATCTTAAAATGGTAAAATATAATTTCTGCTGAAAAAAATGGGACATCAGATTTGCATACATTGCCATCCAAATGAAATGGTTCATGTTGTGGGCAGGCAACTGTTTTGTCATGCTCACTGATGAAGCAGGCACAGGCTCTTTGTTTAGTGAAGAAGAGGGAGACGTGAAATACTTGAACGGAAGGAAAGGCTGCCAGAGTCGCCTTTGAAAGGATCCCCACACGACCAGCCTCGCAAGAGCAAGCAGGCATGCTGATAGCACAAATGAGATGACACAGCAAAAACAATACCAAGCACTGGATGCTTCCTCCCTCTGTCTGACAGAGAATGAATAAACCTGCACCCATCACCTCCTTACAAACCAAGAGGAAGAAGACTCCACCAGGGGTGCACGTTAACAAAATAGAAATGCTTTGGCATGCTGTGGTGGGAGATGACTTCGCAGTGGGCTCAGCCCCCCTGGGACGAGCTCAGCACCCTCCTCTCCCACTGATGGCAAGGGACCAGAGAGCTTGTGCCCAGCTCCTCCTTGCACCAAACTGAAGCAGAGAAAGCATGAACAGGGTTTATATGTTCAATAAGAAACAACAGCCTAGCTTTTTTGTGGTTTGAATGCACATTAGAGTGAATTAAAAAGGAAACACGGGGAGCAGCAGGGGGTTGTATAGCCTAATCTGAAAGGGATGTGCCAGATTCTGAATTGCTAAAATCCCTGATCAGCCACGAGGTGGTTCAGCAGATGGGTCTGATATTGAGTAGGCGTCCCTCAGTCTACGTACTTCTCTGAACTGCTTTTGTCTCAAAAAACCTCATGACTTGTCTCTCTCATGGGCTGAAAACTCATGCTAGTGTCAGTCAATCAGACAGCACAAAAATAGAGCTTCTCCTTGATATATCAAGAGAGCAGAGACATTTCTCTGATATCTAACCACAGTCCTGGTGGCCCATAGTGCCTGAAAGTCTGGCTTGGAGTGGCCCATGCAAGGTGTTGCATTTAGAAGAGGCAAAATGTCTGTGAGGGATGATCAAGGAAAAACTTTCTCATAAAGAGCACAATCAAGCACTGAGGACCTCAGCATGCTCAGGACCAGGGAGTTTCCTTGCACAATACCCAGGGTCCTGAGCACACCCCATGGATCAAAGCTGCAAGGGTCAAAAGTTTGGTCTACTTTTGCCAGAGAGTGGTGATGATGCAGCAATTAAACACCACTATTGCCCTCATGAATCAAGTCTTGGTTCTTTGGCCGCCCAAGACTAATTAAAGTATTTTGTTCTAGAAGCTCTTAAAGAAAATCTTGAAAGTTTAATTGCTGACAGTGCCTCTTTATACCATGAGGAGAACAAACATTGTCTCTGACAAGGTTGAGACATAAAGTGCTTTTAACGGATGTGGTGTCCTCATCTCCATTTATTGCTCCTTTCGTTCCCTGAGAGCCCAATAGAACCACTGATTCTCTCAAAACCATCCTGCTCCACAGGTATTTACATAATGCATTATTTTGTGTCTGTATGTCTTTCCATATCCGCTCCTCAAATTCCATCTCAGCTTTCCTAATTCCTGTCCTATTTTTTACCTTTTATAAATTGTGCTGTTGGCTTCAAATTGGTTTGAATTCCATTCTCCAAAGAACATGTGCCTCATACAATGACAATGTTGAAGCCTGATATCTAAATGTGTTGTTTTTTCAAACTTTCCATTTTAGTTCCTTTTTTGTTTTGTTGCCTGTGCTTCCTGCTAATCGATTGTTCTATGCTTAAGTGGCTACCATGCTGAGTTTACGTATCTGCTCACTCTTACCATACAGCATGAAATTAGGTTCAGAATTAAATGTGAATAATTATAGATGTGTTTTTTAATAATATTGTAATCTGTGCTTTCAATCTAAGTAACGTTTGGGTGAGTTTAGCCCTAGGTCAGCAGGAGTTAATATTCTGTCCAAAGCAGAAAGTCCAATCCTATGCAAAACTGCAGCGGCAGGAATGGTATGTACAAACGCTAGTATATGGTTATCTAAATAGCAATCCCTCCTGCTTTGCAGTTTTCATTAGTTTCCCATATTTAAGTGAAGAGCCCGCGAGTAGTGACTGAAGTAGATAAAATGGGCTGTTTAGGTCTTTGAAAGCATTTCAATGTTCTTCTGTTTGCTATCGATAAAGAAGTCAAATATAGCATATCCAGTGATTCAGAGGTATTGTAATGATTAACATTACTTGGATGATCTGAAACACAGCTTGATTTCAAGACTGGCTTTACTGAAAGACTATATAAACTTTAGGCAGAGAATAGTGTCATTTCTATTAAGATGTTTAAGGCAAAGACATTTGGATAAATGCATTAGCATCATTAGTTATGAAAACACCTTTGATGCCCAACCCTGTCTCTTCATGTTTTTTAACGATTCTGTGATGTCAGAACCTTTGAAAACAAATTCTCTTGCACTCTCTGCCAAGGTATACACAGGCTAGACTTCCCAATTTACCTGCATATATTTAATATTCTCAGAATTATTCTTTTGGTATGTCTTTTCACTGTCATAAATGAGGAGAAGCACTGCTGGGGGAAAATATTTCTGTTCCCAGGGCGGTTGAGTTCTCCCCTATAGCTGTATGTTGAAATCTGTGGCAAGGCAAGGGTGTGTTGCTGTTCCTCAGGGTAGCCAGGCTGCTGCAGCAGTGGACGGAGAGTGCAAGGGTCTTACTGAGACCTGTGGCAGGGCCTCATCTGCTTAGAGATCCTGGAGAAAAACTGTGTTTTGTGGAAGAATGGCGAATCATCCGTGACTCTGCTCTTGGCAAAAAGTATTTTTCATTCCTTCAGCATATTTGCTTTCGTTTGGCATCCTTCTTCCAAGGATACTGAGCTGTGTACCTTTTTAGCCAGAGGCTGGCATGGCCATAATTTATTGCAGAACCAGATGAATTGACCAAGAAGGCGCCTAAGCTAGAAAATCAAAAAAGCTGAGGAGAAAGATGCTTAAAAAGCCTGCAGTTCTCAAGAAGGTTTGATGTTGGGCTGCAAAGAAGTGGTCCCTAAGTCTCTGCTGTGAATCTGCTCCTGAAATCAAGTGTCTGCAGCAACTTCACCTTTTTCTATCCTTCGCCCTTCCCCTCCTCACCTACAAATAATAATCAACTCAGTGACAGTGACCAACTCATTACCAAATTGTTTGGGAAAAGAAGACAGGAGATCACTCTATTCTTTTCTCTGTCTGCTGGAGCTTGAACCCCCTGCAGCTATAGCAGGATCCAGTCACTGAGTTCTGTGTTGTCATGTCCCATCCTCGTCTGATGAGACCTTTCCCCTTTGCATATAAAACTTCAGCACACCAAGGGATTAGATGGATTCCACATGCCTCTTTCTGGGTCAATGCCCAAATTGATAAACTAGTCAGATTTTATCTGGATTTCTCTCAAAAATTCTCAATAATTTCCAAATCACTGAAATGTTTAATAGGAAAGCAGAGATGGAAGGATACTCCAGTTCCCAGAATACCCTGCCTTTTAGAGGGCAGTCTGTTTCTGGGAGCTGAAACATATGTACTCTTGTCTCTTCAGATAGAGGAAGGAGCAGAAGCTGGCAGAGCAGTGCTCAAACAGGAGAGGAAAAGGGTGCTATTTATCTGTTTTATGCCACTGCCAGACTAGTGGGATTTTTTTTATTTTTCTTTTGGTTTTGGGCCTTTTGAGTGAGATAGATATCTATTTTGCAAAGCCCACAGGACCTTAACCAGAATCATGATGCCTCGCTGCTCCGTGCTACTCGTGGCTTGCCTGTACAGGTGTATGTGTAGTCACAGGGATGAAGATACCTTTGGGACTTCTTCTGTGTGTGTGTATGATTGGAATGATTCTGTGACGTGCAACAGTTCTGAGCACCAGTATTTTGAATCCAGCGTGCGCCCCATAAACTATTGGTTGCAACACGGACAAGTAAAGTCCTCTCAATATTTTCAGTTAAATTAGTGCCTTCAGAAACAGAATTCACACATAAATAATGCATGACTGGAACTGGAGTGAACAAAATGAAGAAATTCAATGTATGATTATTCACTTAAATGGTTATATTACTGCAGAAAGACGCCAAATCCCAGTTTCATTCTCAGTGTCATGAATCCTGTGCCACTGAGCCTAATGTTAAATATTGATCATACTAAGCCATGCAGCACTCACAATGTATGTCTTTGCCTCTGTAATGTTTCTTCACTTTTCCCAAATATTTTGTGGTATATTTGGGTCCTAAAAGAGATTAATTACAGCAAATAAACACAGCAAATAGCTGTATTTACTTTTTAAGACCTAGTGAGAGATAATAAATGTGCTGTTGTTGAGCTTTCTGTCCCATTCTCTCCATGTGGATGTGCAGTGCAAATGACAACCGTACTGTCATACAGTAATGTCATTATCTGGAATGATCTTCCCTGTTTGGATATTATGCTATAACCTAGTCCTCTCCCAATACTACTCACCTGCCTTTGTCTCTAGTACAGACTGCAACATTTCTGAAGCAAATATGGCATGTGTGATGAATATATGACTGTCTTCTGTGTTTGGATTACATCAGAAATATAAACATATATAGTACTGCTGTTTTATTTTATGTCATGGGGGAGGGATTCACATATGTGAAAAAAGAACCTAAAATCCCTTCTCCTAGCATGTCAGAGAATCATAACAATAATTCAGGCTGACAATGACTTCTGGACGCCATCTGGTCAGTCTTGAGTTCAAAGCAGGGCCAACTTAGGAGTTAGATTTGGTTGCTCAGGGGCTTGCCCAGCAGCGTGTTGAGTATCTGCACAGGTGGAGACTCCAGAGCCTCTGTGGGCACCTCTGTCTGTGCCTATCCACTCACCTTGTGACAATTATTTTCCTTGCCTTCCATCAGAATTCCCCTCGTTACCTCTTGTCTTTTCTGTCATTATGTGTTTCCCTTGCCCCATCCTCCAAATCCTGTTGTCTGATGATTTGGTACCTTAGAAGATGACTTACCCACAGCACAGATATCCAGCTTACATTATTTTAGTTAAGAAAATGTCTGTTGCAAACTCTGGTCCTTTCTCCAGCACAGGGAACTAGAAGACTTCTAAGAGGTCCCTGTGTGTGCATGTATATGGAGAAAGTATTTCTCAAAAGCCCATGTTCTTTGCTTTGATGTCAGCTCTCTGAAGACTTCAGGTGTAAGCCAGATTTTCTACAACAGTGTGTTCTGTTACAGGACATGTAGGCTGCTGTGTAGCCCTAAGGGCACACGGCTCTTACAAGTTTATGGCTGGACTGGGGGTCACAAGGCATGGGTCCACACTACAGGGCAGCATGCCAGAGGCCTTGACTAATGCTGGTGTCTCGATGCAGCTGAAGCCCAGCTGCATCAAAAGCTTTCAGGTCCAACATGGGCCTGGCTTAGAGAACATCTCCAGGGGTAGGTGAATCACCAGTAGGTAACAACAAAATATAGACAAGGACCAGGTATAAATGGAACCTTAAAAGCTACTTTTGAGCACATCCTTTTTACGGTTACAAAACAATAAAGTAGGGAAGGTGCCATTAGGTTAGGCATTCATTATTCCTTTCATTAAAATGCCCATAAGGCTCTTCAATAGGACACTGTAATGGTGTTGACACTTTTCCGTGATTGTAGCACTATGTCAAAATCACTCTCCAGTGAAGCACTGCAGAGCCTTTGGAAGGCTCGAGGGGGCCTTTTCTTTTTAATTTCATACTCCATTTTTTCTATTTCATAATGCTAAAAATGGAGGAAGAAAATCAGGTCTATGACCTTCTCCAGTTATCCAAGTAGAGTTAATTCTAATTTTCCATTTTTTATATATTTATTCATGATGATGTCTGAATGGTTACTATTTTAATTTGCTTCTCTTGCACTTCTTTCCTTTATAGTTATGCTAGTTAATGTTACTTTATGAAAAACACTTATCTCAATAGGAATTTTAAAGAAAAAATATGGTCGTCTTCTCTTTACTTCCACTTCTATTCAGACCTCTAATATTTACCAATACAGAAGAAGAGGATGCATGCAAAACTGAAATATTTATAAACTGCTAAATCTTTAAAATGATACAAAATTTTGTACCACCCCATGATGAGCAAGACTAGCACACTTGTAATAACGGAAGAGGAGAAAGCTGAGGTATGCAACAAATTTTTTCCTCAGTATTCACTGGCAACCGCTCTTCCCACATCTCTCAAGTGGATGGACCACAAGACTGGGGAAGCAAAGTTCCTCCCACTGTAAGAGAAGATCAGGTTCATGACCACCTGAGGAACTTGAACATACATAAGTATATGGGACCCGATGAGATATATCCCAGAGTCCTGAGGGAATTGGCTGATGTCATTGTCAAGCCACTCTCCATCATATTTGAAAAGTCATGGCAGTCAGGTGAAGACCCTGGTGACTGCAAAAAGGGAATCATTGTGCCCATTTTTAAAAAGGGTAGAAAGGAAGACCCTGGGAACCACCGACCTGTCAGTCTCACGTCTGCGCCTGGGAAGATCATGGAGCAGATCCTCCTAGAAGGTATGCTAAGGCACATGGAGGACAGGGATGTGATTCGAGACATGTTTTCACCAAGGGCCAGTCCTGCCTGACCAACCTAGTGGCTTTCTATGACGGTGTGACTACATCAGTGGACAAGGGAAGAGCTATCGATGTGATGTGTTTGGATTTCTGTAAGGCCTTTGACATGGTCCCTCACAATATGCTTCTCGCTATACCGGAGGGATATGGATTTGATGGATGGACTGTTCGGTGGATGAAGAATTGGTTGGAAGGTTGCAGCCAGAGGGTAGGGATCAATGACTCAATATCCAGATGGAGATCTATGACAAGTGGTGTCCCTCGGGGGTCCGTATTGGGACTAATACTGTTTAATGTCTTCACTAATGACATAGACAGTGGGATCAAGTGCATCCTCAGGAGTTTGCAGATGACACCAAGCTGAGTGGCGCGGTCGACACACTTGAGGGAGAGGATGCCATCCAGAGGGACCTGGACAAGCTAGAGAAGTGGGTGTGTGTAAACATTGTGAAGTTCAACAAGGCCAAGTGCAAGGTCCTGCACCTGGGTCAGGGCAACCCCTGCTATCAATACAGGCTGGGGGATGGGGGGATTGAAATGATCCCTGTCGAGAAGGACTTGGGGGTACCGGTGGATGAAAAGCCGGTAATGAGCCACCCATGTGTGTTCGCAGCCCAGAAGGCAAACCATATCCTGGGCTGCATCAAAAGAAGCACAGCCAGCACGTAGAGGGAGGTGATTCTGCCCCTCTGCTCCGCTCTGGTGAGATCCCACCTGGAGTCCTGCATTCAGCTCTGGAGCCTCCAGCACAAGATAACATGGACCTGCTGGAGCAGGTCCAGAGTAGGATCACAAAAAAAGTCAGAGGGCTGGAGCACCTCTCCTCTGAGGAAAGGCTGAGAGAGTTGGGGCTGTTCAGCCTGGAGAGGAGAATGCTGCGGGGAGATATTATAGCAGCCTTTCAGTACCTGAAGGGGCCTACAGGAAGGATGGAGAGGGGCTTTTCACAAGGGTGTGCAGTGATAGGAAAAGGGGTAGTGGCTTTAAACTAAAAGAGGGTAGATATACAATAGATATAAGAAAGCAATTCTTTACAATGAGGGTGGTGAAACACTGGCACAGGTTGCCCAGAGAGGTGGTGGATGCCCCATTCCTGGAAATATTCAAGGTGAGGCTGGACAGGACTCTGATCAGCCAGATCGAGTTGGAGATGTCCCTGCTCATTGCAGGGAGGTTGGACTAGATGACTTTTAAAGGTCTGTCCTGGGTTCGGCCAGGACAGGGTTAATTTTCACCAGAATCCAGGAAAGGGCACAGCCAGGTGGGCTGACCCAACCCCAACCTGGCCAAACAGAGCCGGATATTCCATACCATGGGCCGTCATGCTGGGTTCCAGTGGGGGGGGGCAGCGCGGCGGGAACTCACTCGCGGCTCGGGAGTGCGGGCGCCGGTCCTGTCTGGGAGAATGGCTCTCTGCGTTGTGCGGTTCATTGTCGTGTTTTCTCCTTATCTGTATCATTATTGTTCCTGTTCTCTTTTGTTTGCTGTTCTGTTAAACTGCCCTTATCCCGACCCACCAGTTTTCTGCCTCTTTCTTTCCATTCTCCTCCGCACCCCGGTGGGGGGAGGGGCGGCCACGTGGCGCTGTTGTTGCCGGCTGCAGCCAAAACCAGAACAAGTTCCCTTCCAACCCCAACTATTCTATGATTCTATGAAAATATGATAGTTTCTATGCATCTGGAAGAGCTTCAATAAGCAGGCAACAGAGGTAAATCTAGAGTTACTAAAGAGAGCAGTGACGTGGATAATACAGAGAAGCAGATGTGGCTTGCAATGAAAACGAGTCCCAGTGAGCATCTACTGTTAACTGTAAGCCGCAAGAGGCTGCTGTCAACAACGCTTTGGGGAGCAACAGCCATTTCGTTCCAGTGGTTTTCTACTGTTGTAGTCCCCAAATGATGTCACTAAATAAAAACCCCTCCTAAAAGTCATTACACCTAAAATATGTTCAGAACTATTTCTGAAACTCGCTGTTGTCCCTGCTTTGATTTCAGTGGCTGAGTATCTACATCAAACTCACTACTATTTTAATTGGTACATGCTGACAGATTTTTGGTTCACTTTATAGGCAAATATGGAAAGTTAATTTCCTTCTCAGCACTACGTTTCTTCGAAGTGACAACTGTAAGTCATTTTTAAGACCGGGTCTCAAAAAAAATATTTCAGCATAGACATACATGCAGTCCTGCAGGATGTAACTCTTTTGTTGAGGTGTTCTAGTGAGCAATACAAGCTGGCAGTCTAATGTTACCTGAAAGCTGTTTATTTGTCTATGCAGAGTACTTTTTGTCACCACTTCTTAGAAAGAAAGTGCATGGCACGTGGGGTCCAGTGGGGAATCCACTGAGTCACAGCTGGAGGACACTGGCAGTGAAGGCTGCTTAGGGGAGTTTACATTTCATCTATTCTTTGCAGAGGGAGCTTGAATTTCTAGCTGTGGCACTCTGGACAGTTCCTTCCTCCTGGGCACCACGATGCTTTCAGAGCTCATCGCTGACCAACGCTTAGAGCACATTCAAGGCTTCAGTAGGCCAAAACCAGACTAAATACATCTGAGAGCTGAAAAGATTAATTTCAGGGCACCATTCTTCCAAATGTGGGTAAATTGTATTTTTGAGTGAGTATTTCTGCCCCTTATGCAATCAGCCATTGCTCCACTGCCTGGACACTCAGTCTTGTTCTGTGCCAGGCTATAAAGAGCCTCCCCGCCATCCCTGGGTGCGTGTCTCTGACCCTCAGGCACTACAAAGTGCTCCCAGGCAACTGGAAGGGGGGTGCCATGGCCAGCTTCCAGTATCCAGCTTCCCTTGTCCCCTTCTCTTGAAGCATCTACCACCTGGACAACCAGGTCCCTCAGCAGCAGCATGACACAGGTGGAGGCAAGCGCAAAACAGGGCACAACAGTATGTCCTCAGTGGTCTGCTACTGAAGTCAGGGAGCTCACTCCATCTTGACATCTTATATGTACTGCAAGAATAGCTCACAAGAGCAGTACTCTCCCACTACCTCTGAGTCTCCACAAGCTGGGTAAGGGAGTGAGGCTGCAGCTATGAAACTCGGGAGATTTCCCCCTCTCACTTTAGACCATGATTTTGTCGCTGTTATTCATGTGCCATTCTAGGAACTCGCTGCTTTACTTACGCCTAAAACAAAACCCCTCCATGATGTTACCTGAAATGCTGGCACAAGAATACTGCTTGGTTTTGCTTTGAGGTGCACAGCAGGATAAGGAATGAAAATTCATAAAAAGATAAGCATTTTGTCAACAGTGTATTTGAAGAAATTCAGCTTAGACATTTCCCTCATATGCTACCACCAGTTTGCATTTAGTATGGACAGATAAAACTCATTAGACTGTCAGAACCATAATTCTGGATACGACTAGCCTTCAAGAAACATCGTGCAAAAGGTAAAGAAAAACAAACAGCAAAAATAACTCTGTAAGCTAATAATAATTTCTATAGAATATAATGTAGAGATGTGTAGCAGTGTTTACTAGCTTCTGAAAGAGTAGCTTTGTAGAGATAACAGTTCATTAAAATGAGAATAGCAAGGAACCTGAGTTATTTTGCTGATTCATGAACTCTGCAAACACAAATGCTGGTAGAGTAGTTATTCAGTGTGCTTCCATGACATTAACAGAACTGTTCTGGGTATTACTACTAGAAAAAACAACCTATAGAATCAAGTACTTAGGATCTGATTTTCAAATTGCCCTCCTTTTTACATTTGCATTGATGTTTTGCATTTGTTTGAAGCTTGCATCTGCTTCCAAACAATAAGCACTAATTTTAAACCTGTTTAGTACTCATTTAACCCAGATAGTTCTTTTGTGGCCATTTCACATGCATCTGGGATTCAGTGCAAAGAGGTTGCATGGAACAAAATGAGAGGAAAATGCTACTAACCAGCAGCTGCAAGAAAGGGCCAAAAGAAAAGAAAAAGTGAAAACACCATACAAATATGCTACCATTATGACTGGAGAAGCAGGCACATAGATAGTGACCCTGTAATTACGATAGGTAGGCAACGCTGTGGATGACAACTGGCTACCGGGAAACCTAAGGTTAGTTTTTGTGAGATAGATATACTTCTCAATGGATCTTTGATGTGTGTTAAATAACTTGTGTTACTTATATGTCAGCTGAGCTTCAATGAAGATTGCCAGAGCTTGACACTCAAAAAGGCACTATAAGGAAGGGAACATCAGATAATGTAAACTGGCAATATTAGGAACCCATTTCCTGTAACAACTAAAGAATCTACTGGAAAGTGTTCTCTTGTGGAAAGTCCAAAAGGGCATGGGATTTGTTCATATAATGGGCATTTAAAAAATGTCCTTGCAGTGGGACCAACTGAAACAGATGTAGCTGCAGGTAACTGAGATGGTAGTTTTCCCATCCATCTTTTTGGGGTGGTGCCCAACTTCCAAACACTTGGTTCAGCATGTAATGATTTAGATCCTCCTTCTAAAGGAGGCAAGCTTGTTCTAGGATGGCGAACTGTTGCCTGAAATATTTGGAATGAGGGTGTGTGTTTCCATCCACTGTCTGTTGTCAACCAAAGGCCTGCCAAACACTTGGTAGGGAGGAAATGATCTTGTTAAAAGCACTTTCTTTGTTCATCGAATGCGAGCCAAAACCCAAAAGTACCTAAACATCTAGTTCACCTGTGACCAAGGCTACAGTCACTTTTGATATTTGTAGTCATAAATCCTGAAGTTAATGCGAACTGAATAGTTGAATGCATGCTACCTAGGTACACCCTGGTCCAATTGCACCTCTCATTTAATCAGATTAAATTAACTGGAAGTCAGTGACATGACCTAGTCAAAAGTCCACTGAGGTTAAGGACACATGTGCTCACTTAGATTCCATCGTTAGGTAATAATCATGGGTGAGAGGAGAGCTGTTCACTCAGTTGAACTACCTGTAACACAATGCAGGTTGTGCAAAGTCCTTGTGACCCCAACCAAAATAGGTACAAGCTTGGAAACTCTGTCCATTGGTAATCTTCTATGGTAACATTTGTCTTCTTTCATTACATAGATGTTGATGAGACTTGTGGTTGACATGGTGCTTCTCAGCCTAAAACCATGCTTGTATTCCCAGAGCAGCACCTGTGGTAAGGTGAGCTCTTGCAATCTATCACCCCTTCTCCCACACTAGATTTCTTATTACCTTTCTCCTACAGAGATTCAACATATAACAATGTGACAGACGTCTGGAACAAGTCACAGTGCCAAATGCCACATCTGCAGTTCCATTTTAAGGCAATGAAAGGACTTTCTGTTAACCGCTTCTATCTACTGTCAGCCACCCACATCATTTGGGAAATTAATGGGAAAACAGACATGTCAGAAATTTCCCTTTACGTGTATCTGAATAGGATTTCCTTTTCAACTGTCTGCAAATGTGGTTGTAAGGTGTCTATTCCGATTCCAGCATATTCTCTTAACACTGTCTTAACATTATTTTAACAGAGTGAGATGATCTCCGGTGAAAATCAGGGAGGGTGTTTAGGAAATCCTACAATATTTTTGTACCTAGAACTTTTTCCCTGTTGTACAGTAGGAAACTGAAATGAGGGATCATGTTTTCAAAGTAGTGTGTGTAGAAGTGTGACTTCAAAATTTCATGGTTCTTAAGTAGCTGTTCTTCCTCCCAAGAGCGGTGGGGATTTGCACCAGTTCAGCACATTTGACACAGTTCTCTTAGTTAATGCTACTCAGAAACTTAGAAATTAAATTAAAAAGATGCCTTTGTAGAAATCTAGCCTTGAATTAATTCCTCTTTTTTAAGTATGGAGAAGGTATTTATAAAAAGCAAACTCCACCCTTTGCATCTTACTTTCCTGGATGAAATAAACAATCCAAATAATAAGTAACAAAAAAAGAAAAAGATTTTTCTTAAGACCTGAATACACTGGCTGTACAATCTAGTGCAGCAGAAATAGGTCTCAAAATAAAAACAGCAGACTGTCAGCTGCCTTTCTGTCACCCAATGCTTACACATATTACTGCATCAAAAACATGAAACCCTTTAATGGAACACTACCCAACACAACGTGTGTAATTGAATAACCTTGAGAGGAAAGATTGGGGAGTTAAGGAAGAAGATCGATTTAAAATCACTTAATGGATGGAGGCATTTAAAATTTCGTAGACTGAAGAAGGTGAAAGGTGCTATAGAATAATTGCTTCTATCCCCTGGAGATAATGTCTCAAGATGTAAATGAGAGTCCATGTTCCAGTGATTTATCATATGAGAAATATATCATCACCGAAGGAAAGAAAATTGGGAGATAAAGAAAGAGCAGTTTCTGAACCCTGGAAACATAACCTCATCTGAAGCTTGATCCAGTGCCCACTGCAATCAGTGGGAGATTTTATTCTCATTGAAAGATGCCAGCTGACTTCAGTGAGTGTTGCATGAGACTCCTTATGATGGTACACTTTTGCAGGAGAGAAATAAATTGTTATGAAATAGATGGCAGCTCCTGAAGCTCAAGCCTGTAGCGGTCCTGCACAGAATCAGGCTCCCTGAAATGAACACATTTGGCCACAGCAAAAGCAACAGCTTTGGAACCATTCAAGCTTAGAGGGTCTCTCTAAACAGTGTGATAGACATGGGTGCATGACCTGCTCCACACATCCCATGCACTACATCTTACAATGTGCAACTACACTGTACGACGCAGAGCATCTGCAGCTCGATAGATTACATATCAAATAACATCTTCTTGTATACAGCATTGTGAAGTTATAAATAAGTCCCTGCACTGGCTGGTCTGTCATAGGTTGGATATCTCTTGTCCCTAGAAGGCAGCCTTGGGCATACAGCAGTCTGAACATGTGTGGAGACTCCTGCGCAGGTGTGGTCCTGCCATGCTGCAGATAGCCATGGGTGTTTGCCACTGTCCTTAGGATGGCATAAGTTGAAGTCTTTGTCTTGCTGTGCCCTGGAGCTCATACAAATTCCCTATGTGAAAGCATTCAAGTAGTATCAAACCACGGGACTTCTTGGCTTCAGTGTAGAACCGGACCTACTCTTAGAAGCAATATACACCTTGCCAGAGGACATGAGAATCACTCTTTTGGCAGAGATGCATCTCGAGGATGGAGTCAGTTGAAGCCCAGCAAGTCCATTTTTGGACAGCATCTTTCACATGGTGCATTTCATTTCATACAAACAAACAAAAGAACTCTGTAAATAGTTCTATCTGGCACACAGAACACTTTTCAGCTGATAGGAACTATATGACGTTACCCATCTTCTAACATACATCAAAGTATTGCACCAAAGTCCTATCCTTTCTTTTTTTTTTCTGTGTTTTGCATTTATTTTATGATCTACCTTTCCCCTGGTGACCAACTCCTGGGGGAAAACGATCATACAATCCAAGAAAGTTTTCTTCATGGAGAAACTTTAGTGTGGATAACTCTCCCCGCTGTATGCCTCTCTCTTTTTAAATGCATGTCAGCTAATCTCTGCTGGCCTTGCCAGAGGCTGAAGAAACAAGTTTACACAGTAGAGATCCTCCTAACTGCTATCTCACTCTCCCAAGCCCTCCATCTCACAGGAAATGGTTCTTTCTCTAAACTCTGACACTGCTGCTGCTGAAGAGCACTTCAGTTTTGAACACGTTATTCTACCATTCATAGGCCTTTGAACTGTTGCTTTTAAATGTGGCTGTTGAATTAATGAATAATTTTGCCAGGTGTTAGAGCACATGAAGGGAATACCAGCCATACTCATTGGTTGATCTGTGCTCATTTTTACATTACAAGATGTTTATTGGGGTAAGATAAAAGGTCTGGCTCATTCCCATACCTTTAATATGAAATTCAAATAATGAAGACAGAGATAGCAAAAAAGTTTTGAGAAATGAATAAATAAATGTGATTTACAAAATCAAGGAAAGCAAATTGTCTGTATGCAAAACTTACTAAAAATATTGCTTAATTAATCTGACTTAGATTAAAGGAATAATGCTGTTCTGTCAGGTTCCCATCTTTTCTGATGAGAATCACGACATATTAGTGACTACAAAATACATAAAAAATAAAGAGGCTTCAAGTGTTATAACACCTGAGATGCTTTATTTTTTGGAGGAACCTGAAAAGAGATTTGGTTGCCATTCATTTGCTGGTAAATGAACATCTGTCTTTACACTTCTGGCTGTCTGTGAACAGAAGAGATGAGGAGTTTTTCTCCCAGGATGAGCTGCTTTTGAGCAGTGGAAGCAGGGAAGTAGAAGGGTTGCTCTTCTTTGAAGCTCCAGAGACAGGCTTCACCTAAGTGCAAACTCTGAGCGGGTGGTGGTGCCGGAGGTGGAACAGTTGGTCTTAGTCTGTGCCTGGACTTAGGTTTTAATGTATGCCATGATATGTTTCTAGGTCGTAGTCTCCCATTTATCCAGACTAACACCTCTGTAGGGCATGGTCTATTCTCATCTGGGTCACAGGTTTCCCCTGTGTAGAAATCAGGATACAGGGAACAGGGGAACAGTATCCTCCCGAGTCTTTCTCCAGGATGAGGTGTGTATGCAGAAACGGAGGATTCTCACGGTGTGAGTTGATACAGATTTAGCCATAATGATGCAGAAAACCTCTCCATGGTCATCTGTCATGTTTTGCTAACAAGCTTGCATTAATGGTCACCACTTTTGTAGTCCAGAAAGAACACTTTCTCCTAACAGGACTGACAAGGATTATCAGTCTTTTTTGTTTTCTCCTGAGGTGTGATCCACTTCCTGGGATGTCTGGATAACTGACAATACAGAGCATAGGATATTGACTATCCTGAGATCATTACCTTTCTTTTCCAGTGACAAAGCATAGCTTTTGTGGCTTCTGATCATTTGTGCTACAGTTTCCATTTCTGTACTACTGATACTTAAACTTTCCTGATGTGCTTTGTCATCATGACTCTTACGGCATTTGAGTTCAGGAGAACAGTGAAAGATTCACGTTGTCTACTCTCCAGGCCTTCTTGCCCTGTCAGTGAAGAGAAATAGCCTTGATGCTTAGGCACTGACAATGAGAATCTAGCTGGAAGGGACCTGCTTTTTGTGATGAGGCAGTGCATTACGGCCTGCTAAGTAAGTGTCCTGGGGAATTCTTCCAGGTTGAATTTCCATTACATGCCTTCCTATACATTACATGCATAGGGTTTGTTTGTCCCTTACTAGTCTGTTTGTAAAGCCAAATCCACCACGCACACAATTCTGCCCCCACAGGGTGGTAGGACAGAGAATGAAGTGTGCAACAAAAGTTGGTCTCAGCGCTCAAGGGAAGCTCAGCATCTGGAGCCACAAAGGCAGTGTAAGAAGCTACATGGAAAGCAAACCTTACAGGTAAAATCTGAGAAAAGATAATGAACAAATGTAGGAGCCACAATGTTTGTCACTTTATAAAGCTTATTATGATGTGCTTAGATCAGCAGTTTTGCTGTCCAAGAAATAGTGCTTTCCCCTCTGGTGGTCTTAGCCAACAATTGCTACTTAACACTGAGAAACAGGCATCTTAAGAAAAAGGACAGAGACAAAGAACCTGTCCTTGAATACACTGATATTAAGATAATGAAAGGTTTCAATGGTAGTATTATTAAAGGTTGACAATACTGGGTTTTATGATTCCCTTTATACAGTTCAGATAAATTAAATAAAACTAGCTCTTATCTATACAGCTCCTAAAGCCACACTATAACAATAGTCTCAAGATCATCTTCAGTAAGATACCTGAAGTCAGGGCAGGTCTGTGAGGAAGGAGCAAATGTCAGGTGCAGTGTTTAGACTGCTAAGCGAGGTACCAGCAGGACCAAGGCAATGACCTACAAATTTCCTGTGTGTTGCATGTACATCAAATACAAAGGAAGAGTAATCAAAGCAACATGGTCATGATAAAAATAACAAAACTTATGGTGGATGTAACACCATTGACGCCTTAACTGATAACTCAGTGTCAAAGATACAGTGCACATGAAGCTCGCTGTAAAAATGTCAGCATTTGTCAGGTGTGACATCTACCCAGGACTGACAGACACATAGGTTAAATTGCAGCTTCTGCTCCTTCAAAACATAGACTATTCATCTCTAATGCAGCCCCAAATACAAAGTGATTAAGTAGAGCCTAGGAAAGCCTTCAGATGAATAAACTATGTTTAAAACCATCTTCAACTTCTAGTTGGTAAACACTGTGTCTGTCTACTAATACATATAGAGAAAATTAGTGTTTTCATGCAATGTTTTATGGTACATTACCTAAACTCAATGAGCAACTCACACTCTGTGTTTCACTGCTAACAGTGGATCACAATGTTTCACTACCAACTATGGGTGTCACAGCAATAATTTGACAGGCAATAAAAAGAGAATACGCTCTTTGGTGCGGTTTTTACAGTCTATTCTACACAATCTCAGTCACTGAAGTGGAAAAAATGAAGATATACAGCTCAACCAGTATGTTTACATGCATCTAACCAGGTATTTTCTTTAAAAATTAATTGAATTACACATAAAAATGCTTTGGTTAGGGCTCTACGAATTAGAAGGAGCTTTGAAAGAACTGTCAAGTTCAGAAAGGAAAAAGACTGCATTTTTCTGGTACTGAAAAGATTACTTTTCCAGTAAATCACTTGAAATATGGGACTGAAGATGCTTGTGGCTGTAGTGGCTGAAGTCAAGTCATGATAAGTCATCACTCTTGCTGCTCCTCTTCAATTTGCCAGCAGAAGAAAAAAAAAATTTTTTTCATGAGATATGTTCTAACAACTGCCAGTGCTACCTTTGAACATGGACAGGTTTTTTTGCCCATTTGGGTTTTCCAAAACAGCTTTTTATTAAGCTATATAGTGGAAAAAATGGGAAGCTATGAGACATATAAATTACGTAACTTGTGAGGTTTTAGATATAGAGCTCAAGGCCTTAACAGTGCTATTAATACTATACAGCAGTATCTGCTAGTAGCTAAATTGTTTGGGTTTTTTTTGTTTCCCAAAGAAGGTCATATGCTTTTAAAGCTGTAGACGAAGTTACATTTCCATGTTATCCTAAAGAGAGCATTTTAATAAATAGTGTATGATTAGTGTGGTTCATTTAATAAGAACATAAAATAAATCCCTGGCTATCAGGAGTTGCACTGAAGTTTACCGAAGTTTAGTAAACTGCAGTATTAGCACACATGAATAAACACTCCAGTGCAGAGAGCCATATGAGAGATGAAGTGAGCAAGTTCAGATGTGGTTTAAATTCCCTAATGTTATCCTGAGTGGTACTTTGGAAGGATCAGCAGAGTACAATGGGCCCAGCAGAACCAGAGGGGAAGATGTGAGAGAGAAACTATCCTAACATTGAAGTCTTTCCGGAAATGGAATTGACCAGGTAGCAGGAGTCAGCAGTGAACCCTGAAAAATTGTGCAGTATCCTGCAGTTTGGCAGGTCGTAAAGGAACTAACTGTAGAATACACTTAGGTCTTAAGGATTTGTTTGGAATATATTGTGGAAATAAATAGTAATACATATAATTGAATTCAAATTGATCAAAGTTATATTTCGCTCAGAAAATCTGTTTAGAAGTCTGACATGATCTCTTTTCATGCCATTTGTTTTTAGTGTTTTGGAGAAAGGTTACCCTAATTCTTGCAGCAGAAGGGATATCTGGGCTCTGGAACTTGCATGGTCAGTGGTGTGCCCCTTTATGGTCTATCTGTCAGAGGAGTGGGGAACATGACGCTATCCAGCTCTTCGCCTCTTCTTTTGACTGTCCAGCTTTGTGGCAACCCTGAAGATCTGTTAGGATAGAGTTCGGGAGTGATTAGGAAGAGCATTGCTGGAACCTGCCTGCTAAGCTAGCTCATATGAGAAGGGAATATGCCCTTTTTTTAATCCTGCTCCATGTAGTTTTTAACTTATTTTATAAAAAGACCCTTTCTTACCTACGACATGAAAGCAATTTCCAAGAGTGGACTCCAGAGCTCCTAGGGCTCTTTCAGGACAACTATAGGACTGTCCATCCCCTAGGCAAAAGATCGTCCCCTAGGCTACCCATATCTATTTTTGGGGGGCGCACTAGATCTTTAATTCTTTAATAGTAACTCTTCTTGCCTCAGCACAAGGCATGCAGAGTTACCAAGTTTTTAAATAGAATGAGATTGCCTCTGTACCTTGTGTAGCACTTGCTTCAAAAGGTGATTTCAAAGAGCTCTTACTGACTGACATGGACCTTTTAGGAGTCAGCTTCAAGAAGAAAAGAAATGCCTAGGTGGTAGATTACAGGGGCTTAGGTGTTTCGTGTCCATGATGATGCCCTCAGATACACCCATACAAGAACGCACATGTAACAAGACAAATGTAAGACAATTTCAATGCCAAACATTAAGGAACTTCTGCAGTTATTAGCTCAGTGGTGGTTTGAAGAGATTTGGAGCTTAGGCATCCAAACCTTGCCTGACTCTCACTAAGGTTTCTATGCAGCACAACACAGTGCCTTTAGAAATACCAGTCATTTGGGTTAATTCGGCCAAGGCAACATTACTGTACTAATGTGTCTGTCTGACATCTCGTGCTTGATCCAGCTCATTCAGGGCTAACTCGGGCATCTCTGTGTGGTGTGTTCTGTACCATCTAGACATGGTTTTTATGGAGAAGTACCTAAAAGTATATTGCACTGCTCTTGTTCTCCAAAGGGAAGTCATCTGCTGCTGATGCACCGTTATGCATTTTCCCTGCTGTGATGATTCAACTGTGCTAGCTGGCACGCTGAAGGGAAGAAGCCAAATCTCCGCTCATTTCCTCACTCTTCCCACTCACTCCCCATGAAGAAGAGGCATTAGCAGCTGTGCAGAGCCTCTGTTATGCTGCTGCCTGCCGCTACAAGCAGCCCACACAACACCAATAATACTCTTGCTATTAGTAAATAAAATAAATGCCAAGATCATTTAAAAATGATAAAGTGAGCATTTAGTGTGGGCTGACAAATAGAGGCAAGTTATAGTGACAGAGGTATCTACCTCACTTCTTAACTCATTGCTTATAACAACGGAAATGACTCCATGTTGTGATGATGAGAATGCGAGACTGTCTATTTTTAAGGGTATGTAGAAAAAACCCTCATAAACCTATATAAGAGAAAGAACCCCATGGCTGGAAGAAGAGATGCTGAAAGTAGAACAGTTTCTTAGACCTTCATTCTTCTTTTGGTCTCATGAGAGAACCTGGGTAGAAGAGTCCTGTTTCTGACAGCCGTGACACAGACTGTCAGGGCTGGAAGGGACCTGAAGGGACCATCTGCTCACTTCATGATCCAAGGCAGAAAAACATCCAGCGACAAACACCACGACCTCCAGACCACCAGCTGCAAGACTTTGCTATTCTTATCTTTGGGTGGTTTTCTGCATACTCATCCTCAGCCTCCACAGTCACACGAATTTAAGGAGAATAGATGCTCCTGTTTTTGCTGCGCACTGATGTTTCATGTACCTCAAGGCTGCTACATTCTCCCCCCGTCATCTTTTCTACAGATAGCAGCCCAAATTTTCTGACACTTCTCCACAGCTTCTGCCTCTCCATTGCAGATGCTCTTGTTTTGACTTTCTGCTGCCGGTCAATAACTTTCCTGACATGTATTAATGAAAGAAGGAAACAGTATCGCAAAAGCGACCCTGTGAGTGCAGAGCTGCAAAGAAAACTACAGGAGATTTTATCTAGTTGTTTTTAACTTAAAGTAGCCACTTCTTTTGCTTCTTGGTCTGTCATAGGAGACATGCTGTAGTGAATTGTAGCTGGTATAAATGGAAGAACTCACACACATCCAGAGGGATTTCATAAAAACTATGCCCCACTGAGTTATTGTTTCAGACATTTCACTTCTAAAACCAGAAATAATTAGAATGATGTAGTTGTGATGCAGTTGTAATTCATTAATCATTTTTTTCAGTTAAAAATAGTGAAGCTGGATGTTTTTCTTTCCATTTGTGCTATGTGTCCTGTTGGTGACAAGATCATAACTAGTAACTCACCTACAAGTCTTAAAGAAGACTTAAAGAAGATACCAGAAGAATTATCTAACTGAAAGTACTTAAAGAAAACTTGTCAAAATTTGGAGAACCCCAAAAGAATGTAGAGCTGCAATGAAATTTGGATCTTTCCAGGAGTCTGTTCAGTACCTGGAATAGCAGGGTAGAACCACTTGTTTCATGAAAAGTTAATTTGTGATTCTAGCAACACACACCTAGAGATTAAAAATCTAATTAATGCCAGTCAGTATGGTATCATGGAAAGCAGGTCTTGTCAAACAAAACTGATAGCTTTCTTTGACAAGATTACAGGTCTACTTGATAAAGGCAACAGTGCTGACATAGTTTACGTGAATTTCTCCAAGGCATTTGACACAGCACTGCATGATTAAAAAACTTACAATGCATTGGATTAGCAGGTGCAAGTTGGATGGATTAAAAATTGGTTCAGTGACAGCTCTTTAAAGTGTGATTGCTAATAGGAAGGCATCAATGAGCCTTACTTCCAGGGCTTCTGGGGAATGGTCCTTGGGTCTCACAATATTAACTTATTTTAATGACCTACATAGGCCAATTGTTCCCACACTTCCCTGCTTGTGGCTTTCTGCTCCACTCAGACTCACAAATATTTCCCTGGTATAAAGAACTTAATGTCTGGCAGCACTCACTCCTCTGCTTTGCATTCAGATGCATAAGCACACATTTGTTAACTGTTGAAGACCCACTCAAATCCTAACTTGATCACTACCGTTTTAAGGGAATGTTTTCTAGTTATATTTCTATGTGACAGACTATCAAGTTGGTAAATAATGTGGATCGGAGGTGATCTAAAGTGCAATCCACCAACATGTGCTTTATGTGGAATGGACACATCTAGGAATAAACATTGCATTTAGAAATCTAGAAAAGAACAGTAATATATGAACATTACAAGATCTATCCATAGTGTAGATGCTTGTCTTAACAAACTCAGAGGAGGTGGATGTTGCCATCAATAGCTGACTCAACCTGAGTTTTATTTGCAATGGTGTGACCAGTGTAGCCCTTGGATGATTAGAAATATGAAATAGAAACCAAGAACTGCTTTTTTTTTTTTTTTTTTTTTTTGGCTTTGATGAGGCTTCTATAAAAATCTTGTGTCCAGTTTTGATTTAGTCCTTTCTAGAAGGATGGGGAAACACTCAAAAGAGTTCAACAAGGTAAGCCGAAAAATCTCCCAGAACATGGAAAAAACCCCATGCGGTGTCATTCTTGGGAAACTCTATGCAGTATATGAGTGAAAGGGTTGATAGGCAACTTGATCACTGTCTTCGGATTATTACATATGGAAAGGTATTCTGTAGTGAGAAGCTATTCAGTCTTTCAGACAAACGTGTAAAAATCACTGGAAGGCAAAATCAAACTGGACAAAAGTATTTTCCTAGGAGTACAGTTAAGCAAATGCTGAAGCTTCTTACCAGGGCAGGTAGCCAGCTCATTAGTCTCTGAAGTCTTTAAAATGGTCTCTTTCTGCAAGACAAACTGTAGTCCAATTTCGAGGAAAAGTGTCATGTCCATTATGAACAGCAGATCCAGCCAAATAAAACAGAGTTTCTTTCTGCTCTCAGAGTCTATGGATTTTTGAGCAAGGGAATAAAATTCAGAAAGATTATTTGTTTTTCTTTTTTTGTTGGAGCTTGAACTTCGACATAGTCTGGTGCGGGGTCACTGACATCAGCTGGAAAACTCATTTACTTTCGTAACTTTTTTTAAAATCAGCCTTATATATTCCAGAAATTTTCATGATATCTGAGATCAGGTGGCCCCACTGCCTGCCAGATGTTGCTATTGAGTGTAAGCAACCTTCCAGCTGCCCAGAGAGTGGCCTAGAGTCCATTCATGGGAATACTTTCCAAATTGTTGTTATGTTTTCTTTTTGTGGGTGTTGACAGAGATTGACACTGGATAAAAGGATCTATGTTAGCAGTTAAGCATTTTCTGTCTGCCTAGGTCGTACATTAGGAGTCACTTCTTTAGACTAAATTGCTTGTAGGGATTGCGACACTGATGTTAAAAAACACCTTCCAAATTGCTTTGCCCTTGTCCAAAGTGGGGTCTGCCTCTCACACCTCTCTTCTACCTTTCCAACCATGATTAGCATTTCCCATCCTTTCCACAGCTATCTTTTGAGGGAGTTTTTTTACTCTCAGCACCTCAGGGGTGCCCCTTCCTCCTGGAAAAAAGCCATTCACTTTGGGGTGGGGTTTGTGGGCTCCTCTCAAAGGGCCTGTGAAAGACAGATACCTGAGAAAGAAAACTTTTGTCAACAGGCGTAACTTAGAGCAAGGACAGAATTTAGATTTAACTAATGGGTTATAGAAATAGTAAGGAGGGAGAGAGCAAAAAACCTATTTTTCTCTCATTCTCACTCTCCTTTAAGTGTTGTTATAGATCATTTATCCTGAACGGACTTTTAAGTAGTATACTTGAAAATACATTATGCAGACCCTATTTACTTCTCCCACTTCTATAAGAGGAAAGAAAATACTAGTGGCTCTCCAACCAGGATAATGCCAATTGCTTACGCAAAGAAGCAAGGGAAGAACAGCAAACCACAGACATCAAGGATTAAGAAAAAGTGAATTAATTTCTGAATACAATTACCAAGAGGACATTCCAAAGAGAAATTCAGTACACAGAGTAACTTGACTCTGGACAACTCTATGTAGATACTTCATATGACTTCCATCACCAAATTATCTTGGGGATAATGGTTTAGTGAAGATAGACGACAAACTAGTCCATAAACATACACGACAGGCATACTTGTTATGCCATTAGAAGGTTACAAACACATTACTCTGGTAGAGGGATGCAATTAGGATACATTTTACTGGAATGGTAAGACTTTGGATGCACTAACTTAGTTTCAAGTTTTACTGCTCTCTCTCCCTTTTTCCAGGGCTTGTATAATGTTCACCACTTAGTGAGAAAGTTCAACCACCAAAACCTTTCCAGTTGTACACAGACATGATGATACTAGATGCTGCCTGGAGACTGAGGAGAAAATTTTGATTGGAGCTGAAGAAAAGCCGTGAAGAATTATGTGCCATTGCTTTGAAATGTGAGTTGGGTTTGGGTTGGTTCATGTTTACATAGAAAAGTAAAACTTGATCCTACTTCTGCTGGAAGTCCTGACCAAAAACTAAGCATGAAGACATTTTTTCATGGTCCTGAAATAGAGGTAACTCCTTTCTCCTGTTCATGTCATGTCGTCAGGAAGTTCACTTTGCTGTTTCACAGTGACTGAGAAGCAATAGTAGAAGCAGCTTGGGGGAAACATTTTGCACCTCACACAGGTAGATTATCTACCTGCAACAGCTGCTCTGTAAGAAAAGCTGGAGACCACTTTTGGAATTTATGAGTGGGTTTCAGCTTCACAGTCAGGCACCTAACTGTAGGTGTTTGCAATGCAGAAGTCTACATGGGATGAAGGTGTTTAAAATCTTGCTATACACAGGACATACAGTCAAAAGAGCCTAGAGATTACTTTGGGTCACCAAAAGTAGTTGTCTTTTTTGGATGACCTAGACTCTATGTTGCATCTCCATTACACCTCCAATACTTTAAATCTGAAGTGGATTGTATCCTGGTAGTCAAATATCAGTGCTGGTGAGAGGGCTGAGAAGAAGGCAAGGAAACATGAGTTTATAAGCTCTAATTTTGGACAGTGAAAATGGAAAGTTAAGAAAAATGAAGAGGGTTTGTTTTCTTTTTTTGCATCAACTAGAAAACATATATAATTTGTGTAAACTTGTTAATTGTTTTTAATTACAGCTCATTCACAAAGTGCATGTTAATAATACCATATTCCTAATGGATGTTCCTGATACAGGCTACAACTCTATGCCTCTAAACAGTGAACTTTCTCTATATGAAGATGTACTGCAGTAAGCGGTTCCTGAGCTTTTCTGGCCATAACCTCCCAGAGCATGTTGTATCATCTGCTCTGCTGAGTTCATGAGCCCATTTGGATTCATGTACCCTCTAATGTATCAGTGCTATGCCTTTGATTGTAGTTGCAGGTTGGTCCAGCCAAAGAGATAAGGCATAGAAGAAAGCAGACAAAGGCCAGACATTCTACAAAGAAAACATCAGTAGGTAATACAAAGAAGATCAGGCTGAATGATGTATTTCATTGTTCTTCATAAAAAATAAAAGCCAACACTAGGAAAGATAGTGCTCTGAGTGTGCACGCTTTAGCTTGAACAGGCCAGACTGCCCCTAGCTCCTTGGCGACACACCTCTGTTGGAGTCCTGTAGGATGAAAAGATTTTGGTTCACCTTAGGAACAGAAGACTAAGATGCAGTCTGGTGCATTGCCTCCCTGCAGCAAGTGAAAGAACTGAAACTTTCCCACCCTCTGTTTTTTCCATTTAGACCTTGCCCAAAGTCACATTCATTTGGTAAGACCAGTCCAGCAGAGAGCTGTTGGAGGCTGTGAAGGCTACCTCTTACAGTTTCCCCTCCTCCTCTTATATCTGCTAAGACTTAGCATTTTGAAATAGTCCTTCAGAATAGGAAGCTGCACCCAGGGTGAAAGCAGTGGTTGGTGCACTGAACTCCTGAAGGATCACAAGGCACAACAGGTCAATGAGAACAACCAACTGAGTGAGAGACGTTCTGCTGATTTCTCACAGTGATGCAACCTTTAGGAAATATTGATGAAAAATGCAGGCATTGGTTGGGTCTTCAAATGAGACGATATCTCATTTGTAGGATTTTTTTTTTTTTTTAGTCGAAGAAGCTGCAGGGCCTTCTGAGGCGTCTTCTGAAGTTAGTTTGTAATAGAATATTAACGATCAGGTATCTGTCTAACTGCAGTCTCTGTTTCTGCTGCAAAACGTTTCACAAAGTATTTTATCTCAAAAAAATGCAGTTATCGATCTTAGCTTTCTTTTAATTGATACTTTCTCTTTGTAACCAGAAGAAACGAGGAGAGATTTTTAGTAGTTGTGTGCAAAGTAAACACAACTTGGATGAAAATTACATAGTGTTATCTAGCAAAAAAAAACCCCAAACCCTATAATCTGACACACAGCACACTTCCTTTGAGTTTGTCTACGTATCACTGAAAGGAAACACACAATATAAGAATGAATACAATTACTTGCACATGCAAGTTTAAGCAGTTTATCCTGCAGAAACAGAGGAATCTTAGGATGCCTTTTTCGATTCTGTTCTTGATGTCTGCAAACTACTTGCAAGAAGATACAAATATTGCCCTGTACCTCTATCTGTCTCCAGAGTTTACTCTGGTCAACTGGCTTTTGGATGACTACAGTTAGCTGAAATTAACCTTCTCCAGAGTCAGAGCTGATAGCAACATTGTCCACAAGCCACACACCCACAGACAATGATTGTTGTAAGCTTTCAGATCAATTTTTAGCAGTAATAGGGCATGGGATTAACCAAATTCTAGCTCCCATCTAGTCTTCCTCCTTTCAACATTTTATCTGGACTTTACTGATACAGGTTTTGAGTGTAGCAAAGCACATAATGGGCTTTTTTTTTTACCTTCTTGGTCTTCTTCAGTCCCCTGTTCCCCTGTTCCTGCCTTTTGGCAATTTGGGCTATCAGTTTCCATCTTTCTTCTGCCAGAGAAATGGAAGCAAGTAGTCCACAGACAGGTGCTTAGGAAGACTCTCCTCTACACTCTTTATCTGTGTTACTCTGCACACATGGAAACATGATGTCTCATTTTTCTTCTCTCCTCTGTCCCTTTTCTCTTCAAGACCCACTTCTGCAAGTGATACTTAAAAAACTCCGCCAAAAAATAGTGGTGGAACAGCTCTGTAATGACAGAAATCATTATTTATTCATTTATAAAAGGGATACTTGAAAATTATTCAGAATCATCATGCTGTGACATTGCTAACCTATGTAATGAGTAGGAACCCACTATTCTTTCTTTCTCTCCTTCTTTCCTCATTCATTCTCACCTCTGTCTTGGATTAAATTAGAAAGCAAGCTCTTCAAATCAGAGACTGCATCCTCCTGTATCTTGGGGACTTGGAGTGCAATAATCGTGAGAAACCTAGGTTACATATAAAAGTTATGATTCATTGGAGACCTGCATAAATTGTGAATAATCAAAATTAATTATATACTCTGGGTCAAGAATGATACAACTTGTGAATGATCAGAATATTAGAATGATCAGAAAAAGCTTGTGTCTTCCTCTTCAGGAAGAGCTCTCAATAGCAACACTGAGGAGAGAGGCAGAGAAAACAAATGAAAGGTGAGGTAGGAAGAAGACAGTATATGTTTGTATGGCAGCCTGTTTACTGCAGAAAAGTTTTGAAAGAGAGTGAGCACTAAATATGATCTCATTTTGTTACAACTCCAAGAAAGAACACATTTATCCTGAATGGAAGGCAACCAATATGTCTGCCAGGTTCAAAGATGCTTCCTATGCCCTCCCATGCTAAATTGTATGTAGGCTGACATACACCTATTACACTACTGTTGCACCTGAGGACACAGTTGCAGAGTGTTCCTGAACACATCAGCAGGCAGAACAGCCAAAAGACCATATGAAATGTCACACAGGCAATCTGCAGTATTCCCCAGGTTACGGACCCTTCAGCTATTGCTTACAATCAGATTGTGGCATTTTCCTTTCACTGAGTTTCATGAGGTTTAAACAACAGTTTAGAACCTGATGCAATTCCTTATGTTAGACATTGATATGGTAAATAAAGTACTTTTATCTGGAAAGAATACTGACTTTCACCATTGAAAGGAAGAGCAGGACATGGGGCATCAGTCCCATGTGAGTATGGCAGAATGCTGGGTTTAGTACAGATCAGAAACTTACTCTGATGAAACATTCCCTGAAGAGCATATATGGGCCCCGTGGATGTGGAGGTCATGTGCTGGAAGAGTATGTGGTTGAGTTAGCTTATTGAGGGCCTTTTCAAATATAGTGCTGACCAAAAGTAATCTACATAAAATACATACTCTGTAGAATAAATTGCGTCTGAAATCAGCAATTACTTTTGGCAAATGGTTTCCTTCGTGATTATAGCACCTCAGAAGACCAAAAAAAAGGAAAATCTCACTTAGGAGAAATTGATTCCCATTGTAAATGCACACTCTATGGGAGCAAAGCTTAGCTAAAGGAAATAGATGTATGTATATACAAAATATAAGTCAGCTTCTTCCTATTTGTCAAGTCCTTGATGCACACTTAGCTTTCCACTCACACATGCAAATTCTGTGTAAAGTATTAGTGTTATCTTTCTAATCAAATTTAGCATGGCCAGGATTTTGGTTACACACTAGTACATATTGTCCTTGCTAATACAGTACATAGGATGTGTCTGTATGAAAGAAAAATGAATTCAGTCTAATTGGGAAAAATACTACGGTTTTATCTGAAATGCAGATCTATCAACTCCAAAAGATTTTATATAAATATTTACCCAACTTTAAGTGTAGTGCAAATGACATAGGTTTGTGTTAGAATTCTTCTTAATTTCTGGCATCCTATTTGGTATTCTGCAGGAGAATTTACTGCGATATATATGTAAACAAAGAAGATGATTGATTTATGTTATGAGAAGGGCATAAATAATTTGCAATTGCCCAATTGTATACCTAAGTGGGGTAATAGCTTTGTGTGTGACATGGTAAAAAACATAGGGGGATTTTTTTTGAAAAAATAATTTCTAAAATTACTATTGCTCTGTTATAAAAGAAAACCGGACAGACTTTATTTGGTGAGTTGCATCAGTAAAGCAGAATTGTCTTCACTCAGGTAACAAGCATTTTGTATATGGAAAATTTACTAACGAAATTCTTTTCTCCTGCTGTTGAAATCAAAAGTAATTTTGCTGAATAAAGTGGAGTCACACAATAGCAAATGGAAGAGGAAGAAATCTGACTCTGCGAAACATCCAGAAAATTGAAATGTGTGATGGCATGCCATTATACTTTTAAAGGAATAACTTATGCAGTGCACCGTATTTGCTCAGTAACACATTCTACACACCTTTAGTCATAAACCATGCTAGGGAAAAACAAATCATTGTGTCTCAATGGGAAAACACATTGCATAAAGGCAGAACGGCCACCATAGTGGCAGTCATTTTGATAAGGATGGCTATTCTGTAGGTTTTTTCTAAATTGTGCTGTGGTTTGAATCCTTTGATAGATCTCCTAATCCTACCAGCTGTTAGTATGGTCTTAAACTTTCATTTGGGCACTCAGCAGCAAAAGTGAGTGAATGAGCACTGATACCGTTTGGTGAAATGGATGCAACACTAGTAGCAAAACATTGATGTCAAAACCATTGGGTAGGTGATATTTACGCCATTAATCAGAAACTATCAGACCAATGAGCAGGTCTGGGTTTTGTTTGGCCACCTGTGCATTTTATTTTAATTATATGATACTGTATGTCCACCAACATGCTGATACCCATGAAAGGACCCATAGTGTGCATCCAGCCTGCAGGGAACATGTAAAAGTTAGGCTTTTATTCTTCCCATCAAAATATGGACAACAGTAAAACAAAAGTGTGGCTTAGAGTACAGTTGGACTTGTCCATCCATCACCAAGAAACTTTGTTAGGTTTTGCTCAGAAATGTGCAGCTGCAGATATCTGTTGGCCTTGCTTCTGACCCCTTGAGCAACCATCGATTTGTGACTATATTTTAGTCACAAAGGTCCCTACTTGGCTCAGATCGCAGTCACGGAGGTGAAATCCCCTGGTACTGACATGGAAGAGTAACTGCTTGCCTGCCAAGCACCCCGTTGCCTCTCTTGCCACCACCACAGCCTTGAGCGCCTCATCTCAGATAATTGCACTGCACATGAATAATTTTTTAATGTTTGGTTTAATACACACAGAATCTTTAAACAATAAAAAAAAAATCAGCAAACATCATCACTATCTGGAAATCTCTTTCTTAACTTAGAAAACGGTTTCTTAATGGCACAGAGGGAGAACACAACCGCAAGCTTGACAACATAATTAGAAGATTGTTACGAGGAAAGGGAAAAGCATTCTTTATACAGCTCTTACTACTTTCAATAAGATTATTCTCCCAGAATAGCTAATCAGCTTTTCTAGCTCCCCAAATCCATGTGCTTTAAGCTGCTCTCACGGTTCTTCTTAGTTGCTAAATGGCAAACAGTGACACCTCCAAAAGGGAAATTTAGTGTTAACCAAATGTGAGCAAACAGCATGATGGAGACTGCAGATAAAGAGATCTTTGGCAGATTAACAGCAATTTAAGAAGATCACACTGTTACACCTGGGTTGACAAGAGCTGACAGGGTTTGTTGATCTCTGCTCCTGTCTCCAATTTGAGTGTCATGTTTCAACAGAAATGAGAGGAATAAAAAAAAAATCCTTTCAGTACTGAACATTGGCTCCGCAGCAAGTGTTTATGGCAGCTGAAACAAAAAGGAACTAAAGAAGTAGATGAAAGGATTAAAATAAAACTGTTCATCTCTAAATGGACAGTGCTTCCTCCTAATGCTGAGTGTCCCATTCACTCCCTTGACAGAACCTCATCCCAGCCACTCACTACCCACTTTGATGTATGGAGGCTTTTTCTGCTTGCAAAATCTTGCAAAATAATAAAGGTTGAATTAGAACCAGGAAGGAGGAGGGGAATAACAAAAATTTCTCAGTAACAACAACAGTGAGGACTGGTTTTGCATTGTTAATGATACAGCTTGTTAGAAGGCTGGCTTCTTTTTTTTTTTTTCCTTCTGTAAGTCAATTACTGGGCATTTACTTACTGAGGCTCTCTGCTTGCTATCTCTGTCATTAAAGGAGTCCTCTTCGGCTGAACTTTGTCACCCTCCCTCATTTTAGAAACCTTTATTGATAAGAATGCTTATACAGGTTCTCTTCAAAAGAGAATAAATAATGACTCCCCTCTAGTAGAGAATGAGTGGCACATGAAGCTCCTCAAATGCCACTGAACTCATCAGCCACATGAAATAAATAAAAAGTGAATAAAAACCCAGAATGTATCTGGACATCTATAGAGAAACATAGCTGTGAATTGAATAAATCTGTCTTCCACTGGGGCTCACAAGCACCATTCCAGAAAGCTTAAAGTGGTGCTAAAGGGGTATAAATATAATTTAACATCTTGGAGGATCAGATATATCTAAAAATTAATTAAGTGGCTCCATGCACACCTTGCTCTATCCAGCACAAAACCCTGCTGGGCAGATGATGAAAAGGAACCTATCATTCCTTAAAACAATGATGCTACCTTGACAGGAGAAATGCACCAAGATTATCTAGACAGGGATGAGTTGAACCCTATAACATTTTGGGGTAGCTGCCATGCTGCGCAGAAACAACTTGAACTCACTTTTTCTTTTCAAGGGTGTGATTCAACTTTGCGCTTAACCTGTATTAAGTGCAGCTACTGCTGACCAGCACATTTGCTACTTCTTCCCATCACGTACTGTCTCTCATTTGCCTCTTCTGCAGGCTGTGCAGCTGTGTAGTGGTCCAACCATGAACCGTTGATTAGTTTTCCAGTAGTTGAGCAAGATGATCCAGGTCACCGCATGGTCACTCATTGAACCAGGGACCTTGGAATTGGAAGAAAGGGAGAAGAGAACGGTACCACCCTTTCTGCAGTTAGGTCACAGTCAGCATGATAGGAAATTGCACCATTAAAGGGTGACTTCATGGTCAGATGAAGCCTGTCTAAATCCAAGCTTCTAATAAAAGAGGTGGCTGCATTTACTTCCAAACTTAGCTGCATGGTCACACACTGTCCTTTGTGCCTGTGCCGATGTTTTTTGAAGCCATACGTGGACTGGATCACAAAGCTTCTTTGATTAAAAACCCAGTCTTCTTTTCCTAGTTAATTTTAATGTGTGCCATGTTTCCACATGCAGCTATGTGATCGCTTGCACCAACAGGAGGACAAAGGTGGCGTAGGGCATACAGATGTCCAGTCAGGAGCAGTGGGAAGGAGAGGTGCTCCTTTGGTGGTAATTATAGCCTTAGCTGATCACTAAACTTAGGTAACTTTCTTCTGTTATTACAAGCAAGCATTACTTAACCTGAGGCCATTGCAAACAAGAGCTGAGGAATCCAATATCTCTGTTAAAACAGACGAAGTTCCTGTGTCACACTCTGCATGTATTTTTTCAAGAGCCAAGATTTTTTTACAGCTTGATCCTTCGGCTACTGCTACTGACATCAGTGAATGGAGGTTCAGGCCCTTATCTGCAAGTGTGATCTTGGAATAAAAGGTCTGTAATGCAAAAGCTGTTGATTTTTTTTTTCTGCTAAATATCTCTATGAAGGTGGTACAGACAGTACTTTTCCTTGCTGTGTGAGCAGACAATATGAAATTTAGTCATGCCATCGAAATGGAGAATTAACCACTGATCAGAGGAATGGAAGACTGGTAGAGAGCTGGTACTGTCAGTCATCTGCAGCAGGACTTTAAGACCTAATTTTCCTAAGAGAGAATGCACTTTCCAAATTGCAGTGCAATTTTCAAAAAGTGGGAGCTGAATATTTAAATGCTTGCTTCCTCTGCACCACTGTGTTAAGCACCCAGCTGTGCTTTCACCTAAAGCCGATTTGGAAACAGCAATAAAAAAACATGCTGCATGTAGTTTACACACATAATGACATCCCTAGTAGTGCACAAATCCTTCTAACTACATTAACAGTCAGTAATTTTTAAAAGGCAATGTGGAACCCAATTAATGTCCCTTACATTAGTGATATTAATATGCCAGACCTTGTTCTAATAGTGGATATTCATGATCATACCAGGTCAGCTAAAGGGCCAAGATGCAAAATATCACTATATTTCATTCAACCTAGTCATAAAACATATTTTGTTTATTAATGTGAGCCTTAGTCAAACATGTCCTCTCCTCCCTTCTGACAGGATGGCAAAAAATCCCGGAAAGTGGGAGGATGAGGTGCCTCTTTTAAGTGGGCACCAGCATTTTAGTTAGCTAGCGGCTGAAGAGTAAGTCTGAAGGTGAGAATCATGGCTGATGATAGGGGTTGTTGTTCTGGCAGATAATCAGAAAAGGTTCTGACCCTCACCTCACAGTAAACTCAGGCTGAAGGACTTGGTACCTTTTCATTTAAAATGAAACACAGCCAACCCAACAGACATCAGCACCAGTGTTTGCCAAAATCGATGTGAAATGGGATGTTGCAAGTCACCACAAGTAACGTCTGAGAGGTAAGCTTGAGGAAAAAAACGCTTTACTCTAAAAATTTGCTAATTCCATTCAAACTTTTTTAGCTGTCAAATACAGCACCTAGGAGAACCACACAAACTGCAGAGCATACATTTTCCTCCCTCCTTTTAATTGTCCTTATTCCTGGCTATAGTGACGTCAGACCCTTACATTAGGAGAATATATCTTTTTCCAGGAAAGGCGTAAGGCCCCTCAGTTCAGGAACCGCAGGGTACCCTCTAACTGGTGGGGCAGGAGCAGTGGTGGCCCTGATGGTTTCACACCTTCCCATGACACCGGCTGCTGGCAGGCACATCACTGCGCTGGCAGGCAGATCCAGCGCCGCTCTGTCCCCAGCAAAACGTGCTAATTGCCAGCCAGTGGATTTGATCTGGCTGCTGGCAGGTTTTGGGGTGCATTTCTGAACACAGCTTTTGCTCAGAGAAAGCAGAGAGACAGTACTACAGGATGGGGGAAAGGAAGAATTATTACAGACCATTTAGAGGCAGGAGACATAAACCACTGGCAGTGCAGTATCCCGGTGTTCGTGGAGGAGGTTGAAGGCAATACTGGGAGCTAAGCATGGCTTTGCTGAGTTGTGGACCAGCGTCTCTCTCACACCTCATGTTCATCATCTCGCGACCAAATTCTCCCCGAACATCTCTCATGAGTGACAGAGGTTCTGGAGTTAATGCGCTTATAGGAAGGTTAGGCTGAGGATATTAACTAACTGCTCCAGTTTTTCTGGCTTCACTGTAATGTGCCAAAGCTGTTGCAGTTAGATTACCCCATCCCCTAGTCAATTATAATGGTATTGTCAAAAATAATGCCAAGGCTGTATCATGTTTGTTCTTGCCAGCTGAAGAGACTATAATGGACATTGTATTTATGGGTTTTCCATATCTTCTGAAATAAACTAGTCTATCTTTCTAGACAAGCAGCTTTTCTTGTTTTTTTGAGTGATATTTGTTTAAGAGATAGAAACTATATTACTAAGGAAAGCCAGAAATATTTCACAACTAATATAAAATAGGAAGCTGTATAATTTATTTCCACTGCTGGCTTCCAAATACTTTTTTTTTTTTTTTTTGTACAGTTTTAAAGGTACTCTTCATTTTGTAATCTGAAGAAACAGCCCAAGGCATAAGAAGAAGATTAGCTGAATATTCTACTAATACTGAATATATTACATGAGTTCCTACTCAGAAAGCAAAACAGGCCAAATATTCCCCCAATGAGAACAGAAAACTAAAACAAGCTGATACTAAATTCACATTGGTACCAGAATCTGAAATGCCAAAGATGAAGGAGACCAAAGATCATCCAGTCTGTCTCCTTGTAATTGTGAGATTATCTATTCTGTTCTTTTGCCACTGCTAGGCACACTTCAGTATCTAAAGGCTTTTTTACTTCCCTTAGAAGAAATTTTCACAGCTTAACAAAAGTGAAGTTCTTGCAATAGCCATTTAAAATGGGTTTATTTATAGTGTCAGTCCATTAGTGTTAATTACAAAATGCACAGTAATCACAAGAAACACTTCCTCCTTGATGTCTGTATCCATATAAATGGGTATGTTAATGTTATGCTATTCCCTTATTTTCCTCCACTCTGCCTGTTACCTTAGTCATCATTTAATCAAGCAGCAGTTTATATATTTATGTTTATGCCTCTGTCCACCCAATCTTTTCATCAGCTGCGTTGTTCCTCCAAATGCCCTTCAAACTGACAGTATCTTTCTTGCTAAGTGATGGCTGGCCAGCACTGGCCAGGATAGACTTCAGTTTTTCAGCACAACTCACAGAAATTCTTTTGGAAAAAGGACGACTTTAAGTAGACAGTCCAAAGTAGAGTTCAGGATTATCCCAGCACTATAACAATGAAGTAATCATGTTTACTACACTATGCCTTCCACTCCATGGTTTTTGCGGTATTATAATTTTCTGGGTTTCACCTGCACCTACAATGCAATCATTCGCATTTTCCTCAGCCAAATCTAGTGTTATTTCCATATCATGCTGATGTCTTCAGGGTCTATGTCGTTCTTTATTGTTTCTCTGTTTTGGCAAAGTTTGCAGTTCTATCCACAGTAGTGCTAGATGAGGAGCTCATACTGTCCTTGAGAGCTTTGCAGGAGTGCAGTGTGTCAGAAAGCAACAAAATATTCACACTGCACTGGAGAATCTGCCCAGCTATCTACTAATAATTTCTGCATGGTTATCTGCTAGGATAGATGGACTAGATGATTGGACTAGATTATGATCCACAGAGGTCCCTTCCAACCCCTACCATTCTGTGTTTGTGCTCGTGGGCATAGGAACTTCTGGAGCAATGTGAACATGCAGGGATTGTGGTTCGTCCTGCTAATTTTCAGAGAGGGGTTCTTGTACCTCTCCCTCTATGTGCTTACAGGCCCTTACAAAGGGCATTGGTGTTCTATTCTTTACACCTTTTTCATGATCCTTGGTAGATAAAAAGAGGGGACCCATCTCTGAATCCACTAAAAGCTGAACCATCTGTGTGACAAGGAACATGCAAACCAGATAGCATTCACCATGACAGATTTTGTGGAAAAATCACTCTTCAGTTGGGGAACTATCAGCCAGCACATAAGATATGCCAGATTCCAAACCAGGTTCCTAAAGACATCAATCATACAGAGATGTTTTCTGACAGAGGAACACAGTGACTAGGACAAATTCTACAATTGCCTCAAAAGTGTGATTGACAGAATACCAAAACACAACTTACACTTTGTGATGGGTGACATTAATGCCAAAGTAGATGCGACAACTAAAGAATGGAATGAGCAGCAGGGAAGCCTGAGAGAGGAACGTATCAACCCAAATCCGAGTAAGTCTGGCATTGTGCTTTGTGTCTTATCGTGTTCTCATAAACAACCTTTTCCTTCTAAAATGCAAATATACAATGAACGTGAAATTTGCCAGACAGCAAGAAAATCCCAGAGTAATGCAAAGCTCTGCTCTTTTCATCTTCCCAACAGACCACACACCAAATAAACTATGCAAGATGCAACGACTTATGGAGCAGTCAAAGCCAAAAGAAGCACCCTTGAAACCCATGTGTCGAGAAGCAACACCGTACAGAGAGGGCAATGGTTTCTTTGCCTAGGCAACCTGTTACTAGTCAAAGCAGAGTTCAGGAAAGGGATAACATCAAATATACAGCACAGCACTTGCTGAATTCACCAGTTTACAGGAGTAGAGATATATAACACCAAAACACGTCAGCATGAAGTTGCAGGAGATAATGATCCGCTGTGGCATTAGACAGGAAACCAGGCATCTTTGAAAAGCATTGTCTGTTTCAAATTACTGGACTTTGATGGAGAGACTTTATCACCAGCTGAGAAACTCAGATACTATCTGTCAGCTATGAGCTCTATCAAAATCAGATGGAAGCACCGGATGCATTTGGAGTATGTACTTTGGATACCAACACACTAACTCTCACTCGGAGTCATCAAGTGGAAAAAAACCTGAGAGTACTTCCAACAACTTCTGGCAAACAAAACCACTGGAAATGGAGGCTTGCACAGATAACCTCAAGAATCTGTAGCAAGCAGCAACAGCAACAAATACTGGTCCTTAACCTCAGCTGCTGCAACAGCTGTGTTACCACTATCAGAAACAGCACAGGTAAAACTATCTAGGTTTGTCCGAATGAGCTATCAGCTTTGTGATTGTACGTGTGGATATACTTGAAGGTAAAGCTTGAAGGAGGCTTGTAGTAAATGGCCAAATGGGGCTAAAGTTACTGAGGCAGAATCAATGGCTGGTCTGAAGTCTGGCCAGAACTTTCTAAGGTTTGTGCTCCACTCCTAAACAGGGCTTCAGCAGCATGAATTGCTGCAGGAAAACTTCAGGAGTATGAAGAAGCAAATATGGAAACATAACAGAAGACAGAGAACAAGAGCAAGAAGGAGAACAATGGAAGAGGCTTCTTCACAATTCTGTAGACTTTCTTCCTTTTAAAAAAAAATCTCTTTACTAACTTAGATGGGTGATGTTATTGATCAGAGAATTGCCTTGGAAATAATTTACGGCTGTTTGCATAGATGTCAGACTAAATTTTGTCTTGCCTCTACAAGCATTGGGCTGTGAAACATCACAAATATTATTAACACATTCTTTTCTTCTGGTTTCTTTGTCAAGAAGAAAGAAAGAAAGAAAGAAAGAAAGAAAGAAAGAAAGAAAGAAAGAAAGAAAGAAAGAAAGAAAGAAAGAAAGAAAGAAAGAAAGAAAGAAAGAAAGAAAGAAAGAAAGAAAGAAAGAAAGAAAGAAAGAAAGAAAGAAAGAAAGAAAGAAAGAAAGAAAGAAAGAAAGAAAGAAAGAAAGAAAGAAAGAAAGAAAGAGTTGATGCTCTGCAGTAATAGAGAACGATTTACAATACCGTGGAATTAGTCTCTAATGAGGCAGACAGCACAAGCTGATGTGCTTGTGTTCACTCTTGCTCAGCTCAGTGATAGACTTCTAGAAAAATATAATGTGTGCAAATATTCAAGGAACTGCCTCTTCCAACGTGGTAACAGTGTATTTTCATTGTCACTCCAATCTGAACCAGCTGAATGAAACACACATACCTTTTCAAAGAACAGCTGAGTTTTCACCCGTTTCACCCAAAGACCTTTACCAGCTGCTAACCTAAGCAAAAAGATGTAAGGAAATAATTCTAGTACGTCCAGACATGGAGGTAATGCTTTGGCTTCACAGCCACAGTCAAAAGGCTATCTGTCTTTTAATGTATTATGCATATCTTCTTTTTTTTTCTGTGACACGTGCTTCAATACAAATATTTCATTCTATCATGTCAGTTTACTGTGGAGTGCAACAATTTAATGCCAATATGATACATCTAAAACAAAGAAGTACATTACTTCTCGCATGCTCAGATACTTCGTACTAGTCCAGCTAGCGGTGCGAGATGCTGAAGTGGTATGAACAAATAAATGTCTGTTACAGATGCCAGCTGGGAGGTCACTAAGTACCCGAAGAATATCTCAACTTTCAACAATGCGAAAAGCAATCAAGCAGCTCTCTAAACACTGCTATTGGATTTATCTTCTTTAAATGTTTCCACTGCAAAATTCCCTCCCTTCACTATTATTTTCAAAATAATATCCATTTGAATTTGAAAGTGCAGAAGAGATTTAAAGCTCAAGCTGGAAATGGTTTTCCTCCTGTAGGAGGAATATATCATTTGTGTGTGTGTGTGTGCACATGTAGACATGTGTAACTATGTGTACGGCTATATCTGCCTGCCTAAAGACTTTTGAAACCTTGGCCACTTTTAATCAAATTCGGCAGAGATTAGAGATCTCAGAGCTACAGGTTGTATGGAAATAGACAGTGAGGTAGAGAATAATGATTTTGTCCTTGTGTTCACTCTAGGAAAAGACTCGTATGTGAATTCGGCCATTAACAGATACTAAAGAACCTGCTCCTCACTTAAGGTTTCTGTTGTGTGTGGATTTTCAAGTTTTTAATATGGCACAAACCACAAATCTCAAACTTTTCCACATTTTGAGCTTTTGTAACATCTCTCCTTTATGGATATTTTGGTGTTTATAAAGAATGTTTGTAAACTGCATCTTTATTATTATTGATTTAAAAAGTAAATTAACAAGGAAATATATCCACTGGAAATAAGTGCTCCAGTGTTCGGGGAACAATTTCTTTCTATCAGATGACATTACTTTTCAACTAAAACTGCTTAAAAGGATAATAAAAAAATATGTTGCAACTGAAAAATCATTACAGGCTAGCAAACCTCATTTGGAAAGTCATACTGTGCAGATTTTCCTAATTTCAGACGTCGTTCCAAACTTTGTTAGGAAAGTGGTCCTTAAGCATTCAAGTTCCTCCCTCTTATGTATTCCTTCCTATAAACACTTCTTCTCTGATATCAGTAGGAAGGCCTCCTCTGAAAATATTTCTCCTGCAAAAATTAATAGGATTCATACTCGCCAGTCTGAGCCACTTCCCTGGAAAACCAGCGCCAGGATATTACCCAACAGAGAATGAAGTCTTCCTCTGTCAGAAGACAAGAGTTTAAGCAACTCCCAGAAGAAGGTCCCTGTGTCTTTGCATTGACTCATGAGGAATTCCAAGTCGACTACAACAAAACTCACATTTCTTAGCTAAGTTCAGTTCGTCCTGGCAAGATGATGAAACTTTATTAATGTTCACTTCTTAGGAATCTACACTGGGTTCTATCTCTGGTGTTAAGCATCTTTACTTCCAGCGTGCTCCAATCCATGATCCCCTACTCTCCACACAGAAGTTCAGCTGGCTCTTCGGCTTGCTTCCAGTTTTTCCCTCCACAAGGAACTGTGGGCACTGTTGGAAAGGTGACACCTTGCTTCAGGATCTGAACCTGACAAGATGGTATGGATTTGGACTGCACCCCAAGCTGGGTTCCCTGCTCCACCAAGAGTCCTCCAAAGTTATTTCAGTTCCTGCACTCTCAGACCTCCATACTCCATTGTATTATGCTCTGGAACAGGAAAGCTGATGTCACACTATCAAATGACAGCTTCCAATAGACTGCAATATCACTTGCTTTAAGGATCAGCTCCTTTACTGTTGCAGAAATAGTCAGCAATCACTGGGGCACAATACCAATCCTCTGCTAGGAAGCTGTGTTTGACCCCCTGCCTATGAAGTGTGTCTATGAAGAGTCATCCAAAGCTATTGCAGATTACAAACAGCAAATGACTTGCCATGAAAACACAGGCTTGGATCTCTGACTTCCATAGCTTTATGGCTTGCTGATTTTCAGACCTCTATCTCAGATGCTGCCTAGCAGGAGCATCAGAGGTACCATGTAAACCAGCCTGTTGCTGAACTGACTTTTATCACATTTATTTTTCTCTTCTTTTGTGGTTTTTTTTTCAACTGTGAGAAACACTACTGCTTGCCCCAGAAAAACAGATGTGAACTGCAATCTGCCATAACATATGTGTATTTTTTTTACTCTTGTTTTCGTCGTTCAGTCACTTAAACATAAGCATGAATCACTTGCAAAAATCTGAATCTCTCATATGTGAGAGAAAAAACTGTAAATCTTAAACAGAACCTAAATGGAAGGTAGGAAAACGAGCTTAGGCTGTTTTAGAGGCCCTATGATGCATTAAAGGTATGTGGATTTTGTTCAGGGATTTTTTGTCCTGCCTTATCATTTTGACAGCTTGGGAAGTAGGAGCATTATTGTACGCTTATAAATTTTGCATGTAGGTATAGCAGAGAAAATCCACCTGAAGAGACACTTTAATGTGAGGAGAAAGGATTATGAAAATAAATGACAACAACACACTGTGACACTCTCTTAGTGTAGAGGACTGGACTGCAACCGTAAGAGATATCATGATCAAGGGGTAGTGCGTAGGTGAGCAGCCTGGGAGCAATCTCAGGAATGAATTGTGACTCAGAGGTGAAATATGGTCACTTGTTTTCTCTTGGCTTCAGGAGCAGGTTGACAGTAATTTGAAGCAGCCCCTTGCCAAGCCCAGCTTACTTCTTTTTATTAAATGGTGCAGTGAGTCTGGGCGGAGCCCTGGGAGATAAGTGAAAAGAAGGCACAGTCTATTCATTTCTTGTGAATTCTCCATCCTTCTTACGGTGAGCTTTCAGACAGATTACCCACACAGGAATGCAAGGGTGAGGAACTATTTTGCAGCTGCGGAACGAATCCAGCAAAGTTTCTTTTCTCTCTCCCTCCACAGAACACCCCGCCGATCAGACCACACTTCAACAGACTGTCAGACTGTGGGATTTGGTGCTGGGCTGTGGCCAAAGTGCTTGCTTTCTAGCAACAATCCCTTGAACCATGGGACCCCATAAGTAGCACACCCCAATCCCTAGACAACTTGCCAAGCCCCCCCTGTGCTTTGGTATCCTGCATATTGGAGCAACCTGCTGCCCAGGCCGGGGCAGGAGCCCTGGGCTTGTGCTGTGAGCCACACACTGGAGGAGTTTGATGCAGGAACCAATTGTATGGAGTCCTGCTCTAGCTATAGGCAAGTTAGCTTTAGTAAGGGAACAGGTTTCCCTCATTTTCTATGAATTCAGTCTTGATATCATTACTTTGGGCCAAAATTTTCCATCTTTATTCAGGTTAAATCATAGCTTTCTCTCTGCTCCTGAGGAGGGTGTCTCTAAGCTGTGCTGACAGGGACTTGCCAAGCTACCCTCTGGGGTGCTGGTTTTCTAAGGACCTAATCCAAGGCATCAGTTGGACTCTGTTGGAGCTACCACCCTGGTTAAGGATGGAGATTTTCTTTCTGCAGCAGTCAGGAGGTGGCTGGGACACAGAGGTTTCACTATGATGTGGTGCCAGAACATGGCCAATGTGACATGGTCACCCAGGCTCAGGAATTGCAAACTGTGCAGGAATGGGGATTGTATGCATGCAGATGTCTATCGAAAGCACCATGCTCTCCCACATAAGTCTGGATGCAGTCTGTTTCAAGCAGTGTATCACTCAACATGAAGAAGGCTGATAGGAATTAGCTTTATATCTCATTCATTCCAGTCCTGAATTATTTTTCACAGTTGTTATTTACAGTCTAAGTCTGTAAATTTGAGCCAGCAATATAATTATGATATAAAGATTAATTATAGAAAATTTCAAGAGGAAAAAGCATTTTTTTCAGAGGAAATTGCTTAAAGCAACGATCTCAAATCCCATCTTTTCACAAGCTATTACAAAGGAGGGGTCTCCAAGCTGCAGTGGCCTTACTAATGCACAGACCAGAGAATTTACATTAGTTTATCTGTTTTCCTTTATTGACTACCTTTGCAGAAGGGACAGCTATCAGTCCTGAATTGGTATCCCTCAGATTTTAATTATTGTTCAGAGAAACCACTGTGGTCACAGACATGGCCAAACTCAGAGAAATTTACATTTACAAGGAAAAACCATCTTCCATCAGCTGGCTGGAAAGGTTGGTGTTTCTATTATGGCGTGCATTGCTATGGCAGGTGGAAGACCTCTCAGGACCAAAAGTCTTCCTCTTCCCAGATGGGTGTATTAGCACAGATGTGTGTATAACAGCAGCTACACAGCTTTCCCTGATTCCCTCATGCAGCTGCTGCTGCTCCTGGGTACGTTTAGTTTCAGGGCCAAACCCTAGCATGGACTATGTGAAACGACATGTGTGCAGGAATTGTTTAATCATGAAAATCCTGAGAGTTAATAGGGAACAGCCATTATAGGGATATATATTAGGGTATAATAATAGGGATAGCCAGAGCACAAGTGATACCTTGAAAATTGATTGTTTGTACCTTTCAATATACTATAAGCACAAAAACAGAGGGCACTCATAGAAACTTTGTGTGTTTATAAATTACAAATGACTTTATAAGTAATTTTACTTTAGAAAGGGCTTTCAAAAAGACATTGGCATTTTCAATGTGTGTGTACTATCATTTGCTTCAGCACTGGAAAGTTGGCAGTGTTGACATTTATCTGCACAGTGTGAACTTACAGGCTCAGTCCATTGCAACGGGAAGAGGAAAAGCGGGTAAGTAAGACCCTGAATATCTTTTTTTAATATCTTACAAGTGCCCAAATTTTAATCCTATTGTATCAGCACTTTCAAAGACCATTTCCATGACGGAAGGAGTTCTGCCAATATCTGTGACAGCAGTACTTTGAGAACTGAAGCACCAGACTAGCCTGTAATAGGTAGCTACTGAACTGACCTCTCATCCTGCCCTCAGGATTTCGTGGACCTCAAAGTAGTGACATGTGACCGGTGATAATGAAAAGAAGGACCATTTGGATTATTGCATCTGCATTCAGAAAACTGAATAAAGAAAAAAGAGTTTCAGGGAACAGGTTTGTGTAGAATACCTCTGCATTGCCTGGGGTCTGTATTATAGGAGACACCTGCTTTCATAGTTATCCTGCATTAAAACTAAGTGTATAGCCTGATCACTTCCTATTTTTTAATTTATGTGTTGATACTAGTAACTACTCCCTAAGGTACTTGGCTTTGTCCTATATCTACTTATTCTAAAGTCAATAGTTAAGTTTCTACTCACTTCAAAGAAAGAATAATTTGGGTAATAATGAGAGTTTAGGCAATCTATTTTGGTAAGTACATAAAGACTAGAAGATATCTGTTGGCAGTAACTATGTAAAAGAGACACACAAAGGAAGAGGTCATGTAGAAACCCAGAAGAGAAAATACAAAAATTTATTATTTGCTTTTTACATATCCCTCCAGTTCCCTCTGACTGCACATATGTAAAATGCAGTTTTGATTCAATGTAAAATATTAAGCAACAGAGGAAAGAGTTGATGTGTCAGACTCTCAGCTGGTTTAAACCAGCAGAGCAATCTATATCAGCTGAAAGCCCAGACCCATGAGATTGTTAAATGATTGTTAATTATTACAAGAAAATAGCTCTTTTCATGGAGTTGTCCCTATTCACCCCCCAAGAACATTCACATAATGGTTAATTCCACTCTGCCAATTTCAAAGAGTATTTAGGCTTCAGTGTGAGACCAGAATAAGGGGATGAAATTTTAGCATTTTATTTATTAATAAATTTATTTACTTATTTTGAGAAGTGGGAAGAAGACAAAATAAATTCTTTGGATATATAAAGATAAATGTTGAGAAAAACTTTTTTGAATGTATAAAGACAAATTACTGCATGGCTGCAGATAATGCCTCTGTAATGCTATAACACGGGTAGGTAGTGACAAAGAGTCTGTAATACTAAATCTCTGAATGAAATAAAATGACAAAATATTTAAAACACATAGTGAAGTGAAAGGTAAATAAAGGAAAACCTATACGGCTTTTGCTAAATCAGCAAGTAAGTGTTAATTGGCCAAAACGAGTCATGAACAGTACCAACATTTCAGTCTGCTGAAAAAACAATTGTATTATATTAGTTTAAAGTTTTTATATAGAGTGCAATAGTAATAAAGGTCATATATTAGAAGCAGGCATATACTGCAGACACATCAGTGTGTTTCTCATTTCAAATCAGATTTATTTTCTGCATCCCTGTCTGCATTTCCACTGAGCTGACCTTAATTATAGTGGTGCTGAAGAAGAATACAGCCTAAGTTTCCAAAGGTGGTGTTGAAGATAACAAGCATTAATACACAGATCAATCAAGAAGAGGGAACCAGAAGAGTTAAAAGGACTCGAGGAGAGTTGTGTAGTTAGTAGAGCACTGAAATTTATGCTAGAAGGTCATTAAAAGTGCCCTAAATGCAGACACAGAAGTACTTAAAGAGTCGCTATGAGACCAAAGGGGAAAGGTGGGTAGGAAAAGTAACAATTTGCTCTAAAGGGAAACTGCTCTGCAGCACTGTTTAGCTCTGTGTTAGGACCTGTTTTGACCTGGGAGGAGGGATGTGCACCAGGGGAATGAAATTTGTTGATGATACATACTAGGAAGGGGCAATCAATAGAAAGCAGAAGGGCAAAAAAGTCAAGACGACTCTGACAGAATGTGCCCAAAGGAAGATAAGTGCCTTGTGCAATTAAATGTAGAGAAGTGTAAGATAATGAGATTAGGGACACAAAATAAGAGAAGGCGCTTTATGCCCTGTGTAATCATACGGTACAAAATACTGGGCAGAGGCAGCATCTGGAGAAAGACTGAGATCAAAAAGCTTCAGGACAGTGGTTAACAGTAATATAAAATGTTACCATTGATTCAGAGGCTCAACTAGAATATCACAGATGAAGTTATTCCAGCTCTTGCATAAAGGATTTATGAATGAAGCTGCATTTGCAATACTGTGAGGAGTTCTGTATGCCTCATAAAATGTGCAGAGGCAAAGGGAATCGGACAATAGAATCAGGTAGACAGCAAACTTAATTATTCATAAAGGTCAGAGAACAAAACAAAATTGCCAGCAGTCTTTGCAGAAGAGAAAGAAAGTGGATCTTACTAAGGAATTTGAGGTCTGGAAAATTGTAGTGAGGATAGAAGGAATTGTACTACAGTTTGATCTACTAGTAAATATAAGAGTAAAATCATGTTTGGAAACAATGAAAATGAAACAACAATAATACAGAGTAAGGTGTAGTTAATAAATGGAAGATCTTGCCAAAGTCAACAGCTGGAGGAACAGGAATAAGCATCATTCCCTGGATAACTATTTCTTATCCAGCTGAGATCGGTTTCCTACCAAACTTTAGCTAGCTAATATTTTTAGAAGGGCTGAATTCTACATGGACTGCCTCTCACTCTAAACATTCCTTTCTCCCACCATTAAATAAATAGGGAGCCAACATGTATGACCACTTGTAACTCAGAAATGTTTGTCAGTTGACTAAATTTTGGTAGCATAAATGTGGATTTCAAGAAGGATTTATGCACTGGAAATGGGACCACAGTGATGTGCAAGTGCCTGCCATAGGAATCATGATCCTGAAGTCTCAGACTGAGCTATCTCTTGGCTTTGGAAGCACCTGAATTCTGGCGATATCATAACCCTTTATATGTGCCAAAGCTACTGGTTTTTGATAGAACTGCATAACATGACCATGCTTAACTGCAACTGGAGTCCAGAAACAAGCTCTTTGGGATGCATTTACATGAGTGCCCTCCCTAATGAATGCAGCTGCACCTGTTTTTTTTCTGTTAAAATATGGTCACACTCCTCTTTTCCTTTAACAGCTGTCCAGCTAGAAAACCTACACATATGGATAATTGAGGTCTAATGCCATCTTCTTTTGTGAGAGGACGCAAGTTTACATCTCCTGCATGATCTAACCAGGGGCTTACAAGCTCTTGTCCTAAGGAAGTTCATCACTGTTCAGGTAAAGATTTCACTCTTTATGGGACCTGGAAGGATTTGATATATCCTTGTTTAGAGGTAGTATTGGTAGTGCTTTTGGTCTCCAGGAATTGTATTTATTATTCAAAGTCAGTTCCATTTAACCTAGGTGAGAAAGGCATGGGATGTCCAGTCAGAACTTGAATTCCCCTTCTCCTCGGGTGAAGGCTAGACAACAGTCCTCCTCCCTTGTAGGTATGACTTTTCTCCCTTCCGATCAATTTTGCATTCCTTTGTTAATAAGGTCACAAATTAAGCCTGAGTGATGGTGACTGTCCTACATACCCATGCTTAGAGTAAGTCTTTGTAAGCAGGTTCAAACTCACCAAGCTAACTTCTGATGTCCTCTGTGAGTTTTGGTCATATAACAATTGTATAAAAATTTTATCGCAGTGGCTCTGCCAGCTAGGTTTAAAAGGCAAAAAATGAACCTGCAAGGAAACGAGCCTACCTTTAGCAGGGCTGGGCTGTGAATGCCCAGGGAGTGTTTGCTTGTTTCTCACCTTGGGCAACACCTGGTAAAATGGGAGATTCACCTCATCTGTGGTGTTTCCGTAGTGGCTCAATGCTGACCTCAGATAGCTTATTCGTGTCTCTTCTGAGCTATCAAACGCTCCTGTGGCAGAGGCTCACATAACCCAGCTCCGTATAGTAGATCTGAGAGGTATTAGAGATCTAAGGACTCCTGAACTCTCTTTATAGATTTAGCTCTGAGCCCATCTGAGGATGTCTGTCTATATGAGTACATGCACGTGTGTGTATATGTGTACTTCTGTAAGCTGAGGGCATGTGTGCATTCTGTCTCACCTTTCATCTAGCGCCTGCCTTATCTCTTCTGTTTCTGCCTCTTTGATTTGAAAGCCTAAGGACTACTGCAGTGGTGTTTCTTCACTGCTTTTTGTCGTCCTTTCAGCTTACAGCCTGGACACTTTGGAACAGCTGCTCCTTTTTCACAGGCTAGGAAGGAACATATGCTTCATATCAACACATCCCTAGCATAACAGTTGGCAAATGTATTTTTGTTGTCAATAAATTATCACTTAGGTTTTAGACTGCCTGAGCTCCAACTCCCTTTATGGCAATAATACTTCAGAATTCAAAACTTTGCTTTCTGGAAATCAGAATAACGTGAACTGGTTCTATTTGTTTTTGCTGATTTTATCCATATTAGTGTTTTCTGCTGGTGTCTGTAGCATTATATTAGTTTTTAACACACCAGATTATGACTGGTTTTCATAGATTCGTCACTTATTTTCATATGACCCTTTATTACAGCATTATAGTAGAATTACACTATAGTAACAGAGTAGTATGCACAGTAAGCGCAAGCTGTCCAAATTGATTAGCTTCTTAATCAACTCAGTCTTTTGACTATGAAATGCTGATAATGTTTTAATGATGTCTAAGGCTCAGATTCACGGGACCACACAGGCACATCCTCTCACCAAAATATGTGGGAGCAAAGTCCCTTCCACAGCTTTGTTAGTAAGGACTTAAATCCAGCTGACTTTCTCTTTTCTGACTATTTTTTTAAAAAAATGAAACTTAAGGTGCAACAGTATGACATCTTTTTTCCAGATATTTTCTTTTTACAAGCTACCTAGAGCTTGAAAAACTCTTCAAGACATAGATCATAGTGTTTACAACAAAGGAAAGGAGAAACAAAACAGCCTGCATTGTTGACAGAAGGTATTCAAACTGGTTGATTTTACATTCCCAAAAGCTGTTTCTTTAGCAGATATTGCTGAATTGCACTCTTCAACCCAAATAATTAACACTTACACTGAAGAAAAGGAAAAAATGTAACTTTTCAGTCTTTAAGTGGAATTACTTTACTTCCTGTATCTTTTACCAGCTTTGTTTTTTTCCCCCCTTTTTGCAACCTTCATAATGGGTAGCAACATCTGGTATGTTTTTGTCATATATTTGCTATTACTGTGTTTCTATTACTGTGTTTGTCTTCTATCTAAGTGTTGATATGTCAAGAGACAGAAAGTGTTGCTTCTGATGGTCAGCAAGGTTATAACACCAGAATGTGTTAGACTTTATAGTAATCTGTGAAAATAACTGATGAAAGCATGTCTCAACAAATGCTTTAACTCTCTGTAAACCCTTTATATACAAATTTTGAAGCCTGGATGCCAGTCTTCACAAACACAGATGAGCAGTGATGGATGGGTTAGTGGCTCATGTAGATGAAAACATCTGTGTATACAAAGAGGGAGATTCTTGCTGTATCTTTTGAAAGAAGAAGAAGTATGTGACCTCATGAGAGGGTTTTAGCTTCAGGAACTTGAATCATAGAATCATAGAATCAGAGAATCATTAAGGCTGGAAAAGACCTGTAAGATCATCAAGTCCAACCAAATGTGTGAGGGTGATTGCACACTCCTCAGGTGATCCCCCTGCTGCAGGAAGATGTTTGGGTTCCCACACTGTCCTCTCTGTCCTCTCCTCATAGACACTGAAATGCCTCACTCTGGGCAGTATCTTCCCCTTCAACAACCAGGGATATAAAACCGAAGATCTGGCCCTTTGCTGTTGTGGTAGCACACCAACCATCGATCCACTTGTCATGTAAATTTGGGTGTCCCATTTCTGCTGAAGGGAACGAGAAGGTGATGATTCACTTTGCATTGTAGTTTTAATTACTACCAGTTTGGAAGCTTGGAGCACAAGGTAGCAATTTTTTTTAGCAAGGCAAAAAGGGGTCAATGGGTGACAGCAGCTGATCAAAGCTGAAATATTTGAATGCTGAGAAAATAAAAGTGTTAATATTCAAAGCTATTGGCTTTTATTATATATTACTATTATTATTTGTTGTGATGTATTAGAGATCACAAAACAGGTAATTGCATTTTGAGATTTTCTTGATTATATTCAGGTGACAAGTGAGGTTTACATCATCTGCTTTTCTTCAGCAATTCTGCCATCTCTTTAAATTCCTGTAGGATGACATGATTCTACTTTGGAATGTCATTTGAGATCTATGTGCTAGCAGAAGCAGGTTTTAAAGATTTCAGATATACTATTTTGTCTTTGGGCTGCCATGAAGATAACATTTATTTGAACAGATCAAAGAAAAGAGGTGCCCAAACATTTGAATTTGACACCTGAAGTTCGATTTTTTAATCTGTCCACAAGCAGTAAACTAAAGCCAAGAGTTTCCAGGGATTTTGAGCATGTCAAGATGTTTTGTTCCATTGTAGGGAAAAAAATGTTTTTAAACTAGTATTCTCACTATCCTATAAAACATTTTTGCAACACAAAACCACCAAGAGCTTCCTTTCAGGATCAAGGTCTCATCATGCTGAGCACAGTAAAAGCATTTCTAAGAACATGATGCTCATAAGAATTTAGTGTCTAAAAATGCAGGTGACACAAAGACTGAAGAATAAAATTGATTTAGTATAGTTTCTGTGTGTATTCACATTTGTAAAAGTATATAGACAGGAGCAACATTCATTATATGATTATTTCCCTCATAACAAAATGACATTGTGGTACTGACGGGTCCTGAGGAAAGACTGAAAATATGTATGAGAAAAGGGAAGGATTCTACATATACAGGAGTCAATAAGCTTTGTACAAATGAGATGACAAACAGGAAGGACACATAATGGAAAACATGTTAAAATCAAATAGAAGATAATGAGAATGGTATATGTGTATATATACACACACACACTTTTTTTTAGATATACACACACTTGGAAATGTACCATAGACTATTACAGAAGTTGCTAATGTGGTAAAGATGTTGAAAGTCACAACTTACTTTCTCCAACAGTCTGGTCATGGACCACTTCTAAGGCAGACATTTACTACATCTTAATCATGATCCAAAGCTACATGCTGTCAGCAGACATAATTTCACCTCCTGCAGTGGACTCTGTTTCAGTTCTTCACTTTGTGCCTAGGCACTATATGGTAATAGCTGTATTTAATACAGTCACTGTGAGCAGGTGTTGCTCATTGCTGCCCTGTTTGTTGGTTCTCTGTTCTTTCCCTTCACAAAGCACTTACCTCAGCAGAGCACATGTCAGAAAAGGGCAGTTGTTTCTGTGGAGATTTGCTGTAGGATATACGTCAAATTTATTTCACATGAACTGTGTGAGCAGTTGTGGAAATCCAGCTGTGGAGTTGTGTTTGTTCCTGCTGAAACCATGGATACTGTCTCTTCTGCCATCAGTAGTTAAGTTTCAGCATAAACCCCTTTATCTTTAATTTGAGTTACACTGACTATCATTTGCTAGTTTAAGGCAAGCTGTTGATTGACATGTGGATATGGAAAAAACGTATTTGGAGATGGAGCAACGCTAGTGGAATACCCATGACAGAAGAAACATTATTTTTAACAAGACAGCACTTACAGAACAATGTCAAAGAAGACAGAGGCAGAAAACTAAACAGTTTTCTAAAACTACATCAGTGTTGAAAAAGAGATCAAACTTTGCATGAACCATGAAACTTTAAACTGAAGTAAAGCTTCAGTGTTCAGCAATATCATCTTTAAAGAGATGTGCCAAATAGTTTGGGATGAATTCAAATATTTCCTCAAATGGAGACAAGTGCAATCGGTTTTGGAGAAGCTTGGCAGTGTAGGAGGATGTCTCCAGAGTAAAGACAGATTTAAACACATTGCTGATGAGGGTGGGACTTGGTAGAAAACACATTCTAAGCAAGAAATAGCAGACAAAGTGTATTTTACAGAGTAAAGTAATTGAAATAACATTCTACAGTGGGAAAAGTAGCATAGGAACATGACCATCCTTGTTCTTTTTCATATTTGTGGCTTTAAATGAGGTGTGTCTCTGTTGTATATAATTTTGGATACAATCAAAAAGCAGTGGCAAGGATTTAAACCCTCAATGATTCTCGCAGGGCTTTATTCTCATACGAGATCAGACACTCTGCTGGGCTGTATTTGGCTGTGGATATACTTGACTTTACCAAGTAAAAAAAAAAAGCAGGGATGATAGTACAGTTGATTAAAAAAACCCAAACAGCTTTGTGTAAGGCATGCTAGAGTTACTATTACAGCCCTGCCTGGGATAGCTGATGGCCAAATCACACTACCTCAGGGAGAAAGGAGTTACACTTGATCTTTCCTACACAAGACCTTCTAATGAATAGGTTGCTAACGTCAACAATAAAATCTTGTTTCAGGCCAATCCCGCTTGCATTCAGGTAAGAGCTTCAGGGAGTAACTATTGGGGAAAAAATAATTTAAATTTGTGGTCACTCACATTGCCAAAAATTTTCTAGAAGAAGACTGTCAATATCAACAACACTTCTATCACTGTTGACCACACCTTGTTTGCTGTAAGACCTCAGAGCTTCTGGAGCTTCTTGCATATGTGCAAAGCATGTGACAAGTAGGGGTGCACCTTTAGTAAGGGTCCATCAGTGACAGACAGTACGACATTTCTCTGCTCTTGCCCTCGATTTTTTCATGGTATTGGAAGAGTAAAGAAAGAAAAGAACAACTTGTGATACCATCTTCTCTCAGACAACACATGAAGAAGTTGTACATATCCTTCTCGGTGAGTCACAGGCACATCTACTCCCATTCTGTTTCAATTAATGCATATATTAACAAAGGCATGTACTTGAGTACAAAGATCTTATTTGATTATGAGGTTTTTGCCACCTTTGTCTAAAAATGCAAAAGTGATCTATAGTTACTGCCTGAAAAGTGTCTATATTGTAGACTGATGACACAATTGCCCTCATTCATAAAGTGATTTAAGCAGATAACTCACAGATTAAACAGCTCTGCTGCAGTCTGAACCTTAAAGTGGAATTTAACTTAATTTTTCCATCAATATAATCTACTCCAAACTTCTACCAAATATTTAAAAGTCTATGAATAACAGAAAGTAATGCAGACAGTAACAGATTAAAAAGAAATTTTAAATTTGTTCCTAAACATTATTTAGTATAGTTCCATCTTAAGTCTCGTTCCAACTGAAAATACAAAGAAGATTAGCATAATTATTTTGATGCAAGAAATTATTAATCAGATATACAAAGAGAAGGCAGTAGGGAAACCTATTGTTTCATATCAGCCTATCACGATGTGAGGCGATGCTCTGTTCCAGGAGAGAGGAGAGGGAGCAGGGTCATGCACTTAGTATCTGGGAAAGGGCAGCTGATCATAGAACTGTAGAATCACAAAATAGTTTGGATTGGAAGGGACTTTTAAAGGACACCTAGCCCAACCCCCACCCTGCAATGAGCAGGGACATCTCCACCTAGATCACGTTGCTCAGAGCCCCATCCAGCCTGACCTTGAACATTTCCAGGGATGGGGCATCTACCACCTTTCTGGGAAACCTGTGCAGGTGATTCACCATTCATCGTAAAAAATTTCTTCCTTACACCTAGTCTGAATAGATGTGGCTGCTCAGCCAAAAGCACTGTCAAGTGGAGTTGCTCTCCTCTACTCCCCTCTTGGAAAGCAAGCTGTTGCACTGGCCTGAAGCACTGCTGCCAGTGGTCAGGGGCTGGCCATTGCATGAGCCTGCCACCCAGAAACAGGGGGAAAAAGTAACAACTCCTCTCACAGCCTGGAGAGCAGCACCACCGGTTCTCCCATGACCACAAGACCAGTGCTCTCCTGGGGTTGGCATGGGAGTGGTGGGTCAGCGGATTCCCTGGGAAAAATCTGGGGCTCAAGGCTGGCACAAACACAGGGAGTAAGTACAGTCTCAGGTTTTTAAATGTAGAAGCCTTAAAGCAAAAGTTAATACTCCCACAGTTTTCTGAGACATTCTTGACTGCAAGTTCAAAAAGACCCAACAGGAGCATAGTATAATCTTGCTCATGATTATATTTCTGTGGTGGAAAAACACAATAATTGGATCAATTTGATGTTAAAACATGTACCAGTTGGCGCTTTAAAATGTCTAACTACTTAAATGGATGGAACAGCTGCTCCATAACAGGGGAACTGTATCCAGCAAACCTTGACATGATGGGCTTTTGTGAAGTTTCATGCACTGGCAATGCCACTTCAATGTTTCTGAAAGGACCTTAATACATTATGTGCTGAAACAGAAGAGATCGTGAGTATTGGAGTGGCATTTGTTCTAGCAGCTCTGATGAACGCAACAACATTTGAGGGCAATAATGAAATTGAAGAGATCATCTCTTAAGTGAAGGAATTTATGGACTAATCGCCAAAACAAGATGTGTTACTAAGGAAAAAATTCAATGTAGAGTGGAAATAGAGGACAGGGATCAAATTATACAGAGCTGACATAGATTAGAGGTGATCAATAAACGAAAGCATTTGTTATATGATGGCTGACTGATGATGCATCTGAATGGAGTTGGCCTTCGTAGGGTCTGATAGTTGCATACATCAACTCATACTCCTGTTGGTTGAAGTAAAAAGGTAAAAATTTAGTTGGCTTGAAGCTGAAGTCACTTTCCTGTATTTGCTACATAGACCAACTGAGTAATCAAAATGTCTCACAGTAGGTAAGATTTTTAATGGGCTCAGAGTGGTCCTAGATTGCACCTCTTTTGTGAATTTCCATAAAACTGAGTTATACTGGCAAATAAAGGTAAGCAAAATGAATTTCAAAGTTGAAGTCCTCTTTACTGAAAACCACTTTTTAGCTGAAACATATTAGTACTGACAAATGTGTCACACAAATACATTCCACAAAACTACCCTCATGACTTGCCTGATCAATCACAAATAAGTAAAGTAAATCAAATTGTGTACACTCATAGAAAATGGTACATAGAGTTTAAAAAGCTCACCCCAAACTAATCAAATATTTTGAATAATGAATAATTTAGACAAAATCATGGACTGCTCGTGCATATGCCACAATCAGACAGAGAGGCTAAACTCATTGGATGCATTATTCATTGTGAATTATTTGCTCTACCTATCGGTGGGGAAGCTTGCAAACACTACTGCTGTATCTGTGATCATCTAACAGCCTGAAGAAGGAGATCTGATTGCCCTTGTCATTACGTAGCATCTTGTCATTTAGATGAGGATTCTATTTATTTGTATATTTATTTTATCTGAGACTAATGTTGTCCATCAAGTGCTCAAATGTGCTAGGGACAAACCAGAATGGCTGCTGTAAAGAGAAATCATGTATCGTCAATCCACCAGCATACTTTGCAGAAGTCAGGGAATGATAAATAAAGAAGAACAGAAAATATAGTGGGTTTGGTCTGTCAGTGAAATCTACAGCAATGTTTTTTCAAAACCAGTAAAGAAAACAAACACAGGATAGGTAAAGTTAAGTGCCAGGCTCTAATGTAGAAAAAGAGCAAATAATAAAAACCAACATTACAGTTTCATAACATAAATGAGTTAAAGCTGTGCAAGGTAGAATAGTGATCTAGATAGAAGAGAATACAGAGTAGAGTGATAACATTTGTATGTGAAACAATATTTTGTTTTAATTTAGATCCAGTGTGGATTGATAGGCAATCTGGGAAATGATGTGAACACAGAATAGGGTAACAGATGAGAAAACACTCCTTCCACCATATGTAAACTTTTGTTTCTCTGTATTGACTGCACTCTGTTATCATCTCATGCAAGTATGGAAAAGGAATATTTACACATGGTGGAAGTGCTGTTTTAACTTTTATACACATTATAAAGTTATAATGGAACTTCAAACCAACTAACGTTCTTGAACATCTTAGAGCAGCAATGGGACTGACCCTTATTCAGATTACTGTAAGAAGGGACAACCAGTAATACAAAAAAGCCCCAGCAACTATGCCTAAAATTTTCTTAAAAAGCTAACTGCTGCTAGATTTTACAAAACAAGACTGCCTAGTAGATCAACATAGGATAAGACATCAAATTTATATGAATAATAAATTCTCGCTTGTTTTTGTAGCCTACTTTTACTATGCCTTGTAAATGTTGAACATATAGTGATTCAGGCAATAGAACGTCTAGTAACTTCAAGAGTATGAGCAAGACACTCATATACGCAATTCCTAACCTGTAAAATCATGCATTTATCTAAGTGTTATCACCGCGGAACATATGTATAATTTTATCAGCTTAATGATGCTAAGTTATTACAGTAGTCTATTTTAGTTACCATGACCTCCTTTAAAACATCTATTAATGGAAGGAACATGACAAAATGCAAAAGAGTGTTAGTCTGCACAGGAATGGCAGCTGCTATACTGCAAAATTGTCATCTTAGCCTCTTTAAAAGGGAAGAATGGACAGCAGCGCCGCGCCAAAGGAGTGAATGGCAGCCTTTCTCCCTTTCTCGCCTGTCAACCAATGGCTTTGAAGATGTAGAAATGCCAAATTACAAAAGTCTCCTCCCTTTCAGGAGTGACCATCTTGATTTAACGTCACTTTAGTTGTGCACGTATATTATTAACTCAACATGTTTCATCAATAAATAGGGAGATGCTGTACCAGGGTTTGGATGTGAGGAACAATAATTCTGTACAAAACCGCTTCGCTTCCAGGCAGCACCAAGCAAACACCTCAGCATAAGTTTTAGGACACTAGTTTGGATGATATTCCTTCAAATAAGCTATAAATTATCTGTCTTAATCATGTCACATGTAAAAAGATGCTATGTGATTTATCTTTCCTCTGTTGTCCTGTCACTAAAAAATCAAACCTATTTTAATCTTAGTCAGAATAGTCCAGTTCTGTTGGACAATTTCTTCAGTGATGATGTTTACTTAGAAGTCTAAAGACAATTTGATTAATTTTAAATTAAGTTACATTTTCCATTTAAACTTTAGTAACCACTTTTTAAAATTAAAAAACTTTTTTTGGTCATTTTCTTCTTATACATTCCTTAAAGTTCCAAGAAATAAAAAAGAACAATACCCAACATACTGAAGGATTTCTAAAAATCAGAATATTGCCGTTGCTCTGTGAGTGCAAAATTCAGTCCTGCAGCTTCTTTGGTAGGAATCTTCCAAAAACATGAACTTTAACAAAGTAATAGTACTGCAATGGTATCAAAATGTGATGTAAAAGGCTTGAGTTACCCCAATAGTTTAAGACATTGATGTTAACGTCTTAATAAACACTCTGACAGCTGCAGATTACTATAGGGTTTAAAAGTAGCTAGTATTATTGGGGTGAATGAGAGAAACATTCATATGACAACTTTCTCACACTCTCTAGCAAATACATTGTATCAGAATTTTTCATTATAGTCTTTAGAAATGGGAATCATAGGAAAATGAAGGTTGGGAAAGACCTCGGAATACCTCTAGTCCATCCTCCTCCTTGAAGAGGAGTCAGCGATGTGCTCAGACTGGGTTGCTCAGGGCTTTATTTCATTGGATCTTGAAAGCTTCCAACAATGTAGACTGCACAACCTCCCTGAGCAGGCTGCTCCAGTGTTTAACTGTCCTCATGGTGCAAACAGAAAAATATTACTATTGGTACCATCAAATAAGTGGTTTTAAAAAGTTTCCATAAAAGTGTGAATTAAACTGACACAGAAAAATTGGAGTGACTCTGGACTACAAGAGGTAAAGCTTGGAAACTGGCATCAGACTGCAGGGATAGGCAAAACAAAATGACAACTGTACTACAGTTACTCTACGAACAGGGGATGAAGGATGACAGTGCAGAGGTATGTGAGATTTGGGTTTATGTTCAGGCCTGTTAGAGCTCCAACAGGACTAGGGGTTTTGCACTGCTTTCACAGATGAAGGCAGTAGGTAGCTCTTGCGTGATGCTAAGTTACCCAGTATGTGCCCGGCTTCAGGATGGGTCTGCCCTCCTGCAGCTTTGACTGGCTCATGCAGAGATACCCACAGCTGGAGCAGGGTGTAAACGCTGAGTAACAGTGAAGTGAAAGACCACATTAGAACAAAGTTAAAGAACGGAAAAATTGATGAGCGAGAAAGCACAGCAAAGCTGGTTAAAGGTGGTTTTACCAGCAAAGGGATTTCTTTTGCTAACAGAGTTTTCCCAAATATCCAGCAGCTGTACCCTAACGAGACTCTTCCACCTCTGTGCGTAGGCTTTGCTGGCATTGCTGGGTGAGTTAGTCTTCCCATGTGCCGTGGCATCATGTCTGAGTAGTGTATACTTGAACCACCTTTTCTAAACTTGAACAGAAGCCCCGAGAGACAAGGAGAGACTTACATGGGCTTAAAGCTTCATAGCTCACTAAAGGCATTGAAGGACTCTATGTAAAATCAATTACTGTTCCGCTGCTGTGAAGATAAACCCACGGGCAATAAGATTTTTGCTTTTTTTTTTTTCATTTTTTTACGGATTTTTACTAGGTGGATTTTTTTGTCCAGTGTGAGAGTAGGCTACTGTAGTAGTTCCATATTTTTCTGTGAGAAATTTCACAGAATCATAGAATCATAGAATCACTGAATGTTAGGGGTTGGAAGGGACCTCTGGGGATCAAGTAGTCCAACCCCCCTGTCAAAGCAGGGTCACCTACAGCAGGTTGCACAGGACCACGTCCAGGCGGGTTTGAATATCTCCAGAGAAGGAGACTCCACAACCTCCCTGGGCAGCCTGTTCCAGTGCTCCGTCACCCTCAGAGGAAAGAAGTTCTTCCTCATGTTCACACGGAACTTCTTGTGCCTCAGTTTGTGCCCATTGCCCCTTGTCCTGTCGCTGGGCACCACTGAAAAGAGTCTGGCCCCATCCTCCTGACACCCACCCTCAAGATATTTACAGGCATTTATAAGGTCCCTTCTCAGCCTTCACTTCTCCAGGCTAAATAAGCCCAGCTCCCTCAGTCTCTCCTCGTAGGAGAGATGCTCCAGTCCCCTCACCATCCTCATAGCCCTCCGCTGGACTGTCTCCAGTAGCTCCTCATCTTTCTTGAACTGGGGAGCCCAGGACTGGATGCAGTACTCCAGATGGGGCCTCACTAGGGCAGAGTAGAGGGGGAGGAGAACCTCCCTTGACCTGCTGGCCACACTCTTCTTAATGCACCCCAGGATCCCATTGGCCTTCTTGGCAACCAGGGCACACTGCTGGCTCATGGTTAACCTGTCATCCACCAGAACACCCAGGTCCCTCTCAGCAGAGCTGCTCTCCAGCAGGTCTCCCCCAAGCCTGTACTGATGCATGAGGTTGTTCCTCCCCAGGTGCAGGATCCTGCACTTGCCCTTGTTGAACTTCATCAGGTTCCTCTCTGCCCAGCTCTTCAGCCTGTCTAGGTATCTCTGAATGGCAGCACAGCCTTCTGGTGTATCCACCACTCCTCCCAGTTTTGTGTCATTAGCAAAATTGCTGAGGGTACACTCTAACTCTTCATCCAGGTCGTTGATGAAGAAGTTGAACAAGACTGGGCCCAGTACTGACCTCTGGGGGACACCACTAGTTACCGGCCTCCAACTAGACTCAGAACCGCTGATGACAACCCTCTGAGCTCTGCCACTCAGCCAGTTTTCTGCCCATTTCTATTAAAAATGACATCAAATTCCCAAGAAGATCAAGAGCATCCTCAGCTGCTGAGCTTCTCCAGCACAGAAACACATGGAGTCAGGAGGGGATCTTTGATTTACCAGTTGAGGAATGCCATCTCTGCCCCCTAAGACAGAGAAGTAGCGATGTCTGTGCTTAATCAAACTTGTATTAAAAGGGCACCACTATCGCCACCCTCCTCTTTTATGAGGCCATAATCCAGCTCCATCAGTTTTCCGCTCAGGAAAGCTGCTCCTGTGTTGGAAAGCTGGGGTGGCTGCACCAGTGCTACTGCTAAGGTAAATGTGCTTATGTTCTTGGGTGCAAATGTGAGAAAAGCAACGCCTGTGTTTGGATGGAGAGTGCTGTCAGGTTTCACTGGAAGGGCGTCCCCCCAAACTGGAGAGGCAGAGCAGCCCTGAATGGGGCCCCTGGACCCCGAGGTACCTGAGGCCGGGCTCGACCTTGCTGTAAAATGCTTCTGGGATCGTCCAGGAGCAAAGCCCTGAGGGGGGTGGGGGTCAGGGTGTGAAGCTGGACAGGTTCGAAGGTGAGGGCTGCAAGAGGAGAGCCCTCGTGCCTCCACCTCCACCTCCGCAGGGTGGATCCCATCCTCTGATCTCACGCACAGGGATGGGGTGGTCAGGATATGTGCTGGGAGGGGAACATTTTGCCTCACCTCTGCGAACGACCCAGTAGGGCGGTTTCACTAAGCGGTTCATGTCAAATACTAAAAATTCTTCTCTCTGCTGCTTCCGTGGTGGAAGTGTAAGACCTTTCTTTTCCTACTCAGTTTCTTTTTGTTGTTAAATTGCATTGGCCAGCCCAGCTGATTGAAGAGCAGCCCACTTGTTGGGATTTCTTCAAATGATTCTGACAGGTACATTTTGTCAAAAATATACCACAACTGTGACTGTCTAATCCCAAAAAGCCTTCATTTAATTTTAAATGTGTCAGTGCAAAACATGACCAAACACAACAAGCAACCATAATCAACTGAATGTATAACACGGATGCTGAATTATTATCATGCTTCAAGAAAATCTTTGTTATTCCTTTCTACAAGAGAAAAAAATATGAAAAGTATGAAAGTGATATTAAGCAGATGTTAGACTGGAGTTGTCAATCTTGTCTAAGCACGCAGGTGCTAATGTGTTATAATTATCCCTTCTGGCAGTTGATATTTAGGATTTTGGATCCCACCTAGTCAATCACAGCTGTAATTGTTAAGCTACTTACATAGCTAATATGCTGGGTAATAACCAGATCAAGATTTAATATTTGACGTTTACCATCAATTATCTTTTCTTCTGACATACATCTCCCCCACTCAGGTTCTTGCAGATCGGAACACTCTTCTGATTTCAGTAAAATAAATAAGAATCTGGTTATAGAAAAAGACTCAAATAAAAAAATATTCCTGTCACTGCCTCTTGTCTCGTTGCCTCTTGTTTCTTAAAAAGTAAGATACCTTCTTGTTACAAGCTTTACAGGTATAATAATTTGATTCAGAACAATTCCTTCCCTTTTTACTTGTTGATGGATTTATTCACAGGAAGTCTCATACCTGCTGTTGCAAAAATGTGGTGTAAGTATGTTAACCTAAGTCAGTCATATTTTCAGACCACAATATTTGCTGTGAAACAAAGCGTTGGCATTTGTTTTGTAGATGGAAAATATATGCATATGTTCACACCATGTATATTGTATCAGAGGATGTTTCCTGCTAAAAGCAATATGAAAATTAATTCTGGACTTAAAACACATTAAAATGAACATTAGTTTGCCAGTTCTGCAGTTTTTACTCTTCTTCTAACCAAAATCTGTGCTATAAAATTTCTTCCAATAAGCACAGGTAGAAAAAGAAGGGTTTTTTGGAATGTTCTGAGATTTTATCCTGTGTGATTACACTGAAGATCACAAAACTTAAACACTTCCATTCCAAATCAGTGTGTAGTACTTGCAGTGTGCTCAAAAGTTAGGTGTAGTTGTACCGTCCAGAGGGTCTGTAAGGAACTACGTGAACCAAGTTTTCTGTTGCTTTAATAGCATAAAAATACTTCAGATTTGCATCAGAGAGAGTTCTTTGTTATTATTTGTCTCTCGCAGTATGACATGATTTTCCCTTTAGCAGGGAACAACTGGGGCTATTTCTAGTACCTGTAGGCCTGTCTCAGAAAACTTGTGACAAAAAAACCCGGAAAATGTGGATTTGTCTTTGGTGCTGATTCAGCAAAATTTTTAAGTATCTGCCCTTGTTTAAATACACTGACTGTGCTGTATATCACATTTTCTATTTCCTGAAAAAAAAGTGCAGGTAGACAAACTTTCTGACAAGATCATTTTTACGATAAATTAACCGAAGACTATCAAATGTCTGGAATAGCATATTCGGTCCAGGCTATCACTTTTAGATAATTCTGCATTTTTCTACAAGGATAAAGAACACTTTTTTAATGCTCTTAAATAATTTTCAGTTCTAGCTTCTATATGAATGCAGACAGGTAGTGCAAGTTAGTTACAAAATCGTGATTTTACCCAATCTTTTTCTTTACCCGCAAGCTGGCACTAAAGCAAGTCACAGTGGATAGTATTACACCAATGGAAGCCAGACAGCTAAGCCTGAAAATAGCAGATTTACAAACAAAGTTCTCCTCACTGTCTGGAGAAGACACTGTCTTAGTTCAAGGGGATGGTGCTCAAAGTTTGAATAGGAAAAGGCTGCAACCAGGCAGGCAAGAGACATGAATACTTCAAAGCAGAGCAAACGAAATTGGACCTTGCCATTTTGCATTGAAACGTGAAGTCATGTAATAGTGCCCTTTTAAGCCACTTGTGACTTTTAAGACTTCAAATGAAATGCTATTAGCACAGACAGATAAACATGCTAAGCTGGTATTTGCCTGGGGTGATACCCTTGTGATTTGCAACAGGCAATGAAAATACAGCAGCCTAGGTGTTCAGGAAGAACGATATGAATACCAGTAATCTCTTCACAGTGATGCCAAGACCTTTGATAATAAATCCTCCAGTAAATCTTGGGTTAGCCATGACTGGGTATTTTTTTGCATTCTTATGAAAGTTTTCTAAAACAGGAAAGCATTTCTAAAACATGATGAGATTTGTAGAAAAAGAAAAAAATATCTAGATCACCCTCACATTTAGTTTTAGGTCAGAAATGGAAAAAAAAATCACTATGACTTTTTGTCAAAGAGTTACAAATAGCTGCCTTGATTTTGCTTTGTGACACCCCAGTTTACTTGCCTGAACAAACCCAGTGAAACTTCTGGCAAGATAACCTCTCCGGGAATTGTATCACAAGAACTTGCAGAACCAGAAGCTGTGATAGAACACTGATGGTATCTGGCTAAAAGCCTGTTGTATAACCCCTGCAAATGAAGGAACAAGTCTCTGTCACAGCTTCTCTGAGAACTTACTCGCCATTATACCTGTTCTGTGCTCGTGCTGACTGGAAAACAGTCAGTAATTCTATGTTTAAATTTTTCCCCAACTCAAGGCTTGTGTGCAACGCTTGATAGAGAAAGCAAGAAGGGTGCAAAGTTGGATCTCTTCTCACGAAGTTTTGGGGTGTGTAAATAAGAGACAGAACAGCATCACTTTGACAGGAGGCTGGGGTTCCCCATGAAAGGGCCCAGCCTTACGAATAAAGTGGCCCATCTTTTTCAGAGCTGCATCAGAGCTCTGCAAAGGAGGTGCCAACCCAAATTAACCTGGAGTGACACAATAGGCCAGGGTGTAAATATAAACAAAAAACTGGATGGCAGCTTCGTTTTTAACACGGGCAGTATATCTAGTCAGTAACTGATGTATGCTCTGTTTTTCCAGCTGGCAGAGACTCCTGGGCTATGCAGACACATACTTCCAAGCATGCTGTTCTTCCGAGTTTTTTGCGCTTGGACCATAACTGCAGTCTAGGCAGCCAAAATAAAATATGCCAAGTAATACTGGCTGAGGGACAGACGGATTGGACCGAATTATTGCCTGATACAATGCGCTTGACATCAGTGGAGTCACATAGTGACAGTTCATTGTTCTCCACTTTCAAACACAAAATATGGAGGGGGCTTTAATGTAGGATGGCAAAGGTGTTGCTGCCGCTGCCTTCATGAAATTGTCTTTGTTCTCAGCTGGAGACAGCAAGGAGTTATCAGCCATGAGGACTCCCCGTTTGACAAAATTTTTTGACCGCACATAGACAGGGCTGGTGGCCTCGTGTAGGTACAGATTTACCTGTCAGAGGACCGGGGGGCAGCCTACCAGCTGATGTCCTTGCACCCCTCGGGGACAGGGTTGCAGCTCCTCTGGTGCTTCCCCAGCAATCTGCAGAGGACACGGGGCCGCTAAAATCCACGAGAAGATCTGCGTCTAGCTCGTACATTTCAGTGGTGACCTGACAAGTCAGCTAGATTTCTCTGCCTGTGTCCACCAGCTGCAAAACAGGGCTGCAGAAATGCTCGCCTGCTTCAGTGGTGCTTGGTGCTCAGGGGATGAAACCGGTACGGGGTTTAAATAAAGGGGTTAAATAAACTTTCTCAGCTAGGATGTGTTTGAGACATGCATGACCCAACTCTGTTCCATCATTTGCAATGAAACCTGGAGGAATTTTCTTGACATGGAAGGCAGCCTCTGGAAGGAAATATGTAAAACAGATTTCGTGGTGCTCCATATTTTGCGATTAAAATCTAAACTAAATATATATGAGCTCCAATAAACAAAAATAATCTCCTATAGTTTGCTTTAAAGCACCATGCTATTGTCTCTTTAAATAATAATAAAAAGGAGAAAATATTCTACAACTTCCATAAAAAATGTCATATTTGTACAGACCCCAAATCCCCTCTGTTTAAACAGGGTGATTAATATCAGCTCCTGTAGGAAATTAAATTCAGGGAAGAACAGTAATATGCAGATATGCAGATTTCTAGGCAGAATGGCTAGCCCTGGGTAAGAGAGTCAGGTTGATTAATCTGCATCCTCAGAATACAAAATGAAATGCTGGGCTCTCCTGGGTTAGAACCAGAAATGACTTTTCCTTCTTACGTTAGAAATAAATGGACAAACACATGCACGTATATTGCAAAAGGCCTTAATATCACATGCGGTGTTTACAAAGGTGATAAGAGTTTAATATTTAAAATATCCTATTTCATCTGGGAGGGGAGAAAAAGAAAAGAGCTGCTTCTCATTAGGATGAAGAGTTTTGTTTATACTAAAATAGTATTTTTTTTAATCTTTCATAAAGAGTACAAAATTATAAGGAAATCGTGTATCAACACACAAGTGCATCTTTAATCTCTTCATAAGCATTTCACTGAAATAATACCGTCCAGGGAGATATAGTACACAAACATGGTCATCACGTGGAAAAAACAGGGATATAAAACAAAAATACTGAGTCCTAAGTTTTTCATATAAATTTCAGTGCACTTCACTTTTTCATTTCAAAATTAAACTTACAATACAGAAGCAGAATAGACCGAAAGTATGATCTACAGGCTTAATTTCCACAAATGTAAAATATTCCATAAATATAACCTTTCTCTCATTTCAGAATAATAGCATTTTCACATTACCAAAAGTAAATATGCGATTTTTAATAATTTAATCTTTCAAAAAAACACCCCCAAAACCTCAGAAAAATATTTACAGCAAAATGCAAAATGTCATTTTCAGATTTTTTTTTCCCCTGTCGTTACTGGAAAACCAAGCCTGTTATTTAAAATCATTCAGGGTCTCTCCAATAATTGTATAGAAGTAGGCATTATGCTATATTATTAAAGCTGTAATTTCCTGCTGAATCTGGCTGGATGTTTCTTTTTATCACTTGGCAATTTCTATCTAGTTATGGCATAATTAAGTTTCCTGACCCTTGCTCACTCTCTTAACAGGACGCTTAGAAATATACTAGAATTGCAGATCTTCAACCTGATGTCCTCTCTCCCTACACAGTAATGGAATAAAATTATTAATCCAGTAATTGTACAGAACACATTACTTTGCATTGAATGTTCCTATTTCTCATTTTCTGTTAGTGACAATCAGGCAGAGGTACAAATCATTTCTGCAGGGAGCAGAGCCCTTGAAAAAGCCTCTCATTCACTCCACTGGAGCTACCTGTACAGCTGTGATTATTCAAAGTCTAACGCAGTACTAGGCTCAAGCGAACAAAACAAAGTTAATAAAATGGAATAAGGAACAAGATATTTTCTTGCCTGCAACCTCCTATATGCCAAAATTAGAACCTTACCTCCAAATGATAAACCACACATCCAACTGCATTTTTACAAGACTAATGAGTCTCAGCTAAGTGTTTCAGACTTGGCTGGCTTTAGCAGCAGCCATCTACTGTGGGGGTACACGCTTTATGCCTGGGGCGTGAAGGGGGGCTGGGAGGGGAAGGAGAGGAAAGAAGTAGATGGAAGGAAGACAAAAGTTCCCTGTTCTTGAACCTTAGTATCCAGGCACCTACAGAAGAAATCCTAGCTACACCATAGTTAATTGCAAAATCCCAACTAAATGCAGTGGAGTTACTATTTCCCCAAAGAAATTTGCAGTTTATCCTGATGTGCCTTGACCTGACTCTCCATTTGGTCATTGCCTACATGGGACTTCCAAGCCCATTAAGTGGTATTTATCCCAACAGATGTTAGCAGCTCCACAACTCAGCTAAATAACACCACAAACGAACAAAGGCTTTGAAAACAACTTGGTTTTAGTAACACACATCTCCTCAGACGATCCACCTAATAACTTTGTTTTCATTTCAGATCTGCTACAGCTGGGTAGGGAAGGGGGGCATGCTGTATTATCACCATTTTCTAAGAACACAAGTGAATCTTCTCCTCCACAGAGTGCCTCAGCTCTAGCAGTGGATCTCCCTAAAATATGTAGTCATAATCTTTGCACTGGTCTCCTCCCTCTTTCCTGATTGCACCAGGCTTATCCCCTCTCTGCCTCTTGGAAGAAACATATTATCTCACTAAAGCCTGCTGGTTTATTGGACTGAAGTCCTGCGAATATATCTTCAGTGTGCACTTGAATTGATGGAACGAGCTAGAGAGAAAGTCTCTGAAGCAGTGTTTCTCCTTTAATAAAAACCTGATCTTAGGGAGGATAAATAGCAAAACAAAATTCCTTATCTCCACAAAGAACTCTAGTGATTTTATGCAGACACAATAACATTTCTCAAACTGAAACAAGGCGAAGTGCTGTGTATCATTGCAGAAAAGAAACACAAATAAAGCATAGGATGCTGCATTAGGATACTCCATTTGATCACACTTCTTTATTTGCATTTTTCCCCATTCTTGTCTTGTCCTCTCATAATGAATATCTTTGGGTTTTACTGAGGAGCAGACTGCACAGCCAGAGAATGCTTGTTGCATTAGCGTTACAGACTGTCGGGTTTATAAACTCATCTGTGTTCCTTCCTTTACATCTGTACAAGAGGAATATGCGCAATTTTCACTACTCTCGTAAATCGAACTGATCAAACAATAAAAATACAGTTCTAAAGTGCATTAGACAATAGGCCATTTCCAGTGAAAAACAATACGACAGCAGTCGCCTCAAGGTGGCTGTTTTTTTGGTTGTGGTTTTTTTTTTTTTAGCTGCTACAAAACAGCTCTGGTTTTATTTCCATTGAGTCAGTCACTGCGGAAAAGGTAATCACTATAATCACAGCAAAGATTTCTGTTTGTCTAGGGCACGTAAGTAACTGCCATCACCGTAGTGTCTGAGCAGCTTCCAGAGAAGTCCTGTTTCATGGAAGGCTTGATATGTACTAAGTTGGTTTAATTTATAAAGCAAATCATTGTGTCTGTGACTTGCACAGTCATCTCAACCACTTCTGCAATTAATAATCAGCTTTTATACTGAGAATACTTCCCAATCTGAGATGCTAAAGAAGAAATGGAGAAAATGCACCTGTGACCTTTTAAAGTATTTGTTTCTCCCTCTCTTGCACTGTCACTTTCATACAGCACACACTAATTGAAGTTTATTTCTTCTGCTACGTCTAACATAACAGCTCCATTTGCACAGAACAGGTTACAACCAAATAATAGAGTGATTTGTCAAATTATTATATCCTTCGACATATTTGGCAAGTGATGGACTTGCAAGCATATCATAGATAGAGATGCATGATGTAAGAGTGCGTTACACAAAAATATACTCAAGTATACATGTATAAAACAGTTGTTAAGGGTATAGCTTTACACCATTGGCTCAGTCTGAGGTTTTGCCTTTGCAATAGGAGCATGGTCAGCTCTGTGGACACGTAAATTATATACTTCTGCAAATCACAAACTTCTGTTTAATACAGACTTCTCTTTGTATGTAGAGAATAATTTCTTTAGCATACCTGCAGAAAGCAGAGTGAATATTTGCAGACATACAGGATATTTGGGTTCAACTTATCCTAAAATGTATGGTTTTCCAAAAAGGAGGTTTTGCGCTTTCCCTTCCAAACTTTTCCTTCCTTTTGGTACATCGCAAGCACACCCACGCACAGAGTTTTTTCTGTTCAGCCTGCTCTGGCTGTCCTGACTTACTGCATGTAGGTGTACAGCGGCTGGGACTAAACTGCATCATTCTCATTCTCACAGTCCGATGATATTTATTTGGGATTGCTAAGCACCCTACACATAAACATCATAAACACAGGATACTTACATCATCTATCCATTTAAGCAAACAACAAAATGGAGGCATAAAGTCCACAGTATTGCATATGTCCCACAGTCAAACCATGTCAACTCTTACTTCATTTCACCTGTGTAAACCTACTTATTTTTACGAACAGACAAGAAAGTAATCTTTAAAAATGGTGTGTTGATGTTCTCTAATTTCATTTACAGCCTAATAAGAGATTAACGGTGAAACAGTTACAAATCCTCCAGATCAGCTCCTAATAAATACATACATTCATCATGAGGAGTTGGCGGGGAGGAACTATCGCTTAGCTTCCCATAGTTTCATTGATAAAAATGATCTTGAAAACAGGAGACTATATTAATTTTTTTCTTTTTTGATTTTTTTTTTTTTATCTGGAAGTCTGGAAGACATTTCTAAAATAGATCTATTTTCTTTTCATTCTGCAGAATAATGCATGAATGATTATAACATATGCTCTATCTCCAGTTTTTTCAACCAGTGGAAAAGTGCCTGACACAATAATCACAACTTGTTGGGTTTTCAATCTGATGCTGTCCTATTTTATCATGGTAGTTAAATGTCCATTCTTGTTCGGCGTGATAAATGTTATGGCCATTTAACAGTACCGAAAAAGAGAGACATGTTAAACCAAATATTGCTTCAGATTGTGTCTTTTATTCTCCTTTATCATCATATCTTAATTTATAGTATAATCATCATTATCACAACTGTCAGCCTCATTTAACCTTCCCTGCTCTCCCATGATTCTCCGCTGTCAGGCCTGATTGCCTGCCTTCTGCTGACGGGCTGATAATGCCTGACTGATTAGCCCTCCCCGAGAAGAAGACAATGATATATAGAACCGCGCCACTCGCTCTATATATTAATGAGGAGCTGGCAAAGCTTTGATAAGGCGGTGGAATAATCCATCAGCCAGAGAAGGAGCTTGTAAAACTGGTGGAACATTTCATGGGAAAAACACCTGGGAAGGATGTAATGACCCGGCAGCTAAATACCTCTCAGCCCTCCTTCCCCTCTTGTAATTAACATCAGATAGCTGCCACGTGGATAGCGCCCGGGGCGTTATCAGTCCCCAAATTCTTCCCGTTTTGTACCTAGGGCTTTAGGCCTTTACAACGTCTTTAGCGAGCGGGCAATTAATAGCTCATTTTCCTTGGCGTTAGGAACTGTTTATCTTCTGAACTAGCTCTTATCGCAGACCGTTACCTATGAAAGGCAAGAGTCATCGGCGTTTTTGTGCTCTAGTTGTTACACTTACTCAGCAGAGGCCTGCTTCGCCATTAGATACAAAGCTTCTGATGGCTACTTGAGTTTGAATGCACTGTTATTACAGGTATTATATGAAATTGCTTGTGTTATGTGAAGGGGATTATAGAGGTTCTGGATCAATAACTTCAGTGGATGTTGGGAGTGATTACAGTGCTCTGTCAATTTTTCCCATTTGGCTGTCAGTACTGATTTACAACACACCACCTCTTTTATTCACATCAAATCACTCATTTCATTGGTAAATTCTATATATCTCAATTTACTTTAAGTAGCTGATTTGTGTAAAATAAAATGACTTCCTCTCTTCGGTGTATGTGAGAGTGTGTGTGTGCATATACGCACAACAGACATAACCCTATAGAGCCATAAACCGCACCGACATTTCTGAAACTCTGTCCTCTTGGAAAGGGCAACATGCAACATCATATAGGTCACCTAAATAAAAACAAATACATATAGTTGAAACATTTCTCCAATGGCTAGGGTTTTTTTAACATGTTTTTTTCCTCCCTTAGACAAGTGGCAGATCTACTGAGGTGCAACTATTGAGAGGACGCAGCTGAAGGATTATACATTGCTGGAAAACAAACAAATAAACAAAATCACTAGAAGCATGGGACTTTGGAATAAAGAAATTATTACCGTATAAACAACCCGAAGAAAATTCCCGTGGCATTTCAGACTTGGAGGTCTGTGCAGAAGGTCCATCCTGAAGAAGGGGGCTCAAGCCCGAGACACGGAGAATACTCAGGAGACCCACCTCATAAGATTACTTGGATTGATCTTACAGCGCTGATGGGGACGGATGAAGGTTGATTCCTGAGAGAAGGTACTAGCCATTTTGCAAAAATTCAAGGCCTACTGTAAAGGGAATTGCATTTTTTTTTAGAAAATATCAGGCCTCCTGTTTCCGGAGACTTTTTTAGCAGGGATAAAGGCCAGTGAAAAAAATGAGAGGTCTTAGGAATGACCAGTGATAAATGAGGTTTGGCGAGAGGAGGAGCAGTCAGACGGAACATGACAAAATAGTTGTTATTTATATACCTGTTGACATTCTGCATTAAGAGACAGCGGCAAGCTTTCTAGCAAACATCAGTGAAGTACAGGTATATGTGTCCAGTTTTACATTTGTGAAGTTATTTTATTTCATGTTGTGATATATCTGTATCTGTTCCATTAATTCTGGAATAAAAAGCCATCAGTGTTTTCTATTAACCTTAACCTAAAAGGGGCCCTACATTTTTCCTTAAAGTAACAAACAACTTACAGGAACAGTCTATAAAGAACAAACAATTAAAATCTAACAAAAAAAGCTCTAATTGCATATGATTCAAAGAGCTGAATTGATAAAAATCTAAACTTACAGAACTATTAACTCAGACACTTTCTGAATACTAAAACCATTACACTGAAGTAATAGATTATAGAACATGGAAAAATATATTTATTATCATTCCTGGAATAAAATGTCTTATTTCTTTTTATCTTTATTTCCATTAAGGTATACAGACTAATCTTATTAAATTTATAACTCTCAATCTTTTTTTCCTTCACTGCAATATATTTCCTAATACAGTGTAGAGATGTGAAAACACAAAAATACAGAATGATGCTTAAAAGATAACAAGTAAAAGCTCTATACACTATGTCTGCATTTCTGAGTAGTCATATTACTCCAGGCAACACTGTGCTATAGAATATGATATTGAAGTAAGAGATGACCTAAGTCATCTGTTTCTTAGAGTCCTCACACAAGTGCTTCCAGAGCAGTTTTTAATTTTTTTACTACTATAAAACCAGCCCATAGATTATATTTATGCCAGTACTAAAAATTAACCGAAGAAGAAAGTGTAAGGAAATAAACCCTCTTTCTGAAAATGTTCAGTCATTGGAAGCATTAAGAAAATACACATAAGTCAAAAACATTGTATCTACTCAATTTTGAAAGGCTGAGCTGATTGCAAGTAGAAGTAAATATCAACCAAAATACAAAGCTCAAAATAACAATTAAGCTGATGAGATATTTATCCACAAAAATATAGACTGCTACCATTACTTGTACTGTATTGTATCTGTAGATCAAGAGCAGTGTTGCCAGTATAACTTGTGGGTTGATCTGGTGCTTGGAAGGATTAATGTTAGCAGTACTGACTCCTGACTTGCACACAATTTGAGTTATTTGTGCTTTAAAAAGTTACAGTCAAATAACTTTGCACAGAGACACAGAGTACATAAACTTGAGTTCTCTAAGGGCCCATGTAACTATCCTTGTGGTAAAATCAGGCACAGGTATAGGTGGCTTAATAAATAAAATCTCTGTCAATCCTTTACATGGATTTTGCCTCTGCAATGTTTGGAACATGTATGACAATTGAGAATACATGCTGCATTTGAATAACTGGTTTAATAAAGATTTACAGTAGCTAAAGGAAGAATTGATGCGTGGCTCCAATAAAGACATCACATTGTCTTGGCCAAAGAGTATATATTGCCGAATGTCTTCTAAACACTGATTTACAAATGCAAAAAAATAATCTTCAAGACAGTAAAAGATTATCAATATACTTCACTACTAAAGAGCTATTTCTTCAAGGAAGGCACAGAGTAAACAGAAATTTATGAGAAATTTAGTATTGCCTGCTGACATAAATTTATCAACATGTGTTCGCAGGTCTCAAAGTAGTTATAAGAAGCTTGTCCTGCTTTCAGTATAAACCTGCGAAGAAAATTTCAGTGGTAGGAGTTTATCTTAAATCTTTCTTCATCTTCAACAGATGTGTAATATCTCAGAATTGTATTTTATGACTCAGATCCCTTTGCCTTGATGCACACATTCACAGGTCATGCTCTTTTGCACATCAGAAGCGCTCAGTTTTCTCTGTGGCATCAGCTTCTGCTTGTTTACTCATTATGTTGGCTGGCAAGTTGACAGTTTTTGGGAGAGGGGTACTGGATGTGGCATGAGGGATGTCTTGCCTTGTGCCTGCTAGTTTTCCAGCCAAGACCCAGTATTTCGAGCATCCCGCCGTAGGGAGCTGCTCCTGCCACCTGCACTGGCAAACTGAGAACAGACCTCTCCTCCTCCAGTGAGGTGAAACCTCACAAGCGAACACAGTCTTATTCTTCCCAATGAAAATGTAGAATTTGCAGAAAGTTTCTTACTTCAGTTGCCTAACGCAAGCTTGGATAAAGTACGTACAGCAGGGAACTAATTCTCAACAGCAGGCAAGGTCAAACTCAAGGCTGACACAAACATGACCGCCCACGTAACCTGGAGAAGGCTTTGAAAAAGTAGTAATAAGTATTCCATCAGTTTTGATTCACGTGTATTGTTTGTAAATCTCTGTCATGCTTAAATGCATTTTTTGAAACGTGCTATGCAAATAAAAGGCAGAAAAAGTATTGTTTTGATGAAAGCTTGAGAACCTCATACAGTCATACAGCTCTAGCGTTCAGGGGCTGCGAGAAATTAAAAACAATTATGGTGCTTGTGATGAAGCCGTCTGCCAGGCTGGGGCCATTGGCTAGATGCTGGGAGATGGTGAATTAAAAACTCGCAGGGTAACATAAACAGTTTAAGAGGTAACTGTAACAACTGTGCGACTATCTGAATGATTAGTGGTGTAGAAAAAGTTCTTCTAAAAATATCAAGTAAAAAATAAAAGAGTTTCTTTTCCAGGAAGTGCAGAAAATAAAAATATCTGAATGATACTTCAGTCCACACTGTAGTGAAAACTGTCTTAACTGTGTTATTGTATTAATTAACGACAGTGACACATTTGTTGACAGCGTAGCTCCTTGGCAAGGCTTCATGTGAATTACTATGAGGGTGGCATAAAATGTTTAAAAGGAAATTGGTTTAAGGTTGTGTTTGTTTTATTTTGATTTTGGAGGAGAGAAGGGGAAAGTCAGATGCTTATTTATACAGTTTCCCTGAAACAAGACCAAATTTATATAATTTCTTTCCTAAAGTAAATTTATCCATTTTTTGCTGAAAGAATGTTTTCGAGGTATTTGGATAAACAAGCTAAGTCAGGATGTTCTTTGGACTCTATTGTGATCAGTTCCTACAGAAAAAAATGTTTTGAGCTACTTGAGATGGCCTTTCTGCAAAAGCCACAGGGTTTGTTCCTGCTAATCATCAGCATCTGTGATTTAGTTGCCTAAACAGGCAAACTTAGTTGCCTTACTTGCCTAAACAAGCAACTGCTGTGTTCGAGACGGGTAAGGGTCTCCAGGCTGGCTCTCCAAAGCAGGTTGCTCTTCCAGACCTCCTGCATTATACCTGCCGGCACTGTAAGGATGTGTCAGACAAACCGAGTTACCTCAAATAGGTCTGGCTGCCTAGGTTTGGGCAACTGAAGTGAGGCCACAAGACTGACAGCCAGAGAAATGGGTCTTCTAATCATATCTTTGCTGCTGAGTGCTGCTTGGTAAATTGCAAATACTGGTTCTGAGCAACACCTATATGCGTAAGGCTCCTGGTCACTTGACAAACCTACCGAAAAAAGAAGCTCTAATTGCTAAAACCCCACTCTTGATATCTTCTGCACATTGGATTTGGCAAAACTGGGGCCTAAGTATTTTTTTTTCCCATTACAGAGGTAACTGTAGGTTGCAGAAGTCAAATGATTTGTCCAGTCCGACATGGGCAGCAGGTTCAGGAGGTATGCTTCATGACTTTCAAACAAGTGCAAAACATCTCAGGCAAATATCTTCAAGGCTCTGATTTTATAACTGCTAGATTGTACTTCAGTGTGCCACTTCATTTATGAGATTGTTGCAAAGATGTTTTATAGAAGTTATCTGCACTTATACGAGGTGAATATGACACACAGCTCACGTGAAATGCAGTCTCATGTGGACACGTCTTCCTTGAAACTACTTTATATTTGCATCGCTGATCACTATGTAGCACAAGAGGTTTTCGCTACAGACAGGGAATTCTCTGAAAAGTGTGGGCCAATTCCTCCAGCTATCCTGTGCAACTGTATGAGGTCAGAGTACCTGCTTAGTTGTGGAAGACATATAAAGTGGAAAACAGATACAGCAGCTTGTCATAGTACTGAGCCATTGTTGATATTCTTGTCCACAAGTTATAGTATTTGTTTCTGTTTTCACTACCATCTCCACCCCTCTTAGACATCACACATGCATTTTAAAAGATGTCCTCTCTAAAATCCTACAGCCCAAAGCTTCCCCTCCATCACTCCCCACAAATTCCTGCACTCCCAGAAGTCACAGAAGGTCAAGTACTTATGCCCCATGGCATTTAATGCTACAAAAGCGGAGCAGGGCGAGAAGGCTTTCAGGAGCTTTGCCACAGATCATTCTTGAGGGCACAGTCCTGAGGCAGCAAGGAAGGTCTGGGAAACACAGACCTCCAGTTTTTGCTTGGCAATAGTAAATTTCAAAGAAGATATGAAATCAGTAGGACAGAGCAGCTTATCCCAGGATGAGTATTCCGAGTACCCACTGATCGAATGTGCTTGTGAGGCTTTTGGACGTTCACTGGAGATGAGAGTGCCATTCCAGTCATGCTCTGTACCAGTACCTCTGTGCAAAAGCAATAATCCTCCCCATTTACCCGTAAGTAATTTACCTGCGGGCTAGATGACCATATCTTGTGGTTTCAGTTCAGGAACACCATCTGAGCTGTGTGATGTGCAAACTAGGACACTCAAGCAGGCTTTCAGTTCAATCTGAACTGCTTTGGTCTACTTCAGAAATGCTTTTACCCCAGATGAGAGTGTCTCAAACATAGCTGAGGGTTTTGTCTAAGCCCTTTGGTATGAAGTTTTCAGTTCAGCGCAGGGTTAGGATCCCAGTGCTCATGTTTAAATTCTAGTCTTAGCTGTCAGGCAGCCTTGATCTCAGCTTTCTCTGCTGTAAAACAGAAATAATGACTTTTTTTTTCCCGTAGGCAAAATGCCATGGAGGACTGCAGACTGCCAGTCCCCTTGTGCACTGTTTGCAGTAAGGATCTCTGTCCCCCTCTGCAGAAAGGGCAAAAGCAATAGTTTGCCAGTCTCTGTGCCTGGCCCTGCAGAGGAGGAGTGCGAGGCGCTTGGCAGATGCGCTTCAGGCAGTGCTCTGCAAGCAAATCCTCACCTGCAAGCGCAGGCAGGCTTCCCACGAGAGACAGGGTTGCCCGCGGCGTTAGCCTTGGCTAATTGATTTGCAGGGGAGCTATAGGGATATCATTCCTGGGTGTAGGAATTGGAAACCAAAAGCTAGCAGGTCAGAGCCTGATCCCCATTTTACCTGCCACCCCAAGAAAAGAGAAGGCTGATTATCTGGCTCACGAGAGAGTTCCCATCCTATGGGAGGGGAGGCACGAATCCTGAATATCCTGCCCGATGACACTTCCGATGGGCTTTGCTGACTGTGAGTGTGAGACAGAGGTTGGGGTTGAAGCATGCACTGGAACATAAAGTATCAACACAAGGAATCAGTAAGGAAGGCTAGTGACAAACGTGGTGATAAAATCTTCCCGTGCCAGAAACTTGCTGTGTTTAGCTCAGTGATTGCATATCACTGTTTGTCAGAAGCCCGCTATCCTCCATTTTACCTAATTTACAGGTCTGGATTTTTCCACATGTATCAATATGCAAGATCAATGTTTTATCACGAATAATATCCAGTGCTTTGAAAACAGGAAAATTTGTGAGGAGGCAGAAAGGCTGGGGTCAGATTTGGCCAAAAGTTTTGCCTGAACCCACTAATTCTGGAAACACAGTGCAAAACCACATTAAATGGCAGCATCCATTTTCAGCACGAATGTCCATAAGTTCTTTTGATCTGTAACTACAGCGAATCCAGAAACAGTCAGCTTCCTTCTGATTCCAGCCATTTCAGAGACATACATTTCTTCCTTTCTCCTTATGACATCTGTCTACTCCAGAACACTGAACGAAAAGGGTGTTTAATATATTTTATTTTTTAGCGTGGGAACACCTGGTTATCAGTTGCACACCTGGTATCAGGAATCAATACTTGCCCTTTCTAGCAGTGATGCTCACGTCAGAGAGTGGCCTCAGAAAACCTTAAGTTTACCACTTTAATAGTATGCCTATACATTTGAATGTCCATTGAAATGCACAACTCTGATTAAACTGAGATCAGCCATGTATTCTGATCCTGCACTTAATTTATGGATGAACAGATACCTTAGCTTTTTAAATACTACAGGTGCTTTCCTCTCTGTTAACAAATACCAGTTGATCTTAATTTAGTTGCTATATCCTGCAGTGTTTCAGTTTGAACTCTCTTCTGATAGGACAAAGTTATTCTTTTTTTTAAACATGGTAATCTATGTTGGTGAAAACAGCAATGGGGAATTTCTGTGTGACACATTTAATAGTTCAAATGAAAAATAATTGAATACTTTGCAGCTCAAAAGTGGTTTATCACCATGGGTATTGCAGTGTTTAGAGTTACTTAGTTTGACCATGTTAAAGCAAGAATGGATTGTTCAGTTGTGAAGCATATTATTTGTGGTCTATTTAGTCTGCTGTTCCTTCCAGAGAAAAATCCTCTTTATTCGGAGTGGAAAGCTCAAACCAAAATGGGTAGGGAGGGTAAAAGCTTGCCATAATAAGCCGTTGCCTAAGGTGAAAACATAACTATTTTGAAAAACAAGATAATTTGGGAGCCTGCCTACACTTACTGATTCCAAGCAAAACTGACACTTACTACTGTCTTAGCTGTTAAATATTTTACAGGTCAGCCTTCTATCTTCTTGTTGTTGCTGTTGCCAATCTTCTGTAATCAACTTCATGAAACTGATTGCTGAATTGGGTATTTTATTATCATGATGATAATACGCTTTCAGGCCAGTGTCCATTTTTTGACTTTGTTTTCTAAAGCAGCTTGGTCCCTCTGAAGGTTCATTAATGCCACATAACAAACCCATGACTTTGGGAGCAGCATTTTGTAATCTCTACTTATAATTGTTTTAATATCCATCACCCTAAGCAATGTCAGAATCCTCACCTTAAAAATAATCCCCCCACTGACTGATAGCTTTGAAGACTAATGCCTTTTGCACTGTGAGGGTCACAGGTTTGAGAGCCTATGCTCCTTGAAACAGCACTGAAGATGCCTAATCCATTTTCTAGTCCTGTAATAATCAGATTAAAATTCAAACATACCAAACCCTAGCTTCCCACATGTAGGTAAGCACACAAACACCTCGCAGCTACAATGTAACCAGCTGATTAGAAGCTGCTTTTATTTCTTTTATTACAAGTTTTGCTCAATTTTAACCCTGAGATTTGCTTTATAGGGAAGTGTCTGCATACCGCCTTCCTTTTGTCTCAACCAGAGGGTTTAATAGCTAAAGTAACTGAAAAGGACTAGCACCAGAAAGGCTTTGGTTACCAGAGTAACCGTAAAAACAGACCCCAGTCTCCATGGCAAAGAGAAAAGCTATTTGCTGCAGCCTTTTCAGACCTTGAACAGACACTGACAGTTTTCCTATAATCAGTGCAGATTATTTGTAGCAACTAACTATATTATAATGTTAACTGTAGGAGGTCTTTGAAAATATGCAGTGCAAAAACGGAAATAAATATAAGGATTTTTTTTGCTAGATTAGGTGTGACTGTATCATATATTTATAAAAGATAACATAAATCAATCTAACATTGTATTCCAATCAAACTACCTCCCTCTTAAGGTTTTTCCCCTCTTTATTTTTTGCTTTTAATTTTCTGCAGGAAATTTGTGTCATTTAGGGTGTTTAAATACCTGACAACATCCTGGTGAAGAAGTTCTCATGCTAAATGTATATGCTATAGTTTTATTGCAAGCTGCCTTCTACGTGTTTTTCCAAATACTATACATCAGTGATGCTTTATCTTATCTGAATTACTTGATAGCTGATTCTTCCCAGTGTCTGCTTCAGGATATGTTCAAATTGCACAATATATATTTTTAAAAGATCTCTGTAATTCACGGGTCTACAAACCCTGCAATACAATTACCTAAATTACCAGTGCACATTGTAAGTGCTCCTTATGGTTAATCATTCTGTCCTCAGTGAATTGCATGACTTGCCAGTGGTTTATTCTCTATAACAGCACTGTTCAGTCTCTGTCCTCCAAACCAACGTTTGTGAGCAGACTCATTAATTCCAATACGAATTATGATGAAACTTAAGCCTTTACTGTTTTTAACTATATCTATTTAAATAGCTGATGATTGCATTCCGGAGAGATATACTACACTGTATTTCCCAGGTAAAGAAAAATTTTAAGTGAGTAGTCATTCTGCATTTTAATGAGTGAGGTAAAACACAATGAACAGAGAAAGCAAATATTTAGAAGAATAGTTCATTTTCAAATACATATGTGCATATCTAAAATAATGCTATAAACATGCACAACAGCTAAGGTGTAGGTGTGGCAGGGGGCGTTCTTAAGAAATGATTAGACCTAATTTTTTCTGGATATTATTAGCAACATAAACTTTAAAGACATATTTCAAAAATTGCAGTTAAAATATGCAGTATGTGCAACATATGTAGCTATAGATATTTGTTTACATAGTACAGATATTCATTAAGTTAAATTGAAATATACAAAACATACAAAAAAAAGACTAGAAAATTCAATATATCTCCTTCAAACCATTTAATAAAATTGCCCAAAAATTGTATTGCAAACACAAATTCAAATAAAAAATGATACTTTATTTGAAATAAAGGAAAAGAACTATGTTAATTATGTTAAGCTTATTTTTCACTGTCTGTTTCTGTGTTGTAGAGAAGTAAAGAATCATCTAAATAATAGAATGAAAATTATTGCCAGATACCTGTCATCTCAAAAGGAAAGAAAGCTTTTATCACTTTGCATAATGCCTTTGCTTGAGAGGAAACTGAGGCAAAGATTTTTTGCGTAAAGCCACAGAGGCTTGAGCGTCAAATCTAAGCGAAGAACCATGACCCCCATGCCAGGGCCCAGGATATGATTCTTCAACTTTCCTGTGAAAAGCCATGTTTTTAAAGTGTGTTCTGTGTTTTGATGCTGAAATGAAAGGCACACAGCTCTGTGAGTTCAAGTAGACTCATTTCTGGAAATGAGTGGTGGAAGAGCAGCGGGGAAGGGTTGGAGCAATTGTCCTTGGAATCACGATGTATATCTTTAACTGAAGGCATTTTCACTAAAAGTAAAAAAAGAGAGTTTCACTGAGGAATGAGGAGCAAAGTTTACTGAAGTGAAAACTAGAGCAGTGAGATCATAATCTGTTTGTCTTAAAAATGCCATCTTCACATGATAAAGAAAAAAGCCCATTGTCTTATTAAAATCTACTAATCTCAGTTAATTATTTTCTGCAAAAATATTGTGAAGTGTGATTAAAACAGAAACAGATTGAGAAGGCTTAAAGCCAGAAGAAGCAGAAACAGAAAATATTAGCTCTTCCAAAACGACAGGTCCATGTACTCAGGTTGGAAGATGACAGAAGAAAGAACATTAAGGAAAGGTCCCCAGAACAGGCAAAAATCAGTGTCCTGCTACTCAGGACTATGGAAGACATGCACCTGAACCACCCTCTGCAAAACCTCTTGGCTATTCTTGATTGTTACCTCTCTCCAGTGCCAAAAGTCTTCTTACAGCTCTTTGAAAGTCTGTAAATAATATTCCCAGAGTCAGGCTGTTAGAGGAATCTCAAGGCATCTGAACTTCAAGTCCCTATTCCAATGAATAGCTGTAGCCAGAGAGATCCCCTCAGAAGAGCTAGAAGCCAACAAGGTAGGCTAGTTTTCCTGTGGGAGAATGGCAAAACAGACTTTCAAAAGTTTCCTGCAGTTCAACTAATTGCCTGGATTATGAGGTTATTGGATGCTCTGAAGTCTTGATTTTCTGTTCTGCCTTCCTCATCCTGGCGTGGATTGGGACTTCTGGAAATCTCTGAATGTTTTCAGAGACCCTGTGCCAAGTCTCAAGACAGCGAAGAACAACATCACCTTCAGTTTTACTAGAGGAGACTTCCTGCTGCACCAGTTCACCCAGTGATTCCTAGGATATAGGAAAATGTCTTCTGACTAGTAAGATGAAACTAAAAAACTTATGACCCAATCAAGTATTTTAAATTGGTCCTCCAGAACATGAAAAGCTAGATGTACTTCACTAGATAGCCTCTTCTATATGGATTATGGCTTTTTTTTATCTTACATGCTGAAACAAGTCTCTTGAAGACAGAAGACGCAAATGTAAAAACAAGTTCATAACAGATAAAATATAATGTTGAATTCTAAGTATAATGACAAGCTCTCCTGATGCCCCTTATATCTTTAAAATTGCCATTCAGTTGCATTGAATGTAATTCGTGCTATTTTTCCAAAGTATAATCCCACAAGGGTTTTGACCAAACAAGAATGCTCTAATGACTGCAAATGGTTCAAATATTCTGTCCAGTGAGTTGAAGTTAAGTGATAAAAGTTTCCATGTTAAAAGAAATAATAAGTGGAATTTCACACATATTATAGTAATTGTGAAGCATCCAATTTACATAGAAATAATGTAAAAGAATTCTGACCATGATGGTTTAAGTGAATCATTACATGCATCGCTGATACATTTAGAAAACTGCAGCATGCCAGGTATGTTTCTTTTAGCATAATAAGTCTTGTAATGGAGCCTTTAAAAGCCTTAAATGTATAGTTAGATTAACCTTTCTGTTTGGATTAAAAAAGAGAAGAAGAAGAAAAAGAAGAAGAAAACAGATAATCATTAAATAGCCAATTAAGCCAACATTCATTTCCCTTTCCAAGTTAGTAGTTTCTTTCGACTGTCCCTCTCTCCAAGAAAAATTATGTTATTTACACTGCACTCACATATGAATAGTTTTGCAGTGCTAATGTATTTTAGTTCCACAGGAGTTCAATCCTCCTCCCTGGATCAGTTACAGTTCACGGCAGTACTGAGGTACCCAAGCTCAGGTGGCGTTCCCAAGTAGCTGTTTTGCACAGGTTGATACTATAATGCAGCTGTGGGATCTAAGGGCTCCGACTTCAGGTGAAGGAAGCCCTTCACCTGTACAAATCGCACCACCTGTGCTAGAGGCAACCAAGAGCAAAGAAAAAGTTGTTGCGAGTGTATTTTCAGGAGTCATCACCTAAAGGTGCCAAAACAATTTCAACAAAACGCATGGGAAAAATATGTTGCCTGGAAAAAGTCAAAGAGCTGAAATTTGTCCATCATATTGTATATCTTTGTAGGTTTTTTAAAATTATTGACCCTTTTCTTGTCTTTTCAACACTTTCTTTTCAGTTTTAGACTCTGCCTTTGTGTGCTCTTTTCAGAACAAAAAAAGATGTTTCTGGTCCTATGAAAAGTGTGCTGAAAACAATAATTGAAACAAATCAATCCATTCCATACCCCGAAGAAGTGCATTTTTATTATCACCACTGCAGAGCTCTGAAAAACATCTTAAATTACATGTGAAGAAATTTGACCATCACATTGGCAGTCCCTGAAAATCAGACCTCTCTCCCAGGATGTTTCACCCCTGTTTGGGATTTTGTCTTGTGTGGTCTGTGATTATCACACCATTTGTCTTTTCTGTTTCCTTCAGACCTCAAGGGAATGCAAAATAATACAGATCCCAGAAACAGATTTGGATAGAATTTGATTCTTTCCAATAGAGAGTTCAGACAGCTAAAGAGGGTCACAGAATCAATATGCTCAGAAAACATGGGCATTTCAGAGAAAAACTCGGTCAGGATACAAGGGGGAAAAGCAGCTGTTGTTCCCTCTTCACCTTCACCCTTCCAGTATTGCTGTTGCCCTTTTTTTTCCCATTTCTTTCCCTTTTGGAAGCTGCTTTCCATTCCCTTTTTTGTGTGTACCCCTCCTCCTGCAGCTAGCCCTCTCCCTCGCCGGCTGCCGCTCCTTCCCAATGCTGGCTTCTTCTGCTGCCTCCACCACAAGGCTGGTGTAGGTCTGCATGCTAATTCCCAGGCATGAGATCCCAGACAGACTTCAGGTTTAAAAGACACTTCTGTTTGTTGGAAAAAATAACAGATAGGTAACCTGACCACTTTGCATGATACTTCGTACTTTGAAGAGGTAACTTTGGAGCATGATGGATAGGCAACATAAATGGACATTAACTATAGCAAATCTAAGACCCTGCAAGGCGGCAGATTTTGAATATTTCCAAATAAATGCAGAAAAAACCCACCAACCCCAAACTTCTATTGTAACAGAGAAGTGTACAAGTCAATCAGTCCAAAGATATTTACTCAAGGTCTCCATGACTGGGTGTAAAGCAGTGATGTCTCCTTCAAACTACTCCTACTGCAAATAAAACCTAAAAAATGCTACAGACAGTTCTATAAGAGTTTTTTTTAGCATTCATTAACAGACAGTAGCAATATTCATATAACTGCTATTGTACTGGCTTTTTTTGGTAGTGATGTAGTTCATGTCAATTCCCACTGAACATTCTCCATATACGAAGGTACAAACAACGCAGCCTTCCCAGTATCCCCTTTATCTTCATGAAGCATCAGGTTGAACTTGTCATTTGCCAGCTCCAAAATGGGTGAAGAGGAGAGCACGAAGCAAAACAATATACAGGCTTGAACACTTCTATTCCAGAGTGTCCTGCACTGCCGTGAGCATATTAAATTGTGGAATTACAAACAGAGCTTCTCATCCTGAAGTGACTGGAGAAGAGATATGGCTGACAAACATAGACCTTCTGTGAGATCTGCCTTAGTCTCCAAATGCCACTCCACAAGGGCACAGATCACCTACAGGAGCTGAGTTACATCTGACAGCCTACTGCAAATATCTTGGCCAAGCTAAGGCACCAGAAATACATAACATTATGGTTTCATGCTAGGTAGCTGAATACACCTCATCAAATTTAAATTTTCACAATAACTCAGAATATAAATTTCCACAGCAAAAGAAAATTTTTAGCCATCCTGCTTGCAAAGAAATTTAGAAAATATGACTTGTGTGTAACCAGTACTGGTTGAATCCACTGAGAGCCAGAAGCATCTCTGAGAGCCATTTGCAGACTAATTCAGTGTCAACGAAGATGTGAGTTTTTGCAGCACCCAGGCTTAGACACTTAGCTGAGCTTTAAAGGGGTAAGGTAGCTGGCTAGTTTTTTAGCTTGCCTATGCATAGAATGATACTTCCATTGATGGCAAACTGCCAGGCGTCAACCTTAGTCTTTCTGCAGGGACTACGTAATGACACCAGGATGATCAAGATGCTAACTTGGTCAGTTAAATTCATTGCATAACTGTGAGTGGCCTGAACAACATTACTGTTAGTCCCTGCTCTTTGGTGACCTCACACCGTGAGGTCTGCAGTGGGAAGAAGGTGAACATTGGAGCCGATCAACCCATCAATGCATGAATTAATACCTTGAATGCCGATGATTCAGAGTCTTGTTGAATCTGAGAAGGCCTTCTACCACTTCTATGGATAGAAAGAAGGAAATATTCTTGCCAATCAGTTTGCAGGAGTAAGACAGTGGGAGATGTGCTCTTGGTGCGGGAGTAGCAGGGCAGGGCCGGCAAAGAAGCTCAGAGGTCTGGGTTATTACAAACTATTCCTTGATCAGAGCTTGGTCACAGACAGCTACAGTATGAGGTAGCCACCAGGAAAGGACAGCACTGCTAATTTCTGTAGTTCATCACAAATATGCTACAGCAGTTCAAAAGACAACACCACAGATGATTTCAGAACAGAAAAAGACCTTTTCTTCCCATTTCTTTCATTCTTAAGAGGGTACAAATCTGACAAAAAATTCGTCCCCTGGATTGTGAACAAAGATACCAAACGTCATCTACAGAAGTAAAAGATTTAAAGTTTGTACACAAGCAACCAGAAATGACCCAGTGGAAAAGAAGGGTTTGTACACTGCTCTACGGTACAGTGGCAACTTCCTAAGCCTCTGTCAGATGAAGGGCTCTAGCGCTCACCTGACTAAACATGTGAATAGTTCTGCTGACATGCAGACCATTGCTAGTGTACTTGACACTAAATATATGTGTGTATCAGCATTCTGTAAGATGCAAAGGTGCTAAGAGTCATTCCTACACTTTTCTGTAGAGCAAATTGTGAAAGATGGACTGCAGATTGAAATAACTTTTCTTTCAGAGATTCTAGCTGGTGGCTGAAAGGTTCTTGTAAACTTGTGAGCTAAAGGAGGGAAATTCAGGAACATGTTCCACAGTGAAAATATCAACATTATCAGAAGAAGAACTATTTTAAGAGAATATAATAGACTCTACCTATATGGAGTATTTAGCACACAAAAAATGTAGCATTAAAAACTATCCTTTGGTGAGAAAGTAAAAAGATTTTAATTATTCTTTGTGTCGTACTTTGCATGTTCTCTGCCATGATAGAATACCTGTGTTAACTGACATAAAAAAAAAAAAGAAATTAAAAGCTGTGAGGAAACTTACATACTGAAAAAGAAGTTATATTGTAAAAGTAATACCTTTTATAGATGTATGTAAAACATATTCTTTCCATCATTTATATATCCAATAGCAAATCTTACCTGAATAAATATTTTTGCAGTCACTAGGTCTAGCGGAATATCAGATTTCAACAGACATCAGGAGGTACCTTATTTAATTCTGTGTGATGGGGATAGGTGTAAGCCTGAGGACCCAGAAGTGATTGCAGTAAAGTTGTTGGAGCTGGTCAACAGTGCCAGAAATATACCAGAAAACACAGAAGTGTTTCATGGGAACATACTATTTACTTGTATGCTTTGATAGAAGGTCACCAAAAGGTTTCGTTTTATTAAAGATTCAATGCTTCATCCTTATCCAAGGAAAATATTACAGGAAATGCCTTAAATATCTCAAAAATATTTTCAGAAGAAAATTTTGGCATTTTTCTGATCTGCACTAAAAGAAATCTTAGCAAGAGGAGCCATTTCCCATGAAAAACAAATGAGAAGATCTGGCCAGAGGTAAAAATGATTTGGAAGTGACACAGAACAGCACTGCCTGCAAGTGAATACTGCAATATTAGTTCTAAGCACCTTTTCTTCAGATGCTAAATCAAAATTGTTTCAAACTGCCAAAATGACTGTTTTCTTCCTCATCTTCTTATGAAATGTACGGTTTCAGAATGGCACTTTTACAATTCTTGCAAAAAGCTCAGTCCCCCAATGGCATTGACACCATGGTGGAGAAGCAATGCCTGTGTTCTGTGGCGCATATGGGACTGCACAGGACATCCCTTCCCGATTTCCATGGTGATGGCAATGGTCACTGTCTTACAAAACTACTAGCTTTGGCCTCAATTGGTCCCCAAAACAGCTGAAAGAAAGTAAGTATTAGCTGGGAGTCATGGCTCCCCAGTGCATTGATTTGGTCTCCTGCAGTCGTCTGAGAGAACAGGTCCTGCAGGCGACAGCTGAAGGGGAAAGTGGCAAGGAGATAAAACAGCTCAGAGCAGACAACACTCATTCTCCTCGAAATTTCCAGCAAGGAAAACAGGCTCAAGTTAAAGATGCAGGAAGAAATTTATCCTACCTTCAGACCAAAATTTTTTTCCCCCGTGTTCAATGTTAAGTCTTTCAATTCAGTTGGGTAAAGCAGGAGATTTTGTCAGCCTGGCATATAATACAATCAGAAGGAAAGGAAGGATTCCACAACCAGTGCTTTTGAGAAGATCTTGGGGTACATCTGGATGTAAAAATTTGCCTTGTTTTGCTCTCGCTTTCAGCTGGCTGGATATGAACAAGCTCTAGCCCACCACTTGTATAGCTGTGCAAGCATGGCACCATGCCCAAACTGATAAACCCCTCTGGGATCATGGCCAGCTTGCAAAACAGACAGGTGAGCATATATCTGTCTGCATGTGGCCACAACAGTATGTATTTAAAGATCCGTTCATCACCTACAAGAAAGATTCTATTTAATACAGACATACACAAAATCTCACATGCCTATATACATGCAGAATGGACAGAATACTTATGTCCAGATATATGAACATCAATGAAAGCAGCAAAACCCCTTATATTCTAGCATCAACAAAACTGAAAAATGATAAACAGAGAGGAAAAAAATGATTTAGCTAATTTTAATTTTACCATAAAAATATCAGGCAGATAAGATGAATACCAATGCCAAAATCTTATCAAGAAAATCTTTTGGATTGGAAGGCATTACTGGAAAACACTACAAAGAGATATTATATGGTGTAATAACTGCAGTTGTTACAGCACTGGGAGGACAGTGGGTGGTGGCAATTCCAGCAGACTTAGCGGCAGCAGAGGAGGATGTATTAGAGAACACCAGACTCACTCACAACCAATTAGTAGCATGGAACTGAGGAGAGCACAGCAAGCGGACCTAATAATAAGCATTCTTAAATATGAGTAACTGATGCAGAGGACGAATTAAAGTCAAGGGCCGTGATTTTTTAGGAAGCCAATTGTAGCTTACCATCTATTTAATGTAGTTTCTGCTGCCAGTTGAAGCATTGCTCATTATGTGAGATTAATACCATATGTGTTTGAACTCTACTGTGTTCTCCATGCTACTTTTTCTTACTATGGTGGGTGTACCTTTTAAGCTAATCAGTAAAAAAAAAAAAAAAGATGATGATGTTGCTTAGTGATTTTTCTCCTGTTTCGTACTATAATGAATGCTCAATTCACTCTGAAATGATAATTAAAAAACCCTATCTGTGTAAGTGATGACTATCCACAATAGAATCTAGTAATAAGCAAAGTTCTTAATTCTGGAAAAACAGACTGATGATTCAATAAAAATTAAAAGAGAGATCTTCTTTCATTTAGATTTTATTTCATTCCCAGTCCAATTTCTTACATGAAAATCCAAGTTCTTTCCTGGAAATGGAATGAATTCCAAATAAATAATTACAACATACTTAATAAAAGCAATGGAAAAAAATTAAGGTTAGCTATTTCTGAAGGAGCAAATCACTTTCATGACCCAAAAATAAAAATTACTGTGAAAAAAAATTTCTGACAAGTCAAGCATATTTACAACTTGCATTCAGTTGAGAGTTTCAGCCAAAAAAAAAAAAGATCACAAAACATTCAGAAATTCCAAAATTATTTGCTACAGAATCTCTGAAACATTTCACTTTTCAGGTCAGATTCAGAAGTGATTTTACAGTTTCATTCATGTAACTGACAGTCCTGTAAAAGTTGGCATGAGTTCATTTTTATGCCAGTATATCTTCAGCTTTCAAAAGGCAATCTCAGGTTGCACAGTTCAGTGGATTTTTTCTATTTATACTGAGAGATGCCAAGAGAAGATGGCTAAAAATGATCTTTTTAAACGTTGGGATTAACCCACACACTCGATTTGTGTGACCCAGGCTATAATTTCATTGTGATTTTTTAAACTTCTTTTAGATGACCATTTCATTTCAAAGAACTTGGAATCATAGAAAGCAAAGGCCAGACATCACGATAGGAAATGTAATTTACTTATAAATTACCCAGGAAAAATGAGAAAAAATTCAGCTGAGTAAATTCTATAGTTTTGCTCCAGGTAACTATATGAAATTGTTGGTCAAAAGAGAAGTAGGCTGCTAAATACATTTATTTTGAAGGAAAAATTGGGCAAAAACCTGACAAAGAAAAAGAAGACAGAAAAGGAATATTACTGTTTCTCTGATGTTGAGACGAATCTCCTTTGAACTACAACAGCGTCCTTAGTCATTCTCATCAACTTAAAATAACGTCCTGGAAGCCTGTTATTTTAATCAAAGCCAATAAACGAACCAAACTTCAGTAGTGACTTGCTAGCAAAGACATACGACTATTCTACCCAGGGATAACCAATTTAAATACGTTTTCATGATGAGAAGTCACATTAGTAGATGTCCTAACTGAGTAGGAAGACATCTGCGAACCGGAGGAGTGGCTCATTTCATTGCTGGATGGCACAGTTACTAATGGGTAATGATGGACGACACCATCAAGATCTGTCATTACATGGCAGCTGAGGGCAGCTGTCTTACAAGTGCAACAACTTGGTGTAACAGTTTCAGAAATTCAGTGTGTGAGACTAATTCAAGCATTTCTTTGATGCAGGGGTGGAGGATTTGAAGACAGCTTTCTCTCTCCCAGACTCGGTACCGTTTTGGCTTCCAAGAGCAAAAAGACTTCTCTCGGTGTTTCTCTAGGTCCATCTGGCCTATGTCTAGGATTTCCCTTCCCTGTTTATGCCATCTTCTACTTCTGTCTCTCCCTCCTCTTCACACCTATTCAAACAACATTTCGTGAAGCACTGTATTCAAATATGCAAATGGTCTGTTGGACAGGTACATGGGTTTTGGTCCTGTTTTATGGTCAGCTTTAAAGGAGGGTTGGTTGCTAAATGCTCACCATCGACAGTTGTTATACGTTAATGCAGTCCACAGCAACACTTTTCTTACCATGCTCAAAGGAAGTATCTAGAAACTGTTTCTCTCTAGTTCAAGGAAACACCTTCATGCAAGGAAGCACTCTTACTCAACTGCAGCACACCATCTGGCTGTCTGGTCATTGTCACTGCCTGCCTCAGCCTTGGGCAATTTACAACTGGACTTTTGGTTTCTGTATGCTTACACAGCTCTTACATAGGACCTTCTCGTAGGTAATGTTGTTTGGCACTAGAAGATATAACCCAAAAGGAACATAAAACCCCAAACTGTGCAAGTCTATAACTCCAAACTTACTGGGAAAAGAGGAGCACTAGTCATCTTAATACAACTGAAATAAATACCTAAATCACTCTTTCCTTGCCCAGCATGAGTAAAGCCTTCCAACTGTGGCATGTTCAACTAATACAGTTCTGAAGATTAGGTAAGTAGGTAGTCTAATAAAGGTAGGCAATTAAGAGGATTACATGATAAGATATAGTTCTGTGCCTTTGTCACAGAGGGTAGGATATATTTCCAAGAAATCTCATAAGGTCCTTCAGCCTAAGGAAAGCTGAGCAAATCTGGTACAGTCTGCACAAATGAAGGGAAAAAAATTACTGATGGGGTAAAGAAAAACTCATAAAAGGTTAAAGAATGGCAACTAACTCATGATAAAAAGTTGTTCCTGTTGTGAAAAAAAATACCCTGTAGTGACCATCATTTTACTGCTTGATAATGCTTACGTGTATTTTTGCAAACAGATCTAGCACAAAACTCGTACAACACTGTCAAAGGATGGGTAATAAAGAACTGACATGTCAGCTGTGAATATCTTCTCCCCTCTTTTTCTTTCTAGGTACGTTTATATGTCACAGTAGGTGCATATAATACGTTACCTCCTGTTACTGAAATAATACCTTTACCTCTGTAAAAATGGAGTAGAAACAGAGGACTGCACTAGATTATGGGTACACTGTCCTCTGACATGAGCAAATCAAACAACTTCTGATGCACCAGTAACGGCAGATACAAATTAATGAGTCATATTAGTACAGCTCACTCATTTTTCAAAGCTATATTTTCAGGAACCATGAAATTCAGGCCAACATTCCTCTTTTCTGGGGAGGGGAAAAAGAGAATTGGCAACTGCGGATGAACGGTCAGAGATCATGCTCGTCTCCCTCTAAGGGGCACTGGTCAAAACCGGCAACGAAGGAGAGAGGCAGCGAGAGAAGGATGTTTTATAATACATTCTATATCTGTTTCTATCTTTTATTAAACTGTCTTCTGTGAGCTTTCTGTCACCCAAATTTCTTTCACTAATTGCAAGTATAAATGTCATAAGGAGTGCTGATTAATAAATATTTGATGTAGCATTATGCTTCACCTGTAATAAAATGCTGAACACCAGCTGTGCAACATCCAAGATCTCCCAGCTCCATTTATTACTTCTTAAGTTTCTAAGGAAGAGCAGAGCAAAACTTACTGGACTTCTGCCCACTAACAAAACACACTGAAAATCACAACTACTCTTTTTGAGACTTATTTTTTTTATCCTAATCTAGGGCAACACCAGAAAGATTAATCCTAAAACTTGAAAAAAACCCATGTGTTTGGTAAAGGTCTAGTATTCTCTATAACTTTGAAAACAATTCAACAAACAACTCATCATATGGGTTTAATTTCTGAACTCTATTTTGCAGCATACAGCTCCACCTGTTGAACAGGTTTTAGGAAAATAATCTCTGCTATACATTTTCACCTTGCTGTTTCTGAGAACTTTGAAACAGAAAAGCTCAAGAAAAGCTGTTTCAAGGTCTCTTGAGCAACTGGAAAATCAATTATGCAATAATTTCTGACAACTCAAAGAGAAATAGAGAATAAGAGAGAACACACAGCCAACCTCGGTACAAGTCAAAGGGACTTGCCTTCCAGTGAACAGTAATGGTGGTGATGTATTTCCGACAAGATTTCAGAAAGAGAATATTCCTTTTAGATCTTATTGTGGGGAAGAGTTTTATCTGAAGTACCCAGAAGATGTGTATCATGAAAGCATGAACTTTACAGCAAATTAGCCTCTGTTAGAGGTGAGTTCCTGCTTTTCAACACAATCAAGCCATGAACCGTTGTTTTGAAGTACCCATACCTTCTGGACAGAATGAAAATGCTAATTGTCTCATTAACTCTAACACATGTAACAATTCAATCTGTTATAAAATTTTAGAAGAAAATTAAAACCCAATATATTCTCAGTTATAGTTAAGCAGGAAATGTCTCCAGTCACCTCAGAAGGCGTAAAAATACCATAGGCCAAATACACTGAATTACAGCAGTGTTAATCAAGAGCGTGTCGGCTAAAGTTGACTCAGATAGAGAGAGTAAAGGAAAGGGAAGCACAGATTTCGGCCAGTGTTTTAAATAGGCTACCAAACTGAAGGGATAATTAGGAATATCCTGCACATATTGTTTCTACCAATGACTCTCAATAACATAACTCTGTAATTGATACATATAATTATTATGTTTTGCTACCCTCTCTCCTAGGTAACCTGCCGGTATGTAGGACACATACACCTCTTTCAGTGATCCAATTATAAGAGCTCTGACCAGGCTTCAGTGGCAAAAACTTCCAATAACTTCAGCTGAAAAAAGTATTAGAGGGAGTACTGTAGGCTCTCACGTGCCAAATATCAGAAAGGCCACAGATGGGTCATATTATAAAACCATCTTAAAATAAAATGCATACATACACTCAACTACATATTTATAAGATTTTATTTTTAGCGTCTTCTAATACATAAACAAGCAAATAAAAAAAAAATCAAAGTGAGGAAGTAGTTGAGAGCTATATCACATCATATCAAAGTTTTATTGTATCATACTCAGAAGATTTTTCTGATGTCCAGAAGCATGTTGTTGTCTAACCACTAGGATATTAAACCAAGGCGGTGGGCCGGGGAGGGGGGGTGCGGAGGTAATTAGGCATGGATTGTCTTGAATTTGTTGTATTTTTCACTTCCTTAAAAAGGACCTAGAAACTCATAAGAAATAATTAAAAAATTAAAGCGGTTTAATTAGTTCCATTATTCTGAGAATTACAAAAATGAGAGATCTATGCTGCAAAGACAGGGAAATTTAATTGCTACTTTTGCTGAAATACCTAAAAGTCAGTAAAATAACCAAAAAGTATTATGCTCAGTAATCCCATGAGAGCTATCAGAACAGAAGTTGCGAAAATAGCCCATAGGCTTGTTTGACTCCTTGTTCAGGGGAAAATTTATAGTACTAGATATGATAAGCTTTTTGACCTGTCTCACCTCTCTTTGCAATGCTGATTTCTGGCAGGCTAAAGGGTATACAGAAAAAAATATTTAGTTGTCAAAACAAATTTCTACTTTGCACAGGTTGTTTTGGAAACAACAGGAATGTAGTGTTGGCCAGTAAAAGTTAAGTGTGATCAGCTTTTGACCAATGTAAATTTTTCATAAAAAGGTGCATTTAGCCTGGACTAAATTTGTCTAAAGATCCATGCTAAAACACACACAATATAATTATATTTACATTTACATTTGTATTTGTATTCACATTTATATAACATAATCTTACTGTATTTGGCATTAAAATACACCTGTGTGATGAGTTATGGAAGTTATGACGTGCAAGACGCACCACCTCTGCAGACTGGTCTCCCTAGCTGGGCTGTTGACGTGCTGGTCCTTGATGCACCACAGCGATTCCCTGGCTGAGGAGGCTGCGATGCATCTTGGGAGTTATATTGCCTGTCCAAGAAGCCCAGCTGCAGCATTCAGTAGGATTTCCACTGTGAATTTCTGAGGTTTAGCCAGAATTTTTCTGGGGTTTGTGTTTGGCTGGTTTTTTTGCTAGCTTCTTTTTCTACACTGCCTCTTTTTTCTTTTTTTTTTAAGGAAAAATCAAGACAATAATCTGCTTCCCTTCTCCCTCTCCCCCTAAGCTTCTCTCATACACTAACATATTTCTCAGCAAATTCTACTTACTAGACTTGGCTTTTTTATATTTAGACAAAGTGTGGAAGGTCAAAGTAGGTAAGATTTGAATATGTATCTTCACAGCATGAACAACGCACAGTAAGCCACAACCTGCGACTCTTGCATTCACGGACTCCCTTCACTTAGTTACAGTCTTACCGTAGGGAAAGGGACACTACTCTAGTGTGTACGTACAAGCAGAGCACCAGTAAAGAGCTGACACACAAGATACGTTCAGTTGACTTGTAGGTAATCATGATATAAACGTAACAACTAAATAAACCTCCAATTTTGTTGGATCCTTGCCATGACATGGCCATTGTTGATAGACATCAGCTGAAATTTTCTGAAAGTCAGAGGGCATGTCAAGCAAAAGTGGCTGTAGTGATCACTTACAAATGATGAATCTTTGGTAACCAGATGAAGGCACATGTACAATTTCCCTCTCGCCGGTTGGGGATTGTATAGTAAGGAGTAAACAAAAATGCACACACACTTCTGCTAATTCGTTATTCCCACTAAGAGCAGAGGTAGTGAGGAGGCTGAAAGATTAAGTTTCCTTATCCCCCCAGAAAACAGGAATGTTTTCAGTGTAATACAAAGCAAATTCACTTGATAGAGATGTGGCCAAGCTGTATTCCAGGCACTTTAAATGAAAGGAGCAGGTTTCAGGTAAGGATTTGGGGGTTTATATTATTTTTTCCTGTTAAAGTGTTCCCCTTCTCATCCACAGTCCCTTGTGCAGTGCTGTACTACGCCTGATGTAGGATACTGCTCTAGCAGGAACTTGTCAGATATTTTCTTTATGAAGCATCACGCAAATCTATAGTGCTGCATAAATAAAGCACAGTCCTCTTAGCATAATGCTAAACCTCCCCCCCACCCCACCTCGATTGTAGACATCAAGTTATAACTTCAGTATTGTCACCAGTATTTTATGCAATTTGTGTTTTCATATCAACGCTTTGACAATTTTTTTTCTTGCGTATTGGCATCTAATTGAAGAAAGATTCTGCAACTGGACATCACAAAGGAAACTGATTTTTTAAGGGCAGTTCAATCTAAGGGTAGGTTTGTATGAAAAATTTTTCCTAAAGTGATGTGAAACTGGGATTTTAAGAAATGTAACAGAGCCTGAGGTAAAAGAAATATCGTTAGGAATGAATAATAATCCTGACTGGAGTAAAAAAGAAAAAAGTCTGTTCTACTGGGTACAGTTTTCATGAAATGTGTGCAGTTAGAGGTGATGATCTTGGCAAATATCAGCAGATAAAGACGTCGCACTAGCTTTCTCTGAAACCCTAGTGGAAACAGACTGTGGTATTTCACTGCTTTAGTCACATGAGGTATATTAACCTGTCAGAAGTACCTCCAAACTGCTCCTGAGGTGAGGGATCATGAAAGGGGGCTGCGGAGTCCTAGCGACTGCTACTAAGTTCTTATGCCAAGGCTAGAGAGGAAAGAGGTCATGGGACATGGAAATATGGAGCTAGGCTGCTGTTCAGCGATTATCCCTTTTCTCTGCAAATATTGCCTTCAGTGCATTGTGTCAAGGTTAATCCCTTGAGTCTGAATCAAAGCTGCATTGAATGGCAGCTCTAACAAAGTGTTGGGGAGGTGGCAGTTCAGTCAGGAAGGTACAGACAGTACATTTTATGGGTAATTGCAGGATTCCCTGTAGTAAGTAAAGCAAATTAGAAAATACAAATAAATGAGGGGCAATTACTAAAATGTTTGCTTTGGAAACCAAAAATATTTCTTCCTTGCTGTAACAGTTATTGGCACCTCGTTCTCTCATGGATTTAGGAATGAATCTAAACCAAAATTTTCTGAGAAATTCAGCTGTTTCATGACCAGGGAGGGGGCTTGCAAAGCCTGGATTTGTCTTCATCTGTCCAGTGGAGACTCAATGATGTCTAATAATAGTTTGTTGATGACACCAAACTGGGAGGTGTGGTGGATACACCGGAAGGCCGCGCTGCCATTCAGCGTGACCTGGATAGGCTGGAAAGTTGGGCAGAGAGGAACCTGATGAGGTTCAACAAGGGCAAATTCAGGGTCCCGCACCTAGGGAAGAACAACCCCATGCATCAGTACAGGCTTGGGGGAGACCTGCTGGAGAGCAGCTCTGCGGAGAGGGACCTGGGTGTCCTGGTGGACGACAGGTTAACCATGAGCCAGCAGTGTGCCCTGGTTGCCAAGAAGGCCAATGGCGTGCTGGGATGCATTAGGAGGAGTGTGGCCAGCAGGTCAAGGGAGGTTCTCCTCCCCCTCTACTCTGCCCTAGTGAGGCCCCATCTGGAGTACTGTGTCCAGTTCTGGGCTCCCCACTTCAAGAAAGATGAGGAGCTACTGGAGAGAGTCCAGCGGAGGGCTATGAGGATGGTGAGGGGACAGGAGCATCTCTCCTACGAGGAGAGACTGAGGGAGCTGGGCTTGTTTAGCCTGAAGAAGAGAAGGCTGCGAGGGGACCTTATAAATGCTTACAAATATCTGAAGGGTGGGTGTCAGGAGGATGGGGCCAAGCTCTTTTCTGTGGTGCCCAGCGACAGGACAAGTGGCAACGGGCACAAACTGAAGCACAGGAAGTTTCGTCTGAATATGAGGAAGAACTTCTTCCCTCTGAGGGTGACGGAGCACTGGAACAGGCTGCCCAGGGAGGTTGTGGAGTCTCCTTCTCTGGAGATATTAAAGACCCGCCTGGACAAGGTCCTCTACAACCTACTGTAGGTGACCCTGCTTCGGCAGGGGTGTTGGACTAGATGACCCACAGAGGTCCCTTCCAACCCCTACCATTCTGTGATTCTGTGATTCTGTAATACTGTTCAGCTGGCTTTGGATCATATATCTCCTTATCGTGGCTGTTGTTTGCAAGAAAGTTGTCAGAATTTCATGTGTTGGAGACTTCAGCTCCTCAGTCAGACTTAAGTGGAACGGGCCAAAGCATTCATAATCTATGTGTGTGAGCTGCTTACAGAAAGCAGTGCAGCCAAGTAATGCACATTTCTACAGGAAATTGCTAACATTGAACAGGAAATCTGTAACCAAATTCCCAAGTAACTATCATGGAATAAAAAAGTTCTCAGGAATATTTTACGGTGAATATTTTTACAATTTTACCATAGTAAAAAGGTGAATTGGAAGGGGAGACGAGTACATGAGATTCATTGCATTAACCATTTAACATTTAACTCTTTCCACACTCTGAACCTGTGATAGCTCTCTTCCATTCGGATCCTATTTATGCTACTGGACATGAGCAACTTTCCAAGTTCCACTGACTACTCTGGCTTGATGGTACCTGTTAGACATCATAGACTTGATAGACATGACAGCCTGCCTAACACATCAAGGATGGGCAAACACCACAAAGCATTTCTGGCCTCAAATAATTTTGGAAAAAATATAATTAGATTGAAAAATGCACTCGGTCTTCTTTTCGCAGATCCTTAGAGAACAGGCACTACGGTAGAATTACTCCAAGAATTATTAGTTGAAGAAGTATTCAGCACATTCAAGCAATTTCCTTTTATTTTTTGAGGCATTTTAAAAATCATGAACACTGGTAGCGTTTGTAAGCACTTACTGAATACTGGGTGGGTTGAAACTACACCACGTCTCTCTTTTCCCAAAAAGGCATCCACTGCATGTGCTTTGATGCTGATCCAAAAACAGCATTCTGTGTTTGTCTCATGCTGGAGGGCTTTTGGCTACTCTATGCCATAATGTACCATAGCAAACAGAAAAAGGCATGTGACAGTTTGCTACATCTGTGCAGGGAGAAGTCATTCATCTCAACCTGACACTTCTCTCTTTTCCAAAGTGACACTGCAATAGAGAAATTTGCTTGCTCATTTATGGGAAGAAGAATAAGCAGTCCTGGCAAACAGAGATGAAATTCATTCATACAATACATAACTCACAGTTCGTACTTTCATTAAATTTCCATGGATAGTGTCCCACTAATTACAGCCAGAAAGCTACATTTCTAAAATTATTTTACCATTGAACTGTAAAAAGGGGTTCTGCGAGGTACTTTCAGAGACATTCTGTAGCATCAGGAGTAAAAATAGCAGTACTTTCTTCAGAAAAATTATAGCTGCCAGTTCCAGATTTTCCGTGGTAATTAACCTAGATGCACTCAAGTGATGAGTACTCTCCCTAATGACTCTATTGGTTCAAAAAGGGAACATTTTCCTGTGATCTCCTCTGACAGTATCATCAGGATGTTGTCAGTGCAAACAATACCCTTATCTAGCTTCTTTTCAAGTCACCTGATTAACTGGAGAAAATAGAAACAGAAAGAAAAGAGCATGTCCTTGCACAGAGGCTGTAAATGTCACTGAAAGGCCAAGGGACCAGTTCCACTTGTCCTTCCTTCGTTAGCTCAGCTTCTCCTGCTGAAGTGGCGGCTTACTGGGGTGCTTTATTCCCCAGTCTCTCTGCCAGAAGGTGGATCTTTACTGTTAGAAACCCAGTTCATGTATCCTGATCACAATGGCGCCTTTGTAAATGGAACAGTGGGTACAGGGCTTGAAAAACAACTTTCCTTCCCATTTAGAACCCTATAGGCTGATTATTCAATAGCACAGTGGTAACATAATGCATTTTCATTTACTTCACCCTAAATGTATGTAAATTAAAGGGTGGGTTTTTTATTAAAAATAACACTGATGTGTTTTTTGTTATTCAGAAAAGAAATTGTATTAGTGAAAAACAGCCCTAATGACATTTCACATTCAAATTTGCCACTTGCTGGAAAAAGGCAGGTCTCACCCTGTGCTCAAAATATAAAAAATAAATACAAAATCTCTACTAATTGGTGCTGTCATCCATATGGTTAGTCCATATGTGTATTTCACTTGTTTTAACTTATGATTGTCTCTTTAGATGTAAGATTGCATTCTAATTAAAAATATTGCTCTCTTTGCAATGAAAAATGGATCTGAAATGTAGAATCGCTACACGCCATTCCTGGAGAGATTTTGGGTGGAAAAGTATCTTCTTTACAGGGAAAGATTACATATTCATGACAGTGTTTAGTGCATTAGCAAACCAGGGACATTGCAAGATATGGCAACTTGTCTGTAACATTTGAATTTTTGAAGCACCTGGGGCTTGAAATCTAATCTTATTTAGCCCAAACATTTAAATGGCTATATTGTAAGAACCTGCTACTGTGCCCCTGTTTGAATGTTTGGCTTCATAATCAAATCAAGTAAAGATACTCCTCTTTCAAGGCTGACTCACCTGTGTGAGTTCTGCAGATAAATGATGGATTGTCTAGGTAATTATGGAGTATAGAGAGATAGTGTATGAGCACAGATTGAAGTATTTACTCACATCTAATCTAAACTCCTTCTAAAGCTAGAACATTTACCAGTCTTCTCAGTTTTCTCTTTGAAGCTCTTCCCATCACATCTCAGGAAATGATAACCTCACACACAAAGGATCAAGTATATAAGGAAGATGGAAGGAAAAAAAAAAAAGACTTTGACTACATGTGTTGCTGGCAAAATGAATGAAAGCAAATCAGAAAAATTAGAGTTTTGCATTTTATTCTCAAGATGTTCAAGCCTATTTTTTTGTATTTCATAATAAATATTTACATCATCTAGTTCAAGCTCTCATTTTTGCTACTTTCCATTCCTGTTACAGTTCTTTAGATTCTAGTGGACCATGTCTGTCATGAAGGTCATCTCTGCAGAGGAAAATATAATTGCTGAAAGAAGTAGAATCAATCTCATGGAGAACCATAAAAATCAGAAAGAGACCTTGAACTGGGGATCAGAATTCAGTGGGGCGAAAAAGTGAAGAAACTCTAAGATGTGTTCACAATTGACCTGCATTGTCAAGCAGGCAGTCTGCTGCTTCCTTGATTAGTTGAAGCTCTTTCCAAGGCAATTTGTTTCATTCCAAATATACTGAACAGAAACAATCGAGCCTTGAAGTCAGAGCTCTGTAAGTCCATAGGGCCAAACATGAGTTCAGTCACAGAAAGAAAAACTGCAGATGGAAGGTCAGAAACGTTTTGTTGATCAAGGTGTTAGGACATTGAGCAGCCTCTAAAAGTCCAAAAGAACCTACTAAATGGGGAAGCAATTTAGGAACCTGAAGGAAGATACTCTGCGCAGTGGAGGAAATGGTAAGTAAGCAAGTTCTTGTGAGAGCTATCCCTGAATTCATCTGTAACTTTCTGTTTTTAACCTCAGTGCCAGTGAAGAACTGCAAGATGCCCTTGTTAAGCAAGATACAAAATAACGCTCAGAAAGGGCTCAAGGAGAGATAGATATGTACTGCTTTTGTCTTGGCCTGTGTTTTTCCAATATCTTTGTCATCTTTTTGTCAATTTTGAACACCCTGGAAGAATTAGGAGTTTTCTGTTAATCAGTGGGTGTGAATAAATAAGGGAGCAAAGCAGCTCACTTGGCTTTTATGAGAGGAAAGATACCTTTGTCCAACCTCTTCCGTCACTTGGGGACTGGGTTGCTTTTATTCAGTTGCCAAAGAAAGTGAAAGTTTATGGTAGCACTTCTCTTCAAAGAACAAGGATGGATGTGAAGTTTCTGTACCATGTCTTGGATTTAAATTTGATTGGTGCTACTGACAGCTGGCAAATCACAATAAATTATGTTTGTGCTGGTCCTCAACCACGTTACTGGGAATAGTAACATCAGACTAGGTGGTAACTTAAAAGTTCAATAGCTTGGTTACTGGAATGGTTTTTGAGAATTATGGTTGCTATATAACCTAATCTCTACTCTAGGTCTCTCTGGTTTTACTTTTGGGTGTAAAGACTGCTGTGGTCACAAGTAGCAATTTCTTTCATGGCATTGTTCTGCCACTGGGGGACAAGGAGGAGCAGTACAGTAACTTTTAGAAGAAAAGGCATTACATCTTCTGATACTGAAATCAGACAGTTCTGCCTCGTGATCCAGGAGTCCCTCTTGAACAGAACAAAAATATCGAGAAGTAACAGTCCTTGAAACACAACAAATGCAGTTTCAGGGCTAAAGCTTTGAATTCTGAATTAAACAAACATTTTACACTGTAAGGCATACTATACTTGCTGAACATGTTTGCCTTTCCTTCCCTCACCTTTAGTATTAGTTTAAAAAATGTATCTTTATCACTTTTTTCTCTGACTTCTGCTCTTCATTCTTTAAGTATTTTTGTCCTGAAACTGTCTCTCACAGGTAATGCCAGAGCTGCAGAGAAAGAAGTCCACTGACAGGTGTCTACTGTTGTAATTAGGGAGCAGCACAGTACCTCAGATGTCTTACTCTTTAGAATTTTTCCTTAGGAAAAGCTGGAAAGCAACACAAAAGGATTTTCTGTGAAGACATCAATCCATACTAGATATAGCACAGGCCTTGTTGACTTGCACAGTTTAGCATACATAGTGTTTTTTCAAAAAAGAATGAGCCTCTATGGTCTCTATTTCTAAAACAAATTACAAGACTTTACAATTCTAAAATAAAAATGTATTCTCATTAAACATTTTAAATAAGCACTGCTTGACACCTCAGCAGTGCCTAATTTGGATACGTCAATGCCACTCTTTTATTTATGAACTGGTATAGTGAATGAAAGTCCATGTGTGATCATTCATAAGAAGTGATCAGCTGTGGATGTACATTTCTTTGAAAATGAGGCCCAATTTCACAGCAAACACAGCTATAGCAAAGGAAACTGTCTCAGACTCTGTCTTACATTCTTCTGTCATATAATAAGTCAAGGTTAATCACTAATGAAAATAAGCTGTGAAGCACAGCTACTGATTAAACATCAAAGCCATCTGTGCCATGTCACTAAGGTCCAATATAAAATAACCATAATTATTAATACCTTTTGGTATGGCCTAAAAATTATTACTTGTGAAATGAATTTTCCACATGTAAACTCACTTTCAAGGGACAAAGTAGAGGTCTAAAAAAGCCTTTATGAATTAATGTTGGAATTTAATTAAATCCATAGTGCTGCCTAAAGTGGATCCACAGTCACCAAGTATGCTGAAAAAGAAAAACTGTAAAACTAATTTTCTGTGTCTTACTGGTATTCTAATATGAATAAAAGCTATTAGAGTAATAAACTCAGTTCTAATTAGAAACACTGGAACTCTCAAAGAGAACAAAGTCTGGAGTTCAATAAATGCAGTATTTTTCGAAGGGCATATATGAAGTGGAAGTCTCAATTTCACCTATCCCATATTGTGTGGAAGAAAATGTAAAAGACCAGAGAACAATCCTAAGAACTGTAAGTGAGAAAGGAGAGTGGTTGCTCTTGGCAGTTGCCCTTACAATGCTTTATAAACTTCACAAGATAGAGTAAAACTATCTTATTGCAAATAGACTGGCTGAGCTAAAAAACCCACTATGATTCTGCATGGACCACACTAGCTTTCCGAAACCTGGTGGTGTAGCATCTGCATAAGAAAAATGCTCACAGTTATATGCCACTTTCTTAGAAGCGATAATATAATAAGGCTAGGCAAAATCTGAGCACAGGGAAAAGTGGGTTTGTATAAAGGAAACACTTGCTACCAGTCCCACCTCAAAACTTGCCTGGGAACACTGTGAGTTATGAATTCCTACATGCCCAGCAGGCCAATGCATGTACCTCTTGTTCGGAGGCAACTGCAGCATCTCAGCAGGATCCAGCTGTGACCCATAAACACTTGAAGGTTGCCCAACAGGGTCCACTAAAGGGTAAATGCATGCTGATGGAATCATAGAATCATAGAGTCATTTAGGTTGGAAAACACCTTTGAGGTCATCGAGCCCAACTGTCAACTGAACACTGCCACATCCACCCCTAAACCATGTCCCTAAGCACCACATCTACATGTCTTTTAAATATTTCCAGGGATGGTGACTCCAGCTTTTCCCTGGGCAGCCTGTTCCGCTGTCTGATAACACTTTCAGTGAAGAAATCTTTCCCAATATCTAATCTAAACCTCCCCTGGTGCAACTTGAAGTTGTTTCCTCTCATCCTATCACTTATTACCTGGGGAAAGTGACTGACCCCCACCTCGATACAACCTCCTTTCAGGTACTTGTAAAGAGTGATAAGGTCTCCTGTGAGCATCCTTTTCTCCAGACTAAACAACCCCAGTTCCCTCAGTTCCATCATGCATTATTTGTGCACCGTAGAGCTCTTCCTCTTGTTCTTACCTCGCTTGGAAAGCTAAAGGGATGGGTTTTAACGACTTTGCTTATCACTTGTAGACTCTAGAGATAGTAAACAACCACGCCATTTTAAATTGGAACACAATTAAAAGTAAATCCAACAATGCATAGCCAGTTTGTAAATACCCCTACAACAAGGTGAGACCTGACATAGGCATGTGCTAGTCTCCTCTCCCACATGTTCCTACAGAAGGGAAGCACAGCTCTATGTCCCAGGTGGGGCATGACAGCAGCCCCTTCCATGTAATTCCAGGCACATCTCTGATCACCTGTGGTACTTCTGGCCTCAAGGATTACGAACACCCACTGGCTGATTGGTGAGACGCAATGGACCAGGGTATGAGCTGGTAGGCCCTTTACAACCTAAAACACTACAGTTACAAGTCTTCAGACAAACTCTGCAGTAATACATCACATTAGTTTTGCTATCTATATAAAAAAATAGGGGAATGCAGACTTCACTATACATGGAGGGGATAGAAGACCAAGTATGCACCATTAAAGAAGGACTACCAGTAATTAAAGAACTGTAAGTAAAACAAACTTACTGTTTTCTTTGCCTGCTTTTGTACCCTTTCAACTCCAATGAAACAGTGTCACATCAGGTTCTATTCATACCATACTTCATCAACCACTTACCTCTATGAGCATTTTATATAGTGTTTTTTATTGCATGGGGACTAAACTCTTCCTGATGTCATTTCATAGAAGTCCATTGAATTGTACCACGAATTAACTTGGCCCTGCACCTCTGCAGCTGTGTGGAAGATATTGGCTTTTCACCAAGATCACACAAAGATGGAAATATTCATTTTCCAACAGTAATTTGCAACTTCCGCATTTGTCAAAAGCAAAAAGCATATTTTTACTTCCTTATTTATTTTTCCCATGAATAGTGTTTTGCAAAGCACGAACAGAAAAAACACAAATAGAAAATATAGCTATCTCCAGCCATAAAAATTTTCTAAATTAATGAAAACTTCCAAATATGTTAAAAGACACAATCTGAATGCTTTGAAGTGATTTCTGTAATTCACAGAATTTTGGGAAATTCTGTTCTCTTTGAAAACCTAACAAACTCCTTCCTCTGCTTTCACAGTGGTCCTTGCTTATGGCAACAAACATTCACACCAGCTATTTATCTTTCAAGCTCAGGCCCTAGAATTTTAGTTTTGAAAGCCTGCTATTGAGACCCATGGAGACACGTGCAGAGATGAAGTTGGGCAGGAATGGGTGCTGACACTGAATCAATTCAGTCTTTAAGAATTGGCTTGAACTCCATGGTCTAGCAGTATGCTATTGTTTACAGATCTACAGTCAACAAGGGCTGGGCAGAAACTGCAGATTGGAACCCATAAGCACAAATGTGCTAAATTAGTTGAGGGATTAACAGATATTTAAATGATCATTAAGAAGAGATACTGCTGTACTCTGCTCACATGTGAGCCATGTTCCAGTACAAAGCACAACCCCTCCTCAGCCTTTAGCACCACACTGCCTAATCTTTCTAGGGAGGGAGCTGCTTCGTAAGGCACGAAGACAGAAGCATCCACTCAGGGAGAGAGTGTGATAAAGCTGGCAGGGCTGCACTGACTGCGTGAAGGATATATTGGAACCTGTGCGTTCAGTGGACTCACAAGAGATAAAGGCTGCCTTCCACAGGCTTGCCATAATATGTATGGTCGTCAAGTAAGTCTTATATTATCCAAATCTCATTCTGCATTTTATCTGTCTTATTTCTCAATTTTAAAATACATTCATTGTACCTCCATCTTTTAAGCTCTTTTAGGGTCCAAGTTCTTTCAAACTATAGACCTACCTCCTTTACAGCTGGATTGTTTCATCAGGGTCTGTGGCAAGGATGCCAGGACTAATGACAAAGTCGTGATCCCATGGTTTTCAGAGACAAAACTTTCAAGGGCTTTATTAAAGTTTGGGTTACATCCCTTGACAGTATGCTGAGCTGTGCTAAAATCTTGCTACAGAGACTAGGGACAAGTCAATTCATCATTCTGTGCTCTTCTCACAGGTTATCATGCTCAGACTATGTGCCCCTGTACCAGTGAGTCCCTTCCACATGCTTGCTAGAGGTAGTTGAGACTTCTCCAGCAAAGTCAAAACTGCCTTTGTCAAAAGATAAATCCAGAAGCATTTCTGAATTCAAGAAAGTTTTGAAAAATATTATGAAATTGTCTGACAAAATTTTTCCAAGGAGAAAATTACTTTCCCACTTGAAATGTCATCATGCAAAATATCTTGTAGTGTGTGCAATTTTATATGTTGCATATGTACAGTGCTATATAACACAACTATATCTTGTTTTTAATACATACTTGTCAAAATATAACAAGACTGAAAGGTGAAGGTCAAACCACATGAAACTATTGCAGCCAAATTTTTTATTTCACTGAAATCAAAATAATGCCTGGATAGACTTTCAAAACTGAAATCCCAACTTTTTAAAGCTGAGAACGGAATGGGAATTTTTTTTTTTTGAGTTTTAAAAATTTTCATAGGATGGAAAATTTATTTTTGTCCAGCTCTGTCAGCTCATACATAAATAGATGAAGACTGGAAATGTGGCTTTTCCTTGCCGACTAGCAATAGTAATTTTTTAGTGGGGAGTCATCCCATTACCTTCCCCAAGCCAAGCTGTTTGTCAGTGTGGGGTTACAGGTCCAATAACCAAGGACTTGTGTCTTGGACGTGTCCCCCGCCTAACTGAGTTCTCAGAAATTACACATGATGAGCTTGATCTAGTAACTGCTGATTGCTACCCTGTGAAGTGCTATTGGATCTTCTCAGCTCCCACTGCATTTAGGGTAGAAAGAGCATCCTAAACACCTTATGAGGTCCAAGTATTACCCTGTCGGTTCTTTCAACAAAAGCTGAACAATGTCTTATGGACAATATATCACATTATTTATAGTAGAATTTGCTGGTTCCTACATATTTTTTCACTATTTCATTGTAAAGAAGCCATTATTTTCCACCAGCCTTGCTCCGTACATTTTTTTTTTCAGAAAGGAGATTTTACAAAGTGCCAAATCCAGTTGGCCTTAGTCATACCAAACAGCGTGCCACGCCAGAATTGGCATATTCTCAACAAAAAGGGATGTGTAACACCTGGTGGTGAATGCTTTTCTCTGTCCAGACAGAGCATTTTGTAGCAAAGATGTGGGATGCAACTTTCTGAGATGCTACAACAACTGTGTTTGAAAAGGTCTGAAAAAAGTTGAGCCCACCTGTGTTTCACTGACTTCAAAACAGATGAGTCGGTTTTCAATAGATCAACAACTACAGCCTATAAAATGAGAAGATCGGATTTGTCAGGTGAAAAAAAGTGATTAATACCTTCACATCTTCAATGGACAGCAATCATTCAGGTTTTGTTATTTTTCAGCTGCAGTGTGGCAGCTACCCAGGGCCAGCACTAGTGACACGCCATGTTGCTGCCGCTCCACTTTGCCTGGCTTTAATCTGAGACAGAAAAGCACAACCCCTAGCCTTTTTGCAACCCAGAGCCTGCCACTGCTGGTCCCTCCTGTCTGCAGGTAAAACCTGGCACGAATGAGGATGAGCATAAAAAGGAGGGAGCATAATCCCATTTTGGAAAATGTAGATATTATATCTGTAGATACCCCTATTGATTCCCAGCCCGCAATACTGGGGCCAATGCTTGAAAAATGGATGGATTTTGCAGAAGTAACAATACAAAGTTAGACACTACTCTATCCCATTTGTGATGAGCTTCGTTAAAGAAGATAAAAGCAATGTCTGTAGAGAAAATTCCCCATTCAAATGTCCCTGATGATCTCCTGTGATGCTTGCAGTAAATAAATAAATAACTCAGAGACAGTGCAGTTTGATAAGTTTTCCAAAGAATTTCTCACTACTTGTAGCTCTCTAACATGATGTACAGACATCACACTGGAGGAGCAGTGCTATGTGAAAAGAAAGGCCCTAGGTGGTCTTATACCATAATAAAAGGCTAATAAGAATATTTATTACTAAAAATATTGATAAAATACTAACATTGGAGCACCAGTGGGAGAGTAATGATTAAATTATCTGATTCAGAGAAGATACCTGTATTGTGTAATAAACACTAGCATTAGAGCCTGACTTGTAGTAATAATAACCAGCAACTGATTATAAGCACTTTGTCTTCAGTGTTTATTTGTCTGAACCTGGATATTGCTGCTTGGCAATAGTTGGACTCTAATTACTCCAGCAAGTTTTAAATTTACCAAGTGTGAGCACAACACGCTATGTTCTGTTTACTCAAGAACAAACCGATCTCATTCAGAGAAAAAATGCCTGGTTGCCTCACCTGACTAAGGAAAAAAATCAACTCAGCCAAAGCAAATAAAGCTGACCTTTTCTGTTTAGTTGCCCATATTGCACTTACCTGAATTATTGTCCAGATACTACACTTCCAGGAAGCCTGGTAGTAACCTAAACTATGGAGGCTGCCAATAAAACTTACTCTTGACAAGTCTTTAGAGAAATAAATTTCTTTTGAAAGGTAGTGTATTAAGAAATGCCAGTCATCTGATATTGCTATGAGTTCCCAGGCAGCTAATGAGCGGATGCTATCTTTTCAGAGGGTTGGGGTTTGTGGGGTTTTTTTTTGAGACCAGTTGCAGAGGAGAAAAGAGATAGGATCAAACATTTGCAGGTAGCTCATTAGCACCTCTAGTGTTTTCCTAAGTCTTTGCTAGATCAAATGCAACTCCTGAATAAATTGTGTATAAACGTCACATTTAGGAAAGAGCTCATCCTTTTAAAGGGAAGAAAGACCCTTTTATAAGGATGAATTAAACTATTAGATTTATAAATATTCCCTTAAATAGACATTTATAAATATTTTTAACCAGTCAGGCATTATTTGATGTGCCTAAAACCTGTCCTATGGACTTTGCTATGACGGGTGCTGGAGAAATGCATAATTAAAAACGAAAAAGCCTTTTAGAGCCTGTTTACTTCAGTGACTACTGTGAAACAAATGTTTCTTTCTCCTTGCATCGCCCACCCACAGAAAGGGAACAGAACAAAGATGGCTCTGTCAGGCCTTTCTCCACTAGAGAACGCCTTGAGAGGCCAGAATGTATTAGGGCCCTGCTGAGACCATTCAGCTTCACATAACACTCATACACACCGTACAACTAATTACATGTCAGATTAGCGATTTCATTATTACCACACTACCACTAATTAAAACTGCTTTGATATTGCTCAAGTAGTTTTGTGTGTTTACACAGTTTTAAAGTCTCTTTTTTTATTTTTTTTTTTTTGAAAAATCAAATTAGTATTATTTAAAGGGTGAATATAACACGTTAAGGAAGCAAAATCTATCCTGGCACTTTTCTCCTGCAAGTCAACTTTTTTACAAGTGAATTCTAAGCGCAAAGTCCCAACTGTACCTTAATCTGCAAATTGATAGATTCATGTCAGCCTTCCATTCCTAACATTGCCCAAAGCTTAAGTTATCCAAGTAAGTAAATAACAAAAGTTACATCATTTTAATCTACATTCATCATTTTAATTGCCTGTATCTTCACTCAGACAAAGCAGCACTGTAGTTTTATGGTATTTGATTAATGAGGGCAAGAAAATTGAAGTTTTGCAATAAAACTAAAAAAAAAAAAATCAACAGACTTTTATAGTTTTTTCCCTTATGATTTTAATTTAATGGCTCGTGTTTTCATTACTGCAGAGGCTGTACACTTTAGCTTGCAATTATGTCCCATCTGTGAAGCACTGTGTTATTACAGTTTATTCTAGTAGCTTTTCAATCACTTTTGAGTTGTGCTTTACAAGTATTCTTGCAGCAGGTGGGCTTACTGGCATGGGACCAGAAATACACAAAGCGCAAAGCTGGAGTTTAATGGCAGCCATATGCATGTGGCACAGAGCGCCAGCCTTCCCCCATATGCTGCTAAGCAGCCCCTTCAGCCTGCCAGTCACTCTTCTTACTGACTACAGTCTCTAAGTAGTTTTCTGCCAGGGAAAAATATACCAAGGCAGCAAATTTCTCCAGTGCACCATCCTTATTACTGAGACAACCCTGTCATTAGCAAAAGCACAATGAACCTGATCTGGAGATGCATACCAATTAGGTTGCATGGAGCACTTTTCCTTCTTATCTCTATGGAAACTCGGCCTCCCTGGCTGCAGTGGACAATCAGTAATGTTTCATCCACCCATATGTCACCTAGTTAACACTGTACACTTTTATGTGAACCAAAAATCTGCTCTAAACCTCTCAACAACGCAAAGTAAAGAAATTAAAGAAAGGGAACGAGCAAAGTGCCCTGCGTGTTTCTGAGCAAGTGCGCCCTTGCAACATACAAACCTGCACAGTCAGCACTCCTGGCCGCAGATAAAACAGCGAGAATTGTAACTTTAGCTGTAGCGAATGCAAAATCTACATTTAATTTTTCCAGTTCTAAATCTGAGGGAGCCTGTGTAAATAACTCGAAGCCAACTTCCCTATTATAATATGTACAGTCTTTAAAAGATCATAAAAATGCTGTGCCACCTGCTTTGTCCGGGAGAATGTTTTACGCTACTTTCCCCCACTTACCATCTTTAAGTCTATTTTTCCCCCACCTACCTAGGGTATTAAAAAACCCCTAAATTTTTATCCTGAGATTAATGAATGTTTCTGTTCATGTTTGCCTGACTAAAGAAGGTGGTCTTTGGGAATAAAGAAATGCATCTGATTCATTCCTTCTCTGCTTGTTTTTACGCCCTTTTGCCATTTGAGGTTTTGCTCTCATTTTTACATTTCTCTTTGTTTAAAAACAGCAACAGAAGGGACTGGGACAAGATTGCCGTGGTATTGATTTTAGCCGCTACATGTTTTGTCTGCAGTTTAGCGTAAGAGAATGGGTACCAATAGATATGCCATAGTTGAATCAAGAGCTGCAGTTTTGATAGTATGCATACTGTGTACATAAATAAAATACAGCCTCTTCAAGGCAAGAGAAGGTGCTTTTTAGCTGTTTACAACTCATGTTTCTCACCTACAATGTATCACCCCCATTTGCTTTGTTCTACAGTATTGTTTATTCATTTTGTACAACAGATAGTAAATAATAATGTGTGGAATAGCTATACTCCATGTCCTTTGGGCAGCAATACTTTACTTAGGAAAGAACGTCATCTTTATAGCAATACTTAATTAATAATTAGCAAAGGAACACCTCATAGATGCATGGAATATTGGTAGAAAAATAGAACAGGTCACACACGTCAAAAGGAAAAATAGCAGTATCCTTTTGAAAGCATACAGGTCTTGAGTGAGTACAGACTTTGAGAATACTCCAGATTAAATGCAATGAATGTGTTTGATATGGACAGTGGCACGTCAGGAGAGGTGAACTCATATTCCACATGAACAAACATTTAAAGAATCTGAATGCAATTAAAATAACATCCATCAAACAATGGATGTTGAAAAACAAAGCCAAGCTGAGAACTGGTGTTGACTCTGGAAGCTGCATGAAAAGAAAAAGGAAAAAAGAGGAACTCAAGGAACGCTGGCTTCTCTCGCAGAATTGACTAGACTTATGACAGTGCTGTGGATATTCCCATGATACAGTCACTTATAGAACATTTATTTTTTATTATAAAAGCAATTCTGGATATGTGTAAAATTCTAAGTCTGCTAGTGGGAGCAATTTAAAACTGAATAATGCTGTCCTGAGGGGATTGTACTACTCTTTGGGCTTTGTTTTTAGGTTTAACTCATCACAGGAAATACTTCTTCTTCAGAAGTAATTATTATTAGTTGTGACCCTTGAGAACAATGGAGAAAGAGTTAGCAGAATTGTGAGGGAGCTGTTCATTCAAATGTTAAATACACTTTTAGGAAAACAGAAAGGACTAGGAATTGGATTGAAATGGGCCAGCAGAATTTTGGTCAGTTTGGTCAGGGTTATTACCAACCTGCCATTCAGCTGTTTATGGGTTGCTACAAGCAGAGATTCAGACAATTTCTCCAGAGATTTTATTTTATAGATATGACAATATATTTTCTATTTTTCAGTAAAAGATGTCATAACTGGTGTGAGCCTTATCTTTTATCAGTTAAACAGAAAAAGCAAGAGAAAATAACTTAAATATTTCACCTGTTTCTGTTTCAGATGAGAAATCCGTTGCGTTCCTCAGCCTGCAAAATGAGCTCGGGTATGCTTGCTGCATTTGTACCCTATAGCCCTAGAAGGGTAATGTTACAATAAGGGCCCAATTCAGTGTTCAGTGAATAGGGTGAGGAACACTCTTTTTTAAATGCGCTTCTTTTTTTTTTAGAATGCAGTCATTATTTATACACATTTTAGTCTCAAAAACAATAACTGAAAATACACTGTGACTTCTGAGAAACAGAGAATAAAAATGAGAAAAATTATTTTATATCCATGGGATATTTATTATTATTTCAGAGATAATTAAATGCCTTAAAATAAAGCATGTTGCTAAATAGGAACCATAGCTATTTGATGCAAAACCAAAACATGTTCTATCGTGGCCAAATACGAACTATTTACAGAGGATGGACATGTATACAGTAGAATAAAATAACTACTGTAGGGCTCAGAGTCCCTGGAATTTCACAATCATTCTTGTTAACTTAGCAGCTCTATCATAGTTATGTGGTACCTGTCATTGCGTAATGAACCACAGTAGTCCTCATACATATTTGGCTTTCAGGCTATGAAGACATCTTCCTAGTACACCTTTTCAAATCTGTCCTTAGTTCCTGCCAGAAATGACATTTAAATCCTTGTCTCACATAAACCTTTTTTTTCTTGATGTATTTCACACTTTGCTTAAGGAGATTTCACAGACCTTTTTTTTCCCCCCAGGGGATTTAATGAGATACTTTTGAACATGAGGGTAAAAACTGTTGCTTTGCCTTGCTGTTTATGAGGCTTGTGTATAAACCTTTGAATTCAGAACAGGTCAGTTTGGGATCAGGGGCTATTTCAGTAAAGAAAGGAAGGAATGTAATTGTCGATCTTCACAGGCATAGGATAAAATGGACTTCAGTCAGCATAACTACACTATATTTTTATTTAAAGATGTGAGGATCAGTTCAGTACAGCACGCTGTAATTTATTCATTGATATTATATGATTGGCACTTTGCCCCATTCAATATGTTTTACTTTCTGGTATTGCTGCACAGCTCAGTGGGCATAGTCTCAATGCAAAGCCAGGGAGACAAATTTCTGTGACCCGAGCAGTGCTCTGCTGAGGACTTGAGGAGAGACGGAAAGATGCTTGAGCTGTTTTTCTACTGTGTGACTTCACAGCCACACTGGGAACATCAAGGAGCATATGCTGGGTTACATCAACAGCAAAATTCCTGTAAGAACCAGCGAAAGTGCAAAAGGTTTAGCTGCCTTCTGACAAATCCAACCTAACTTCAGGTACGTAGTTGAAGAGCTGACTTAGGAGCTTGCCAAACTCATCTCCCTCTATAGGCAGTGGAGAAGAAAGCCTTCAGCCTAACAGCCACCTAAGTCATCTTCTGAAGGTGAACTTCTCTCTCCACGGGGTCTCGAAAAGTCTGGGACAAACACATTCCTAGCATTAGCTCCTCAGCCTAACTTTGAGTGGGAGGAACCTAGACATGAGTGACTGACCTTTTCCAGAACAACATGTCACGCTGTGGCACCCCTGCCTTAGGACTAAAGGAGAAGCCTCACTTTATTAACTTTGCAGTTAAAATACTGCTGTATTAGCGGGTGTTTCGTTAGAAGGAATTTACCCTTGACAGAAGCAACCTAAGTGACAGGTCTACAAAATGAAGTTGTCTACTTACACTAGTCTTTACTGAAATGGCCCTTCAATTTCCAGCTATTTGAAACTGTAGTTTCTTTTTCAAGAAGGCCAAGTATGGCTTGTTATAGACAAAATAAAGGAGTTTTTTCTGGGTTTTTTTCTTCTTTTTTTCCTGGGGCACAGTGGGAGTACTGCCTAAGCCGATCGCTTCTAATGACGTTAACTGCTGACTAATATTGAATTCAACTTGGGTGTAAAATAAGGCAACATGGAAAGTTACTGTGTAGTTGTCTGTCTCTACCATCCCACAAGAAAGCAAAAGCTATTCAGCAGCTAACGGTCTAATATGTACCTGTAACTAAGGGGAAGAAGTCATACAAGTATAATAGGGAAAATTAATTCTGAAAATCCAGAAAATGTAAAAGGCAAAAATTTCCTCGGGAAGCACTGAAATGCACAATCATGGTCATTACGCAGCCTCAAAGTCCGCTCCTGCCATGCATCCTGAAAACAACTAGAAATGCAAGTGTAACTTTTGCATCCAGAAAATAGGTTTTTTATTATTTATATACCCAAAATGGAAAAAAGTGGTTTTTTCTGCAGTTTTACAGCATCTAGCCTAAAGGTATGGCATGTCCTTCATTATTCTGTCAGACAGGGACAATAAAAACTCTGTTTCTGAAAGTTCAGGGTTCAGCAAGTAGTAAAATTATTCAAGAAAACTAAAAATACAGCTTCAGCAGTTTTGTACATCACAGAGAAAGGATTTTCCAGTAAAAATGTCACTTCCAGAGGTTATTTAGAGTGGTGAAGTAGAATACCATGCATAATATACCAAGTATGGTATATTTGCTTGGAATAAACCTTTTTCAGAGTGAGTATTCTAAATAATGTCACTAATATGGAGAGTTCCAAAGTTAGTGTAGAGATGAAGTATCACAATTATTGTCAGAAATATTGTTCAATTTATGATATCAGATATGAAGTCAGCATTCAGGCTTGAAACATTCTTTTAAATTATTGTTAGACTGGATGGCAAATGTAGGCAATTTATCATCACAAATCCTGAAGATCTTACAAAAAGTCTTGTTCCAAAGATAATCTTATAGTTGAGGCAATTTTATGAAGGTAACACGACGATGTATCAAGGGCCAAGAGTTCATAACTACTTCAGTAAAACTAAGTGGAGTCTTTCATATTTTCTCATCTTTAATTGTGTTTCTCAGGTTTTTGGCTAAGTCATTCCTGATTATGCTTTTTGACACATAAACATTCATTTTAGGATCTGATTTGAAGCTGTTTGGATTAGCCTGTCTTTTTTGCTTCCATATGATTTGGCACAACCCATAAACAGACTTCATTGCGAATTTGCAACTTTACAAACCATTTGCTAATTTTGGGATGAAAACTGCTCCTGTGTTATTTATTTAGCTTCAGTTCGTGTAAATTAGATTCTTTGTTAGTTAGCGTTTTATGGTTATTGGTGATTGTGGGATATTTTTACCAGCACTTCGTTGGATGTTTATCCAGTGGAGCTACATAGCTGAGTACCTAAACCATATTGTGTCATTTCTGTTCCCTTCTTGAATGATTCAAGAAGCACACACATGCATGGGCGCACACACACACATATATCTACTTACAAGCACACTCATCTATATATATACACCTATACTTATACACGCACTTACATTTACTTGTGCCTATATACATACATATACTGATATGCATACAGGTATGTGCATTTGTACATGCACATAACCACACACACACATTCCCACCATGTCTGCTAAAATCAGTCCTCATTTCTTACAAAGAAAATGATTTCTCCATCCAATTAAATTCTCTACTTGTCCGTCGCTTTACTTTGTATTAGCATGCTCACAGAAAGGGGCTGTCCTTTGTGGAGTTCATGAAAGAGTGGAAATCAAGGCACTCCGATGAAGACATGATGAAGATTCACCCAAAACACTATGGGTCTTCTTCCCTGGTTACTGACTCCCTTGCTATTCTACGTCATAAGGATTCCCCTTGCTGTCCAAACTAGGGTAAGATGCCATCATCCCTTCTCCAGCAGCAGCGTACACATGCATGAGATATTTCAGGTGAACTTGCTTGCTTCCGCTGCATGGTACATGCACTATAAGAGAAAATTACTTGTCTTGCTTTTCTGCTTCTTTGAAAATGCCTTGCATGAATCTTTTTTCCTGGCTTATGTCCCACCCTTAACCCAAAGCATTTTCATCTTTTAAAGACATCATTGTCAGCCAGGAACACCCCAGGAGAATCAATAAACCCCCGTGGTAAATGCACACTTCTCTGGCTTGACATATCCAGCCCATCAAATATTCCTATGCCTAAAAGGAATGCAGAGCTCCCCTTCCCCATCATTAAATCCGTTCCTCAAATCAATGCACATATATTAATTATGTGCACAATTAACGAAACAAAGCAAATGCTTTAAAAGCAAATCCAGTATCCAGGCATAAGGGACCGCTGAAATAGGCAGTGTCCTCTCACAGCCTGGGCAGAAGACGTGCAGCGTGTTGTCTTCAGGGGCAGAGAAGGTACATGCCCCTTCTATCACCACTTTTCATTTCTGCCTGTCTGCAAGGTAATCTGAGGGAAGCAACGAGAAGTTGTGGCTATAGACAAGTCAGGACTGACCAGCAATTAGCCAGGCTGACGATGTGGGCTGCCTCCATACCACTGAATGGGCCATGGAGCTCAACTCTGCACTGCTAGGCAGTGTGACAGGTTTCTGGAGTGACGCTGGCCCATGTTTTCCATCTCGTCTGCTCCCAGCCATGCCTGGGGACTGTTCCCAGTAGCGGCTTGGGCCCGGCATCAGTTCCAGCTGCTGGTTTGCACATGGCCATCTTGACTGGGACCTAACGCCATGGACAAGGGTGGCTCTGCGACTGTCCCAGGATGTTTCATTTGCTGGTATGGGTGCAGCTGTATGGACCTACTTGCCCTTTTTTGCCATTACCTGCCTAATGCCTGTAACGGTGAACAGTGATATGCCAGCAATCTTCCAGGGTTAGCAGTTAGTGAATCTGGAATGCAGTATGTCTGGTGGGTAGCTGGAGAAGGCTAAAAGGACGAAGCGAAGGAAAGAAAATAAACACTCATCTCCCTTGCCCCCACATTACACTGGTTACTTAGACCTCTCCAGCAAGGTGGAAGAGCTATCCCGGTTTTGCACTTCAGGTATGTAGCTTCTCTAAGTCTGAAATATGGGATCACTCCAGCCATGTGTGACTTACATGAGGGCAATTTTCCACCCTTCAAAGGCAGAATAGTACAGCAGGAGAATATCTAAAAATGAAAAAACTGACAGTAGCAGCAACAGAAAAAGTCAGCAAAGGAAATGGTATTTACAGATTTTGTAATACATGTCGTTCAATAAGAGACGTGATCTCTCATGTAAATTGCAATGTTATCCGCTTTCATGATTTCATTCTGAGTCTTGTGATGTTTAGTGTTGTTTTCTTCCTTAAAGTTCCCATCTAAAGTGTTCTATGACTATCTCAGCTTGGGTTTTTTAAAAAAAAGCTAAGAACATAGTCCTGTATGTAAAGAAGAGTTTAAAATTGAACTCTCATTTCCCTCAATGGTGCAAAATATGCCAAATCACAAACCAAAAACTTGGGATTTGTTTGTTGTTGCTTTTACTATCTTCATTTGTAGCATGATTTGTTGTGTGGAAGAAAGCAATCCTGGCACTGTCCAACGACATCCAAGCGCCAAGACCACGTGCCAAGATGTCAAGACCACTTCAGGAAAGCATAGAGCCTAAGACAGGACAGACTTCCTCAGGGTGCCCTAAAATCTTTTGTGAGACTATTTCATTTGTTTGTTTCTAGCCTCTGACACTTGCAAAAGAACTGTTCCTTGGGAAGTATCATTTATGTGCAAAATTTCTAATTGTCCTTATTCTGGGTTTGCATTATTTGGAAGTAAAATTAGAAACATGCCTGTACATTGTGATGGAAGTGTTTTCTTCTATTAGGCATAAGAAATATGCAACTTTTTGTAGCTTTTTCCATTTTTGTCCCCATGCTGGCTGGATGTGCATAGGTAGTCCTTCCAGTGCATACTCAGTATTTCTAACCTATGTCTGCTTTCCCATAATTCAGACAGCATAGCAGGACAGTCTTCAAATTTTAATCAATAAATCTCAAAAACTCTGAGTTAAGCCCAGGAATGGAAAACTGCAGTTTAAAGATTTGAAAACACCAGAATTAACCATATATAAGCTCAATCTCCTAAGAGGGTCCTATAGAACACAGGGCTTATTATTAAACATTAAGACAAAGTGACTACTTAACATAGCCATTTACTGACTGGCAAATGTACATTACCTGCCTCCCTTTTGTACTGATGTACATCTGCTTGCTTCCCGGAAATCTACCTAAAAATACACTTTAAAATTGCGCCTATATTAAGACCACAGATAGCAAGTCACAGCTCCATCTGAGCAAAACCATACAACTAATGACACTTCAAAAATGAAGTTTCTAATGGAAATGCTTTTCTGAAAAAATATTGACCCCTTGAACACTGTAAGCACCACAACTCTCCCAATGCGGCCCAACCGAAAGCCTGCTGAAGCCAGTACAAAGGCATCTGTTGACCTGGATGGCCTTTGTACCATGCCTCTGGGGTTATCAGGGTACCGCTTCATTTACAGAGGGGAAGTAAAAATCCCTCTAAAGCACAGGGAGAAATTGTTATGAATCAGCTATTCAAGATTTGTACAGCTCGGTAACATTTTCTCTTTATGAATTTTCCCCTTGCAGGGGTTGTGCTTATTACTTACGGAACACATATAAATGGAAGCTCTCTGCATCATCACTATTTTTTTGCATTCATCTTACTCTACAAGTGCTATGACTCCATGGGGCAAGCTTTACGTGTAGGACTTCCCCTCATTCTGTGCGGATATAAACAGTTATGCTAAAGGTGGATTTTTCAGAACATCTGAATAAAACTGTCATTCCCCACCACTTCATACAATGTGCATGCAATAACATAGCCTAATACTTGTTTTTTAATAACAAATGAAGTGTAAGATTGTATTAGAGATGTATCTGAAGGAAAACATCCAGTTCAAATGTCCTCTGGCAGGTTAAACTGGAAAATCATAGGCTGACATCCCAAGTTACCTATTTTGTTTTCTTGACCTAAAGAGGACAAATCATATTGGATGTCAACAAAGATGCAATTTGTATGTAAGCCTCAGTTTCTTCTCATCCCTCCATTTCCCATGTACTTCCCACATACACCTTATCTGCAGGACTTCAGAACATTTTGTAAGCAGAAGTCCCAATTGCACAACTGGATCCACAGCGCTGGACACACAGTGAAGATCTCTTGGGTCTGGAAGTCCCAGCTGGTTTCAGTGGACGTTCTTGTCCACACAGGATCTGCATTTATGCAGAAAGACTGCACACTCAAGGCTTATCTACGAAAATCTGATGGAAGGTAGCAACCAAAGATCAGACTACGACATCAGCTGGTAAAAAAAGATCAAACCAAGAGAAAATTGGCCCAAAATAACCCTGGGAAAAGTGAAACTCCCCTATCTGTCCTTAAGTTCTGCCTGCTGTGGCTTCAGTATTTACTGATTAGTTGGAACAAGCACACCAAGCAAAAAACCCGAATTTTTCTTTTCCAGAAGGATTAAATGGTCTTCACCTCTGTCAGGATTTGAGGTAGCTAGCTCAAGTAGTTAATTATCTCAGAAATTTAACAAGGAGCCAGAATCTGAGGTCTGTGGAAATTCCACCTCTGCAGCGACCGATTCTTTCAAGTTTTGCCCGGACATGTCCTTACGTGCTCACTGATGACTTGACTTTTCGCACAGTATTCTATTTCAGTAATTTTTAAAGAAAGTAAAAGAGGAGAACACATAAAAAAGAGATATCCTTTCTTCTCCCATCTCTGTCCATTAAATGACTGATTCCAATTTAATGCATTGATGTTGAAGGTCTTTGAAATTCAAAGGTATGTTTCTCTTCCCATCCCTAATGGGATAATAGCACGTACTAATGCACATGCATTTGTTCTTTTAGTCACAATTTCATAAGAATTGCAAGTTGCAAACATTATCGCTTTATGATTATTGTGCAATTAGACAAAAGAAGACACATATAGAGACAGGCAAATGGAGAGGACAGAAGACTATGACATCCAATAATATAAGCTTCTTTTTTCTAGACTACACAAAGTTCCTTTTATAGTTTGCATATTTCTCAAATTCACCCTTTCAAAGAACTCCAAAAACAAATGCCTAAAATCTAGCAGTACTTATGTTGCTCATTTGCCCCCTCCTTAAACCCTTCACTTGATACACAGCAAAAAAAGAAAGCATGGTATCCTAGTATAGCCATGTAAAATGTACAATAAATTGTTTTAAAAAGGAAGCACTTTAATGCTAGCAAGCACCAGTGATCTGCTTCGAAGCTGTCACCAAAGGACGCTTTAGACATTAGAGTGCATTATTGGGTAGTAATAGTAAATGGCTGTATAGAATCTCACTGATTGTTGTAGCCATTTAATAATTTTCTTTCCTGTTTGCAAAATGGATAAATGAGCATTTTCATGCTCTTAGAACAAATAGTATAAATCAAAATTGATAAAATAGTTTTAAGCAGTTTTCACTTAAAAAATAATATTGTTTTGATCCATGGCAACACTCCGGCTATACGTAACCACAGCATATCTTCTTGTATTTACTTATATTAGCTCACTGCAAATTAAAAATGGAATTCTCTACTTCACAGTTTCAGGTTCATGGGAATCTGCTGTGATTGCCATCCATGAGTGAAAGAAGCACAGACCCCTGGTTTGGTATGCACCCAAATGGCCCTGCGTTGGCTCAGCAGGAATGGGGCGTGCTGTGGCTGGGCAATGCAGAAGACTGGCATGCCCTTCTTAATTTTCCCTCACATGTATAATAGCGTCCAAAAACATCTTTATCAGAGTAATTAAGACAGACTTCACTTAAACAGTGAAATCCTGTCCCCAAGAAAAACAAGGGGAAGGTCTGACTTTCCCAAGATCACTAAATCACCCAGTCCATGTTCGAGACACTAGCATTAGTCACAACACACAGAAAAAATGCTTCTAGGATTTCAGTTCAAAACATATTCCTGTTCAAAGGAAACACACCCCAAAACAAAACAAAACAAACAAAAGAAAACACCATGAAAAAAATCCCCAAAACCTCAAGAAGAAGGAAATTATAGGAAAAGCTTAATGAATTGCTCTTTCTGCCCAGCGTCAGAGACTGGAGTTCCAGAGAGTTCACTGCGATCAGTGATGTGCAGAGTGAGGAGCGCTACCACTGCTGCAAACACGAGCAGCTTCTGTCAGAAGGAAGCGCAGCTGATTAATCAACTTGATATTACCCGAACTGATTAAACAATGAGACGTCCTGGGGTTTTGCTGTCTGTCCTGATGAGTGCTCATCATAACTATTAGTACAAAACCCCAGCACGTCTCCCTTGGGAGTAAACTACCTTCTAATGTTTTTCCTCTAAAGATTAATTCCATTGTTATGGAACCTGTGTATTAAAGGAACTATAAACTAATCATTAGTCATTTTCAAACAATTTGACCTTTCTAGCTTTGCCTGGTGGAGTGTTTTTGGAAGAGGTCTTGTTCAGTTTCCCTTGTTCACATAGCTGGTTTACTCAGACAAATAGAAAAGGGACTGATATGTCTGCAGTATTGTGTTCATTTCTAAAGCAGAAAAAGTGGACATTTTTTAATGAACTTTTTTTTTCTGAAGTAATGTTTAAAGGATTAGCAGCTGTGGAAACCATGAAAACCTTTGCTTTGTTCGACCAAATGACCCAAACCTCTGCCTAACCTCGAATACAATAAGCTCTCTTTCTGAAAGATCCCATTAAACTTGAGTGTTACCTGCAAAAGGAAACAGTTTTTTAAACATGCACTCAAACAAAGGTTAAACACCGTATGTGTCTCGTGTCAATAGATCATGTCTAAACTTGGATAAAATTTAAAAGTCTTACTTGAAAGACATGGTCTTTGCATGTCTGAAATGGGTTTCCCTTGTCTATCAATCTGTTTTTTAACATGATTACTGGTCTGTTTATATGGCAACCATTCAGGTACAGAGAGCAAGTGTGAATAAATCACCCTAAAATACCTCTTTCAGGAGTTTAGAGAAGGCCCTGACTTTCTACATGACAGTATATCTTTGTAGGTGTTACGGAGTATCAACTATTCACCTTCCGTTAAGACCACTCACAACTTCCCTACATCCCCGCTTGTGAGAGATATTCAGTCTGACTGAGACCAAAGGCAGGAAAAGGCAATTACTTCTAACTTTGTATTCAGGCTTTTTTTTTTTTTTTTCCTGATTTCCAGTGATAGCAGCTTTTAAACACTTAACGGCTTTGTTAGCTTAAAACAAATTTATATCAATTATAATTCAGATGTCTGGATTCAAAAGTGGGAAATATTTTTTTTTAATCTACTAAAACTTTTAGCCCCCAGGGAGAAGAGTTTAAAAATAGCCTTATGCATTAAATTCTCAAGTCATTTTGACTGGATTTATCAATGAGCTTTCTACCATGCAAACCTCTGGATTTATTCTAGGCAACTTCCTTTCTCTAAGTTTTCCTGATATGTATGCTGGTCAGAGTAAACAAACCCATGAAAAACTACCAGTCCAAGCCCTTACCCACAAAGGACACAAAGAGCAGCTGGTCTGCTTCAGTCCTGCTGGCATAATGGCAGTAGGTTGGTGATTCTCAGCATTTCGGTTCCCCACAGGGGCGTACATCCCTGCATAAAAGCTTACAAAGTTTGGGGTTTTTTTCTATTCTTTTTTGTCTTTTTTAAAGGTGTGCACTAACTTAGAGAAATGACATAACAGGGCCCACTCATATTCATTACTTTCAAACTACCAAGTGCTCAGATGCAACAAATAAATCCAGAGGCAAGGGCTAAAATTTAAGTTCCAAATACTGCTGGTATCTTTCTGGGCTATTTATAAGCCTTAAATATGACAAAAGCTGTGGAAGTATCTGTTTGTTAATCTTCCTGGTAAGCACCAAAAACCAAATTATATTTTCTATTGGCTACCTAAAATGGATATCAGCTCAGCACACTGTTTTTTGTAACTACTGTTCTTTAGATGCTTATAATCTTCCTCAGTTTACATAATTGTGACTAAACACCTACGCATATTTAGGGAATTTCACACAATTACAATGTTTGGCATGACACAATTCCCCCCCCCCCCAGATAGTTCCATGCACCTGGCCATATAGCCATGGTAGCTAACAGGACTTTTGTTCATGATTCAGTATAAGGAGGGTTTTAGACCTTAACATCAACGCCTTTATTCCTTTGCTTCACAGCTACATTGTAATCTTTTAGAAAAACCTATTGTAAAAACTTGACTTCTTAATTCCCTTTAAAGCCAATGGAAGTTTTGTTCAAATAAGAAAAACAACCTGTGCTTTTCAAACTGTGCTCATGAAGCCCAGTGGTCTACACTGTGTTCCTGAAGTGTGTCTGAAAGCTACCTAAGAAAAGCCAGGCTATTACTATAGACTTTAATAGACTTTAACTGTACATGTGTGTGCTGAAAAATGTTATGAGGTCCTCAGTCTAGGAAGGGCTGACAATCTTTTGACTATAGAACTAAATTTACAGTTTGTGGACAAATCAGATCAGCTGAAGTGATCCCAATTAAAATATCTTTTCTGTTACCTCAAAACAAAATGAATCTGCAGATATTTTTCTCCATTAAAAATGTTTTTAGAAGTGGAGCTTTTATTTCAAACCTCCACCCCATGAAACAATTACCTTTGATTGTATTGCTGGCAATTTAAAATATGATCTATGATTAATCTTTTAACATGTTATTTTATAAGATTTCTCTCAACTGCAATTGCAGATTTTTAAAGCTGTGAATAAGGTCTGTAAGAAATCAGCTACTATACAAGTGTCATTAAAAACTAGCAATTTCAGTCACCTATGCAGTAGCTGACTCACAGTCAGCTTAAAAACATAAACAAGAAAGTCCAACCCCGTCCCCTCACACCCCACAAAAAGTGTTGCCAGCAAGATTTCATTATTTGTTTGTTTTCTAATCAATAAAATCTATTAGCAGACAAGGTATTGCAACTGCCAGAACATCAATACAACTGGTTTAACTTCAGATGCTGGTTGACTTGGGATGTCAAAGCTCCCACAGTTGTTGGGAGTCTGGCATTAAAAGAACAGATACAATCCTAAGCCCAAGTGTTAACAAAGCCTGCTGGCATCCCAGAGGAGATTAGGTTGCTGATCTTGTAAGGATCAGCTACTTACTTAGTGATGTTTACACTGACATTGATGTAGTGACAACCTGATCTAATTACATGTCAATAAACCACAGTCCTGATGCCCTGAGAAGATCAGGAGAGGATTACAAGAACTCCATTGCCAATCCTTAAAGCCTAAGGAAGCTACTCTGTGATTTAATGACCATGAATTTGGTAACTGCAAAGCTATTGTTTTAAATAGGCCAATTATTTTCATAATTAGATTGCATCACTCCCTTTAACCCCTTCACTTCCAAATTTTGTAAACATTCTACATAGAATTCACTGCCTCAATAAACACTCTAGAAACTCGTTTAGATGCCTCCAGGTCATTTATATCTCAGATTCTAATACTTCTTTGAGTCTATGCACTTTTAAAGGTTTTGTTTTAACTGTATACCATTATTTTCATGTTTCATAACTTCAAGTCTATGTCAATTCTGGCAGTCGCTGGGTGTATTTATCTCCTTAATATCGCCAGTGCTGGATGACCTATGCTGCAGTCTTAGTGATGTAGGGAGAGCTGCTCCTGCTTGGGGAAAGGTGAACTATCATCCTCAAGCTGGGAAACCTCACGATAGCTTTGCTGTATAAATCGTGACAAATTTCTGGCCTCTTGAACAAACCTACTTACTATGCATCAGACTATGGATGAGGCTGGTACCTCTTTTTAAGCACTTCCAGCTAAGAAAAGTACAATGTAAGTAGTCCAGCACTAGTTTGTGTTTTTTTAGGGTAGGTGCTATTGTGCTTGGAAGGCTTTGTTAAGCAAGATTTAACGCAGGGAAATGGATGCAGAGTTTCCCTTATCTTTGGCTTACAAGTATCGACTTGCTAGTGTCATTAAGTGATGAGTTAATTCGCTGCCCTTACTAAAAGCTCAGAAGATTTTTGAAGGTTAAACTCATTCTGAACACTGTGTCTGCCTCACAGTCAGGTGGGATTTTGTTTATGGTCTCACTAGCAAAGGCAAACTTCTAATATATTAGTGACGTGCAGGCAGGACCCTGCAGCACAGAATCCGCTCCGGGTACAAAGTACCCACAAGAGTTCTGCACAACTATGAGCAAGACATTTTACAAGCCCTGGGAGGGCGGGAGAAGCTGTTGGAGTTGGGGGCAAGAAACCTAGCTGTTTTTGCACAATTAATCTTCCTAGAGATTCAGAATATATTTTTTGTTTAAAAAGGAATGCACTATATTCTGTCTGTGCTGCTCTGCGTGGGGAGTTGAACCAGATGACTTCCAACTTAAACAATTCTATGATTCTATGTCAAGTGCCTAAATCTATATAAAAATACGTATTCTTTTCTGCTCCTCCAGCCTTCTCTCTTGCTTTCCCTAGTCTCTTACTTCATCATTTTATTCACCCTTCAAGTAAACTACTGGGTAGCTGTATAAAGCTTTCATTATGATATCCAAAGGTGCACAGCTATTTCATATTACTGGAAAGGACACAATCTTCAAGAGCAGTTGAGTAACTTGCAAGTCTAACACCCACTTTTAAAAATGACTTATGCTCTTTGAAAGTCAATGTTGTAGTGCTTTTCCATGGGAGATGACAGCTTTCAAACATTTCCTCCAATGCAACAAAAAGAAAATAAAGGAGGTTCTCTTTAATGGTAAGCTTTTGAATGATGAAAGCACTTCGGCGGATATGGACGACACTGAAAACTGGCTTTCAGGGTGTTTCAGTGGTTTTGCAGACAAACACGTTTTTACAGAAATAGGTCCTAGTGTGATCTTCACTTGATCTGATATAATTTGTGTTACAGATAAAACCAAAAAGGACCGGGTTCAACCCTGATAGATTTCTACTAGCCCTATTGAATTTACACCAGGGATAAACATGGCCCAAATTATTTCAGTGTGAGTATTTGAAAGGGCTACTTTCCATGAATACTTTGATTCTGCATACCTACAGTATGCTCCACAATATTAGTAATAACACCAGGCACTTAATGCTTTCATCTTCAAAGCACTTTGAAAACATTAGCCAATAGCAGAAACTCTTATGAAAGGACAGCTGATGAAGAAACAGAAATTTCTTGGAGGAATAGATAGATTTTGTTGTACACCAAATGAGCTTTCATAAACTCAGTATTTTTCAACTCATAAAAGACTGCAGAAAAAATATTTTGCTGTAAGTGTATCTAGATTTCATTACTGTAATATACTGCACGGACAAAATTCCTCTAGCGAAGGGTGCTGTATATCTTCCTGACCACAATGCTATGTTTGATGCTGCAGGATGCTGAGCTATCTGCTCTTGCGTCAGCAACACGTGTAAGCTTTTATTCATCTTTCAGTATATGGATCTGCTGTCTTCCCTGAGACATGCACATAGTTTCAGTTTAAGCAGTCAGTGTGGCTGCTCTGATCACCTGCTGAAGACTCCTGGCTCTTTCTAACATGTAAGGGAACTTAGGTTCCTAAAAGCAACAGTTCTGAATCCCATCTTAATTAGGCACCCAAACTAGATGATGTGGATGCCTGCTCTCCTCTGAGTGTCTGCTCCTGTGTCTGAAGTTAATTACCTGCTTATGGACTTTCCTGAGAACTTTGTGGATAAAACTGGTCTACAAAGGGGACCAAGAGCTGTTCTAGACTCTTTGTAAAGACACAGGGGAGTTGGTGGAAAGCCATTCATGTACAGTCAGAAAATATCAGCAAGGAAAAAGAATAACAGCATAGTAATCACTCGGTATTTAGTTCACTGGCTGAACAGCAACAGAACCTATAGAGTCTGTTTTCAGCTTCTCTGGTTGAAATGGGAAATGTGAACAAAAATATCTGTTTATTTAAAGTAAGAAAAAAAGAAAAAACCCAACAGCCCGAAGAAAGTATTGAGTGGAACTTGAAGTAGAACAAGTAACTTTTGAAGGTTTTAAGTCACATGAAGTTCAGGTTTGGCAAGTATCAAAATGAAATGTTTCTGGACACACAAAAAAATCTGGGAGAAAAAGGCCATTTATAAGAGATGGGGGAAAATACCCTTATCATATGCAGCATTATACACAAATTTTAGCTCTGTGTAATCATATAAATCTTATTCAATGTCACAATACTCTCCAATACTCCTTACCATACCTCAGTGGAGGGATGGTAAATTGGGGCTGTAGTTTTCCAATTTCTTCCTGGTTTCACCACAATATGAATTCCTGTAGCTAACGTTTACTTTTTGGGAGTTTTCTTATAAGGAAAGGGAGCTAAGTTACCAATCTACCTTCTTCCAGACACAGAGAAAGAAGTAGTGATGGATATGTTTTGTTATCATCATCAACCTAATTAGCTTCACCCTCCTCCACAGCTAAGTAAGAACTTGTAACAGACACATGATGAAGAATACCAATGGGATGGGAGTGTAATGGTGATAGAGAATACATCAAAAGAGGAACATCTTTTAAAGGCTAATATAAAGTATTAAGCTTAGAAGCTGAACCCTGGTCTGAATTCTGGGCTCAATATATCCATTTGTGTAATTTCCTTGCTTCTGAAATTAAGCATTATATAAATGTGTCACAGTGCTCCAGTTGTTCATTTCTTAAGAAAAGAAAAGCCCTGAGTCTCATTCTGCATATTTAAAGAAAAATAAATTGCCATCGAGAGATATAGGGCTGACTGAAATTGGTTTCAGTGTTTATTTAAAGTGGACTTCCTTTCACTGCAACATGGGCAGCATTAGGATACAGCCTACATGATCTCCACCTTCTTCAGTACACAAAATTACAACAGTGAAAAAACAGCATTTGGTAGGTAATTTTTTGGCAGTATACATTTAGCTTGCTCTATAAGATTACGGATTTTGATAGGGTATTTCTCCATTGTGTGTTACAGGTGCTATGCATGTAAAAACTCCTATGCATGTAAAAAAAGTATACTTTTCTGCAACCTCAAGTAAATGCAAAGCCCTCTGTAATCACAGCCACTGCTGTCACACAGCTTGTCAGTTCTTATGCACACAGCTTCATGGGGTCTTCTAATAAGTGGGAGAGCTTTACAATATTTGGAAAAAACACCACATATTTCAATTAGTACTGTCAAGATTTACCACACTCATGCTACTAAACTGCTTTCCATCAACACAAGTTGTAATGCTTATTAGCCAAGTCGTCCTAGCCGGTGCAATGAGCTATGCAGTCAGGATGTTTAGGAAGTTAGAGGAGTCACGATCTTTCAAGTGCAGCCTCAGAGCAGTTCTTTCACTGATGCTATTGCAGTTTTAGGTTTTCAGGGAGAGCAACAAATTAAACTCGTAAGGTAGCAGTCACTGTTTGCATTTTTATCCCTCATTTCTGCCTGACTCCCTCCATTTCCTAGGAGTTCCTCTTGTCTGTAAGGCACGCAATGCACGCTCCCTGCTCGCACACCTCTCTCTGCATTGTACCCAGGCAGGTGGCTCCCTCTTTTCAAGAACTTTTAGATGCTTCTATTGAAATGCACTTCAGTATTTGTTGTTTTAAAATCAGTTTCAAGTGTATAACCTATACTTCTTGAAACACTAAATGTAACAAATACTGTTTTATCACATCACACCTTGCCACTAGCAATCAAAGCTCTGCAGAAATTTTATTATAGTAGCTCATATAATCTGTATTGAAGTGAACAGATCTTGTTACTGGCAATTGTGTCAGTATCTTCTGACTCTTGGTCATACCATAGAGTTGCAGGGGAATTTCTTGGCTTTTCGGGATGATTTCGGCTCTCCTGGCAGTGCTGCACTTACCTATATTGACATTTGGAAACCCTGGTCTTCAGTAAAGATATTTAATTGTAGAGGGTCTGTGCAGAGGGAATTGCACAAGGTCACATTGCACAAGGTCACATTGCACAAGGTCAAAATAGAAAAGCCGCTGGGTGGGAGTAAATAAGAAATGCCAGCTAGTACACAGCTCCTTAGGGATGCTCACAATTAAATAAAAGAAGACCAAAGAGCCAGCTCAAAACCAGAACCCTAGTTTTCTTCACTGCTAAATTGTTTGCTCTCACAGTAACCTTTTATTTTTAAACAATTTCAGTAAATTTTCTCTGAGACAAACCTGAATATGTTTTGGGGATAATTTACTCTAGAAACTACTGCCAATAAAGCTTCACTAGATTGGGCTCATATCGGTTTGTTCTATCCCCCAACACTATTTTAGCTCCCTCACACAGCCTCATATCCCAAGGCATAAAAATCATGCGCCCTTTTTCATAGTGCAAGAACAATTTGGTGGTCACACAGAACTCACAGTATTTCAGATATTCTGAGTTGAAAAAAAAAAAAAGAAGCAGCATAAAAGCACTTCTCATTCACCTAGCATTTTAGTTCCCATTGTGGATTACAGGGCATCTAGAAGTATTAGAAGGGACAAAAGAAAACCAGAGGTTCCCAAATGCTGAGGATTTTGGAGTAGCTGAGCACCAGAGTGTATTGCAGAGACCATCTGAGTGCTCATATCAGACAGTGAAGACGCTGAGCTGCAAACAGAGGAAACTGAGCACTGAATGTATTGCACTGCACAACCAAAAGTAGCACACGTGAGGAAACATGAAAAGCCCCAAGTGTTTAGGAAGAGAGTTCACTTGTGGAGTTCACACTAGCTGGTGGGATTGCCTGTCAGTGTATGACCGCTGCACATTCGTGCAAGTTTTTCCAAGTCTGCCTAGAAACTGGAGCCATTTCTGCTGCCACTTGTCTCTACTATTTGCAGGTCATCCAAGCAGGAATCCAAAAGGCTTCACAGTTCTTCTCTAGAGAGACCTACAGATACAGCAGGATCACCCGTTCTTTTGAGCCCCTATTTCATTACCTTCCATCCAAGACTTCTTACCCATTGTTATTACATCAACAGTAATTCTTATAAAACATGCCCTCCAAATTGTTAAAGAAGTCTTAAATAAAAAAGGGAAGTTGTAGTAATTTTGTAGTTCATATCACTAATTTTAACACCTGGGACTACCTACTCTGTCATGTAATTCGACTTTCCTGGTTTTATATTTAAAAACAAGCAAAAATTACTTAGAAATAGATGTCCTGTATCTTAGCAGCTGTTTCTGGACAGGCAGATGCTACCTTGCCAGAGAACTCTGAGCAAACAGGAGACAGCCTGCAGAAGCAGAGAAGGCAGCTGCCTGGAAATATTCTGCTTCCTCCTGCGTTTCCTGGCACAAAGCCCACCACAACATGACAGCCACAACACCACATTCACTGATGAAGATGGGCAAAGGTCCTTCCCAACTAAAAGTACACATCGAGTCAAGGTGTCTTAATTAGGGTTGTAGTTGTTCCTATAGTCTATGGAAAGAAAAAAGGTGCTTCAAGAGGGTGGTTCAGTTCATTTCAGTTCTGAATCAGTTTCTGGAACTGTACATGTATCTCCACCGCTTAAGTAGGAACATTGCCCTCAATAAGTTATGTCAGCTGAGTACTAAATTTAAATGGGATGAATGTGGGCCAAAACCCCCATCTGCATTAAGTGACTGGGCCAATATTTTAGCTCATCTCCTTTTTTATGAACTGATGCACTGGCATACATTAGGGCATCAATTTGATTGTTCAAAGGCATGTATATATCTGCATAGGGCCTCCCAGCCTCATCTTTCATAGGAGGTCTGCATGGTTGCTGCTGCTGCTCAGAAAAGAACAGTCAAAGTCTTCCCTAAGTAAATAATTGCAGAAAGTAGAAGCAGAGAATAGCAGAGGCAATGGATTCGTAATTGCAGCAGAAGGCCACAGAGCTATGTAAATGAAATCTAATCTCCACAAAGAAAATCTGTAAAAGATTTCAGCATCAAACAAAAACTCACAAATGTTTTCTTTTCTTACAACCTCCATCTCTGTTCGAAGGAACTGCAAACCCTCACTGAGCTCACTGTGCGTAAAACTAACTGACACATTTCCCCATTAAATCCCATGTTCCAGGAAATGTAAAAATGATTACTTCAAAAGTAAACTTGTTTGTTTAAACACAGAAAAAACAGTCTGGGAAAACAGATTTTTAAAAAGTTGAGGACGCACCGTGCTGCGACCAGTTACTAACTTATAATTAAGGCATTGTTGCTCCAGCAAGAAGCAGAATGGGAATCTTCCTTGGGAAACAGAAGAGACCTGTTTACACCTTTTCTTAGTCAGAGTCAGCTTTTGCTTGTGATTGTATATTTTTTTATGGTTCAATATTTACAAAAAGACTGCAAAATTAAAAGAGATCCCACAGTTACAGAAGACAACATAATTATAAGGGTCAACTTGATAAGACATATAATCTTCAGAAACCTGCAGGTTTGCCTAATAAAATATTTATATCAGTCACTGTTGGACACCAAGTGAGAGCAATGGAAATGAATTCCTCAGGAGTAACTTTTCAGCACATGTGAAAATGTCAAAGAAATGTCGTATTTGGGAAGATAGTCAGAGGAAGCCAGTATTTTTCTCTTTTTCTTCTTTACTTGACATAATTGCAAATTAACTTAGCACTCTCTGTGAGGCATATTGATTTATTTCTTATTTTACTGTCAAAGGATTTTTCTTTATATGCTCCACATATTTGCAGTTGATCATAAATTTGTATAAAACAAGTCAGTCTCTGCCAGTTTAAGATCCATATTTGCAGCTATAAAGTAAACCTCAGTGTGCACAGTGGAAAACACTTATTTTTGTGCAACCATGGGACAGTCACAACAGAAACAGAATAATGGGATCCTACATTTAAGCTTTAAGCTTTAGTGAAATAACAAGGATCTACTTTCAAATTCAGATTTTGAATTTAACCGTACATATGTATCTTTAAGATATGTTGAGAACAACTCATTAAAAATTGAAATACTAATAAAGAGATTAAAGAAAAGATAAAACCCACAAGCCTAATCAAAAAACATGGGAGGAAATAAATAAAGACAAATACTATGGTTCCGAATGTACTGGTATCAAGCACGGACCTGAGAACAGATCACTCTTAGGAAAAGGCAAGGAAGAAACAATCCACTTGCTGTGAATCTAGTCAGAAGCTATTTCTAAAAACTTTATCAGAGGAACCAAACATCAGGTCGGAAAATTGCACTGAAAACACTTGCTGCAGTATCTAATATAGCAACATCTGTTGTCTTGCAGTATTACCATGGCACTGCAGGAAAACAGGGCTTCTGGCCCCTCTATTCATTTGAAGTGTGCTAGCAGAAACCCAATTTTGGGGTCTGCTTTTGAAAAGCCAGACTTCCAGGTACGTGAGACATATTGGAAGAAAGTATGGGGAGGTTGCTGAAAAGAATAATTGAGTAAGGTAGAGTCATTACAGAGAGCTAAGGTCATTACAAAGTCATGCAATAAAACATAAGATTCATTTAAAAACAATGTTGGGCTTAGGAGGAATTTAAAGACTGAGGGCAGGAGCTTGGGTTTCATGTGAGACATCACCAGAGTCAGAAGCAGGTAAAATAAAGAATGATAAAAAGAAAACTCTTAGCAGATATTTCTGAATGGGCTAAACAGAAGCAAAGGAGGTATTTGGATGAAAAGACAAGGATTTCACTGGTGGGAAATGAAGAATGAGGATCACGAACTTTCCTTCTGTGGTGGAACACTGTGAATGATGTGGTACAGCAAGGGATGTCAGCGATAAAATCATATAGATCTTCACACTATCTCTTTCATATGTGTGTGTGTGTGTGTGTGTGTGTGTGTGTTTAAGACACATTGTTCTAGAGTAGCATAGACCTATTAGCATCCAGGCAAGAATCTTTACAGAAGTCTCTTCTGTAACCTGTTCTGTGTTGAGACAAAAGAAAAAAGCAATCAGTGACGAGAAAAGAGAGAATCAGCCAGCTCGGAGTCTAACAAGTGTCACTGCTGAGCCTCTTCCTGGGTGGTAGGAATTATAACACACTTCTCTTCCGGTATTTTTCGAAATATAATTGCAAATTAATTACCATGTGACAATAAACAAGCATCTACAGTACACAGCATATTTACCATACAGAGCTTTATTCCATCTCTCTAGTACTCCAAACAGGTGTTCAGTGTTACCTGCAGCTAGAATTGGGGCTACAAATCAGCGTGAGATTCATCAAAACGGATCCCTGCCACTTCACACTATTACTCCAGCAGATATAATTCTTACTGCTCAGCAGTGGAAGCATTATATGCACCTTCCCCCAGCCTCTTTCTCCCTCCTTGCAAAAATGTCAAGAGAGACAGAGAGAGAATATCGAAGGAAATCCTGAGTGTCAATGAAATATCCCACGGTGCTGAAGACAGAGAAAACATTGGCAAGCTGCTTTAATAAGGGAACTCTGCCATGCCATATCCAGGCCCTAAAAAGAGGAAGCAAAACTATAGGGAGGGGGGGAAATAGAAGGAAAAAAGGAGATTTTATATACTGGCTACAAGATTTAGGTCTAAGTCCTTGGGAATCATGTAATGGTCTGTGTAAGCTGTTTATCTAGAGCTGGAACTACCATCATTTCAAGACTCATCCATAAGAAGTGACAGGAGGTGCTAGAGAGCTCCTTAAGGACATACCATGTTTGAGACTAATTTATGAAAATAATATTGTATTTTATTTTAACTGATGACTGAAACACAGTTAGGTTGTGCTAGTTTAGATCCATATATACAGATTTATAGTCCATACTGATTTGCGTGTCCCGAGACGTGGGCAAGTTCCACCTGTAGGAAATAGGTCCAAAATGGAAAAGTGAATCCAGATGCCCCGGAGCCTTGGAAGAGTTTGATTCAGCCCAGAGGGTTTTTGTGCTTGCTGTAAGGAACTTCCACATGACTTTGCAGATCCTATCATTCAGATGCCACGTGAAATGACTGACCTACTATGACAGACCATTTTCTCTTCTGTGCTTGACTTTTGGCCCCTGTCACTCTCTGCTGTATTACTGCATGTCTCATGCCCCTAGAAGATAATTTCTCATGGAAATCAGTGAGACATTCTTTACCTTTGAGAAGGCTACGGTTAGGGACTTCCTCAAGTGAGACTCTCCTGCTATCAGTCTCCATCTCCCAAACCAGACATTGGGAAGGATGTCGGATGGCATCCATCTCTAAAAGTATGGGGTCCTACAAATTCTGGGATTCTCACCAGTCTGATGCCAACCCTAGAAATGCTATGGAGACTGTTCTGCCTCTATTCCTCTACCATTTCCTTGCAGAGATGGAAAGTGATAATGGTCCGATTTGTACTTGTCTCAATGACAATGTAACACAGCCCTTCCTCTCCATCAATCTGAAAGCCCACTTTTATCCTAGATTAACATCCCTTTAAATTTCCAAAGAGAGCAAAAGTGACATCTCGGGTTCAAGTCACTCATGTTGATCCCTGCAGCTCTTTGATGTTGGTATCATATGCATGCACCTAAAGCAGGTGCAGTGGAGCCGTGCTTCTTTTCTAGGTTGTCCAGAAAGTAGATGAGTGATTTTGATTTGACCAAACTATCCTCACAATCTTATTTCGGCATCATTCTTGTTCAGCACAGGTATATGATGCATCAGCAAGGGAGCAGCCTTCCAGCTCCTTGTAAAAACACCAGGAGAGAGACTGTCAAAGCCTGAGTGCCAGTAAAATATGCAGGAGTGCCGAAAACAGGGAAACAGCAGCAAGTGGTTGTGGCCAGGGGCCCTACGCCTTCAGTTGTACATCTTTACAAAGTAAGATGGCTTTGGTGTTACGAACAGTATTTTAGTGCCTAGCCAGAATCTGTGATTGGGACAAAAGGTGTTTTTAATCAGAGAGTCATGCTTTTCTTTTAGACATAGACCTATTGCCATTAGCCATGGATTTGCCAGTTTAAGTTTAGTAAAACGTGTTATATGCAGCTATGCTCCGAGAACTGTAGTTTAAAGGGAGCTTAATGCTGGCGTATCACGCTATGGGCTCTTTTTTTGCAAATAATTCTGACCCGATTGTATCTTATTCTGCAACATCATCTCTATATAGCACTGTTGATTGTGGGCTGATGGAGAGGTTTGATCCAAAACATTCTAACCTTCATACCTAAATTTATGACCCTTAATCTATACTTAAAGTACCTAGAATTAAATGGCCTGATTTTCAGATGTGCTGAGCACTTGCAGATGTTTCAAATACCAACGACAGCATTAACATGCCCTTGGTAAACTGGTTGCAGCCACAGTGTTGATGTGGAGACTGCTGCATCCCTGCCACATGTCACAGAGATGGTTCCCGCCTTGGTGAGTTTAACAGCTGCCAGTGAATAAGAGAGAGTGCCTGTGTGTCTTCTGCCCTCTCCCAATAATCAGTCCCTTCACAAAGACAGAAACAGATTTATAGCATTTCCAGTTCATGCTGTGGTATTCATCTTTACACAGTACACTTGTTTTTACCAGTGTTGGTACCGTTCTCTTCGTGGCTGACATTTGAGTTTCTGCATGCAGTGAAGTATGACTGTGTTGGGCGAGCCACGGCTCCTCAGAGCCGTGCTCTAGTCATAGGAGCAAGGAGTCGCCAAAAAACATTGGCTGTGTTCTCAAGTACATGGAGATCAGTTCCCCATGTTAATATCAGCCCTCTTAGCAATGCTGAAGTAATGCATAAATCATTCCCCTCTGTTTCCTAATCTATGAAGAAAGATTAACAGTTTTTTTCCCAACAAATGTGCTTCAAGGGTTCATTAGCTTATTGGCCAGACTCTTGGCTGGCGTAAATCAGTATAATTAGATAGATATGTGCATTGACACATATAGTACTGGGAAAACCAAATATTCCCAAATTTTCTGTAGCTTTATGGTCTATGTAAAAGCATAAAGGCAATGGCAACTAGAAGCGCATTTTCCTCTTTATGAGATGAAAGGTGTTCCAGGAGGATACAGAGTGGAAACTTGTGTTTTAAACTTGTTGCAGAGAAGGATGAAATCCTTTCAGTCCTTGAAGAACTCGTGCATCCTTCCCCATCATTGCCTAGTTTAAAAATGATGAAATATTTGACATACATGAGCATCAAAATGAAACGCATGAATTTCAGCAAAACAGCTGTTTACTGATTGTGTTTTCCTTTGAGAAGGAAAACAAATGCACACATAATCATAATCTTTTCCCTCCCATGTGGCTATATACTTGGCTGTGTGAGTCCAAAAGATCAGGCACAAAAAAATTCAACCAGCTCCTGTATAAAATGATTTTAAAAAAGAGATTGAAAATAACTTCACAAATTAATTTGGTGCAAGACTATGACTTGAACAAAATAGTAACAGTTTCCTACTGGTTTAGTTTTTTTTCTGCTGAGAAGGAAAGGGCAGTCTCTTGCATACACAAAAACATGATACTCTTCTTCTTCAAATGTACTGCATCCACAAAAACAATTTTAACTATTCATTTCATCTAGATTCTACAGTGTAGAATAAACTGTAGCGTCTGGAGTTATGCAGACTTAAGGCTCTTGAGTGGGAAGCAGAAATAAATGAAGTTTCAGAATAAAATGTTCATCACAACTATCTCAAGCTTGACACAAGAAAAGCTGCTGTTCCTATTAGTACAAGTCAATACATAGCAGTACAATATAAGTGTCTTCCATTTTCCCCTATTTCATGCTAGATTTGTCTGATAGATGAGTGTACTTAAGTAAATAGCACATGCAATTTTAATAGGACAGGTGCTCTGAATGTACAGGGAAGGTCATTCCTATTATTTCAATTAACAGCATAAGCTACAAAAACACATGAGGGTGAATTAATTTAAAGCTTCAATTTAATGCTACTAGTAAGGACATCCTTAGGCCTCTTGGTTGTCTTGACAACTCCTGCATCCCAGCCAGCAGAAGCCAATCTCTGCTGTTCCCCTTCTCAGCATACAAACAGTTCAGATAGTACATTAGCAAAGAATATGATGCCCATGTAAATGTTGAAATATTTTTGTTGCCATAGAGATAAGAAGAATGGCAAAAATAAAGGAGCACTTGACATACTCCAAGGCAGACTTTTAATTAAAAAAAGCCTCAAATGACAATGGCAAGATGGCTGAACATACCATAGTGCTTTTATGCTAACCTACCACATACAAAATCTGAGTCCAAATACTATACTTCCTGCTGAGAGGTCTAAGAATCACAGAAAAATGGTGAATGAAGAGACGCAGGATTTTCAAGAGGTGAAATAATCTTGATTTTTTTAATTAGCCATTGTAAAAGAGCATGTTTAAAAATGGTAGACAATTCATTACAATACTGTGATTTTAAATACGTTCAGAGAAACAAATGTCACAAATATTCATGAAAAAAATTCAAGCTGGGAAACAACAGTAATTAAAGTAACACTGCCATTAGTCTTGTAAATTATGTGACTAGGCAAAACAGCCTTGTACCCACTGTGGTTCAGTATTTCAGCTCCACATCTATTTTAAATCTATGTTCAGTTCTACAGCTACGCTGGCAAACTTGCATGGGAGCAGAAGTCATACCGAAGTCAGGTGAGTCACAGCAAGTAATCAGTTCAGCATCTACATTTTGAACATGTCAGGAATGGCTTAAACTCAGCATGCTTTTACCTGATGAGACAAAAAAACTAGGCCTGATAAAGGGTAATAAATAATCATCCTATTCTGTGACTTCTTGTGCTCCTTCTCAGCTCCACTAACACTTTTTAAATATTTGACTTTACAGAAAAAGTATAAGTGGGGAACAGGACTGCTCTGATGAATGTCCAACAAAACAGGAACCATTTTGACATGTGACTAATAGACACCGAATCCCAAGGGGTTAGAAAAGTATATGCTTAATTAATGCTTCTGCCATTTCATATAGAGTCATTTGACTTCAAACTTGCCAGAGAGATGTCTTATTTACACTAAAGACATGGAAATGTTGGCCTGAATCCAAATAAATATTTTATACACTTAGTGTAAGACTGGAATTCAGTTCTAGGTGAAACACAAAGTTTTAGCTTGCAGCATATTTTAGCTGCCCTTATTTGTTGTATTTGGGTATTTTTCTCTCTCCTCTAATGTTTGCAGATGGACTCAGATTCTAAATTCTGATCTGTGTAGCTTATGAAGAGGCATATTCTAAAATGCATTCACGCACAGGTCCATTACTGATAAGATTAAGGCTGATTTTGTTTTTCTTTCCCTACATTATTGCAAAGCAACTGTCTAAAATTTCACCAACACAACTCTCCTAAAACATCTGCTCTGTTCATGAGCGTACTTTAGGGGTATCTTACAAACATCTGCTTCACAAATTTGTACTCAGCATATCTCAGAAATTTAGCTGAATCACAGATTTGTGTAAGAATCGCTTAGCCGGACTGATTTTGCCACCTCAGAAAATGGTATTTCATGTCATGATAGCTCTGTGTTATATACATACATGTAGATATATCTAAAAATCTATTTGTGCAATCTTCACATAGATGTGAAAAGTACTAGGAGTTAGTCAAAGATTTTTCATGTGAAACTTTGTATTTTTGACTGGATAACTCAAAGAAGTCAAAAAGTAAAGGAAACTGGTTTATGGACATGTTCTTGTCAGGAGAAAGAAAGCCAAAACCCAAATTGGACAACACAGGCGGGCTGGAATGCAGTTGTACTCGTAGATATATGGGGAGCTGGAGGTCTCTAGCTGAGGGCTGCAGGCAGATTTAACTGACGAGGCTGAGCTGGTTGCGGCCCTGTGCTTTCTACCCACCTCGCTACCAAATGCGGCCCCAGATAGCAATCAGCTCCAGCACAGCTTGCTAGAAAGTCTCCCCAGGTCTCACTCCCAGAGTATGTGAGGAGGAGCAGATATTCCGGGAACGCCTGCACAGCGGAGCACAAAGGCTCGCAGGCTCTTCCCAGGCACAGGCACCAGGCTCTGCTCCCAGTGACTCCTACCTGCCTGTGTGAAACTGCAGTTAAGATATGGATGAAAATTTTTTGCCTTTGAAATTAGTAAACATCCTTTCCTCTTGGGTGTAAGCATTACCAATTAGCTATGCCTTTTCACATACACTTCACTGGAGTAGCTTCCAATTAATACTTGTGAATAATGTGATGTCTCCATTTTAACTTAGGGTTAAACCTTTAGTGTTCTAGGTCTGGGGTAAACTTCAGGCTGCTCTTCTCACTGTCTTATGCTGCCTAAATCAGATAAGGTGATTAACTTGACACAGCCCAACCCTGGGGGGTCCCTGGACCTCTTGGCAAGGTATTCCCTGTAAGGCTCCCAGACTCAACATCTTGACTTCCCTGTTGCCCTCAAGGAGACTGAGGTTACCAGCATTCAAGGTGCCCTGGAAGCCTAAGTGGTTCCTAGGGCTTTTGTCCAGGGATGTCGCCAAGAGAAGAACGTTTTTCCAAATAGTATTCCTTCCTGAAGCCTGCAGAAAGTCTTAGTGACAGCTAAGTGGTCAGTATATAAACTTGTTTCCATTCGAGGTGTTCTGTATGCCTACACAGGACACAGCCAGGTGCCTGAGGGGTACAAGAGCAGGAGGTTCATTTATTCCTGTAACTCCTGCTTTAGTCACCTTGCTTAACACATGATGTTCTTTTAGTCATCTCTACTGCAGCAAGAGGACTGGATCTTCTCAAATGGAGAGAAAGATCTCTTTTGGTAAATCACCTCTGAAGAAGTCCAGGATTGAGGGAATGCATTTTATGCCCCAGGGAGAGAAGAAAAGCACACGAGTGACAATAGCAAATTGTTTCTCAACTTTCTTAAAGTAGGAAGTAAATGTGTTGCTAAACTGGGCTTCTGCTGCTGCCAGTGTATCTGATATTCAGTACCACCATAGTACCTGACCCAGGTTGGCACAAAGTAGTATGGTCAGTGGGTTACTGAGGTAGTCTACTAATGCAAGTAGACTCGTGTTTCAGTATAATTTCATTTTAGAAAGAACCACATAAGCAGAATTGCACAGGAATACATAATTCCAATTGACTGACAGATTTTTTTAGGGAAATGTGTTTTTATTTTTACTCAGAATAAGATTACACATTGTAGTGATTCTTAATGAAAGTAAATCGATACTACAAGCAGTGGGACAGACCTTCTAGTAATTTGTGTCCCAGCCTCACATCTAGTAAACTCAAGCTGGTGAGGTGGCAGAGCTCTGCAATTGCAGTCCTTCCAGGAACCTGCCCGCTGTTTCCAGCCATCTCAAAGGAGTGAAAAATCAATCTCAAGAGAACAGCAAATTCTGAAGAAAGAAGTATTTTCTCAGAATTTTTCAGGCCTGTCTGTATATTTCTTTACTGAAGAATTTGTAACGATATCAACTACCTGTTGACTAATTTACACCATAAAGTAAAAGAAACATACTCTTTTCTAGACAACCTGTTTGCTGTTCATCTCTGTCGCCGTTCCCACAGGTAATTCACATTGTTATCTTTCAATGACTGCCATTTTCTGAACTCCTATCTACTTGGATAAGCCATTTTCTGAAATAAAGCTTCAGCATAAGAAATGTTGCCTTGATCTTTTAAAAAATTCCCTCTGTTCAATGCATACAGATATTAATCTCAGCTAACTATTATTGCCTGTGGCTGTTGTGGGTAAACCCTTGAGTCTATCTTAAAGTACCTGCCAGACTTATCACTGTAAGTATTATGTCCAAGTAATCTATGTTAACTGTACTCCTAGTCCTTACTCACAATATTTGGCCTACAATTTTACTATTCAACACTTAAACGCGTATAAATATTGGAATCAGAATGCACAGAATCCTAAGCCATGTTTATGTTGCACTTCTGCAAATTAACACGTAGATCTTTGAATGAAGAATGCAGTGCCAGGTAAAAAAGCTTAATGCATCTCTGAATATCCATTTTAGCTTGGCATTCACATGAAAAGCCACTTAGAATTGTTATGCTTCAGTAATTCCCAATCAACTTACTGACAAAAAGATGGGTTAACAGGTCTAATTGGTCTTTCCATTTCTAATACCAGTAATGCAATGAACAGATTGTTCATAGTAATAATAATCAGTACAGTATTTATGACAAATCTCTCAATATATTTGTATTAAAAGAGTCTAAAAATTGTTTTGAAAGGATGTCGGTAGAGGGAAGAGAGTTAAAGGTAGTAATAAAATGAATTCCAAAACAGTTAGACTGTGGAGTCCTGGCTGGATGAGAGGGGACATAGCTTGGTGCCGTTGAGCAACCCAGGTTCCGATCTGGGGGTGAGCCTTGAGAGCGGTGAACACGGAACCCTGTTGGGAAGGTAGAGCGACGAGCTCGGGACACTGGAGCAGGGGGACCGTCACATCGCCGTTTCCTGTCGCACTGTCACTTCCTGCCACGCTGTCGTTTCCTGCCACAGCACTGCTTCCTCATCGAGAGGCGTAGCCTTGCGCCAATCACAACGAGTTGCAGCAGTTTTGCCTATATATGGTTAGGGGTCTAACCAATCAGATGCTGTAATTGCTTTGCTATATAAACCTTGTTTTGCTGACTAATAAAGGTTGAACGATCAATACTCATATTGGGGTCACATTGTTACAATGGATCCGTAACCCATACCAACATTAGACTACTTCTTCTTTGTGTTTGGGTAGAAATATAAATGACAGACTTTTGAGCTAAGTAAAAGGTAAATTTACAAACCCCTGTGTGGTGGCTTCAACAAACTTCCCTGAGAGTCATTCAGTAAATGGTTCCTGTGATGAAAACATGTCTGTCTGTGTGAGAATTTAATTGAGAATTTGGTTGTTTTATTTCTTTGTTTTCATTAAGAAAGTGGATTCCAGAATCTTTGCAGATCTAGAATGGTAGCTAAGAGGCAGACCAGATTCTTATAAGGAGTCTATTCTCTTCACTCGCCAAAACTGTACTGAAATTGCTCAAGCACATTAAAAACAAATACAGTGTACTGTTAATAGTGAAATCATGTACAATACAATGAAATTAAAATGTGTAATAGCATATTTGTTGCAGGATACAATGGGTAATTTCTTTAGCATGTTACAGAAATGAGAAAAGTAAATAAAAAGAAAACTATCACATTGCTTCACTTTTTTTCTTAAGAAAGCAGAATTTGCAGTCACAAGAAGCAGATCCAAGATTCTCTCTGTTTTAATTAGGGTGTAGATGGCAAAGTTACATAATCTAATATTTTCTTCTGTTATTGATATTTTGCTGTTTTTGTTAACTCCAAGTATTCCCCTCTCTAATTTCAAGTATCCAATAGCAATTTTCCATTCTCACTCTTCTCCAGCCTTGGCCTTTTTTTTTTTGATGATTCATTTTTTTTCAGCCTTCATTGCCAGTGTTCTCACCACCGCTTTTTTCAGAGTTGTTTTATATCTTGCCAGCATCCAAACTAATTATCTGTCTCAGCAGGTTGCGGTTACAGACAGGATGCCTTCATTACTTCACAATATCTTTGGTGCTTCTTACTTGTTTCTAACTCTCACTTATCTATAACCGCTTCAAATGGCAGGGTTTGTACGGTGAGATAATATCATTTATTAGCCTACCTGACACAGTTAGGAAAAAAAAAAAAGAGATGTTTCCAAGCCCATCAGCCATTTCCCATGTAATTATTAATACTCTTAATTTCTTTTCTTCCCAGAAATATACTTTCTGTCTTATTTTATACGCTGAATGAAATCAGAAAACTTTGAGCTAAGCCATAACCTTGTGTTTCGTCTGTTCCCACCCATGATAAGATAGCTGATGCCTTGCTGAAAACTTAACCATCAAGTGAAAGTAGTTTCCTAGAAGCAAAGAAAATATTCCAGAAAATAGACTATGGGAAGCACCTAGGGAAGTGCCTGTTGGGAAACGGATATGCAAACATACTTGCTTCTTATAAATGGAGTCCTGGAAGCAGGAATCCTGATGACTGGAATCAGGGAACACAGATTACAAATTAATGGCCTAGGTGGAAAAGTAGAAGAAAACGCAGAGGAAAATGACAAGGAAGGAATACATTTCAGGGAAAGGCAGAAAAGAATCAGTGTCCATGTTGTGCACTCCAGAAGTCCAGTCAAAATCTTTAGGAGCATTGCTAAGGAGAAATTCTCATTTTTCCACTGATACCTAACACTCCTATGCCTACAAAGTACCAGAACCTAACAGTTTTATACTGTAGCATGTTTATATTGAGACAAATTTTTTTACGTCAATTAAAATGGCCCTTCTGATGACTTGGGATCAGAGTAAAGAAGCTTTTCTTTCAGACATATAATCCCTCCTCTGCTCATTCTCCCCACAATAAAGCAATTCTAATGACATTTAATAAATGTCTACAGTGTATCCCTATGTTTGTTTTGTCTGTAATCTCTGATGACACAGGAAGAATGCACGTGGACCAAATCTTAACCTCCATTTCTGTTGACCTGCATAAATCACAGGTGACTTGGTTGCTGATCCCAAATGATACACAAATGCACTATTGTGTGTCCTCATTCTACGGATGATTAGGTGAGAAAGAGAGGGAAAAACAGAGACAATGTATGATGTCATGGTACTACAAGTCTATTTGGGATGGTCAGATTGCTCACAAGAGACACAGCCAATTTATTGTGCTGAACTTCTGTCACTCACGCAGGTTGTGAAGCAAAGTCCTATTATCTCTCGTGCCATGTGGCTAAGAGATGGCAAGTTGCTCACAGGCAGGGACTGTGCACATGCATAGAAAAATGGGTTTAGAGAGTATCTCTAGAGATAGAGCCCTCTGCAGATGTTGTGCCACAACATACTTCTAGGAAGAATAATACAATAGCTTGAGAAATGACTATATTCAAGATCAAAAGAAGCTGAACTGCATAATGTCAAGGAAAGGAAAGCAGAGATCTGGGTTACTGAGGACAGGAGAAATAAAGGCTTAATCATCCAGGAAGACTGAAAATCATGTCACGAGCTGTCTCATGAATGCCTCAAGTTTGCACCATCTTGTAAGCAATGTTACTCCTGTCTGCAGTGCAGCCATAGGAGGCAAATTTGTGCGTCACCAATGCACACCTGGCAACTTCCAAGGTAATTTAGCAGTTGTTTGGGCATGCATGGTGGGGAGTGGTTTAAAGTGCCTTTCCAACTTCCTCCTGTATAGGAGCAGGCGTGCTTGCAGTCCTTCATCTGCTTTGCCCCAAACTGCCCATTATTCTATAAACATGCCTACAACAGTGGAAATAACAATCTGATCCCAACAGCCTCAGCATCTCCCAGAGCCCAGGCTGGAGCAAGGCACTTCCATTCACCCTTCTGCTTCAAAAATGGCAGCTTTTGGCCTAATTTTCAGAGGTGACTAGTGATTTTGATGACTTCACTGATCTGCCAAAGGACAAATGCCCTGCAATTTCCAGAGAATAGGCTGGTTTAAATCATCTAACATCTTTTGAAATTTTAGGCCACATGACTTGCCTAAATTGACACTTACACGTGTGTGTGTGTACAGGGATGAGGGAGGAAGAATTCATGTATTTATGAGAGGATGCATTAGTCCACTTCTGAAACAGAATACGAAAACTGTCTGATTAAAAATAGAAGACTATTCATCCACCACTAAAAATAACACTAGACTACCTCTTCCTCATGCAGCCACATAGCAGACCAGCCACAAAGTGTTAGCTGGCCTGAGGAAAACTAGATTAGAAAGAAGAAAATGGAGCTAAAACAGAAAAATATTCTGATAGATATAACGTCACAAAGAAAAAAGTTCCTCAGGTGTTTATGTAGATATGCTGGGAACAACATAAAGATAGCAGGGGACCTCCTGTAAGTGCACATAAGGGGATTTTACTTTATGGGTGATCGAAGCAGAATGATTTAAAACCTTGGAGGAAAAGGACACATAAGAAGACAACACAATATTGAGGCAGAAATTGCTGAATGCCTAAGGTTTTGACCCACTGTCAATCATCAAGGAATAGCAAAAAAAAAAAAAACCACAACAAAAAAGATTGAATTGACTCATGCATTTAAACAAATAGGAAAAACACCAGTGTTCTTCACAGACCAGATATTGGCTGATTGTCATTCAAACAAAGCTCAGCTCAGGAATATTAATTTGAAAATTCCTATGAAAAATATAAAAAACATCTTCACGTTTTCTATATGATCTTCACCTTTCTGTCTCTGAAAGGTGCATGAAGAAATAGACGATATCTGAAGAAAGACAAACACTTCGTCTCATTTAGTTTGGAAAAGTAGAGGAGACTCTTTCACTCATATGCTGTCTCTTGTATTTGCCACATAAGCATTTCTCCTTCCCGATACTGTTATAAGGAAGAAATAATCACAGCTTACTTATTGGTAATCTTCCTTATTGCTCCTCTTTTCAATCTTGGAATACAGGCTTACAAGAACAGTAGTCTTTCTAGCTCTTTCTGACACTGAAAATGAGGACTATGCACATATCCAGAACAGCTAATTCAAAGGTGCATGAATTTCTTCTCGCTTATTTCTCATAAACAGGGTCAATTGAAAAGAAAAATCAAAAGAAAAACAAGTACAAGCAAGAAAGATAATTGACGTTTTCCCCATAACATAATGAAAGCTTGAAGCATTGCAGAAACAGCAAAGAAGCTCAAATAGCAGCACATGAGAGAGTTTTTTCTTCATGGTGAGTGTCAAAAATACTATGACTTTGCAAGGAAAGAAAGCATAGAAAATACTAACCGCAAAGTGATGAATGGCTAGAGACCTAGTATGGCTCTTCACAGGTTGGCCAAATGTTGCCTTTCGATCTTTTAGAGCAGGAAGCTTTTTGTTTTCCACAGCTGTAATCTTTTAGTGGGTGTATTCCTCTCATAAAGAAGAAGACCTACTATAGAAGTGGCAGGCCAGCAGGTTGCCATAGTTCTAGGGCAACATAATAAACAGGCTTTTTATCACTTGCAGTACCTGGGGCTTTGAATGAGGTGAATTTACATCTCTCAAAAATTCTTGTTCATACACACAGAGGAACAGACAGTATCAGGGTATGTGGGCTGGGGAACACATTAACACTTTTTCTCTCCTGAACCATGCCTGGAATCAGACAGACTCCTTGCAGATGTTGAAGACTGAAAGACAGCTGATTCCTCATGTAACATACCGTATCACAGAAGCAGAAGTGGATATCCTCCCAGATCACAAAAATACAAGAACCCTGGGACAAAGAAAAGCATGCCATGACAAGGTTCAAATAGCCTGTAGACTCCGAGAGTGGTATTTGCAAAAATTAGAGCCTTTTTACCCATTCATATGTATGTTTGGTACATAGAAAAGACAGTAGATAAAGAGGAACAACCTCCCGAAGAAAATTTTGCGAAATTCTGCAATATATTTTCCCCATTTCATGAAGTTTTGTTATTTCATCTCCATTTTGAAACATTTACAACCCTTTTGACATTTTCTGATATAAATTTGTGCATAAATTCATGCACCCAGTTTGCATTTCCAATTGTACCTTCAATCTAAAACAAATCAGTGGAAACTTAGAAGTGAATGCAGGCACCATTTCTTCCAACAGAGTAAACAGTACCTCAGCCTAAATTAGTGTTTAGAATTATAACCCAGTGATGCTGCAATAGATTGACCTTAGTCTAAGAACAAAACTCAAATTCCAATATTATTTTAAATATGCATCTATATGCAAATGCACACATAGAAAAGCAGAAGTTTACCCATATTTAAAACTAAATGTTATTACAACAATTAAATTTGTACTAAAATTGCACTGGAAGAGGTTTCCCAGAGAAGCTGAGGAATATCCATTTTTGGAGATACTCAAAACTGATGTGGATGTGGTCCTGGACATCCTGCTGTAGCTGACGCTGCTTGAGCAAGGGAGTTGGACTGGCTGACCTACAGAGGTCCAACCTCCAACCCGTCTGCAATTCTGTAAATCTCTTGGGTTTCATACATTACTCTCATGTCCAGTGTTATTCACCATTTGAATTTCTAAAGCCAGGGGTTTCAAATCGTCATCAAAACTTAAAGGCATTTTTTAATTCACTTAGTATGTCACTTCTGAAAGTATCAACGACATGCACAGATATATTTTAGAATCACTGCTGGAAATCCTAATCACCATAGCAAAGCATTTTAAAAGGGATCTGAACTGAGAATAAACTGGAAACAAAATTGCTCCACAGTACATTTCAACTTAGTCCTAAAGCCTAGATTTTTATTGATTAGCTCCAATATGTTGTCAGTAGAAAGCATGGCAGACAGCCAGTGTGCATCAGATTTAGATTTTATACTGGTTTTCTACAGGACTGTGTAGAAATCAGTGTATAAAATATTTTTCTGCTTGTGAAAACTTCTTATCCAAGCAATAATTAATAATAATAATAATATAAAATGTTGTCACTCAGGATAGTTTTCATCTTAGTCCTGGATCCTACAGGTTTTGAAGGTCATAGCAAAACCCCAACTTCAGTCACACATGGCCAGGCACTTTGTCTGTGAATAAATACATTAGAGCTGACATCATCCCATTTTAGCATATTTTTGCAACTTGAAATTGAGAAAGCCTGTCTGTATTTAGCAGACACATTTCCGTAACTACTATTACTAAAGTAAATTCTCGAAGATGATCACTGTAGGTTTATGAAATATAACCATCTTCCAGTTTCCACTGGGGGCTTGATATAATCACTAATATAGCCAGACTAAGCACAAACACAAATGCCACCCTACCTCAACTAGAGAAAAATTAACGTCAGTGTTCATTAACTCTGTTCTCAAAGGAGTATGTCCATTTTTATTGGCACACAGAGTAGCTAGGATGACAAACAAAATAATGTCCTATGAATACCATCAGGAGTTCACTACACCATATCAAGTAATGTGACAATCCAATCCATGGATTAAAAACCAAGATGCTGCTTGTAAGAATAATTTTTAGCTCATTCTGTATATCATTGTATTTCCCAATCTGGCACCGTGAACCATAAATAATCCTATCATTTATTAATTACATTTTCTAACCTAGTCAAGAAGAATCCTGCAGTGTGAAGCAGCAGATCATGAATAAATGGTTCATTGAAAAGCAACTCTTATTGCCAAGTAGTTGTAAATTAGGGTTGTGATAATTACCCACTTTAACCTTTTTAAACAGGTTCTTCTAAAAAGCTCCAGGATGGATGTTTTATTATAACAACTTTGACCTCCAGCACACAACAACACAATTAGTTTTGCGTTATGACAAAGGGATGATCTGATTAAAGCTCTAGTACATTACCTTATGTTATAAAACATCCAAACAGCAGGTTTGTGTACATATACATGCACTCATACACACATGCATATAACCATAAAATTCTCAACCATTATGTACCAAATACAGCTGCAAAAAAACCAATAGGCAGCTGAACGGCAACAGTGTTGGCGTAGCCTAGGCAGTACTTTATTAAATAAACTGTGAGAGCGACACTTTTACAGAAGTAACCCATGTGTTGCCCCTTGCCCTGCTGATCGTATAAGCTGTGATTATTTAGGAAGTAGCAGCCCAGTGGGTGGAGGTTTGTAAGGGGATGCAGCAGGTGCAGAGCACCTGAAGTCTGCACTCTTCAGGTGGTTTTATTTCAGACTGGCTTTGCTCTGTTCCCAGAGGCAACATGTCTATTAGTGGTCGGAGTGCTTTAGGTCACCTCCCGTAACACATCTTTCAGTTTACTTTCATCCAAAAAAGAACCACGTTCACATGCTGGAAGACTGCTCTGTGATGGGAACCACAGCGCAGTACGTGGAGAAGAATGGGTGATAGTTTCAAACATGTGCTCCTGAGCCAAACTAAAACACCTCTCCTCTGTGCCAGCAAGACAAGCTCATACACCAGTTCAGAGGCAGCATAGCTGTGCTGGTCCAGGCAAAGCTACTAAAATGTCTGCAACTCTTTGAGCCTGGAACTAGTTCATGTACATCAGCAAGTGGCTGTCTGTACCTGCCTTCGTACTGCTCTGACCGTAATGGGACCAGGCACTGCCATGACCTAGCCAAGCCAGCAATGGAGCTTTAGAAGGACAGTGACAAGAGAAAATTTAGCTCTTAACGTGCTTTCCTTGGTGGTAGTAAGACTCTTCACTTTTTCCCCCTTGGTTTCACTGTGGCAGGATTGGCTCTAAGGGAAAGAAAACTGGTGACCCCGCGACCCACCAAGAAAATAGCTAGCATACATGACCTTTGCTATTGGTGACAATAATTGTTTCTCAGTTAAACAGCAGAATTGGAAAGAGTTTCAAATAGTCCTTTTAAGATTCAGTGAAGAATTTAGGAGGTAAATTGGGGTTATCCTCAGTCCTGTTTACCCCAGCACGAAGGCTACAGTGAGCACAGTATCAGGACAAGGTTTCTATCACTGAAAACCACACGAAGATGAACCAGAAACTCATAAAACAGTGTAAATAGTAAATACTGCACAAAATAAACAAATTAACTCCAAAACTGTCACTCAAAATCCTCTCAAACCTCATCTCTGTCCATAGTATCACTAGCCTTTCTGCCACACGGAAAGTCTTCATTTTGGACTCACCCACTTGTGTTCTGTTTCCCATGTCATTTTATATTCAAAAACTCAGTCATGGACACTACTCTAGAACTCTCTTCCAAGTCTCTCACTGAGCTTTAATAACTTCTCTTTCCTAGCTTTCCTGGCATTTGCTAGAATGGTGGGTTTAGCCTGCAACTGTGATGCCATCACCCATTTGGAAAATTTCTGCAGAATCCCCTCTTTCAGTTATGTCAAATTCACCGCTGTTACAGCTGTGCGTCATCTCCTTCTTCTAATTTGTTACTTAGCCAAACTGATACTTGTCAAGATACAATGCATGAGTTTACTGTTCTAGTATTTCAGCACTTCTTTAACGTACAGAAATGTCATAATCTGTACATTCAGTTCTTCACAGAAATAATAGGATCAAAATCCACTGAAAGCAGTGAGTTTGCCAGTCGGTGATAGAAGTGGTGAGATGTTTATTACCTTTTGGGAAAGAAGTATCATAGTCCCAACTCATGGAAATGTGGCCTATGCTTAAGCATTTTCCTTCTGTCCACTTAAACTGTATTAGGAGTAGGATGTCTTGGGATAGTGGCTGGAGGAATAGCCTGCTCTAGGCAATTCACATGGACAGCTTCAAACAATCAGAGTAGGGGCTTTGAATTATATTTTGCAGTCGGTGGGAAATTAGTTCTTCCTGAACTAGAGACAAGATGACATACCCTAAGCAATAATAACTTCTGTACACCCAGTGCAGTTGCACCAGGCCTTGTCAAAGCGTCTCAGACCATACCTGGCTATTTTAATTTGGGCAGAGGTATCAGATGGCTCCACAGGGCTGCATGTCTGCCCCTGCTTCATTGCTACCTACAGCTGCCCCAGAGCCACTTATGCCTTTTTTTTTTTTTCTAATATTGAATTTCTAATCGTGTTCACACTCAAGCCAAAATTTGATGAAATGCAATAGCAAAGCATGGATTTGCTTAGTATGTGGCTTCCCTCAGACAGATTTTCACGTGAAAGCCTGAGGCACAAACCCATCTAGTTATAAGCAAAGATGGATATTTCCTATAAGGACCATTTGAGTACCCTAGAGCACAAAAGAATATAAAAGAGCACAAAAGAGGCTTATTGCTTCAAAACTACTTGCTGACATAGAAACAATTAAAAAAGCACAAGATTTGCTGTTTACAAAGGGTAGAGCCCAACGCAAATAACAGAACAATGTGAGGTTGCTTGAAAGTACCATTGTCCCATCGTCTTCCAGGGAAAAAAAAAAAGGTATTTAATGAGTGTCAGCGTACAGTCATGGAAGTAACTATCAGCTCTAAGACTACATATAGCATCAATATTTGCTTGTTTCTATGGCTCAAAGATTTAAAGAACTGCAAAATGAGTGAATGTGTTTTTAATATGTTTTATTTCTCCCTCCTCTCCCTTAGGGATTATTTCAACAAAGGCATGAGTGGCAGAATTAGATTTAATGATGCCATTCTAGCTCTCTCTTCTTTGGTAGTAATTATAAATGGTTTCATGATATGAAACAGGTGTTCCAGCATGGTCCATTGGGCAGCATGAGGAACATTTTGCTCCCTGATGTCATTGTACATGATGTATTCAATAATTGCTATTTTCTGATGGAGAATACATTTAGATGTGCACTAGGTAGAAATTCAGCTGTTTTGTATGTTTTGGTTGGTCTGTTTAACAGGAACTTCTGTATTTTCTGAACTGTGTGTCATGTTTTCCAAAGTCTTGTCAAGTGACAAAAAATCATACAGGAAGAACTCTTGTTTCAGTTTAGTCACAGTGAGACTGAAAACTCCCATACGCTCACAATAAGAAACAGATGATTTCCAGAATATTTTCATTATTTGAACACCAAATATTTGACACTAAAACAGCTATAATAACACATCCAAGGATATCCTGAATGAGTCTGGATGGCTGCCCTTAATCCGAATTAAGGGATGCAAGAGTTTATGAACCTAGATGCATCTCAGTGCTGTTTTATAGTATGATCCACTGTCTGATAAATACAAATTTTCCCTTCTCTCCCAACACTGTGGTCTCCACCAAATACAAGTCTGGCACACAGTCAGAGGGCAGACTGTCCAGTAACTCATACATTGTCCAGAGTATCTCTATATGCTTAAGGGACCAGGAAGACTCTGGCATGCACCTAGAAACATCACTGCAGTTAAATCCAGATTTGCTTCATTGCGTGCAGTGACAGGAGTACTGAGATGAAGCCTAGAAGGAATGCTAGAAAAAGCAATATTGGGGAAATGTCACTGCAGCAAGGCTAGAAGGCGAGTAGTAACCCTAATTAAAATATGTTAATTATACAAATGATAAAGAAAGAACTGTTGGCAGGATTAAGAAGCAGCTGTAGAAAATGACAAGAGGAATACAAGGGCAAAGTCAGCGATTAGTCCCCTTGAGCAGCCATCAGTGCCTGGCAAGTGTAGCATTTACCAGGAGCGTCTTGATCACCACCCTGTACCACAGTCTGTCCCTTACTTCTCCAGTGCTGCTGCAGCTGCCTCTTCTCAGCTTATGCTGGCGATGGGTGACCAGGGAAGTCTGGTACAGAGGCATGGCAGAAGTCCGCTGGGCTAGTTACAAAGAGAGCTGAGCAGGTGTCATTGCTAGAACAGAGTCTTTGTCATCAGTTCGGGTCAAATTGTGCAAACAACTTCAAATGTAACAATGGATGGAAAACTCTTCTCAGCAGATTATTTTTTTAAACAATCTTCATTCTGAAATCTAACTTGAATTGTTTTTAAAAGGGGAAAAAAAAGACGTCTTGCCAAAATCAGCAAGGTGCACTAAAACTTTTATTTCACCAGAGACAACTTTCCTCTTCCTCCAGAAAGTCTGACAAATTTTCCTTCTGTATTAATCTAAAACTTGACTTCTTGCCCCCAATTTTTTTGAATAGGCCACACAGTCAATACAACCCACAATTCACACAACTTTCTGTACAGCCTTGCTACATAGTAAACCACACTTACGGCCCTCGTGGCATGTCCTTTCCCCTTATTTAAAGTTTGGTACACAAGCAGCATTCATAATAATTCTCAGTTAACCTAGCTTAAAAGTCAGTATTATTTAAGATATAACCATAATCTTGCTAAATTGTCATTCTTCTTGTTATAATTAGGTATTTTGTAGCAGTCTTTTCCTTGCTACATAAATTTAGCTGGTATTGTCAGCTTTGAAAGACAAAAAAACCCACTTTCTTGATGTTTTTGTAAGCAACAGGCAAAATGCATTTAAATCCTTATATAAAAAACCACATATATCCAACATGCATTTATGTCACAAATTATGCTATAAGGGAATACTACACTTTACAGCCCAGATAAATGGTGGAATAGAAATATGTCATTTCTTCAATGTAGAGCCAATTACTTCCAACACCTTAGTAATTGTTCCCTGTAACTAACTAGCCTCTGTTGTTTAACACCACCATCAGCAATAAACAATATTCAAGGATACATGAAACACGGGCAATAACCAAAGCTGGCCTCAAACAGTACCAGACACCCTCAGGATCCGAGTTTCCCTTAAAAATAACTGCTAAGCCCTAGCTCAATCACAAAATTCCCATTAACCAAGGTCAGGCCTGGTTATGCTTTTGGCTCTCCTGGTTGCAGAAGCCAGCCTAGTCACATGCAGGAGTGGATAAATTGCCTGAGCCCACAGCTTCCCTGCAGCAAGGACTGTGGGTGCTGGGAACCTCCCAGTTCATCTTGGCTAAAGGGTATGCCTGAGCCTCACTGCTCAGCTTCTGCACTGCAGTACATTATTCTATCCTATGCTGAGAATTACAGACTACAGAAACTGATCTCTCCTTTTGTAGTGGCTTTTAAAACAAGGTTCATTGATTGTACATAGAATGAAATGCATATCCATACCAGTGGCTCACATATGCAGCGTGTACACAACATCAGTGTATCAGCCGATGAGACTGAATGCAATTAAACTAAGCACACAGACCATCTCTCACCATAATTAAAAAGAAAAACAAAACTAACCCAACAGACAGAAAAAGGAATCCATAAGTCGGCCCTTTTAAAATCTGGGTGGCAAATACAATTTATAATGGAAAAACAATCTGAGAATTATTTGTGCTGAGTGGCTGGGGAAGTTGATGGAAGGTAAACACCGGGGAAGACCGGTGATAATTACAACAAGCAATGCTGCTGAAGGTTAGGGCTGTACAAGTTGTCTGTTCACTGCCAGAGCACTAACCTTGTCAAGCCTGTTGGCAGAGGGCAGGCAGCTCCTGCTCTTCCATGCGTTCTGTCATTAGCTATCGATCACTTCCTATTTTTAAGCTTCACGCTAGTGGCAAATGAATAAATTGACAACTTCATTATTTGACTGTCCTAGAGACATTCCAAAAGCTTATCCTCACGGGGAAAAGCCAACTACAGATGTATGTATAAAACCAAATAGGAAAAGCAGAGATTCTGTGCAGAATATTCAGAAACATTGAGTCATTTCTGAAACTGCCTCACCTCTTTTTGTTCCGGAGCTTATGTGGATAAATGCAGCCTCCAGCCTGTTCTGTACATGAAGAAACCAACTCTGCTGTGTAGTTAGAACCAAATTCAACACTGGAGGAAGGGTAGTTGATCAGGCGTTGCAGGATCAGGCCAGATTGCTTTTGTTTGAAATGGGAGACTCCTGTTTTTGGTGAATGTGGACCTGTAGCCTTTTGGGGATGGATCGATCATCCCCCAAATGGCCTAGACTCAGAAGGATAGGAACCCCCAGGTGACGCCATTGCAGAGCTTCCCAGAGCACTCTGCCAGAAGAGTAGCGGGGTTTGGCCCCGCTTGCAACTCATAACCCAGGCCTCAGGACTCTCAGGAATCTGCCTCAAAGTATCCAGCACCCGCCCCCCACCCAGCACCTGGGAACCCAGTGCTAGCACAACAGGGTGCTTCAAGAGCTACCCCGGCCAGGCTGGGGAGTTTTGTAGAAAAGACAATTTGGCTTCTTCGTAATGCCTGTAGAGCCACAGAGGGATATGTATGACACACTTCCATCCGTTTCCACTTCTTTCAAGCTTCCCAAAGTCCTTACTCCCTTTGCTTGCCTTTCTAGATGCATAGATTTACTGAGATTTGGTGAAGGCACCAACAGGGGGCTAGAGATATCTCTGTCCTGGCTCCACACAAAAGGAGAATGAATCAAAAGACACGTGCCAGAAGGTGTCTGACATTATACCGGGGTGGACAAACCTTCTCATGCCATGAAATATTGGCAGCAGCAAAAGTACTGTTCAGGGGGGCTTTTGCCACGGTTCCCCGTATATGGACATGTATACCACTCCTGTGGCAACTAAGGCAACTGCAAAGTGAAATGGATGCCTCATGTTTTGGATGAGGTTTGGCAGTTGGGAACAACTTTTGTATCACGGGCCAAGATCTTGTTTCCACTGTGATGCACAGAAATTTCTTTGCTGGCTTTCTTGGTAAAAAGAAGCAGCATAGTGTGGCCAGCTGGCACTGCCAAGACCACTACCATGGGCTGGAAGTTTTGTTCTCTGTTATTTGTTATTTAAGCACATCTTTGTTGTTCGCTTTTTGGGAGATACAGGAAACGTCATGATATTTCAGTAGTTAATGTTTAAGCTCTCCAGTCATTGATAACAGCTTTCAGAGGCACATGGGGAAGCTCACGCAGGCAGTATTTTACCCGTCTGCTACCACAGACATTGACATCTCCCTCAGTCAAGGCAGCTCAGTGGTGAAAATAGGCTCCAACACCCTCTTTCTGGGGCTTTTTCCCTTCTCGTAGGATGGAAAGCAACTGCTCAAAGCAACAATTTCCCACCTGGCACACCGCAGACTTAGGAACTTGCTGATACGGACTAAGGTCAAGAAAATTGCTCTATTTGTTGAACTCCATGACAGCTGGTAATTGTGATAAAAAAATCCACCTCTTAATGTGAAGGGCTGTTTTGTGGAGTTAAAAAGTAGCAGGGTTTAAAATCTCATTACTACAAAGGCATGGCAGAGCAGAGAGCAAGCTGGCTGCCTAGTTATATGGGACATGCCCACTTCATTGAAAATCCTAATTAATTACCATTTGGTAGCTCTCTTGAGTGTAAGAATCTGTTAGATTAAAAACAAAATAACAATAATCTTGGTAGGTAGCAACAATTTTATTTGTATGCATGCATTGCAAATAGGCTAACAGGAGTTCTGTGCTTGTACTTCCAATTTCTATAGGATTTTTCCCTGCACATTTTGTTTAGGTCGAGGAACTTCTCTAGGACTGAATAGAAGACAATGTCTTGAATATCACAGTAAATGTAACGGACGGAGTAAATTGACAGCAGCTCCAACTAAATTACAGTTTAAAAGACAAGGGAAGGCTCAAGGGACATCAAACAAAGGAAACTCTAGCTGACCAGCGCTCAGGTAAAATTGAATTGGAAATGTTCCCTGACTGATTAACATAACAAAAGTCCCAGTGTTTAAAAAGAAAGTCATTCTGCAGAAATAAGAGGGGGGAAAAAAAAAGAAACTGATCTTCTTCCAAACATACAGTAGTTATCTTTAAAAATATACATTCAGGGAAAGATCTAAAATACTAGTGTGAATAAGGAGTTTTTGAAGAGTTTTTTTTAATGATGTCACTCAGAAATACATATAATTTTTTAATAGAAGTATATGAATTTCTCCAGTTTCATTCCCTCAATTTATCACATATAAATTAGAGACATTCTATTCAAAGCTTTTGAAGTAGAATTTGATAAAACATGTATTTTAAAAGGACAAAGAGCAATGAAACTAAAAATTAAAATAACTGTGCATAGTTTTACTTCTGCAGAACAGAGGCGTGAAAAAAGATTTACTTACGAAAACATAACTACTGGAGAAATCGTCAACTCTTATTTACCATATCTGTAGATTAGTGAGGGCATTTAATATGTAACAAAGATATTTTTATTAGTCTCATCTCCCAAATACATAAGAAACAGGGATAGATACTCATGTTTTTAAAATCAAGTGTTTTCAGTAGTGTTTCCCTAAGACAAAAGACTCTTGTACTAATAGTGTATCTGCATGCCTGCATGCAGGAGCAAGCAGATCAAAGAGATTCTTCATAGCGTCCATAACTTCCGTGGTCCTAGTTTAGGGAAAATCCTGTCCTGCCATAGTGTTGTCTCTAGGTGATTTTGCTTTATCCAGAATTATTGTGTGACATGACACACTTCTTTGCTGTTTTGCTGTTGGTGAGAACCCCTTGGAGAGAACTGCCAGCAGCCAAAGCCCTGCAGATGCCAGAGGAAGTCTGAATACACCTCTCTTTTTCATAAGGGTGATCCAGCATCCTCCATACTCTGCCAGTTTTTGTGTGGTCTTGCTTCCCTGCCTACCACCTCTGAGGTAGTTAGCTCGCCTAAAAGTGCAGAGCAAACCTTGCCCCAGCTGGCCTTGTGTTGGCTGCTCTCTGCAGGGAAATGTGAGGGCCTTGTCACTTTGTCTAAAGAGCTAACCAAAATAGCAGATTTTAATCTTTTTGTGGTATATTAGTTCTCAGGTGATGGGCACTTATTAATTTAGAATTATGACTAGCTAGGTCAGGGAGACCAGGTTTGCCTGTAGATTTGTTCTTTCCTACGTATGTAACTGTACTGCTGCTGTACCTCCTTGTCCTGTCCAGTTACTTCTAACTCTCTGGAAAACGTCAGCCAGACTTTCAAATCTGATGCAAAGAAAGTCCCCACAGGTTCCAAGATCTGGGTGTCAGCAGTGGGAGACTCCTTACTAACCCACCGCTGAGTCAGGAGAGAGGGAGGACAGGGATGACCACTGCTGTGCCCTGCAGGGGAAGGCAGGTGACACAAATCTATAGAAAAATGAGCTTCATTAGTTGCACTACTCATAGGAATGCAGGTTTAATTAAATTAAATTACTCCTTAAATCCTCTGTTTAATGGGTGGATACCAAGAGTGAGAGGCAGTTGCTGGAATACAGGCCACTGGCACAACTGTAAATGCTCAGATTTCTCTTTTCCAGCCTCCTGATGCTTTTCCAGACAGGCACAGCCTCCCACCAGGTCCCTCTGGCATCTGCCAGCCCGAGGTGGGTGTCTCACACACCCCTGGGTATGTAAAATGTCTCCCAGTGCAAGCATTTATACACATCCAGAAATGTTTAATGGACAGCAACTTCAGAAGGTACAGGATGGTGTTCAAAAGCCAGACTCCCTGGTTCTCCCTTTTCATCAGGTGGTCATTCCTTCACACAAGCCGCATCCACACACACACTCAGAGAGGCTTAATTTTCACTGCACAACACAGACTAAAACTCTAACCATAGCCATATACTAGATAATTGCATCTAACACAGCCAAGAGGGTCTTAATCTCTCCATCGTGCTGCTGTACTTCATGATAAAAACAAAATTTAAAACACAAAACCTTCATTTCTTTTAGAATATAGTTGCAGAATAAAAAGCAAATGAGGTACTAGAAGTTGATTAATAAACTGTACATTTCTATTAAACTGTTAGTCAATAGAAAACATGTTAAATAGTAATGCCTGGCAGGGCAAGTTCAAAAAGGTGTGTCTGGGGAAGAAGGAGGCAGAAGGGAGGACATGGTTCTGTAGAACTGGCATGAGACACTGAAGAGAGGATTAGAAGCCATGTGTTGTCTGTGAGACGTGCTTGAGCGAAGGACAAGATAGCAAAGTCAAGAGTTTTAAGCAGGTTTACTGTGCATGCGTTCCACAGGATATTTTGACTATCTGATACAGCCTTAAACTTGGGAGATCCTGGAAAATGGCTTTCACACCAAAGCTTTGAAACAAATGTTTCTTTCATCAGTGGCTATGATTGTGTTTGGTGCTTATATGTTGTACAAGTTTCATCTAAAGAGTAAGAGGAAGCCTTCTGTTTTTTTAAAAAAAATACTTTCCTGAAATACCATTTTGAAATTAGTTCTTGCTTTCACACAGCATTTAGCTGGAAATGTCCAGCCATGTTTGATCTCTGGCTACCTCCTCCTTTTTCCAGAATTATTTTCCCCACTCCAGAAAGATGTCCCTGTTTGGTGTCCACAGGATTTCTTTGAACTGTCTTCATGTAGCCAAATACTTCGAAGTGCCCAGTTTGCTGACTTTGCTCCGGACAGTTCTCTGTCACCTTTAGTCTGGATTTCACAGTGCTGTTTTCCTTCTCTGGTCTTACTTTTAGCAAAGCTGGCAAGAAAAGGGAGTCTGAATTATCACTATTTTATTTTGGATGACGTTTTCATGGAGGGGAATATGGTGGGTCCTTCTGCTGACATTTTGTCCTTTGGATGCTTCCAAGTACACATACTGAGACTGCACAGGCATCCAGTATGCCTGTAAACACTTGAACAGCAGAACTAAACAATGACATAGTTCAGACATCAATCATCCTCCTTAATTATGCATTTTCTTCACAAATGCACATTCTTTTCTGTTGTTCACAGAGGATGGCATGTGGGAAATAGAGGGAAGACACTGAGAGATCTGTGTTGGGATGAGATCTGTTTGCCACCACCGCCTGCCTCATCACATCTGCGTTGGAGCTATCGTTTACCTTTAACAGCAGTGTATTTTAGAAAGTCTTAATTCACTTCTGTCAGGCAATCAGATTGTTGCAAAATATATAAATTCTATATACAAATACCATCAGATGATGCAGCAGGCAATCACTGCGGTAATTAATCCCACATTTTTGTAGTTGAAGTAACAATCCTCATTTCAGGATGGAGTTTGAGTAAGAAGAGCCTATCTATATCTGTAAATGAATGATATCATTATTTTGGGAAATGAAAGTTTAAGCTCTGTAAAACATACAATCCCATGGAGATCTCAGCAGAGGAACTTGTACGTGCAGGTGTTTAATGTGATAAGGTACGTTACCATTTATCTGTGTACTTGCAGACAAATATTAACATAGTCATGAATTAAGCTTTTAATCCCTTTTATTATAAATTGAATATCTTTATTTTAACAAACATCAACAATGCACATTATTGTGCTCCAAACTATTCATTACTATTCCCCACAGTGTACCATTACATGATACGCCATAATACATGTGTTAATATAATGCCAAGCATCTGCTTGAGTATTCCATAGTATATTTCATTCTCTCCATCTCTCTTTTTTTGTTTAAACAAAGAGGCAATCTCACAAAAGGCACTTTTTATATAGGAAACCACAGAGTCATTCAGCCGCACGCTGGAGAAGGACAGTAACGCAGTACGTGCCATTTTCTGATGATTCAGGCCCTAGTTCCAAGTCTTCAGATTCCTTGACAGCAAGAAACAGGCTTGGGAACAAAGAGAAGGAAGAGGTAGATGTGAGGAGATGGATTCAGCTGTTTGATATTGCTCAGACGGGGTCACCAAAACGATGTGCAAGTGATTTGTCAGTGATCTCCGGGTGGTTTTCCAGCTGCAGTACCAAGACCTGCCGGTGCTGGCACCTGGAGGGAGCAGCATTTACTCAAATGAGTAACACCATTAACTTCAGAATTAATTCCTTGGGAAAATTAACTTTTGGTTATCTAGGTGAGTTCTGCTCACTAAGAGCCATGACCACAGAACTGTTGCATGTATAACCCCAAACCAGAATTTTTACTGAAGAAATGCAAGCAATGCTAGTTCTACAGATTAACTGGAGAAGTGGGGCTTTATTTACAACCCATAGAAAACTGAAGGAAATACGAAATTCATCAGCAAAAGCACACACAACCTGTCTGTCACCCCCCCCGGCCCCCCCCCCAAAAAAAGCAACCAGCCAACAACAAAACTCCAGCCAGGTGGAAAAATAACACCACCAGAGCTGGGATTATGAAGAAAAGGAAACAGCAGGACCATGTTTTTGTTTTATATCCCATTACACCTGCCAACCATTTCCTAAGACATCTGACAATAACTAGAATGGCACGGACTTGCTATGCAACCTTCTTTAAATAAGGCAGGTGATCGCTTAATAGAGCTGCACAGTTCACAAGTCTGGAAAAAATAATACTGGCTTTAATCACAAGTGAAAGAGAATACTTGCTTTAAGGAAAGGAAAGGAAAGGAAAGGAAAGGAAAGGAAAGGAAAGGAAAGGAAAGGAAAGGAAAGGAAAGGAAAGGAAAGGAAAGGAAAGGAAAGGAAAGGAAAGGAAAGGAAAGGAAAGGAAAGGAAAGGAAAGGAAAGGAAAGGAAAGGAAAGGGAAGGGAAGGGAAGGGAAGGGAAGGGAAGGGAAGGGAAGGGAAGGGAAGAGAAGAGAAGAGAAGAGAAGAGAAGAGAAGAGAAGAGAAGAGAAGAGAAGAGAAGAGAAGAGAAGAGAAGAGAAGAGAAGAGAAGAGAAGAGAAGAGAAGAGAAGAGAGCAGTGTTCAAACCGTAGTATAAAAAAAAGGTATTGTAAGCAAACTGAAATCCATTTTGATCAAAGGTTTGGTTTGTGTTTCAGTCTCCTCAGAAAGTCTTATACTGAAAATATTTTATTAATAGTAAACCTTCATGGCTGCAGTTCCTCTGTGACTCAAACTACCAGCTGCAGTCTTGCAGCTATTTTACCTGCAGAGGGATTAAAAATCCCACTTGGAGTCAACCAAAATTTCAAGGAACATTACTACCACGACAGAAACTGTCTAAGCAGCTAGCTAGCTTTCTTGTTTTCCTTTTTCTAACAACTGTTTTTCTTCTAGTCAAGACTGTTAACAAAAAATGACTAATGATTGTTACATTAAATGAAAGGTTGTTGTTCCAAAGACATTATCCCTGAGATCTCATCAATTACTGTAAAGGAATTCTGCTGAAAACATATTCCAATAGTTCAAATAAATTGTAGCTAAGCAGGAAGAAAAGGGAAAATGGATGATGGTATATGGATTATGTTTTAAAAGCTGTACATTGAGTTAAACAATTCAGTGTAATCTTCATTATCCCCCAAAAAGCCTTTTGATTGTTTTATTCCTTCAAATGTGGCCTATTTAAATATTTTTCAAGCTTTACATATGGTATCTATGTTATTAGCTCTGTAAAGTGTTTACATGAAGTCTCAAAATGCAATCCTCAAGGCACTGTAATTTACAGAGAAGCTAAGACTGTCATAATAACACCTTTATCCTACAACAGATCAGAGCTTTAAGTAATATTGCAAAGTAAAACAAATCCCATTAAAGAAAACAGAACTACCAGCAATAAAATTACAGTATGCTGAATCACCCTTGTGAGAGCACTGTGGAAGCCAGGCTATGAAAGGGTGCTGAAGTAGAACGACGAAGCAAATGATGGGGATGGGGAGTAAATAAATTACAGACCCTGTTAAAAGTTAAATACAGGTCGTTTCACCTCTAGCTCACAGGGAAGAATGGAGCCAAACTTCTATACGTAGCAGTTAAAGCTTTTTGATAGCTTCTGTGAAACATGTCAATGGTCACACGAAGTCCAGGACTTCATGAGTAGCTATGTATTTTCTGTGTTACAAGTAACAAACCACCACAATAACAGAACTTCATTCCTGCAGCTGCTAATCAGCTGTGCTCAGATGGCAACATTTTAAAGATTTATTGAGTTTCATTAGCAAATAAAGCATCTGTCCCAGTGCATGCAACAACTAGCAATAAAACCCCACAATTAACAGTGCAGGGGAATCATCAGGTTGACATGCTTGTCAAAAAGTACCTAGCACAAACTCATGACTCTACGGCAGGGTACTATCAGACTTTTAGGGGAATAAATTGGATTTCCAGTCTATATTCTGCTTTGTAGTTGCATCACTTCTAAGGGGGCACCAACAGTGTCTTGCTATCCCCACATCATTCTGTGAATTGCTGTCACTTCTATCACTCCAGGCTGGCTAACTCTGTTTATGAAATAAATAATTATTTTTTACTGAATTGGTAAGACTTTGGAAAGAAAATGATGCTTTTAAGTATAAACAACAGTGCCTTTATAGCAACAACTGCCATATATTTATGACTGCAGCCCAGCTTTTTAATACGTTCATCATGTGTTCTGTTAGTCATTCCTTCATCAAAGGTTTTTTTTATAGATTTGAGAAGTCAAAGCAAATCTCAGCTATCTTAAAAAACTATATATTTTTTATTTTTAAACAGTTACTTTCTCCTCCTTGAAATATTGAAATTATTGATAAATATCACCTCTGAAAATAAGAAATACAATTTGAACAAATTTTTAAAAATTGAATTAGACTAAGGTAGTCCCTTGATGCAAGAAATACTATGTTTTCTGTTTTGCACAAGTCCAAGAATTTTGACAACGCACTATAAGCAACAAATTTATGACCATGCTCAACTACCCTCATCTCAGATACTGAGCAAACTAAAGACCCTTCTCTGAGCCTTGCCACATGATTTAATTTTCTTCATTTTCTGTATTAAGGAGACTGCTCAGATACAGATATTACTACATTCAGCCTCTGAGATGAGAAAAACAATGACATATGTCTCTCGGAAAAAAAAACCCACACAAAACCCCCCTAAAAACCAAAAAAACACAACTTAGCAAAATCCCTTCTCTACCTATTTCTCTATACATAAAGATAAGAAACAGACAAATAAATCCTAACACACTGCTTCAAACACTAGAAACTGGATGAGATCATGGCTTTGGGATAATCATAAGGCTGAAAATTGTAGATACTCATAGAAAGTTTTTCCTGCTTCTGCAAGCATATTCAATCCTTTATTTTCCCCCTCTATCAATATATAAACAAGTTAACTTATAATACCTTCATGCTTAAATTAGTATTTTAGAAAAACTCCTCCAGCCGATGGGTAACTAATGCAAAGGCTGGGAATGGGCTCTCCCCTGTCAAACTGAACCCAAAGACATGGTGTATGTAAAACCAGGACCTGGAAGCAGTAAATTTAACACAAACAAAAGCGGTTTACACTGAGAGAAAACTTTCATGACCACATGATATAGTTACATAGTCCTAAATAAAAATGAATATTGTAGTGCAGCCATATTACACATTCATAGGGAGGAACACTTTCATTCTTTGGGTACATATTCTAAACAGCTGTAACAATCCTGCAATTAGTCAGTGGAAAACAAGGATCCACTGTATCGCAAGTATCCTGTAAGGTCCTTGGTGCAATTCCTAACACAGCAGGAATGTGCCTGCGCATGTGATAAGGACAATTCTGCCCTGTGAAATGCCACGGACACTCCAAGTGTGCTGCTGTCCCAAGGCTCCCCTCGGAGCTCACTTTAACCAGGAAGGCACAAAGAAGACCTAAGCTCTTTCTGCCTCACTCCAGGGGAAGAAACACAAAACTGTTGCATGAATTTTAAAGCAAAAAATCACCATTAATTCATTGGACCAGTAGTTCCAAATTTTTTTTCCTGTTCATGGACCTTCAGAACTCCTTTAGCAGAGACTGACTCAAACTCCTTCACAGGTGCATGGTGTTATATAACAGGAGACTAATTTTTTTTTTTTTTAATTTTTGTTGTTACCTGAAGAAGTAACACAAAATGTACCAGGAAACCACAGACCTGAAATTAAAAGCAAATCGAACACCAGCATACTTGTTCTACCTTCAGCACACAGCAGGCCACAGGATTTCCTCACTAGGGCCTTCATTGCTGAGCCCAAGCAAAGACACATGAGATGCCCAGCTTTGCTCTAAAGACTTACAATCCACTAAAACCACATAAACCTTTCACTGGTAGATAATTATCACAATTAAAAACACACATTCTTTATATCTAGTATAAATCTATTTAAGCTGAGCTTCCAGCTGCCTAAAGTATTTATGCTTTTGCACACTAATTTAAATTGCCTTGTCTGAGATCTTCCCTCCATTTCATACAGGCACCATACATCCACAGCATAAAGAAAATCTAGACCAGTAATTCAAAAGGACAATAATTGTACTACAGGAGTGTCAAGAGGAAGTCAATATGGGTTAGGTTATCTTGACATTACTATAATAAAATTATCATTATTCCCTCTTTCTATTACTGCAGTGTCAAGAGGAACCATCCACACTAGAGCAGTAAGGTGAAAACTGCTGTGATAGCACATGGCAAAACATAGTCACCCCGCACCCAGTTTAAAGATGCTAAACAAGGCAGGTGGGGCAGCTAATATCCTCATTTTACAGAATAAGAACTGAAGGATACAAAGATCTGGTGAAAGCCTCACATGCAGTCTAAGAGTCCCAGGACTAACCAAGCCTCTTAAATCTTCTCCTGTTGTGTTAACACAAGTTCTTCCCAATTTGCTCACCGATTTGTCTTCTCAAATTTATGACTCTAACATTTCAGGAAAATAATATTTGCGATTCATTCTTGGTCTGTCACTCAGATCTGAGTAGTTTGTTGTGAAAATATTCTCTGATCAGAAGTCCAGCTTGCTTTGAAGAAGACTTTCTATGTAATGTAGCTCTTGGCCATTGCCGGCGTAGCACAAAGAGATTGTGGAAGCTCTGCAGCTAGCCAAGGAAAAAACCCTAATTCCAAATACCATACGTATGAAACAAAAATTAATAATTTAGCTTTACAAATCATTCCTCTGTGCCACTTGTCACACCTTAACTAGAAGTATCCCGATCTTTCCATTTGCAAAATGACATTTAAACATTAATTAATCCTGAACTGGCTCCCTGATGTAAATAAGAAGTGTAAGAAGTTATTATAGTCCCTTTCTTGATGGAGGAAACTGAGACAGAAGTGAGGAACCTCAATGCCTAGCATGACAGAGCAGTTTAAGGTTAGGTGGCACAATTCCTGGTGCTGGGTACAGAGAGCTTTACAGTATAAATTTTCCCTTACAGATACTTTCTGAATGACACACCAACAGAATTAGGCCCATCTTTTAACAGAAAAAGCTGTACTTTTTTTTTTTAAACAACACAGAAATGAGAAAAAAAAATTCACCAAAACTGAATAGGACGTGTCCAATATACCCTGCTGTAGGAAGGTGTGTGCTATATTTAACTTAAAAAATCTCATAGGTCTTCTGGAGCCAAAATATATTTGTACATTATAAACTATCTAAACTGTCTTTTACATTAATAAACAAAAAGACTTCAGACCATGTTCATATTAAACTACTGCTGTGCCATCAGTAAATGAAAATCAATTGAAATCAATTTAGCTGGGATAAAAAGTCCCCTTCCCCTGCTGCAGCTCATCTGGTGTGCTAACAGCTCCCAGTGATGAAACAGGTGCTTGTAAATTAATTAGCCTACTGAAACACACCTTAAAATGAATTTCCCGGAACACCCTGGCAGTGAGCCATCCTGGTCCCACGAGCTGATCAGTGTTCTGTAAATATTGAGATTTGATAAAGTAAACGCTACTCTGGCAGCAGATGGTTTGGAATGCTCTGTTGACATTGCCTGCGATTACTTGGATATGAAGACTTTGCTTCTCATAGACCTCCTTTGGGAGCCACTGGAGGACTTGATCCCCTCTCCAGCTATTTGCCTTCTAATTGAAAATCCTTATTCCCAGATGGAGCATAATGCTGCTGCTTCAGGCGTCTAGCTCTGCACTGCTTGACTGTTGATACATGGGTAATTGCTTTCAGTAATGCAGGTTAAATGTGACATTTAGTGCTTAATAAAAATTATCAAGGCCAAAGCCGTTTATCATTCTTACACTTGGGCTGTCAGTTCTAAAGGAATTTTCAATTCATTTGAATTCTTGCTGAAGAGGCGAGCAACTCCTCCCCAGCAGAGGGGGAGAGGCTGAAACCAAACTTGGGCTTTTTTCTGCTTTATTTCTAAGATTTGTTTGCTAACAAAACCCCTTTAAAATTAACCTATCAAACACGGCAACTATCCGCCTTTGTACTTAGTATGTTGGTGAATAACATATAATCAGCAGCCACTGTGTACACAAAGCACATAAACCAGATGCACTACACTGCACCTTCTGTGGGTGGCTGGAAGCTGAGAGTTATTCCTCTTGTAGCATCATAAAGAAATGAACCTGAAAAGAAATGGACTCTGCTGAATCGAGTAATTTCAAACTCAAAGTGTTTAAAAAACAAGGAGGACAAAAACTTCCATGTCATGGCAGGCACGGCAGCTCCGCTTTGATGAGGGCATTTAGGATAGTTGCCGCAGTGCTTTGTTTTCTTCCTTTCTTTTTTTTTTGAAAAGAAAAGATGATAATTCCCATTGGGGCAAACAGACTAATATTCTTGTTTTGTCTTCATGACTTGATAAGAGTGTGATCCTGCAGTCTACAAAGCTTAGAAAGAACGTATTTAATATGAGGGTGGGATGAAATCTGCTGACTGACCAGTAACAGTGCAGTCACATCTCTGCTTTCCAGTCTCGCCATCAGAGGTTTATAGACATCATCTCTGGGGAGGGTTTACAAATCTCTGAGTTTTAGCTATCGTTATATGGGTAGGCAGACTAATATTTAGATCATTCCCTCCCCCAGAAGTAGCCTTTCTAATTTAGAAATGGAGTCTTCTTCTCACTCCTGCCACATTTTTCCAGAGAGTGGAATAAGTAGCTAGCTAACTGACCATACCCCTTCTCCACCATATTTAGAGGGATTTTTAAGACAACTCTTGCTAGACGTGGTAGCAGCCTAAAAGGAGAGAGATGCACTGCATCAACCAGCTTGAGAAGACGGGCACAGGAAAGCTTAAAAGAGATCATCTGTCGGAGTGACATGCCCAGCTGCATCCTTCAGCTGCCATGAATCTTTGTTAATATCTTGCTATGAATCCCTTTTGTCTCTCCTGTCCTGAACAGTCTCCAGAGAAGCTCTTACCTGCCTACTACATAGCAGTTAGAGTGATCATGGAGTCTTCCCTCCAATATTACAACTTCACCTTTGTGCACTGCGCACTCAAATCTGACCTAGGTTTGAATAAAAATACACATGCTTTCTTACTCACAACAAGACAGTCAAGCAGAACCTCTTTTTTCGTATATGGAAATTTTTCTGAAGACAGAATGTTTTTTAGCAATAACAACCACAGAACCCAGAAAATTAATCCGTATTGTGGTGGTCTGCAACTTTATCTCTGCACTTCACGTAATTTGGAGGGTGCCTTCAAACACAGTACCTGTGTATCTGCTGATGTGAATTACCTTATCACTTTCACAACTAAAGCAAATCTAGGCATACTGGTGAGTTGGACAGCGAAAGCCAAGAGAGTTAAGAAAGCGATAATAGTAATTCAGGAAACTGAAAAAAAATGCAGTTTCAGCAGATGCTGTGTCACTGATGGTATTAACTTCAAGGCCTTAACCTGTCCCTGAGCATGCAGTTTTCATACACTCCAGCTACATTCCTTTTGGAAGCAGCTTTTCTTTTCCTCCTTGCTTAATTTGTTTTGTAAAGCTCCGTCTTCCTTCTCTACAACTCCATTACAATCAATAATTAATTTTCTTGGTTTACAGAATTCATTGCCCCTCACGTTTTAGTTTTCATGTTAGATTGTTTGGCTCATTACAGAAAAAAATAATTTTGAGCTCACCTTTGCCTTAGAAAAAACCTTGTGAAACTGAATTTCTCCCCTTTTCAGAAAGCTGACCTGGGTGCCTATCAGACAGCCCGTGAAGAGAGCATGGCAAGCCAGAGCAGAAGACTCATTTCAGCTAAATATGGCATCTGAAGAAAAGAACTTCTTCGGGTAGACATTTGAGGAGATGTGACTAACCCCTGCTCCATCCACCTCTTTTTTCAGGAGTAACCAGAAGGATGCCCATCTGGTTTTAAGGTCCATAATCTGGTGCCAAACCCCTTCATTCATAGGAAGATTCTAGTGTTGGTTTCTCTGTAGAGATTCTGCACAGCTAAAACACATACAGTGCCTCTGGTCTGTCTCCTCCTGTTCTCCAGGAGTACGTATCCACCTGGTCCCCTCACATGCATGCCTACATCCAGAGTCGCCCACTATAAACCAACACAGCAGAATACTGGCTATAGAAGTATTCAGGAAAAACATAGAAGTAAGTAATTCCCCTTCTTATAAAAAAGGAAAAGAAGCTCTGCCATGTTGCCCATACAGAAGTCCAGGATAGATCCTAAATTTAGAGAGGTATCATATGGATCTCTCAGCACTCCTACTGCTATCTGCTACCCTTCCTAAATTATAAAGATTGAATTTAGTAGAAGATTATTCGCTGCAGATATTTTTCTCTTTTTCCTCTGTGCTGGAATACCATATATTAGGAACTCCTCTGGGGAAAATAACTTCTAAAAAATATAGTGGATGCTAAGTAACTTAATGGATAATAAAATGCCTTGTGCTTCTGGGACTTCTATTTAAAGACCAACCTGATGTTTTATGTAAAATAAGTATTGCAGTCTTGGGACCTCACCCCACATTTCTGTAGGATTGACTACAGGTAAAGCATTTTTTCCCCAATAAGAGCACACATTTCTAGGAGTCATTAACAAGCTCCCACAGGACAAGTGGCCTTTCTTGCCACCAGCTCTCCCCCCCCCCAAAAAAAAAAAAGTGGGACTTACTAAGTAAAAAATAGTAAAAAGAAAATCAGTAATGAAGTTGAATGCTTCTTCACCACATAGGCAGTGGTGCTAGAGTATGGACTTAGTTAAATGTATCAATACAAACAATTTCGTGTTAAAAAAAATACCTTTATGTCCGCTCACATAAAGTATGAAAATTTACTAATTAACCAGTTCTAGTGCATATATTCTAAGCTCTTTTATGACTTGAGTAGGATGTTCATCTGCTGTATTCTACCTTGGCATAGGACACTATAACTTCCTCCAGCATCAATGTAAAAGGGTGTTTTGCAAGGACTTCAGCTATCTTCAGAAACAATGGGAAAAAAACTGCACAGAGTTGAAGCAGCAAGCTACACAGTGCATATTATCCATCCCTGTGAGAAGTGATGCGATTATCAGAGAAGTACCAGCTCAGATATTCCAAAGTGCTTGAGGACATCTAGGTTCAAAACCAAAGCTGGAAGCACCAAAGATGAAAAGCACTTCATCCCTAGGAAGGAGCCCTCATACTGTTTGCTGGATAACTGCATACAGGACATTGTTATCATCTATAAAAGCAGCTGTGTCTAACCATAAATATTGGGGCGAAAGCTGATTTCCAAGAAGGATTCAGGGGAGGAAACAAAGGGTACAAATTATATATGTGCTACTAGGTACTCAAAAGGGAAGAAAATTATATGCCAGCCTTCTCTTGCTACTTTCCTTGTTATACAGACCCCTATTCCTGTTTCAAGACGAATACCCTTTTTTTCAGAACAATCTCTGTCTTTGGTGTCTTTATAGAAAAATTCTCATGGTGGAAACTGAAAGTTGTAAGTGGAAACCAATTACTTCTTTGTCCTCCTAAAACAGTGCCAGAAGATTTACGCAGGTGATCATGGGCAAGCAGGAACCCTAGTGAGCTTGCTCAAAACCGAAAGAAGCAGTTACTTCAAATATGTTAAAAAAAGGCAAAACGCAGAAGAGATGGTCATTTAGATTTTGTGGTCGTTACTGTCTTGGTTGCACCAAGAACTCTTTGAGTAAAACTTGCACTCTCCTGACACATAAGAGAAAATTACTGCATAATATTCCTACCACTACAAAGAAGATATTCATCTTGCCTCATTTCTCTGTGTTCTCAGTGATCACAGCCACGATAAGTTAAACAGAATAAATGTAGGAAATGTTCAGACACTGACAAAGCTTTCTTACAATGAGAGGTCTCACTTTGGCAGTCTCAAAGGAGCTGGTGGAAGAGCCAGCTGTAGGGTTGGCCAGGCAGGCAGAGGCAGTAGGGCCACCTTCGTTAGTGCTCTCAGCAGAGATCTGGAGCCGCTAATGTTATTCAGAGAAGACACATTCGAAATCCCAAGGAAGTTCATTACAAAAGAGGCTTGATCGGGGGAAGGCAGTCAGTTGGAAAACAGTATTTCAATAGAAGTCACGTACATCTCCCATGTGTGAACGTCCTTTCCTGAGATTTAAACTTTGCTTTGAATTCAGGCTCAGTTTAGTCATGGCCAGCAACATTTGAGGTGACAGTTTAGCTCTAATTGATTACAAGTATAAATGGCCCACTTTGATCCAACATTTTCTTCTCTTTCTAGCCATGGTATAAATAATTACTCTCTCTCTTATTAATGTTGATTGGCCTCTTTCACAGTTGTATGTGTGTGCCCAGAGTAGCAGAGCACTCTGTGAGAAGTCCATGTGGTTTATTGTCTGCTTTCTACATTTTTATCTACTATCATCAAATCTTCTGAAAATCCAAATTTCTTTGCTGTAGGTTTAGCTTGTAAGAGTTATCTCTGTTATTAGCTTTCCTCAAATGTCACCCCAAAATTTCTGTGACCTTACTTTATTCTCCGTCTTAAGACTCTCATTCCTCAACTTTCCTTCCACCTAGTCTTGCTTTTAACTTAAATATCCTTGCCCAACTTTAATCTCCCTCCAGTCTGGAAGTAACTTCTGGCCTATATGTCTCTTTCAACTTTGAGAAAATTATTTTCAGGTCTCTGTTCTTTGGGGTTTCTAGATGATGATCTTCTGATTTCTTCAGAACTTATGGGTTTTGCAGTTCCTCAGCATCATCACTCTTTTTAAAATCCACATGTGCACGCAGCTGGTATATTTATTTGATTAGACCTATAGAATAATATACATATACATGACACTAACTAGTATCTTTGTTAGCAATATATGGCATGCATTACACTCTAGTGTGAGATACATATGCCTGATACACCTAATAGTGTATGTTAGGTTCCTGTAATGATACTTAATAAAAATATAGATTGCCCTGAGTACTAGACACTTGTTCAAATTCCACCACAAAAGTGCATTGGTGTGAGATCCCAAGCAAAAGTGATTGAGACAGGAATTATGATTTGGACGGGAGAAGAATTCACCATTTCTTTTGACTCTGTGCCTGTCTCCTGACTAATTCCACTTCTGGTTCCTAGCACTTAGACCCCATGACCTAGCCCCTGGCAGTTGTATCAGCCTCATCTTCCCAGCATCAGACCTAGCTTCGACTTTACAAATTACAAAAATATTTTCAATTTGTTAATAGTGACTTAGCTCTTTTTAAAAGTAACAGAAATAACAGATTCTGAAACTTGGAGAAATTTCACAGCACCCTTCAATGACAAAACACTTGTTTACGAGCACTTCATTCAGTGTGGCTTGGACAACTTTGTTTTCAAGATTATCTACCAATGCTACGTTATGAGAGAAGATTTTTTATGTCTGTACATTGAGCTGGTAAAAATGCGTTTGACCACTAGGTTTGATTCTTTTGCATGGAAAGCAAAAGAAAATACAGTCTTCCCACAGACTGGCTGCCATTAACACCAGGGCACTGCTGACAACATCATACTCCAGAATTACTTTGTAACTAGTTCAGAAAGATGCAGATTTTATGTGGTAAAAATCCAGAGGTACTGAGTTTCATTCTGCTGCAAAAGTCATTGTAAGGCAAAAAAATACCACTCTTCATAACTGAAATGCAATGAAATAAAAAATATGGATGCTTTATTTAGCTGACATTTATTTAGGCATTCTATCTGGCAGTCAATTATTACAAGTTTAATGCCACAGAATATGGTTACCCAACACCATCTGTGAATCTGTTTCTACAGATATTTTGTTGTGAAACAGAACAATTGTGTTTGAGAGTTTCTTTCTTAAATCATGCTAGCGACAATTTAAAAGTTGTTAAAAATGTTTTGAAATAAATATTTCAAACACACAAAAAAAAGGGTTTTTCTACTGCCTCTTAAAGTGAGAGTTTTGTCTATTATCATTGTTAGTTTCTGAGTGATTTTCACTGTGTTTGAACAGGTTTTATTTGAGTTTTTAAGGGCTGTAGAAAGACTTGAAAATCCAAATACTCTTTAAAATCTAAATGCTGTTATATAAAAAGGAAGAAGGATCACAATCTCTATAAAAGAGAGTTAACGATCTTTGGTCTATATAAACAGCATATAAACAAAATTCTTCATCCCTATGATAAAATAAGAAGTTATTAATCAAAAACAGACACTATCCAAGTAGGTTAATTGTATGGTCAGTAGAGAGTGTATTTTCCAAATCTGGAAAGGGCTGTCAACAGCTAGTGCTCAACAATAGCTGAAAAAGAAAAAAAGTTTTGGGTTTTGGCAGAAAAAAAATTTGTTCTTATTACAGTTTTTAATGAAATAATTCATATCGATACTCTGTTTAAAAACATGACTATATATAAAAGGTTGCACAGAACTATTAAGACTAGGAAGACATTTATTCCTTTAAACAACTTGTGCAAATTCAATTTAAATTTAATTATGATCCACTGTTCCTAGCCAAAAATATAACTGATTACATCTGAAATCCAGTGTAGGCTGAAGTTTCTAATATCGCAGTAAGCCAAACTTGGGTAGGCTGTAACAAGCACAGGATGCATTAGATTTATACACTGATCTCCCACATCCATTAATAACTCACTAGCAGGTGAGCTGAAATACGGTTTTAGGAGTGGATGCTTACCCGTACGTTACAAAAAATAACTCCTGCTGCAAAAATGAGAGAAAAAGATAGAGAAAAATGAAGTGCTTCTTCAGAACTGAAGGAGCCTGGCAGGCCCACAGAAGTTTACATCAAAATAAGAGGCCCATGGAGAATATCTATAACGTAATGCATGTGTGAAGGCAACTCCTTATTCCCTCTGGAAAGGCTTAAAAAACTCAGAATGATATTTTCAAAGGAAATTCAACCAACACTGTGACACTTAATAAAATTATGCATCCCTGTGATAAAATAAGAAGTTATTAATCAAAAAAAGACACTATCCAAGCAGGTTAATTGTATGGTCAGTAGAACGAAACCAAGAAAAGAGAGTATTTTTCCTAATCTGGAAAGCACTGTCAACGGCAAGTGCTAAACAATAGCTGGAAAGGAAAAAATTATTCTTGGCTTTAGATTTTCATGAAGAGTTTGGACAGGCTGAATTCAGTCGGGCAAGCGCTGTTCCTGTGCTTGCAGTGGGTTAACCACCTCCATCCCAAATGGGAACCACAACGTAACAAACTGCTTAGGTTCAGAGCTGGGTTCTAGTAGTAAGGTAACATTTTTTTTTAGTGTGCTGATCTAAAATCAGAACTGGCTAACTTTAGAGCACAAGACTGCAAAATGACAATGGAAAAGAAAGGAGAGAGAGCAGGAGCCAAGAACAAATTTTAAGTCAGCACTATGGGTACGGCAGGGGCTTACCATCAGCTGTGGGGAGAGAAAAAACTACAGAAAGACAAAGAAAACAAAGTATTTGGAGGAATTACAATAACTGAATCTGAAGTGTCTATTTGCCTGCTGGAAAACATGAAATAATGATACAGTCTGAAAGCCACCTAGAGAAAATGTTGTTTGACACTATATCCTGCAAGACCAACACATTTTCCCATTTACCAAAAGTATTTGGGTTGTCTATCCTGACTTCAAAATATAAGTTTAAATACGTGATTTGCCTCTTAGTAATAGCTGTGTAGTCCACAACTATTGAGTTCTTTGTTCATCTAATTGTTAGGATTCTTTACACAGCTTTTGCCATTAAAAAAAAAATGATGAAAATTTGGCTTTTGAACTGATTGTACAGACAGGGGAAATACCAGTGGCCTCTTTGCTCATGTTCTTATTTCCACAGATATGTATTTTGAAAGTTTAAAGACAGGGCAAGGAGGCAACTCTGTCCAGCTCAGGGCGGACTACGAACATCAAAAGTAGTATACAAAAAGTTTCATCCTGACATTCATCAAGGCCTGTAACAGCACCCACCCTTTCTTCAGGTACTGATTGTGTGGAGAGTCTTTTAGCTTACTTAAATTCACCAAGAACAGTCTAATAGCCAGCCTAGCCATGAAACCTCTACATTTTGTTAACCAGTTTCAAATGTATGTAAATTTATACATGTTGAGACGTCATCTCTCTGATTCTGATGATCAGACACGAACAAACGCACTGTAGTACCAAATATTGCTAGTACTATACTGAGAATGTCACTGCCAGAGAAATGCTGCGAAGAGCAGATTGCAGTAGCTTTATTGTACCATATGTTTTTCAAACCTGTGTTTGTTTCTGTGGTTTCTGTACAGTACAGCTTTCCTAGACTTGATCAGTCTTAACATGATGAAGAACTGAGGTCTTCCCTGAGTCAAAGCAGACCCTCGGGTAAGCGCGCTTAGTGTGAATTGATGCAGCCATTGACTATGATTAAATCTTTATATTTTGAAATAAAGAAGATATACATCAAGCAACCAGATCTTTCCTGGTGTGAACTTGTCTTCAGGAACCCCTGGGACAATAGATGCCCACAGTTAAGACCTTCATGAGGGCCAAGGGAAGGAACACCGAACAGTGAAGCGGTTGAGAGCTGTGCTGGCTATTCCTTCCAACCTCTAGAAATGTGAACACTAGAATGGAGACTTACGGTCCTCTCACATAATCTCCTGTATCAGGCTGCAAATTTTCCCCCTGAAGTTCCTGAGTCTGAGCTGTAGCTAGTCTCCTAAAATTGATGCTTCTACACATATACCACATTTCTTTTTTTTGTGTGGGTTTTTTTAACCTCATGCTGTTGTCTGTCCTCATTCTGCTTGCTTTTGTTTACTCCCTGTCTCGCTTCCTCACATGACTTCCCTTTTCCCAATTTTCTGGATAATCTCTAATTTTCTCTGCCACACATCCTCCCTATCATTTCCAGCAGGCAGTCTTTTTGCTGCAGGCTTTGGTGGATAACAAGCAAAAGCCTTCCTCTGGCCTTTGCTCCCCAGTCCTTGCCATAGTGGCAGTGCCGCTGCCTCAGTTGTTGACGTGCAGCATCTCCTGGGGTCCCCACTTGCCTCTGGGCAAGTCTGGGTCCTGGTCTCTGTGGGGTCCCTCTGTACCTCTTAGAGAGAGGCTGCTGCTCCAATCTGCCTCTGACCAGGAGGGACCTGCGCCGGGTCCTCTGCATTAACACTCCCGAGACAGCCCTCGCTCACTCTCTTCATGGAGTCTACAGGGTGACCACAGCCAGATGATGCAGCAATGTCAACTGCTCGTTGAGGGCCTACCCTGCAAAGGGCACTGTGGAAATCAGAAACCCACCACAGTATTTTTTGTAACCAAGGAAAGCTGAACAATCTTGGATTATTATCCAGGGTTTCCTGATCAGCAGGTTCAAAGACACAGAAATGCAATCCATATGGAACTGTCTGGAATCCCCAACTATCCCAGATACAGCTTGCTTTTTTAAAATAATAATTTTTAAAACTGATTAACCATAATTTTCCGTCACTACTGATTTTCGCAATCTAAAAGCACTATTTTGCTAGAAGTGATACACTGCTCTCTCTTACAGGTAACAAATTAAATTATTAGGGAACAGAATAATGCATATGTTTGTTTCTCTGAAACAAGTTGTGTGAGTTTCATGGAGCTATTTTAAATGTTTTTATATTGCCGTACACATGATAACATTTTAAATGAGCTCGTGGTAGTTCATAGTAATGTTTTCAATAATTTCTGTAATGTAGAATTAAAATAAGTGATTTTATTACCTACTTCTCTTTCTCAAGGGTGCATAACTTTCCTAAGACTTCAATGTTTCGATCTGGGAGAAACAGCAGTTTATTCCTTGAAGTCCTATGTTCAGACCAAGGAGGACTTTTGCAAAGTTCAGTTATTTCTCTTTCAACAGAGTTTGAGTAATCACAGCTTAGAGACTGTGGATTCCAGGTCTGTGCTGGCACTCAACCTGCAGAGTTGGTACACATAAAACGTTCTGGAGAATATGCTTTCCAAACAGTTAAAAATTGACTTTTTCATCTTTTGGATACGAAGACTAAAGTACAGCGTATCTTTACAATTTCAGATTTTCAAAGGATTTAGTCTGCTCTGAAGATGAGCGATTTAGGAGTATCGGGATACATTAATTTAGAAATTATTTGCTTCTCAAAATTGCATTTTTCATGATATTTCACTGGTTTTGGAATGACTTACCAAGTAATAGAATTATGCATGTGTTCATTTACACTACACCTCAGTAGATTTTCAAGCATTATTCCTATGGTATTCTGGCATCATGTGTATGATATTTAATTATTTGGAAACCTTCTGTGGAAACAATCACAACCATGTAGCTGGATCTGATTCTAATTTATCACACTCAGATAAGCATAGGCTTTCACTCATAATGTCATTCTGTTTTCTCCAAAATGGCTGTATTGAAGGGTTCTCAGCAGACTTGTCTTCTGTTTTTAAACAGAGTTGATTTACCAGTGCAAATTTCTCTATATTGCTCCCTCTGAATGTTCCCTGTGCATTCTGCAGGACTGAAACTTAAGTGAAAATCTTTTCTAATCCCTGTGTGAAATGACTGTTTTCTCTAACCAAATTGCTAAGAAGGATGTCGACTAATGAAACATGAATTTCTTTTTACTTTGTTTTTAAAAAAATAAAAAAATAAAGTCTTATTACCAAGGAAAAAATACTTTCAGGCTTGAGAACATAAAAAAACTATCTAGGAATTCCAGTCGCATTGCACGTTTAGGACACTCTAAGGACATTTAATACATTGTGAGAAGAGTGGTCTATGAGCATGTAAAGATTTACAGGCACAACTCTGATGACAAACACAATTTTAGGTAGGTCACAGAAAGCCTAGGGTTTAATTTAACACAGCTTGTTAAATAAAGTGTTGGTAACATCAGACTGGAAGTCTGGGCAGCAAATGTGGGTGCGATGTATACCTCTCCCTTCTCCTCAGCCCACCTAGCTGCCATGTGATAGCCACCAATATTCACAGGGCACAGGACCTAAGAAAATCCCTTTCACACCAGGTAACTAGCTTCATAATACGAGACATTTTTGACCTTCCCTGGGCTTACTAGCATACAAACCCACTGCTAATTAAAGCACTGTGAGGACCAGGTTCAAACTGTGGTCCCCTTGATAGTCATTACTGCAAAATCATTAATTTGTCTCCTGCCTTTTTTTTAAGGTTCTCCAACTATTAATCTCCCAGAAAAATCTGAGTAGGGTTTGGGTGGACACAAAGTGCTGTGCTTTACTTGGCCCAAGGACCAGGAATCATCCCCAGAAGCACATGCATTTCTCTTACAGGGTGATGGAGCACTGGAACAGGCTGCCCAGGGAGGCTGTGGAGTCTCCTTCTCTGGAGATATTCAAGACCCACCTGGACAAGGTCCTGTGCAGCCTGCTGTAGGTGACTCTGCTTCGGCAGGGGCTTGGACTAGATGACGCACAGAGGTCCCTTCCAACCCCTACCCTTCTGTGATTCCGTGATTCTGTGATTCTGTGATTCTCTCATACATGTCAGGTGAGCTTGCAGAAGATGTCTATGCTGGCAATTAAAATGGACCATGTGCACTGACAAAGTTCACCTTTATAGGGTTATCATTTTGTCCCCTGTGTCACAAGTTCCCCTTAGGAATAGTTCCTGGAATATGCAATCCTATGGTCCGCACAAGGGAGTATACTAAGACTGACAGTGGGGCAGTGACCCAATCAGTGCCTTGGCTTTGTTCTATTTCTAAACATAACACTGCCATCTAGATATCTCTTTCACACCACAGAAGCCCTCACCAATCTTGCCCTAAAAAATATCATGGAATATCTAGCGCAATGGATTTTGTACTGAAGGCAAAATCCCACTGGGAGACAGGGGGAGGAACCACAACCAAATGCCTTGTAATTCAAACCTTGGTATACAAAATGCACAAGCTTTAGCTATCCTATTACTAACTGCTGCACTGTAACCTTGTGCCGTAGGTACAGAGCGACCTCGGGATTTCTGAATGCAACCTACCAGCCAAGAGTGCTTCAAGTGTCACTGTAGGGGTTGGTACCCAAGCAGAGGTTAACAGTTGCTTTGTCACTTGAGTGGTAGACGTCTACAGTGGGGGAACCTGAAGGTTCAGGATCCACATTAGACTAAGGACCCACATGGGAGGAGCCTAATGGTGGGATATGATGGTTTGTAGTGGTCTGTTTTCCATTTTTTATGTAATGAGTTAATTTTATTCACAGAAAGAGAAAGCAACCTTGAAAATGAGATTCCTGCTTCATCACTATAAACCCTACATTATGGTGAAGCATGCAGCCAAATACAGATAGTTAGCCTTTTGGTTATTTCTCGTCTCATTTATTTATTAGTGATCATCATCTGTTAGCTTTAAAAGAGACAGATGAAATCAGTTTAGCAGGCTTTTCTGAAGTTTGTAATACAGTTTGCCATTTTGCTGAAAGATTATACCATGGATGATCCAACCTGCATAAAAGTTCAATGGAAAACATGTTAAAAAGTTTCCGGTCAGGTTAATTGCAAAATAACTAAAAGCATCTGATGTTGAACTAAAGTTTAATTTTTAAAATTCAAGTAGTTCTAGCTGAAATATTCAAGTACTTCTAGCAAATCTCATGACAGGTCATCAATTAAAGAGTTAACTGCACTAAATTACTGCACGCTAATTTACATACCCTCCTCCCAAGCCAAATTTATCTCACCTTTTAGTGTGAAAGATATTTCCTTGGCCACACTCAAAAATACACAGTTTCACTAAATGTATATCTTTGGTGTTCACTGTTTCATTTCGCAGACAAATATTTCCTAATGTGCAAATGTTATCCTATACAGTTGGGAAAAAATAAATGAGTTTTCCTTTAAGGAATAAAACATATATAACACCACAGTGTAAATAAACCTGAGTTACTGTTGCTGTGGGAACCATAACTTTGAATATCCTCACTATTGTACATTTAAATTCTCTGCCATAATGTTGCATTAACTTTTTTTCTTTTTTGCATTACATTTATATCTAATGTGATTCCATTTCCCACTCTTTACAGATGCAGATTAGCTACTGTAATGTTCCTGATGCAAAAACTGTTTTTGGTAAATCATATCAAAATGTTTCATGGAACTCACTGAGAAGTGTTGATATATGGAAATTGGTCTTTTTAAAAATTGCTCCTAAAAACCAAATTGCATATTTTGAACGGCACCCCCCCTTTTCTATCATCACTTCCCATATTTCTGGAGAATTAAAGGGAATGGCACATCTGTGACATTTCAAAAGGAAAGTTCCTATTATTGCTGGTCTAACGCTTACTATAAATACCCTGTACAGCAAGTTACAGTAATCTAAACAAACAAATGTTAGTAATAGAAGTTAACATCTTGCCAAATTTATCAGGCTTGCATTGATAATGAATCTTTCCCAGTGAACTGTAAAGATTCTGGTATATGAGAAACCTGTGTAGTTTTGGAGCTTATTCAGAAGAAAGTAATTTCAGATCATAATTCATGACCAATGACCTATGAACCAACAATTGACTGTAAACTTATTCTAGTGTTGAATGTATGCATTTAAAACATGTTGTATGGCACAGCTTCACTGGAAACAGTCTATCCTTTGTTAGATAAAACCTTTGGAAATTTCTCTTCTTTCTTTAGTCATTTGCTGCTTTTTTGGTAGGCTTCTTCCAGTTCAGAATAAGACAATGACAAATTAATTCAAGCTAAGAGTCAAATTTTTTAGGTATCACATGGAGTATTTTTATAATGAATATAATTGTAATTATTGAGATTAATGTACTTAGGGACAAATAGAGTAGGTTCCAGAGACAGTATTATGAGAGTGCCCATTAAAATCAGGGTAGAGCATAGATCAATAGTACTTAAGAGACTGGTTGCTTTCAAACAATTCATATGAGAGAGGTTAAATTATATCAATAAATTATATTATTTCAATGAACAGTACTGCTAACAGAAGTTGAGAGCACAGAACTGAATCGGCTACGGCTCAGTTCATACCAAAATATTTTTCCCATAGAAAAAAATCTTGCAAAGTTATGCTGCAGTGTAAATGAGGCACAGCAGCAAAACGCAGAGTGTTTTGTTACTCGCTGTAATCCACCAGGAACGGCTCCGCACTTTCCTTTCTGTGGCATTGCGTTTGCCACTGATTTCCCCTGTAACCACCCATGGGTCTGGGGGCTCGTCTGCTTGTGCAAAACCCGTTTGTGGCAGGTCTTAGCATTGATTTAAGTTGTCTAATAACAACCCAAATATTATTAAAGAAAAAAAAAACCCTTACATAATCGGAGACTCTACTTGAAACTGTATAAAAGGACATGCGGATGTACAAAAATATGTGTGTATACATGTATGTGTATAACATATATTTATGCATGCATGAGTCTTTGTATTTCTACGTTGAGTACCTCCATACAGATAAAACTACACACATGTATTTGAAGGCATCATCAAAGAGAGTATATGTGGGGCAGAAATGAGTATATTGCGAACTTCTGTAATTTGAAATTGATCACAAGTCATTCTTAGAAGATCCATTTATTACAGTGTCTTGCTAACTCTGACTTATATTTATAATCTTTCAAGCACTTAATCAAAACGTTACACAGCTTTGACAGAGAACTTTCCTGTACTCTACAGGATATGACTGTAAAATGTCTTCCTTTCTTTGACTGCATGATTGAAAAATCAAGCTCTGAAATTTTATTTTAATAATATTGTTAGAGGTCTGTGTATTTCATTTCATTGTCAAAGTCTAATAGAATAATAAACCTTGATATTTCATCAGCCTTAAGCGTTTTCTTTTTTTCTCTCTTTTTTTTTTCCTACATAATGCTTTTAGGATTTTAGTTACTTAGTAGATTTAAATTGTAGTCTTGGCATCTTTATTATTGATTCAGGTATCCTTAACCTCCTTGAACATGCAGACATTCTTTCATACTTCTATCAGGTAGAAGTCTGCACAAAAGCTCCATCTAATTTATATACATTCTCAAAAATAAACAGAAAGAAAACTTAATAACTTTCTGGAATTTCTTTAACCTCTGCTGCTTTGACTTTTGCTATGTTTTGGCAGATATTAGTAAAAGAATTAGTGTAACAGATGAGGATAAATAATAAATGTTACACTAATATTCCTCTGAAAATTACCTCCAGTTACAAGTAATTCAGAAGTAAAAAAATTAAAACAAACTACCTTTCTGATCTAGTCCTTATTTTTTTTAAACCTCCAAATCCAATGCTCTTGTGAGTTCTGTTTTATTTGTGTAACTGGTGTTAATGACCACTAAAAACAAAAAAAACCAGTTTCTGTTGAGAGCTTAAGATATTTGCAAATTGATTTACTTTCTATCACGGTTCAGTTACCATTAAAAATATAGAACACTTTTTTGGTTTGGTTTTCTTTTCTTTTTTTTTTTTTTTTTTTTTTTTGACATCCGATTTACCAACAATTGAATTCAACTTCTCAGTATTACATTTTTACACCTGGCAATTCTCATCTGAAAACTCAAAATATCTAGTCCCTGGGTTCTATACCTGAGTTTTGCCCTAGATAACTATATTTCGTCTTCCTCGTATTCTTTTTCTTACTTGCATTATTCTGAAAAAGGAGGAGGAATAAAGAATTATTTCCTGTCATGGGCACCTATGCATTCTGATACCCCACTTGAAACTGAAACCAAGATGAATGATGGGAAATGCAAGTGACAACAGGTATATTTCAGGATTCTGGCATAGCGCAGGTCTTTAAAGAAAGTATTTACATTTCTTCAGGGAAGACTTCCAAACCAGAGCCCGCTTCCTCCGTGAACTGGAGGGGCAGGAGGTTCAAAAGGACTTTAGCACAATCTTAGGCTGTAAATATTGTGTAATTGGATCACCTCTGCTTTAACCTTTTAGTTCTCGCCAATTCCTGATTCGCGTGCTTTTTTGTGTCCTTTCACACAGCAAGGTGAAATATCTGTCCCAATTTGTACCCTGCAGCCTGACCTCTGATCTAGATTGCTCACTCGGAATTCAGTTCCGAATGACTAGTGTTCTGTCAGGCAAAATCTACATAATCTGCTGTCAAAGAGTGTCAAACAAATGGTTGACTTCATACACCCCATTTCAGGAAAATGATCAAAACATCAGAAAGAAAAAAAGAATCCTTCCTTGGGCTCAAAAATGTCATAGAAATATAGAGAAAATACCCTGGAAATGACAGAAACCTTTGAAAAGGTAAAAATCAAGTTATTCCTGGGAGGAGGTAAATAGCTACAAAATCCTGAATGCACACTCTTAATTTTTACTCCAGTAGTGGGAAGAATTTTTACTATTCCAGATCAGAATTCTGTACATTTATTTATATTTATGTACAAAAAAAGCTCTCAGATCCAGAGCATAGTGCAATTAAGTTTGGGAAGCGGTACTAAACAGTGAGCAATTATATGTGATTCAACAATTGCATGGGAATAATTATTTAAAGTCTTTGTTTAAAAATGTCATCAAACTGCTTGATTGGATATAAGCCACCATTAAAAATAAGCTTACATATTAGTTTTCCTCAGGGGAAAAGAGCAGTTAATACATCCATTTCTAAATGTAATTACATTTCCAGTGCTACACATATTTTATAGCATAACTTGTATCTTAGTAAATCATTTTCTTTTGTTCTTGTAACAAAGTTCCTTGGAATGCTAAACGAAGAAGCCTCAGACATCCTCCATTTAATCCATGTCCATTAGAAATTACATATTTTGCCTTCTAAGAGCTGTATGTCCTTTTCGTACCTGAGGTTTTTTCCTTTTAATGGCTTTCTAAGTACAACTATTTCACTTTATTCTTCCTCTACATCTTTATTTTTAATTATTATTAAACCTTCAGATATACTTTATTCTTGCCCTGAGAAAGAGCAATTCACTCTGCTAAAGGTAACGTGCTATTTTGCCTCATTATAATAAACACCAATGTTTTTACAACTGCAACAGTTCTCCACCAGTATTAGCATATTTTGGCTGAGGTATTGTTTTACCGTGACCTGTATAATAAGTGTCACATTAGCAACACAACAAATCAAACGTTTGTTAATTTCCCTCGCTTTCCCACACAGCTGCTAGTGTTATCGTGTCACCAGATTTTAATTAATATGATAAGTAACACTTGCAAGACAACAGGCTGATTTTCCCCCCCTGTGTGTGTGTGTCTCTGTGTGCACACGTGTAGACCAGAAAAGCAGCAAATAGGAGACTTTTGTGGCGATCGCCTGGTTCGCATTTAAAGCAACTCAGCATTAAAAGATAATTCTCTTCCAGCTTGCCCTGAGAATCCAGTGCACGAGTCTGAAAATACATTCCAAACGTACTTGATTTGCCCATTCTACCGTCAATTTTTTACATTTTTAAGCTTTCACCGCCTGAGATATACAGGGCAGGCGATTTGAATCTGCCTCATTTCTTTTGCCCGTATATAAGTAATAACAAATATGTGCCTGACTTCCGACAACCCTAGCAAGTGGGCTTCCCCCCCCACCCCCAGGTACTGCATCCTACGCGCCGAATCGCTCTAGCACAAGTCAAAAGTGCCATCTATTTGTAAGCGCCAGAAATGCACCGGAGGCCGGGGCCGGAGCGGAGCCTGTGCCAGCAGCGGGGGCCTGCCCTGCACCCCGCCTTCCCAGCCCACCGCCGGGTCACCGAACAGGGACGGAAGAGGCAGGGAAGAGCTGGAGGGAATTGTCCTGCGAGGTTTAAGCACAATTTCGTTTGGAACGTGTGGACCACACTGTGGTCAGCCTCTGGAAAGGAGTTCCCTGCTTCTGCGGGAGCACCCGATCGGCTTTTTAGCCTCTGCCCTGGGAAGTGCAGAAGAGGAATTACTTCAAACTAAACTAGGGAGCTCACCACGTTTCGTGGAGGGCAAACATCTGAGCAGCAGTTCATTACAACACATTTTTAATTCAGCGGCAGCATTAGAGATAGGTGTGTATACAAAAAGACATAATTGTATCTTATTACTGTATAATTACAGAACACTCCAATGCATTCTTATTAAGAATATGGTACAACTGAAACTGCCAGCAGCGAGTTACTGTTTCTAGTACGATTTTGTTAAGCGCGGGATGGTGTCTGGAAGATTTCACCTCCACCACCACCAAGGCCTCCCAGTAAGTAGAAGGATTCTTTTCAACGTATATGAAAAGCAGGGCCACCCCTTGAAGAATTTTCACGTCAATTGTGTTCTCTATTTTAAGGGCAATATCGAGCTTCCTACAACCTTCAAGTGGGAAGGCTGAAGAATATAACACATATCAAAATGAAAGGAGAAAACCCAGAGCAGCAGGGATCTGAAAGCAGAAAAGTGAGATGGGAATGGGTCTTGCAGAGAAAATTCCCCTGCTGATATCAAAGGAAATAAAAGTGCACACAAAAAAAGACACAGAGCTGCCTTTTATAAGGCCCTGTTATAAACTACTGCTGATATTAGGCTGCTGAATTTTAATTCCCTCCTCCACTAAAATGCCCTTTTTCTTTTAACCTACTTCTCAGTATAGCTTGCAAACTGACAAACTCCCCAGAAGGAGACCGCTGGGAGAAAAAAAATGCCCTGATAAACTCCCAGCATCTCTGCACCAGGCAGGCCCCAAGTTAAATCATGTACATGTGCCAGAGGAAATGAATGGCATTTGATATTTTTTATTAGAGAAGAGGCCAATGTTATTGAGAATTTCAGAAAATATGAAATAGGTAAAAGAAATGTATTGACCGTGATCAAAGTATTTACAGATATCATGACCTAAGGAAAAGGCATTTCATAGCTGCCCAATTCCAAAAGGAATGTTGAAATATATATTTCATAGGATCATAGAATGGTAAGGGTTGGAAGGGACCTTAAAGGTCATCCGGTTCCAACCCCCCTGCCATGAGCAGGGACATCTTCCACTAGATCAGGTTGCTCAGAGGTCCATCCAGCCTGGCCTTGAACACTGCCAGGGAGGAGGCATCCACAGCTTCTCTGGGCAATCTGTTCCAGTGCCTCACCACCCTCATGGTGAAGAATTTGTTCCCAATATCTAATCAAAATCTGCCTTCTCTTAGTTTAAAGCTGTTCCCCCTTGTCCTATCACTACACATCCTTGTAAAAAGCCCCTCTCCATCCTTCCTGTAGGCCCCCTTCAGGTACTGGAAGGCTGCTATAAGGTCACCCCGGAGCCTTCTCTTCTCCAGGCTGAACAGCCCCAACTCCCTCAGCCTGTCCTTACGGGAGAGGTGCTCCAGCCCTCTGATCATCCAAGCCTGGCAGACTGCATCTGTTTCCAATGAAGTTAATGGGATATTGCCATTTATATCAGGAATAAGATTGCAGTAGAGCGCACAAATAGTAACACGTCCCCCAGAGTAATGTGTTTTCCTAGCAGTCTGGACAGCACCTTGGTTAAAGAGTGTTGTCTATAAGACAAATGTAAGGCTAGAGGATAAATGGATATGTAATAATAATAGCCACATCTTAGGTGTTTCAACAGGATCAATAAAGGGTTTTATTCTGTGCTTAAACAGTTGTCAAAAGGCTGCTCCAACATGGTCCTGGCTACTAGTGTCTAATCCTTCTGCAGAAGATAAGAGTAAATTGATGTTTCTGTGCCTATAAATTAAAACACGCAAGAATATCCACATGCAGAATAAGCATCTGCATGCTTAAAACTTCTGGGGCCAAAACCAAACAGCTTGAATAGTTTCATGTTTCTAGTTGGGGGAAAATGTCTAGCATCTTGCAAAAGCTAAAGAGGAATGGTGACCAATCTACTGTTTGAGCAGAGAAGAGTTGCTCCTGTGACCAAAAGAACTGAAATGTGGCTGCTCAAACTTTGCAACTCCATGAGCCATACCAGTAACCTACTGAAAGCCCAAGCACCATCTTAATTTCCATAGCTATTTACATAAATCTAAGTGGAAATCATACATCCATACAGGCATAATAATGTCATTGTTTGCATTTTTATTCCCTTTGACTGACAAACAGCAACTGCTTCTCTTTTGAGTTCTCTAGCAATTAAAAAACCCCAACAACAGCAAAAGCAAGCCCAGAGTGGCCTAATGGTTGTCCTTTCCATGGACTTGTGGAGATACAGGAAGCCTAGGGTAGATGCAGTCCCAATTCCAATGAGGGTGCTGGCATGCCCCACAGGCCCCAGTCTTATTATGTGTCTAAGAAGCATATGTCTTGGCCATCAGTGCAGATGGGAAGAGCTAAATCTACGCTTGGAAACCCTCTGGCTGGGATGAGAAAACACTTTGCAAAGCCCACAGAGCTAAAGGCTGGAGATTGCCTCCTTGCAAGCAGCTGTACACCGTCTCCCTGCAATATTTTCAGAAGTATTCTTTACTGACCTGGAAATGCTTGCAAAGCACTCTTAGACAAGCTAATAATGAGCTAAATAAATATGAATAGTTTTTATGAGTTTCTGTAGAAAAAAAACTCAGAAAACATTATTAAAGGACGCATTTGAATAGGAGTTACTGCCTTCCTATACACAAAACTCTGCCAGCACGCCAGTCATACGGACGATTGTGTGGTCAGTTTGGTATCAAATAGATGACAATATCTAGGCTTAAGAAAAAAGTTAACAACCATGAGAGACAGGAACTAGCTCAACCAGTTTGCTAAATCCTTGCTTTCCTAAAACACTACATCAGGGCTGCAGAAGAGATCAAAATTGTGCCTTTTTCAAATCTGTGGCACTCAAGAGCTAACCTAAAAGAAGAGCCTCCAACTGGTAACTCTGCAATAGAACAGAGCTAAAACATATGCCCAGGTTGTTCTACATATGGAATTCAGTAAGGACAATTCAAGCCCCATGGAAAACTTTCACACTCATGTTTGTGTCTAAGATAAAGTGTTTAAACTGGATTTTTATGTACAGATTTGCCATTCATCTGATAAATATCTACAAAGAAAAACATTTATGGTCTGCATGAGCTCAAAGTTGCTTAAATGCAAACTCTCATTCAGGCAAAAATGTCAGCTTTAAAATCTTGTTTCCTGAAAATGTTAATTCATACCCTCCCTCTATTAATTCATACATTTGCGTCAGTTGTCAGCACTGAGCTGGTAAAAATCTCTGCAAAATTACCAAGTGGATCTTTTTCCAGATTTTGTCTGAGCTTTGCAGGCAAGCCAGCCTTGCAGGAGGCATTTGTAACGGTCTAGCAGGAGAAATGACCAATTCACACACTGGATCAGTGAGCTCTTGCCTCACCTATATAAGCTATGTTAAGTAACTAAAATAAATAGAAGATAATGTTGTGAGTATTACGGAAGGGGTTCTGATTGGTCAGTTAAGATGTTTCTGAATTTATTGCAAAGTGTCAGGAAATACATTGAAATGAAGACTTTTTTTATTGGAAAAATATGCACTGTTGAATTTGGTGTGTTTCTCTTTAAGAAGGTGACTAGTCTACTCTGAAGACAGTCTAAAGACTGTATTATGTGACATTCAAGAGGCCTGAGGAATCATGTGAGGCAGTAAATGATGCAGTAAAATTGTCTTCTTGTGATTCTTTTTTTTTTTTGTTAAATTCCTACAAAATTGTACTTGTAATGCAACAATCGCTTTGTCATGAACAGGCCCCTTTGTCATTTGTTAGCTGACCCATCTCTGCTGTTGCAAAAATCAAAAGGGAATTGATTTTGATGAACTGACATGCAGCTTTAGGGTAACACAACCACCAGATGAACAAAAAGCCAGCTTCACCACCAGTAGGCAGATCGATACTGTACCTATGTCAGGTATACGTGGTTATAACAAAAGAAGAAGAAAAAAAATATCCAAAGCTACACTCCTCTTAAAATCTGAGACTTTGTTGCGTCTTGTATTCATCTGGGGTTTTGCTGGTTTTCTCATCAGGTAAAATCTTAAAAAAGGAGGACCCTGACCTACAGCGATGCGTATATGTGTATGCATGTCTGGTCAAGAAACCTTGAAGACACTGTCCTCGCATTTAAGCTTGGTTTTTTCGTTCCTCTGTAAACAATGCACATGAATAAGCAGAGAATACCATTTCTCTATTTAAACAGGCTTTTGCTCATTAAGAGGCATAGCATTATTCATTGCACAAACCATTCAAGTCAGTACAGGAGAATAAGTGGAAAAAAATAAATGACCTTTACATCATATGTGACACCTCTTACTTCTGCTAATTTTAGTGATTGCATTTAGAGTGGACATCTCATTAATTCTAACTTCCCTGCATCTTGTGTTTAAAAACAGAGGGAAAACTATCATTATTCTGCAAATGCAAAGTTCAGGAAGCAAGCGGCTATGTGACTTACCCGTAACCTGTATGCCAGGTTTGCCTCTCATTTCAAATGGAAGTGGCAACCTTAAGTGTTAAGATTAGGTGGACTGGTTGATCGGATCATAAACACAAGTTATGACATACATATGCGTGTCATGTTGTAGGGCATCATTTTTCATTGCACCAATGATGTCCAAATTCCATTTCAACCATGTAGAGTTTTAAACATTTCTAGGAAAATGTTTAAATGAAAAGTTTAAAAATATATATTTATATATATATATATTCTGTGAGGAACCTGATGAAGTTCAACAAGGGCAAGTGCAGGGTCCTGCACCTGGGGAGGAACAACCTCATGCATCAGTACAGGCTTGGGGGAGACCTGCTGGAGAGCAGTTCTGCTGAGAAGGACCTGGGTGTTCTGGTGGATGACAGGTTAACCATGAGCCAGCAGTGTGCCCCGGCTGCCAAGAAAGCCAATGGGATCCTGGGGTGCATTAAGAAGAGTGTGGCCAGCAGGTCGAGGGAGGTTCTCCTCCCCCTCTACTCTGCCCTAGTGAGGCCCCATCTGGAGTACTGTGTCCAGTTCTGGGCTCCCCAGTTCAAGAAATATGAGGAGCTACTGGAGAGAGTCCAGTGGAGGCTTACAAGGATGATGAGGGGACTGGAGCATCTGTCCCATGAGGAGAGGCTGAGGGAGCTGGGCTTGTTCAGCCTGGAGAAGAGAAGGCTGAGAGGGGACCTGATAAATGCCTATAAATATCTCAAGGGTGGGCGTCAGGAGAGTGGGGCCAGACTCTTTTCAGTGGTGCCCAGTGACAGGACAAGGGGCAACAGGCACAAACTGAAGCAGAGGAAATTCCATCTGAACATGAGGAAGAACTTCTTCCCTCTGAGGGTGACGGAGCACTGGAACAGGTTGCCCAGGGAGGTTGTGGAGTCTCCTTCTCTGGAGGTATTCAAGACCCTCCTGGACAAGGTCCTGTGCAGCCTGCTGTAGGTGACCCTGCTTCGGCAGGGGGGTTGGACTAGATGACCCACAGAGGTCCCTTCCAACCCCGAACATTCTGTGATATGTGGATGCCAGTGTAGAAAAAAAAAAGCTCTCAGAGTGGTTTGTGAAGTATAAACGGATAATTAGATGTGCTGGAAATAAATGATATATTCATCATGGAAGCATTAAGGGAACAAGTAGCCAAAATTAAAGCTCTCTTCCAGATGATGCTGCCAGCAGGGAGGCAGTCCTACAGTCTTTATTCACATGCAAGTCTACACTTACATTAAAGGGAAGAACCAACTGACTGAAGGCTTTTGGATTGGGTTGGGAAGTCCCAGCATAGTCTATTCACTTGCCCACTGCATTGTCTTCCAGGAAAAGAAGACAAACTCACCTCAGTTCCTGCCACTTTGTGTCCTTTGTATATCTTAAATAACTTGTCTACTCTATGTGAAAATAAAAGCTTTATCTTAATGAAAGTATCTAGCAAGCAAATTCTTCACATGTCATTCATTGATGGGATATTCATAGTTCTTATTTCAAAAAACCAAAAATATACAAGTTCCTAATGATCCAATTTACTTTTTAAACTTTTCTTCAAATCAGTTACTTGTTTGTTCTTAGATGTGTTCATTTATGTCTCATAAATGTTAAAGATATGCATGTATTAGTATGCTGACACACGAAAAACCTTGATATATTGGTGAGTAAAAACTTGATAGCATGCATAAGAATGAGCAGCAGTTAATTTTATTCATAATTTGTAAGAAAGGCTCCCAAACACGTCACAAAAGCTCTAACATTTAAACATTATTTCTGGTTTATTATTTAACAGGGGGGAGCACAGGCTTGTTAAAGGTCTCTCCAGTTATATAAATCTGCCCTTACTCCTTGGGAACGCTTCACATATTTTCCTATGCAAATTAACATCATCTAATGTAAATCATATAATCTAATTGTGTATTTATCTAAAAGACCAGAACTACTCTGAAGCACTTTTTTTTTATTCTCTCAGAGCTATGTGATATGCCTTTAAAGAATTACCTTGTTATGGAGTATTTGCCAAAGAGACTGGACCCCAATTCCTTTTCTTTTCATATCCAGCACTGAACTTCTTTTATGCTTCTATTAAAAATACTCTTGGGTAAATTAGGCACAAAAGGCTGTGATTAAGTAATATTATAATGGTGACGGAAACAGAGAAATCAACACTTAAAGCTCCCATTAATGTATGCATCTACTTCACAAAGGTATGTTATTTTAAATACCAATGGAAAAAGAGGTGACAAAGCAGAATGTTTTCCTAGAATTTTTTAACCTGTGCATGTTTGACATATTTACACAGATGAATGGGTCATGTCTACCCTGCAAATCAGTTGAATTCTAAAAGCAATAAAAGCAATAAAAGCTATACCCAGACCCATTTCTGCTCTGACCAGATGTGCTTGCAAAAAAATTACATATCTGATGTTTTTCATGAGCCCTCAAAGCTACACAGTGCTTTAGGTGCAGTGGAACCTAATATAAAGACACATTTAACCTTATAATACAGGGTTCTTATGGGGACACCCCATAACACATCTGTCTGATCTTATCATTTGTTGAGCAGCCAGGATTATAAATAAATAAATGCACTAGAATACTAAATGCAACTGCAGGAAACTGTCTCAGCAGATGACATGCTGGATGATGAATGGTGCCTAAGAAATTAAAGTCTGCAGTACCTTCTTGGAGTATGGTTGGATAGATACTTCAACTGTACTTTCTGTCAAAAATGTCTCAAGTAAGGGAGCAGCGCTCTAGTGCACTCCCATACAACTCTGGAAGGTAGGGGCTCATGCAGCAGTAACACTCTTTCAAACGAGTAGTACATAATAGTCTTGTAAAGGATGTAAGAGGCAGTTTCATAGCTTCCCAGATGCTAAAAACAAAGCAAAGCAAAACAAAACATAACAAACCCACTCTGGACCACAGACCAGGTGAAATAAATGAGTGATATCTCAGGGGATTAGGTGCTAAAAGTGGGCATGAAAGTAGTTGAAAGGAGAAGTGGGCATGAAAGTAGTTGAAAGGAAAAGTCAATTATATATACAAATATATATTCCAACCGCCTCTATTTCCACTTAAAATGCTTATCACTTTGGAATTCATCCATAGCAAGTACTACTGCCTTAAGTCTATTAAGTTTTATTAACCATTTACAAAATATCTTTAAAACATAATATGAAGAATGGCAACTTTCTTTCTCTTTAAGGGAAGTAGAAATTAAACTGAATAACTGAGAATGAAAATTATATCCCACTTTCCTCAACGGAATAATTTTCTATTTCCGCATCAGATGATTTTTGTCTTTACTTTGGTAAGAAGCTGGAGTCCAAAGTCATCCTGCCTTAACTTTGGGCACTTACTTGAGACAGCTAAATTAGAGCCTAGTTGTCCTTCACTCTTTACTCAATGGAGAGAAGTGACAAAGCTTCACATAGACGTATCACATATTGATTCATTATTAATATTCTTTCATTATTAAGTTTACAACATTATGGGGATTGTCTGAGATCAGATAAGAATATTCTTCCATGGCATTTTGATTTTTAAGGGCTGAATTTTCTGGGTAAACCACAATATATAGGTTTGGGTTGAAGTCTTATGTGCTGCTTTCGGCTGGCACAGAGTTAACTTTTTTCATAGTACCTAGTGTGAGGCTGTGTTTTGGATTTGTGCTGAAAACAGTGTTGATAATATAGGGAGATTTCAGTTATTGCTGAACAGGGCTTATAGAGAGTCAAGGTATTTTCTGCTCATCATACTGCCCTGCCAGCGAGGAGGTTGGGGGTGCACAAGAAGCTGGGAGGGGACACAGCCGGGACAGCTGATCCCAGCTGACCAGAGGGATATCCCGTACCATGTGACGTCATGCTCACAATAAAACTAGGGGAGAGTTTGGCCGCTGCTTGGGGACTGGCTAGGTATCGATCACTTGGTGGTGAGGAATTGTCTTCATTTGCATCACTTGTCTTTCTTGGGTTTTCTTTCTCCCTTTTTTTTTATTTTTCATTTCATTACAATTTCTGTACTATTCAAGAAGATCTAAACTGAAATAGTCTGAGTACAGTAGTCTGGGATATGACTTGATAGAATGTTTTTTAAAAGTTTTCAAAAACACAACTTTGGTGCCAAAGACTAGAAATAATTAAACAGCATTTATGCCCTCACATCATAGCGTATTCATTTTGAACAAAAGTCATTAGTCTTTGCAGTGAAGACCAACAAAATGCTGGGCTACACGAGCAAGAGCACAACCCATAGGTGAAGGGATCTGTCCCTTCTGCTCCCCACTAGTGAGACCACGTCTGCAGCACTGTGTCCACTTTTGGGCTTTCCACTAGAAGAATGACATTGACATAACTGGAGAAATTCCATCACAGATCCACCAAGATGGTCAGAGGGCTGCAGCATACAATGTGCAATGAGAAAGTAATGGAGCAGGTTTGATCAGCTTTAAGATGACAAAGATAAGGGGAGGCCTTATTGCTATCTACAACTGCTTAGTGGGAGAGTGTAGAGAAGATGGAGCCACTCATCTCAAAGGTGCACAGTGGTAAGCCAAGAGGGAACAGACACAAGCTAAAATACAGGACTTTCTGACTTCCTGTGAATTAGGAAATCTCATTTTTATTATGAGGGTGATCAAACAATGAAACAGGAACCCAGAGAGATTTGAAGATTGTTGCAGATATGTAAAACTTGACTTGCCTGTAGCAGTCCCCAATAAACCTAAAGCAAATTAACTGCTTTGCTTTGAGTAGGTCTCTTCCAGCCTGAATTACTCTATGATTCAGCAATTAAAAGTGTGACAGTAAGGGGAAAGAGTGCAAGGTTGTGCTTCTGTCCTCCCCCAACATATGTGTCTGCCAAACAGGTGGCCTGATACAACAGACACCAAAACCAGAAAGTTATTAGAAAGAAAACATGCTGTTGCTACTGGTAAACTACACACAAACTGTGAAGTCCTTTTCATAAAAGAATACACTAGTAGAGCCACTGTTCTACAGAGACAGATATCATTTAACTGCTTTTTTTTTAAATTTATTTTCTTCATTCCTAGAACAAATATGTAAAAAGAGCCAAAGGACTCCCTCAGGTAACTGAGCCCAGCAATATGCAAACCTATGCCCAGACAGCATTCTGGCAATTCTGATTGTTGTCAACAGAGGAGAAAGGCCATGAAACCTAAAATGGCCAGGCTATACATGTTAGTGAAAGTAACAAGGTAAAAGATAAACTGAAAAAGGGAAAGGAAAATGGAGAGAGAAGCATAAGTAGGAAGATGACAAGACTATCATTAAAAAAGCCACTCCTACTGTCATGGAAAGAGGTGGGGAGGGGGTGGGGGGACACAAATACTTCGTTTTTTGTAGGCAAACTCAGTATGTCCAAGAGCAACGTTTCTTCGAAATGAAGGAGGGAACAGTCAAAGCTGCACACCAGCACAGTGTTGGGGTGCTTGTGCTGTGAAGCTGCTGCTGCCCTCAGGGACAGAGCAACAGGAGCAGCACTCTGCTGCACTCTAGCATACGTCTCTTGCCATGTGTGACCTATGGTTTCCTTTCAACTCACCAGCATAGATGTACCTGAGAGGTACAAAGGGTCATGACTCCTTCAGAATTTAATTGCAAATATTTTAAGACACTCTCCAAATACTGCAGAAGTATTTTGCTCTTATATCACTGGGCTATACATGTTTTTCTACTAAGCAAGTGCACACTGGATTTTTTTTTTTTTGTCCCTTTCTCACTATAGTCACTCAGATACTGAATTTTTCTCCCTGTTGAGTGGAACAATGAGAATTTTTTTACCATTATTTCAAATGTTTTTCACAAGCTTGATTCAAAAAGGGATAATTCCCCACTATATTTTCGGTCTGATTATCAGATAATGACGGACAATAGATTGATAAGAGTCACTCAAGAAGATGCAAGCTCTTGTGTATAACAGGCACTGCAATTATCAGACACTACTAAACTATTATTGATCCTGTTCACATTGGGTGATAACTGAGCATTTTCCACTTATTTAAAGTGCTGTTAGCCAGAAACTCCCATCAATGAAAAGCAGTAGACGAATTTCTTCAAACATGGTTCAATAAATAATAGCACATATAGAAGGTTCGTAGTTCCTTAATCTCAGTGAAACAACTAACTGTGAGGTACGAATATACCATCCAGTTGTTGCTAAATGGTTGTTTGCAACAAAACAGGAACCTCCACAAGGTCATTTAATATGTAACCCAAGTATCACTGACATAACAATTGTAACCCTCCAGAAAATAGGAAAAAAAAAAGGCTGTTGCCTCATACAGCTTCAATAACATCAAGATGAAAAAAACCCCCATCCAGATCAAAAAAAGTGGACTTCTCCCCATAAGACCATGGGGCAGATCTCATTGTCTTAATCGCTAAAGCGAGGTTTTTTATATATAATTGTATTATTTCAAAGTTATGTAAATCTGTGCTTAATATTAGACTGGTACATTTTGATAGAACTATAATCACAGCAAAAGTGGTCCTTATCAGTGAAATTCATATTACTTTCATTTTGTTCTCTTTAATACTAGGGACATACAGAATGTGATCTGATATTCAGTGTATTATATTTCTCAAGCAGGGCCAGTGGCAACATAGCAGTAGACTACATATAAAAATGGCTATTAAGGATATTAACTAGTAATTGCTTAGACTAATCTCTCTAAATAATCAGTAATTAAAAAAATAAATAAAACGGCTGACCATTGTGATTTAAGGTCAGATTAAAATTGACCAAAAAAGTCAATTGGAATAGTTTTAATTATTTATGGTGCCGTATTTTCCTTCAACTGAAATGTTTTATATTTTAGTGTGGACAAAACAGATAATTTGTAGCAACAATGGCAGTTCTTTTATCAGTTGAACAAGTAATGCACAGGATTTCAGGTCAAAAATATCCTTTCTTGATTCAAACAAACTGTTAACAAGTCAGTTTCTTTTGATTCCTTACCATTACACCAACAAGCCCCATCAGCAATATCTGTAGATTCTGAATGAACAGATTTGGTGAGAGACCCGGCTACCCTGTCAGCTACTTGTAGAGATGAACCTTTGCATTTCATACCCAAGGTGAAGGAAATAGTGTACAGACTATGTGTTTGCCAGACTAGAGCTGATGGTGATAGTCAGGATGAGACTCAGCTTTGCCTTGCTGGGTCCAGCAACATGGGAGTTAGTCTTGAAAGGGTGACTACGGGTCTCCAAAGAGTCCAGGTCCTGCTCCTCTTGATCCACGTAATGGAGAGGCAGGGCAGAGCTCCCAGTACTTTCAGCATTGGTGGGTGCCACCTTGACCTTGCTAATAGTCAAAAAGGATGGTTGGACCCCCTGACCCCAACAGGTAGTCTTTTGATCTGTTTCAGGTGCTGTCAGGGAAAACATCCAGCACTGGGTTAAACCTCTGCAATATCCATTTCTAACCAGAACAACAAGACAGAGAGCAGGACACATCTGCTAATTCCTAAGAATTAAAAAAAAACAAAACCACCACCCACCCAACCACACAAAAAAAACCCCAAACCAGTAAAACCCGAATTAAACAAAACTGAGCAAAGTTCTTCTGAAAATGTTGTTAAAGTGTTGCAGCTGTGATGAGGTGGACTAGAAGAGTAAATAACTTCCTCATCTCTATTTGACGCAATATACTGTTTATTTTATCAAATAATAAACACAATTAAGACTCCTACATCCATAGCACACAGCTACAGAAAGTATTACCATATAAGAACACTTGATGAAAAAACACCAAACAGACAACACACTAATAACACCTCTCATTTAGTTCATTAAGAAATTTCAAACTGTTCTGAAAGGAGATGCTACCTTCAGAGATAAAATCCCAACACAAATTTTCCTAGTCTTCAAGTAACCGCCTCCTTTTATTAAACTACAAACAGATAAGAGTTTCTATAGTCCAAAAAGTACTGTATGGATCAAGACTATGTCTGGTCTCACTAGTCAGTAGGAGGCTTGCCAACACTTCTGTGGAACATCAGAATAGATAAACAAAGCAATCAAAATGTTGGAACCCAATACTTCTCAGCACATAGAATACTTCATACAGAGGTCTCACAGAAACTGAGTAGGCAAAACTTAACAAATGCTGCGACCTAGAGTGAGATCATACATCCATACAAATCAATGTTACAACCAGGTATTCACCAACCACTCCACCTCTGATCTCTTATCCTGCTCTTCAGTGGAGAAATGCGAAAATATCTTCAAACAGCCACTATAAACGATTGTTCATAGTGTCCCTGGATACCAGAAATCACAAATTCCAGTAAGATAAAGGTTTTGCTTATATTTAAGGTGTGCCTCTCCTATTCCAGACCTAAAGACAGGTTTGTATGACCATGAGCTTGCCTAGATTTTCCTGTTTTACTGGTTGTTCCAACTAAAAGATATTGTCTCTGTCTACAAGACTTCTCTTAACTGCTTTCTTAGATAGTTATAACGACAGTAACAGCAGAAAATAAATGAGTCTACTTGATTTCAACCCTTTATATTCTTGGTTTTTTGCAGTCACATTATAAAAGATCATTCACAAAGCTTAAATTCTAAAGATGAAAAGAAAATCACATCTTTGCTTGGGGACAGAACTAGGAATAGCAAGTGGTTCATCAATTCATTTGTTAAATTGCACTGTCTAAGCCCATGGGAAATAGCCCTGCAGAAGTCCTTTATGATGCAGAAATGGCATGTGCTCGCTCCTGTCTGTCTCCCAATCCTGCTATGCCTATGCTTTAGAAAGCCACTAGCTTTGCATTAGTGGGACCCTCACATTCCTTTTTTTACTGTATTTGCTGGTTAGTTTTGTTGAAATATTGCATCTAACAGAAAAGCTAATGTGGCTACATTCCACAGATACTTGTAGAATGAGTAAAGATCTGAAAAAAAACAACTGACTTGGTTCTGAATTATTCTGATGGGAGAATTTGTCTGTTAATTCATGAAGACTCAACCTCCCGAGCAAACTGTTCTGCTAAAACCAACACCAAATTTCTTGTACACTGAGACAACATGGATCTGAAAAATAGCTGCCTTAGTATCTTCTGTTAAAAGGCTTCAAGCAGAACAGCAATTTGCAAGTATGTCACTATCAGAGCTTGAGTTCTTCAGCAGCAGGAGAAGGACATCACTCCAAACTCAGAGACGTGTTAATAATGTGTTTTAGAATATCATGACTACTGGCTTGAAAACTAATGCAATAAATACACAGTTTGTTACGAAAGATGACTATTTATACTGATGTCATTTTAATAAATATAACAACTTCGGCATCAGCGAAAGTTCATTACAGCACTATAGCTGCACATTGTAAAGAACTGGAGAAGAGAATTATAAGACTAAAAAGACTGAAGGGGCTTCTAGTTAAATCTAAGCCTATCAAATTAATTGGGACTTTGATTCTTTCATTTGGGCAGCATGTATTTCTGCCACTTTAAATTTGATGCAGGAAACAGACCAACTCTGCTGCACATCATAGGCACTATTCATTGACAGCCGGACACTAAGTCTTTCCTATACAAAACTGAAAAACACTTTTCAGGCATAAACGAATGTTGCTATTCCCATTTTACGTGTAAGAAGGCTAAAAAGCCGATTTCCAAAGCGATTTTCTCAAGATCAAGCTGCTCAGACCGATCAGGCAAGGAGTTTCAAGGACTTGTGCCTGAGGTCCATTACTTTGAGCTCAGTGGTATCACACTAACATCACACCAAACCGTACAGCAGTACATCAGACTCTAAGACTCCAGATCTGTAAAATTCATCAACACAGCCTACAACAAGCATCCGATTAATATGAAACAGATTTTTTAAGATTTTTGTAATCGTCTAAACTCTAGGTTCTCTTTCCACCACACATGGCTTTTAGTTTTCAAGCCTTCAAAATCCACTTGGGCTTGTTTTTCAGACTTCTTGACCAACCATGATTATTTTTAATTTTTTCTCAAAATAAACACTATTTTTTATTCTGTATTAATCCTTCTGTTTTATTTTAATACAGGATGAGATTTTCCAATACCTACTTTATTTTCTGAATCTAGAACTCTATGTACGACATCAGACAGCACGGGACCGCCACAAAGCTCCTGAGGGCAGCAGTGCCTAAGCTGGTGCTCCCACACAGCCCTCGCTGCAGGAGAACTCGTCCCACTTCAGGCTGCTAGGGAGGTCCACCATTGCACAAGGAAACTGAAGGTCTGGCCCAGCTGCTCCCTGATGACAGGTGCAAAGTAGGTAGATATGTGTATGTCTACTTTTTCAGTGCATTCTGGGAGAAGCACTAAAAATTATTTAATAAAGCAAGGTGAAATTATACTAATGAAGAATCAAGAACTCTGTTCTATCAATAAAAAGGAAAGACTTAGTCCTTTTATCCTCTTTTTTTTTTTTGTCTTTTTTCCCTTCCTCCCCTGATCCTTATTCTTCTTTGTAAGAAAATTGATAAAGAACAAGAAAAAGGAAATTTAAAAAAAAATTACAAAGGAAAAAGGAAACACCAAACTAATCATAAGGATAAGAAGCATTTTGATCGACCAGTGTAATGTGTTAATCTGTGCAGTTAGAACTCCTTGCACAACCACTTCAGCAAAAATTGAACAGCAGACAAAAAGAAATGCTTCAAACACGGATGCCCCGTTCCCCCACTCCAGTTTATCTTCCAAATCCTTTTGGAGACCCGCATTGTTGGATGGTCTCTGAGATGTGCACTGAAAAAACTTCCTGAGGGGAAACTCAGAATGGCAGCAACTCTAAGATCCTGGAGGACTTCATTCGCTGAAGTTCACTGCTGATGGAGCACACATCTCACAGCAGAGCTGCAAGAGTAAAGAAGTGACAGAATTCTACCAAAAGCACCCCAAAAAGTAATGAGCACAACCGAACAAAGTTAGGCTTCTAAACTGAACTGCAAGAGCCTTAGCATGAATTACAAACACTGTTTCTGATCATCTAGCAGCAGGGCACAGAGATGCGAGAGGAACTAGTGAACAAAGAGAGTCCTGACATTCGCTTCCTCTTAATACGGGCGCAGAAAGCATCAGTGAGAAGCTACTGCTCGGTATCACACAATTATGTGCCTCATTCATTAGTACCACATCATTGACTACACCATGAAAGAAATGACAAATTAGCAATTTCACAGGACTAGCATAATGCTATCATTTGTATCACAAAGTCAGCAAAATCTAACTTCCAATAATTCAGCTCACCATTCTAACCCAAGACTGGCCATCAATATGGTTTTATGTGCCTTGTACTAATCACTAAAGTCAGATAATATGCAAGGTTAATGGTTGCAGACAGTCTGAGGAAATATCCAAGATCTGATAAGGAAACCCCACATTATTGCTGTTCTATGTGTGTATATCCCAATCAAGAATAGGCAAAGGAAGGAAATCAATGCTTAAGGCAGTTATAATACATCTCTTGGTGTAACATATAAATTGGTCCTTCATTGCCCATTCACATTTCAGTTAATAAATAGTTCAGACATAGGACACATGGATAGTGAAGAAGTGTAACCATTGTATGTTTGTCTCCCTTACTTTAGATTTATGCTGTCTTAGTACAACAGACTCTATCCAGTGTTTTCCAATTACTTCACTAGCCTTTTAAAGAAAATAAAAAGTGGTGCTTAATCCTGATCGGTAGTTTGTTATGCAGACCACCACCTGAAAGGAACTTGATGCGTTTTTCCTCACTTAAACAAACAGATGATCAACGAGGATATTCTCATTCTAATTGCACCCCACCATTGCTTACAGTCACAAATATATAATTTATCTCCATTGCTCATAATGAAAAATTCCTTTTTTCCATACTAGTTATAGCAGACTGAACGCTGATTTTCCTTTGTATTTAGAACAGAGCTATCCAAGAATACTCTACAGTAATTCGCAAGATAAGAAGTCTGACCTCAATACGATCATGCACGTTTTTTACTGTAGCATTGCTGATAATATATAAATGCCTGTAATTTAAATCCGTACCTGTCCAATGTTCCTAAAATGTCAAACCCTACACTTTGAAACTTTTTCAAAGTAAGCCCTTTTCCCCCTCTAATGTAATCACACAGGGTAAAACCCTCTGCAAACCAAAACCAGGCAGGCAGTGTATTTAATTTGTAACTGTATCACTAAATGCAAATGTAAAATTGGCAGCTTTGATGTTGCAGCATTAAATATAGCTTATCTCACCAGTGACAGTGAGAAACAGACATTCTCTTAGGACTGTGAGTTATGACAGTCTCTCCAATGAGTGAAAAATCATCCCTCTACAGCTGTCACTGATGAGATTTTCCATTTCTTTTTCTTATGGCATGTGAGTGTTTCAGCATAGTTGGAGCCACCACTCTGGTGGCAAAGATGGAGACTGCTTTAATGCAGTGAAGCATGCCCTTGTGTTCTGCATAGTTTCCTTTGCCATATTAAAACAAAAACAAAAACAAAACCAAAAAAACATCACACCTTTCCCTTGGGAAGTAAAAACAGCACTGTGCTGGGCCCAGTAACAAGCTGATATTAAACTAATGTTCTATTTGAAGAAGGGATTAGGAAATGACAAGCACACAGAGCCAAGGATTAAGTGATGTCTCCAGTGCTCACATCATGCAAAGCATGACTTCTTTTTGCAGGTGTATACACGTGTACCTTTTCTCACTCTCGTGTAAGAAATGCAGAGAGTTGTTCATTAAGGATAGCATCGTAGTGCCGAGGAGCTCCAGTCACAAATGAGCACACTGTTGTTCTGGGCACCACATAAACAAACTCAGAACAAAATGCCTTTCCAGAAAGTTTGCAGTCTGAAAAAAAAAGAGTCTGCAATCCACACACTATTGCCAAGAAGAGAGCAGACCGGTGAGAAGTACTTCTAGATCCTGGGAAGTGAGGTTCTTTTCATTCTGTAATTGTGAAATAGAGACATCTCTGTCTTTCAAACTCTTGGAAGTTTCAATCATAGTAATGTTAAACACTGCTGATAAATACTGGTGAACAAGGGAGATGCCTAATGTGTCACACCTACATTAATTTACCTGTTTCTGTCTAACTACATGGCATTACATGCCTATAAATCTTTTTCAGTCTTTGTGTGGGCCACAGATATTGCAGGAGAATTGCTGGCCAAAGGACACGAACAGGACACCGTTGTGCAGTCGCTTCTTCCACAAGAGGAGTGCAGGACCCAAACTCAGCGGGCTGCACCCAGTCTAAAAAGACAGGGGAATGGCTACTAAGATCTATGTGAGCAGCCTTTGTGTTGCTTTATGTATTTGCTCTGTATCTTTGAATGAGTTGACTATGAGTTTATTTAATGAAACATCTGGAGGGACTTTTAACCAGCCAATTCTCACAGATGCACAGATCATCCTCTCTCCTTCCTCCCTCCAAAAAAGAGTTCCGTGGCACATAGTATGTACGCTTGGCCCTGCATGTTCACATCCCAGGGAAGTGAAAGGGAGGCAGTGGTGATAATCCAGTGATCAAACCCCAGCAGTTTCTCTAACAAGAAGGCAACCAAGCTTCTCATTTCAGGTCTGCATTCCAGAGGAGCCAAAAATGCATCTCATATGCAGTCCATTTTGCAAGTGTCATACTGTTCTGTGACTGCCTGTAACCCATTTGTAAATAACTGTGTGAGAACACTTTGTACAGCTTTGCTTCCTCCTGCTTGTACTTTCTAGCAAATGTATTCCAGTAATACCAATTGCTTGACGGCCAAGTATACAGCAAAATTTTCCTTAGTTCCAATTTTGATGTCCCGTCTCTCAACTGCTCTTTTCCTGCTTTTACCAGCCATCATCCCCCAAGCCTCCTTTGTTCAGGGCACTTCTGAATGAAACCTTCTGCCACCCTCAGCTACTCTCTTACCTTGACCTACTGCTTGTCAGGAAGCCTATAGGCCCCTCTACTATACCTACTATTTTCTACCTGGTAGCAAGAGGGCGAGACTTGTCTGCCCTACCACACCATTACCCTAAATGTAAGATTCTTCATAGAATTATTCTCATATGATTTTTGTGATCCTTACAGTTAGGCTGACCACTGTGCAAATGCCCACAAAGTAACCCCAATGATCTTCAAGTTCTTCCTCAAAATACTCATCCACAAATAGACTACCAGTGGTCCATGGTTACAGATGCACATTATGACCAAAATACTGTCCTTGCGTTTATACACTCTCCATGCATGTGTTACCTCTTGTGTTTTACCTAGGAGGAAAATGTTGGGGGATCAAAACTTTACTTGTTCTAGGTTTTTCTAGGAACTTGTATAATGGCTCATTATAAAACTGATAAGCTAGCCCAGAGGGCTGGGTATTTCCATTTTAAAATACTTCCTTAACTGGAGAAAAGCTCCTGCAGTTATACCTTTCTATAGGTCTTCAAAAGAGAAGTCTAACAAATATTTGTCCCCCTTTTTTCTAGCTAGAAAATCAGGACTGAATTTTTACTGAATTCCACTAACAGAGGACTCACATCAGGAAGTAAGCTAATCATTACCAAATTTTGACAACGTGGTCTTTCTCTGGAGACTACTCGTCTCCTGCTGTCTCTTGCATCTTCATGGTCTGGCACAGTCAAAGCCCTCTCTTTCAGGAGCAGAAGTTCTGTGGCAACACGCAGCAGCTCTCTGGTGAAAAAGCTATGCAGAGAATTGCTCATTTATTAAAGCAAGCAGGTTGAAATTGAATCCTAGACCTGCCATCATAATGAAAAAGCAGCCAAGTTTCAAGGGGCAGAGAATAATAATTCAGCTATTCCTAAAAATACAAAAGAGAATTGACCATCAATTTGAAATTTCCTCTCTCACTCAGCATGAGAATGCTGCAGTCTTCGATTAACACTATCTGAAGAGAAAGAACTATGCAGAGTGTTAGCAGTAAGGCCAGGAGACCTCAAACAGGATGAGTATGTTCTAAACCCTTTTGCCATCACTATGCAAAAGTTCCGCAGGAGCAGTGGGTGATGGCAAGGCATGAGGCAGCTAGGGTACCAACTGGAAGGACTCTGAGACAAAGAAACAAGACCCAGGTGGCGAATTATTTTACCATGGTTTTGAGCTCCTGTTGAATATTTATCTGCGTGCAAGACAGAGCTTTTATATAATTTTCAGCTGTATCTTGGACCCAGGTGACAGTGGAGAGGGATTTCCGGCTGACCAAAGCACAGCTTTCAACCTCAGCAAGACTCAAACCAGGGTGCAATTTACAATAGAGTCCCAAAACAGAATGCAGACAGACTACGAGTGCAGGAATCCCAGAAGGTTAGATGATTTATTTGAATATTAATAAGAGGATCACCTCTCCTGTGTCAATACCTTTCAGTGCTATTTGTGTTTTTATAGGGACATTTCAGGACTAAAAAAAAGCTCTGATTTTTCATCTAAAACAGCGACAAGTTTCACAGTTCAGCAGGACTATAATTTTTCCGCAAGTGAGGAAGCCCTTATTGTGCATAGTACTGACACCATCTTTCAGGATAACAGAATAATAGCTCTTTTCAAAACCCTGAAAACAAATGTTTCGCATTGTTTCTCTCAAAGCAAAAAGAAAAGGATGCAAAGGTTGAAAGAACAATTAAAAGATAAGGGCAGAAAATTGTCCAGCATGTTCATTGCAACAGCTAACTGGAGCTGTTTTACGGTAGCCATTTCAATTCTACTAGTTACAGTGTTTTTTTTTTCAATTCCTATTAAGGTAACAATTGTTTTCTCTTGGTCTCAGAGATACTGTATTAGGTCATTATGTAGTTATGTTGTCTTTATTTCATTCATACGTACATCTCACAAATCAGACTTTCACGAAGTGTGCCTTTGCAGCAAGAATCTGATTTGATCGCTAAAACTTCCACTTTATGCCCCCTGCCTTTTTTAAAAAAAATTTATGACGATTGGGTTGGTTTTCAGCACCTTTTTTGTTCATTTGTTTTTTGAAGCGAGTTGTTAGATTGCAAGAACAATCTTTGAAATATTACTTGAAAAAGTATTTCTGGAGGTGTCTGCCTGAATCTTCAGAGAGCCTAAAACACTGGTTCTGAGATGTAGGCTACCCCATTCATTTCACACGTTGACAACTCTGTGACTAATCACAGAGCTGTACCTGGCATTGTTGTTAATTACATCACCACTAATCGAGGCATAAAAAGAGAAGCATTAGCATGCACGTTTCTCAATGACTCAAAAGGCTAACCAAGGAGAGACAGGTTTAAAAGTCAGAGGAACAAGCTTTTCCTAAAGGTTGATATTTTTTGGGGGGGGGGAGGCGGCAAGAGGTGTGTGGCGTGAACTGGTGGTCCAAAATTAATTTTATTTCCAAGGACTGGAGACCACAACATTGAGAATTATGATGAATGACCTCAGAGAACATCTCATATTAGAACACGACACAAATAAGATATATTGGGAGGGGCAGTAAATATGCGACTGGGAAGGGAAACTTTCTACCATTAGAGCACATGGAAAAAACCCTACTGATGTCAACAGAATCAATGCTCTATTGCCATCCTCTTCAGCAATTGTGGTCAAAGTAAATGCACATGGGATAAGTTGGAAGGAATATGTCTCCATTTAAAAAGGAGCTTGTACATGGCAACTCAATATGCTTTTTCTCATTTTCCTGTCATATCTATTTTGTGTTGATTAGATTAAAAATGTTACTGATGCTAGTACAATGGAAATAGTATCTAGAAATGATATGCTGCTTAGACATATGGTAACAACTTTCAAACTAAAGAAGGCGTTGAGCTGCTTTCCTGTCTTCTTTAATTTCATAGTTATATTGTCAGAGCCATTTATGATGGGAAAGAGAAATGAAATTAAATGAAACAAAGTGAAATGAAATGAAATGAAATGAAATGAAATGAAATGAAATGATATTAGATGTGCCAAATCATGTGCTTCACCCCTCAGAATTTTCCTTCTCTTTTCACTTTCTTTCTCTTTTTTCTTTTCCTTTTTCTTTTTCTTTTTCTTTTCCTTTTTTTTTTTTTTTTTTTTTTTTTTTGCCTTTTCTTCTTTTCTTCCCATCATTTTCTTCTGGTATTAGGTAATATTTCTTCTATTTTCTTGCCAGCCACCAGCTTTACACAGAGGGCTAACTGAGCAAACAGATTGATCTTGAATTGGTCCGTAGACAGGACTTGGGTCAAACAAGTACTGTTCAGAGTCCTACCACAAAACTCTTACATTCACAATGTTTACCATATGCTCTAAGGATTTTTTTTGTTGATGTGGCTAATAACCCTGAAGTTATTGAGAGTAACCTTGGACGTCTTCAAGTTTCAGCTTTGAACACAAGGATTAGGACAGCTTGTGTTCTGAATGGACATCCTGAAAATATGGTGTAAACAAAAAAATGTGATGTATAAGCCTGTGAAGCTTTCTAGCTTTCAGGTGAGTAATTGTATTAAGGAAAAAACAGTCCATTTATCATACATTGTTGACCACTGAAGCATTGCTGACCATGCTCTCAAAGAGAGGGCTAAACTTCCTAATCAGCAGTGGGAGATTGGGACTAGCTGGGTCTTTGGCAAAAGCTCCTAAAGTTTGCCTGTAATGTTCGTGGCTGGATAACAGTTAACTTACTAACCTTTTTTTGGAAGCCCATCACCAGTACCCTACTCCAAATTTTCTGTGGAAGCAGTGGGGACTAAACATAGCCGATTATGAAATTGAAAAAAATGTGTAAAAAGGTTTTGACTGTTAATGTCAAGACTGAAAATTACAGCTGCCTGCTCCTGGAAACTGAGTGCTTTGACACAGAGCAGTAGCCGAGTGAATACACAACCTCGGCTATAGCAGCAGCCAACGGTACCTTCCCTATCAAGGTGGCATCCTCCTTCCTGAACCTTCTGCCATAAAGTATAGAGCTTCTTCCTGGAGGGGAACGTTTTTTCTGAAGTTACCTGGTACATGGAGTTTGTGGTTCAGCCTCGTAACTGACTTGAGTCAGAGCCTACATACCCCTGGAGAATTATTCTTGGTGTCTTATGTGTGGTCTGTCCTTCCAAAAATTGCATGCCTAAAAAAGGAACTCAATTAGTAGTAAGCTTACCTATCACTTATCAGCTGACCATGTAAATAGCCTGCAAAATAGTAAAATGGCAGGTGGTAATCCAATGGGATAATAGCTCAGGGAAAAAATATGCTATTAGCCCTGCTGGGCTCCACACAGCAAACAGCCCTTTCCACTCAAAAAACCATGAATAGATTCGCTGCACAGCAAGAACACAGCCACGTTCAGCAGCATGTGTCAAGGCAGGGAGGGAGTGAACCTGCTCTTGTGAGACAAAAGGCTACACTCTGTGAGATAAACAACGCTAAGGCAGCATGATCAAAGAATATTTAAAAATAACCATAATAAAGAAATGCAGAGGGGAAGAAAATGTTCAAAAAACCCGAGTGGAATCTCACTGAAAAATAAAATAAAATATTCCTCATGCCAAAAGGTTGAACCTACTACCTTGGAGTCACACTTTGTGTTCTTCCTCATGCCATTTCAAGGCCCTAAGAAAACCAATTTAGAAAATGAGGGAAAGAAATGTAATCTTTGCCAGTTCACCCCATGTTTGTACTGGAAGCTGGGAAGCAGGGTGTGATAACCACTGCTGAGATTCACTCACCCCTAGCTCTGGGAAAGTGCCAAGGAAGAGCACAGAGGCTCTGAAAGTCTAAAACACATAGTTATTTTTCTACATCAAGCCCCTTTCAACTATGAAACAACAGGCTAAGTGTTTAGAAACAAAACTATATTATTGCAAGACAGTGTGAGCTTCCCCATGCCTAACCCCAGCTTTCCCATTCACCTGTAGCAGGCTTGTGGAGCCAGCAAGGACAGTCTCATCATGAATATTTGGAGCTGGGGCCAAAGGAACAGTTGGCCGAACCAAAAACTTTCTCTGTGGCCTTCAGCATGTCATTTAACCCACCTTTGTCTCTCTCACCCACCTCATCTGTAAAACAGAGATAACACAAGTTACTCACTGGCTACTCCACAGCTGCAGTAATAGCAGCATGGCAGTTTGGGATCCTCAGGTAGTCTGGCACAGACTTCACAGCAAGGATGATTAGAAAGTGATGGGCTGCCTGCGATTCTTGGCGCCAGGAGAAATGCTGTAGGCATACCAAAGCTGCAGGCAGCAAGTCACCAACACAATGATTAAATCAACAGTCGATTTCCAGTAAACCAGAGTATTTACTAGCATGAAAGTCCCAATGTTATGCGAGAAACTGTTTGATGTGTTTCATGGAACGGTAAGGTATAGTACAGGTTGTTTTCCTGACAGATTTGTTTTACTTATCTATGTCTTAATTTACAGTTTTTCAAAGCTCACATATGTACAATATAAATCATTTGAATTTTACTTCCTTGGCTGTGGGAATGATCTGTATTTAAATCTACTAATTCCTAGTGTCACCGAAAAATATGCACCTACTTTATCTGCTTATGCACAGCTTGAAGCAGCTCAGCAACAAAGCAACAAAAGATTAGTTTAAACACCTGAATTAGGATTTTCTGGGGTTCTGAGTGCCCAAACATCCAAATGTCCAATAGTAGCTGCAGAAGTTCAAAGCTATAGAAACTCTACCTCTTTATTTTCTTGTCCGATGTAAACCGATTAAGTAAGGAAGGAGGAGGATATGGAGTTATCAGTTTACAGTTCAGGGCAGATAGTGCTCTTGGAGGCTGAACAAAGGCTGGAAATCAGTGGCTGATGGAAGAATTGGCAAGAGCAGGCACTAAAAGCAAATCTGGAAGAAAAAAGAGCAGCTGTAGTTTTTCTCCGTCCGGCACAGTGGCACGTCTCTCTCCATACATACAGACATTAGTATGCCACTGTATAAGCATGCTGATTGTACCACCAAAGAAGCGTCATACACAGATGAGAAAGAGGCAGAGATTTAGCCACGTAGCAGAAGTTCAGAAAATCAGCAAAGCCTTTTGACATTTTGGAAGAAATCCAGGAACAAATCTGTCTGCCAGACCGTGTATTCCCTACCTAGAATAGGTTCTCTGTTACCAGAGGAAGGCATAAGGACACTGCTTCCACTCTTCTTTAACTTTTCCTGTAGACCTTTTTTGACTGGTTTCAAGATGCCTCTGCAACTGCATTGGTCTTTTCTGTCAAATTAAGTATTGATGTAAGCTCATGTCTAATGAAGAGCAGGATTATGCTAACAGATTAATCAAAAGAAAGTGCAAAGTATAGGGAAAGTACCTTTTGTGAATATCAAACTGGAATAAAAAACTAAGCATGATAAGTAAAACAGGGATAAATTTACCATCCTACCATACATATTTCAGCCTCTGTCTGACTCCCTCTCCTCCACTTCTTTGTTTGCCTTTTTTTTTTTAAAAGACAAACACCTCTAATTTAATAGAGATTTATGTTAGACACATCAGTACAAAGTTTCCAAAGACAATCCTGAAAAACATCCCTAAAGCATTTTTTTAAACTTTTAGCTAAAAAAACAATTGCCAAGAAAGAATTGCAGAAGTGTACTGAATTTTTTATATGAGGTACTTAACTGAATATGCTCAGACAGGTCTTCAGGGTGGTGCTAACCAGATGCAAACTACCCTGGCCCTGCCTTTGCTTGGCCAGCCCTTTCATTGAGTTTCCTAACTGGGTATTCCTGCTTCTTCAGACTGTAGCAGGCAAGCTTACAGACCTGAGGTTCACCTATTTCTTGAAGCGTCCTTTCCCACATCAGTCACATGTTTTACTTTGCCTTTTTTTCCTCTCTCCTTCTGGAAAATTTCCAGCCAAGAGAACTCTTAACTTGTACTGACACTCCTGAGAGGCCGGCGGACACAGTGAATATTCACCATATCTAAGTCTTTGCAGTCATTTAAGGCCCAGGTACATGGTGAGGAAGATAATTATTCTAGCTGCCTATATTCCAGTTTCTCTTCCACCAGTTAGCCATATATTGTCGTACGTGCAAAGTGGACCCATTAACAAAAGAAGCGAGCAAACAAAATGCCCTGTCATTCACTCAAGGAGCAAACATTTGTTAAAGAAATGATCCGAAAGGTAAACCACTTCTAACTGTGTGATATTTAAGACAATAAACAAAGTTTAAAAAGGTGCAGCCATGTCAACACCCTTTCAAAACGGGATGATAACACACACACGTTCGTCAGTCGGTGAGGTGGCTGTTGCACCGAGCAAATGGACTGTGGCCCTTCCTTGGTAGTACCAGCAACCTCTTCAAGGTTTGAGCTCTACTTATTCATGACTTACATGTTCATCTCTGAGGGCACATTACCACTTTTTGAATCATGAGCTGTCACAGCCTGATTGCCTAGTTGGGGACATCCCCAAAAGGAGGTTTAAGGGCTGTGATGACTCTTAACACTTACCAGCAGTAGCCTCACTGCAGGGCACAGGGTAGCTGAGGAAGTGGACATTCACCCTACAGTACTGCAGGGCAAGTGGCAGCTCACGTCAGCATAAGGCCAGGCGGGTATGCCTACTGCTCAACACACAATTGTATGCAGTACTTCCAGCAACTAAATACCTGGGTTGAAGCTCTCAGACCTAGTTCACAAATACCATCAGTGCCTAGCCAAGGCTCCGTCTTCAAAAAATGCAGCTTTTTCAGCCCTCTCCTCCAGCTAACTCAAAGTCTCTTGCTTTGTTGCGAATTAATGCCACCACCCCCCAAACAGTGCCAAGCCTTCACCAGTAGCTAACTGCTTATCTTTTTGAGCACCTCACCTTTCCCCGTGACAGTCAGTCATCCCCACTGCCAGCCACAGTCCTGACAGTGATGAGTCCTAGAAAGGAGGAGTGAGAGCAGTGCCCAGCCCTCCCTTCATCACAGCAAAGGCAGCACCACATCAGGTCATGTGATGAGGGCACACAACAAGCACAGCAGCCATTTTGCATAAAAGGAGCCATACCTGTGGCATCTGAGAAAATATTGTTGACTGTATCGCAAGACTAGCTTACAAAGCCAGAACTGAATTATTAAAGGTTCATGGGAAAAGAACATTAAAGCTCTGAGAAGCCAGCAAATATAAAAAAAGGGAAAATAAGAGCCAATTTAGAAATTAATTTAGGCACTAATTCCAATGTACATATTGAAAATGCAGGAAACTGAGGCAATAATCTCTTTCCCTCAACCTAGAAACAGGCAGAAAATGAAACTTTACAACACGCTACACCATTGCAGACAGGTAGGGAAAAAAGACCCCTTTCAAGTTAAATTGGTACTTCTTGGTTTTAGAAGAGATATGACAGCAGAATGGACAAAGTCCCAAAAAGATAAAAGGGGAAGGTTAAGGGAGCGTTTTTGTCTGGTTTATTCAGTGGGTAGGTTGGGCTGTTGGATCAAATCAAATTGAGTGAGCCTGTTACATTGGCTCCACTATTAACCTAACTGCTCCGTAATTACAGTTTGCTGTGTAAGTGCTTTTCACAACAAACACATTTTACTTTGTCAAAACAGGCTTGAATCAACGGCGCTTCCAGACGGAGAGCAAAACACCTTCCCGGCAGCACGCAGGCTGTGCACTGGCTGAGTACAGCACCAGCAGCACGAACACAGCATCCTCCCCACAGCAGCCCTGGTCTGAGCAATGAGAGCTGAGCATGAGCAGGGAGCACCACGCAGGCAGGGAGCAGCGAGTCTGACAGCCCTGATGGGTATAAAAGCCATCCTGGCAAGACTGCTGGACTGTGAAGGCGCATTTCTTTTTCCAGTCCTTCTTAGGCTTTGTCTATATTGCTCTCTCACCAAAGGCCCTAGCTCTGAAAGTGGAGTATGGATGTAGAGCTCTTGCCAACATCCACGGGAGTTAGTACAGAGCAGCTGATTCACTGTAAACCCACGCTCTTGCATACCACATGCAATCTTTCCCCTGTAAATAAGTATTTTAGATATCACACGTGTTATTTCACTAGGGTGTTTACTGTGGACGCAACACTGACAGCATGAAATCAGTGCACTGAGACTTGAATGGTTAGTCTTTTATACTTGTGCAAAGCAAAAATGACAGCCATTCAGATCTGGTATTCTGTGTGCGCTCATTCGCCTGCACCTCCAAGTATCTACACAATTTGCAGGTATACGACTCAGAAGCCCTCCTGAAACACTTCCAGTCTTTCACATTTTAGAAACCTCCACGTATGGAAGCAATAAGTCTTTGTATGTTTTATAACATTAGTCTTCATGATTACTTCAACTTCACGATATGGCATTCTAATATTAATGTCTATCATGCAATGGAAAAAAAGGTGAGAAGTGGGGAATCAGAGATGGTATCACAAAATACTGCAATCAGTATCATTTAGGAGGGGCACCCAGCTACAGATATGAAGCCAGGGTTCAAGGACCAGCCTTAACTCTGTAATGGAGCAACCTTACATTAAGGAATGTAAACCCCTCTATAGCTGACTGAAGGCTTCTGAACTCCTCAAAGTGTTTTTCCATCCTGAGAAATACTGCCTTAAAAGTAGTTCTGTCTATTCTTCATGAGAATTGATCTTATTTTTTAACAAGGTACAATCACCAAAGAGTAAGGCACATCCTGAGAATATAAATTACTTGGGAAACTGACAAAAATTGCAAAAAATACCTCAAAAGGGATGTAACTTTTTGCTGTCGTCAAGTTTGCACATGCTGAGCCTTAGGGTTGGTGAGTTTTGGAGGAGTCCATACTAAGAGAATTAAAAGGACTTACAACATTGTGTTAAGGGTATTTTCATGCACATGTATGTATGTAAATGAAAGAAAAGGTAGGTGTAAGATGCTGTGAAGTCATAAAACAGGTCATAAGGATGAATTAGTCCATCTTGCAGAGACCCTGAAGTAAAAAGAGAGAGAGAGGAGAAACGCAGCCACGCTGTCAGAAGAGCATTTACTTCCTGGAGCCATCCGCTCTGTCCTGCGTGGGAAGCGCGTGTGCACAGCTTGCCACTCCATTGCCTATTGCTCCCCTGTTTACCCCACACCCTACCACAGGGCAGCAAAAGTGAACTGACCTCATGTGACAACCAAGTCAAATGTCTGGTTTAGTGTACTAAATAAACACACTTGCCATGCTCCAAAAGCTGATATTAATGACCTGCACACACTAATTCCTCTTTGTTTATGCAGTTACGCGGCTTTTTGGCTGAGTTTCTGGGGAGGTTGTTTTGTTTTGAGGGCAGTGGTTTTTGTCACTGTTGGGTTTTTTGTTTCTTCTTTTACCTCCAGAGTCTTAATTATGTATTCACATTTAGGCATCATGGTTGCAATCAGTGTTTCATAATACTCCAACTTTGTGGGTAGCTTGGCTGGCCGTTTTTCCAGTCTCTATTATCTTTATCTGTTTAATGGTCCAGATGTCAGAACAATAGAACATGTTAAATATTGACACTGGGGAAGCACCAAGAAAATTAATATTGCTTTTGTTTATTTTTATATACCAGTCAATGCTTATTTTGGTGAGCGTTACCCTAAATACTCTGCACTGTTATGGATCTTTTTTCTAAAATTAACTGCTATTCACAGGTTAAACCAAATTCAGATGTCACAGGAATTAACCATTTTATGTTTTAACACTCTGATTACCTTATTAACCCCATTGCTTAAGGCTATTCTCATGTCAGCTGCATTGCGTGACAGATATTTGCTCAGCTGAACACTGTGTATTTCTTCTGTTTGCAGTGATCCTACCTCCACTAGTCCATTTTTATTTACAGATACTTATATCATCACTTGCCTAGCTTTGTCCTGACCGCTAACATCTACAGAAATCATGATACAGCGATACAGCATGTCTAACTACAGCAGCTGCTGCAGATAAAGGCACAGGCCAGTAACTTTGGAAGTTACTCTTATCTGGAAGGAACTTGTCAGAGTCCTATAGAGCATATTTCATTGAATACACTTCTTAACAGGAACACCTGCATTTTCACTATTTCATGTCAATGTTTAAAATCTGAAAATACATGTGAGATTGTGCTGTCTCATTGGAGAATGTGATGGATGGAGAATATAAATGTTCTAAACAGAGCTTAAGTTATTTCAAGGTTTTGAAACAGCCGGTGCAATTAATTCTGGTTTTAACACACGGTGCAGGAGACGTGAGGCTATTTTGTGCCCTACTACATCCATCCTGCTTCTGTGGGACAAGCCACCCAACTTATTAGTATGACTTTCTCATAGGACCATTATTGGATTTAATACATGTTGATTTAGTGCTTTTAGAGCTCCAGCAGACATAAAATGCAAACAGACAATGCACTGTTGTTTGTTTTTCACTGATGATTTATTATATTAAAACATTTACACAGAATGACTATGTGATGCCATGTTATGAAGGTGGCTGATGGCAGATTTTCTATAAGATCTCTTCAGAAAGACAAGATAAACATGAAAGTAGCTCTTGGCTCATTCTGGTTTATCTTCAGTTTATCATAGGAAGATATCTTTTGCAGTGGTGTCATTGAATAGCAGACCTTTTTGGGACAAATACAGCCATCTTTTCTGGCACTAAAGTCTCCTTCAACACCAAACAAATCAAATTCAACCCAGCAGGGCTGAAAGACTCTGCTAGACAGTTGTGTTGTTTGCAGAGCATGGGCACCCTCTAATCTGGAGGTACTACTGGAGGAGTGAGGCTGTGATGGAGAAAGGGCTACGTGCTTTGGACATCATCGTTGCTTCAAGGCTGTATCGCAATGAGCACATTTTCAGTTCAGGACTGTAAAGTGACTTTTCACTTTCAGTCTCCGGCCTCCTTGCCTCCTTATTGGCTTGAATTTACTTTGCCAACCTGAGCTTAATCCTAAGAAATCCAGCCGAGCTACACAGTTTATCTGAGCTGAGCTAGCCACCCTAGATCAAGAAATGAGCTGTGACAGTAGACATTTCCTCCAACAGCGTGCTGTGCTAAGGATTCACCTGTTACCTAAGGATATCTGGCTTAATGTCAAATGTAGCAAGCCAAGGAGGCCCGAATGCACCCCAACCCACAATAAAATATTACATTTCAAGATCTCTTCAAAGCAAATCTTGCAAGGAATCCCATACTCTCAGGCTGAAGCAGGAGGCCCAGAAGGTCTGAGAATATTCAAGCGCTGATGATGGGAGTCTCATCGTTTCCCTGCCGCCCCCTGAGAGTGGGCTCAGCTGAGCCTGAGAGGCTTCCAGCATGTATGGGAGCTCTGCACCACAGGAAGAACTTTGAACCGTAAAACCCTAAGGTCTGCAGGCGCTTCTCACACCAGTTTCTCTTCCAAACAACTCGGTTTTTTGCTCAAACCAACTTGTCCTCTCAAACATTCTGGTCGTGATGAGTAAGGTGGTTTTCCCCCACAGAAACCCTTTTTAATCTGTTATCTCTGCAATGCTCAGGAGTGAATATGTATGCTCTGCACCTCAGCCCCGTCTGGCCCTAAGCATCCTCCCGCCTCACCGAGGTCAGAAGGCACCACTGAACAGGTTCCTGGTTGTGCAACAGAAAGGAGACAAAAGGAGTAGCTATCAGACCAGTTTCTAGCTCAGTAATGGGTTTTGGCACATTTTGCAAGGACAGCAAGCCACCGAGCACTGTTGTCTGACAGTGCGTGTTGCCCAATTTAATTATATCTTATTTCAAACAAAGACAAGTAAACATCCACTGTACACCAGAGCGCAGTCGAACCCAAGGCACAATAGCTGCAGGAGTGTATAACACTCCATTAAGGGGAAAAACAAAACCCATGTTAAAATGATGTTCAAACAGCCTACTTGAGCATTCAGAGATCAGAAAATACCCAACGCAGAGCTGTTTATACAGTCAGCAAGCTGCCTGTACAATGCTGCCCAGCAATTCACTGGCTCCAGCTGAAGCTCCACAGGTTTCCCCAGCCACCTTTGCTCCCAGGACACCAGGATGCTGAAGAATGCTGAAGAAGCATTCTCAGATGTACTCCAGGCACACCTACACCTTCATAAGCATCGAGGCCGGCACGGACCTACTGTCAGCAGGCTGTGGTGGAGGCAGTCGCAGAAGGGGCAGCACCTGGTTGTGCTGCATCCAGGTACGGTGAAAGTTAGAGCTGAGCACCCTAAAATACAATCAGCTCCAGTCTTTCCACATGAGATAACATGATGCCATCAAGCCCCAGGTGACATTTTTCCTTTATTTTTTTTTTCCCCCTTAACATCTTATATCAAGGAAATACTGCTAAGAAAAAAAACCAATGAACACCTGTTTCTGAGGGCAAAGGATGGGGAAGTTCAGGTGGCATGCGGTTTGGGATGCTGGTTCATATCAGTTGGACATTAGAAGCTTAAGTAATTCATCCACGGCACTTTTCTCTGCTTTCTACGTGACTGAGAGGGACATCATTCCAGCTGGTATTATTTAAGCACAAGTCATATCCTAATGCACCAAGAACAAATCATTTATCTACTTATCTATATATATATATGCCTCTGTTCAGATCCAGTTTTGCATATTAAAAAGGTACATAGCAAGCATAATCTAATTTTTCTCTCATTTACATTTTTAAATATTAGCTCTTGATAGGAATTGATAGAATAAAAGCATATTACAGCAACTAAAAATGTTGAGACCAGTGCTGCTCTTTGCTGTTACACGATTTAAAAGAATACACCGCTTCTGATTTGCATTCTGCATCTCATTGCTTCAACTTGATTTTTCTTCAGAGAAAAAGTTGACAGAAACCACTGGGGCAAGAGTAACTGGATTTAAACACAAAACCTTAACACAGAAGCAGCGCTCTCTGCTGAAGGAAATTTGTCTGTTCTAACACTAGCTCTATGCCTAAATTCAGATCAGAAGGTCCCAAACATTAGGCAAGTAAAGGCAAGTTTCCTATCTAGAATTCCAGATGCACCACGATAAAAAAAAAAAAAAAAAAGTTTAGAATTGGTGGCAGGAGCCGGATGAAGCGATCAGGTGGGATGAAAGGCCGGCTGAGAAATAAGCACTAAAGAAGAAACAGAAAGCCGTAAATTGAAGGTTGAGGATGCTGAATTTGATTCCAGAAGAAGAAATAAGCAATTAAAGGAACCGGGGAGACGAGCAGCATTGATTCAGCCACAGGACTCGAGGTCTTTAATGTCTATGACCTTCTCCTTCCAGAACAAAAGCGGAGAAGGAACCTCCCTTGAAAACCGCGTTCGGACGCCCGGGGCCGAGCCGCGGGGCGGCGGAGAGCGGAGCAGCCTGACCCGGGCCCGGCGCTCCGAGGCTCCGGAGCCGCGCAGCGCCCGGGGTCGCAGCCCCCGGCGGCTGCCTCTCCCCTTCACCCCCTGTCGCCGCGTCACACCTGCAGCAGCCCAGACCCTGCCCGAGCTCGGACTCCTATTAACCAAAGCTATTATGGCAATTTCATCCAAAATCCGCAATGCCTGTACCCGCCCCCCCCTCCCCCACCCCCCCGCAGAGAAGCCTGCGGGCAAATCCTGGATTTGGCACGGACGCGCCTCGCGGGACACCGCATCTCTGTCCCCGCGGCCGGCATTTAGGCGCGAGCCAGCCTGGGACGTGCTCCCTGCCGGGAACCAGGGCTTCAGAAAACCCACCGAATCGTCGCTAGCCCCGCTCCATTCGGCGACCAGCCGCGGAGCCGCCGCACACCCCCGCCTCCCCCACCCGTCCCGCTCCCGCCCCGCAGCCCGGCCGAGCGCCTCTCCGGAGGGGTGATGGCGACACCTGGTGGCGGCGGGGGGAAGCGCGCCGCCGCGCAGCCCCCGCCCACCTCCCGGCAGAGCCCCGCCCCGCGTCGCGTCGCGAGCGGCGGCGGCCGGCGGGAAGGCGTGGGGCTGCGCCGGGACGGGCGGCGTGAGGGTTGTTTCCCGCCTCGGTGGGTCTGTGGGACGATGAGATGGAGCAAGGCCTCAGCGTGAAGGGCTCCAGGCTGCCCCGGCCGAGTGCGGCGGCGCAGGGAGCGCTGGAGGAAAGCGGGTGAGGGAGAACCCCTCCGCCATAGCCGCGGCAAAACAGAGGTCTGGGCCTGCGCCTGGACCCCAGACTCTCTGACAGGCCGTCTCTCGTCAGGGTGAGCGTCAAGATACAGTCATTCAGTGTAGAAAGGCCTCAAAAAGTACTCAGGATTTTGCTGGGAACATAAATTGCACATCAACTAGACATTTAAGTATATTTCAAACACAGCAAGCTTTTAGGCATTGAAGACTTTCATGGACGCTTCATACAGCTTCCAAAAGGAGAGGATACCTGACGGAACAGCCATTAGTCAGCTGCCCAGTCCAACCTTTCAGCCTACTTTTTTACAGGTTAAATATCACGTCCAGCTGATTCTGATGCTGCAAAGGAAACCCCAGCCAAAGTTGCTGAGTTTTATCTCTCAAAACTAATGAAATTCATAGGATTGCTGTGCCAGGCTCTAGGTAACATCTGGTTTGTCTCTGAAATCAGTAAACCCATACGCTGACTACTTTAAAATCATAAAAACTTTACTCCCAAAACCAATAGCCATTGGACGTTGCTAGGAACGTTTATGCAAATACCTTTCAAACATTAAATAGGTCCAGTGAATCCTTTCTTGTCCTGATTCATAACATGCACTGGAACAGGCTGCCCAGGGAGGTTGTGGAGTCTCCTTCTCTGGAGATATTCACCTGGACAAGGTCCTCTACAGCCTGCTGTAGGTGACCCTGCTTTGGCAGGAGGGTTGGACTAGATGACCCACAGAGGTCCCTTCCAACCCTGAACATTCTGTGATTCTGTGATTCTGTGACCTGCCATGGTCATGTTGAGGAAAATGGAGATTTTTGACACACAACCTTCTCAGTGCTAGTTCTGCGTCTTGGCAGAAACACTGTCAAAATTCCCACGCAGCAGCAATTATGAGCTTCCTACCTTAGAATCCCTAGAGGAACTTTTGGAAGAGCTTTAGTTACTTAATCAGTGACATTCAGACAGCTCTTAGTTTTGAACATCATAAATATTCAACTACACCTCTAGCCACCTGGATGCTTTAATTGAATCCAATTTAGAGTCCATAAATGAGCTGAAAATATGTGGCATTTTGAGGTTCCCCTTCCTGCTACTTTCAGCACCTCCACTCAAAATGAGAACCATCACATGCAAATACAGAGGAGAAAAAATACAAGTACTATATAATCAGAGTTTGCATTTGCCTTGAGAATTGACCTGAGAAATGAAGTGTAACATGGTAAAACTCAAGGACAAATTCTTTGCCTGAATCATGTAAAGATCTTCTGGACTGGAAAAAAAGATTGTGCCCCTTGCTTCTCTAAACTATATGGGAGGGGGTTCTCGTCCAGGATGGTTTAGGACTTTTTAAAAATAGGCATTCCCAGAGAATTATTTTGTTTATGTTTCCCACATATATCAATGTACCATGTATTGCTTTTTAGAAACCTTAGACACTGCAAAGAGAGGGAAGTGCAGTTGGAAACACGGGAAAAGCAGAGTTGATGTGTTTCCACACTTCAGAGAAGGCAACAATGAGTCATCCTTAGACAATCACTGCAGCTTTGACTCAGACTTACCAGTCTGTTGTGAATAGTCAGTAGTTTTAGAAATCAAGAAGTACAGCGTGCATTTCTCTGTAGTGGTAGGTGCATTGCTAAGAGTGGGGGGAAGGAAAGAATGTGACAAGGACTCTCTTGCATGTCAGTGACTCTTGACTGCTGGAGTGGCCTGTTGGCACTGCTGGCAGCTGATAGAGATTGAAGTACTTTGTGAGCCGCTCCGTCTTGCCTCACGGGGACATCAGCTGTACTCAGCATTGGTAAGGCAGCAGCAAGACCGTGATGCCTAGTTTCGGGCACAGCACTTCAAGAAAGATGTGAGCCAAATATTGTTCAGAGAGGTAATAGGAGTGAAGAGAAGTGTAGAAAACATAACCTGAGGTAACAACTAAAGGACATCTTCTAGAAAAGAGAAAACAGAAAAGAGAGTCTGTAAACTGCCTTCAAAAACGTTGTCTGTTACTGCAAAGAGAAAGAGAATATATCCTTCGGGATAGGAAAAGCAGTAATAGATTTAAACTGCACCAAGGGTACAGTACATTTTTCTTAGGGTACAGTACAGTTAAGGCTTCTTGTTTTAGCTGAACATGAGTCATTGCATTGCTTAAAAGTAACCTCAATTGTTTTATTCTTAATTTTCCTGTGTGCATTTTTCTCTGCTTCTTTGGCAAAGTAATACATAGATTCTAAATATCGGTAACAGAACCACTCCCCCAAATGTGTTTGCCAGTGTAAATGCAACTTTAATTTCTGTATGCCTCAGATTACAGCATTCCTACCTACTTCATACAGTTTTTGTGAGAGCTACTGAAACACCTGCTATGCTATTTGAAACGTGAAAGTGTGGATAGCATTATTTTACTAATATATAATGATGTTGTATAAATTTATTAATAGCATATATTAATACACGTTTAATAGTGCTTTTTATATATTATTAACAGAACTGATACAAAATGAGAAAAATGAGGCCCCAGACTGTGACCTAGATTTCATCAGAAATTTTTCAGTCTGGCATTTTTTCATCATCTATAATTACGCAAAGCAGAGAAAAAGGTAGCTGGGATGTATTTTAATAGCTGAGGAAAAAGACAGGGTTAGCAGAGAGTTAGCATGCAGGCATCTCAACAGACCAACATCAATAACCCATTTTTCCAAAAGAGAAATATAGTCAATAAAACATAAAAGAAAAGCATTTAAAAAATTTAAAAGCTCTTTCAAATACAGGAAGTCCACATTATGACAGCAACCAGCCATTCCAGGATGCGCATTACCAAGGCATGAAAGCACTGCTGAGGTGACTGGAGTCACTCTGCCTTTAGCCTCGTGTGTCCCAGCACACCCAAGGTGCACATTAATGGCTTAATGCGTTATTGCTTAATTAAATGATTAAATGGTTTGTATGTGAAAGACAATCTGTTAAGTAGTAGGTTCTGGCACGTCTCACCCTGAAAACACATTAATAGCTCTTGCCATCTGAAAAGGAAAGACATGAGGGCACAAACATTTGGCTCTACCCTACACAGAGTAAATCCAACCAAAGGTGCCAACATGGAACGATGGTAACAGCGAGTGCACAAAAACATGAACTTTGCTTCCAGTCTCTGTCTGAAGGGAACAAGGAAACAAAATAGAAAAAAAGCCAGGAAATCACATGTAAATCAGGGGGCAAATGCCTCCTAAACCTCTTGCGTGCCGTGTCTGAGATGTCTTGTAGAAATACATGCCAGCACTGGGCTACAACCTAACCTTTATACCATGTTCTTTAAGGCATGTATTTTCGCCAATAAAATCATTGCTGTTTGTGGTTTGACTACACCTGCTACACAAAACATCAGAGATATGCTATAGTGCAGTTGTCTTGCTCTTTAATGGTGGATCAGCATCACCTAGAGATGGCTAAGGCTAAGAAAACCCTATTAGCTTCCCCCTTTAATTCCAGAGAACCAAAACTCAGTTCACACCACAGAGGATTACTGACTAGGAGGTGTTACTTAAGACCGGGCTTAATCACAAAGAAAGAGGGCTAAATGGCCCACTTTGTCTTCTGGGTCTCCTAACTTCCATAATGAGACTTCTTGTATTCCAGTAGCAAAACTGAAATGGGATTGCTTAAAGCAGAGGACAGCCCTTACTCTAGTCAATTCTAGAGAAAGCTGCTCGGTTACCGTTTTACCACCCTTGGGAACTTCAGAGAGTTACATGCAGGGCCAAAAAAGAAGCCAGAGCGACCCATGAACCTGATCCAAGGTCACCAAAAGTCACAGAACCAGCAGGAAGCCAACCAGTGGCAAATGATTGTCTTTGAAGCAAAGCTGCAAAGAGACAGAGCCCAAGATAATAATACATATGTTTAGGTCAGACACTTAAAGCATGTGCAGATTTTTTTTAAAAATTTTTTCTAAAGACCAGAGGTTGGACGTGATCATGAATTTAGGCACACAGCTCCAAGGAAAGCCTACAAAAAAACGCTCGCAGCGCTACAAGGAAAAGTGCATTTCTCTCACGGTGAGGCTGGGCTTCACAGCCAAAAATTGCTTGCTGGTCTACTCTGCTCTTAAAGGCAAGTGTACAAGGCATTTTTGCCTGCCTTTACATAGCAGACTGCTGGTTTGGCCCTAAGAAGAAGGATGCCTCAGTTCAATGGCTCCCTCAGGCAGAGGGAGCTCAAACCCCTGTGTCACACAAGAGAAGACCCCAAACCACTGACTGGAGATAGGGCTGGAATAGGACACCCTTCTTCTTTCTACCTAAGATCACTTACGAAGAAATTTAACACTGTGGTTGATTTACACTCTTTTTTTTATTTTTTAAGATAACATGGTACAGAAGATGGGTTGCTGCTTGATGAGAAGAGGGACATTACAAAATTCTGAGTCCCAAATTCAACACAATGCAAATTATTTAAACAGTGTCTCAAACATCAGATTTTGGAGGTTTGATGTGAAAAAACATTCATACGAACAACTCTCTAACTCTAGATTGCTCTTCAAAATTCTGGTTTTAATGTATAAAAAGTCACTTTGTAACAGTTTCATTTATGATTGCTATGAACTACAGCCTAAAGTTTCACTCAGAGTAGCAAGGGCCAGGAATATGTGCCATGTTATACTCCTGGAAGGCACATTGTCATCTGAATGTGACAGGAATGCCCTACCATGACTCATCTTCACTGATCACGATTTCAGTGAAAGCTGCTAAATTTGGCAAGTGTGACTCATTTTGGGGGCTATATATATGTAAAGAATTGATTGTCAGTCTTTGTATTCTCCTGGAGTTTAAAACCTTGAAACATTGGTCAGCTCTCTGAAGGAGCTGCTGAGTTTACAAGGAAGGTGAAATATATGTTCTTACCTGAGAAAGTCACATTTTCATGGTGGAAAATAAGGGTGGGAGGGTTTTCCATTTTCCCTCATCCCTTTCTGTAAGATCAGATATCCCCACAGCATTCCTGATAGATTGTTGTCTGGTCTGTTTTCAAAACTCTAGACTCCATTACCTTCTGTCTGAATAGTCATAGATGCTAGTATGTGCCTATATTTACTGTAAGAAATTATTGGGGTTTATCTAACTTAAAGTTTGATGCAGTTTGAATTCACAGTTTCTTGTCCTTCCATACAGCACATAGAAAATAGTATCTCTTATATTTGCAGCTTTTTCGTCATTTGAAGAGTAGATCACCTTTCAATTTGCTGTAGATTAAACAATTTCAAATTCTTTAATATTTAGTCATAAAGCTTTATTCTGTCATTACCAGTCTCATGGTGTTTCATTGAACTTAGCTGCGATGCCTCCCTAGTACTACATTAAACATTGCAACAGAAGCCTTCCTGGTGCCAAGTAGAGCAAACACACCACGTCACACCTTGCAAATAATTCCCATCACTTTCTCTTTCTGACAGACCTCTATGCCATGGTCCAGCAGATCCAGTATTATCTTCTAGTTGTTTTTTAACCTGCTTCTAGTCCTTATCTAGCCTGCTGTTTCCATATACAGGTTTTTATCATTTTTTGTCCCTGCTTTCCTCTGGTATCTTGTATTTGGTGACACCCAGGTTTATCCTGTTCACAGTTTCTTTTTTCACCGCAGAGCATTACTTCAGTTCATTAAAATAATTTTGAATTCCCGCCCTGTCCTTCCATGTTCTGAGCACCTCTTCCAGCTTGATACTGCCTGCAAACACTACAGCACCATTTCCATCAATATTGAAAATAGTGCGTAGTGCCAGACCCGGGAGAAATTGTGAATATAGAGGTTACTGGCTAGACAGCAGCTAGAGAGGTAAAATGTCCTTATGGCTTCCCACAGATATGAAGAAATTGAGGGCCTTTCACTTCGGTCATCCCAGGTCACAAGTATCGTTCATCAACCCACAAGCTTCAACAATTTTCCTAGTTGCAATTTGATACTTATTCAGCTTATCTGGTTTCAATTATTCTTGTAAAGACTGCAGTATCAGCCCTTTTGCTAGATGGATTAGTTCCTTTTGTCGCTGATCTGCCCAAAAAGTAGACTACTATTTTTCAGTATGAGTAAAAATACAATCTCCTTAGCTGACCTCCAGCAGAAAACAAAAAGAGAGGTCTGTTTCCATAAAAGCAGCTCCAAGAGATGCATTCCCTGCATCATACTCGAGCCTCTCATTGACTTAGTACCACTTAGCTTTGTCCCTGGCGTAATATTAAACTAGATGATTGGGTAACAGGCCCTTTAGAACTGCAAGTCAGCTGTAATAAACTTAGACTAGTGGTACAAAACAGATGGAGTTTGATTGCTGTAATGCATGCTGCTGGCACAATTTTGTTCGGGGAAATCAGAAGTCTAGGGGACTGGTCAAGGTCATTGTTGTGATGATGCTCTCTTTCATGCCTCTGCTGTTGAAGGGATACGTGCTGAGATAATGAATCAGATTAAGTATCTTGATGACACTTTTGATTATGCTGCTTCCCCAGAAAGGTCATCAGATTTTGGCTGGTAGGTGGCAATCAGCTTTGGAAAGGAAGCAAATTTCGGAGGCACAAGCTGCCCCTTTTTCATAACGCAGTGACCTAGCGACAGTAACATACATATTTGGGGCCAGAAGGCTTGATTATTGTGATTCTGCCCTAACAGGACATTTCCAGTTCCTGCAGCTTGCAGAGGGTTCAGAAGAATGTATGCACACTGGAGTAAGCATCACAACCTTCGTGTGAACTATAATTTTGCTAAGGCAATACCTTCACCTCACTCAATGAAGCTGCTCAACAGTCACTTACCAGTAGGCCTCTTTGTCTGAACTGGGGCAGAGCTTGCGAAGCAAAATCTTACAGTAGAAAGCTGGCTCTGTCCCCATATATTCCTCTGTTAAGCATTTGTTTAAGAGTCAGCGACTTCTCCAGGCTCCAACACATGTGCTGGGACCCAGGACATGAGCACATAGCAGGCTGGGATATGTGGCAGAAGTACAGACACTTGATTCGGGAGGGCTCTGGTGAAAAGGTGCTGTTGCCTTTTACTGCCTGCCAGAGCAGCACAGCCACGCGGCCTCTCAGGCTCCTCGGCAGTCACCCGTGGGTGTCACAGGCTGCGGGAGCACCGGCCAGACCAGCTTGTCACCTTGGGCACATCTCGGGGTGGGAGAGAAGCTGTGGCTCTCTGCAGAGGATGTCTGAGGTGAAGGTTTAGCAGGAAGGAACAGTGAAGCCAGGGTTGATTTTTTGGATTTAGTGCTTCAGGCAGGCATAATGTTTCAACCATACAGGCAACAGTGGGTTTTACTTGTCGGCCCTTGGAATTCCATCCATCTTCACATCTGAGTGAGCTTGTCAATATTCAAAGTTTCTTTGAACTAGTACACAAAGTAGATACATTGATTCTCTTATTTGAACAGGAATTCCAAGCCAATGGCTTGTTGTCAAAAGCCTGTCATCACCCACTGCGGTGTTTGCTTCTCTGTCAGGCCCTTTGCTCTTTACACAGTAAAGGTATTCGGAAGAAATCTCGCAGACACAGGCAGGACCCGAGGAAGCATGTCTACTAAAAAATAGTAGCAAACATGCAAAAGTTACCTTTGTAGACACTGACCAGGTGTAGACTTCACGTACGCAGACGAGGTTCTCAGAGTTTCTAAAACATGCAAATCTTGGTGCAAGTTTCCCAAACCGCTTGCATGCTGAACTTCCCTTATGTTCAGATGACAGTGGTTAGCTTTGTAGACATTTTAAACCTAGGTTAAAACACTTGAGGACTATTCACATCTCTAGTGATATACAGTTCTCAAATAATTTGCTAAACCAGGAACAAGAAGTGGGTACATTTAGCTACATTTTAAAATTTCTTAAACTAAAATTATGACGTTGTCCAAGAGCTTCACAGGGGGGACAGTTCATGAAAGAGGATGCGCGCTGTCCATCTTGTGTTTGTTCGCGAGTAACTTTCATTGCCCTGACAGCTGGGGTTTTATTTGTAGCTAAGTTGCTGGATTGCTGTTTTCCCTTAAAACGGCACTCGTTAAATACTGTGAGTTACATGAGTGCCCTGCTCTAGGATTGTAATGCAAGAGTAGTCCACAGGAGGAAATACATTGAGTTTCAATAAGTCTCTCCTGTTCCCAGTTAACCTATGTGCCACAAGACACACGAAGAAAAAAAACGCAGGCTCAGGATGCACCTAGTGTGCTGAGTGAACATAGACACAGCTGGAAAAACACTTTGTGTTTTGGTACCGTTTAGTTGTTAAGCAACATCTTCAACATCTCATCACTAGATGGCGGCGACCTTCACAAATTTCTAATCAATGAGCGCTTTATTCTCAAAAGTGCTTGCCAAACCAGTCCTTTCTCTCTTTAAAACCCACTAGCACCTCTTTCCCTTTTATACACTTTTCTGCAGAATGCCTTTGCAAACAATAAAGTAGGTCTGTTTTTCAGTACAGGTATTTTGGAAAATAAAGGTGTGTTTTGCTAAAACTGCATTATGCCTTTGAAATAAACCCTGTCTGGCTCAACAGAGATCATCCTGCTCTGAGCTTGTACACGATTTCTTTAGGAGACATCTGTTTTCATATTCAAGTCTGTACGGACAGAGTATTTACAGACTTAACACAGATCCCTTATACGTTTCACCTGTGTTATTTTCATGGGACTATCCCATCAGAGAAAATTCTGTGAAGTCATCCCTTTCCTCTTAAATTTCCATTATTTTTTCTAGATGTTTGCAAAAGGCATCTCATTCAATTTGTAGAAAAATAGGAACACAAAACACAAACAGAGCACAACTGAATAACAGGTCTCCCGCATCTCCTCAGGAGGTCCTTTGGCCCTGTCTAGCAGACCTGCCAAGTGCCACAGTTTGTGTGTGATATTCGCCTCCTTACCCCAGCTTCACATTCCCTCCTGCCCTCTCTCTGCAGGCCTGGGAACTCTTGCACCCCACATGTGGTACAGTCACTTCTCTCCAGCACTAAAATCCTGCATTGCACTGGCATTTAGCTGACCCATCAGTCAGAGGTACATCATACATGGGAACCTGGGGCTGAGAAGAGGCTGCAGCACTGCAGAAGCCCAGAATTTGGTGCCTCTTAACACATGTGGTCTAAGGAGCCTTGCTGGAAGATGTATGCATCCCAGTTGCAGGCTTGTACCATTAACTCGTCCATCCTGTCACCTGATCTAACTTAGAAAAGGCACATCCTCTTGGTGGAGAAACTGTCATGAGCCTCAGGAACTGGGTAGCAACCGCTGGGCATTTTGTCTTTTTCTTTGCCATGCTAAAGATGGGGCACACTGACACAGAACAATTCTCCACAAGCCACAAAGGGACCGAGCAGCCAACGAGGTTTGACCATGGTACCGAAATCACATCACATCTGGAGTCAGTTCGAAGTTCAGTCCTGGGTACTGCCTTAATGACATCAGCCAGGGTGCAAAGGTACTTGCCTGTCTAGAATAGAGTCCACCTAAATCTGCATGTCATGTCAGTTCAGAGCAGATCTCACAGTCCTGAGCATGAGGCAAACATTGGAAATAAACAGTAAGATCTAAATGTAAGACTAGCAAACTGAGAGATCATGGTGTTTGTTAAAATAAAGATCTGTTGTATTTCTGAGAGTTTTTTAGCACATTATTATGCAAAGTACATGTAATAAGACAAAAGATTAATCTTTTCAAAAGTAAATCTTTTCACTGTATATTCGCGGTGTTGTAATGTTACAACTACCCCATGTTTAATTAAATGATAGTAAAAAATGTAACTAATTCAAAGACACTATTAAGTTGATCTTTATAACTACCAATAAAACCAGCTTACTGCCATATTGTGTAGTATATGGATAGATTTCTTTTAGTGGTATTTGTGACAAATCTGTCCATTAGTTATCTGAAGACTGAGACTTTTGAGACTTTTCCTCAAAGTTTTTTGCCTAAGAATCGTCTCCAGCTGAAATATCTACAGAAGATCAGTGGTAAACATTTACGTATATAAGAATGACCATTCCAGTTTAGAAGATAAGCCCAATCATGGATGGCGGATGAGCTAAGTGGGGGTAGCCCAGAAACACATGGAGTAAACAGCACAAAAAAACCAAGCCAAGTATGAAGTGATCCTTCTCCCAGTGTCCATCAGCTGACATTACACAGATGTGTGCAACTGATGGTCCATGGACACAGCTCACATTTGATGAGAGGGAAAGCTTACCAACGTCTTCCTAACATTTCTCTTTCTGGAAGTTTACATAGTCAATGCAGTGTAATGATATGTGCTCCCCTGGCACAAGAAGGACGTGGAGCGGGTCTAGAGGAAGGCCACAAAGATGATCCGAGGGCTGGAGCACCTCTCCTATGATGACAGGCTGAGAGAGCTGGGGCTGTTCAGCCTGGAGAAGAGAAGGCTGCGGGGAGACCTTACAGCAGCCTTCCAGTACTTAAAGGGGGCTTGTAAGAAAGCTGGGGAAAATATTTTCAGCCGGGCTTGTTGCGATAGGACAAGGAGTAATGGCTGTAAACTAAAGGAGGGTAGATTTAGACTGGATATAAGGAAGAAATTTTTTACAATGAGGGTGGTGAAACCCTGGCACAGATTGCCCAGAGAGGCCGAGTCTAGTTGGAGGCCTGTAACTAGTGGTGTCCCCCAGGGGTCAGTACTGGGCCCAGTCTTGTTTAACTTCTTCATCAATGACCTGGATGAAGAGCTAGAATGTACCTTCAGCAAGTTTGCTGATGACACCAAACTGGGAGGTGTGGTAGATAGAACAGAAGGCTGGGCTGCCATTCAGCGAGACCTGGACAGGCTGGAGAGTTGGGCGCAGAGGAACCTGATGAAATTCAACAAGGGCAAGTGCAGGGTCCTGCACCTGGGGAGGAACAACCTCATGCACCAGTACAGGCTTGGGGCGGACCTGCTGGAGAGCAGCTCTGCGGGGAGGGACCTGGGTGTCCTGGTGGATGACAGGTTGACCATGAGCCAGCAGTGTGCCCTGGCTGCCAAGAAAGCTAATGGGATCCTGGGATGCATTAGGAGGACTGTGGCCAGCAGGTCGAGGGAGGTTCTCCTTCCGCGGTGCCCAGCGACAGGACAAGGGGCAACGGGCACAAACTGAAGCAGAGGAAGTTGCAGCTGAACACGAGGAAGAACTTCTTCACTCTGAGGGTGACGGAGCACTGGAACAGTCTGCCCAGGGAGGCTGTGGATTCTCCTTCTCTGAAGATATTCAAGACCCTCCTGGACGAGGTCCTGTGCAACCTGCTGTAGGTGACCCTGCTTCAGCAGGGGGTTGGATTAGATGACTCACAAAGGTCCCTTCGAACCCTGAACATTCTGTGATTCTGTGATTCTGTAGTGGAGGCCCCATCCCTGGAAACATTCATTGTTATTTTATAATGTTATGTAATCATCTGGTAACTGCCATGATCAAAAATGGATTGATACTTGTCCACTGAAGTAAAAACTGGTTTTGCCTGGATTGTTAGGACAAATGCTAAACATGGTCTGAGGACAAGTAGAGCAAATTAAATTGAAAAATTTATTCATTCAGCTCTGTGGCATTTCTCTCATTTCCAGCTCAAGTGGAAGAATAGATGACAATTTTTAAAGCCTCAGTGTAGGTTAAATCATTCTTCTCCCACCCATCCCTGCCATTGTTTACTTCTTTTTTGAGTACATTGAATTCAGTCACTTCTCTCAAAATTCATTTTGCAGGCACCCACCTCCTCGTAAAAAAGCCTCTCCTGTTGCTCAGTCAACTTGATAGCCTCCTGCCTTGCCAGTTCCTGCTTGAATTCACCATTTTCCTTAACGCTGTTAAACAACCCTATATGATCATGGTTTGAGAACAGCAAGTAGCTTTTCTATCTCGTTATCTTCTTGGTCTTTCCATTCTTTAAGTTCTCCTTACCAATATTGTGAGTAAGTTTCCACCTCTCGCTCTCTGGCCCTATGGAAGCATATGGACGTACGCCCAGTTACTCTTGAACACCATGCCAGTTTCTGCATTTTCTCTTCCGTTGGCTAACCCTTTGTACTGAATCACTGGTTGGCTCAGGCAGGAAGCAGACCACAGTGCTGAGCAGCACCAGCTGGTCTGCAAGGTTTGTTAAGGTGAGCCTGGGCTTCTTTTCCCCTCATTACTGATCAAAGGGTGAGCAAAGGCCTGCACCCACCCCAGTGAAGCTCATACTTAAAATGCATTTCCTATGGAAACCTAGCAGGGTGAGGCCAGAAGCACAGAAATTATGGGGCACAGGAAAAAGAGGGAGAAATTAGACCTAACACTTACATCTCGCATCCCACAAATCCTCCTTCCTGAACCTACTTAGTTGCATTGATTGAAAGGTTTACAATTGATTGAATGGTGCTATATGATTGGTGGCAGCATGCATAGTGCAATAGCAACCTACACCACCAAACAGTGGGATCAGGGAGAAGGTGGGAGACAGATGAGGTAAGGAGTGGAGAAAGGTTAAACCATTTCTAGTTCAGGTCCAAGGAGAGAATGAAGAATTGCCTCAGGGTAGGAAGAGTCATTGCAATAACGTACCCACAAAGGAAGATCACATTTGTCTGAGGTTCAAGGTCCTTGTTAAACCTCCACCTTCAACACCCATGCTGAATTAATATGTGTGCTGTGGACGGATACACTTTTTTGCCAAATGTTGAACAAAAGTGGAAAGGAAAAAGCACTTATAGCTGTCCTAGCAGTATTTCAAACATTACAGTTACAGATTGTTACACACCCAAAAGATATTCTCAAACTCTATTTTATTGGATCGGTGTACAGGCTTCAAGGTTTTTCTGATTTGACCAAACAGTTAAAATTCCAAAAGCACAATCCTAAAGAAGATCCTGATAACCCAGTCCAAAAGCACTGCATAACACAGCCCATAGGTTTACCAAGGTCCGATTGTAACACCAGCCTCAGCCAAGGATGACAATTGCTAGTGCTGTTTCATAAATAATAAAAGGATGCTATGCCCACAGTGGTAAAAATGATGACTCAAATGACTGAGTCAAATGCACAGCAATTCTAAGGCTTTTAAGGAAAGCAAACTGTCCAGTCAAATCAGAATCAAATGGCAACATGGGAGATGGAAAACTCGTACTGCAAGAGTTAACTCTTACTGCTTTTCAAACCAGTTGTTGAGTGAAGCGCTGGTAAAACAGTCTTAACCAGTTCAATCCCCCCTCTTCTTCACACATGCAATGTCCCGCAACATTCCCTGGAAAAACAAAGCAAACCAAATGTTCAGTCTGCAAATAAAACTGTTAGTAAAAACCAAAACCCTCAGGAAATCTTTTAGCAAAAGCTTCTTTCTTGACTTTACTTCTCTGGACTTTATTTTCCCTGGGATTGTCCCAATATCTCAAATTCTAGTTACTTAAATATACTTAAAACTCAGTTTTCCTGAGTTTAAGTTACAGTATTACCAATATATTTGTCAGTTCTATTTGACAGCAAATTTACATTTGCTCTCAGCAGTATAGTTTTTCAGGTGAACGTCAGTACTGTCAAGACTGAAGCCTAGGAACTGTTGAAAAAAATTGTACCTAAACTAAAGTGATAGAAAAGCAAGACACTGTGAAACAAAAAAGTTGATTAGATGCATCTGCTTTCCACATTTTCGTAGAAAACAGAAAAAAATAATTTCTGTTTGGCTTATCCACTGTCTAGAGAAATTAATTGTGTGGTTTTAGTCTCCCACTGGTAACTGCGTCTTTCATAGTGCATTACAGCCTTTCATGATTTATGGCTCTAGTAGTGAGAAAGAAAATCTGTGCTGTATCAGATTATTGTCTTTTAACTGGGACCTCAGGCTATGGGAAAAATGAAAGTGGGAAGTACTTGAACTACAATTCCGTGAAGCATTGTACAGGGTTTTTCAGACCAAAATTTTCAGCTTTTAATTGAAAGTTTTCCTACTGAAAATATCCTCCTCCTGCCTTCACTGCTGCCTAGAAATCATTTGGAAGTAAATTGCTCTTTGCTTTGGCTAAGCTGTTCTGGTGCTACTGCAAATTCAGGATTGTTATTTTCACCTGCTACCATCGCAACACTTGAAGACACCAAGAAAACTCAGGTCATATGATGAAGTTAAAACAAAACTAGATAATCTGTTGTTACTGTCTCAAATCCCAGTCTGGAAGTTTTAAATCCGTCTGTATAATTACTTACTTGTTTTCTCCAAATAGACTCTGACACCCCATATGTTGTAGCTGACAATGACTTACTCCAAAACTTTAACAGGTGCTAGACTTTCAGGTAGCTGAAGAGATCAGATGTAACTCACTGTGAATGGAAAAATCCTATCACTTTAACAGGAAATGGGAGCTGTGCTGAAAAGCTGCTTTGGGCAGTAATTGAGACTGAGATTTTAATTCACTTCTTTCATAAAATAAAATATAAAGAAGAAAGGGGGTGGGGAGGATACATGATTTTAAAAAGAAAAAGCAGTCTCCATCACTCCCAACTTCTGATTTTTCTGAAAACTCTTAAAATCTTTCTTTTCCACATATGCGTAGACAAACTTCCAGAGACAGAGTAGCGGAAGTGACACTATATTGCCCCCTCCAGCTACTCATTCTATATTCAACCTTAAAAGAGAGAAAGCGAAGAAGTTCAAAGCCTTTATAATTAATTCTGTCTTTGTTTTAACTTGGGCTTAAGTCTTTTGCCATATGCTGTTTCCTTGCTTTTAAAATGTTTTACTGATCAAAAGTATCAGAAATTAAAACCAGGCAAATTTGCCTCAGATGTAATTTGAACTAAGTTGTTTGGAGCACTTGATACTTCTACAAGTATGAAATTATAAAACTGCTAACAGAAGAATATAATTGTCGCATGTGTTCATGTCACTCCCTGAATGCCTGCAGTGGCATATCTAGTCCGCAGAAATACCCATACTGAAGCACCAGAGAAACAAATGCAGGCTAACAAGTAATCAAGCACATGCGTGACAGGGCACTGAGTTCCTTCAGATGATGCTAGGGGATGCAGGAAAATGGAAGACGAGTCAGAAGAATTTCCACAATGCATCTCTGTCATGTTTCTCCGGAAACATATTGAAAATTCCTTACAGTATAATCAGTCACACCAAAACATTTCTAGAGAACACAAACAGTTTAACAGAAAGGTGATAGGTATTAGCTATGTATGTTTGAAAGCACATTTTTAACCTGTTTCCATTATTTATGTTTTCTGTAGTACTGGGCTGCATCACTTTCATCCACATCCCTGTGAATGGGAGCAGGTTATCCTCATTTTTGTAGGCTTCTAGCACAAAAGCTGAGGACATCTTCTTTCCAGTTCCAACAAAACTGAAACCCAGGGGACTGTGCCTAAATAGCACAGTATCCATTTCATTTCAGTAAGCATAAACAAAAAAGCTATATAACACTTCTGACACTTGTCGATCAATAGATTTCTCTTTCTGCTGAGCAGTAAACCAATTCTTTTCTTGGTGTCCCTCTGTTGCTACCAGTAGATTTCTGATTTCTCTTGCTAGTTACATGTCATTTTGTTCCTTTGGCATTTCTGATGTTATCTTCACCCGCTTATGCCGTCCTTTTATACTCTCCTTTAAAATGAGGCTCAGTCAGCCTGAACTGTGTGTTCCCTTCTCTATATCACAAGTCAGAGTTTGCATTGTCTGAGCTTTTCAATGAACCCTTGTCTTCTTTGTCACTCCATCTCTGCCCATCATGGCCATTACTTTTTGATTCTTTTGTGTATAGCCATTAAGTTTCATCTGTGTTTTCCAGAAACTCTGAGTCTGCCACTATATTGTACCTGCTTCATTTTTGCTCCAGCTTCCTCTGTGTAACACCTTCTTTTGTGCTTACTTGTTTTGCATTGGTATACTCCAGAATTTTGGAGTAAACTTGTTTTTTTCTTTGAGCTAATATTTTCATAATTCAAGTATATTTAGGTTTCCAGGTTTCGTTTTTCTTTCCCTGTATTGAGCTCATGAGAATACTAGGACTGTTCATCTGCTTTACTGGTAGGAAGTGATTTTTGACCCTCCCCCCCCCGTCTTGTGTCTTAATTCACACTACAGAGACAAACTGTGTTTCAGAAGCTCCTTTTCCAGCCATAGCTACTTACATATGTCAAGTGTATTACATATCATTGCTGGAAAAAATGCCACGTGGACTGTCAGTGCTTTAAGGGCTTACCTTGTTTCTCAAAGTTTGTTGTGCAGGGGCTGTAAATGTGTACTTTGCTGACGTACAAGGTCAGAGGCTCCACATATGGCACTTAAATGAATCATGCAGCTCATACAGCCTTCTGTCTTCTGGTCAGAAGAAATTATCTTTGTAGGACCCTGTGGCTACTGGATGTAACTGAGAGCTAGCAAATGACCTATAGTAACAGCAGACAGAGAAACCCTGTCATCCAATAAAGACCTGCTCCATACCAGAGCAACTGGCTGCAGTCAGATGTGTCTGGAGAATACTGTCACTACCTGGAAAGGTTCTGTCACCCAGGGAACTCAGGCATTCAAAGGCTTCTTCAGATTTCAACCAGATATAGCACTGGGTGGTTCACTGCTGGATTCATTCACCTGCTCACCCTTTCCTCTAGCGGATATGCAGCTGGAATTGTGAACTTCCCGCTTCAAGCAGCGCCAACAACTTTGAATCTGCTCCTCCAATTCTGTGATTGCTTAGCAACAACCTTGTCTTCAAGAACAGTAAAAGCGGGGAGTATGCAGATAATGTCACTGCTACTAGGACTTATGCCCACCAGTAAAGTTCCTTCTTGTTTCCTAACTGCTCCTCCATCAAGGCTATGTATTACTGTTATTATCTGCTCCAGCACAGAAGCGCATGCTTTAGTCCCAAGTTCTGTCTAATGCAGACTGGTGAAGTTGATTTCCTTAAATGCTGCCAGTAACATAAACTGCAGGGTGGCCCATGTTAAAGATGCCTGTTACATGGCAGCTGCTTTTGCATTCAAGAAGTCCTATCTGGTTTTAGCTCTGAAAGGAACTCACTTCAATGAAAAAAAAAAAAAAAACAAACAACAAAACAAACCCCAAACAAAGAAACGCCGCCCCCTACACACAGAAACAAGAAATCTTGTTTTTCCTAACAGTTTTCTGACTAGATCGGTGTTGGGACATTTACTGATGTACCATATCATCTCTGCAGTTTGAGATTTATTCCTGGTAGCCATCATAACTGGTGTTGCCAGTTCACAGCATTCCAGCATCAGTATGGGGCACAGTCAAGGAAATGGAGGGATGTTATGGCACAGTACAGGGAACAGTTTAAGTGGGAATCTCCTTTGCTGGGGGTCACACTTTTAAGCAAAGTCAGTAGAAGTTCTCTTACAGAAACTACAGAACCTAATGACAACTTAAAACCATATGGCTCATGTTTTGAAGGGTAATCTTGAAAGGGCTGGATTTGCAGAGACGAAAGGAAGGTACGTGCCATTTGGAAATCGAGTATTATAATTCTTAGTTAAGGTCACAAAATCTCCACCATTAGTTTCATACTTTAAAGATTTTCCAGCTGCTTATTTGTACTGTTTTTTAAAATTTTATTTTAATACATGCTAACAAAAAACAACAACAAAAATCCCATATGAGCCGGGAAATATAATTTCAATTAAAGTCTAAAAAAGTAATCCAAAAAATCCCAGAGCGTGAGAGAATAAGGATTTTGAAACACAGCTGCATCCATCTCCAAATCTATCTTCCTTTTCAGGGAATCCAGCAAAGAATGAGGATCTTAAAAGCAAAATGATATTTTTTCGTATAGCTTTTTGTTTGATCAGTGAGATAAGATAAGCATCCACAATCTGTAATGGAGTTTGGAAGGAAAGCATTGAACCTAAGCCTCAACAGTTGTTAAAACAGATGACTGACTTGTACTTGGGCAGTTTTCTATAGACATAGATTTTAAAACAGACGGACTTTAGATGTAGCACAGCACCTGGCTTTACCTAGCTGTCTGTAAGAAAATTGTCTGAAAATTGTTTTAGAAGAGTATCATGAAATAAGGTATTTTTCCATTTTGAACAAAATCAAAAATTCATCCAAGGTACTGTGGTACAACTGTGAGGAACTATTCAATACTACACAAGTTTCAAAGGAAAAAAAGTCTGCTTTAGCAAGATTTGCACATGCTACATAGCCTATTTAAATTTTCCCAACTCAGTGTAATTTTAATATGGAAATAAAGAAAATGAACACCAGGAAAAAGTAGTGATGTGAAGTTTCACAGTGACCTAGAAGTAAAAACCGGAGCAGAGATGGGCATCCTGGGCTTTTTCTCACAGTGCAGTCTGTAAGGAAAAGCTCACAGCAACATGACTAGATTTTAAGCACCTCAAGACTTCGAATAATAGCATCGCAACGTAAATGAGACTTTGATTGTAAAGCGACTTAAGAATCTTTGTAAATCTTACATGTGGCTTAGGATATTTTTTTCAGGATAACACTGAGGCACTTCCCGCTGAATGGTGAAATAACCATAGTGCATAATAATGTTTAATGATCTGTTTCAGAGCATTTACAGAATGCAGTACTAATTAAACTTCACTACATTCTGATTCTTTAATGCTAGACCTGTAACATTTTGCAGCAATAGGAAAGATTTAACACTCCTGTCATTCAGAGATACAAAGATTTCCATGGTTCCTGTGGGTCTTAAAGAGCAGCCAAACATAATTCTGAAAACACAGTTAATGAACACTAAAAAATTCTCCCCAAAACTCAGGGCATGATGTCTTACACTTGAATTTCATGCAGGTAGAGTATTTACTCACAGTTGCTCAGTTTCGTTTATGCTTACCAGCCTCTGCAGTGTTTAAAAGTCAGGCATTTTGAAGACAAAGTTTTGAACATCAAATATCTTTCCCCATGGTTTTACAATTTGGTCCCATTGTATTTGCAAATGATGAAAAGCATTCATCACAAAACGTAGGCAAAAAGCAGCTTGAGTGCTTAAAGCTGAAGTTAAACATAAATATAGATATGTCCAGCCAAGACCTTCTTCCTTTTTTTGAGAGCACCTGATCTCTGGAGATGGCTTGTTTCTAGACCAGTATGTTTCACAGGTGCCTAAAACTCCACCTCCAGAAGAAAACGCCTGCGTCAGGGGGACGAGAAAGGCAGCACTTGCATGCCATCAGCCCCCACAACAAACCTGCCCACTTTTTGTACAACGATTTTCTGGTCCAAAGCATTCACCCCTGAGGTGGGTACCTTCCTGTCACTCTCCCCAGCCTCCTGAAGGTGTCATAATGGTGGCAGGTGGGCTGCTGGCAGAGGGGCGGGCAGCACTGTTAACCTTCCCCTTGGAAGCCACTCCGCTGATAAAAAAGCACTACCGATACACAGGTGTGGAGAAGGAAAGACTGAAAACCAGCACAATTTGGCAGCCAGCTGGCGAGGGCATCATGTAACAGGACAGGGAAGGGACACCCCAGTTAATCTGGGAAAGGCCAACAGAAGGAACCTGATGCTGAGGCGTACCCTGGCAGCACTGGGAAAGTTGCACAGCTCCCTAAGAGAGACAGGGTCTAAATCAGGGTGTAGAGATTAGATGTACAGCTCTGCTTTGCTTGCCATGCTCCAAACTGGATGGATATAAGACATCTACCACTAAAAAAACAGGTAGCTGCATGAAGGATGGTTCCCTCTTCTTGAGATGATCAGTTTGGAGAGTACTGCTACCACATGGAGCTGCTATGCCCTGATTTAGGCAACCAGAAGATGAGCACTCTGCAGGTGATCCCCTCAGCTCCTTCTGCAGTCAGTGGAGAGAAGCAGGCATCTCTAGAAAATGATTCCTTTCATCCCAAAACTAATAGACAGAATGAATTACTTTCTTAAGGTGCCCATTTCTCCACAACGGTTGTAAGAAGCTCTGGGCGATTGCCTCAGAGGTAGACCCCTAAAACGGGGTGAGGTGAACTCTAGCCGTAATTATCTACAAAACAAATCCTGCCCGTAATTACCAATAATCTGTCATTACAAACCATAACTATTTCCCAGGTTTTTTTGTAAAACGAAATGCAGTGCATTTATTCTAATGCCCAAATGTCTGCTAGACAGCATTTAAATCAGCAGGTCTTCCTCAGAACAGGTATTTAATTCAGCACTGTGATGTTCACACATCCCTGTAATGCTGTATTTGCTGCAAAACACATTCAGATAAAGAGAAAAGCATTAATCAGTGCCGTGCAACACCATCAAAAACCACTGACCTCATCCCTCTTCCAGTGTGACTCAAAAGCCAAAGGGAGAGGAAAAAAAAGCTCCCACCAAAGCTGCGGTTCAAAACATTTTCTTGTGGTGTTGCTATGGCCTTTTATAGTTCCCCATAGCGACTGACACTGCTTTTGAGAGCTGTGCCGAGAAGCAAGAGGAAGATTTCTGCTTCTGCGTCACCTCAGTGTCAGTGCTCTGTTAATGTGTTTTCCCTTTCAAGTAACTATCAAATAGAGAGTACAGTGCAGATGAACTAATTTCCCCTCCCAAATAAGAGGTAGCAAAAGGAAACCCAGCCAACCTCACTTTCTGTGTGCGGGAAAATATCATCTGTACCCAGAACAGTCTTCACAGAAAGGTAGGGACAATGGCGTCAAAGGCCTCAGTATGCCTCCATATACTTGTTGGTGTTGCAATATCAAGATACATGTTTCGCATGCAAACAAAACCAGAATTTTATTCTGTGATATGGATAAGAAATCAGTCAGATACATAGCTTTTTCTGGCAGTCCACTGGAAGGTAAAGTTTGACTCTGAAGGCAGGTGGGGTAATTTCTGGCAGTGCCTGTAGGATTAATCTTTTTCTCCCTGCCTTAAATGAGTAGTAAACTACACCCTGTTATACTGGAAAGTTATAGCATTTTTCCACACAGGTAGGCAGTCCAGAAAAACAACTAGGTTGTCCACTTAAGGTTTCAATGGCTTGGCATGACCTCCCACGTACTTTCTTTACTGCCATAAACCAAAGCAACATGAGAAATATACAGCTTAGTATAGCTGATTAGTTAAATTGTATTCTGTGGTGCAGTCTTCCCAGGTAACATTAAATAACGTCTTCTGTAAATAAGATGAAGACCTAAAATTATTTAATGTACTTTAATTACTCTGAATAAATAACTGACTCCTCCTTCAGTTTATATAATTAAAACAGACGTTTATTTCAGGTTAAAAAAGGGAATAGAGTTGTAAAGATTTCATAGCTGAAAATATTCTTGACCAGAAAGTGCAATCAACTGAAAGGTGAAGGAATGCAAACAGACCTACTATGTTTCCTCATCAGTAAGATTGCCTAGGGGACAGAGTCCAGAAGCACATTTATTTTTATACTTTTGGAAGGGTTATGGACCAGGTGCAGAAGCATCTTCATCTGAATGTTGTCCTCCTACTAAAACACTAAAAATCATGAAATGGTATTATATTGTAGTATTATGGTATGATTTTTTTTTATTATAAATAATATACATGTACTTGTATAAGACTGTACTGTGTTCTATTTTAGGTAATATACTCTAAAATATAGCTTCACGTCCAGAAAATTTGTTGGAAAAACTATTTCTCTGACATGAAAGATCGAGTTAAAGACTATAGACAAGTTGAAGAAAGTGAAGAAATTTTATTTGATGACAGAGAACAAACCATTCATCTTTTCATCCAATATTTTCTGAATTAGTGAAAACAGAGTGGGAAAAACGTCTCTCGTATCTCTCAGCTACATTTCTTCATTAACAGCATTTGCGACAGCTTGGGCAGGAAACACCACCGCCTAGCATCACATTGTCCATGTCGTGAATGTCAGTGATAACAGCTTTCAGTGAAGGCTGCTGTATCATTTAATAAAATATTCAAATTGTTGCCACTGATGCTTGCTTTTTTTCATGTCCAGTAGCAGAGAGCTACCAAACAAAACCAAATGTTACAGTCTTTTGGCTGTAAATCAAATTTACTGAATCAATGACGCATTTGTCATAATGCTTCTAAAGTCATAAATCCCACGGGAGGTGGGCAAGGGTGACAACGGAAAGTCACAGAACACCTTTGTGCATCTGACGCCTCTTTCCCTATCCCATAGGTAGAAATTTCACCATGATGGCAGGGAGAATTGTTACGATGATTTCTTGAGAAATGCCTTTTATAGGTGAGCCTGTCAGATCACTGCACCATCCTAAAAAGCAGCTGTCTGAGTGGACATAAGGTGCATGTCCAAAGAGATGGGGCGGGCAGCAAGCAAGGAGCCCTAGAAAAATTTCATCCAACCTCTGGCTCTCTCGCCAAAGGGAAATGCTCTCCCCACTGTCAACTCCATGAACATTTTAGGGGGAGGGATGAGGAAAGAGGAGAGTGCGCAAAGGCTCTGGCGTAAGGGAGGTGCAGTCCACAGGCTGTAAACATGCTCAGGTTGCTCCGGCTGGTCTGCTGCCTATGTAATTAGGCACTGAGCAGAGCTGCCTAACACACTGCATCGCTAGTGCAGTGTGGGTTATGATACCTTTCACTGAATGGAAGGAACAGCCCATGATCCCTGCATTCATCAGGATGAACAAGTGATTATAGACAACCATAACTTACAAACCCACCACCCTTCTGAGAGCACAATGCGTGTTTGCCAAGTCCTACAGAGCACTGATACCATTTGTTGCAAACTACTCAGTCTTTCCTAAGTTGAGAGGTCCAAGCAACACAGGCACAGCTGAATGAATTTGATATAGTTACCTGAGCCCAGACCGAAGCTGTGGTATGCTTGTTCTCTGCCCAATATCCGTGATAAAACAAAGGGCTGTTAGTTATGAAATACAAGCTCTACTTTAGCAGATTATTTCTCACCAGTAAATGCCATTGCTTTCATAAACACACCGTTACTGGCTGGCAACAGTCTAAAAATGCTTACACATCATTACAATGGAACTTATTCTATTACTGCTTAGTTTAAAAGTGGTCTTCAAATACGGATTGTGTGTGAATTCTGTTGTAACTGGATAAGAAAAATGTGAATGATTTAAGTTCCTTTGGACCTGCAGCCTTCTCAAGACACAGTGAAATAGACTGTCATAAATATGCCTGCAGAATAATATGAAAACATTCTCTCGTCAATGTGTATTCAGCAGGAATATTGCATTCATGTTATTTTCATTTTATTAATTTTAATATGGAAATCAGAGCTTCATTACAGTGCAACAAGAAATACATAATAATATAAAATTTCAAAGCACACAAATAAAATTATGCCTTACCGGCTTTCATTTCCCCGCTGCACTCTGCAAATAATATAAACATAAGTTGTGTTTCAGGATCGGTGTGGCATAACCAATTTTGCTCAGGCGGAGAGCCAAGAAAACACAAGTTCTAATCCCTACCCTTGGGCTCTCAATTCAGCAAGGCACTTATGTCCCTGTGTAACTTTAAGAAAAAGCAATGATGCTGAAGTCAATGAGTCTGCTTCACCATTCATGCATGTTCCAAGTGTTCTGCTCAGCTGAGGTGCTAAGCTCCTTTCTTTTATTTTTTTCACTTGTAACGGGAGCAGTGCTTACCCGTGTCACAGTGGTGCTGTGTGGTTCCTCATCAGTATTTCTGATGGGCTGATACAGCCCTAACACCATGGAACAGCAACATTTCATGGTCTTTAATATGTTTACTTTTTTTAAATGTAAATACCATTTTACTAACTTTATCCCTCCTGATCTTAAGCAATGCTGAGCACCTCTGTTTCTCTTCCACATTAGCAATACTGGAGTTATTATTACAGGAGTGCAATTGAATTCCCTTCCCGCCCTACCAGTCTTTGGTGAAATCACTTGAACTCTGCTACAGTCCCTCTGCTGTTGTGAACGCATCGTTGCTGTCCTCCTCCTGAGCTTTTATCTGAGGGGTTGCCTGTCTACACAGACACAGCACCATTTTAAGGTTGGACCAAGCCTGCCTTCGCTGTGCCCCTACAGCTTTGCATCTGACGACTATCTACACCTCCAAGTCTCTCCCTCCTGCTTGTCCAAGCTCTCGTCCTGGTTCCAGGAATTTCCTCCTTCGTGTTCTTGACAGTCACCTTGGACCTCTTTAAACTTATTCATGTCCCTGTTACTAGGACCATCCTTCAAAATCATCATCCCAGATGCTGCAATCCACTCCTCCATCTCCCTTGCTTCGGTCACCTCAGTAACAGGCTCTTACCTTTAAGGCTACCAGCACGCTGATGTCAACAGTTTTCTTGCTGCTTTCTGAAATGCTTCGCCCCTTTTTCAAGCTGTCCTAATTTTGTAAGGAATTTTTTCTGACAATGCACAAAATTGTGCTTATTGGCTTTTCAATCTCTCACTACTTCTGACAAATCCCTCCTGAAAACCATCATTTCCCTTCTGACATTGACCAGGCAAAATATAAGCTGAAAACATTGCTTTCCAGTAAAATTCATTGCTATTCTACGCTCTCATTCATCCCCACTTAATTTTCCTGTTTTGTCATGTCCTTCCCTTATGTGCAGTTCTTTTGTTTTGCGGGCTAAGACCTGGCTTCTTGATTGCTCATCACTACAGCGACACCCACAATGGATCTCCAAACTGCAATTAGCCCTTCTAAAGGTCTGTGAAAAGTCAGCCACAATTTGTTGGGTCCAAACCACGTGCTCCTCCCCTCTGTTCTTCCCTGAGTGGGCATCCTCCGTTGGGCGCTCCCAGGAAGCCAGCAGCTACCCGTGCTGTGCTTTAAGGAAACACTGCTGTCCCATGATCTCAGGGTTCCATGTTTTATAGACACGAAGGAGCATCAGCAGGTTACTCCTCAGTGTCGCTTGGATACTGCTATGTGCCCATGGCTGATATGTGTGCTTTATTTTGACAAAACACAAAGACTTTCAAAAACATTCAGACCTAGATGTAACTAGATGTAAAAGCCTGTAATGGTTGAGAAGCAAGGCTGAAACTGATTCAAACACATCCTGACAATGGCAACAACAGAAGAGTCCTGCCTGATTGCTTTTTTTCCAAAAGTTGCTTGTTCCATACACTTTTAGAGTTCAAAGCACCGCAAAACTACTTCCAAAATATTGCGCTTCATCTTATGATTGTAAATTATGTTAGCTGCATATTCCAGTTTTGCACCAGAATTGGCAAAACGCTGTCAATAGTCAAGGCCTGCTTTGCATATAAATATGGGACTTGTTTCACAGTTTCCCAGCAGGATAGTCTTAGTATACGTCTCCTTGGAGGTCATTTTCTTTCAGACAACTGGCCTTATTGTCGCAGCTGGACTACTATCTATGTTCTAGTGAATCCAAAACTGGCTTTCATGTCCCTCTGTTAGAGATAGCCCTGCATTTAATTACAAGTGGTTAGACTTAATTTGGGAAATTAAGGTAGACTGCCTATAGCCCCTCAGTCCTGCAATGCTGACAGCACTGGGTCTTGGAGGATGCTTTTGGTGGGAACTCAGGGGCCAGCTGAGCACTCTGCTGTACTGTGATTCACACCCATGGAACTCCGTTGATTTCCTGGAAGTTTCACGAGCATATAATGAGCACAGGAAAGCAAAAATCAAAATCACTGGCTTCTCTACCACAGGGGAGTCGGAGATAACACATGAGATGCAGCTGCTACACATTGACACGGCTTGCATTCATGCCTTACTGTGTATCAACACAGAAAGACAACCGGCTTTCTACTTTTAGCACACTTTCCAGTGCAAGCTCACTACCAATTCATTACAGTACTTCCACCTAACACCAAAAAGTATCCGTACACAGGCTTGTGTAGCTGTGTGCACCTGGAGCAGCAGCAGAGCACAAGAGCTTTTAAAGAATTACTTCACTGTAGTGATGAAAATATTTCAGCCACATGGACCAATGGTTCAGGATTGTTGTTACTTCCAGAAAATATTCACATCCTGGGCTGAATTAAAGAAAGTGTGGTTGGTAGGTAACAGGAGGTGATCCTTCCCCTCTGCCTCTCACTGGTGAGACACACTTGGTGTGCTGGGTCTGGTGCTGGGCTCCCCAGTACAAGAAGGATGTGGACTTACTGGATTGAGTTCAGAAAAGGGCCACAAAGGTGCTGAAGGGCTTGAAGCATCTGTCATATGAGGAGAGGCTGAGCACAGCACTGTATGAGACATTTCCTCAGACACAAATCACAGCATTTCAGCAATAGAAAGATTTCTAAGGTTATCTTATCTCAGACAAACTTTAGCATTGCCTTGCTAAACAAACTCCTCTCAGGAAAACACAGATGACACCAGAAATGAAAAGGCAATAGGACCTCTACAGTTCTAAACAATCCTTGCAAAATTCACTTTTCCACTGTGAAGCTGGGCCTTAAAGGTTTAAACATTACAGTGTCAAGTTGCCTTTCTACTGGTTTTCACCTTCCATCAGGTTGGACTTTATTCCAAGTTTGCTGGGCTCTCCTAGTCTATCTGGACAATAACTTTGTTGGCCTCATGCTCATGCAGATCAGTGCAACACTCTCCTACATGAGGGCTTTTTGTGTAGCTACGTACATAGTTACTGTGCTGACCTTCTCACATCTTGGCTTCCCATCATATCACCTGCCTGCTGTCTGTCTGAAGCCCCTGCACAGTGACTTGCTAACCAAACTGCCTTTCAGACAACCCTCAACAGAAACATTCAACCCAGATGTTACTGAAGTGCACAAAGAGGGACCCAATCTGTCAAGCCTTCAAAGCATATAGAGTTTCTTGCATTAAATAACATATTCACTAAGCTCTTCCAGTTCTGGGAACAAAGATGGCATCTCAGCATAGCCCTCCATCTTCAGTTTTATCTTTGCTGCCTCAGAAACAGAATAACACTGCTTGCATGTTATTCTTGCCTCTCTTTCCATACAGTGCATACATACTTCTGTGCAATCAATACCCTCCAAGACAGTCCTAGTCAATCACCCAATCTCTGACAAGTCTATGAGGGAAACAGAAAACAACGTAGAGAATGAAAAATGAAGTCCTAGATGCATCTAAAGAGTTAAGCTTGAAAACTCAGGGGTGGAGAGGACTTTTCATGCTTCATGGAAGTATAGACCTGATAATACAGTAGAGCCTGACTTCAACGTGAAAGCAAGTGAAACAGTCTTCCACCACTATAAAAAGCTGTGAAAAGCTAAAAGGAGCTGTAGTTAACAGAGGGAGATGAACACCAGCTTTACAATATAATATGCTCCATCAAAACCCTTCATCACTACACAGTGGTTTCAAGCTTCTTTTCTTACTGAAGCCACACTAAGGCCCCCCGTGAGCCCTAAAACCAGTTCTCAAACAACAGACAAAAACAGTACCTGCCTTGGTACAAGCAGTTGGAAAAAGCAGGGAGGCCTGCAGACTTCTGTCTTCCCACACACATCAGCAACTGACTGGACAGTAATGGTGATAATGGTTTTACCGGCTTTTAATGTAAATTTTATTAAAATTTTAATTCATGGAGTTGCACAAAAGTTCTGTACTGGATGTAAAACTGCCTATTCATTAACTTTCAAACTTTCTCTATTAAACACAATATGAAGAACATAAGAATATAGTCATAGCCCATGGAACAAGAGCAGTCTTGGTTATGACTTTTTTATGCTATTCCATTTAAATATTTCAGTTAACTTCTACAATATTTCTGTGAAATGTTTATAATAATTTACATTCGTCAGTTTGAGTCCAAATTTTCAAGATTAGCCTCATGATAGGAACATGTGGCACACTGGTTGTGAATGGCTGGCAATTGCCATTTGTTACTGAAAATTCTTGGGCTTTGTCGCAAATGAGTGGTTAGGTTGCTTAAATAATTACTCAAATGTTTTGTAAGAAAAGATTTTCCTGAAAATTTAGAAGATGTGATTTTACAAAGTTTGTTAACAAGGTTCACTCTCTTACTTATTAAATGAATGGAATACAAACCGAAGGAGGTTCTGAGTGGAAAATGATTTATACAGAGGTAAAAGAAAAGTGTAAGGGGTAAGGGAGACCTCCCATTGTATCACAAGGTTCGGAACAGACCCTCTTGCTTAGGGGGTCCCTGCATACCCCCCCTGCATAGACCCCCCTCTTGCATTGGCCCCAGCAAGGGATGAGGGCTCATGAGCTCCACAATTTTGTCTGCAGAGAAAAGTTTTGAAAATCCTTCTCATCTGGAAACAATGATTTTTCCTCTAGGTGAATACTGCTGTGTGCAGCATTCAAAGAGCTCATGTGCTACCATGTAATGGCAAGGAGACTTCCCTGTAAGAACGACTGAGAGAAACTTTTCTTACAAAAGAGTGACTGGTACCTCTGAGAAAACCATGAACAGCTGGTTAATCTTTACAACATACCACGTATGCAGAAAAATGTGAAAACTTATGATGGAAAAGAAAGCTTCATTTCAGCAGTCCTCAGAGAGCAAACATTCTGCTACCTTCAGCTGAGACCTCAGGCTTGCGAACAGGTTCCTGTGCTCATCAAAGAGAAGGCATCGCTCATCGCGACTCTTCCAGGGCTGAAAAACCACGCAAGGTGTTTGCAGAACGGAAGTCTAATGTGCCTAATGAATTAATTCCTTTTGCTACTGAAAAAATAATTAAGACAAACAATTAAGCCATTTCCATTTAAAAATTAATGCTGACTATGTAAGTGGAAGGTTCTCATAAGTCATTTTCTAAATTTTAACAACTGCTGTTCATGTAAGTCAAAACTAAATACAAATGAGCTACTGTGCAAAGTTAGAGATCAGATGTTACAAGTAGTAATTTTCCTTTCTTATCAAAATCAGAGTAAAACTGTATTTATAAGCAAATATAATCTGTACAGAAACTCTACTTCATTTATGAAAAGATTAAAAAATTTGCCTGCAACCATAAACCCAAGTTTTCTAACAATTCTAGAACAGCAAAGAAATAGCACACTACACAAGTACTCAAATTGTTGAGACAATGCTGTCAAATATCCGTTTCCAGAACATGTTCACGCTGCATTTTCAAATGCTCATGAAAATATCTGCTGAAACACACGGGTGTAAGAAATGAAATTCCATGTGGTTTTTTTATTTTGAAATTCCAAGTCCTGTTGTAATCAAATGGAGGAGTTTATAAAGATAGATGAAAAGAAACTAAGATTCCCAAGTAGAGAGTTTCACATATTCCTCTTTTTTTTTTTAGTGCCATCTTTCAGATAGTGTGGATATTATCTTTCTCTAATAATTACAACGGAGTATGGGATACCTCTACTTTCCAAAGTGGTATCTTTGCAACTAATATATTACAATTACTAATTATTTTAATAAATTGGCTATCACTAATTAGAACATCTATTAAATTGTCATTGCTTGATCATATGATTTATTTTGTTTCATCTTGCACTGACTTGATGAAAATAAGAACAGTCAGTTGCAACACATCTCCATTCACAAGCCACAGGCAATTGTTTCTGGCTGCTGCTGGGTTTCCTCATGTGTATTTCAGAGAGAAATGATTGAAATGATTAGCCCCATTATACTAATGTATTTGAAAACACGGCAGTGCTACTTAACTTCAGTGTACAGAGGAAAACAATAGGTAGCTACACCTTGTAAAAGTATCCTCAGAATAAAGCTGATAGGAGTCATTTGCCCAAATCCGTTTTTCTCCTGAGTAGAAGGTCACCAAAACATCCAGTCTCTGTCAAGAGCAAGCTAGGAGATATGTGTGTTTATGCCCTTTAGCTGTTTGCATCAGGTATTTTTGATTACAGAAAGATACAAGGTTCATTAGATAAAACATTTTTGACTGACAAAGGCACACTATTCAATGAAGAGAGATGAGCAGGTTTTACTCCTCAATGAAGCAAAAAGAAGTTACTGGCGTAACATGAAACATCTCTAAGGATGTGATACGTCAGTTAGGATACTTCATTTACATACTTTAATTAAAACAAATGGCAAGACTATACCCTGAAAAACAATTTTAAATATTTAGTTTTGTCTTAGATAGGTATCTTAAATAAGCTTTTCAGGTCCCAGCACATTCTTCATGTTAGTTACAGAGTAAGTATCCACAGACAATTCACAAACCACGTGGCAGCGTGGTAACCAAGGATCAGGAGAGGAAGAAGTGTCTACCAGCAACCAGTAATGAGCACGGAGGCTCTCTGACAGGTAACAAGATATTGCAGACCATGCCTGTACCTTGAGCATGTCACACGTATAGGTGCTGGAACCCAGTAACACCCCCATAGTCGATCATTATCCCTCCTATGCTCATGAGCCTCAAATGAGTGCAAAGTTTTTACTGGCATTATCAGCAAGTTGCCTCCTTGACCCTAAGTTCATCCTCATTTGTATTTAATTCTTCACAATGTTTAGGGAATAATGGGAATCTGTTACTAAAAAGGGAAAATAGGCTTATGGGGAAAACATAACTTTCCCATTGCGTCTATGGGCCACGTGGCGTGCCTCCTGGGCAGCTTGACAGAAATCCAGAGATGCTTAGACATATCTTTTTGTGAAAAGTATGCTTAAAGAAAGTATTGCAGGACTAGAAATTTAGACATTTTCCCCAAGTGCTCAATTTCTGATAGACATCACATCACAAAAAATTCAGTTGCTTTGTTCATTCAAAGGAGTATAAGCTGATTTAATATCACCTCTATTATTTGAATTTACTTCAAAGTCCTGTGTACCAGCAGATCTAGCAGATGCATCAGCTGAAACATGCTTAGTGTTTACTTGAAGTATTAAATTGTGCTTCAGCATTAATAGCATCTTAATATGAGCTGAAAGCAGGCATGCTTAACCTGTAACGACATTGAAACAAAGGCCTTTGTATCAGGTCAGTAAGCTAAACAACGTGAACCAGGTATCTCACAGATTCGTACAAGTCAGGGACCAGCTTATGCAGAGCTCCATTCTTCATGAGAGTGTGAGTCAGTAACATGGAAAAGCTCCCTTCTTGTTATCCATGAACAGCTGAAGACACTTCAGAAGCTCATGCCCACAAATACATCAAAGAAGCTGAAGATGCTCTGCCAGCAGGACTGCAGAGCCCCAAATCGCAGCATCTTCCTAGCAAGTTAGAGATGACAGCAGGAATTCAGAGTCACACAAGACTGTCTACAGCCTAAAGGCCTAGAAAGACTTCGCAGGATGTAAAGGAGAGAAAAACAATGTGGAGGTTTGTCCTCTTCCTTTGCTAAAAGCGAGAAGCTAGAGCATAAAAAGAAGCTAATCTCTGTGGAGCTTAAAGGATCCCAAAACTTCCTTGCCAGCAGATAAAGTAAGCAACAGAAGAGAGAGCAAGGGAAAATGAGGAGATTGTCCTGATTTAGAGAGGTGATTGCATCCTTTTTGACCAATTCTGTATGCTTGCTTGCTTTTCTTTTCCCCAAAGTCAGGCAGGCAGGAAAAGAGAGACACTCAGTGCTGTCCTCTCTTCATCCTCAATATTGAAAAGAAGTAAGCCTTGAGAGCATTTTCTTCTCTTCATTTAAGGACCCATCACAAAGTCAATGACCAGTAATTTCCCTCCATGTGCCTCAAGGCAGCTCCTGTGTGGGGAGGGTGCTAGTGAGCAGGGGAGCCTGCCACAGTGTTCTGCACAACCCACACGTGCATCAGCCTCCTAGGGAACGATTATTCCCGTGCAGCCAGCCAGTCTCCTCTACCCAACCGTAACACAAAAGATGACACAATGTCACTGCCAACAAGGTCAGCATCCACGTGACACACTACCAAGAAGAGCTGGCAAGCCCTCATTGCTGCTTTTGACAATCAGCTTCAATGGAGCATAGGACATTAGCCCTTCATCTACTGAGAGGAGCATTATTGTATAAAGCTAGCAGATATTTCTCCCTTTCACAGAATGAAAATCATGGGAAACATAATTTTCCCTGGACATTCGGAATAGAAATGTAGTTTCCAGATAACAGAGTTGCTACAGCACATGGCCAATGCTAGAGCTCAGTAACTGAACAAATATCGTTCTAACTTTAGGTTTCTAAGTCATATCCAGTCTGGAATGAGAGTAGCTGTAAATTATTACCACATATGATTGCGCCATCAGCTATCCCTTATGAACAGTTAGTCTCAATGCATTTCTATTTGTCAGCATTACCCAGGAAAATAGTCACTGGTGACTTTCCCAAGCTGAAAAAGGAAAAGAGCTCATCGGCTTTAGGTTCACATATATATTTACAACACAAAGGATACAGTTAGATCTATCTTTCCAAACAACAAGCCTAGCGGTCTCTTCAGAGATAAATCCACTAATGCAAGGATTTCATTCTCTGTCAGTTTTGCACAGCAGCTACCACCCTCTCCCAGTTATGTGGAAAATGAATACCGCTAATCTAGCACAGAGTTGACACCTCCCCTCCCTGTGTTATAAAACCCAAACCATCTTTCATGGTCTGTTCAGTGGTATTTTGGAATTTCCTCATCCCTTCCAGTGCCAGATCCAAGTTATAAACTGCGCAGCGATAAGATGTCACCGACTACCTGCCCAAGTCTGCCCTACCTACCACATGTTGTTGAGGTGATGAGTAACATAATGAAGTGTACTCTGCTTGAGCACAGCTGACCCTGCCAGGTAGAGAGAGCTTTTAGAAACACACAGCACGTCCACAGAGTGATGTGCAATGCCCATGAAAAGACACGTTCTCCGAGGATACGACGGGAAGTTTGTAAGAGTTCACAGAGCGCATAGCATTGCTGATTTCTACAGTGGCTTCTGGATGGAACCGTCAGCAGCCTGTCATCACCATATGTGTCCTTTGGTTCAGGTTCTCTGTACACAGCTACATCCCTACTTTCAGACAGGCCATTATTTTGAAACCACAGACTCTTGCAGCTTAAATGCTCTTTGCTTCTTGGAAGAATATTTTTCCTTTTGCTGTGCTGCCATCCAAGGCAGCCTTTGCACACACAAAAGCTTGATCTCTAGGGACAACATGAATTCACTGTTCCAAATAGTAAGCTCCCTTACTAAATTAAATACTTTGGGTTTAGCTTTAAAAATTACTTTAAAAGTTCATCTTTCTAAGCTCTGCATTCAATGTTGAGAAGCATGCTGAAAGAGGATCAATGCCCTCTTTCTCCTACTCATACAAGTCTCACTACAGATACCCAGCCAGACAGAACTTCTATAAGGTGATGTACTGGTGCTGCTCTGCAGGGGGTTGACATTAAAAAGTTGACTCACAAGCACAGTTTTTCAGGAGGACAAAAATTCAGGAACTTACAAAGTTGGATGTTTTTTTCATTTAGTACCACAAAAGTGCTGGTCTGTTCTGGATTAGGTTAGTGTTGAGATATTGAGGCAGAATCTTCAGCAAAATGTGCATTTGTATCAAATACAAGACAAAAATTGGTCTGCTCAAATTTGACGTTAAATGGTGAGGTTCTCACTACATTAAAGATGCATATCAACTGGACCTTTTTCTATATCTAGTCAACCCAGGACATCTGCACTCATACGTCATGATTGACAAGGATGCCAGCAATGTCAAAGTCTCTGATTCGTACCTTTAATTCTGAGTAACTCAACTCTCATGTTCTTACTCTATTACACTAACCAGAGTATTAGGTGATTTTAAGCACTGCAATGCTTTGTTTAATGCTCTTGTATTTTTGTAGGGTCTCATTCAAATTACTGTTCTAGTTTGAAGACCTGTTAAAAGTATTCAATTTGCTTTAAAAACTCATCACAGTGAGTCTTCCTACAAACTTCCAAATTATTTTAGTGGTTTCTGTACAGTCATGTCAGCTTATGAAGTGTTAACCAGTACTCCATTATCCATTTTATGTATTTGTGGCACAGCCTAATAAAGCAAGTGTAGAGTCCAATGCCATTTTATCCTTTAACTTTATTGACATGTTTGTATTGATTTTGTTAAAAATTGTCAATTAAAGCAACATAATGTCACCTTTCCAATATGATTCCAAAGCAACATTTTCACATTTCCAATGCGTTTAAAAACTTCTATGAAAGGCCTTGATGAAAGATTAAGACCAGCTCCAAAGAGACACTGGAGATCAGCTCTCAAACAGATAAATCAAGACATGTTTTACTAGCTGCTACATGATAAGTCTTTGACGTACTTTATAAATGCTTTGCAGCTGGATGTTCCATTTCCCAGGGAGACTGAAATTACATTTTTGTAACTCTCTGTAAGTTTTGTGTCTTTGCTGATTGGTGGGAGTATAAGCTGTGGTCTTTCTTCAGTGTTAAGTAGTGTACAGAAAAAGGCTACTCAAGTGTCTGTGGATGGCTGTTTAATACTTCAGATGTGCTATCAAGCCTAGACCATGAAGATGATTACCCGTAACACTTTGAATAACGATTGATCTTAAAGGTTTTCCTTTTGCTATAATACTATGTAGTGGATGCATCGGTTACTTCTTGCTCCAGTTATTCTGAGATGGATGCTATTTCACTAGCTTTGGTGTGGCAGCAGGAACATAATTTTTTATAGACTACCTTAACGCTAGCAAACATGGCTGGCTTAGGGAGCAAAGCAGAAAAGTTATTCTACTTCAATGCATGTATATTTGACAATAAAAAAGTGATCTGAATAATTTTTACAAAGCTAGCATTTTACTCTGAGAGCAGACCTCATCTCCCAGTGTTTTCCATCACTTTCACACTGGCATAAATCTGATTTCAAATTAGTTACAGAGATCTGTAAGTGATGGAACACTCTGGGGAAATCAGGACCAGTGCTTTCAGCAATTATAAGCTAAAATTTAGAGAAGATTAAATTCTTTGCAGGGAGGTAAGAAAATCAGTGAGGGGAAAAAAAAATCCATGTAAATCCGGAAAAAGAAAAAAAATACTGTCTATCACAAAGGCACATGCAAATTTAGTAAAAAAATTGACTGTTTCATGCTGTATGGAAGTCTTCTCCAGATTCCTAAGAATTGCCAACTTCTATTTCCTCCCCTCAGTGCTGTACATACCAAATAACTATTGGTCTGATTTTGCAATATATATTCTCTCTGGCTGGTGGTGTCAGAGATGATGCAGGAAATATTTTGAGAGATCATTTGATCAAGAATTTACTTCCTTAAATATCTGAGCCTGATTCTTCACAGCTGTGCGAAGTGATTGAAAACTCCCTACAGTTGCAGCGGGCACTGTTCTTACATTGACACCACTCATGCTGTGAGGTTGCCCGTGGCCCCGGAAACTTGCCGTGCTCAGTCATCATTTCCTTCACTCCCAACCCAATTTCATAATCTGACCAGGAGGGTGCCCTGGCCTTTGAACTGCAATGCAGCTGCTGTGTCAGCCTCTGTTTCTTACCTACTGTTGGAAATCACCAGAGAAAGTGCAAAGTACTACACGGTAGAGAGTTAGGACCTTGGTTTCCCATTTGTAACAGCAATTTGGAGGAATTTTTCTTCAGCTCACTGTTCAGTTGATTTTCCTCTGCTTATTTCCAGCCCATTTTGTACCCCTAAAGGCTACTGAAGTGGAACGCTGACTTTCTTTCAACTCCTGAAGTCCCTTGAGTAACCCAACTGCCAGCAAAATATTTTACTTTTATTGACTTCTGTGCACTGTACTTGAGAGCCTCAAAGCAGAAAAATGCTATTTCAACTGTCTTTGAGAACAGTCTTGGTAAAATGAGCTGAATTACACTGTAAAGTACTGTTACCTTCAGGGCATCACACGCACTGAGAAAACTTGAGGGACCAACTCTCCACATGAAGTAGAAGATTCCTATTTCAAAGCAAAATATTGGTATTCAAATAGCTACAAGAAGGCACCACACACATTAGAGTTCTGCTCTTTTTACTGGCCACATTTCAGAACGAGAAAGTAAGAGCGTGTTTGTAACAGCTGACAATTCAAAGCTTGAGCACTGGAAAGCAAAGCCTTGTTTACAGAGCTCTTCCTGGATGTCTTAATAAAAATGTTTGAAGCTTTTGATTTTATATGCACCATGTGGATTCAAGTACACCGATAAGGCAGAGTGCATTGAAAGCTGAGAAGGCAGCAAAAATTGAAATCTTCTAACCTTATATTTTAGTAGAAGATACAAAGTCACTCGTATACAAGCTCTCAGTTTTCAAGGATTGCAGTAGAGACAGACACGAAAGTATTGAAGCTTTGTGCTGCTCTGAACATTTATCTATGCAGTTTACATAAAGAAGTACAGCATTTAACTAAAATCTACAAAGTTTTAGCAAACATAAGAATCATAAGAGTAAAAGCAGGAAGATCCCTGAAACAGCACTCCAGAGACATTCATCCTCACCATGTGGGCTGCAGTGTGTGACCTCCATTGTCATCATTATTGATAAGGATCCTGGAATATATTTTTCTTTTACGTATTATTTTTACACACTCATAAGCCATCAGATCTATTCTAACACCAGAATTCCAATACAAATAAATTATCCATATATGCCTTTACTCAATACTCTTTTAAAAAAAAAACACTAGACGCAAATGCAGCCAAGGTGACCACAAACTACTTGAGAAGCAAGCCTGAAAATTTTAAACACAGTTAGTACAGAGAAAGTAGACGTGGAAAAATACATTTAAAAGTTCTGCTATTTACACTAATCTTGAATCTTAATTCACCTTCTTTACCTTCTTATCTGAAAGGTCACCTTTTTTTTTCCAGTGTTAAGATGCATTCATTAGGTAAAGTATGCCAAATCTGAATATATCAATGTTTTTGTGACTACAGGGTTTAAGGGTTTTCAATGGCTGGAACTTGCTTTTTATTGCAAAATAATTATGATCAACTTGTTTGCCTTACATTAGTAGGGAAATCCATAATCAGTAAAGAATTTATGCTCCAGCATCAGCAGATACTTAACATTTCAAGGCAAATGTACAGTGCATCATTCAACCAACTTTGTCAACAGTGGATAACTTTAATTTGTGTGTTGTAATAAGTAGTATGCAATTTATGGCTGCATAGACTGGCAATGTCTTCCTTTGTGAACTGACAGATGCTAATTGCAATTGAAAATATCTACTTTTGCGAGTTACAGTGGTACGTAAAGTTAACACTGGTAAACATCATATTTACTTATGTCAGTCTAATATAGGCACCAAGAAATTAGTTTGGAGGTCTTAGAATGATTCACTGCTGGGTAATTATTCATAATTCATAACACTGCCAAATAACAGAATAGAACTTTGGCATGAGATACGCCAGCAGTTCTCTCACGGAAAGCTTACACTTTCTTTAGTATACAGCTGTCCCACTCTGGTGCTATCAGTATGGGAAACATCTAACGTTAGTGAAATTTAAAGACTGAGTTTGCTGTCGTAGAGGTTTATGCACATACCGGAGCTTCATTACAGCACTGTATACCTAAGTGAAGCATCCTTTCTGCAGGAATCCCGGAACAAAGCATGCATTTCCATGACAAAGGTGAATCCAGCATAAGAAACATACTCCACTTCAAACACATTCACTAACTCTTATTTAAATACAGCAAGAAAAGCAAAACTGTTCTTTCTAAAGATGTAGGCCACATGGATTCTTTGGAAAACTTGTGATACTCATTTGACCTGTCTATTTGGTGCTAAGATGACAGCACTGTCCAACTACAACCGAAATCTTTGCTCCTAAAGAACTCTGATAATACAGCGTACCACAACTCTGCTCAGCCTGTGATTAGGAAGCGAAAATCACCACCACATCTGCCAGTTAACCAGTCTTCTGATGAAACAAATGCCAACAACGCATTGCTAGTTTATTTTTCAACAAAACAGAAAGGGTGGCTCTATTGAACAGACGCTCTGTTCTCATATTAGCGAGTACCAACAAAAGCTCTATTATATGCTAACATACATTTCATTCAAATGCACTAGAAAATTTCATTGTATTGTCATTCTTCTAAACACAAGCAATATTCTTTATCTCCATTCAACTTTGGATGCAATATAAAGCAGATTTTCCAGTTGTGAAGAAAACTGGAATGGAGTGCATGCTACATTTTGTCTAACCAGCATTTACCCACAAAAACAGTTTTTCATTTTAGAAATTTCCTTCTAAACAGAGCTAATCCAATGAGAAACAAAGATATAAATACATGTAATGTGCAAAAATATTACTCCAATTACAGCAGTAAAGAACATACCAGTCTTAAAACACTTTGAGAAATAAAACATCGTATTTCTGAGAGCCAAACACAGAGGTATGTTAAGTGAATAATAAAAACACACTTGTGTGTACTAATTGGATAATGACATATATTGCTTTGACTGTCAGTTACCACTGTGCCTTTAAAAGTTCCTTTTGTTAAGCATGTAATTTCACTGTTAAAAATGAATAAAAACCTATGCAACTGCCTCAAGACAGCCTTGCATACGGTACAGATCTAACTTCAATGCTACTCAGAAAATAGTCCACACTGTAAGCCATCACATTTTACATTCTCATTCACTTTATATCCACCTAGGTTATGCGCTGGTTTGTTTTTTAAAACTTTTCTGAAATCTTGGGAAAGTTGGTGGGGAGAACAATACACCTGGTATTAGTCCAGTTTTTCATTTTGGTTAAAAACAGTGGGGTCTGCAGAGTCTGGATTGCAAACCCCTGCACTGCAAGACAGCCCTGTGCAAAGCTGCTTCTGACCTGCCACCAAGACGCGCTCTGTCCTCTGGTCCTCCCCACAACCGAAACCCACAAGTAACGGCACAGTTTTGACCTGCTACCATGTCTCACACTGCGTCTCCCCAGGCACTCCGATGAGTGGGTTTGGTATTATTCCCTTTGTCGAGGCAGGGAGACTAGTCAAAATCAAACTAGATCCTGCAGCAGTCTCTCACCTCAGTGTTGGTGAGACTGATCAAGTCTGCATCTTGCAGGTAAACAGACCCCAGATCAGCGTTTTTGCATGCCTGTGTCTGCATGCAATTTGTTTTATCACCACTCAGAGCTCAAGACTATCCAAGCTATCAACAATTTAAAAGCATACACTGATGGAGAGGAGGGGGAGGGAGGTAATTCAGGTACTCAGACTGAAGTTTACCCTCCACTCCCTGTGAGCTGAGGTAAAGAAAAAGAGTCACCACAGACAGGACAAGCTCCCAGAGTTTTCTGCCAGCCCCTTGCCTTTGCTCGAACCACCTGTCTGGGGAGCATCTTCCACCTGCACCGAGACCTTCAGCATCGAGTCACAAAACACAACAAGGTACACCCCAAAACACCGACCAGCACCAGTGCCGGATCAAACCTCCAAGGGATGACCCGGCTAGTTAGAAAAAACCACCGAACCCCAAGGCAAGATTTCCAAATGCCCTTCGTGGCACGCTTGGAAGTCCTCGCTCCTCGCCCCTCGCGTCCTCCTCCAGCCCCTGCTCAGCTCCAGAGCGGCTGAGCCCGCACCGTCCCCCCGTGGGGCTGGGAGCCTGTATCCCCACCGGCGCGTGGAAAACCCCCAGCCAAGTTCGCCCACCGCGCTCGCTCCCCGCCGCACGCCTTTAGCCTTACCCTGAGGAGAGGGCAGGCAGCCTACCTCCCCGCGCTCGGCAGTCCGGCTGCGTGCAGGGCGCGGAGTGATGGAGAGCGGGGAACTCTTCAGTGATAATCAGCGCTGAGAGGCTGCTCCTGTGAATAGTGTACATCCTGTAGCAGCAGGCTCTGTTTCTAGCAGCTGGCAGCAGCCTTCGCAGGAGCAGTGATGAGCACAGCTTGAGATCTTCCACAATTAACCAAATATTGTATAGCGGCAACAAATCAACAACTAAAGCCCGGCTCGCAAATAAAAGCAAAGTACAATTTCAGATGGGAGCTGAAAGCTTAAGTCACCGAATGCTACATTTCTTCTTCAAGATTATTCCAGCAAGCTCCTTCTGCTATTTTTACTGTACCATAATGCACTAGGTCTGGCTTTTACCCTATTGAAAGAACATGAATATATTATTATCCACACAAAAGAGCAGGTTATTGTTTATGAATTACCAGCCTTCCCAGCAACAAAGGCTATTTTCATAAGAAAACTCAATTTCATTTTAGCTCCAATTTGATTACCAGCTGAAGAAAAGCAGCCCTGCGCCTAAACCTCAAAGGATTTTTATTCATACCATTGAATGGGCTTTATTGCTTCCTTTTCAAAACTGATGTAGAAAGCTTTTAGAGTAAAACATTGACAAAAAATTATTGCGCTGCTATTTTGTGCAATAACAGAGCTGAAGAGGGGCAATGATTTCTCAGTCATCCTTCACTGTACTTCAGAACAGTAAAGGCTGGAATTAATGACAGACCATAGAGAGGAGCTAAGCCAAGGTCTCACAATGCATGTCAAATCTAAATGATCACTATACATTGAAAAGACCCAAAAAAGCCTGCAGCTGATTGATTCATGGCTTTCACAAGAAAGACAGGCTTGAAGAGTTTATTGCACCACAATTTACTCTGAATTATCATAAAAATGAATGTAGAGGCTGAATGTCACCCCGGCACACTCCAAAAACACACATCCAGGGACAAAGTTCACCCAGGAATTATAGCAGTGCTGTTCATGCTACTATAGTTAAGGGTCTGTCACTTTTCTCCTATTATAGGGGGTTTTAGCTCAGCTGTAAAGCTGTGCTCCAGAATAAAACTTGGCACAAAGGTCTCATTTTGAGGGAATATAATTTTTTTAAACAAATGTAAAAGAAAAAAAAAAACCCACAACCTTCCTGACTGTTTTTCAGTTAAACATTTGTAAAAGCTGCTTGCTAATTTCTGAGGCTTTTTAACAATTGTATAACTCAAGATTCGGCTTAGGATTTGAATATTTTTTTTCTTCAAGAAATAAAAATTAAGCTGTCAGACCATACAGGGCACAAACTGTTTTTGCCGTATTAGACAAAAAGATTTCAAAATTATTCCTTTTTTTAAAAATGGTTTATGGAACATGTATGGTAGAAGAGTGGAACCAAACTGTTACTACACGGACTTTGCCAAAGACACCTGGATGCTGCATTATGAAAGCAGCCTCTGTACCACTATGATATGAGTTGGCTCAGTCACTAAATTAAGAAGTCTCCCAAAAAATTCACATAGAACAACTGAGAATGACTCAAGTGCAGCGCATTGAAGACTACTGATTCTGAGACAATTTTTCTCTCTTGACACAGCTACAGTAAAAGTGCAATTAATTCATTTTTCATCTTTCAGTGGCTTGACATCAACTTTTGAAAAGCAAAAGAGAAAAATAAACTGCATTTGTTACCAAAAGTCCTATTTGGGGGTCTTTGACTAACACAGAAACTTTGAAACCTGAATTAGTTTTACAAGTAAAGCACCAATTCTCAGCTCATGCTGTATTCCTACTTTTTAATTCATTGTGCATTTTTTAACATTACCTGCCCTGAGCGGAGATGCACGTTTAAGGCATTCCTCTCCAGCTCATGCACATTTTGTAGACAAAAAGGCTGTCTGTGGGTGTTCGTCACTCATAACTACAGTGGAGCACAAACCTGGAACTGCAGAATAATCTGAACCTCCTTTCCATCTCACTTGCAGGATGGGCACAGCTCACACTGAAGAGCTGAAAGAATTCAACTCTTGCTAAAGGCAGATGCTAGTGCTGAGGTTCATATCTAAGCCCAAATCTGTTAAAGGTTAAAGTGGTTTTGTTCTTGGTGCTCACTTCAGTGAGTCAAAGTTTCTGTACGGGGACGATCAGACTGCAGAAGTCCTGTGTGAAATGCAACTAAGAAAAAAAAATGAGCCTGTTCTTGTAAATTTTGGTATGGAGTATTTTCACTGGAAAATATCTAGAGAGGTTATAAAAGCAAAAGAAGCCTGAAAACCTAAACCACAGCTATTTCTCAGAGTCAGGTAGCTCCCTACCAAATTCGGTGTAGGCACAGACCACTGTCAACTCACAGAAGCTGAGTACAAAGAGGTGTTCTAAAATTCCAGTACACGGCTATACTCGCTACACCATCTCATTCTACTCACTCCTTCAATTGATTTCATTATTGCAGTTTATTTTTTTACTGTGTTTGAAACCTCTCTGGAGAGTTGGTGCCAATGCCTATACATTCCCTTGAGACACAACAAAATGCTGGCAAACTGATGTGGGAAACACAGGAAAATTTTCTGTCCAGTCCAAGGAAAAAAAAGAAAGAAAACAAGAATGGCACAGACCATGAACAACTACTCAAATAGTTTTGAAATTCAAAAAGTTTTAATTCCATAGTGGTTTAGTACCCATAAAACATAGAGAAAGCTGTATGCTCGTGTAGGTATGCCTGAGTAGAGAGAAGACTACAACCACTTACATTTTGAAAAATCGTAGTATTTAGGGAATTATGCTGTAACTACTGAAAAATACTTGTTCAGATACAGCAATTCCAGTTTTTGTTCATGAGGCTTGTTAGAACATCAAGGCATTAAGAGCATCTGTACAATATCACTGTCCAGGGACATATTTTTTACCACACATTCTTATATTCTTGGTACTATTTCTGTGTGAAAAAGCTATGGAAGATCAGAAAAGTATTGAGCATCAAAAGAGATCTCATACCATTGCATAAACTATTTAAATCTGTGTGTGTGTGCACATGCAGAACGATGAAAGTTGTCTCCATATATATCCACCACACAAAATCTAGCCAGTTTTGCAGTACTCTCTTAATTTTTTTGTGTGTAGCTATTATATGCAGTCACATGCACGTGCACATTTTTGTTTACAGCAGATGCTTTCTGAAAATATCTTTTGTCTCTAATCCCACATTTTTTAAACATAGAGGATCTGACAGACGAGGGAAGTCTTACAAAGAGACAGTATTTTAACACGTTACCATACCAGGCTGAGCTGACGCAGCATTTGGACCCTCCTGGTAATGGCTGCACCCTGCCCCTTCTCCCACTTGTTAAAATTTCATCTACTTGTTTGGGACAGATAGCATTCCGAGCAGGTATGAAAAGCCCCTTCAGACAAGGCGCCGTGCAAACCAGCAGCAAACAGCCTGCCGCTGCCTGGTGTGAAGCCCAGACAGCAGAGATGCGGCAGTGTTTGAAGGGGCACGAGTTTACTTGTGCAAAAGAGTGGGCAGAGGTGGAAACCCACGCTGGGTTCAGTCCCTCAACATGCACAAGAGCCTGACATTGTGGAGCAGGGAAATGTCTTTGAATGTAACAGTCAGGGATGTGCGTTAGGTGCTCTGCCAGGACAACAGTCAGTAGTGAGACAGGCCCGGAACTTGTCCATGCCGTTTTGTTAGGACCGTGCACAGAGAAAGCAAGGGAAGCTGCCAAGCTGCCAGTTCAGTACAAGAGATGTTTAAAGCAAATGGACTTGCCTCTACCAGGTCTTCCTCGTTAATCTTCCCACAAGACTGATATAGAGTCATCCCTCCCATGCCTTCATCCTTTGACAAAATACGATCGGGATGCCCTTAAAGCACACAGAAGAGCAATTCCAACAGAGGGTTTCTAGCAGACACTGCTCTGCCCCAGGCCTCTTCTTCCTCCCATTTCATCTTTCCACGAGCCTTTGCCATAGACCCCTTCAGTGTTTCTCTCTTCATCAGGTCTAACTTCAGCAGCAGCCTTAAACCCTCTCCCACTACCACATCCTCTCCTGCAAGCAAAGGCTGTGCTTTGACTCTCCCTGCAGGTCTTGACCCTCCTTTTCTCTTCACCTGCTCTCACTTCAGTGACTGCAATGAGAGCAGGGTGCCCCAGCACAGGAGTGAGGGGCAATAAGCATCTCTGGGTGCAAACCTGGGATGTGAAAGCCGCCTTTACCTTGCAACAAAAATGCTAAAGCGCCTGACCTGTCAGAACTTGACTAGCAAAATCACTACTTGGCCGATACAGAAAAACTGTGTCCTTTTTCTAAAGGAGGTGACACAGTCTGTTTTAAACTGTTTGAACCAGCCAGGACTAGGATATCCCCATAGTTTTAAAGATGGGCTCACGGTTTTATCATTGCCTTACAAGTGCAGGCCAAAGCACTGCCTGTCATCCTTCTGCTGCCCCAGACCACAGGTCACCTTGCACTTCAGCACACAGGAGGTAAGAAAAGCCTTAGAGAAGTTACAAGAGACCACTGAGTCCTCCTACAGGTAAAGGGGGAGGGATAGGCACTGCAGAACTTCAAACTACAAATTCATTTACTCTTTTTGTACCATCTCCACTTCAGCTAGGATCAGATAAATGTAATTCAGATTAATTAATGTACTGACTTTTTATTATTCCCACCTTTTTTTTTTTCGCTCCCTAAGAGAGGCCTTAGACTTACCCCTAACCTAAAACAAACGTCTTCTTAAATTTTTTATTCCTCCCACAGCCAAGCCTTCCAGCAGCCTTTCAGCCAGCATGGCTGCTCCCTTGTTCATCAGTTTGGGACTCTCGGGCAGAGACCAGAGACCTCTATCCAGTCTAAGTCCGTGAAGAAGAGAGAAGAAGCAGTAGAAGTTGGTACAGACTGGCTAAATGCACTAGCATTGTGCATGTGGGGGGCTAAACAGGTGTTCATCAGCACCTTTTTTCTTCCCTCTGAGAAGAGGGGCATCTAATGGGAGTTTTGACAAAGGAGCTAAGAAGTACCTTGTCATTGCTGTTTGCATTGCTGTAGGAGCTAGGAAAACTACTGATGGACTTGGAGTCTGTTACCTCAAATAGAAAATGCTCTCTGGTGTGGGGAGCGAACAGACCAAAGCAGACACCAATGGACATGGGAGCAGGAGGACACAAGACTGGATTGTCCGTCAGTGTCATTGCCCGCGGTGTCCCTGGGTGTCAGGTCCTTAATCACATTCATGTTTTTGTAAGTATTGCCAGAGACTCTGATTTTCAGGTGGAAACTGGATCACAGTTTGCTACTGGCAGAAAGTAGTGAGCTTTTCAATTAGAGTGGGACAGGGAAGTGTACATAACTCACTGTGCATTTTTGTAATCACAGAGACGGTCAGATTGCGTGAACCTGAAACACAGTTTAAGTCTTTGTAATGATACAGGCAATGGTCCTTGGTAGAAGTCCTCTCTCCCTCACCAGAAAAGAAAGTATTTACTTTAGAAAAGTAAATACTATTTATTAGAAATGCTACTTAGACTCAGAAAGCAAAACTCCCTGAGAGTTAGCTGGCAGAAAAACCCACACAAAGTAATGTACAAAGAATGTAAAGAAAGAGTAGCTGTTGGTGGGAGGAATATTCAAAGACAGCAAGGGAAAAAAAGTGAGCTCAGTTCAAAGGAAGGTTGCGATAAATGACTGCCTGAAGTAGATTTAAATGGGAGAAGACAACTTAAAGCCACCAGAAGAGATTAATACTGAGGACAACATACCTAGTTATAGCCACGAATAGCAGCTAGGTAGTTGAGTATAGTTCCAAACACCAGCAGCTGTTTTGGGCCAGTCCCGCATTTCTGACAGAAAAGGATCCCCAGGGAAAATAATCCTCAGTAACTGGTCATATATGTGACACAAGGCAGACTTATCTTGCTTATCTGGTTCCCCTCCTCACTGTATGTTAACATACTGAGAACAGGTATGTCGGAAAAAAAATGTACCCATTGTGGCACTAGCCCACTCTTTTATCTTTCTTTGCATTATCTTGGAAAGAACAGAACCAGGAATACCTTTTGTACCAATATTTCAAAATAAAAGATAGCTCTCTAAACGTCACGGATATTGTTTGTGACAGGATGTGGGCATATCTGGTGCAAGGCCACTGGAAGGAATTAGCTTTGTTTGCTGTGGAGGGGTCTTTTTTGAAAATGAACAAGCAGAATTAAAAAGAAAGGAAAAGGAAGCTGATAGCAAAGGTTGAGGAAAACACAAAGGGTCTATTGGACAGCACTTCTATTCTTCTCTGTATGGTGCATTAAGTGCATTATAGTAAAAATGAAGGAGATTTCTTTCTTTCTCTTTAAAGTCCAACGTTATTGAACTTGAAACCTTTAACTGTGAGCAAAGCTGTGGTTTTTCTTTAATACAATTCTGCTATTGATTTCTTCATGCATTTCATCAGAATGATTCTGACAGTTTTAAAAAAAATACATTTCCTTGATGAAAGATACAATTTTTCTCATGGAGAAAGGCACTTGGGTAGGTATGTATGATGTACCAGGCATGTGAATCTTAAATGATGCTCTGAAGTACCAAAAAAAAAAAAAGAGAGAAAAGAAAATAGATTTTAAAGAAAAGGTGATCCAGTTCTCCTTAGTGATTGAGACTCTGCACAAACAAGTCCCACACTATACCAGAGAGGTTCATCTTTTGAAAGCACAATCACCGCTTCTTCCTTTCTACCTCCTTCCACTATCCTAAATCCCCTTCTGGTCTATAGACCTCTTTTCTGTTGCTTTTCTCTCTCCCTTCACTCGGCATTTGTTCATTACAATACTGCATTACCTTCCTTTTTATGCAACTTGTGTAGTTTTATCTTTGCTAACAGAGAAAGGTGTACTTTTAATGTATCTTAATATCCCAGCACAGAAAAGACCGGCTGCTGTTTTACACACCCATAACCATTATGGAAAACAGTCTTCTAATTTCCCATCACAACCTTCCCATTTGCACGTGTGCTCACTTTAGATACCCTACACCTTTAGCACATATTAACAAGGCTCCTTTTCTTGCAGACAGGAACTGCATGAAACCCACAGACTTGAAGGGCAAAAATAATAACTGAGTCTAACCTTGTGCATTATCCACACTGTTAGATTTTTCCCTGTGTTTGTTATCTCAAGCTCAAAAACCTTTCTTGAACTGGAACATTTGCCTGAATTCCTCTTGAGTTGAAGTTTGTGCAATGAAGAGCATTGCTTCCCTTGATATAAATTATGACAACTGTTCATTTCCTACGCTGTCAGAGTTTCCTTCATCGTGCCCTTACTTTTAGTCTGAATTTGTCTTTCAGCCATTGTGAAGAGAGAGACTCTATTCCAGCTTCTGCAACAAGAATGTGCCCTGGTTTTGGCTCACTCTAGGGACAAATCCATCTGAACTGGCAGTGCTGCCATCACTCTTTTTTCCATATTATGCACATCCCCAGCACACTCGAATCAATCACTTGTCCTCCCAGCATGCTGCCAGCTGGCCAGAAGTAGGCCTCAAGTAGTCTGGTAGAAGTGTGGTCTGATATCAGCAAGACCTAACTTTGAGAAGAGGTAACTGGAATTTTCACTTTTGCCAAGTTACCTCCATGAATATGGTACAGGAAAGGATTCCCCAAGCAACCAAGTTAATCCTCTTGGGTGGAGCAACGTAAGAAATCCTATATATCCAAATTCCAGGAAGACCAAACTGACTATCATGCTTCTAAGAAGAATAAATTTTGAATATTTTCCAAAGAATATTAAATCAAGTTACCGATCTCCATATCTATTCTCAGGAAAAGAGCAGCTGTTTGGATGAAGGGCACTCTGCTGGGGGCCTGGAGCAAAAGTTTCCATTTCCATTCAGAGATGTTCACGTATTCCAATGTCAACGCTCTTTGTAATCGTATCACTAGAAACTATGTCTTTGTCCTGTTCCACTCTGCATACACAGCATGAGCCGTAGTGCCTAGAGTCTGTCCAATGGTCGCGTGAGGAGAAACTGGAACATGGCAGCTGCAGAGCGGACTAGCTAGACAACTGCACAGACTTGAAGTGGCAACTTCCATTGCTGCGATGCAGAAAGCTAAAAAAGAGTCTTTCCATTTTCTCATGCTGCACAGAAAAGTGTTATATGTTAGGTTATGTGATAAAAGCTGCCGCGAAGGAGAACAGAGAGCAACAGCAGGCAGGGATCCTGAGTTAAGCACTCCCAAGAATAGACACCCTGTCTGGGCCCTTTCCAGGGCTGTCCCAGAAAAGCCACCAGCCCTGGTGTCCAGGCATGGAGCCCACCACAAGGAGTCATTAGGAGCAGCTCTCCACATCACCTTTCTGACTGAGGGGAGTTGCTGCCTAGGGGTGGGACCCATTAGGGATGCAGGGAAACAGCAGTTTGGGACTTTCCAGGACTTACTGTGGGATGCTTAGAGCAGGAACCAAAGGTGGACCAAGGAGGCATCTAGGGAATCTGGGGAAAAACAAGTATGGGAAAACAGAAAGATAAGTAGATAAAAAGGGATGAATGCATCTAAATAAGGAGTTGGGTTGTATGCTTAGCCATGCCCCTTAGCTGATCAGCACAGTCTGTTCTGTCTCCTTATTAAATTCCTGTCTAACCCTTTCCTGGGTGCCAGCCTTCTGCTCTGTGTGCAGGTGTGTGGTGTGCTCTGAGTGCCGCAGCCAGAGTGGGACCTCGGGGTGTGTCCTCGCCCGTGTGTCCATGGCGGCAGCAGCTGCAGTGAGCGTGGGTGTGCAGTGAGCAAAGCAGAGAGACCTGTGCAGGCATGACATAGTCTGGGAGCCAGGCGTGTGTGTGTGTGTGTCTCTCTGTCTGTCTGTCTGTAAGAGTGAGACCATGGGAGGAGCGGGTTATTGGTGGGACCAGGAGAGTCCCACCAGCTGCCAGAGAGATGGTGGGGTCTGGGGGTCTCTAGGAACGAGACCTATGTGTGTGTGTGTGTGTGTGTGTGTCTCTAAGGGTGACACCATGAATGTTGGCTGCTGGGGGACCAGAGCAGTCCCAGTCAACTTGGGCTGGCTATGGGGGATGAGCGAGACAGTCTGTGCTAGCAACTGCAGAGGGGCTGCGGCCTCGGGGGCTCATATATCCAGCTGCCAGCAACTGGGGAGACTGGGATGCAGTGGCCAGCTATGGGGAAGACTACATATCTGAGCACAGCTGCTGGAGGTGTCCACCTCATACATACCTGTAGATATATCCTCACTGATGGACCTCCATCCTGCTCTGCCAGAAAGAGGAGCAGGATGAGGCCGTTGGTGCTGCCTGAGTTCATGTGAGTGCTCTGTGTGTCTGCCTGTGATCGGTGTAGCCAGCCATGTATACATACATGTGGTGTATATGTGTGTTCCGTGTGCGTGTGCCTACAGGGAGTACATTTGCAGCCTCGCTACTGGTTGGACCTGGGGGCATGAAGCTGCAGCAGCCTCACCACTCTCAGGCTGGCACGGTATATTTTCCTCTAACTGAATAGATTATCAAACCATTCTGGATTTTTCCCTCATACAAACTAAAGTACATAGCAGGGTAACACTGTCCCCGATAGTCAGATGTCTCAGAAGGGAGGGGAACATTGAACACACAGAGTCTGTCAGCAGGTTAGACTAGAGGGTGGGAATCACAGAGAGAACTACTTAGGCTGTAGTAGCCAAAGTTTGGCAAACCTTTAGCCTGTTATTCTGCTGTTCTATCCATTTCTGTGTAAATATTTAGCCATAAGAAAGCAATAGCAGCAAAATTTTCACTCCATACCTTGGAACATGCAGGACAAGATGTGGGTGACTTTGCTCCCTTTCAACAGCTCCTGTTCCAAAGCAAGGAATCAAGGACTGTGCACACAAGATAATCCTCTCAAAAGCTCTTCTTTTAGCTTGTAAGCTCCATGAGACTTTTCCTGACTCACCTGCATATCTCATTCAAGGATCAACAGTGTGAATGGAAATATCACAGTGGTTTCAAAACAGCTAACCTACCTCATCTCTCTTTCAGTCAGCCAAACTGAAGTCACAGTCACATGCCCAATGTACAATTACACATTTTTTTGCTACATACACTCAATTCGTAAGTCCAGGCAGGCCAAAAAAAGGCTAGGTCTCCCAAATTAACAGCAGACTGTCATGTGTATTACTAGGTGGGAAACAAAGATTGCTTTCGTCCGAATATTAAAATCAGAGCTCCCCCAAACGCCTAGCATAATGCACTGTGCTAGAGCTTTGTGTGCTGGTTGACCCATCCAAACATGCCTTTCCACAGAGATCTGTAGAATGGCCCTTTCTGGGCTACATATTCACTCACACCAACACCAATGGCTGAAACTGTTCCTGGCCCAGTTCCATGCCTTGCCTTGTCCCTATTTGCAGGAGAACATCAGGCCAGAAGTGCCTCTGCTTTATCAAGTTGCTAGGCAGAGCCTCAAACAGGACAGACTAAGCTGTGAAATACAAATCGCATCGCAGCATACAACCCACAAGTCTGGGAGGTCCTGCCTCAATCTATACCAAGTGGAGGATATTCTGTGCAGAAAGGTAACATGGAAGAACATGAAGGATGGAAAGCATAAGGCACAATAGTAACAGATGCTTCAGTTTTGGCTACACATGAATACAGTCACTGGCAAGAAACGAGTAGCCAGAGTAAGACTACCAGCTAGTCACAACCTGGTTTTGAATTGCCAAATTCTTCCAAGTGGATTTACTGAAACTCTGTGCAAGAGGAACAAATTACTTTATTCTGGATAGAAACCCTATACTTGTGGCTCTTGCCAAGAAACAAGAGGTGTGGCTTCAAGGCTTTCCTCATCCCTGAAGGAGTTCAGTCCCCTTGGAAACACACTCCGGTAGTAGTTCCCATTGAAAAGCTCAGGAGAGATTTCTCTCCTTCAACAAACGCAATCAAAACCCCAACATTTTTCCCTTCTCTGTCATTACACCAATAAACTCAAACCCACTACCTGAAACATTCCCAATACTAAAAGTGGATTTTTATGCATATGCTCTTCAAATAAGAATAATTTTTATTGTTTCCAACTTAGCTCGCAAAACTTCCTTTAAACTCTGAGTATGAGTACTATTGTGTCTGAAGAAGTAAGCTTTTGCTTTTCCTGTCATGTTAGAGGTGCCTATCTTTAAACACATTGTACTAGAAGACTAGTTGGACTTTGACATCTAATTTAAGATTACTAAAATTAAATAGGATGAGTCCTACCTTTTACTGTCCTGAAAAATTTTATCTGAATTTGGCGACTGGCACTATTTGAACACTACATTAACTTTCATCATTTTGTTGAATTGCATCCAGCCAATGAATTCCCCTAGTTTTTTGAGAGCACTGGAAATTAACACAGGATGTGATACCTACAAGCTCCAATGCATTGTATTTATCACATAACTACTGTACTGTATGTACAAATGTATGCGTTCAGTACAGAAACATGAGCTTTCTTCATATCCATAATACCAGAAAGAACTATAGAAAAAACAAACACACACACACACAAATTTAACCCTCTATTCTGCATTACAGAAACCTCTTTGCTAGCTTATAATCCAAGATAACCTTGATGGAGATTTAAATTAAAGATTAAATTTCCTTTGTCATCCATCTAGAAATATGTAAAATACCATACTAGATCAACAGCTGATGAGCACTACTCTGTCTGATTAAATGAGGAATGCGTAAGCTTCATGTCACCTTTACTCAACATAAGCACTCCTGCAGCTGACAACAACTCATTAACAGACTGACTCCACTGCAGAGCAGAGGCACAGTTTTTTTGGGGGGGGACAATGCAGGTGTCGTTACCGCTTCACGAGGATGCCCAGCATAGGGTACCTGGCCCCAGAAGTGTGAGCCAGAATGACTTATTTGGCACTGCAGTTCCCTTCGGAGAACACGGGCTGAGCTAGGAGCCTCCAAGCAGCAACCTGAACAGCTCCAAACCAGCCCCTCGAGGCAGAATTTCTTACTGCAGGTTTTCACATGGGGCTGAGTTCTTCTCGCATGAGTTGCATAGCCCTGTTGCTTGGAGACTGGATCCTTCAAGGGCATGTACAGTAGCTGATAGACCTTCAGCAATATTAGGCACCAGCTAATCACCTGTCTGCTGGAACTGAGGAACTTCACAAGGACCTTGGGATTCAAGCTGGGAGGCACCATGTAAACCTCCAGGTTGAGCAGGCAACTAGGAAGAGGGAGCTTGGGTTGCACCTTAGGACTTACATGTCTTAAATTTGCCTGCATTTCAGTTTATATGTCCCTATGGGCTCTACAGAATCTTGCCCTTAGTTACACAGGTACTTCAGAAAATACTGTTTGTTTGACTGTATTTGCTCCACAGAAGCACAGGCCTGTCACTGCCAATAAGGAGTGAGAAGACATTCTGCTGGGTGCAGAAAACCAAACTTATTAAACCCATCCATGAAAACAGAGATTTGTAATAAAAATACTGAGATTGGTATGAATGGAGATTGAATGGGCATGTCTGGGTGTGGAGTCACCAGAACAAAAAATGCAAGTAGGGCTGTAAGAATGGCAGGTGTTAATAGCACCCAGGTTAGCAGATCTGCAAGTTCCCAGCATGCAGACACACAGCTTCCCAGGACATCCAGATGGAGAAAGCACCCAGACTTAAAGAAAAGACAGTCTGCATTATGAGATGATGACAGGAAAAATAATGGACAGGACTGGAGTGTTAAGACACACATAGATAAGGAGATAAAAGAGAATAAATCCTAATGACTCTCATAAATGGGTCAGGATATCCCAGAAGACCACAATCACTGTCAGCTCTTAAAATACATGTCTTGGTGACCTCAACTTGTAGACCATAGGCTGAAGAACCCAGGAGATATGGGAAGGGGGATATAACTGGCATGCCTTGTCCTCTGCCCTAGTCAGACCCTCTGGACATGCAGCTCCGTACTTGTGAATAGGGAAGCATGAGTAGAATTAGCTTTTTTTTAATACTGTTGTTTTAAAAGTCTTGTATTGCGCTTCGCTACAATATCTCCTGGACTCTAGAGACACCAACACAACCTGCGGGTTGGACTCCAGCTCTTCTCTCCCATGAAGGCTCTGAAAGTACTGAAGGTCTTTTGGTCCTCTTGCCTCTGCATTTCAGCCCACATCCTTCCCAGGTAAATGTTGAAACGGAGGATGAAACTATTCACAAACCCAGCCTGTCTCATGAGGGATGCAGATATCTCATGGAGGCACAAATCACGGAAGTTATTCTTGACTGACAAATGCACAGCTATCAAGTCTTCCATTTTGGAGATCGATTGCTGAGAATCTGGTAGTTATTCAGAGTATTCACAGTAGATCTGCCAGCTGCTGTTAATGAATTTAGAGGGATTGGATGCTTTATATTTGGGAGGATACGAAATTATTCTTGGCCATCGAGAAATGACTCCATGTGAGGTTAAACTCAGTCACTGTCACTCTAATGGAAACGAAGCACTGGGACAGTTGGTAGCAACTACCATTGCTCTCTGGCTGTTTACAAGCATTACATTCACAATTCCTCCTCTGCAATTCCCCATGAGCGAGTTAAGTGCATTTGTGTACCTAGGCTGTATTTCAGCTGAGAAGTGGTACATGCACAGGCTAATGGGAAAATAGTCCCTGAGTCTTCAAGTATATTACCTGTGGTAAATTAATCATTTAATATAGGTATACATTTATGTAATATTTGCCTAAGAGTTGCTCTGAAATTCTCACTGAATAATACACAATTAGATTTAAATGTTTTCCTCAGTTTTCCTTTCATGAGCATATTTTCCAAATTTTCTCCAACAATTCATTGCATAGCTGCATTTCAACTGGTTTGTAAAATTTTACTAACTCACAAAGATATAATTTGCATAGAAATGAAATACAGACAAAAATGCTGAAGAAAAGAGAAGGAGATTTAAACTAAGTATAGCGTCACAAACAATTTCTTTTATAGGTGCTTTCAAGTGCAGTTGGAAACAGTCATTTAAAAGAATACTATCAAAGAACATGCTGTACCAAGAAAGGGTATATTATAAACCTGATTCAAACAGCCACATCTAAATTCCACATTCATATGGATTGAATGATTGACTGATTATTACTGGCGTTTATTTTACAGAAAGAGGGCAGCTTAATAAAAGTGTATTATTCAGTCAGTGGTGTGCTATGATGGATAAAGAGGTGAAAATCACAAACATTTAAATCCAACAAAAGGAAGAAGCCAAGGAAGTAGTGAAAAAGAGGGAAGAGAATTCATTGCTAAGTGATCATCTTTTAGGCTAGCCTATTGATGGTCTACTTTAGCAACCAGTCTCAGAAAACAGAATCACAGCTTGTCTTTGTAGTCCAAGCTGTAAGGAAAAGCTACAATTAATTTCTAGTCAATAATAAGATACCACACCAGTCCTTGAGCAATCAAAGGGTAGAAGTATCAGTTTTTTTAATTTGTACTTCAACATTTGAAAAACAGCACGTGGAAAATCATGCCTGGGACAGAATTTACGAATGACTCTTGGGTAAAAAAGGAACAAATACTCATTCTTTTTCTTTCTGCCTATTTTATATCTTCTCCCACTGGTCTTTATTTTACTGGCAAGACAGATCTTTGTTGATTAAATCTTGCATGGACTTCCTAAAAGCAGATAAAACTAGAACAAATGTTGGTCTACATGTCAGGGAGACAATGCACACATTAGTGTATTGTAACACGTAAGTCAAAGGCGACCTTCAAAGAGCGCTTTAAAACAACTTTTCTCCATGTATAAAATTCTCCAGCTCACTTAAAAGGTGAACTCAGAACCTGAGCTGTTCTCCTCCAGGCATCTCAGACCACCGCCACTGATTGCTGGTCCTGGCAATTCATAAAGTCCTTATGGAGGTAAGCTGTCACCCATACTACACTTCCATATCATCTGGTGTCCACACAAGAAGCAGCCAAAAGCCACCGCCATTCTCCTTCTCACAGCCAACAAGTTGAAGTGCTTGGCAAACACCCTTCCCATCGATCTCTTCTCTCCTACAAGCTTAGCAACAACCCAGGTCCTGAAATTCAAGTGCCTGCAAAGATCCATCACGCCTCTTCTGCTTCTACCTGTTCTCCTGCCTGTGTCCCTGTGAGGCCCAGAACCGAAGCACAAGAGACAAAGAGGGGACAAGATTTGCTAATAACTCCCCTCCCAGCCACTCTGTGCTAGCCCATCTCTTACGGGCACAAACAAGTGCTGTTTGTGTTTCACTTGCTGTTTCACACCAACTGAAACCACGTTCTGCAATGGCGTTTCAGGGGTTTCTTCCTAAGGGCATGCTATCCTGACATATTTGCACATTTTAGATCTCTCCTGCTCTAAAAAATAAATCAAAATATTTATCAGAAGTCAGCCACAGGGATAGATAGGAGAGAGAAAGCAGCTTGCTGATTTTAAAATACATGCTAGTAAAAGCTTAACATAAGGAAATACAAGACTTGGACCGCAAGTATGTAGTGCTCCATCACACACCAAGGAAGAGCCTTAGCTCAATTGCTGAGAAACATCTTTGTGGAGAATTCATCACACATTGTTTTAGTTCAAAGTGCCCTTAAAACACAAACAAAACAACCTACTTCCATCTAGAACAAAAATACATTGAATTTTTTTTTAACTGAATGACTTTTTATTTTTAACCTAAAGTTTCCAGATATAAAGAAATCTTCTTACATACATGAGGCAGTCTCTGAACAGCAAGCACTGATCTCTTCCCAGACCTCAAATTACACCTAAAGTCTGCCGACAGATCAGAGTAACTGAATAACCTGCAAAATGCAGTTCACGTAAGTCCAGGATTTTACACCATTCTCAGAATTTTGCTTAAAGAAGGATGGAGAAGATTTACTCTACTATCTGCTTGCTACTGCAGTGCTTTCTCACACAGTGGTTTCTCACAAAGGTTTGGAGAACCGGTTACCTGAACAATGCTTTATAAATCCTTCCTAAAAATGGCATCTTACTGGCATAACATTCAGTTTCTACTTAGGAGACTTGTTTTAATGTCAAAACAAAAAGAGATGCTAGAATCACAGAAGTGAGTAAAAAGCAGTATTCATCTTTATATTTCCAGTTTCCTTAGTCTTTAGTTTTGAAAAATATACCACCATAATAAATGCTTGTATTTAAAAAAATACAACAAAACACCTTATAGGAGATTTCTCATGGTGAAAGAATGAAGCTGGGAGATGTGAGGATGGCAGAAACTGATGGAATTGTCAAAATCTATTGCTCACGTTTGGGCTCTTCACACTAACAGTCCCCAGTACTAAAAGAGATTCTTTTGTGTTCTTGTAAAAGTGAACCTAGTAAAGAAGTCCTGAAATGCACTGCCAGCTAAATGAATCTTTGAAATAGCCCATTCTTTCAACTTTTTCTGGATACAGGACAATACTTGGACTTTACAAAGAATTTCTGTTATGCTTTTTTTCCTGTCAGCCTTTGCACTAGAATAAAAGGTTGGACCAGGTGATCTTTCGAGGTCCATTCCAACCTAGGCTATTCTATGAAATGGTAATTGTGTACTGATTTCTTTTGCTTAATGAGTATTGATTTGGAAATTGCTGCCCTCTCTAAGTATCCTTTAGGGTGAAAATGAAAATTTGGTGCCAATTTGGTCCTCACTGGAATAGCAGTTGCATGTCTCATCCACCCATCCTCCCCCTGCAGAGGGATAGTGCTCAGACTAGGGGTGTTCTTCTGATTACACTATCAGTTAAGTCTATGATAATCTTTTACATTTGCTTTTCGTGATGGCAGGTGTCCCAAAAAACAGAAAAAGAATGAAGACCAAATGCCAGACGGGTTCTTTTTAACCATAGCTAACAGGTGCATAAACAAGGACACATTATTTCAGTTTCATGGAAGTTTTCCTTGAAGATTCTGATGCTTTTATTATAGTGATAACACACCTCACTCCTGTGTCTCATGGTCATATTGTGAAGCTGAAGCCCCCAAAAATATCGGTGAAAAAGATTTATCATAATCTCTGCTCTTCGTTCTGGAACAACATAAGATCTTGGAGGGACCTGAAACAAAACCAGAGAAAACGAGGTTTGAGCAGAAGCTGGCCCTTGCCGCCTTATCGGGAGAATGATGTAGCAGCTGCTGTAGACAGAGTGTTGACTGACTCTGCACAGGGTCCAACAGGAACATTATTACATACTCTGTTTTCCTATCTACCTTCATTGCCCCTTGTAGCTCACCACACTTACTCATACAACAGGCTCCTTTTGCAAGTAAAGCTACAGTAACAGTGCTATTGTCATGGGACTCGAAGCAATCATAAGCCAGTTTGTTTCCACAGACCCAGAAGTACAGCAGCTTCTTGGTCAATTAGATCCATAGCAGTAACTTCAGAGAGAAGGCGCAGGCAAGGCTATGATATTCCACACAACACAGGTAGATGGAAGCATGCACTGAATACATTTTTGCTTAATAGAAATTATTAAGCCACGTGTAGCTCAAAATTTTTCAGAATCTCTAAAAGTGGTATGTGATGTTCATGTTCTTCTCATGTGCTTCTTTCTTTACAACATAACACTGGGAATTCACCCTATTCAATGGTATGTGAGCAAAAACAAAGAAAGGAAGAAATCTAACAGCTTCAGAATGAGCAGTCCCTATCAGTGCGCATAGCTTTTCAGATAACATCATAAGAAATCAAATTTTATTTTCTAATACTGACTTTCTGCAAAAGAGTTATTTAATGTCATATTTAGTATCACTTTAAAACTGCTCAGTTCTAGAAGTTAAAAGCCACATCAGAAATAGGTACTACAGGAATCATCAGCCAGCAATACTTTAGAAAAAGTAGGAAACACTAGATGTACCTGAAGCTTTTGCATGCCAGCTGCCAACACACAAACTCCTTCAGGGAAAAGTCGAGTAGTGACAAATCTGTGGTAGAGAGGCTAGGGGACACCCATAAGAAGAACACTTAGCAGCAAGGGAGAAGCTAGTCACTCTCAACTTCTGGCCTAACACTATAGGACAGAGTGGAAGAATCAGAGAATCATAGAATAATTTGGGTTGGAAGGCACCTTTAGACGTCATCAAGCCCAACCCCCCTGCAGTCAGCAGGGACACCTTCAACTTGATCAGGTTGCTCGGAGCCCCATCCAACTTGGCCTTGAATGTTTCCAGGGATGGGGCATCCAACACCTCTTTGGGCAACCTGTGCCAGTGTCTCACCACCCTCATCATAAAAAATTTCTTCCTTATGTCCAGTCTAAATTCACTCTCATTTAAAACTATTACCCCTTGTCCTATCACTACAAGCCCTGCTAAAACGTCTGTCCCCATCTTTCTCATAAGCCCCCCTTAAGTACTGAAAGGCTGCAATAAGGTCTTCTCCCCAGCCTTCTCTTCTCCAGGCTGAACAATCCCAACTCTCTCAGCCTTTCCTCACAGGAGAGGTGCTCCAGCCCTCGGATCATTTTTGTGGTCTCCTCTGGACCCGTTCCAACAGGTCCGTTTCTTTCCTGTGCCGAGGGCTCCAGAGCTGGATGCAGGACTCCAGGGCAGAGTAGAGGGTCAGAATCACCTCCCTCGACCTCATGGCCACACTGCTTTTGATGCAGCTCAGGATGTGGTTGGCCTTCTGGGCTGTAAGCCCACATTGGTGGCTCATGGCAAGCTCTTCATCCACCAGTAGCCCCAAGTCCTTCTCGGCAGGGCAGCTCTCAATCCCTTCATCCCCCAGCCTGTGTTGATAGCGGGGGTTGCCCTGACCCTAGTACAGGACCAAGATAGTTTGTGCTCCTGTGCAACATTACTGGCCATTACCATCATCCTGTGCAAAAATAAGCAAGCAGCATACTGCTAGCAGATAAGGTAAGAGCATTTTTCTTCGAGCGTCTATTCTTTGTTGGGCTTTTGAAACAAATAGACAGGAAAGAGGGTGAAATAGCTCTCTCAGTTTACACTGCAGCATACCCCATGGAATTGAGAAATGAGATTGGAAAAAAGTGTAGGGAGAAGTGGGAGCTTATACACAGGGAAAGCAAGAATAGTCCTGGAGATTATGGGTCTGGGACAAAGGATCAAAAGGAGAACATTTGGACCCACTGAACAAGAAGATGTGTGGGAGAACGAGAAGAGGAGAGCCTGGGGAGGCACAAAGGAAAGGCTGGAACAAGGAGGGATTAAAGATGTTACAGAAGAGGGTAGACAGAAAAGCACAGGCTGTCCCTGCCCAAAGCAGAGGAACCTCACCGTTATCTTTGCTGTCAGCAATGCATGTAAAACCCTCCTGCAATTCCCACACCCTGATCTGGTTCATTTAGAGAGCTACAGTCTGCTAACCTTGTGTAATACTTGGTTCGTTCAATGGAAGATGTTTGTATGGCGGATGTTCCTGCTGGTGATCTCTTCTTGATGGCAACTTAGTGTCACACTGTGCATTTCTGGACCTTTTTTTTAAGAGTACCAGAAATCCCCTTCTCTCAGACATACATATATAGAGTTGAAGTATATGATTAGCTGTAAAGTTCCACATGTTACACTACGGGTGTTGAATTTGCCTGCAGCACCTTTGTAAGGCCTCCTTTTAAGTAAGCACCATGATCCTTCCTTCCATCATCATGTCTAAGTACTGTAGGAGCCAGGCAGATGTTGTATCTACTCCATCATAGTCTGTCTTGCATTTCCATGTACAGCATCCGGGGATCTTCACCATATCACACTCTCATGCCAGACAGCTACTCCTGAGAGTACCTGCTGCCCTGCTACAAGTTGAAAGCATACGTTTCAATCTGACAGAAGTGTCTAAGCAGATAATCCATCATCTTTCTGATCATCTCGTTTAAGACATTGGGAAACTTAATAAAGACAAACAAAACTTTCTAAAAGAGGAAGAACAGCATATCACAAGCAGGCATGGTTTTAACACAATTATTTTAGCCAAACTGGAGGTTGTATGCTTGTGCTTATGGAGGCAAGGCCTGTTGCTGGTGGTCTAGGAATCAGATGTTGAGGAGTATTTGGTTTATTTTTGTATCTCATCTTCTTCCGAGTTGTTCCAGTTCTTCTGCTGAGGCCTTGACAAAATTGCCAGTAATGAATGTTGGACTTCACAGGTCTTTAAGATCTGTTCCTCTCTGAATAAAGACTGAGAAACTATGAGCAGCCTCCTCTGCCCATACAACCATCAGGAATAAAAAGAGCAAAATCTGTTTCCAGACATGAGACCAATGCATTCTGCCAGTGACAAAGCGAGAAGCAACAGCTACAGCTTCCTGAGAGAAGATATGTTTCAGTATATTAAATGATTCAATTTTAAACATGAGATCCCCTGCATAGCTAAGGGTCTCTTCACTTCCCCCGCATACCCTTTCCAGACAGCCAAGTTTGGCACGTTCCACACTGGGGGTTTCTCTCTGCCATCCATTCTGTAACACTCCACACCTGGGCTGCCCCTTAATTGATAATGTAATTATCAGCATAGTCATATTACTTCACACTAAGCATTTTCAACCATTTATCACAATGTTGATCTTTATTTTAAATATAAATCAGGCAATCATTTATGTCTTTTATGTTCTTTGTATTTATTCAAGAATATTTAACTGTAGACAAAAGGTGACTTATTCATTATTCATCCTGAACAAGGCAAGTATGGCAATTTGAAAAGCCTGACATTTGAGCTTTTTGCCAACACTAGCAAAATTATATCCTTCCCATTGTAAATCAATGAAGTAGAATCATTGTGCACAAAAGAATTAAATTGCCTTGTCACTTTAATAAGGCCACCTTATATACAACCTTCAACCAGCACCATTGTGCAGAAAAAGGGTGCATCCTTTGCCTCAGCTGCCTCAGATCTCAGTAGGCTTTCCAATTAAATGAACATCCTCTTAGTCTTTCACTCCACTCCACTCTTTCTCTTTTTTGAGAGGCAATGTCAGAATGTCATAGGCATAACTTGCTATCAGTGGCATGCACACATCAATGCGAATTAACTTCCTCCAACTCCTGCTTTCTTTTGGCAGCCTTTTTAACTTGTTTGTCAATTCCAAAATGATGGAACTCCAAGAAAGGGGATTTTTTTTTAATTGTTTACTGAGCTTGGATAAAAGCTGCAAATAGCTATCTGCAAAACAAGAAAATTATACAAATGTGAGAATCCTTTGCTGGCAATGTAGATAATGTAAAATGGCAAAGAAACAACGTGTCCAATCAAGCAGAGCACAAGTGGCGTATGCCAGGAAGAGAACAACTTTGTGTGCTCTCTCTTCACAGGCTAGGACCCTGTTATTACAATCAGACCTGATTTTTCCCATCTAACACCCCTTGGATGCGTTTTACCCTGAGAGTAGAAACCTTTAGCCAGCCATTTCCAGGCTCTTAAATGACTATCCAGAACAGCTATTTCATAATTCAACAACAGACGGCTGCCTCTAATAGTCATACGCCTGCCCCTTCCTTTCAATCCTAGCCTGCAGAGGTTGAAATAGTGACTTCAGCCTGGATTTTTCTCAGAACCAGAGAAACGAAAACAATGAAACAAAGCTGTGCACGCCAGCAGCCGAAACACGGCAACGTGAGCAAATCTTGGTATTTCAAACTATACTCAAAAGTCTGCAGCTTTACAATCGTTTTGGAGTCTCAATACTTTGTCCTGTTTTGACAGTTAACTGAAAGGTACGTGGTAAAGAAAAACCATGTAAGTATAGAAACAGCGACAATATTCTTGGTCTTGTTAACATTTCGAGTTTAGTCAGAAAATGTTAATAACAAATGACCTTTTTCTGAAGGGTATTTTAAGGAGACCAAGCAATTTTCTGTAATGTGGTTACCATAGTGATTGGCCCTCTAAAAAGACCAGGGGGGAAAAAAAAAAAAAAAAAGATGTACATCTGTAATCAACCAGCTACTGCAACAACAAATGGTCTGATAAAGCAACGCTTTGAGTTTAATTCCAAGCCGGAAAGATACTGGCTTTTGATGTTAAGTATAAAAGAAACTATTTATGGGTGGAAAATAGGTCCTCTAGTAACTATTACAGAACATTTGTGATGACTCAGAAGGGATTTTCCTTGAAAAATACATTAGTGCACAATAGATCAATTTTTTTCTTAGAAACTACTTCATCATCTGTACTATACTGAGTCATTCAGAAAAGGAGCCCAGCAAGCACCTGGGGATGGCAAATAGGAACTTCCGCCTCTCTCACTCACCGTCTCTTTACTTCCCCAGAGCACACCTGGAAAATAAGTGGTTAAAAGAAGTGCTACGGTTTTAAGCATTTCTGCAACTAGGCTTACAAACTACCACCGCAAATGTTTCAGCCTACCTGTCTAGGTAAGGTTGGTGATCACCACAGAGTACTTAAGGACAGGAATTTCAAATCACTTATTATAGAATATATGATTTGACATTTAAACCAAAAATTAGAGTTTTAAAACTTCTGGATGTCATCATTAAGCAAGTGGAGAAAAAGAAGGTTATCAGGAGTAGTCAACATGGATTCACCAAGGGGAAATCATGCTTGACCAATCTGATAGCTTTCTACGATAGCATAACTGGCTGGGTGGATGAGGGGAGAGCAGTGGATGTTGTCTACCTCAACTTCAGCAAGGCTTTCAACACTGTCTCCCATAACATCCTCCTAGGCAAGCTCAGGAAGTGTGGGCTGGATGAGTGGTCAGTGAGGTGGATGGAGAGCTGGCTGAATGGCAGAACTCAGAGGGTTGTCACCAGCGGCACCGAGTCTAGTTGGAGGCCTGTAACTAGTGGTGTCCCCTAGGGATCAGTACTGTGCCCAGTCTTGTTTAACTTCTTCATCAATGACCTGGATGAAGAGATAGAGTGTACCCTCATCGACTTTGCTGATGACACAAAACTGGGAGGAGTGGTGGATACACTGGAAGGCTGTGCTGCCATTCAGCAAGACCTGGATAGGCTGGAGAGTTGGGCAGAGAGGAACTTGATGAAGTTCAACAAGGGCAAGTGCAGGGTCCTGCACCTGGGGAGAAACAACCCAAGGCACCAGTACAGGCTTGGGGCGGACCTGCTGGAGAGCAGCTCAGTGGAGAGAGACCTGGGAGTGCTGGTGGATGACAAGTTGACCATGAGCCAGCAGTGTGCCCAGGTTGCCAAGAAGGCCAATGGGATCCTGGGGTGCATCAAGAAGAGTGTGGCCAGCAGGTGGAGGGAGGTTCTCCTCCCCCTCTGCTCTGCCCTAATGAGGCCCCATCTGGAGTACTGTGTCCAGCTCTGGGCTCCCCACTTCAAGAAAGATGAGGAACTACTGGAGAGAGTCCAGTGGAGGGCTACGAAGATGATGAGAGGACTGGAACATCTCTCCTATGAGGAAAGGCTGAGGGAGCTGGGATTGTTCAGCCTGAAGAAGAGAAGGCTGTAAGGGGACCTTATAAATGCGTATAAATATCTTAAGGGTGGGTGTCAGGAGGATGGGGCCAGACTCTTTTCAGTGGTGCCCAGCGACAGGACAAGGGGCAACGGGCACAAACTGAAGCACAGGAAGTTCCAGCTGAACATGAGGAAGAACTTCTTCCCTCTGAGGGTGACGGAGCACTGGAACAGGCTGCCCAGGGAGGTTGTGGAGTCTCCTTCTCTGGAGATATTCAAGACCCACCTGGACAAGGTCCTGTGCAGCCTGCTGTAGGTGACCCTGCTTCGGCAGGGGGCTTGGAGTAGATGATACCCAGAGGTCCCTTCCAACCCCTACGTTTCTGTGATTCTGTGATCTTCAGACACCTTCCTAATTCTCTTTGCTGCTGCTTGGCTCTGGGCAAACACCATGGACATCCCATTTTCCGTTATAAAGTTCCCTGCAAGCCTAACATGACAAGCCGGCCCTTACTCAGAGAAGCCCTTGCAATGGCAAGATGTTGCAACCTGAAACCACGTAATGACCAGAACCAGACTTCCCTCCTTTCGTAATCTTCAAGATTTGGGACATGTCTAACAAACCCCAGCACAGCAGCGCCAAATATTAGGTGGCATTTTGCTTTGTTTTAGAGCACCTTTAACCAAATTATAAAAGCAGAAGAGTGACCCTCTTCTAATTGTTAACAACACAGCACAGAATGGCAAACATAGCATAGCAGCTGACCCTCATGGACAGGCACTGGGCTAATTCTCACCTGGGATGTCCCACAGCAAGGGGATAGAGTGAAGGCTCACCTTGGGAAGTCAATTAAACTCTTCCCTATGTTTGATTGTAGGCATTTCTTGGGCTGCTCTTTGGTCTGGATCTCCTCCTGACACACCACCAGATGATGGGCAGCCCAGAGGGACATTCTTCTCGCTTGACCTGAAACACCTTCAAGTGTCATGCCCAAGTCTCTGTTGGCCACCTCCAGCTTCCTTTACAAGCAAAAGAGACAGGCATGTACACAGAGCAATTTACCTGACTAAAATTAGTCTGAGATACAATCAGTTAGGTTATAAAGCTTACCTGCACACTCAGAAAGGAGCACAGAGACACAAGAGCAGTTGAAGGCACCCAAATAGTACCTTGACTAGTAACTCAGAGGCACATCAAAGACCCACCTCCACAAGCCTGGAGAAGCACAGAGGCACAACAGTAAGCAGGGAGAACCTAAATTAGGGACTCAGAGGAAAGGAAAACCCTGTCCAGGCCCCTCCAAGGGCTGTCCCAGGAGACCTTCAACCATATTGTCCAGGAGTGAAATCAAGCAACTTGGATCACTGCCTGAAGCACCTTTTGGACAGAGGGGAGTTGCTGCCTAGGGATGGGACGCATTATGGGATGCAGGGAAAGAGCATTTTAAGATTTCCCAGGACTTACTGTGGGATGCTTAGAGCAGGAACCAAAGGTGGACCAAGGAGGCATCTAAGGAATCTGGGGAGAAACAAATGTGGTAAAATAGAGGGATAAGCAGATAAAATGGGCTGGATGCATAAAAAAGGGGAGCTGGTCAGTAAACTTGTCTGTCCATGCTCTTTGCCTGATCAGCACAGTCCGTCCTGTCTCCTTATTAAATTCCTGTCTAACCCTTTCCTGGGTGCGGGCCCTCTGCTCTGTGTGCAGGTGTGTGTGGTGGGCTCTGAGTGCAGGAGCCGGAGTGGGACCTCGGGGCGCAGGGGCTCATGTGTCTGTGGCGGCAGCAGCTGCAGTGAGCGTGGGTGTGCCGGCAAGTGTGTGAGCAAAGCAGAGACCTGCACGGGCGTGACGTGGTCTGGGAGCCAGGCGTTTATGTCAGTCTGTCTGTAAGAGTGGGACCATGGGAGGAGCAGGTTATCTTACTAGGCGTGGTGGTGATGGGTTGACAGTTGGACTTGATGATCTTAGAGGTCTTTTCCACCTGTAATGATTCTATGGTTCTATGACTGGTGGGACCAGGGGAGTCCCACCAGCTGCCAGAGAGATGGTGGGGTCTGGGGGTCTCTAGGAACGAGACCTATGTGTGTGTGTGTGTGTGTGCGTCTCTAAGGGTGACACCATGGGTGGTGGCTGCTGGGGGACCAAAGCAGTCCCAGCCAGCTTGGGCTGGCTGTGGGGGATGAGCGAGACAATCCGTGCCAGCAACTGCAGAGGGGCTGCAGACTCAGGGGCTCATATGTCTGGGTGCCAGCAACAGGAGAGACTGGGATCCAGTGGCCAGCTATGGGGCAGATTATGTGTCTGCGCACAGCTGCTGAAGGCATCCACCTCGTACATATGTGTAGATATATCCTCACTGATGGACCTCCATCCTGCTCCGCCAGAGAAGGGAGCAGCTGATGCTGCCTGTGTTCATCTGAGTGTATCTGTCCGGGTTGACTTGTCTGGCCAGCCATGTATATGTACACGTGGTGTGTGCGTGTGCTCTGTGTGCATGTTTCTACTGGAAACGCTACTGGTTGGTCCTAGGGGCATGGAGCTACAGCAGCCTCACCTCTATCGGGCTGCCTCATCTGGCCCTACTTCCCTGGCATAATCCATCCTAGTTTACCAAAAGAAAAATCCTACTTTCCATGTTGGGGACCACACACCTACAGGTTTGAGCTGGGTCTTGCACTTGAAGCACAGACACTTCAGAGAGCCACCCAAGTGTGCTAATGGGCCAAAAAGGGTGAGAGCTTTCCCCACCATGCTGTCGGGTAGGCATTTCCTTATTTATCTGCATCCACTTAGGATGGGGCCCTTTCAGTCCTGTTTTGTTGTTTACAAGGTCTCTCTTATCCACATAACCCTGCATCCATAGCTTGCCAACCTGGTCCACCACTTCCTTACTTGAATGTGGTTGTCACCTCCCTCTCCTGTCATTCCCAGTTTAAAGCTCTCCACATCAGGATAGCTAGCCTGTTGGCTAAGATACTTTTGCCTTCTTTGGTCTGGTGGACCCTCTCTCTTCCTAGCAGTTCTTGGTCTTCAAATGGGTCCCATCATTGTCATAAAACCCAAATCTCTGTCGTAGATACCAGATGCAGAACTGGAAGATTCAGAAATGGCTAGGTCTGAGCCACTTCCTGCTTTTAAGGAAAGAAGGACCACCAAGTAGCTCCTAATCTTTCTTTAAGACATGTTACTAGAAAAGCCCCTCCTTTTGTGGATTCTCTCTATATTAGAGAAAATAGATATACGCTCTTTCTTTCCATACTACTGCTGGTTCCACCCTTGCCATGTTGAACTGGTCTGCTTAGGTAGATAACAAATTGCTTGTCTAGATAACAAATTGCATCATCCAGATATAATGTGACTCTACAGATAAGCACTGTGAGCAGACAGATACTGGGCAACATTTAGCTTTGGAACACATGAAATTGAAAAATCCTCTCTGATTTCTAGTAATAATAAATAAATATTTGTGACTTTGGACATATTAACAAGAGTTTCTCTGTTGATATATCACCAGCTCTTTAAGAAACAGGAGTATCCTAAGTAAATAAAACAAAGAAACCCTGGAATTCACCAGGCAAGCGAGCAGTATGATTGACATGGCTGCTAGTTCATGAATACAAGTCAGTGTTTTAACAGCAATCACATTACTGTCTTATCCAGCTATCATTTAACTGACTTCAAAAAACAATAATTTATTTGGATAAATGTTCAAAGTCTCTATATATTATTTTATCAGGCTATAATGACCAGTTAATAATGAGAGTATTTCATGCTGCCAAAGTTGCCATATTAGTTTTACTTTGATCTGGTACTGCTGTAAGTTTGTCTGGATAATTTGATTATTTCAATATCAAAATATGTTTGGTAAAAGCATATCATTGGAATGATTGCAAAGGTCTCCCTCTATGAAATGAATACTGATTGTGGATCTATCGTCAACCACAAAACAAGTCCTAGTAATTTGTTCTAATATCTAGAGATTTCTTTTTTTTAACCAAAATACCGTGGTTTTCATTTTCCACAGGTGGTCTTCACATGCTTTATAGGCATCTTTGGGCAGAAACTAAAAGGAAGAAGCCTTTCAAAAGTAAAACTTCCATCAGGAAGGACAAAGTTGAATTCAGTCAATGCAGGTGAAGTAACTTCTTCAGACTCCTACTGGAGGGCTGAGAAATGCTTTCTAGAAATGCTTTAATTTACAACATCTTACCTTGCACCCATCCTGTAACGGCTCTAGCTAACCCTCAATTCTCCCAGTCATTGTACAAGCATTAGTAACTAGCAACATCCAAGAAGTTTAGTGTTAGTTCAATATCAACTATCACCTGTCATTCCACCTTCACACCCTCTCCACCACTACTGCAGGCCAGCTGGGTCAGACAGCACAGTCCTGAGGTCAGGCTCACAAAGCCATCCTTTCAAGATGTATTAGCATCTACTAGCATTGCTCTAACTGCAGCCACCTCGGAGGAAACACCTTGGTGGAAATGCTGTTCTGACCGAAATGGGTAAATTCAGGTGTCTGTGTGTGCTGCACCCCTAAGATCCCATTGCAGCCAGCTGAGATCTAGTCAATATAATCCTAACAACTTACCCTAAAGTAGTTGCCAATGTATGGATAACTGATTGAGGCCCAAAGCGGAGCTTAGGCAGCATCAAACTGACCAAATGTGGGTGTAGCAGAACCGTTGCGGTGGCCCCAAGTCACTTGCAAACACAATAGGCTGTGACTCAGCGAGACTGGCTAAATTGATACATCTCTAATTCTTGTGACTTCACAGCAACAGGGCGGGGGGTCTCTGGGAGGTCTTTGTCAAGGGACACAAAGAGTTTGCCTAAGTTGTTCACCCACAGAAACACAGAGCCACGTGAGATGTCTGAGGCATCTGTACAGAGCAGGTGGATAGGACATGAGCTGCAGGAGACTCTTTTCCTTCTGCTTGATTCTGAATTGAAGGTCAGCAAGGATGTGAGGGCAACAGAGTTAAATCTTGTGTTGGTTGTGCCTCCATGATTAGGCTGGGAACTTACTAAGTTTACATGGAGCAACACACTTGAACACCTTGCCTTTGAGGCCAGGAGGTGCAGCTTGCAGAGACGCAGGATACAACAGCAGCAAGGGACAGGTGACAGGCTAATATTTAAGGTGGAAGATGACAGGATAGACAAATTCCAGCTTTCTAAAGCAAGAAAAAAAGGTCACAATAAGATTGATTGAAATGCAGTAAGGCCAGAATTTTAGGAAGAAAATCTTAAAGCTCTCCTCCAGATTTATCATTTCAGTTCGTGCATGGCCAGTCTCCAAAAGCATAGAAATACTTGATGTCCTAGGTGAGGGGAGCGTAGATCCCTCTGGACCACAGACTGGGATTTCTGAACCTCAGTTATGACGTTTTTTCCCCCCCTAAATGTCAGCACAAATATTTATAGAGATCAGAAGAAAAAGAGCATCCTGGGCTAGACTGTATGGATGCAAAAGGAAGAGTAAGAACACTAGGGAGACAGAGTGAGGTCAATTCCGATTTTATAGCAACAGCAGACTTACAGACAAGGGATTGACTTAAGGAGGGAAGTATGGGGTCACAGGGGATAGAAGTTACCACTGTTGGCAGTAAATATGATGTGCAAGGCAAGGACAGCACTGGAGCCCCAGAAACAGCACAATTTACTTTTCTAGGAGGAGTTTGGTCTTTGAAGTAGGCTCTTAAACCTAATCTCTCTTTAACAGTCTTGTCAGGGATGAAGAGCCATCTCACAAGAAAAGTGATTTATGAATCAGAAATGTGAAAAGTCAGTTTCCACAGTGGCTCACAGAATGAAAAAAAAAAAAGACACTGGAGAAAGATACACCTTGGATAGCTAATTTTTAGAGTATAATGTGTACAATAAATAGGAATATTGAAAATGAGAGTATGAACAAAAAGGAAGATAAAAGCAGTCCTGTTGTGACAGTACGACAGCAATTTACAGGGTTTTAATTCAGGCTGTGTCTGTGAAAGTGTTTCCAAATATGCACAAAGGAGGAAAACATTTTTCAGTTTGCCTCCAGTGCCCATCAAAAAAGATATTTTTTTTTTTTACTAAGGTTAGCGTCATTAATTGTTATTGCAGATCTTTAGGTTTATTGGAAAAAGAGACAAAGAGAATTCCTGAAAGAAGTCAGGCGGTTTCCTGGTTGGTTTGTTTTGAAAAAGGAAAACAAGGAGGCAGGAAGAACCTTCAGGAGATGAGAAGGAGTGCCAAGACAGGAGGCAGCATGGGAGAATGCACCAAAAAAATTCACCATACCCCAGAATCACATCTGAGTGTGCAAGAACCACAAAATCCGCGTTCATAATAAGAGTGCCTGACCAAGCATTCAAAAAGTGAACACAGAGGGGCAGGAAAATGGGGCTGACATGCAAATAAGCCCTCTACCTGTGGTACTTTTCTCCTTATAAAGTCTGGAATATATTCAGTATTGTAAGATTACCATCCTGATTGACACAAAAAAGACTAAGCAGGCTTGAAGAGCAGATGTTCTCCCAGAAAAAGAGACACCATATCAAAATCACGTGTCTGACCTGAAGCCGTGACAGATACCATCAAACATGGGTTGTCCCCTCTTTTCCTCTATGTATTTGACATTCTGTCAAGGTAAGATCTGTGGGGAAAGATAATATCTTTTATAAGACCATCTCTTGTATTTGGAAAAGAAAGCAAAGCACTTTTAGGCACACAAACTTCAGGTCTGAAGAAGGAGCACACTTCAGGCTAAGGACAGAATGAGCACAACACCTGTGAGCTTAAATTAAGTATGTTAATTAAATAGTTAGAAACAGTTGGTACCTGTGGAGCAGAGGGAAATTGTTAGCAAAAGTGGAAGCCTAAGGCAAAGGGGGAAAAATAGAGGTAAATATTGCCTATGGAAGGCAGAGACCATAACAGCAGTACAGTGCAGCAAAAGCTACAGTGTGGAGAAGCCCAGTATTGTTGCCAATGTTTGGTTTAAGTTGTGCAACAGCAAGAATAACTCCTGTCACCGCTGAGTCACAGTCTGACGGCAGAACACAGTCCTTTCTGCAGCCCCACAGCTCACACCCCCAAGCATTTTGAACACCAACAGAAGATGTTATAACCAATTTCAAGACTTCCTCCCCATCAAGCAATTCTCCAAAATCTTTGCTGAAATAAATACCCATCTCACTAAATATTTTCATAAATTAAAAAAAAAAATGATTCTCTGCATTTATGAGTACTAAATGTCCATAATGAAGACATGTATTACCACAGGTCCAAAATCACTAACACAATTCCTTCACAAATCCCAGAGAACTTTATTTAATAGCATCAATTTAAAACAGTAACCAATACTTTATAGATGAATGCCTTTTATGAATGAATAAGGAAACCAAGAATATTTTTAGCAGATTTTATTGGTGTTAGGAATATTTTAGGAACTATGCAGATGGCAGTCAGTAGATTCAAAATGTTTGTGTAAGGTTTTGTGCTATGTGGAGACGCAGGGTTTAACCATCAGCAGAATTCTTAATTTCTTTTTTGAGTCTTCCTACACCATCTTTTGGCCTTCCACAAAAAAGACAGCATTGATAGAGGACTAAGAGCCTCCTCACTAACCTCCACTTCTAAAACTTTCACGTGTAAGTAGACCAAAGTGGGCGAGGATGGCTGTCTTCAGACAAGCCATGGGCTGATAACTGAGTGTACCCGACCCTCCACCAGCAACAAATAAAGGCCAAAGCTAGACAGAGAAATTGTCTCCACACACATATGGGAGGCAATGGTAGGGCAGCAGCTACACCTTCTACCATGATAGTCTGGCATCAAGATCTGGGAACTCTGTGCCCACCTGCTGTGGTCTTGCAAGCTCGTATTGGACTGCCCTTGTTCTGTATAACTTTGAAATCTGAATCATAGCTTATAAACATGAACAAGTTTAGCCCAGTTATAATATTATAAACTGCATGAATAGCAGCAAGGCATTACCTGCTACATTACCAGGAACCAAGAGGTAGGCTTGAGAAAGAGAAGTCTAGGGAGGATTCAGTTTGAGATTCAATCACCTGCATCTAGGTGCTGACATGAGTTAGGTGCCTAAGCTCCCGTTGCAGCCAACGGAAAGATAGGGCTGGGTTTGATTGCTTAAACGTGGGTATATGGTATTACTTAAGATGAGTTGGGTTTTCTGACTGGCCTCCAGCAGAGCAGAGATTTCCCACAGGTTCTATAAGACATCTGCATGAGGCTGACACATGTCTTAATATCCTAGGGCACCAGATTTGGCAAGATATGCTTATATTTAGGTAACTGGATCGAGTTCCATTAATCAGCAGAGTAATGGGAGCCCAGAGCAAGGTTCAGCTCACCTCCTCAAGCAGACATTATATGGTTGGATGGCTCTATAGGCTCCACAGACTGTACTGACTTGCTACCAGGAGAGCTTGGACACCCAGCACACACAAAGGTGCCTACATTTAGATGTCCCAATTGTAGCTGAATTGCACAGTCAGGGCAAGATCCAGCTGCCTAAGCAGCGCAGGCACATCCAAAAGGGCACATATTATTTTTCTCAAACCCTCTCTTCAGTGGGTTTAAGTTATAATCAGGCTGTCATCCTTTTTCCACATCTGAAAGGAGTTTGTCACATCAAATCACCATCCAAGCTTATAGGGCAGAATACGCAAAATAACTTTGTTGTGGCTCACCACACAGATAATTCTCATCCCCTACCTTCATTCTGTATTCCCGGGGCAGGCAACACAGATGTTTCTGGGGATAGATAAAAAAAGAAAAAAAAAAAAAGTCCAATATCTTTGAAAGCCTCTACAAACTTGAAATCAAGTTATATATGTTATTAATTCAATTTTGTCCAAGTCAATAGAATTACATTTTCTTTATAGAGCAAAAGCACTCACCTGCTGTATATAAATACAAGGAAGACAACAAGGAAAAGCATTATCAAGCTGGCAAGCACTTTCACATAGGCTGAAAAACAATTACACTTTGTCATCTACAACTCCTCAACATTTTGTCTTCCTCTTCCTTTAAATAATGATGGCGGCAGCCTGCGGATTATATGCAGGAGTGGCACAGACAGCACACATTTAGTGACATGACTGATATTAGATATCACCAGAACAGCTTGTCTCTACCAACATGTGCCACTTTTCACAAGTTAGAGAAACTCGTAGGGTGCTGCTGGGACAGATATGGGTAGTTTAGACCCTTAGCTGAGACTTGCTTTTAGCTATCCTTAAATGAAGAGTCTGGTCTCCACCTTTGACTTGCAGCAGGGGAATTATCTTAAGCAGAAAATTAAGAAGTGAGTAATTCCTTTGAGATATACACAGAAACAAACATGCAGAGAAATCATGCTTTCAGCTCTTACAAGATTTTTCATTGTTCCTGCAATCTATGAGATAATTCTACCTTTCAAACTCTCCACAAAGCCATACTTTTTAGCCTTCTGCACTGAGGAAAAAATCATCAAAAGTATATGCTAAAAGGTAGGATGCTAAATAAAAAAGCCCCTAAATGTTTCACTAGAAATAGTAATAATATTGTTATCTTAACTGCCATGACATTTTAAAAAAACCAGTTTTTAAAAGGCTGGAGGTTGACTGCTGGAACACTGGCAAGGTTGCATAGGCACTTTAAAAATCATTTCCTTTACCACAAAGGAGTTGGGTACCTGAATATCTTTGTACTAGTATTTAAATAAAATATGAAGCATTTCAGTGTTCTACATCTACTTACACAGCCAAAGCAAAGGGTTGTGGGACTCCCACCCCTGCTTTACAGACTCACTTGCACCAGGACAAAGAAGGTTTGAGCCCTGCGTCCCTGCCAGCCGGCAGATGCCCTGGGTGCCAGGGTGTCACACAGGAGAGGAGAAAAGGACCACTGCATCCTCCCTGCACAGACAGCACCTGCACTTCTCTACAAACCCACCCTGAAACACAGCAATGTTTTATTATGGGGTCATTTGAGTCAAGCGTCACAAAAAAGTCATGTGTTTTTCCCTCTTTCGACCAAAACTATTCACCTAATTCAATCGGGACATGAAACTCTGAGCAGCCCCAATGAAGCAGCATTTTCTGGCAAATTTGTATGAAAACCAATATTAATTTCTCTGCACAATATTTCTTTCAGCAAAGCCTCAGTGTTATGGTTTGGCCTCAATTGGCAACAAAGAACCACACAGTTACTCTCTCACTCCTCCTCCCTCCCAGGTGGGATGGGGAGGAGAATCAGAAGGAAAAAAGGCAAAACTCACGGGCTGGGATGAGAACAGTTTAACAGAATGGCAAAGGGAGAAGAAAACAACAATCAGTAATACTAATAAAAAGCATATACAACATGCAGTGTTCTCACCACCCGAGGCTCAGCTTGCTCCTGAGTAGCAAATTCCCCTCCTTCAGCCAGCTCCCAGCCTAAATACTGAGCATGACAGCACATGGTATAGAATATCCCATTTGGCTGGCTGTTTGGGTCAGTCCAGCCAGCTTCTTGTGAAAATTAACTCTATCCCAGCTGAATCCAGGGCATATGGAGTCCGAGTTAAAGGCGCCCTATGCCAGCAGAAGCAATACCACACACACACTGACTTCTCTGCACTCAGCTGGAATCTGCTACATCAACAGGGAGCAAACGAAAATAAACGAGGAAATGTAGAGAAATAAATTGTACGCAAACTGAAATAACCCAATTCTCAGAAAAGGATACTGAAACACATGTGTATGCGTAAGTGTGTGTTTCGCACTTGTTTCACAAAGAATAAGGAATTAGGGGGAGAAAAAATAAAAAAGAGAGGGGAAGGTTGGGGCCGAGGAGCTTATAATGCTGTAATCTGAAGATGAAAACACGACTGTGCAGTTCACTTTGCTGTTCCTTGACTACCCTAAACTCTATGTCAGAAACCTTCTTCTCCACTCTGGAATTAAAATCTGTCAAGCAAAGAGGAGTTCCTCATTTGCACAGCTCTTCAGGCTGAAGAGTTATAGGTCAGTAATTTTCCCCTTTCTGAGTTTAATTTTATCCTATTACCCACTCCCGCACAGATTATGTCTTCATTTTGGTGTAATTTCTAAAAAATCCTTTCCTACCTATGGCACTACATCATTTTTTTTTTTATTCTTCATTATTATTTGTCCAAGCTTCTCGCACTGATCTGGTTTAACTTTCTCCTGTCTGGTCAGTCCAAGTAGCATTTTTATATGAAAATTAGATGTTTTCAACCATAAGATTTTTAAGAAAACAGTATTTCAAGTATCACAGAATTGCATAAATACAGATCTAATTTATACGTGCACAACCTATATAGAAAAAGGTAAGGGAAAATTGTCCATCTTCCTTCTCTCTGAAGGTGCTCCTTTGCAGATTTCTTTCTCCCTCATGGAGAAAACATGCGGGCTTTACATTTTTACAAACCTCTTCCATAATTTTTTCTCAGTATATTTATTTCTGCTTCTTCATTCATAAAGATCTTGTTCTCTAGCATCTCTCCTTCTTGTCCTGCGTCTCGATGAGAGGAAGCTGAAGCCAACCCTCTGAAATGCAAGAACAAGTCAACTTATGAAGATGAGCTAAAGTTCTGGACAGAACTGAAACACTAGTCAGTCTGTAGCTGTCTCCAAACAGGCCAGTTTCTCAAAGATCAACTCACATAGCCTGTGCTGAACATTTTTATAATGAATCTTTAAATAAATTTTAATTGGAATCTGCATATTATTCCCACAAATTCTCCCCCCACATTAACGGCATGGTTGAAGAAAGCTCTCTTGGGTCATTCAGTATCAACAATGCGATGCCAGTCACCACAGAAAGACACAGGGGCACAAGGTCATCGATCAACTCGAAATGAGAACAGGAAGACTGTGGCAGGCTTCCACGGGCACAGGCCCATCTCTCCTTGCCAGAGACATGAGCACCACAAAAACAGCCCACAAAAAGACGTTAACTCCAAAATTGGAAGCAAAGTCTGAGATCTGAACAACGCTATCTTATTTTTTTAAATACTTTCATGGCATAGGTTTCAGGTAATTATCTTGCCCATAGAAGGAGCAGTCTGTGGTTACATACACCTCTCCTGGCACCTTTGGTGGTGTATTTCATAAACATGACCTTCACAAACTACAAAATAGAAAAAAAAGAAAAAAAAACGCAGTGAATATAACATTAGCTTTTCATTTAATTCCACTGAAAGCAGTTGCAATACCTTCATAATCACTGAAAGTGAAATCTGTAATGCATATCTAGAATAAATTGAAGTTTGAAGCAAACAAAATAAAGGTAGAATTGACTATTTATAGTAACGCAGTCTTCAAGTCATAATACACTTCAGTGAAAGGCTCTTGCTGATGCCAGTCTGAATAGTCCAAGAGAACACAAGACAGACTGAATACAATAGAAATTTTGAGATTCGATTTGTAACATATAATTATTCCATATTTTAATGTATTATAAGTTTAAATTATCCACCTCAGAGGATTTTAGGATTTCAAGTCTGCGTAATGGAATAGAAATTTTTACTGCCATTTTGACAGAGAGGAAGGAAGATAATGAATATGTACTAGAGAAGAAGATTAAAGAAAAGTACCAATTCTGTGACTGACCATTTTTAATATATTTACATGTAGTTCAACATTTTCATCAAGAAATCTTTTCATAATATAAAGTAGAAATGGGAATGCAAAATTAATACAACTAGAAAAAAAACCACTAAAAATGGCGAGAAAGCTGTAAGCAGGCACATCGAGGGGCTCACACAAGACACTCCCTGCAACAAAAACCAACATGCTGAACCTGCAGTAGGGGACACCCCCCAGGTGCAGAGTTAATATTAATGGAGCACAAACATTAATTAATCAAAATCAAAGAAGCATTTTGTCTCAACAGAAGCCCTTTGGCAGCTGCATCATTGGAGGTGTCTTTGGTCCAGAACCGTAGGCATGAGCTGCATACCTGCCTCCCCTTAACCGTTGAGAAGAAGGGGAAAGCCCACTGCCCATCTCAGCAGTCAGTGGTACCACAATTCTCAAAGACAGCTTCAGAACGACTCTGTGTCAACTGTTTCCATTAGCCCTGTCTCATACAGCGATTAAAAACCAATATATGTATTACTGAAGTACAGGCACTGTTGTGCACCACCACCTCAGAGGACTTTTATGCTGCTGTACACAATGGAGCTGTGGTACAACAACAAGAAGGGCTTCTTCAACTACATCAGCAGCAAAAGGAAGGCTAGGGACAACGTGGGGCCGCTGCTGAATGAGGCGGGTGTCCTGGTGACGGAGGATGCGGAGAAGGCAGAGCTAATGAATGCCTTCTTTGCTTCAGTCTTCAGTGCTAAGACTGGCCCTCAGGAATCCCAGGCCCCGGAGGTAAGAGAGGAAGCCTACAGAGAGGACGACTTTCCCTTGGTCGAGGAGGACTGTGTGAGGGATCGCTTAAGCGATCTGGATGTCCACAAATCCATGGGCCCCGATGGAATGCACCCACGAGTGCTGAGGGAGCTGGCGGATGTCATTGCTGAGCCACTCTCCATCATCTTTGAGAGGTCCTGGAAGACAGGAGAGGTGCCCGAGGACTGGAGAAAGGCCAATGTCACTCCAATCTTCAAAAAGGGCAAGAAGGAGGACCAAGGGAACTACAGGCCGGTCAGCCTCACCTCCATCCCGGGAAAGGTGATGGAGTAGCTTATCCTGGAGGCCATCATGAAGCAAGTGGAAGAAAAGAAGGTTATCAGGAGTAGTCAGCATGGATTCACCAAGGGGAAATCATGCCTGACCAATCTGATAGCTTTCTACGATGACATGACTGGCTGGGTAGACGAAGGGAGAGCTGTGGATGTTATCTACCTTGACTTCAGCAAGGCTTTCGACACAGTCTCCCATGATATCCTCCTGGGGAAGCTGAGGAAGTGTGGGCTGGATGAGTGGTCGGTGAAGTGGATAGAGAACTGGCTGAATGGCAGAACTCAGAGGGTTGTCATCAGCGGCGCTGAGTCTAGTTGGAGGCTGGTGACAAGTGGTGTCCCTCAGGGGTCAGTACTGGGCCCAGTCTTGTTTAACTTCTTCATCAACGACCTGGATGAAGAGTTAGAATGTACCCTCAGCAAGTTTGCTGACGACACCAAACTGGGAGGTGTGGTAGACACACCGGAAGGCTGTGCTGCCATTCAGCGTGACCTGGATAGGCTGGAGAGCTGGGCAGAGAGGAACCTGATGAGGTTCAACAAGGGCAAGTGCAGGGTCCTGCACCTGGGGAGGAACAACCTCATGCACCAGTACAGGCTTGGGGTGGACCTGCTGGAGAGCAGCTCTGCGGAGAGGGACCTGGGTGTCCTGGTGGACGACAGGTTAACTATGAGCCAGCAGTGTGCCCTGGCTGCCAAGAAGGCCAATGGGATCCTGGGGTGCATCAAGAAGAGTGTGGCCAGCAGGACAAGGGAGGTTCTCCTTCCCCTCTACACTGCCCTGGTGAGGCCTCATCTGGAGTACTGTGTCCAGTTCTGGGCTCCCCAGTTCAAGAAGGATGAAGAGCTACTGGAGAGAGTCCAGCGGAGGGCTACAAGGATGGTGAGGGGACTGGAGCATCTCCACTACGAGGAGAGGTTGAGGGAACTGGGCTTGTTCAGCCTGAAGAAGAGAAGGCTGCGAGGGGACCTTATAAATGCCTACAAATATCTGAAGGGTGGGTGTCAGGAGGATGGGGCCAAGCTCTTTTCAGTGGTGCCCAGTGACAGGACAAGGGGTAATGGGCACAAACTGAGGCACAGGAAGTTCCGTCTGAACATGAGGAGGAACTTCTTCTCTCTGAGGGTGATGGAGCACTGGAACAGGCTGCCCAGGGAGGTTGTGGAGTCTCCTTCTCTGGAGATATTCAAGACCCGCCTGGACAAGGTCCTGTGCAGCCTGCTGTAGGTGACCCTGCTTCGGCGGGGGGGTTGGACTAGATGACCCACAGAGGTCCCTTCCAACCCCTACTATTCTGTGATTCTGTGATTCTGTGATACAGGCACACATCCCCTGACGCTCAGCGTGAAGCACGTGAAGAGAAAGCCATGGCATTACTTGAGCTAGGATCCATGACAGCTACTGCAGCCTTGGAGACCTGCCCAACTTACCCTTAATCCAGCTGTTTTGAGCTAAGTTCCTTCAGCAGCATCAGCAGTTCAAGCTCACTGGGTCTTCTGGTTAGTTCTCCATCCCTGAGACTTTTCAAGATCTGACTAGACAAAGCCCTGAGCAGCTGGGTCCGAACTCAGAGCTGACCCTGCTCTGAGCAGGAGGCTGGACTAGAGACCTCCCAAGATCCCTTCCAGCCTGAATGGTTTTATTCACGTACCTAGCCCATACCGAAGCCCATACTGCTTTAGCTATTTGTGCTGATTTTGGCTGGAGTAGAGTTAATTTTCTACATAGTAGCTGGTATGGGGCTGCGTTTTGGATTTGTGCTGAAAAGTGTTGATAATATACTGATGCTTTTAGTTGTTGTGAAGTAATCAAGGACTTTTCAGCTTGTCATACTGGACTGCCAGCGAGGAGGCTGGGGGTGCACAAGAAGCTGGGAGGGGACACAGCTGGGACAGCTGTCCCCATAAGAGCAGAGGGATATCCCACACCATATGATGTCATGCTCAGCTTATAAAGCTGGGGGAAGAAGAAGGAAGGGGGGGATTTTCAGAGTGATGGCGTTTGTCTTCTCAAGTAACCGTTACACATGATGGAGCCCTGCTCTCCTGGAGATGGCTGAACACTAGCCTGAAGATGGGAAGGAGTGTACTGCATTCACTTCTGGGCTCCCCAGTTCAAGAAAGATGAGGAACTACTGGAGAGAGTCCAGTGGAGGGCTATGAAGATGATGAGGGGACTGGAGCATCTCTCCTACGAGGAAAGGCTGAGGGAGCTGGGCTTGTTCAGCCTGAAGAAGAGAAGGCTGCGAGGGGACCTTATAAATGCTTATAAATATCTGAAGGGTGGGTGTCAGGAGGATGGGGCCAAGCTCTTTTCAGTGGTGCCCAGTGACAGGACAAGGGGCAATGGGCACAAACTGAGGCACAGGAAGTTCCGTCTGAACATGAGGAGGAACTTCTTCCCTCTGAGGGTGACGGAGCACTGGAACAGGCTGCCCAGGGAGGTTGTGGAGTCTCCTTCTCTGGAGATATTCAAGACCCGCCTGGACGGGGTCCTGTGCGGCCTGCTGTAGGTGACCCTGCTTCGGCAGGGGGGTTGGACTAGATGACCCACAGAGGTCCCTTCCAACCCCTACTATTCTGTGATTCTGTGATTCTGTGATCCAGTCAAATTAATCTAGAATTCTTTTCTTCCAACAACTGTAGTGGCACATCCAAACAATCCCCTAGCAATCCACCAAAGCTATGGCTCCAGGGCAGCTTTTAAGCAGCCAGCGAGAGTGCTGGGTTCAGACCAGGGGCTTCCATGGGCGGGTGAAAAAAAGCCGGGCTCAAAAAGATCAGATTCAATCTAAGGAATGGCCCTTATAGAGCCACCAGGGTGAAGGGATTGCCCAGGACGACATCAGCCAGCATAAAACCCATGTGCGGTCGAGAGCTAGTAATGTGGATGTCAAACTGGAGAACGGATTTGAGAGCAGCAACAGACCCCGAGCCATGAGCAGGAGGGACAAGGCAGCAGAGAGACAAGAGGATGCCTGTCTGTGACAAGTTCACAGAGTTGGGTTTCGGTCAGCAAGTTCAGTTTCGCTGTAGTCACCTTTGCTCAAGTTGCAGAAGGTAGCTGTAAGTCGGCGAGTTTCCCCTCATCGGTACTTCTCAACTTTTTAATGTAGTTTTTTTCCTTCAAATATTCATGGCACTACTTCAAACTAAACAGGGGGATGGAAGTCCAGCAACACCATTCCAAAATTGTTGGGTAGCTGTTCTAAAAACAGAACTTGGCAACTAAACAAGCAAAGTGTTACTGGCTTTATAAAGGGGTTTTTGGCAAAACTGCAAACGTCCACGTGACCTTATGGCTGCCCACGGGCACAACCTCCAGCAGCTGGAGGCTCCAGCAGCTGGAGGCTCCAGCTGTGCCGGGCAGTAGCCACTGCCACACAGGCACCCACGTCCCAAGTGCCCCATAAAATAGCAGTGCCTGGTGTGGCCCAGCTCCGTCACGTTCTTTTCGGTTGTTTCAAGAGCAACAAGCAATTACATTACATGTTTCATTACAAGTCTATACACACAGTTCTTAATTCACTTTCCTGAGGTACCTACAAAAACTACAAAACCACTTGGCCAGCTCCCCTGCTCCCTCCCAATCTGAGCAACTCTGAACCTCCTGGTGGGCTTCAACCACGTTTGGTTAGACCCAAAAGCTCTTTAAATGATTCTCCAGATAAAACCAGATGCTACCTCATTAAGGCAAATCACAGAGCACTTCCAAATGCTGCAAGGCACATCAAGGCGAGAGGCCGAACAGCATCACACCAGCACGTTTTTGCCTAGGAACGAACTAATAGCTCACAGAGTAGTTTAATATATTACAGTAAGCACAGTCAATGCCTGCAAAAAGCATGAATGCGCAGCGTGAACCACATCACTGCTTTCTAGCCTTACTGGGAAAGCTTGGGGATCTCGGCTGAACATCAACAGTGAGTTTACAGTCAATGACACTGCGTGATGTAGAGGGGAAGGCCAAGTCTTCGGCTGGAAGAAAGCCGTGAGGAAGCATGGTAAAGGAAAATGCTTCTTCATGGTGCGTGTCTCCTGTCTTTCCTTCGGCAATGCTACAAAGAAGAGTTTCCAGAAAGCCATGGGTTCAGCTGGAAATGAAGGGGAAACCGGCAAGGGTGAATCTAACGTGTCTGAGGGAACCAAAGTGTTCGGTGCAGCTCAGGTCAGCAGCTTCAAGTTTAGGGTAGGGGCTTTTCCAGCTGCTCAGGACCTGCCTCCCATCCTCCTTCCCCCACGGTGCAGGCTGATGCTTGATGAGGTCACACAGTGTTCCACATCACGTCAGTGGGCATGGGAGGCATAACGCAGAGGAGAAACCGAGTAGAAAACAGCCAAGTGAGGAGCTCATGCTCTGTGGACAAAAGGCCACCCCGAAATTTCCACCTCAGCTGGGACAATGCCTCTGGGTTGCACAGTGCTTTCGGTCCTGTTAACCCCTTTCCCTCAAGCAAAGCCCGTTGTTCCAGCCTCTTCCAACAGCCAGGGTTCTGAGGAGCTGCAAGCTACTCCTCGTCTGTCGCTTCCCACTCAAGTTTTTCCGCTCCTGTTCTTTGCAGTGTGCACAGCACACAGGACACACTGCCTTGCCGAAGGATCACATCAGTACTTCTGCTACCAGGATAAAGAGAAAAGGGCGTTTTCACTGTGTTTCTCTCACCTCAGAGTTCAGCCTCGTGTCGCAGCTCCCTGTCTCCTTTCTCATGTCACCCCACGGTGCAGCTTCTGCATGAGGCCGCCTAATTCCTCAGCGTGCAAAGCAGCTGGTGGCCATCCTTTTGCTTTGGAGTGCAGCTTGAAAGTGGAGTGTTGCTACAGCGTGGTTGAACTGGCCTCTAAAAGTCTCTGCCAGGAAGAATCCTCCTGGCACGCACCAAACAGGGCTGTGCAGATGAATCCAGCCTTACAGACACATATAATAATTTACGTAGAAATTACTTTTCCTCCTGCCACACACCAGTGCTGCTCGCTTCACACAGATGCATCCGAGCTCTTCATCCGCAGCCTTGCAGAAGGCACAGTTCCTCACGTTAAGTATTCCATGGTGGATGCTGATAAAATCTGACACTTAATGAGCAGGGAGTCTTTCAGAACAGCCAGAGAACGGTACGCCTTTTCTTCTAATCAAAGGCTTCCCTGCTCGGGGGCAATGCACAGAAATGCATTGAAATGTTATTTCAGCTTGCTTCCTAACAAAACCCAGTTAATCTGAATTGTTCTAAAGGCACTTCTAAAATAATTCCAATAAACCACAAACTGACATAAGCAAAAATACCTGGAATACAAATTTTTATGCTGAGAATCTTCATTGTCTTCAGAATAACAGGCATGCACCAAGAAGATAAACCATTTCAACTGATAAATCATAGACTGGAATTCCCCCACAAATTGTGTGCTTCCTATGTCCTTAGGTATGCTTCCTATGTCCTTTCAGAACAGCTTTCCCATTTTACAACCTGCAAAAGGCAAATTATGCAGTGTTGATTTGTGCAGCCATCCATAGTGGATACTCATGTACGCCATACTCATAAATTTCATCATTTATAAATGTGTTTTACAGCCCAAGAACTAGGCCTGGGAATATTTCTACGCACCAGGCCCTCAGAAGTGAAGTTCTCCATTCAACCAGAAACAATGTCTGTTAAATGAGAATAATTCAAGATTCTTGAAGCCATTTCTTTATTACTTTCCCAGAATAACAACATATAAATCTGGTCATAATTGTCACCTGTCTTTTTCTTCTTTTTCATGAGTAGGAAAAAATACTCTTGGCAACTCAAGATGTGTTGTCCATATAGGCACACCCAGCCACTCAAAACTGAAGAATGTTCTTCCCTTGCAACATCTGTAGACAAAGCTCACCTCCAACCCTCCCTCTGATTCAGCAGGTGAGAAGCAAGATGAGATGTGTTCTTTGTGTCCCAGATGTCTGTGAACTGCCGTATCTCAGAAGCAAGATTCTTGCATTGACAGAGTAAAGGAGAGTGAGACATGGCAGCCCAGTACAATCAGGGAACTCCACGTTTGGACAGTGCCCACTTGGTTTTCTTTCCTGAAATGATCTATCTGTTCCTCCAGGTAACAATCCCTCACCAACACTACTGTCGGGTGGGAACTGGGGAATCTTTTACGCTGACCTTAAATGTGCACAAGAGTGCATCCTACCCTGCAATCCAAGTGTCAGGACTCACTGCAGCAGCGGGATAATGCGCGGCAGGCACATCTCCATGACTACCTCACTTTCCCAGGTGCCCTTGTGCAACAGATATGAGGCTCTGCGAGTGGAACTGAACAACGATGAGGACAATGGTCCATCTAGGTTGGAGGTGTTGCCAAGGTTAAGTCAGCCTACACCCTACATCAAAACCACTTCCACTAAGAAAAAAAAGACAGGTTATTGTCACAGGAGACTCTTCGGAGAGGAAGAGAAGGCCCAACATACCAACCAGACCCACTTCTCGGGGAAGCCATCTGCCTCCCTGGGGCCTGGCTTAAAGATGTTACAAGAAAACTTCCTACCCTAGTATAGCCCTCAGATTATTATCCATTAATAATGACACTTATAAAAGATGGGGACAAACATTATAGCAGGACCTGTTGCAATACGACAAGGGGTAATGGTTATAAACTAAAGAGGGTAGGTTTTAGACTAGATAGAAGAAAGCAATTCTTTACAATGAGGGTGGTGAAACACTGGCACAGGTTGCCCAGAGAGCTGGTAGATGCCCCATCCCTGGAAACATTCAAGGCCAAGTTGGATGGGGCTCTGAGCAACCTGATCTGGTTGAAGGCGTCCCTCTTCATTGCAGGGGGGTTGGGCTAGATGACCTCTAAAGGTCCCTTCCAACCCAAAGCATTCTATCATTCTATGACCATAGTGTGACTCTGTGGAGAAAATAAGTTGTTCGACAGAAATCAGTCTAAGACATAGGCAAGGAATGGGAAAGCATCTTAGGCTGCCACTCCCTCTTCAGAATTTTGAAAAGTCTTGGTGCTCTGGAAAGCCTAGAGGACATGCTTTTTTGTTCATACTGATGGCAAAGTAAAGATGGTCGGTGAGACAGCCAGCAGATACATGAACCGGGTCTGAACGCTGACGCAGAAATCCTTCTGAAGATCTGGTGGCCAGGGCAGGGTCACTTTCCTGAATCTGTATTTTCAAACGCTTAGCTGAAAGTCCAAGGTAGTAACCATACTCCCTCTCTGCCACCAGAAAAGAGTGCATTGCCTTTTCCCCTTCCCAGAACAGGTGAAACAGTCCTGTACCTTCAATACCCAGCAGAAAACTCGCTTGGCAAAGCAGATAGTAATGAGGGGGTGCAGCGGATGGAGCACGCATTGCACCGTCCCGGTGTTTTCTCAACTCAGTCTCACAAAGCAGACTTCTTGTGGGAACCGGTAAGAACAATCCTGTAGCAGTAAATGTTTCTGTTCCCTGAAATTCTGCCTGCCTTCGAGGAAGGCCTGGGATTAAACGAGCTAGTGATGACAGCCAAATTCCTTGCTCTAGTTTCACCTCACAGTAAACCTGGTCCCATGTCACCTCCATGCTGCGTTGTTTTGAAAGGGCCCTTGTGATGCTGAATGTACAGGCATGGTAAGCCACACGTGCCGCAGAGGAAGGCTAAAGAACCCACACAAATCCCATAGACAGGGCTAGGTCAAATGCTGCGTGAGCACTTTCAACTGTGGCTGTCTACTTCTGTTCTACAGGACAAACAGCTAACAGACTGTATTTCCGGGAGCTTGAAAAGCAGCTCCAAAGTATAAGAAAAGCTAACTCCCGTCGGTTACAAAATCATACAAAAATACAAATATTAACAAATTCAGGGAAACTGTGAGTAGTTTCTGACAAAGCAGAAGCTAACACAGTCCCCTGCTGGAAAAATACTGTAAAAACATGCTATTTATGTCTACAGCAAGCAGAGAGCTATCATAGCCTGCTTGACAGGCAAGAGATGTCTAACAAAACCTGAGCAACACACTAGCTAAAAAACAAAAAGAACAATTTGGGAATCTCACCAGGCCGACACACAACATCTGATTGGAAATGGTTCTTCGGTGAGAGGGTAGCTGGTCACTGGAACAGGCTCCCCAGCGCAGTGGTCACGGCACCAAGCCTGTCGGAGTTTCAAGGAGCATCCGGACAACGCTCTTAATTCTGTGGTTTAGCTTTAGGTGGTCCTGCGAGGAGCAGGGAGTTCGCCTCGACTGGTCCCTTCCAACTTGAGATGTTCTGTGATATCCTGGGTGTCGCACACGGCACACCGCGTTCCTAGGACTGGTGCGTGGCAGTGGGTGAAAGCTTGCTCTTTCTACCAGTCTCCATCGCCTTTCAGACTCAGCCCAAACCCACCCTCAGGGTCAGAGTCACTGCTTACACAGAGGAGAGTCAGGAGGACAGGGCAGCACACACACGCGGGGCCTTACCTGCCCAGGCTCGCGAGCACCGCCATGTTGGAACGTCAGCAGATACGCCTGCAGGTGTGCAGGGGACAGCCAGGCACACGGGGAACGGACAGACTCACAGCCACCCAAGGCTGTTCTCGGGGTAAAAGCACCGAAGTAGCCTCTGCCACGCATAAAGGAGACCCTGCGCACACCCAGCAGAGGAAGGGAACAAAATCAGTGAGAACGCTCAGGAACTGGTGGGAGCACCTGAGCAAAATTTTGGACTGCCAAGATCTGCACCATGTAAATAATGCCACGGTCGTGAACTGAGGGCAGCCAGTCAAATTAATGAAAAGCTCAGGAGGGTAATTTAGTTCCAAACTCAGGCTCAGCCTTGCTGCCAAGATGACATTTGATTCACGTGAAGTAAAGAGAAAGCTCAAGCGCAGAGCACACAAAGAAATAGGGCAAGCCTACAGCCCTTTTCCAGACTACAAAGCACGCCTCGCAGAGCAAATTAATCTCAAAAATCATCTCAGCATTTCTCCGAAGTACAAACTCTGCATTTCTGGGACCCTGCAACATCAGCACCGTAGTACTCGTAGTGTACACACAGACACATGCACCTCTTGCCCACACCTCCCAGGATGATTTCAGGCCTCTTTATTCCACCATCAACAAGTTGTTATGTGCTTCCTTCCTTTCCCCACCTCGTGCCCTATCGTTGCAAGCAAAGCTGTCCACTGCAAGTGGGTAACAGCAGGTTCTGCACCCAAATTTCTGAACTTACTAGGTGTAGTAGCTCCAACAGAACATAAATTAGATGCCACTTGACAAGCAGCAGCTGTTCAGGAGGCAGCGGAGCCCCTCAGCCAAAATGGTGGTGCCTCGAGAAAAGTGTATTTAAGAGTTCAGCAGCAAGGAAAAGCATGAGAAACATCCCTGTGAACACCCAGGTCAGAGGAGGAGGGGAAGGAGGTGCTCCAGGTGCTGGAGCAGGCTCCCCTGCAGCCCGTGGAGAAGACCATGGTGAGGGAGGCTGTCCTGCAGCCCACAGAGGTCCATCTCCACCCTGCAGCCATGGAGGATCTCACGCTGCAGCACGTGCCCTGAAGAGATCTGCAGCCCAGGGGGAACCCACATCGGGGCACGTTTATCCCTGAAGAACTGTGGGCCACGGAGAGGACCCACACTGGAGTGAAATTCTACCTGGGAAGGAGGAGTGAGGTAGGGGAAAGTTGGCTTAGTCTTTCTCTTTGTTCCTCCTCATCAAACTCTATTTTTAAATGGCAAGAAATTAGTTTTCCCATCATCTGTTTTGCCCATGATGGTAATTGATAGCTCATGTCCATGCCTCATCTCAACCCACAAGCTTTTCCATCCTATTCCCTCCCCCAGAGCGCAGCTGGGTGGGGGTCTGGCAGCCAGCCAACGTCAACCCATCACAACAAAAAAACACCCAGAACAGGATTCCCAAAACACTTAAGGTGAAAAGTAAACGACAATTTCAAATGGTGGGAAATAACCGCCTTTACAGTGCTAAACCAAGAGAAAAGTTGGAGAAGATGAGATTTCTTCTGACAAAAGTTATAAAAAGCTACACTTAAAGTCTTCGGTTCAGTACATCCCCTTGCTAAACTAAGCTGGAATAGATGTATTATTTCACACACCTAAGCTCAGTTATTAAATCCCTTCGAATGCCTTGTCCAAAGACTGAAACATCTTTCAAACAAATGACTTCCTACGCCTTCCTTCACCCATCCCATCATCCTGTATCAATACTGATGATGTTCCTACCATAAAAATCATCCCCCTGCCTGCTGTTTCAGGCAGCACCAAATCACATCCCTATGATACATGCTTATCACAAATTTCAGGTCTACTGAGATAAATCATGCATGCAGACAAGTATTTTATGTTATTTATGCAGTGATTTGATTTTCTAGGTTTTCTTGCTTTCTTCCCTTTCATTATCTTCTGTCTTTGATTTCCTCCAATCTCTTACATTACCCCACCAGGTCAGGTTGCCAAAGGAAGTGAAAATTCCTCAGTGCAAGACAGTCAAGACTCTACTTTGCCCCCCTAAACAACCCTTGCTTTGTTTTGTTATCCAGGCATCCATCTGCTATTACAAAAAAGCATGAAGAAGCCCTTTCAATACAGTACACCAACTAGTAAATAGAAGAGGCTATTTATACGAAAAGCAAAAAAAAATTAAAGCCATTTTCCCTTCTTAATCTCAGCCCACGTATTAGATGAAATGTAACACTTCATAGGGTAGGGGAAAAATCATGGTTTAATTACAACGACATAGCATAAAAACTTGAGTAGTCAATACCAGGATATTATTGTGACGTCTAAACTAAACTTGAGTTCTCCACAGATACCGCAGACAGACACTCTAAATTCCCTAAATGATTGGCATTAAGAAGGTTTATACAAAGGTGGTCAGTTGTTTAATCTTTAAGATGTCATGACACGGTGAGACAAACACGCGTACATCAGTAAGTACAGAGAAATGTTATGCTACATTTTGGACAGTTCAGAACTGAAAGTGCTTCACATCTATAGGATAAGAAATGGCTTCATCTCCTCATCCCTAAATGATGAGAGCAAAGAAATAACCCTTTAAAAGGTTAAATAAACAGTGCCCCATTTATCCATGCTTATATAAAGTTTCCAACAATTCAGAAGGTCCATGGTGAAATTTACAATCTATATACAGTATAACAAATTGTCAAAGAAAAAAGTTCAGATACTCCTTGGTTCCCAAAAGCCTGAAGCTCACGCTCTGCACTGGAGACAAAAGCTACTTACAGTATTCAGTGTTTTTTTTTTTATCCCAATCCACCTTGAATAAAGTCAGTCCCTAAGTCCTGGTCATATTTAACAACTGCTTAACCCCAGCATTTAAGGCATGTTCATCAGATGTCAGTATAGGGGTACTGTCAGAAATGATAATAATCACAGGTATAAGAGTCAGCAAATTTACATAGCAACATCACTCTTTACAATATAATGCAAAACAAATTGTTATGATGGAAGTTGTTCCTGAGTTAAATTTCCTAAACACTGAGAAGATTCATGTTTTCCTTTTATACTTCTTCCTCTGGAATGTCCTTTCACGTATGCTCAGCTGGAAATTAAAATTCACTCTGAAAAAAGCCTCAATGTCAGAAAGCAAAAATGTTAGCAAAATTCTAATTATATTGGCATTTCCCAAATCGAAATTTAGCCAAGATGCTATGAATTTGCAGGGTTTAGTACCACTCAGCTTTTAGCAAGAGTATTCTCTAAATGTGAAGACAATCATAAATGTCAGTCCACCTTTTTGTGCAACTGCAAACAACAGGAAAAGATTTTGCTATCAAGAATTACCACAAATTTAAAGTTCTGTGAATACACGTCACTGACACTGTAGACATTTTCAGTTTTTTAATCCACTCTCCTCCTTTAGAATTAAAAGGAGACATTTTTAAACTGCAGGAACACAAATTAAAATACCTACAAATGTATTCAGCTTTTTAAACTGGACAACTAATTGTCTGTTCAGATTCTTCAGTATCCATTCCCACAGAACTGTTTCTCAAGTATGTAATCACTGACTTGCTTTCCTATTTAAAAAAAGTTGTTCTTGGCTGAGAAAAGTGGACGGCTTTAAAAACAGATTTTTCACCGGATTCAAAATGTGCATGACAATTCTTACCACACTAATCATCCTGGCTCCAACATTTAAGTTCCTATACACTCAAGTCCAAGCATTAAATCCTAACAGGAGTTAAAGGGCACTAGAAAATCTGGATGACAAAAGGTGCGACTCGGGTCCATGCTACACCTGCACTTCTGACTGTCAGCTCAAGAAAAACCCATTGCACCGTCTGGAGTCTAATCCAAAGTTCACCGAAATCAACGAAACACAATGAGCTTTAATGAGATCAGTATTTTAAGTGCTCCAACTGAAGCTCATTGTTTGCAGTGATGTAGCATCTCCTATTTTAAAAACAAGAAAAGACTGCAGTAACTGCATCTATCAGACTAGGGAATAAATGTTCATTTATGTATTTTCAAATCTGCCAGCAGTGCAAATTATGAGTTACAGTATGATTAAAAAAAAAAATCTTATGTCCAGATTTGTTTCCATTTAAATCCTAGGAGGACAAAAACCAGCAACACGCTGAGAAAACAAGGTGGGAAAGGAACGACTCTGCTTCCACAGTCTGGGAATTCCAAACAGAGCCTTACATAGTGGTATAAAAACAAAGCTCTGAATGAAGTTTGGCCTAGCCCGTGTGTCTTATGCACAAAGGTTAGCTAAAATTTAATTGTTGTGACCATAAAATATAAATAGCAACAATTTATTCACAAAATTCTGGGTTAGATTGATTTTTTTGCTTTAACAAACTGTACGATCTATTAAATTATCAGCCAGCTGTTTGTTTAAGCACAACAGTAGAAAATGTAGTACATAAACACTTAAAAATCACAGTCATAAAAAGCAGGCAAGTACATCAGTCTTTTGGTGGCCAAAGCACAACAGATTAGTCTACCAAACAAGTGTACATGAACATAAACCATGGGCATTCATTTCGTTAAAAATGGTTTCTACTGTCAATAAACAATTTTATGTGTTTTAATACTGTTCTTAAAGAATTGTAAACTGTTTAAAAATGTATGCACAGACATAAATAACAGTAAAGGATTTAAATACAGTGGTCAATAGGAAAAATAGGTTTTTAAATTTGCATGTGTGATGAGTGGGTAATTTGGAACACATCCGTAATTAGCCACAAAGAACTCTGACCTTTCTTAGCTAAGACAGTACTGCCGTCATTTCTAACACTTGTGACCGTTACAATAACAAGAGAAAAATATATCAGCCCTGATACATCAATCACATATGCATTCAAAATTACAGATATTTACAAGAAAAATACATATTTAATTAAAAAGCCACTGAAAAACATGGACTTTTAGTCAGGTGCTGCACTTTCTGCAAAATGAGGTAATTTAGATGCAAACAAATTAAGTTTAGTAGAGTTCAGCATCCATGGTCTCCACGCTTAAAAGTACAGATTGCTTCAGTAAATGGCTTGACTGTTTCTGTATGTTCATAGCAAGAAATCACTAGATCCAGTTAAATCCTGTTTTGTAGTGCTCTTGATGCAACACTGACTAATGTCAGAAGGCTTCCCAGCTCAGTTTTACAACTGGTCTTTCAATAGAAAGAAAAAGGGAAAAATCAAAACAAATTAGTTATAAGTTGGTTTCATCCCAAGATGGATCATTCATGTTCTTTAGAACTTTTCTAACAAGTTTCTCCAAGTCCTTGCGAGCTCTTTGTTCTTCTTCTAATGATTTCTTCATCTTTTTATTATCCTGTTTGATAGAGACAGAAATATTACTGGTTTGTTTTAATACATCTCTTCTGACTACACATACATTGTCAGTTACAAATTCTGAAGGTTCTTCTCAGTAAGACTGCTATTGGCTGTTCAAAAGCAAAGCCTTCTATTAAAATTTCACAAGTTACACACAGTTACTTCACACAATGCAACAAAAACCACCAAATGGAAACTGAGCTATGTCCTATTTGTATTTAGGGGTCCTTTATAATGCAAGCGCTAGTAACAGATGGCCAATAATGTTGAATTTTTCTGCTCAAAACTGATCAATGAGGAGAATATATTTGTTCTTAATGGAGAAGGGAAATGCAGCAGTAGGTAGAATAAATAACCCCTCTAAGAGCCTCTTGTGATTATAACTAGTTTCACAATCTCAGAAAAGCTTCTTAAAACTTCATGCAAATTAAATTGCTTCATTAGGAAAGTAAACAGTTGAAAGAGTATCTTGAAAACCATTACGTTCTCTTGAAAGTGTTCTGTCACTAAACTTTAAACCAGACAGAAGACTACCAAGAGTCTAAGTGCAGTGTGAATTTCAAGGAACACCACCATTCTGCAGGTGTATTAACGGGTCAGTCCGTTCGCAGTATTTAGCGCCAGCAGGTAATACTGAAAGACAACAGGAGCCTAAGTATGTCACTGACCAAACCACAGTAATGCTTACATTGTTTAATCCTGTACAGGTGATGCTGGCAACAGTGGGGAAGCAACCAGAAGGTAAGACAACATTACATTAAGGCCCCAAGACAACAAGTTTATGGGTGTTTAACACACACAGGTCTGCAATCCAGGGGTCCCATTGGACTCCCGTCGCTGTTATTTACAAGCATCTCTAGAAACAGGATGGATCAACAGCTGCCTCCTCCTTAACTCCATTCCCTCCTCAAGTCTGTTGAGAAACTCAGAAGTTTCATTCTTTTCTTGTAGGTAGAAACTTTATTTCTCTTTGTTTATTTATTTACTGCCACTTCAGGTCTGTGATATTCAAGCATAGTGCATGTGGAGCAACAGCTATGAATAACCTCTGGAGGCTGCGACGGGAGGGATCCCACTTGGCGTGGTATCTTTCACCAACAAGTAGTCTGGTGTCTATCCCAGCCAAGGGCACTATGTACTCCCAGAGAGCCTTTATCCATGAAGCCCTTGGTCACCTGGGACCTTCCCAGCTCAGAGGTTATTCCTGCTACTTCTCCAGTCGGCAACATCACAGCAGCAGACCAATAAATGCTTCTAAGCTGAGTCTGCTGTTATACAAGAAAACGAACTCAGGCTTTAACAGGTCTTGGCCTTGGCAGATGTGAGATTCTGAAGAGACCATCTACGTGGAAAGGCATCAGAAAAGAGAGCTGCTGCCTGAAGCTCAGGCAACAGTTGACGTTTTGTTTAGGGTCACACAGAGATCTGTGGGGCCTCGGTGAGGCAGCACATTTATCCTTTGTACAAAAGCAGCCAGGCCACAGGAATATTAGCGGGTTATTATTGCTGCTTGTATTAAGCAAACTGTATTTTTAAAAAGACTGTCAAATGTACATCAAATCTGCGATACACACGCTTTACATATTGAAAATGGCAAAAATTAAGTATTTAAGACGCCAACTGTCCTATTTCAAAGAATACGCACCACATCCTTAGAAATACTGGGCATGATTACAGACGAGCGAAGAAATTGAATTCATGTTTATAACCTAAAACCTACAGTAATTTGAATATTAATCTATTTTACACTAACACAGGAGATATTATCTGACTTCCTGAGTCATAGATCTGTAAGGCGAGTTAGCAAATTCACACACTGGAAGTGAGGACAATTCAATGCATTTTCATCAACACGCAATGACTACACGCAGCAGCCTTAGCATGGTTTAAACAGGCTATGTCCTGAGAAGAAAGAGGTATTTTTAAACAACTCATTTTGTATACTTAAAACAAGCTTTAAGCACCAGCTGCAACTTTCATACCAGCAACTAAGGTAAGATCTTGCACAACTCCCCCATGTGACAAAGCAGCACCCTAAGCTAACCTGAAGCCCTCATTCAAAAAAGCCACATAGCAGACGCTGCAAAGGACTCAAACTGAAGCACAGGAAGTTCCAGCTGAACATGAGGAAGAACTTCTTCCCTCTGAGGGTGACGGAGCACTGGAACAGGCTGCCCAGGGAGGTTGTGGAGTCTCCTTCTCTGGAGATATTCAAGACCCGCCTGGACAAGGTCCTGTGCAGCCTGCTGTAGGTGACCCTGATTCAGCAGGGGGGTTGGACTAGATGACCCACAGAGGTCCCTTCCAACCCCTACCATTCTGTGATTCTGTGACTCATCTCCCAAAATGAGAGGTTTTAAGAACTGATTCGTAAGAGGTTGTCAGGTTACTGAAAGACTGTTAATAAGGGCCTAAATAGATCCAGACATTTATATTACTAAAATTACACATTCCAAGAGCAAGTACTATTTCACCTTCTCTATAAGCTTATTTTGCTGCTGATACAGCAGAACTGAATTTGGTTAATGCTCTCAACATTTCACAAGTCGTAACATCTGAAAAATAAATGAAACAGAGCTTAGTAAGTCACCTCAAAGATGGGACACTTCATGCCCTTCTCAAAGGCTAGTGCTCCAAGGACAGATGGCAAGCACAAAAGAGAGTGTGTTTTGTCAAATTGGTATGTTTTACTTCTAAAAATGAATCTCAGGCTTTTAAATCTAGTCCAAAATTCAAGTTCATTCCTGTCAAAGTCCATCAACTTACAAGCTTTCCATCATTCTATTCTCCAGGCTGCTATAAATGTAGCAAGTTACCAACCTGTCTTAACTCCTGTACTTCATCCTTTAATGCATATACTGTGTCAACAAGGCTTCTAAAATGAAAAAGAAGATCATCTGTTACAAGTTTTCAGAAATACATTTTTGTATCTGTTACTAGACAAAACTGTTAAATGAAATGCATTTAAAAAATCCCCACAGCTAACAGCTAATTTCAAACTTCTTTTAAAAAAATTGTCTGTTATCCTGATTTATATTTAGTAAGGCAAAGACCTATTACCAGCTTCTGTGACAGGATACACCTCTAAAATGCATGCAGACCCATACTGGTTTTTGTATTACAGCTTTCTGTAACAGAACTGTATCTCATTTCCAACATACAGCTTACCAAAAAAATAGAATGACGCCACACACTAACTAGAAAGATAACACCAATTTAATATTGAAATCCTACAGCACTTGGAGAAACTATTCACAAGTGAAACATATCACTTCTTGGCACAGAAGGAGTAAGTTGTATAGCATATACCAAGAAACCAGACTACAAGCATTTAAATGAAGGCCAACTACACTTAAAGGACTGGCAGCATACTCCAAACAGCTCTGCTCCCTACTACAAATATACCATACACGCATTACTGTAATGGGAGCTGGGAGGAAGAAGAGGAGTCTAAAGTTTACTGTTTTAATCCATCATTCATTAAATGTTCTCTTACTTCTCTTCTATAACAGTCTGACCATTACTTTTAGTTTCTTCTACAATAATTTTTTCTTCTTCTGGAAGCAGGACTTGAGGAGCTGATTCTTTACGTGAACCTGTTGTAAAAATAAATTACAAAATGAGCAACTCACAAATATTGCTGGGACATTTTAAAGATTATTATTTCATTCATTGCATGATACACCTGCACAACCAAGGTGTATCACTTTCCATTTCCCCCTTCCCTCCACACACACAAGTTACTGACATTTTTTACATTTGAAACCACAGCCTTACAACAACAAATTGTCTGACATTCCTATCCTGCTGCTGACGTGACTCCTGTGTCATCCATGGGGATGCTACACCATTCAACAAACAGTGCACTGTTCAGCTGTCAGTAAAAGCTACACAAATTCACCATAGCTGACTCAGAAAGAAATAAATGTGTTTAAGTAACAGTGATTTAAGCCTCAAGGACAGATTCTGATCTCACACTGATACAAATCCAAGAAATGATTCCACTCTAATCACTCTGTCAGTAAGGAGCAGAATAGTGGTATCACATGAAACAGTGATGTGTTTCTCCAAAACACTATAAACAACACAAGTGTGTGTGCATGAGTGCACACACAAATACATACACTTACATATAGCCTTTTAGTCCTATCAAATTCCTACCAAATGAAATACATACTTTGTATTTAATATTTTAAAAGCACTTAATGGTTGGACAATAAAAAAACAAAACATTCCAACACCTTCAAAACATTTTCCACAATCACTACAATTTATAACATCAAGATAATACATATAGATTCTAAAAAAGTAGCTCTGAATAGAAAAATCTACAGCTCAGAGATGCACATCCATTCATGCATAAAGCATGTATTCTATAAACATTATTTAATTAGGCTGCAACAAATTACAAGCATTTTTTTTGAAGGTTTGTAAATAAATTGCTGTCTAAGCATTTGTTCAGAATTCAAACACAGCAGATAAGGCATTAAAGTTCTTGCATATTTTAACCAAGATATCAGTTTTAACAAATGAAGTACACTTGCCTACCAGTTCATTGTAATGAACTTTATTTCATTAACCAGGAATGTCTTAAGTCTAGTACAATCTGAACTGATAACTAGGTACTACAGGGTGCATGCCTGTCAGGTGACATCAGTTAGCTCTTGCTGAACAGCTGCTTTGTGGTAACAGTGCTTTTCTTTTATGGTTCATGATAAAATACATAGCATAAATACACACACAAAAAAATGAAAGAAATCAAGTTCACTGAAAAATATTAACTTCCCTAACAGCTGCAGTCTTGAATTCTGAACAATGAGCTTGTAGGGACTGTAGTTTAGCAGCATGTGGTAAGCTATTTAAACTATTTTAGCAAACAATGACAAACATTCTTTAATGAAGAGAAGTTTCCTTAAGCTGACAGTCAACATCTAATATATTCGTACAGTATGGTCAACATTTTATGGAACAAAGATGACTGCAGATTTGAGAACAGAATCTTGTCCTTGAGAGCTCTAAGTTCTTCATCTCAGAGAGTGAAGAAATCTTTTAAGGGTTAATACCCATCCACTCCCCCGCATTTTCCAGGGAAGGAACAACCTACAAAATAAGCACATCCAAACTCTGTATGGAGCTCAAGGACACTTCCCTGTTTGTGCTGTCAATCTCTAACTGTAAAAAGCTGTCTCATGTTTATGTCAGTTAATTGGTTACTGATCTGCCTTATTAGCCCAGGAAGCAACACTGAACACCGAGCTAAACATCATTTTAGGCACTGGTTGGCACCAGCTGCTAACAGATCACTACATTTTGGGTCTCTGCACCAATGTGGCACACCTCAGCCCAGCACACGCCGAGGGAGGTGCTGACCGAAGGGAGAGAACTGCCACGTGTTTCGTGCCCATTACTCCCTTCAACCAAACGGAGCAGCTTTATCTCTGTATAGAGCTGCATCCAATTGTCTTTGCCTGGTCAGAGTAACATGGGTCCTTGCAAAGCAGGAATAGCATGAAGTAGACAGCTTTAAAAAAAAAAAATGTCCCAGCTGTACAGTTATATACACACATGCATGTAAAACAGATGTCTACACCAGCATATCTTGATGTATGTACAGCATAGCACAGTAAATAATAGTACTGAGACAGAGAAGGCAGTTCCATTAAAAACAAAATGTTCACTAACGTTACACACACAAGGAGACTACACAGTACACATACACAATGCAAAACTGCTGCTGTGAACACAGACCTTCTGTGCCACAAAACATTAACTACCATGGAATTCAGGACATCACAAGTTTCACCCTTGCCTTCATTGATCCAATACTCCCCGTCATGAAACTTTATTTGTATCTCAGAACCCCTGCTGCTCTTACGATTTGTACTTATGCAAAAAACTCACTTCTTCCTGTATCTTAGTTTGCTTTTTGTGAGTTTTGGGTGGTTTTTTTCTTTATTTGTTGTGGATTTTTTTCTCTAAACCTCACAAGCACTTGCTAAGCATCAAAGGTACAAAGACACAGCCCACCTACCCTGCATCAAAGGACCCTGTCATCTAATGAGTACGTGCACAGTAACATCAGACTTGATCTGTCAAGTTCTAAACGCAAAATGAAGCTGCTTGTCTCTCCTGCTTTTCTGCACCATTTATACCAATAGCTTTTTTTTTCCTAGACATTTTCTGGCAATGATGTGTCTAGAATGGACTTCAGAGTCACCTCATTACTGGCACTCAGCAATATTCCCTATATTGCACCTTGTGCCTCCACCAGGTTCTCTACGGCTACTCTCCGCGTAACCATTTCTCTCCAGAACAGTTTACAAGCTATACCTTTAGGACACGAAGAGAGGGCTGTGTTATGGCACAGTGGGTATTTCATGCAGAGTTGTACCGAAAGGATGGTCCAAGAAGTTGCTGCAACTTCAATAACCCTAAGCACCTCTTTGAGATGTATTCCACATTTGCACAAAGTAGTGCAGAAGAATCAAAAGTTACTTCAGTTTGCCATATCTGCCATTCCTCAATCCTAAACGTGCAAGTTTCATGATGAATTTTATTAAGAGACACTACTCAGTCTCATTCCAAGTCAAACAGGCCACAAGACAATGTTTAAACTGACTTCCAACAACTCTGGCCCTAAATCACACTGAGACAATACAATCAAAAGTACTAGTTTAAAAAAGAAGAAAAAGCTGGGAAAAAACCCTGTCCAAAGCTTTACAAAACCGGGCTTCATTTTGTTTTCCTTTCCTTTTACCAGGGTACTGAGGGAAGTAAGGTGGATGAGGAAAGAAAGGATGTTTGGCAAACCCAAACAATTAATTCCAGATTAGCACACAAATGTTCAGGCTGAGTAAGCTGCCGTAACTTTTCAACAGGGAACTCCTAAATCCAAGGTCTTAGAAGAATGACCCTACTGTTTAAAAGTCTCTTGCACATTTAAGGCAAAACAACTGACTACTATGATTAAGATTCAACTAAGTTTCCACCAGTTCAATTCCATCAAGAAAATAAAGGTAACTATCCAATAGTAGTGTCTCCCAGCCCTAGAGTGGAAAATAAAGAATTACAATGCTTTGTGCCTACACCATACCCTGAATTACAGGTTTAGCAAATTTAGCCTCCAGAGTAAAGAACACAGTAACATAGCCCACCTGGCATCGAGACCAGGGCTAGAGATCTTAGCAATACCCACTATGTAACATGCAAAACCTGACATCAGAGAAGGAGACAGTGGGCCCTGGCTTTTATTTTCCAGTGTCTGATCCCCTTTCCAGCCTAATCCATCATCCAAGCCAGCAGGCAGTTCTGAGCATTTCTGAAAAAAAGGGGAGCTGAAACCTGTTTGGATATTTATGTGGCTGAAAGACTTCACGACAGAAGTTCACTTCATACCCGCCTGAACCGGCAGAACATCACTCCTAGCCCTGGAGTACGCTCTCAAATGGGAAGAAACCAGTGTGCAGACTGAATGCCACAGAGGTTCTCTGTGATGTCTGCTTGCAAGCATAACTGTACAACCCCGGCCTTTTATTCACTCTCCTCAAAAGAGAGCGTGACATCTTAAAAAATGGTTGATAAGGTACCATGCTGGTTCCTGACAGAAGCCAGGCTTCAGAAGGAGCTGTACTGGTAATCAATCTGGTCCTTCATTCTCAATCTTTTAGCAGACACACATGAAGAGAGTCCAGAAGCTTTGCGCAGATCTTAAGACATCAGGCAGAAGGGAACGCAGGGAAGAAGGAGGATGAAATTCAGGTATCTTTTCACTTTAACCAGATATTACATCTTTCGCCTATGTTCACAGACCTTTGTCTGTCCAGGAACCATTTAAGACAACAGCAAAACGGAGGTAGGTATTCACATCACCTACTTCAAGCAGCTAACCTCAAGGCCTCGGTTAAAAGCCAGCTCTCCCCAGTCAATCAAGAACAGGGCTCCTCATCCAGATGGCTGTTTGGAGGAGAAGGCTCAACCCAGGTACTTCTGCACTGATACTCTATGAGTTTGCCCTCCTCCAGTGACTACAAGGGTCCTAACTGAAGCAATGGAAGTCAGACCCGTGGTGATAGTGGTTAACTTTCAAAAATGCACAGCATCACTTGAGGCCCTTAGCAATGATTCAATTTTTAAGTATTGCTGTTTTCTTCACTTTTTCATACCTTTATTGTGATTAGGAGAGGTAAGAAGGGGAACAAGGCACAATAAAGGTCAAAAAGTAAAAAAAGTACATGTAAATACACAATTCTGTTTTTCACCAACTTTACTAGGCTCTCTTCATAAGCTAAGCAGCTCTTTGAAATTATTTGCTTGAGTTCCAAAGACAGAAATCTGACTTGCCACTAGAAGACAAATACGTGCATACACAACTGTTTAGATCTACCATTAGCCACCGCTATGTACAGACGTGTAAATTTCCTGGAGAAGCAAATGTTGGACAAAAAATAAGAATTACTTGTCATTTAAAGCATTCAGTATTTCATTGCATTAGTTATATTTAAGATGTTAAAAGTAGATGAGCAGACCTGTCAAATTAACCTCCTCATTCTCAACGAATTTTTGATGAGGTCCTAATATGAAGAATCTTAAAAGTGGTGCTCCCAGACTCTGCGTGCATTGCAATTAAAGCACTGGGGGGAAAAAAAAAAACCCTTCATGCTACAGATCTGCCAAAGTCCAAAGGTGAGCCCTTTACTATCTTCTACAGATAGCAACAAATCAGAATCCAAACATCACATCAAACTTAAGTTTACTGTATAAAATACACCTTTTTTTGCAAATTCTTGGGAGTAACAAAAAGGTTTTGGCATGAAGTGTTTTTGTTTTGTTGTTTTGTTTTTTAAGTAATTCTGATACACAAATAGGAAAAAATGCATGACTCATAACAGAACTATGCAGTTTACAGCAAAATGTTTTGAAGAGTAAAATGAAAATAATTAAGTTGGACTGAAACACATACAACTCCATATGTAAGTGTTAGTCATATAAGAACAGAATGAAGAATTTGAAAGACACATACACCATCTGAAGTGGGATATTTCTAAGACAACATTTGGAAAGAGCTATCCCGCTGAACTTCCTATGGTTCACTAGCCAATAAAAAAACCTCCAACCAAACGGCTGTAGTGCTAAAACTAGAGTAGCTACAATCATAACAAAAAAGTGTTTTGACTTTTTAACAGAAGTAGGCAATTACTTTGTTTATTCTGATGTAAACATTTTAGTATGTATACTAATTTATTGTTCCATTTAAATTCACTCAAATTAGAGCATCTTTTCAGTAGAAACACTAAAGATAATTCTTGTTTTAAAGATAAAAATGTTATAAAATTAAATCTTGAAAATATGTAAGGTTACAGAAACCAGTATCATATTAATAAAATTTCTCTCTGGTAACAGGATCTGCAGAAGTAGGTTTTAGATTGTTCCAATAATTCAGCCCATCTTTTTACTAAGAATACACCAATTCAAAAAATGAAAGAAAGATAACATCAATTAAGGTGGGAGGGAGGAAACAGAAGAACATTCTATAGATGGCAACATCTCTAAGTAGTTATTTTTCAAAAAAAGAGGACACAGAAGGATACATACTTCACATTACACTGAATTTCCCGGAGTTGTCAACTACATTAAACAAAGATTACACACTTCTGTCCAAAAAAGCTCTTTCACTTCAGCATTTGATTCCTCCAGGAAGAAGGGAGGGAGAGAAAGGAGGCATGGGGAGAAGAGGGAATTAAGTGTTAACTTACAAGTTATGCTGTCCTTTCCCCCTGGGTAATAATTAAGTATTAAAGTCACAGTCTAGCAAATGCAAAATTTATTTCAACTGTACATAACAGATGTCCTTTTGATATAAAACAAAACACTTGATATATGCAACCACAAACAATATGCATACTGTACAATACAATGCAACATTCAGATATACATCCATTTTGTATTTTCAAAAGGCAGTCACCTAAAGATGGCTTCTCCCATTCACAAATGAAGTGCACAATATATATTCTTTTTTCCATGGTTTACGTCACTATATACACATTACTGTGTTTTGGCAAGATTATGCAAAATACCCAATTAATGTTGGTTGGTTTCAATTTATGGCAAATACTAATTTATGGAAACACTGTGTAAGCCATGTGAAGAGGGGCTGACGATGGCTTGAACCGACCTTCTAATTCAGATTCTCCATCCTTCTAGTGTATTTGTAACTGTACACATATAATTTACAGAATTGCATAAACATAAGGTACTATCATTACCATGACTAAAGTTCCACAAAAATAGAAACACTGAACCTTTGGACTGAATACCACCATTTCCACATTTGTGTTTTTCTTTAAGCGTGTTGCATTAATACTCCTGATCAGTTCACAATAGCTTATGGCCTGTAACACTTAAGACACAGAATGATTTTAAATGTGTGGTGATGTTAATATGAGAGATCCTAATTATGATAATAATTAATGACTTAAATGCTACAATAATTAATGGTGGTAAACTGTCAAAGCTTTGGTGCATAGAAAGTCAATAAAATCTTCGGATCTGGATAACAAAACATTCTGTGTGATAAGGAAAGTTCAAGTGCAACAACTGTATTTCAAACTCATATTTACACTATATAACATGAAACAGACATAAAAGAATTATCATTTATCCAATGCAGAAAACATTATTCAACTAGAACACCACAGCTTAAGAAACAGGAAAAAAAAAAACAATTCATACTTTCCATATATGTTCAAAAAACAAAAACTGACTGAAAGGAAGAGGGGAGTGAAGCGGGTTACAAATGTGCTGTGGAATGGTATGGAGCACACGTACTTCTTTAATTTCTCTAAGCAACACTCCTCCACTTTGAAAAAAGTTCAGCATACACAAGTTCCTGGTCATTACATTAATATATATGCCTAGCAGTAAAATGTACCCCTGAAAACCCTCCTTGGTAAGCACTGCTGCCTTTGTTAGTCACATTGTTGAATGCCAACAACAGCGAGAGAGGATAAAGCAGGTGATCAAACAAGACAGAATGCAAATCTGCAGATGTGAACTGCTTTGAAATAGCTTCTCCACGATGACCAACTTCTGGAATCATGCACGTCTAGCAATTACTAACTTTCTGATCATGTAAACCTGCAGAAAGGTATTGATTATCTTTCAAACAGCGTGATCAAGTTCCCAGGCAGCAGTTAATTGCATCCTGATTATTTTGAACTTGTTCACAGAGTAATACCTGAACACTGGATAACATGCTTACTTGAAAAAGGATAAGGGAACTGCATCTGGAGACCCTGGTGAACATGAGAACTGTTTCTGTCCTTTTATCACGTGCTTTTCCCTAATGCTAACGAAGATTTAGAAAACATGTCATTTTTGTTTTGATGCCAATTATGCTATCCACAAGACAGAACACACACACACTTCACCCCAGCAGTGCCCCAGGTGCAGGTTTGAGACCTTCAGCTGTGCACAGCGTGTCACAGTTCTCTGAAAAGCCAACACGACTGTAGGGGAAGAGCTGAAGCTGAAAACAAACCTGCTCGTGAGAGAAGTTACAAGACACAATAAAACCTGTCATAGACATGCTCCAAACAGCACAACCCAGAAGCCAAGCATTCCATTATTCAGAACTTCAAACAAGCCAATGTGATTGCAGTTGTACCTAGAGTTTCAGATGCTGAACACATGAGCCTCCATCAGGGGAACCATTTTCAACTCGTCTTTTCAAGAAGAATGGTCAATTGAGAGTTGTCAGCTGTGTATTTTAAGAGGCAAGTGAACATCTAGACCCTGCTTTCTGCCACACTACTGCATACAGCAAAGTGACAGTATGACCACAGGTAACATGAGATTATCAAAACACTGCATGTAATGAGCATGGACTGCCGGGTTTTCATGACAACTTTCAGACTGGGGTGGGGCAAGAGCAGTGCGGTCCTTCATATAAACGCTTAAGCAATGAGGAAACGACAGCAGTATAAAACCAGATTTTTTTATGGATTAGCAAATGCTTTTCTGGACAAGTGGGCCAGATACACGAGTACCTGAATGATTTTACAGCTCTTGTACCGCTTATTTTAAAGCTGCATTTTTCTTACTCTACCAGTTTTGTATTTTGTTAGTGATATGTAGAAAATCCAACCATTACAGCTAAAGTATTTCCATATCACTGGCACTTGGCTCACAAACCAGTATGGTTTCAGTAAAAAATATAAAAACGTGCTGTATCCAAAATAAAAAAAAAAAAAAAAAAAAAAAAGGACCTGTTGCTACACTGACCAAGTCAAAAGAAAAAAGATCATTCAGAGCTACAAATTAACGTCAGTTAAAAAAAACCCTCAAGAAATATCATCCTTAACAGGATATACACTTTTTAGAATGACTTCTTTGTATGTGTATTGAATTGGCAATAGAGCCTTCCACCAGGTATAACTGAGTTTCAGAAGCTCCCTCAGAAGTTAAAATACCACATTAAAGAGACAAAGAACAGCAAGAAAACATCTAAGAAAAGCAGGCTGTGATACAACAAGCATTTGTTAAGAAAAAGCTCAGAAGTGCATTAGTTCTGGTGAGAGATATATGAGCAACAGCTCTTACGAGATGTAGACCCCATTCTGTAACTATGGGCTGTCCATATACTGTCATAGTCAGAGTCTTCTGAGAGGTCTGAAGGCTCCAAACGAGAAAGACTACTGCGACGACCCAAGGAGTCTAGACTTGATTGGTCATCATCAGCCAAGACGTGATTATGCATCAGGTCAGTGCCTTGCCATGCTAAGGATGTATGGGTGAAATGAAATGGTGGATGTGGATAGGCAGAGGTGGGATGAGGAGGAGAACGTAAGGAATAGCCACAACCAAACACATGAAATAAAAGCAAAAAGGTGATGGGAAGAGAAGGAAAAGAGAAAATATTGTTAAAAAGGCACCAAAGTTTTTTTTTTTTTCTTTTCTATTTTTTTTCTTTTTTTAGTTTTTTGGGGTTCAGGTATAAATTATACTCATCACATAATAATGTTTGAACTGTTACAATACAACTTTTGAAGTGTTTTTTAAGCTTCTAAGCAGCCTCAGTTGAGAATTTTGAATAACCAAAATCTTGTTTGAAAGTAGATTTTTTTTGGAAGAGGGAGTTAGGTTCAAGTACGGAGTCAGTTCTGGTCTGGGGGGATTTGACTGGGGACAGAGCAATAAACACAGTAAGCTGGAATGATCCAGTGCTGACGTGAAAAGCAACAGCCCCTTCCCCATCACACAACTGCACCTCCATCCTTTCCCTCCGTTGCAATGACACAGTCATTTGTACAGCTGCTTGCTGAGCCAGGTCAGGGAACTGTTTCAGACAAAAACCAACCCTACAAAAGATTCTTTTTCAAGCAGGTAATTTCCCCACCAGCTCACAACACAGCCACAGAAGTGCTTGTGTCACCACTGTGAAGAGGATAATGCAGAGGAAAAAGCAAAGGTTCTCATGCAGAGCAGGGCTGCTGACTTTCTAAATCAGTAGCAACATGTTGCACTCATTCAAGGGGACCCTCAAACTATAGCTTTTCTGTGTCTGTACCCCTTGTTATTTGTTTAACCATGTAGTAAATTAACTCACAGAAAAACAGGGCCAAGAGGTTAACAGTAACATAGCCTGGTCCATTCTGACCCTTCACACATCTCTTCCTACACGCCTCTGTCTCAGTCTGTCTTCTCCATTAAATACTTTAAGATATCCAGGGTAGTTCGTCAAACATAGCTAAGGGTTTTTTTGGGTTTTTTTTGGAGGCCTGGCAATATCCAAGGACTGAAACCATGGAAGTGGCCGTGCTATAAGCCACCATACACATGATACTGCAAGAGATTTTAAGCTCTCATTGGGAGCAGAAACGCAAAATAAACTCAGTATTTAAGAAGCAGGAGAAAGTGAAACTCTGCTCTTCTATTTGCATCTGTCTCCCCAAATTAAACCCCACATCTTCCCCACTGAACAGAAAAAAGTCGCTCTGGTTCCTCTAATGCCACTCCCTGCCAGTCTGCACTGGTGCCAGGGCTCTGCTGAAATCTCATCGCCAAAAGCAGCACCCCTCGGACTTTTAGGTGCAGGCAGGAGAACTGCCAAAGGAGTGCTGCGAGGGACGGGCAGAATATTAACATGAAGCAACTCTTTCACTCTATTCTTCTATACTGACTACTGCTCCCACAGAAGCAACTCCAGCATGATTGTGGATTTTTCCCCATTTCCAATTCCAGTCTACAGATGGATCTTCTGAAACCTAAAGTCTGAAACAACAACACTGTTCTTTCCAAACAAATTATTTCTTGCTGCAAGTAAGAGCAACTAAAAGCTGCTGACTTCTGATGTATGCAATGATACCCACAGCACTATGTATATTTCTTAAATATACATAGACAGGAAAAACATAGGCAAAAAAAAAAAAAAAAAAAAAAATCACATCCATTTTATATCTGCACACACAAACTACTGTGCAAGTGCAAATGTTTCCCTAACCATTTCTTCTTACATTGTCCTGGGAAATAATCAACAGATCAGTTGAGACATTTAAACAGCCATCATCTCATTTAATTTTGTTTGGAACAACAGTATATCTTCAGAATTTTGAACACGTTCATTTCCTTTTATCCAATTAAACACACTATTGTTGTGACTGTAGGGCTAGAAAATAGATTAATATTAATAAAAATAATGTAATAGTAGCTAGTTTATGAAATTGAGAATTTTATCACCTTGGAGACTTACAGTTCATCAAGACAGAAAAATTAAAATGAAGGTTTTTGCTGTTACTTTGGAAGTTTCTACAGTCTAATACAAGGGCCATATTCCCATTTTAAAGTATACACCAATACCGAGTAGCTGGATTTTTTCAAGGTGATAGTAGTAAATGAACATGTATTAGGAAAATCCATGAACTAAGTTTGCAGCTGCATTTTGCGACTTCTCAGCTGTCACCATAAAGTGCTTTTCCTTGGAAGCAAAACAGGCCCAGAGCACCGTGGTTAGCAGTAACAGTGGTTAATACCATAAATTTAAGCGGCTTTAGTGAGCAAGGAGTAAGTTATAATGTCCACTCTTCTAGTTCCTGACAAAAGCAAAACCAGACAAGTACTTCAAGATCATTATACTGTGTTCCAATGATCCCTGAATTAAACTGGTATTCAACAGTGTAAAAACTGTGGAAACTGGAACAAACACAACAGCATTTTCTCCTTCCTTGTGTAAATGGAACACATGCTGGTGGACTCCCCTGCTTTGCGCAATGTTTTACTTACAATACAGAGGAACTCCACATGGCAACCTTGATTTGGATTAAATGAAGTAGGACCCCAGAGGCACTTTACAGGTTTTCAGTAAGCTAGGTATTGATCCGAGAAACTAAAAATGGCTTTAAGCAACACACAGATCTGAGAACAATTTCTCCTGAAATTATGAGATAGGATTAAAATTTGTAATTAATGCTAAAAAGAACTAGTGGCAATAGAAGAGAAAAAATTTTTACAGGTCCAAGTTATTTTTCTATAGCGGAAGTCTTTGTTGAAAAGAACAAGACAAAAATATGCTTCTCCAGAATTATAACTTGTTCTTTATTCCTCCTCACTACTTACCAGCTTCTTGCAATCTATCAAAAAGCATAATGATCAACTGTCATAATCAGTTCAGATACCTCTCATTCACTGGTGAACATTTTGTGCAATTTTAAACCATGACAAGTAGTCACTTTTGGTGGGTTTTTTGTATGGTTGGTTGTTGGTTTTTTTCAATACTGAAAGAATTACAGTCTCTAACCGTGGACCTGGGCGCCCAGTACTTCAACACTCAGCACCGATACTAAGCCAGAAACAGGTTATTATTTCTTCCAGGTCCAGCTTGATACTTGCAAAGGCCTGAGAACATATACCTCTGGTTTTTTGCAAACTATCTAATTTGTGGTTTAGTTAGCCATTTCAGTACTTTCTAACTTACTTGAATTTAGTGTTTGACGTGTTTTGGCACTTGTGCAATATGCTTCAATGACTTTAAGAATTTGAGCATCTTCTTCTAAAGCAGCTGTACCTAGAATCAATGGGAAAAATAGAATTTTAAAAATAGTTATGTTTCTTAATACAGAAAAGCTTTTGTAAATCACTACATTTCAGTTGAGACCAAAGTTCAGCCTAGTCAACCCTTTAAAATTCTCTTAATCATCCCATTTTAAAAATCAAACTTCAACGAGCAAAAGTAATAGTTTAAAAAGACAAAATACTGTTTTTGAAATGCTTGGGGAAAAAAACAAGTCAGAGTAATTACCCGCACACCCAAGAAATTTTCTGAGCATCTGAAGTTTCACAGAACATGTTTTGAAGTGTTATCACTCTCGTTCTAAACCACGCAGCAATTAAACAGAAAAAAAACTGTACACCCCACTTACTATAGACATATTTCATCATTTAATCAAAGAAATCAAGGAACAGAATATTAGTTCACAGAAAAACTTTTGAGTTTTGTATATACCAGATTTACCACTTTTAACAGCACATTACTGAAGATTAAACTCAGAATTAACATCATAATAAACACATCACTACAATTTCAGTCCAGTGTACAGTAGGAAAGATGTCACTATCACCTAAGTACATCTGAGAAAAGTGGAGCAATTAAACTTCTCAGACTTTAAAATAGAAACAGCACTACAGAAAAGAAAAACACTTAACTATTCAAGCTTCACATGGCAAAATTTTCTTAAATGTAGAGCTCCACAGCAAATCTTCTTGAGGAATTCAGTAAAAATGCTGTCAAATTGTTCACTCGCGGAGTGAAATTCCAATCAAACCGAAATCTAGAGGTACCACTACCATTAGTCTATGTAGAACCAGAAGTCTCTATGCCGGGCAAGACAATTTGTTGTTTTAAACTTTTTTTTTCCTGTTTTCCTCCCTACAAAACTTGAGGAAAAAAAACCAGTCTTGACCATTTTCTGCTGCATGAACCTGAACTGCCTTCAGCATCAAAATGTAGTAGTATTCTCTCTCATCAATACACCTTACTAGGTTTTGTAATTTATTGTCACCAGAACAAAGCCAAATGTCCAAGCATTTGACAGGATCAGCTGACAAGCTATGAGTTAAAGAAATTCTCTTGACCCAATATAGTTTCCCCACACCTTAAGAGACACAGGTACTCCACAGTACAGGTTATTTCTCTTTCAAGACAGAAAAAATAATTGCATTTTGTTGTGGTTAGAATGCAGCATTATATTATTACAGTAGCAGTATTACAAATATTTCACTTCTGAAATGAGCATTGTGTAGACACCCAGTTGAAATACCTTACTTATTTTGGTTTATCTGTTATCATCCTAATTTGACATAGCAGTTCTCAAAACACAGGCCATAAATCCCTGGGATTCCAGAGAATATAAGTAATAAAACCCCAACTTCTTTATAAATAAGCTTTAAGTTTGCTAGAAGTTCCTCAGTGGAAAACCTTTACAGCTCCACAAGCTGGAAAAGGTTGAAGGAGCACTAACATAACAGAAGTTTCTAATTACTGACACAAGGAGGGGAAACAGATGAAAATCAAGAATCAGTAAGCATTTCTGTAAGTAACTGACTTAAACCCACCAAAAACGCATTTTATTGAAAGTTAGCTCCTACATACGAAATACTGAAAGGTGCTAATTTCATCAGGAGTAAAATAATGTATTTGTAAGCTATAGAGTCACTCCCTTTCCCAAAATGGAACTCACCTCCTCTCACTAAGTGCTCTTTAATAATTTCTAAATCTACAAGTTGACAGCTTTACCACTGTCATTACAACTACTGAAACTCCATTCTCCAACATCTGAAATGATATTGTATTGCAATACTTTAATTTTCCTAAACAGATACCTTCCTGTAAGGAGATAAAAGCTCCTGAACTAAAACATCCACTTGCACATCCATGAACACCGGACTGTTTTATTCACTACCTTAACCTTTGCCATATGAAATTCACATCACACTGAGAAGGACCTCTGACAAACCAACAGTGCCCGCAGGAAAAATCTTTTTCTCTCCAACCTTTCACAAGCCAGTAAGAGACAATGTTCACGATAACACACTTCATGCATTGAATGCTCAAGGCATTGTCTCTAGCTTGAAAAGCCCACTAGCAAAGGAGAGACACAGAGAAGCAAAAGCTGCAGTAAAAGAATTTGGTCTTCACAGTAAATACCCTGTCTTTTATTGATACAAGTAATTGGACTATTCACACAAATTTGTAAGGAAGAATTAGAGTGACGCTGACAACTAAATGAATACTGTGTTTGCTTGACAACATTAACGTTCCCTCCACCCCAAATTACCCCATCATCCAGATTTTGACACTTCTGTTTTTCTATACATTCATCAGTCTCTCTTAGTTCAGTGCTATTCAGACTTCAAGCAGTCCAAAGCTCTGCAATTTATCCAGACACAGACACTAGCAAATGACCTTGTTTCTAGAAGATCAGAGCAGACTGTTGGATCTTACAAAGACTGAACTCGTCTTCAAACCAGCAACAACACCCAGCTTTCCAACACCCAGATCAGCAGAAGCTCCTACCAGGACTGATTTAAGAACCTAGCTACTAAATAGTATGCAGAAGTGGGATAGTACCTTCAAATTGCTGTTTACAGTATTAAAAGACAGGTTTACCTTACTGAACTTTACACGGCTCTGTAGTCATCCTCACTTCCCTCTCTAGCGAACAGATCGCAACAGGCACTTCACAAGCATACATCCACTGTAGTCAATAGTAAAACTCTAGAAAGCAACTAATCCCATCATGAAATAAACTCTGAGCAGCCTGATCTATTTAAAGATGTCACTACTCACTGCAGGGGGCTTGGGCTAGATGACCTCTAAAGGTCCTTTCCAACCCAAAGCATTCTACGATTCTGTGACAGGCACCTAAGATGAATAAAACAAATAGTCCTCTAGAGATACCTACTCCCTCTCCCCTGACAGGAGAGAGGACACCAGACAACTTGCTTACACTGTACATCCAACTTTCACAGAATTTACACTGACGTTAACTCTAGCCTTTGTATTATGCAGACATATGTTCAAGTCTCTTACTTTTTCTCAGTGCAAACTCTTCATCTGATGGCTTCCGTTCTGGCTTGCGTTTGGGAAGCAGCTTTTTCATGGTTTTAGGGCTTTTACTGAGATCCTGTGCAGGGGAAAAAAATAAGACGAGTAACAGTTCTTCAAAAGTTTAATTTCTAAGATGTAACAGGAGTTACTAACTAAAAATCTTTTAACAGCACCATAATTCAGTTTACTAATACATTCTGACAGATCCAATTTGCCTGAGCTGGCTGATTTCCTCTCTACCCTTCCTCCAACTATACACAAAGTCAGGTATTTTATCTGTTCTATTAACAGAAATATACAGAAAAGTTGCTGCAAAAGCATGCAGGCTGTTTGGGAGCTAGAGCAAAGGGAAGAGGCAAGCATACGTTAAGACAGGTTTTTTTCTTTAACTTTTGAAGAGACAACTCATTTCACTTGTCTACTTCGAAGCAAGTGAAAAAGGTCGTAACAAGGAAGCTTGGCAGGTAGTATATTCTTCAAAGCCAGAGTTTGTAAATGTTTAGGTCTGTTCTTACAAAGCTCTACAGCAAAAAAAAATACAGCAACAAATACAGCATTTCTGCTCAACATGTGGTCATGCTAATTTACAGGAACAAGGCTAGGTTACAGGAACAAAAGGAATATACTGGTCTACCCCTTACCTTAAGGATACAAGACACCCTCTATAAAAATACAGAACAAAAAAGTAAAAAGATGAATGAGCAGGACAGACCAAAGATGATGAAGATAGGTTTTGAAAATCACTGTATGCTAAACACTGTAAAGATGACTGAAATTTTACCGCACTTGAGAATTTAGTGCCCTACACATGAAAGGAATTTAACTTAAATTACAACATGAGTATATAATACAGCCAAACTGAAAAACCTCTTGTAGCAACTAAGCCTAAATACTAACCTTCCAATCGCAGACCACCTATCACTTTTTCCCTATTGTTTAGGGGATTTACAACAGAAAAGCTAAAAAGTCAAACACACAGCCACCACAAAAAACCTCCACAGTCAGGCCACACTGGGGCACAGTGTTTAGGCTACAGTTTCCAAGAAAATGCAATTTATATGACTGCAAAATAAAATGTTTCTGTCAACATCTCATGCTCGTAGAATGAAATGCTGTCAGGCATAACTGCATGATTCTTTCTGCGCCCTGTTGCTTCACACTAAATTAGTATCATGAGAATGCATGACAAAGACACTGAAACAGGAGATACCATCAAGCCACAGAGCATCCAATATTCTCCTCCCTACATACACACAGACTTCTAACTTAAATCTAACATTGTTACTATTTGCAAAACCACACAAAATGTAGTGGCAGGACCAAATTAACCTACCAACACCATCTTTTTGTAGTCACACCCACCACATTTTATTTCTCTTAGATTCCTGTTTCATACCATGCACTAATTAAAAACATACAACAGCATCTTAAACATTTTTTTTGTGCTAATAGTAATATTAGCCATCAGTTTCTTTTGAGTACAAAACATTACATATACTTTGACAGTAACCATTTTTTTAAAATAAATACACTATTGTTACCTAGTAAGAGTGGTAAATACAGAGGAACAAGAATCAGTTGTACCACCACAGCTGTTTAGAATGATTTGATACAGCACTGTGAAGCACCATAGGGTCCCTTATCCTATATATTTTGCAGCGTGCTTAGCAAATAATTTACTTTGCAATAAGCTTGGATGATCAACATAAATGAACTGCTAGTTAAAAAAATTTTAAAATCTTCTTTATTAAATGGATAAAGAGTGGAACTAAGTGGAAGCACTTGGAGGAGGCGGAGGAAGCCTCTCCTAACAAGCCTTAGTGTTTTCTGAGCTGCAAGACTAAATCCCTGTTCAAAATAAACAGCTTTCACTAGTCCATTACCCTTGATGCAGCATCGGCTGTTAAATCATCTTTATATAAAAACATGCACAAAACTGTAAAATGGTGGTGTGTCAAAAAAAAGTTACACTTCCCCTTGTAGGCCTGCTACACAGTCACATTTCTTGGCTGCCACATCTCACCTCTTTATAACAAAGAGCTGCTGAAGGCCGTAACGGAGGTGCAGGCCGTAAGCAGCTCAGACTCCAAGGCTTGGGGGTTTTCGGAGGTTCCAGAGGCCCCCAGTTTATCGTGGTATGTGGAGTGCCATGATGTGACGGATGAGGGAGAGTGTGGTACGCAGGAGTCAGTGGTATTGGCTTGCTGTCTGAATGCTTGCTGGAGGGTGTTACTGGATGGGAAGGAAGCTGTCAAAGACACAAAGGTGATGGGAAGGGAAAGAAAGCATATTATCATTATAAAGACATATCATCATCAAGGTTTGGTGAAATCATCTCACTCGTTATCCAGTGCTTCTGCTTATTACAGCTGGCCCCTGAAAATTTTACACTTCATTATTATTTCGAACAACGGAGCTTAAAGGAATTGTTTTTGTCTACCACAGAGCACGCACTAAGAACAAGCAGCCACATGCAGCACTGCTCCCACTTCTCTCGCCTCTAAGGACAGAGCTAAATTTAGGATCCATTCACATCCAACAACTCAAACGCAGAACCCAAAAGAAAGTACTTAGGGAAACTGTTTCTCCACAGCCTGACAAGTACATCACCACACCAATTAAAACCTATTATTCTAAGGATACTTAAAAGATGATGATACATTACCTGGCCAAAATAGACAAAGCAATGATAATGATTTTTCTTCTACCCTGTTAAACTATAACACCAAGATCTAAGCATTTTATTCCTTGTTCACACAATTAAAAACAGAACGGTCTTTTGACCCATTAAACTACAGTCATAACATTCAGTTCTTGTTATTAATGGCTAAAAAAATGCTTTACTTCGTGGTATGTTTGTCATGTAGCCTAATTCTGCATACCCTGCTCACTCAGGGTGAAGCTCGCTCTTACCGTGTGAGACGGCACAGAGTGAGGTTTAATGGTGGGATTCCCAACAGTTGTGACTTTGGTTTGCTTCTGCAGGTGATCCACCCATTCATGCAAATCTTGCTGGTTGTTACAAGACACTAGTATCCTTTCAATCATATTTCCTAGGTGACAGAAAACGTAGGAAACCACACAAGAACAACTTAGACCATCTGACATCATTATAAAGACACTCATTTCCTAAAACATTATATCCCCCAAGTACTAAGAAAAACTTTAACCCGTATTTTCTATACAACAGCATCTCACTTTTCCAGGTTGTAACAGACATTTCCTCCATGTATTCGTTCTTGTGACAAGCATAGGAGTTCTGCTTTTTTCCCCACCTCTAACAATTAAACATAACCTTTAATGACAAGAAACAGATGTAGGAGACAGGCTCATCTAGTAGCCTTATGCTTCTCCATCCTCCCCAGGAAAGCCTCATATAGTCTAAAATGTCATTCTTGAGTCCATAAACTACAATATAGGAAACGTTATAAAATACAGTTGCCAATCTTCTTTTAGAAAAAGGCATAAAGTTGGTCTGAATCTAAAAGCTGAGGCAAAAGTCACTTGGGAAACCAGCAGGAAGATTAACCAAAGATTACTTTCATTTCTGCAGTTAACTCCATTTTAACCCTCACATTCTTCACCTGAGGTCAGCTTCATAACTATTATCTCAGAAGAACGCACACTATCAACAGCTTTTCCCCTCTGCCTCGCAGCACTGATGTACGATACTGCCTGCCACTTGAGAGGGTCAAAATTACTCTACTTAAATGCAACCTGCTTGGCAGCAGAACTGATCCAGGAAATGAATGAAAGTTATGAAACTCCACCATGTGGACCCTGCTCCCTCTGCCCTTCAAACCCTCCAAGGAAATAAGGCACACGCTGAAACAACAGACTTCACAGGCATAAATTACCCAAAGCACGCACAACAACTATCATTAGCAGAGACACTAAAGGTCTCTCAGAAAAGAGGTGGACCATTTCTAGAAGACAGCTCTTGCTTAGAGCTCTTCTAGAGTGTGTGGAATTTCTTTTCTTCCAGTGAGCAGCATACTTGGAACTGCTTCATTAAAAAGGACCTTCTCCAAGGCCACTGACTCCATTCATTAAAATATAGAAATGTGGGAATGAATCCCATGCAAAGACAGTTTGTTAACTGCTTAAGACAAGCAGTAAAAAGCAGCTTTAAGGTGAGGCTCTGGGTAGCTGCCTTACAAAATTTGTATAATCACAGGATGGTTGAGGCTGGAAGGAACCTCTGTAAATCATCTACCCCCCAACCTTGCTCCCGCACAGACACCTAGATGTGGCTGCCCAGGACCGTGGCCAGGCAGCTTTGGAGTATCTCCAAGGATGGAGATCTCTCCAGGCAACCTGTGCCAGTGCTTGGTCACCCTCACAACGAAAAAGTTTTTCCTTCTGTTCAGACAGAATATTTGACTTTTGAAATACCATTTCCTGGAGTAAATAATAAACAAAAATATTTACGGTCAATACCTGATATTTCAAATGCATTTTTATGGTTTTCACTGTCTTCTAGCTTTGTGATAGTCATTCCTGTCATTGGCAGTTTTCCCTTAAAAAAAAAAAAACAAATAAACAATCAGTAACATCAAAGTTAAATCATTACCAAGAATATCAGAATATATAAACTTCAAGCTCTGAACATACACAGTAAACTGACAAGCACATACACACTGATGTGTTTGAAAACATTTAAAAATGCACAGAAACACCTCACAATGGAAGTTTTTAATATGCCCAACTTCTGCAAATGACACCTCTGACTTTAATGAGTCTATTTGATACCTGTGTAGGCTATCAAATCTATACAAATGTCACAGTGGTCATTCATCATAACCTCAGTTTCTTGGAACTGAGACCTTCAGGGTCACCCATATTACATGATTAGATGCTATGGTGACTCATCTTTAAGCACATTTATTTGCAAACTGTTTGGTTAGTTCTCAAAATAAGGTTTCTGGTACATGTAGATTTAGAAATTAAGATTTCACTAAACAAACACATCAACTATTTACTGAAGATTAATGTCTCTAATAACCCCACTACTAAATTCACTCACAGAAAATTTTTGGGAAATAAAACAATAGCAGTAAACACACTTTTAAATTTGTAAAGCTTCAGAAGAACACAATTTTGCAGAAGATAACCTCTCATTTTAAACCCAGTGAAGCTGGGGAAAAAAAGTCAGTTTAGGATAACTTTCTGACCCTTTAGAAACACAGAAGAATAGGTAAGATTGCACATTGTCAGGATGAAAGGGTTTTCCAAAAACGCAACTTTATTATTAAAGTACTTTAAGAGAGTATTCTCCTGCACAGAAACACTATTCAGCACATGCTGGCAGAATTGCAAATACTGTGCACTGTGGAAGTTTGGCTTCAACGGAGCGGAAAAAAAAAAAAACTCCACAGCTTTTTTTCCCCCCCTTTTTCTTTCCTAATGACTACAGAATGGACAAAAGTTTCATAGAAGCTTGGAAACTAAAAATCACTTGATAGTCTGTATGCACAGAACATGCTCAAGTAGAAGATGCCAAAGACAAAGGAAGACGTTTTTTGCAACAGCTTCCCTACTGCAAGAAGCATGGTAGCGGCATGCACTACAATGCAGCCCAAAATTCTCTCTTCTGTTTTTCCGCTTTTGATGGTTCATGAATAGCACAGCACACAGCCACAATGAAAGAGAGGTACAAGAACTGCTGACATAAGTGAAGAGGGAGTATAAGGATACACCAAGCAAAAGGCTGGTGACAGAACAAAGCTCACCTGAGCTACATGCAGAGAAAAAGTACTAAGTCAGCAAAACACAGAGAAAACGGAACTGAACTCATGAATCATTTCTGTTGCCTTCCTTTCAACAAAATTGTGAAGCCATCTTGTAAAGCATGGTTTGTGCCCCTTGTGACTTCAGTTTACCACTGTTAAAAGTTCTCCCAATTAGCTCATGCGGCAGGTATCAGCACTATCAACCAGAACACGTGAAGCCTCCTGATAACTGGAACATTCAGCAACACAGGGAGGGTATAGTGTAGGACGTTGCTTCCACTGGCATCGTTTCCCTAGGAATGACTGAGGGAGCTGCATCATCTTCTGTCTGTATCTATCCCAATTCTGAGACAAGAACCTCAGAAGAAAAGTCCAGGTGGCCCATGTTACACAATCCAGACAGACACAAACAGTGATGAAGTAATTTTGCCTTGTGGTGAATATGCAGTCATTAACATTTGAGAAGTTCTCAGTGTTGGGAAAAATCACAAGAGCTTATGAGGAAATCAGAAGTTTTGCATTCAACAGAGTTGGGCAGCAAACACTAAGAAAAGGTTGTGGCCATACTGAGCAGAAGCTGAAGACAAATGCACAGAAAATTGTTTATTTCCTGAACAATGCTGTGCACCCAAGCGACAAGGTGGGAGAGAGGAGGCAGAAATCTAAGTGATGTACAATAGCAGAGCAAAATTAAGCCTGACAGATTCATTGTTTAATTTCATATTGTTTGTTAACACACTAATTCTCCAGTCAGTTGCCTTTGTAAAAAGTACACAAGAATCTTCCTTCATCAGGAATTCTGGACATGACACTGGAGATACAGCGCTCACCCTTCTAGTATCTTTTTTACACCCATGTTGGGATAAAGGACCAGCCAAAAATTCTGAAAACAAGCACAACGCTAAGAGAAACCTGATTGTGCATTTCAACCACCCAATGCAAGTCTCAGACAGAACCAGCTAATGATAGGCAAGGTATGAATCCAGATATGCATTCTGGAATTTAACTGCTCTTTGAAGAGTCACACAGTCTGTGACTGCATGTAGCAAACCACACAGGAACCCTGAATGACCACACTTCAGCATTCCTTCATGGCAGACAAACCACCGATCAGGAGAAAGGAACAAACTGCTCAAGAGCCTGATTTACAGATGTACTTACGGCAGGTGAAATCTCTGGCTCCTTTTAGAACTTTTGGTGTTTTACTGTGATGTCTGGAAACCACATGATAATACTTGATGAACATTTATAAAGATTTCAGAAACTCTTTGCCTGTGCATTTGCTTTAACTTCACCTGTCAAGGGGGTCTTTGAAACTACACACCCAGAATGCAGGTGCTTCTGCAAAACATGTCCTACAGGTAGAGGGAAGCCAACCCAGTCAGCACCGATCCTCCTGCATTATAGCAGAGTTGCTCTGCGTCTGCAGTGGGGAAAGAGGCAAGAAGTACTGAGCTGAGAAACTTGCTAGAGAACTCGAAGACCATGTCTACCAGCAGCAAGTAGAAAATTTGTGGAGTGAAACACCTGGCACTAAGGACCTGAAGGCCACGTTGCATGCATTTCAGGTGGTGTTATGCTGGGCTAGCTCTAGGCTGGGGCCATGGACTGAATGGCAGTCCATGCAGTTGTAGTAGATCCAGTAGCTGTAGTAGATCAAGTACACTTCCGGAGCACGCCTTCCAGTTCCGCTTCATCCAGAGCGAATCCACTCTGTGAGCCCTGAGACTACTTCTATGCTGTGACTCAAGTACCAGTACACATGGAAAACCAGCAGATTTACTTCAAAAGCACTCTGCTGATTCACAGATAAAACAGTAAAGCAGACACACCTAAAGAAACGGGTGGCAGCACAGCCTAACTCACACCGATGCAAGCCTAGGAGTGCTGTGTAATTTGGTAAGACTCCAGCAGCAGTCGGAAAAGCACTGACAAACAAACCTGCCTGCACAGCAGCATTGTCCTCCTACGCAGATCTGAAAAGCTACCGATACTTCCTCTCATTAGCTACCAATGAGGTAAAAAAACCTTGCTGATAGTCACAGCTACAAAAAGACATGCCCAGGCTTCTAGCCCAGAATTTTATAAAACAGATGACCAGTTCTTATTGCAGAAATTACCTTCTATCTTTAAAAATGCAAAAGCTTAATAATCCTTCCAAGTTTTCTATGAAATACCTTTTAGAAGAAAGTCACCCCCCCAACACATTTATAAACATACGTACATGTATTACTTTACCTGATAGATAAACCCACTCATTCTTGGGCTGGCAGACAACATTAGCAAAATGTTAGGGAAGAGAAGAAGGTACCTTTCATTCTTCTCCTTATCAAAAAAAGAAAATGAAAAAGTAAATACAACATCACAAGCTCCTTCCCCACTTTTTCGGTTTTATATTGCTGAAAACTACCATCAATGTTACAACTCCATAACTACTCCACAAATATTTGCTCCTGGCAAAATTAACTCTCCAAAGAATTTAAAAAAAAACCAAAAACCTCAGAATTATTTCATTTTCTGTTTGAAAAGTGCTAGTATCACATGCCTATACTTCTTCCTGGAGAATACAGCCTAATATTTTAAACCAGAAATTTTTCAGTCTTGGTGAAACACTGACCTTGTTTAATTTGATAACAACTGTTTTACCAATTTGAACAAAAGCAAAAATACACATTGGATATATTTCTTAATATAATTCAGATGGATGCTGTTACAGTAACGTCAAGGCCATGGTCTCTCAAACTGGAGAGGTAAGATTCTTGCATGATGTTGGATTATGTCCCAAAGTAGAAAAAGAAGATAAAAGTAATAATGCTTATATTTGCAACAAAAACACTCATTACTTTGTTCTGGTTTTGATTTGCTAGTTTCGCTTATGAAGCTGCCTTTTGTTTGGGGGTATTTTTGCAGAAGGAGGAGAAGGTTTACTCTTTATCTACTGCTATAGACAAACAATGAAAAAGAGAAGCATTAAGGTATAATGTTTTAATTTTAATGACTACCCAAGTATATCCACTGACAAAGCCACCATCTCAATTCCATGCATTCTGCAAAATAATACAAGTCCTTACCAAGTTTTAATGTTTCTGTTTTTCAGTAAACCTTTATAAATGTAGATATAATTTTTAAAAAGACAAAACTAAAAACAATTGCTTTTGCTCAAATGAAGCTGTTCTATATCTAGTAAAAAAAACTAATTCTATACAGAAACTTCTTACAGCCCATTACATTTGACATTTTAGCTCATGCTGAGGGGGGTGGTGGGGTGGTGTGTCATTTTATGACTACAAGAGAAGACGTGATTGCAAAAGATGCACTATCAGCTCTACTGAATCTTACTTATTTTAACACCTAAGAAAATATCTGAGAGAAAAATATCAGGTGACGAATTCTGAATTACTCATCTGCATAAACACTTTTCTCTTTCTTCATATTTACGGACATCTTTATTCTAAGGCAGGAAACTGACTGAATGAGGTTGCAATTCAAAAGCCCCCACCAAGTTCAAATCTTCAGTGATTATACAGGGGAAAAAATCAGTAAAAACATGTCAGTAATCTGTGCAATATTTCCTTTCTGTTCGTACTTGCTTTTAAGATTATTTTAACATTATTTCTGGTAGCACAACCTTTTCTTTGTGTGCTTTGTTTGTTTTTTTAAAAAATCATCCAGGACTTTGCAGCGTCACCTTTGACTGTCTAACATCTCTTCTTATACTATTTCTCCAAACTACTTGGTTCTGAAGCTTGTATTTCAAAATTCACTACTTGGGCAAAATGCCCAAAACAGCGAGGAAAGAGTGCCTCAAGCATCTTAGAATACAAAACTTGGAAATTTGTTATTTAAAACACGTCGTAATAACTGCTATGCAAAATGATCCAGTAATATAACTACATACAGAAAATCCTGTTTAATTATGCAATTTAAAAATAGTCCTGCAAAATCATCTTACAACGTTTATATCTGCTATACTTGGTTACGTTTCAGTGAATCTTACAGATGAGACCATCCATCTTCAAGGAAATTTATTTCACATTTTGTAATAAAAGCCTTGAATCAACACAAAAAGGTTTTAGTCTAGATTGGTATCTCTGAAACATTCTGTTTATTTCTGCTGCATAATGATTATAATTAATTTTATTTAAAATGGAAAGAAATGCCAACACTACAGATGAGAAGAGCATTACCTCACTTCCAGCACACTGAATCATGACCTGGGACATGTAAATCACATTGCCAAGTGTTTTAATATCCTCTCCCTCCCAACAACGAATCGCTTCTGTCAGTATTTGTAGTTCAAGTTCTTTCCGTTTCCGTACTTCTTGACATTGTGCCTAACAAAGACAGGGAAAAATACCATCTCTATCAACTCTTGTCAATTTGGAGCGGGTTAAAAGTAGAAATACCAGTACAGTTGTATTTACTGTTGTTGCTTGTAGTACAGAGGACAGCACCTAACTTGAAGCATTTTAATTTAGATGACTATTACAAATATTTCTTACAAAACTAGTTTTGCTAACTCCAATATTATTACTTTTCCTTTCAACACACTTACTTCAATTACTATTCCAAATTCATAGTCATAGCTCTATTTCTCAAATTTCTACTTCCTTTACATTTTAAATTTTTGTACTTCCAACCAAAAACAGCTAGGCTCAGCAGAAAAGAATAATACAGCTGTCACGAATACAAACAACTATACAACAAAGTGTCAGTAAAAAGAACCACGCCAACTGTGCATACTCTGAGTCTGTATAACCTCGTGCTCCTACTTTTATTCAATGTCTCCAACCTGCTCTACTAGCTGTACTCCCATTCATTTGGATTTTTCTCAGCAAGAATTGTTTCCTCTTGTTTGTAAAGCAGCCAACAGAATGGAATCCCCAAAACTCTTCTGAAGACAGATAACACTAATTTCTGCTTCAAAAAAGTAAAAAATAGACAATGGCAGGTTACCACCAGCACACACTCCTAACAGGAAACACGAAACATTAAGTTTATTGTAAAAGAGAGTGTGTTTAATATATGCCTATTGCAGCTGACTTTCATATTTTTTAAAGACAGTAACAGACAGCTCATCTGTTCAAACCAGGCTTCCTAGTCCAATTATTACTAGAAGTTTCGTATCTTCTGAACATCCCTAGCACTCTGCCCTTCCATCCTCTCCCCCATCTTCAACACCATTCCCCTAGAAGGAATGCACTTCAGAAAAACCTCAGAAGATACACTCCACCGTTGTAAAGAAGCCCTTCCTCAGGACTCTAGTTATGCCAGCACTAGTAGAAAGCAAGAAAGGGCAGATCAAGAGGTGCAGAACACTTGCGTGGCTCTTACATCAACAGTTTATTTGCTGTAACTCCTCAGCAAATTACTATCCTTAGCTCTGCCCACAAACTGCATCAATTTCCAGGCTTTCAAAAATTTCTTACACAAACATTTACACAAAAGCTTCACTTTTTTGAAGCAATAGAGGGGGATGAAATTAGTAAATATCCTACTTAAAATATATCATCTATTTTTTGTCACTCTTACAGAAAGATTTTTGAAGGCAGTCATGGATTTCTGAATATCTGGACGATCCGGGTGATAATCCTAAAAACACAGAAGACATACAATGAAAACTTTAGTTCTAAAAAAATTAACACAAAACTTTCAGAGGCTTAACTAAAAACAAATAAACAATTGTGTAAAATAGAAGTTGTAGACCTATCTGCTCTCTTTTCACAGCGTCCTTATTCTTATATCAAACACCGGTGGCTTGTAGTAGAAATGAAGAGTCACTTACAACATTCCTACTTATGCTTAAAATAGAGCCAAGGAAGTTTTATAAGACCTAGTGGACAAGAGATTCTGAAATCCTAATAGGAAAGTGTTTATTGGGAAGAATTTTATTTGGCACGTTAGCTTTGTCACAAACTACATTCCTTACAGACTAGTATGTTCCGCTGTCACTGACTGACAAACCAAATTGTGTGACAAGACAAAGACCCACACTCTTTTCTATTTCTCTCCCTTCTCCACTCTCCAAAAACTTAACCTATAAAAGACAACAGTGGAAACAGTAGCTCCTCAAACACATTCCCATATTTGAAAGATCATTTCTAGGCAGTTCAGTAGAAGTCAAAGAGATTATTTTGGTGATGTGTTTGACATGCTGAGGTCCCAAGACGAGAAGCAGCACTCCTTCTACAAGATAAAGTAGCCTCAAGTAGTGCGCAGGAGACACATTCAATGTCAAGTCAACCAAAGACCCTGCAAGACTGCTCTAGGGGTGCAAATCAGCTTCTCTGGCTAGTTTTATTTTAAATGTTTAGCTTTTACAGGAAGTTTTAAACCATTGCAGCCATATTTAGAAGGCTGACGGAGAGCAAACAAATGTAATGTTGGGTCCCACCATGTTTGACATGTACCTTTAAAATAATTGCTGTCAAATCATCATTAAGCTGGAACATAAATGCTGATAAGATATACCTCCATGTGCCTTTCAAGTTCTTTGAGTAACGTGGGGTATTTATCCAGACGCATAAAAGGTTTGCTGAGGCCTGTGGTCAGCACAAGGATCCCAGGGCTGTTGGCACCTTTCACCTCCATGAATTCTCCTAGCTCCTCACTGTGTATACAAGATATTTATGCAAATTAATACCAAATTACCAAGACAGTTAAAATTACATTGGATTCTTCACTTCAGTCTTTCATCCACAATGAACTGTGCCAATAAAACAATATGCCAAATAAATCAAAAAGTAATTAAAGTACAATTTAAGTGCTGCAACCAGTTTCTGCACTAAATAAAAGACAGGACAAAGACATTTGCAGATTTGGGATCCATCCAGGGAAAAGCAGACACAGGATCAAACCCTCCATTCTACGCAACTGATGCTCAAGGACAGCTCCTAAATGCTACCTTATCTGAGCAACAATTACAGAATAAAGCCATTTGCGCTGTATTTTATTAAACAGCTTTTTATTCTAGTAAAATGACACCTTAGAGGTGGTTTACACAGGTAATGCCCAAGCATAAATGAGTCAATGCCTTCATATTTAATCAAGCATCGATATTTTTAAGGTGTCAGGCTCTAATGGGAAGACACAGAATGTTTCGGCACCTTTTTTCCTCCCACACTTACATGTTTCATGATCTCATCTCACACATCTTAGGTGTTACTGCAAAATGACCAACTAACCAACAACCATACATGGTTGACCATAGTAGAAATAATTACTGTGCAATCTATTCTCAGATGAGTTAGGGTTTCACAGGAGGTGTACTTACAAAACACACCTGTTTTGACAGCAAAGCTGCGGTAAGAAATCCATGCTCTCCAAATATCATGAACTGCTACTTCCCTATCCAGACGGTTTTTCATATTTGAATCACTTCCAAGAACTGGCCCAACCCCTCAACTTTTCACATTAACTCGGCCAAACAAGCAGCGCATCCCGGGAATTTCAGCGCACTTTGCTATCAAGGAAACTTAAAATAGCTACATCTTCTGCTTTCTTATAAAGCAGTGGTTTCAGAGGACTACGGTGGAGGACAAGCTTTTCTAGAATTTTAATGGCCAGGAACAAAATGAGTCCTTTCTGTGAGGAAAGGAAGGTATGGCAGCACCTGGGCTGATTTCCAGGCTTCAGAAAATGCAAGTTGCAGAAGAACATGGGATTCTACAGACAAAAAGTAAATAAAGGAAATTCAGAAAGCCGCTTATTAAAAAGATAAAAGCTTCTTGCATTTAAGCTGTCATTCTAGACATTTGCAGATGAGGTTGCTTACGTTTTGAGTCCTTGTTACAGTAAATAACTAGTTCTCAACAAAAAAACCCCACAACAAAACCCACTATTCACATGTGACAGTCAAGTTCTACTCTAAGATATCCTGAAAGTCCTCACTTTCTACTGATTAATACCATTACGCTCCTGTAAGTGAGAAGTACTACTTAAAAAAATTTTTCCCCTTCTTGGTTATTGGCATAGTCTCATTTGTCAAAGGAAGCCTTAGTCAGCTAACAGATTCAGTACTATTAGAAAGCGTAAAAACCATGTCAAACAGCAATAAAGGACAAACAGCTGTACATTATGACCATATTAACAGAAAGGGAAGGGCAAGAATCTCCAAACCTAGGGCATACCGTTTCCATGCAGAACTGAAAGCTAATTTTGACCTGCTCAATTTCCCTAGGAAAAAAAACCAGATAGGACACTGCCATAATACACATGCTCAGTTATCAGTGAATCATGCTATATAACAGCACTACACAGCTTAAGACAAAACAGATCTCCCTATCTTCCCCAAGACACATGTTCCTTCTCATTTCAGAACAGGTAACACTTTGCTTCTTAAATCCATCTATTAAACAGATGGAGAGAGCAGAACAAGACCATGAATCGTGACCTTCCCATTCCAATGTAAGTGCTTTACCCACCGTCCCACCCGGATCTCTCTCCTCCCGGCTGCTAAAGCCTCCCCAAGTTCCCAGAAGAGAATGTAGTACGTCTCCATACAGTTCATTCCAATGTTTACTTGTGTTCAGATTAGTTAACTGGTGTTCATTTACATCACCTTGCTTAAATACATCCAGCACATTTTCAAACTGTCAGGTCTGACATAACCTTACACCACCTCTTTTAGAGCCCTTTGCCCCCATTCCAACCAGGCCCAGGCACCCCTCAGGGCATGCATTCGTGCCATTCCCGCTGTACTCAACCACAGAGCAGAGAAAGCAAGCGGGTGAGGGGATTTCCCAGCACCTGCTCTGCATTTTAAAGATGCAAAGAGCAGGGCTGGGCACCCCTGAGAATGCCCACAGCTCCACCAGGCAGACCTTGCTACATCCCTCATAAGTGATACGTACTAGCAACTCCAGGCCACCTAAAATCAGCTTGTGACATAATCAGGTTTTAGCCAAAATTAAAAGCCACTGAAAAATCTCCTACAGTACTCTGCATAGAAAAAAATATTATAATGCAACACAGATAAACCTGAGCATTTTCTAGCTTAAATTTAGATTTAAGAAGTAAAGCTGGCCAACTCTGAATACCTAGAGCCTGAAGACCTACTTTGCCCTGCGCTTTCTTAGTCACAGCCCTTACTCAGCACTAAATCACACCAATGCCAGAACTTGACAACTGATTCTGGTGGCACCCTCAGCAAGACTAAGGATTTCGACTCATACTTCTGTTTTGGTGTTACAGTGTTACCAGCTATTTGTTCATCCAGAGTTCAGGCTAATTCGCTGGAGCATTCAGCTGCACGGCTACAGCAGGGTGGCATGTCCTCTCCTCCTGACTCAGCTAAAAGGGACGAAGCTGCTTCCACCGAGGTGATGGGGCAGACAAACGAACATACAGCACCCGGGTTCCGCAGGAATCTTTACCAAAGCTCACCTGCGAAAGCCCTTCTCCCAGAAGGCACTCAGTGGTTTTTAATTTCAGTTTACTGTGTATATGACACTGACCATGTGCATGCCGCTGCTTTTTGTTTTGTCCATTAGTTCTCCCCGTAAGCACCCCCATCCATGTCAGCATCACAAAGTTAGATTACATATGGTACTTGATACGTATCTTCATATATTTTAAGTGAAAGACATTTGCTACAAGAACCAGCAGGAAGCAACCATTTAAACTACTTCTTCGCATTCGGTTTGCTTCAGCCAGACACACAGCCCCTGCTACCTAACTTCATCAACTACTCCCTTTCACATTACTCGCTATTCTTCCCCATTTCAGGCAGCGCAATCCACACGCATGTCTCCGCAGCTTCTCTTTTCTCCCCAACACAGCAGTATGTTCTACAGGACACGCAACTCGCAAATACCAGAGGCCGTTCAATTTAACGCTGTTCTGAACAGGACTGCTTTTTTGCCTTTAGACTGCAAAGACACAAAAATCCTCACTCCTAATTACTTCGGCCATCTCCACACTGCTGGGTGCAGACAAATGCATTATATAAATGGTATTTGCTGAGCTATCCATTAACACAATGCTTTTATTCTTTTTTCCTTTTTTTTTTTTAATTTAATGCCTTGACAGTAGGAGGAACATTGGTTACCATTTCACCCACATTCACATTTCTAATTTTCATTATTACTGTTCCATTTCTCGCCGATTTTGGCATTACAAAATAGATGTGCCAGAAAACAGGAAAAAACTCACTGTAGCCTGAATTAAAATCGACTACTTGGAAACCTGAAATAAAAACCTGGTATTCTCTTGTTGTCACTGTCTACTCTGCAATTCCTTTACCTAAAAGCACTCCGTGGTTACGCAATGTTGCAGCAGTTTCCAGGCCATTCACCGCCCTTCAACACAAAAGACTTGGTTGTTTATCACCTCCTTTTTACTTAATCACAGTATAGGAACCTACAGAGCAAGTTGAAACCTCAGCTCACTTGAAATGTACACAAAGTCCTGAAAAACATGCTCAGCAATGGCATCATGAGGAAGCCTTTTACACCGACCAGTGCTAATAGGTGTGATTAAAACTGGGTGACATAGTTTTCCTCCCAACACTCCCAAGAGGACAATCTTTTCTTATACACACTTCTGTGCTTCCCTCTGACAAGTCTGGACATGCCAGCTTGTTCGAACTCTAGTATGAACACACACATACACTCTTTTAACAGAACAGTACCCAAAATTTTGGCTGAGCAGTTCCATCATGCAGACCCTGTTAGCAGTCTGCTCATGCTATACCAACCTACCACCTTCGGCAGCTGCATGGACATAAAATATCTGGCAAAATGGATGTTACTTCAGCTCAAAGCTTGAAGTGAGTGTCCTTCATTTATTCACAAAGGACAAATACAATACAGAACACAGTGGAAAGGTTTACTTCCAATAAAATAAAGGTGTGCTACAATACTGTTTGAATACAACAGCTCACAATTGTTTTTTAATTAATAGCAGCTTAAAAGTCAGCGTTGTTAGCTTAAAAGCGCAGCTGCTTTGCCAAAGACAATGGCTCTTTCATGTCACCATTTCAACTGATGCCTGCAAGTACCACACTCTCCTAGGCAGCACTTGCTGAATAAAACTCTGGCCCACAGCTAAGCATTACGTTTTAAAAAAGGTATCATTTAGCTGAACAGGAAAAACTTTTGAACAGTGAAATCATCAACTTAGTCACAACTGCCTAAGTAAGTAGCTTTTCAGAAACAGGCAGCTGAGATTTGAATTCACTACTTGCGTCATTTTACAGAACAAAATGCAGACGCGCATACAAAAGTACTGTGCTTCATTTGTCCTGAAACCTCCAGCTGACAAGGTCTCTCCACTCCAAACTACAGTTAGTTCACAGCATGAGATATTTTAAAGGTCATCATGAAAAGTGTCTTTAAGCCCTATTAATATATTCAAATCTTTCTTAGTACAGCTGCCTCAAAAGCTGCAAATGAGACCGGGGGGAGGGAAGAAAACAAGTTCAGATGTGCCTACAGTAACAAAAGCCATTTAAACTTGAGGAAAGCACATCCAGGAACTATAAAACGAATATGTTTAAAATCACAACTTACGCTTCTGAAGCAGGTCTCTGTTTGTAATAGATGGAGCACGCGCTGTCACTGCTGAGGGGTCTGAGGACTGCACACAGGCACCGCATCTTGAGAGCGTGGCGGCACAGCTCGGCTCAGCAGCCCCTCAGCCGCAGCTTTTGATTTCCTAGAGCTAAACTCGCCCGTCAAGCTCCTCTCCCAGGGACTGTTGCTTGGTGTATGACATCAGCCTGCACGCTTGCAGGCTCAGGGATGCACCAAAGTGAGGGAGGCACAAAGAGTTTTCTGACTCAAGCTGATCTGTATTCCATGCTCCAGTTACTTGGAGTAATTGCGATGTTTCAGCTCCACAAATTTTATCCAGACTGCTAGGTCTGTGATGCAAGTGTAGAATATACTTGGGACATGTTATCCAAGAGAACAGAAGAATCTAGCAAAATTCATGTTGGAACAAGTAAAGATTTGCGAATAGCTTGCTTCCAGCTGAGAATTAGCTCGACACTTGGAACTTTGCAAAATTAAAGAAAAGCAGGCATACACTACTAATTTTTGGCTGCCTTTTCATCAAATTAAATTTTCTTTTGGAAATATTTGCCTTCCATTTTATTTTAAAATAAACATGGTGTTACTTAAACTAAGTGAAAAGCTTAAAAACCTCCTCGCCCAATATTTACATACTTAACCCTGATTAAATCAGGTCTGTACTCTCCATAGTTCTTCACAAAAGTTTTGTGTCCACTGATGAGCGGGGCCTGTTAGACTTTTTTATTCATTATGTTCTCAACCCTTCAGTGAGTGCTACACTCAAATATTTTTCCTCTTGCCATTTCGGATACAGTCCACAAAGTCCCAGTCCTAGCTTCTGCCTCCTCTTTTTCTTTGCCGGAGTTTCTCCCTGCACTGAACTTTGTGGCTTGTGATCTTCCCCAGGTAGATAACAGTTCGTGTTCCTGGGAATCTTTACTCCACTACAACTGCCCATTTCTGTACTTTGTACCCAACTGTTTTTTTCTAATTTGAGGGAAATTCATTCTTTCATGCCTTAGGTTGCTCATCCTGTTTCTTCTCTTACTGGAAGGCAAGCATATGTCTATGATCAGAAGCACACACAGCCACCAATGCTACTTGGACTAAACCCCATGCCCTTGAGGCAGTCCTGCTCTCACCAGCTAGGGAAAGTCTCCTACAATAATACTGTATTATTATATTGGATCACCTACCCTTGGACTTGAACTGGGATCTTCAAAGCAAACTATGGGATGTTAGAAACTGAAACCTCATACAATGGTGCCAAAGAGGTATGACTGTTATGGAATAAAGTAAATAAAATAGGGATCACACACAATGGCACTATAGCCACTATGAGAGAAAGAAACAAGCAGAACAAGCTAAGAGGCAGTGGGGGAAACATGCAAAACACTGAGCTCCACCAGAGCCACCACCCAGCTGTACCTGCCAAACTCCACCTCTTCCGCTCTACCTAGTGGCTTGAGACAGAATTACAAGACAAAATGAGAGACCTAAGGAAAAAATACTTAATTCTTCAAAATTCTGGATTTATTACACAGAAAGTATTTTAATTCTGGAAAAAATACGCAACGGCTCTGAAACAATTCCTGAGACAAAAAGCACCTACCAAATTTCAAGACTGTATAAAACTGGAGAAATTATGTTGAGTAGCAACTCTAACACCTGGATAAAACTTACAGTGCCACAATCGGAACCAAGAAAGACAATCTGTTCCCAGACTTAATAGATTTTTTTTTATTTTATTTTTTTTTGTGATTATCAGAGCCAAATACAACCCCAGAAACATGGAGCTCTGGAACCTGAACTCCTGTATGGGCTGTATTAGGTTTTATTCCCATTTCTGCATATTCACATACGCTCAGGTCTCTAATGATATTCATATCAATAGTTCGACAATTAATAATTAACAAAACTAAATACATTTGTGCTTTCAAGATTTGAACATGAAAAATCTCCTTCATTAATATAATTAACCTCCTCCACCCCCACTGTGTATTTATATAAACACACACGTACATGAATATATATGCTCACACATGTACACATACAGGTGCATCCCCCCTTATTTTATTGCAATTAAATAAGAGCCTTCATTTTGCTGCTACATATGATCAAGAAGCAAACAACAAAGAAATGAAAGAGAAAGCACAGGCTGGCATTCATTCTGAAGGGCATTAGAAAAAAAAGAAAGAAAAAGTCACATTCCCACTGAATGCCCCTTTTAGATCTCCAGTCCAATCCCAAGTACTACTGTGTAGAATCAACTTCACAAAAATACTATTCAAAAAAGAAGATTTTGACTAGAAGTCCAAAATAATTCTGAGTAAGTTAATATCATCAGTTTTTATGTATACGTATGCATATGCACAGAGAGACTCCTTACCAGAAGTCACTAACATTTTAACAGGTATTACAACACTGCTTGAAGAGCACGCTTGATACTTTAGAAAATGACATAAAAACCTCATATCTGTAATATTCCATCAAACCAAATGACTGCTTACAATTTCTATGTTATAGTGATTCAACTGGATAAAGAAACAATACAGTTAATGCTTCTAAAACGATAGTCAATTTCCTTTAAGTTGCTTTTAGTCAGTAACAGTAAAAACACAGTACTAAACCTAGTATATTTTATAGAATAAAAAACAAAACAGTGGTAAAGTTTCTGACATTTCACCTAGAACAATCACCTAGGAGATTTTTTTCTTTCATTTTTGTTGATATGGTTCCCACCAAAAGCACATGAAAAACTGCAGAGAATACTAATTTTGTGATACAAGAATCTGACTTAAAATTAGCTGCTGGGTTTTCTGCAGAAAGCCTTTCAGAAGCAAAATTAATGCATATGTGTTCAGTTTATGAAGTGCACAGAGTTTGTGGCAAGAAATAATCTGCTGCAGACAGTAAGAATTTATGTTCCAAATCAAACCACTCCAGACTGTTCCTTTTTCCCCTCTCTGAAACACTGCTGAATAGCACAGCTGTTGCAAACATGATAATCAAATCCAAGAATTCAGCAAACACCTATTTCTCTGCCATATTTTTGCTGGTATTAAAAACACATATAATGCTCTTGGAACCTCTGCTAAAACTATACCACAAAAGCAGCCAATAAATCATCACCGTTCCTAAAAGTCTTAAACCGCAATCTTTCACATTCTGAAAAATTCCAGTTCAATATTAATCCAGTATTCACTGCAGTGTAGTTGTTTCATTATTATTACTACCATTACTCAAACCTCACAGCAATTTTTACATTAAGGTTTAGGAGGGATGACTTTACACAATAAAACATCTCAATAAACAAGGAGACAGTTCTGAGAATTTTCCTTTTCTTCCTGCCTTCAATCAGTTTGTTATTCTCTGCAGAAAAGTCTTTTTTCCCCTACCTTTAAAAACTTTCTGGCATTTTGAGAGGAAAAGGTTCAGAACTGCTTAAAGCCACCTTCTGATATCTTCATGGCAGCTGTTTCAAACAGCATTTTTAGTCAAGTGACTTGCTACCTACAGCAATGGTGTTCAACAAAAATGAAGGGCTTAGAATAATAAAATAAGAGTAATTAAAAAAACTCCAGTATTCACTTCTGTTGACTCATGCCCGGTAACACAACAGTATTAAACAGAAAGCCGTTTATCACAACTTACCTCCCCTTGTGCTCTTACAAACAAAAAAATACAATTGCTCTGAACCTACTTCCACATCCAAATTACTTAACTGCTCTATGATACTTATATTGACTCCACCAGGATTTGATAATCAAGCTGGCTTTACAGAACAGAAGCTCAATTTTTCTTAGAACAACCCATGAAGTAATGCACATGATCACTTTGCTATCACTTGCCATCTTCCATCTATAGATTAAATCCCAGAGCTCTGTATGGAAAGAGCATAAAGGCAGAACCAAACAAAAAAATCTAAGCCTAAGAGTATTAAAACCCCATAGACATGGATCACCTGAATATTTTACCATTTACAGAAAGTGGTACTAGAATTAGACCACTTGAAAGAAAGCAAACACTACGGGGTTTCATCAGGAGGTGTTAAACATATTTTGTCTTGTTTAATTTTAATTCATCATTGCTTCTTAAAAAAAATGACTTCTGCCTAAATTGCAATGTGAATTTGCAGCTTGATTTTTCAAAGTGGTATTGGAACATAGTCACATGCCTTACTACTGTAAGTGATCGTTCACAGTATTTGGTAGCTAGAACATTTTTTTTCCATTTATACTATTATGAGTAAAGCTCAAAAATATGCCACATAGTGTTGCTGTTCAAACAAAATCTGAGTTCTTGTAAGAAGCTAAAACTATAAAAAACAAATCAATTGCGCTCCTCTTTGTTTAAGGAGTGTTAAGAATATTCAAAATATCTTTACTGTGGTACATCACAACGAGACAAAGGGGGAAGTGAAGCAAAAAGAACCAATATCCTGCTAGAATTTGTCCTACATCTAACCTTCAAGAGAACGTCATGGTTCTGTCCTGCACCACAAGCGAACATATATAGCCCCGCAGTAACAGCTGCTGCAGCATGTGCTTATCAGGAGAATGCATAGGAAGTCTGAGAAAGCAGACTTCAATCAAATTCTATCCTCAACACTCTTCCCTCAAGGTGATACAGGGCATCTTCTACGCAAATTCAAGGTCTGTCCCAAAGCTGAGCAACTGACATCGCGTTAACTCAGCATCCTGCTTCTTACACATAGGAAATACTGATTTTGTGAACTTGAAAAGCTCACGCTCCTTTCATAGCACTCAAAAGTAAAGCTAAGGGTATATCATTATAAAATTAAATACATACAAACACACAGGCTTTTATAGGGCTAAGTTACAATTCCCCAACTGTCTAAAGCCTACCAGTAATCATGTCAATTATGCCATAATTTAACCAACTTGTTTTGATCTTGACATTTTTGAAACAAAGATGACAATCAGTACAGTTTGTTTTACATATTCAGAGTCCAGCATGTGTTCTTTCAATGAGCAAATTCCCTCAAATAGTTGATAACACACTGCCAAATGTGACAAGCTGGTCCTGATCACATGGAACAGTTTTGTGCTGTGAAGTTTTATTTGGTCTTTTTTTTAAAAAAATATACTACTACTATTTTTTCTTAAACAAGCTCTGGCATACGAAATGCATGTACAAAGAGACAACACAGCTTTACAACGCAAGTGTATTTATGCACTTTTTATTTTATCAGACTCAAAAGACTGCAAAGTAAATGTACCTGTGTTCCGTTAGAACATTTACTGCTGATGGATGGTTGGCACAGTATGCAAGGTATAAGCTTTTCATCTGTGACATCAGATTTAGAAAACATCCTCCAACCCTCTGCTGAGCTTCAGGCAACCTAAAAACAGAGTAATAAAGATGAAATTACTGTAATACCAACCACAGAAATAAATTACTGGAAAAACAGTATGTACTGGAGTTTTTTGTTTGGTTTGTTTTTTAATAAAATCAGATAGATTTCTACGGTCACTGATCAGCAACCAATGGCTTTTGCTTCCTTTACAACCTCAACTTTGTAACTGTCAGGCCTGACTATGTCACCACAACATCAGCAGAATATGGTACATACAATTCAGCAAAGTTTTTTCAAGAATTAGTGGTAATTAGCACCTTCTTTAGGAGTTTGATTTTCAGTCAACACACTTATCAGTTTACTATCTACTTACATATGCCATGCCAAATCTTAGCAGCAATACTGCAGCTCTTAAGACAAAAACTGGATTGAGTAGCAGCAAGATTCTCTCCCTCTACCCTCCACCAGCAGAGATCATAGGCTTAAAATACTCATTGAAAGACCAAAGTACCACATTAAGCTCTGACAGCACAAACAGAAGCCAGTTACAGTGCAGCAACAGGCCGTTTTTACACAATTGCCACTCATCTTGCTTTCTAAGAACCATTAAGCACTGTTATATCAGTTTGTTACCAAGGCAAGAGTGCTGCTTTACCACCATCAGTACAGGAATCTTTTCTATAACTCATGCTTTCTTCATCTTTTATGCTCAAATGCACCACATTTGCTAAGCAGTGAAAAAAAATTTCACAATTCTGTTCAGAAGAGCTTATTTTGTCTAACATAAAATGATGCTTAAGCAACAGCAGCCTCAGTGACTTCAAGATGGCACAGCAAGAGGAACAGTATTTAGAAGAAAAGCTTACTTTCACAGAGTCTTGGTGAACCTGACAAGTTTTGATCGGCTTTGTCAGAGGAATATAGACATTTATTCACATAAATGGGGGGACAACATGATATGAAGAAGATAGTACAAATACATACAGGGTATTTTTCAAAAGGTTTTAGCAGAAACTGTCACCTCAAGTTGAAAGAAGAACATATCTGGAGTATAAGTATCTGAAACTGGCTGTGTGGCATCAGTTTAGAACTGGTACAATCAGCAGAAAGTACAAGTCTGACTTGTGATTTTGCATCTAATGGGATCCTGGGGTGCATTAGGAGGAGTGTGGCCAGCAGGTAGAGGGAGGTTCTCATCCCCCTCTACACTGCCCTAGTGAGGCCCCATCTGGAGTACTGTGTCCAGTTATGGGCTCCCCACTTCAAGAAAGATGAAGAGCTACTGGAGAGAGTCCAGCGGAGGGCTATGAGGATGGTGAGGGGACTGGAGCATCTCTCCTACGAGGAGAGGCTGAGGGAGCTAGGCTTGTTCAGCCTGAAGAAGAGAAGGCTGCGAGGGGACCTAATAAATGCCTATAAATATCTCAAGGGTGGGTGTCAGGAGGATGGGGCCAGACTCTTTTCAGTGGTGCCCAGCGACAGGACAAGGGGCAATGGGCACAAACTGAAGCATAGGAAGTTCCGTCTGAACATGAGGAAGAACTTCTTCCCTCTGAGGGTGACGGAGCACTGGAACAGGCTGCCCAGGGAGGTTGTGGAGTCTCCTTCTCTGGAGATATTCAAGACCCATCTGGACAAGGTCCTGTGCAGCCTGCTGTAGGTGACCCTGCTTCGGCAGGAGGGTTGGACGAGATGACCCACAGAGGTCCCTTCCAACCCCTACCATCCTGTGATTCTGTGATCCGTGTAAGCGGCTGGGGGAGAAAACTGCAACCCTTCCAGTCTTATACTTAAGTATCTCTTTAAGCTGCATACTTCATATGCAAACAAAAGCACAGTCTCCCTCTTTTTTAAATCTAAAATAATTTTCAAGTTAAACACAAACCAACTGGAAGAAGCATATACTCCAACCAGCCATGCTTTGTTACTGCTACTACTGCCATACTCAGAACCAAAAATATCCACACTAGATTGCTTCCTATGTGAGAAAGAATAAATTGGACTAACAAGTGAATGACATGTAAGGGTGCTGAAGAGATGAAACTCTATTATTTTCTACAGAGCAACTCCCACTTGAAGGACTAAACCTCCTCAGCAGTAGGTTATAAGGCCAACAGCCAACTGTATAATCCACACTGAAGTTAACCAGAAGACAGGACACTAAGTTTTCAGCAGTCCTAGACTACAAGCTTGTCCCTGACACTTTGTCTAAACCTACTGTACAACATGTGCAAGACGAAATGTTTCAATTTCTCCATACATCATCTCTCCTTGCATAAAGGCTGCATCTCCTAACATAAATATACCACTCTTTGCTTCTTTGCAAGATGAGACCAACAGTGGATTTTTGTTGTGGTTATCCATTTAACTCCTCTTAAAAACAGTATTTCACACTGCTCTAAAGTCAGATGAGTCCTCAGTAAGTACTCAGCAGACATACTGTTAAGGTTTCATGGCAACATTAGTTCCAACAATTCTCTCTAGAAGAATGTTGTTTTTCTAAAACAAATATATATTTTTAAGTTGAGATTTTCTGTAGTTGTCCTGAACTTGTGCATAAAGTTTCTAAACATCAATATTTAGTATATTCCCTCTGAAAAAGTATGAAATGCTCCAGTGAACTTCAGTAGAAGAGCGCTGTTCAGCTTTCCAGGATGGCTGCTCCTAGAGGCAGGGGCTGTTCCCATCCTGCTCAAACACACAGTCATCTTGTCCCACTCCTCCAGTTTGCTCCTAGTAGTTAGAATTCGAAGTTCATCCTAAGAAATATTCCCCCAAATTTCAAAACAGTAAGTCTGGCTCCTACTAAGCTCTTCAGTCCCTCTATACGGTGTGGGAAGACCAACCCAATAGGAAGTCAAAATTGACTGTACTTGTGTTCAAAACATGAGGCAGGGGAAACACAATTCATTATTTGAAAGTAACGTTCATTATAAACACCCAGATACACTTTGATCACATTATCAGCGCTCCGTACAGTAAAGGCTAGGACCCATATTTTATTGTCTGCGTCTCTACTTCTCTTTCAAGAAAAGTTCAAATTCTGAATTTAATAGAGCATCTGCTTTTGCAGGTATTTAGGGGAAACCCAGGGGCATTCCCCAGCGTACTGCAGGAACGCTGTTCTCACAGCCTTCCAAGTAGGCATGTCCTCCCTAGCAGCTGGTCCCCTTTAATAAATCTAAGCATGAGCTAGTAACACATTCTTCAAGTAATAGATGCAGCAAAAGTCTCAAACTCCAGAGACATACTCAAGGCACATAACTCAGTATTAAATGGTAAGAGCCCCCAATAAACAGTTGCTGAAAATGGTCAATTTGCCTTTTCATACTGTAGTGCTGGGCGGGAGTAGCCATGCATTATGGCTGCTCCCACCAAGGAGACATCTGTGTCTTCTCAGTCTGCTTTCTTTTAGCAGAATGAAAGACTGACATGATTCTTTTACACACGCATTGCAACTTTATACTGCACGCTCTTCGTTGAATTAAGATAATTAACAGACTTCATGAGGGAGTGGCAACTCATCCCCTTTGACTTTTCTAATCCATGCATTAGTTGCAAGTGTTCTACTATTTTTAGAGGAGCAATTAATAAATTATCTGTATCTCCTTCAACTGCTGAAAAACAATTTAATGCCTATCACCACATCATATAAACCTTGTAGTAATTAATGTGTTCAGTAAAGAGCATAATGCTTTTACAACTTATTCTGAAGTTGCCATCCCAATGTTCTCATATTCGATCCTTTAATTAGAAAAGAATCACATAAATATTGTATGTATACACACATATATAAATGACAACTTCAGTTATAAAAAGGCCAAAGACTTGTTTTAATTTCATTTACAGAAATGGAGAACCATAACAAAGCCTCTGCTGCTGTACACATGCTAGAGACAACATCACTGGACAACTACATCTAAACTACCTAGCAGATTATCCATTTGTTGGAGTTGTATCTGATAGCTACCAGTTCTATCTCTCCACAGTTAAAACAGGTTCCCATTGCATGATAATTTGAGAAGGAAGAAAATACTCTGTTCCTCAGTCATGCTTATTTTAAGATTCTGATCGAGACCAGCAATCAGAACTGGACTAAAGCTAGACTGGCAGCCAACAGAGAAAGAGTGACATTACAGAATACTGTGCCCACTGTGTTCTGAAGAAATCTGCCTTAGTTTTGGCATCAGTGGATGTTACAACGTTTTAGGAAAGGCTGTGGAAACTGCAATGAATCTAGACAATTTTAAACACTGACTAACAGAGGCAAATTTAAAAGAAAAGTAGGTAACAAAATGTAATCCGCATTCTGCATCTTCTTTTTGCAAGGAAAAGATCAGGTGTCCCGAAATTCCACTTGACTGTGTGGTTACCATAATAGTGTCATGCAGCAACCGTGTTCCTGTTTACATATACACACACATACATATACACACACATGTACATCCACACACACCTGCAGAAGCTGCCACAAACTGGAAACTTTCAGTTATCTAGGTGGAATTTTCTGCTCTTCCTAAACAGATCCCACAGGAGGATAAATTGCAGAATTTCCTGCCCCTCTCTCAGCCTCTTTGAGGGAGCTGGAGCACCAAGGGTAAGTTTGCTATGCTTGCAGAAGGTCAGTACAGAGAATGTCTTGAACATAGCAGACAAGACCCAGAACAAGTGAAGGTCTGCAAAAATTACTAAGGGATAATTGCGATTAATGACTCCACAGGATGCAGTTTGTCAAGAAACACAAGTTATCTCCCGAGGCTTCACAGTTAACAAACAGGGTTACTGAAGTCAGGGGGACACATGACAACATTCTGAGCTATTGTTTACACACATGGAGGCACTGTTCAACTTATTCACAATCCATCAGTCTAACCTGCAATGTTCTCTTCACAACCGTACCTTTCACCATTTGTCTATTCACCTTACCGCTCAGGCATCAGTTAATTTGCATGTTTGTCTCAGGCAATCTGAAGACACTGTGTTCAAGTTCACCTAACATCGATAACCTTATTTCTGTCGATATTCACAGTAACCAAAAGCAAGGGAAGGTAGTGGGATCAACCTTGAACAGACCTAATATGTACCTGCACTCCAAAACCAAGTCTGAAACACCGACTAGTCTTGGATTGCATTTAACCAATCCCTTTCTCATACCCTGGTCTCTCCTCCCTTCTGTTTAATTCTCATTCCACTCCAGGATCATCCTAGAACATGAAATATCTGCTTCCACTCAAACACAGAACAAGGTAAAGAAAAACAACACAGTTACTGTGACTGCAGGAGTGGGGAGAGGAGGGAAACAGAGGGCAAAACCCAGCTATGGCTGTTATGGGACAGGGAGAGAAGTCTGTGATACTACCTAAAAGGCAGCCAATGCCTTCTTCAATTTGCTACAGAGGAGGTTATTCCTAAGCAGTCCATGAAGTCTGGTGCCACCAGCCAGTCTGTATTGTCGTGTGTCCCCTGCTTATTCAGTAGTACAGCCATAGACTGTCAACTTCTATTCCCAGGTGAATGGAAGAATTTTTTTGGAGCAGGAGACCTCTGTTAAGTCACATGCCACAAAAATACTCAAAAGACCAACACTTTAAAGCAGAGATCATTTTGATCAGGCCAGAGATCACCTGACAGACACTGTGTTCGTTCAGAGACTCCTCTGCTGTGTGAATTGCTGCAGAGCTGAGCTTTGGCACTGGATCACAGATCTGGAAACAGACCTCGAGCTGCACTGGACCACAGAATCACAGAATAGTAGGGGTTGGAAGGGACTTCTGTGGGTCATCTAGTCCAACCCTCCTGCCGAAGCAGGGTCACCTACAGCAGGCTGCACAGGACCTTGTCCAGGCGGGTCTTGAATATCTCTAGAGAAGGAGACTCCACAACCTCCCTGGGCAGCCTGTTCCAGTGCTCCGTCACCCTCAGAGGGAAGAAGTTCTTCCTCATGTTCAGACCACCTTCTGTCTTCAAGAGACCAGAGCACAGATCACTCTTGCTCTGTTTTTCTGTCAGAAATCCACCCTTTTGCAACTGAAGACTCTGGCAGCATCTCTCTGCCCAGTCAGTTACAGCTTTTTTCCATCCATCAAAACAAAGTGCACTTGAAGCTGATCAGTCAAAGCAAAGCACTTTTGAAGCAGATCAGCCAGAAGATTCTCACTCAATACTAGTTAAGACTTGTTTTGTATATCACTTTTTTTTGGTAAATCAAGAAGGAAAGTCGCTTCTCCCAAGTAAATAGCCATAGGACAAGAGGCAATGGGCTCAAGTTGTGTCAGTGGAGGTTTAGACTGGGTATTAGGGAAAAAATTCTTTACTGAAAGAGTTGTCAGGCATTGAAACAGGCTGCCCAGGGAAGTGGTGTTCCCACTGGAGGTGTTCAAAAAACATGCAGACATGTAGATGTGGCACTTCAGGACATGGATTAGCAGACACGGTGGTGATGGGTTGATGGTTGAACTTGATGATTTTAGAGGTCTTTTCCAACCTTAATGACTCTATGAAAGGTAGAAGTAAACCCAAACAAATCTGTCCAATGGTGCCCAGCATCCAGGCACGCAGAGAAGCAGTATTCCAAGGCCTGTGACAGACGAAGCAGCCTACAGGAGCACCCCAGTGAAACTGCAACAGAGACCAATCTGGACAAGTTCAAAGATGACAAACCTTTAGCAACACACCAGAAGAGCTTTAAGGGTGGGGGCAGAGGGGGTGGGTGGCACACAATCAGAACCAAACCACGTCCAAACAACTCCTTCCCCTGAAACCTGCAAAAAGCCCACTACAGCATTATGTGTTCTGAAAGAAAAACCCACAAAAACCCCAATGTTTAACAACACAAGGATTAAATAAGCCGAAGTGGTGGAGGCAAAAACAAAAGCACCACAAAGTTTCTGTCACTGAAGTACACGCCAGGATTTATTAAGAGAAAACTCAAATGACACCCTGACTTGAGTGGGGTGTGGAATTCAAAAAACATTCAACTCTCATGCCCACAAACAGGAATTTGTCAAGCAACGTAGGTTGGCAGCACTACAACTGCCAGGACATCGGCATTTGGTCATTCTGACACGTCAAGTCATAAAAAAACACCGCACCGGATGCTGCACTATGAAGTGCCTGAATGACAGAACTATAAGCTCTCTGCCAAAAATAAAATAAAAAGACAAATCTATTTTCAGCCCAGGCGGTAGCTACTCTGAGTTTACAGAACAGGTTCACCAGCCAAAAAAACATGGCAAAACGACAAAAAACAAAGCAGCAGGGCAAGCATTCTTCTACATGATGGGAATTATGATGGATTAGATTCAAAACAGGAGGAAGCTGGACGCTCAAGTCAATATGCTATGATGAAAATTAAACTGAAAATGCAACTTGGCATGACTAGCATATTTATGAAACAAAAATAACACAAAACATTTGCAGTAACCATTCAGTAACCCAGGGGCATCACTTCCTCTGCCCACCTACTAGCATCCATTATGTTACTAATTTATTACACGGCAACATTTCACTTCACAGGAAGAAGAAATAAAGGACATTAAGAGAAGGTGCTCTAATAGAGTTTAGATCAAGGAAGGAGTTCTAAATAGGCTTTCTGAGCTTGACGCTACATTATGATATCACATTAACCTACATGCTAAGCTAAAACTAAGCTTGCATTAGTTTTTGTTTAAAGGCTTGAAGAAAGGCTGTTTCAAGAATGTTTCCATTCCACTGCTGGACAGTCATCTGAACTACACCATCCTCCTCTCCGTTCTCTCCAGCCTAAGTCATCTAGAGGTAGAAGAGAAGGAAAGAAGCCAGGCAGTAGGAGGACGTGGGATCCAAGGGCAGCAACAGACCCACACCCCCGTTACTGCCTAGTGAAGGTGCAGCTTATACTTGGTCATGACAAAGCTTCCACTTCACATGGAGCAGCTCAGAGCAAAAGAAGAGGGAGAGGTCTAAACACGACACTGAGTTGATCTAAAGATCACTGCCGCCAAAAAAGACATTTTCTCCTCCACCCAGGACATTCATTCCTTCTCACAGCCAAGTATTCCCAGCAGACTGAAACTTGTCTAAGCCCTCAGCAGCAATTCAAATTACTAACTTGGCAGAAACCAAGCAAATTTGGATTAGCATGTTGCCTCAGCTCACCGTGCGGTCAGACAAAACCAGAACATGGGCAAGGAAAAGGACACAACTGAGGTTAGGAACAGGAACTACACTTCCAGAGGAGTTTCAACACTAGAAAATTGTTAGGACAATTCCAATGTCACCTTCTTTCTTACACCCCCAAGTGATGAAAAATATCCAGCCACCACTTCAGCCTAACCTATGCAAGTAGGACAGGCATCTCCATCCCTTTCTTTCTGTGCTTCATGCTTCCTGTATGGCACAGTACAGGCCTTGAAGCTAATCACCTTTTTTTTTAAATTCAGATCATTCTTTTTGCCTCTCGGCACATTTTGACGACCACCATTGTTCAGGACAGAAGAATACCAAGTGCAAGCGTTCTCATATAGTGTCCTTCATCCAAGTCCCTTACCCCCTCCTCCACTGTTCCGTCACAACATAAGCTCCCTTCATTCTTTCTCTTACTTTATAAAAAGACTTAACTTTCGTGCCTCCAAAACAAAAAACACCACTTCCTCTACCACTTCAGTATGCAACTGCATCATGGAAAATCATAAATTGTCTTCAAACTACATCAAAATTCCTACCTCTGCAATTGCACCCTAGGGCCAATATCTATCTGCGCAAGCAATCAATGCATAATCCAAACTTCTATTACTGTACTGCTGTAACAACTATCCTTAAAGTGAGAGGAACAAAAATTCTGTCAAACAGCACAGATGACAAATGAAATAATAAAAAAATTTGTTTGTTAGAATTTTATAGTATCTGGTATGCATAATACTTACTTGGTGCATTCTTCTAAAGACTGTACAAGCATTTGCTGGAAAGAACTTATTTCTTCCAGGTTTCCCATTAAGTATGAAGTATTTGCCGAGTTTAACCTGGAGCCAGAGTAAATAAAAGGTGTTTAGGTTTGCAGTTATTGACTAACTGTGCTCTAATAAAACCTACAACCTTAAAAAAAATTGCTTACTGGTCTTTAGATCAAGGACCAGACTGCTTTAGTCAGCCAACAAACTAAATAAAAGCAAGCCTTACCTCAGGAATTTCACAGTCCACACAAGAAAATGCACACTGACATTGAAATTTTGCCTATGTAATCCCTCCCAATACACAAGAGATCTCAAGCTTAATTTAAAGAAATAAAACAAACTCACATACTTTTCACTGGCTTGTAATGGTCGCAGGTAGTTTGAAAGCATTGTTTGTAGTTCCTTAGCATATTCGTTTTCTGTTTCTAATATATTCTGTAGCACCTATGATAAATGACAGTTGCTAATTGGTATATTTAAAGAGACACTTCAAAATGTTCAAATCAGTACCAGTTTTAAAGCGTGCTAAAATTTACTTAGCACTAGGAAAACTTAAATGAGTGTTCCTATATTAAAAATTCAAGTATCAGCAAGAAAGTATTGAATACTACACATCTAAAATTCACACAAAAAACCACCACACACACACGATGAGCCATCCTTTAGTCATATGCAAAAAAAGTGGTAAGCTAACAGGGATTTTGCTACACTTGTAACTTTTACCATGAAACTTGAGCTATACAGTGTTCTCTCAGAGCTAGGGGTAATTACTCCTCCTGTGTACTTCAGAACACTCAAAGATCATCAGAGGCTGGTAAATCACAATAGAAGTTGTGAGAGAAATAAATAATTAGGGTCACTTTCTCAGTCTCAATTACAACATATTATAACTAACCTTGCTAGCAAAGTGTTTACTTACTCAGATGCACTGTTCTATCCAGAAGGTCTGAATACTAGCAGATTTATAAATATCAAGTAATTGCCAACTTTACTTAGTGATATAATTAACTTTATTGCATTTTTTTTAAATGAGGCTGCCTAACCTTCCACTGGGAGTGCAATAATATACACTACCATAAGAAAATTACAACAGATTCTGATGTAAAGCCAAAAATTTATAAAATACAACACACACTTGCTTTTCTGGCTGAATATAAATCAAACAACCGGAATACCCCAAAATTCGTACAAGAAAACATTTCACTGGGCCATCTCCCAGGAGCCTGCTTTAGGATATCCTCCAATATATTCACATCAAGTTCTACCATGCCTCTAGCTGGTAAATTAATTTTGGCCTCCAACAAGTTAATGAGAATCATCAGAATTAAATGTAGTTCAATGAACACAGCTGAGCTTTGAAAACTTTTTGCTATTCACTAGTCATGAACCACGCCACAAACGTTCTCATTTTGCTACATGCCATATTTGTCAAGCCTACAGTAATATCTCATTTCAGCATTTATAGTAACAACTGTAATTGAGTGCATTATTCACTGTTGTAGTCAATACTCTTCCTTAGGAAATAAAAAAAGCCATTCATTCCTAAATGCAAACCTGATGAAATAACTTTAAATAGTTCAGTATGTCAATGAAGAATTCACTGTTGCTTTCATTGCTGTCATTGATTCTGCTTATTCCTTGAATGCTTCTATTCATTTGGAGAGAGGGAGAGAGACCACTTTTGAGTTCATTCTTTTGTTGGAAATCTGAATCCTGAACCGAAGATTAAAATGTCTCCATTCACTACTAAACACTATGACAGAAGAATGTCACAGAGAACGTTATGGCTACTAACTAGGAAACTACAGCAGAAAGTACAACACGGGCACACAAATTTTAAAAAAGCTAAGGTTTTTTTGACCACTTAGCTCAGGGGAAGGAAAAAAAAATTTCCATTGATCATAGCACTAATTAACCCCCATATTCTCTTACACGTATATAAAACAAAGTCAGTCAATTGTTAAAATGGAAATATAAAGGTACCTAGGATCCACGAGGTTCAAAACTAAATGCAAGACCAGTCTTTTCCAATATAGCATTTCCTACAAGAATCTCCCAGACCAAAGTCATTACACAGCCATTAGCATGGAAAAGGAGAATGAAAGCCAAGGACAAAAAGCACAGTGTCCTGGTGAAGCACTGAACAGGATTAAAAGACATTCAAAGATAAAAATCAACTAATTCGCTAGAGATCCTGAGAAGCTGCACCACTGTTCTACTTTCTTGAAGAGCATTTCCTTTCTTTGTTATAAACAGCTGTCTGAAAATCTTGAAATAGAACTAGTTTCACCTTGGACATAACTCCACTACTTTCCTGTGCTGGTTTGGATATGGAGGCATACAAACCATATGGGGTTGGAGGAAAAAAGACAAAAAGTTGGGGGGGGGGGGAAGCTTAAGAACTAGAATTAGCAACATAACTGATAAATCACTGGGAAAAGGAAAATAAATGCAACTGTACATAAAACCATGCTACAAAACCTATGCAGAGTACTAGAAACACATATACTGCTTTATGCTATTCTAGTAGTTCAGTGTCATACAATACTTTAGATATACAGTTTTCAACACCTCCTAAAACACATTAAATCTTTTTTTTTTTCCAAGTAGTTTCCGTTGCACACAACGTTCTTTGAAAAAGAATAATCTTGCTTACATAGCTCTAAAACATCATTTCTGTGAAATCTCACATCCTTCCAGCTTGACTTACCCACCTCACCGAGAAGCTATGAGGATTAAACGCTTGGACTGCACTTTGAAGCAGTAAGTAGTCAGTACTGCAACTGAGGATTTTGGCACCAGAGCTCCCTTACATTCCTCACATCCACATTTTGCCCGCGTGCTCTGATAATCACCTTTCTTCCCTTTCCTGCTTTCTGCGCGTTCTGGCTGCTGCAAGACCCCATGAGACCTCGAAGACCTTGTTTCCACAACTCCACCACAACATTTGCACAGATAAGACCGGGTACCAAAAGAGCAGCATTGAAGTGGCAGCTTTTGCAGTCCGTAACACTGATGAATGGCAGGCACAGACAACTGAGCTCATACAGCACAAGCTCTCTCAAATCACACGGCATGGAAAATGCAATCATGGTTAACAATTCTGTCACACAAAACTCCAGCCATCTCCCTAAGGCAAAAACTACCACCCAAAAATGGATTTTAAATGACCTACATGAAGCTGATCGCCTTCCAAATCAGAGGGAGAAAAGGCAGATTTCACAGCTATGCTTGGGCATGATCCTGTAGCACATTCTCATTTTATGGGAGTAGTATGGCTTTCAACTGAAATACCACGTCCTTCAGCACAATGGTGATCAATGTCTAATTTTCCTGGATCATGAGAATCTGAGATATGAACCCCATAAACAGGCTCTTGAGAGGGGCAATGTAAAGCACCACACAAGTACAGCATATCTCCAGGGTCCTGAAAAACTTCTACGAACTTCAGCAAATGCAAATGCTTGACCCAACTTCAAAAGTGTGGCCTCAAAAGGAGTGCTTATTTTCCATCACTTCTGAAACACTTGAATGAAAAATGAGGTCATCCAAATACTCATACTAGGGAGAAAGCTGCCCATTTCTTTACCTGCTTTTAGAACAGCTACTTAATCTCAAGGCAATTTTCCTGTAAGCAGAGATAAGCCAATTTTATTTTGGACACAAAGTTTTAAATTCTCAAGAGATTAACAAGTAAAAATAAAACTCACGAGTAATGCCTGCCCTGTCTTCAGTGAATAATCTGCAATAATATGCCTACTTGTTCCGTAAAAGGTTACTAAATTACTTCTATGTGAGAAATGCTTCATGCTTGATCACGAGTCTGGTACATATTACACACCGCTGCTGACTTGTACCAATTTATGGAGGACAAGACCTTGTAGCACCAGTCGTTCTCTACGAACCTGCATTCCCGAGCCAGAAAAAACACAAGCATAAACCAAATGTGCTTTGTCTTCTCAGCAACACCTAGTGCAAGGTGCAGCCAATAAAGCACACTGAGACTAGAAGGTACTTGATTTCTGTTATGAACTTCAGATGGAGCTCTGTGAATCCATAAAAACAACGAACACCTTTACAGGGGGGCGAAGAACAGAGCAAAGCAGTGAAAGCAGACTCCTCTTCACATCAAGCACCTTTCCCTTAGCCTATCCCAGCCCTTCTCCCTGAAGGGGAGATCAGCAGAGCCTCTCCTACCACTTTCTGAACTGCCCTTTGATTTTGTCCTCAGTCCAATGAACGTACCCACAGGTGTTGCCTGCACCTGCACAAATCCTTCCCTAGGAAAGGCAGCGATAAATAATCATGAGGTTTACGGGGTCCCAGAATGCACCCGTATGGTGGAAGATAGCCACAACTTACAAATAGCAAGCAGGCCCAGAGGAGCAGCCTCAAAATCACTTGGTTGTCACGTGAACCTTTAACACAGGCAGATTTTAATGCCTAGTCTTTAACTCTGGCTATATCCTTTAAGCCACCAGCTGCCCAAGGTTTATTTGGAGGTGTTCTGTTTTTACCTTAGTATGTACTCAATTTTGTTATCTGTGCGGAGTGATGATAAGACTTCTAGCACAGGGAAGACCTGTGTCTGCAGCTTATGTATTAAGACACAATAAAAACAACTCACAGGTTAAATTGTTTTCAGTTCAGTGAACAGGTTTGCTTTTGTTTGTTTGTCTTATCTACACGGCAAAATATTTACATATTTAATAATTATTAAAAATAACTATTTTAGTTATATTGCCATCAGAAGCACTTAGTATTTTTAAAGAAAATCTAGATGCCAGCTAGTCTAATTTCGGTTTTAAGCACAGCAGTAAAGTCTCACTTCTCTGAAACAAAGTGCATGCTACAGCACAACCTCTCATTCTTTAAACAAAAAGAATAAAATGGTGAGCTTAAAAAAAAAAAAAAAAAGCAGCGGCATTTGCCACCCTGTGGAAAAACATGAAAACAAAACAATTGTCCAATTCACTGCAGACACAATTGGGAACAGCCCTCTAGGGCCAATGCTTCGATTTACTACATATATTACTATAAGCCCCCCCTGAATTTCATCTATCATCAACAGTTAATAAATAGCTAGCAGTCGAAACAGTAGGAATCTTATTGCATCAGTTTAGTGCAGCAATAAAGTTGCACCTGAGCAAGATCAAAAATCACCTAACTCCATGAGAAGGTACCTTTTTTTTTTTTTTTTTTAAATTAAACTAATTTAAAAGCCAGCTATGGCTATCTGTTTCCAAAAGTATACAGTAGCTTGAGTCTCCATGATTATTGTAAAAGGTTATCCATGGAACAATTATAAAAAGCACATAAGCCAACAGTGATACTTCAAAATTCTATGGCCTGCTACAACTTCACAGCCTTAACTACAGTTTTAGTTAAATTGAAACATTTACTTCCTATTATTTTTACTGAAGTACACTATCACCCCAAAAATGGCCTTTATTACTCTTGCAAAGTAAAATATGCAATCACCAGATTCTATTAATTTTGCGTGCAGTCAAACTGAAGTTTTAGTTAAGCCTAAATTAAAGAGCTGCAACTCTTACATTATTATTTCCCTGATAGATCTTAAGATGATGAAAAGTAACATTATATATGAAACATGTATTTACCAATGACTTCTTTAAAATCCCCACAAATGTAAAAGACTGGTGTTCACGAGAACTGCCAATTTATTTTGATTAAAAATTCAACACAGATACAGATTAAAATTAAGTAAGAGCAGTCTTCCACGTAGTGAAGGAACTAAATCCTCTCTTTGCTGCATTCACTTCAGTTTGCTTGTATTGAAAAACGTAGGTTTTAACACCAAAACAACAACAGAGAAGACATATTTGCTACTACACACCACAGCAACTTTGAAAAAAAAGAATTACTGTAAAGAGATATAGTGAGAGATAAAAATAAAAACTATGTGATACTTTGTTGCTGGACGTACCCCAGTAAGAGCATTACTTCCTGCAGTTTGAAGGAAGGTGTGCCTGCACAGGCACTTTCCACCGTGACTAGCATGTGTGGGGTACAATAAGCCAAAGAACTGCAGCCTTCCCTTCACCATGGGATTACGGCTACCGACAGAGGCACCAAAGCAAGCCCTCAGGGTTGCTTTATTATTTTCAGTTGGGGGACTATATGCAAAAGTGTTCTGTTCTTCCAAGTGGTTGGCTATTCATGCCACAAGCGCAAGAGATGAAAGCATACAACGATGTTTTATGATCCCTGCTAAAAATTGTCAAACAAAATGAAAAACAAGGACAGCTGCTTCAAAGAAAAGAGAAAGAAACCTTGTGTTCTGGTTTTACACCAGCAGGGAGCAGTGGTTAACAAAAACAGTAAGATGCCTGTCCCTTCCCAACAGATTTACTGTTTACAGTAAATACAGGATTCTCAAAATGGTTACAACACCACCTGTAAAGACAGAGTTTGGTATGGTTTTTTTACATGCATCTACCAAAGAGGTGTGAGCACTAGATTAAGGATTCCTGGCACTGTGTTAAAGGCTGACTCTGGCTATATCACTTCTGCTGTGAAATCTATCCATCAGTGCAAGCGAGAGGTTCCCGAAGTTCATAATTGAGCTGATTTATAAGCATGAATACAGAGGAGGCAAATTCATTCAAAATGTTCAATCTCTTGTTCAACAAAAAGGGTAAAAATATTCTTAATCATTTTAACACAACAGAATTTCATTAATTCTTAGAGGCTGGGGAAGACCAACTGCATATTTGGGGGTCAGGGGAGAAAAGGGAAATCAACAACTAGCAAAGCAAATTAAATGAGCATAATATATTACAGAAATGCCTATTATTCACTTACTTTAGACTATAATTTTGCATCATGCTTAAGAATCCATACATGTGATATGATATACTATTAAACTAATAATGATCTTGTTTATATGAGAATTCACTAAAACTCCTATCTAGGTTTGGCACTAAGGCTCCAACAAGACTGCCAAATTTTTTGTGCAGATAAAAGCACTTAGTTAAATGACCTTCTACTGTGTATAACAGCTCACATACAGGAAAAAGGATCACTCACCACATTGTAATAGCTTTTGTTAATTGCAGACGTATCAAAGCCTTTAGGGGGACTCTTCAATGTACCTGATTTGGGGGAGACCGGTTTTTCTGAAATGTAAGACATTTTTCTGTCAATGGGGTGCAATTTCATAGCTCAACACTAGAGGTCAAACAAACTGCTTTAAAATATTTATCGTAAAATACAGTGAAAATAGTGCTTCACCGAGAAACGTACATATTTGTGCTTGAAATCACTGGTAAAGAATCAAAATGGTTCATATGTTCACAACGAATGAAACCCTAGCCTCCATGAATGCAAGTAGAAAGACTCCTATTCTTTTTCCTGGAACCAGAAAATCAGTTAATAAAAACAGCTTTTCCAAAATTATTTTTTAAAAACAAACTGTTATCACAGGCTGCAATTAATAAGAAAAAAAGCCACACACAAACAGAGGCATTTCCAAACACAACATGCACTTTCAAACAGAAGCCGTATTAAGTTTTATCAATTTCATGATCTCAGTAAATGCAAGTGACTAAAGGCTGAACATACCAAAGGTGGGACATTACACTCAGTCTCATTGAAATAGAGAATCAAAACACTATACAAGTAGCGAGGTGACGTACCACATGCCTATCCTAGAAAATTATATTTTAAAACATATTATCTTCTATTGATAATGAAGTAAAAAATAAAAACACTCATGCACTTGAGAACAGTCCATTGTAACAATAAATGCAGCCCTTCCTATAATCCCATAGTGAATTTACCCCTCAGTAACACATGCTCTTCTTGGAAGGACAACATAAGTCTGCAAGATCAAAGCAACAGTCCTGAGAATTACTGGAGTGCTGACTCCCAGAACAGGGAGGCACAGAAGACACACTCCTAAAGCTTCCCCCCTTGTACCTCTACCATTCCTCTAAATTACAGAGGAGCAAAGATGAGGGGAGAGGCAATCAAAAGCATTGTGCTGCACGCTGCAGAAACAGCAAGTAAGATTTACAGTATCTCTTTTTGACTTTTCACACTTGACTCTGCACACAGGGAACAGAGAGTGCTTCTGAGACTGTATTTATCGGGACTTTATTGTGGTTTGGTTTGTTTTTTTAAATAACCAGGCTTGTCTAATACGCAAACTTCAAATAAGCATTTGAGTAGTTTGTATTCAAACAGTAAAACGGCATTCAAAAAGAAAAGCATCATTAAAACATACCTACTGAAAGTGTTACCTTTATTTTAAAAGCAAGGTCCTGTTTCAAATGCATTTTAATAAAGACATGAATAATTTAACTCTAGTTTACCTGATACCTCAGGCCACTAAGAATAAATTATGCAAGTTTAAAGCACAGACCTGCCTTTCCAGGAGAAGCCCAGCCAGCCAAGCTAAAGGCCAGCTATGGGCAATAGCCATTGACAGTAAAGCTGACCAGGAAAACGCCACCACAAGCAGAACAGCCCATGTGGCACCAGCCTCTGCTGGACTGTATTCCGGGTAATTCAGTGCTTCTTCAGGCTGCCCAGTGGCAGCCTCATGCATGTTGCAATCTCGGGTGAGCTGACTACCGGTGCAGGTCACCCTTCCATCCAGCAGACCGGCTGGATCCGAGGCTTTAGCCAGCAGCGCTCACAGAGCAGCTCAGGCCCCAAGAGAACGTGCGTGGCATTATCTTCTAGGGGATTTTCTCTGTATTGCACCGGAACTCTCCTCAAAGAAGCTATTCTAAAAATAAAATATGGTCTTAAAATTGCCAAACATGGCAGTTTTTAGTAGAGACAACAGTGACAGGACGAGGGGTAATGGTTTTAAACTAAAACAGGGTAGGTTTAGGCTAGATATAAGGAAGAAATTCTTTACAATGAGGGCTGTGAAACACTGGAACGGGTTGCCCAGAGAGGCAGTGGAGGCCCCATCCCTGGAAACATTCAAGACCAGGTCGGACAGGGCTCTGAGCAACCTGATCTACTTAGCGGTGTCCCTGCTCGCTGCGGGGGAGCTGGACTAGATGACCTCTAGGGGTCCCTTCCAACCCAAAACTTTCTATGATTCTATGGGCAAAACATTTCTCCTTACCATGTTCAGTAAGTAAAATACTTCTGGTTAATATCCCCCGCTCACCCCTCCCAAGTCAGCTATAAGCCAACATACAGCACAAACCCCTTAGCCCCAGCAGATGTTCAGCTGGGAACACTGGATGCTCTCAGCCACCAGCCCTGCAGTACCTACGTGCCCTGCTATACAGCCAAGTAATTCCAAAGGACAGGACTCCTCCCATCCCCTTAGAACAAAAGCATAAACCCAAGCAGATTTGTGATCAAACACTCAATGGGAAAGAAGCACCTAAAGTCATGTTGTCTGTACAGCTATTCATTTATGTATTTTATATATAACATTACTCATTTATGGGACAATTACAACCTGTATCTCTGTACTGAGTGATGAAAATGATGTAGTTTTCCACAAATTTGGTAATCTGCTTTCATTCTATGTAGAAGCTGTTGACTTATCTTAAGATTTATAGTGATTTTCAGGTTCACTAAATACCTAAAGGTTTATTAATCATGTGTCAAAAAGCATGAAAGGAGAAACCAGAGTTATTTAAGGAAAAACGTAAATACCTGTCACTGAACTTTATCATAATACATACGTCTGATCCTTGTTAATCTGGAGAAAGTTGGCGGGTGATAGGAATCTGGCTCTTCCTTCCAGCTACTCTGTTATCTTAAAGGGTGTAAAAAAAAAACATCTCTTCCCCTAACTTTTCCTTCTCCTAACTGCTGAAGAAAGTGGGAAATTCTTTTGCTGAAATATATAGTCATTTATACTACCAGCTGTTCAGCCGATTCAGTTATCCATCAGAGAGACAGGATCAAATTCAGACTTCAAAACAGGACACAAAAAAAGAATCACACAGTCAAATCATTTTGCCTGAATAGCCATAATCAACATTCAGCTTTTAAAATGCAAAGGCCATTTCTACTGTAGAAACACAGAATTAGACACAGCAAATCAGTCCAGCTGTCTGTCACGTCTGGTATTCTGCCTCCAAGCACTGCCTTGCTTCATAGGGAGGAATAAGAAACAGTCTTGTTGCAATTAGCTCATTGCATAATGCATTACACAGAAGAAAATCCTGATCTCACACACAAGAAATCAGTTTCTTAGCATAAACAAAGATAAGTGTTATTTATTATCCTTCACGAGAGAACATTAGAGTGCTTTTGCAAATGTATGGCATAATTCATTAAACATTTCAAGCAGGTGTCACCCTCATTCACCATACTGGGAAAGGTATTATAGGTCTATACATCTACGAAGTCCATAGGTTTCTGAAACATTAGCAAAGCCCTAGCACCTTGCTGACTCCAACACATAAGCTCTGTTTCTCAAAGCACTGGAAGAGAGATGCCTGAGTGAGACACCATGTGGAAGATTCTTTCCTTCTCCCTGTCCCAATGTAAGTCAGTGACGCTAGCACTGAAAACACAACAAACACATGTGCAGCATGTTCCAGAGCAAACAAGCATCTGCTCAAGTACTGGAAGAGACCATAACCAGCTGATGACTGAAACCAAGAGGTAAATTACCACTATTGGTTTCTTTCCTGATCAAACCATTACACTCGGTTCCACCCAGCTACACTCGATAGTGCTTCAAAGTGTCTGGTGGCTAGTGATTAACCAGATCGAATTCACTTAACAGATCATCTTTGGGTGGAGAGAAGTTGGCACAGGCTTTTTAACATTATTATTCCAACAAATAACTATTCTCAGCAGAACCAAAACAACTTAAAGCAGCTGCTTCTGTAACCTTTCCCTGAGCACTACGTAAGATGCCACAAACTGTCTAAAATGAAGTCGTTATCTTACCCTTTACAAACACCTACCTAAGTGACTGTAAAAGGGCAATTTACCCACTCTTTCCCAATGCTTAGTTTCCTTCCATTTTCATTAATACGCAAGTATTTCTTTTACTTGCCTTCGAATTACCTGTCCTTCTCGCATTCCCTCCCATCTCTCTTCTGTCATGTCTCCAGTTTATGTTGTATTTGTTTTCATGCAACAGCCTACTTCACGCTACTCCACAGAGCACTCCTTCAGAACATACTTTACTAAAGCATTTCAACTGTACTGCTGCAAGATCACCACCACGTGTTTCTATCACTAGGCTCTGGTGTGTGTAATCTAGATGCAAAGATCTGATCCACGCTATTTCATCCCATGGCACGGAAGGAAAGATGTTCCAGCTGGGACACCAAAAGCGATGCAGTCCCTATGAGCGCAGTGCCACAAGCAAGCTCGTGTCTCTCAGGACTAACTGGTTCACTTCCAGCACCAGGAAGGTAGACCTAAACTTGCTCCTGGTTCTCAAGCAGGTTCAGGCATTGCTGCAACAGGCTCCACTCTGCAGCGTCAATACTACCAACACTTCTTCCCTACTAGTACTCACTTGTCCCAAACGCTACTCTATTTATGCCTGTAGAGTAACACTTGACAAGAGGACAAAATACCCCTCCAAGTGCACACGGTTTGGGAGAGGAAAACTAGCATTCTTCGTGGGTGGTTCTTCTCTCCCCTTCTCTCTCTCTCTCTCTTCTTTTTTTCCAAAGCTAAAAGTGCATTTGTCCTTCCCTCATGTACCACAGGATGGGAACAGGAGATACTTTATTCTTCCACTATACTTTGGCATTTTCCCACACTGTGATTTTTTTATTATTATTATTTTTAACATCTAACCAGAAGTAGTACTAACACTGTAATTTGCACTGGGCCTGATATTAACATCACTGTCAAGAAAGCATAACAGAAGAGAGGCTAAAGACACATTAATTTCTGTGAAGAAGTAGAATAATGTTTGTGACACATCAAATATGATTTTTCAAAGCTATCTTCCCTTCTGCATGACCTCATATCATTTAAATTGATCACACTTTGATAGTACCCAGCAAGTGACCATGTGATTTTTTAAAAATCTGGCTAACATCTGACAGTAGCTAAGCAAGTACGTCCCATTCTGGCTAACCCCTCTCCTCTTCATCACAAGGCAACTCTCAAAACTAAGCCTCCAAATCTCTCTGTGCGAGACAGAAGCAACAGTGTCAGAGACAAGACTTCTCCTACACCTTCACCCCTCCCTGCTCCATTTTATATAATAAAAACAACTCAATAAGGCCACACTGTCAAATATCTAAAAAGTTTACACGGTATAAATCTTTTACCCTCTGTCATGTGTAACAGTACAGCAGGATGAAAACAAAGTTCTCTCATTTCAAAGCACTTCCTGACTAGTGATCAAAGAACAGCAAAAACAAGGCAAGATATTACAAAGTTTAAAAAAGGAAATGAAAACATGCGAACAGGGAGGGAGGAACAAAGAAATGTACCATCTTTTTGATCCTTATAGTGTAGGTATATACCTGGAAAGAAAGTACTACTACATTTTTTTTCTTCTATTTATAAGTGTGATTATAAGTACCACAACCTCAAACAAATCCTCCTTTTCCTCTTGGGTCGGGGGGGTGGGGGAGGAAAGAATAACACACACTCAAAAGCAAAACTGAAAACATTTTCCAATCACAATCAAATTTACTTCGTCAAAGTTTACAGAGTCATTGTCTACCCTAAGGAAACTAAATGCTGTGCTTTGCTCAATAATTTCAGCATCTTTCCTACAACCATTCATAGCTCACCCCACACACATATGAGCATTCTGTGCAAACACTAATCATTCCGGCACAGCCAACCAATCAAGTTACAACCCAGTAAACACGGGCAGAGTTTTGCGATGTTTCAGCTACTCTGAGATCCCTTATCATGTAACGTGCTCTGCTTGTGCAGCATATGTAGTGCAGTTTGCTTTTCTTCTAGGAACTTTAAGAAAGCAATGTGGATAAAGGCAGTTCCCACTACGAAGCAGCACACCAAGTTTGAGCATTCACTTCATTTGTGGCAACTCTTTCGGACCTGCTGGAGAGCAGCTCTGCGGAGAGGGACCTGGGTGTCCTGGTGGAGGACAGGTTAACCATGAGCCAGCAGTGTGCCCTGGCTGCCAAGAAAGCCAATGGGATCCTGGGGTGCATCAAGAAGAGTGTGGCCAGCAGGACAAGGGAGGTTCTCCTCCCCCTCTACACTGCCCTGGTGAGGCCTCATCTGGAGTACTGTGTCCAGTTCTGGGCTCCCCACTTCAAGAAAGATGAAGAGCTACTGGAGAGAGTCCAGCGGAGGGCTATGAGGATGGTGAGGGGACTGGAGCATCTCTCCTACGAGGAGAGGCTGAGGGAACTGGGCTTGTTCAGCCTGAAGAAGAGAAGGCTGCGAGGGGACCTTATAAATGCCTACAAATATCTGAAGGGTGGGTGTCAGGAGGATGGGGCCAAGCTCTTTTCAGTGGTGCCCAGTGACAGGACAAGGGGCAATGGGCACAAACTGAGGCACAGGAAGTTCCGTCTGAACATGAGGAGGAACTTCTTCCCTCTGAGGGTGACGGAGCACTGGAACAGGCTGCCCAGGGAGGTTGTGGAGTCTCCTTCTCTGGAGATATTCAAGACCTGCCTGGACAAGATCCTGTGCAGCCTACTGTAGGTGACCCTGCTTCGGCAGGGGGGTTGGACTAGATGACCCACAGAGGTCCCTTCCAACCCCTACCATTCTGTGATTCTGTGATTCTGTGATTCATACAGCCAGTATTTGCAATCGCCTCTCAGGAAAGACAACTACTGCTATATCATAATCTCCGATTACCCCATATTTTTCAGCTTTGCCTTCTAGCTCTTTCTTTCTTTCCTTGGATATCTAACTTCAGAGCAACAATACAAGCTAAGATTAAAAACATACAGTTATATGACATCAGAGGATATTTTAATTTAGAACAAAAATCCATTTATCTAAACATCTAATGCCTATGAATTTTGTGAGAATTAAAACACACACACACATCCATAAAGAACTTCTTTCCTTTATTCTGTTATCCCAAAGTCAGGTTCCAGCAGACTGAAGAGATTTATTTAATCAAACCCATTGGTTCCCAGGAGCTCTCCAAACACCACATCAAAAATAACACACAACGTTGCCTGTACAGAATTTCTAACTAGTTGCAGTATTTTCAGACATATTTGAGAAGAAATGGTAGAGTCATGGCAGAATATTTTACAGAGTATTTTGAAAACAAATTGATCAAGAGCGAGTATTTCAATAATCCTACCCTGATCTTTTTAAAACCAATTCATTATAATGCTGACAGAGAACACACTCTGAATTTGAGCTTGCAAGACAGCAAGTTTTACTAACTCATCTTAGCATACATCAGGAAAAAAAAAGCACTTGTGTCTTAACCTCCTGTTCAAAGCACGAAGGCACATAAAAGCTTTCTGAACTATGAAAATCTTCAACTGACATATATATAGTTGCCAGCAAGTCAAGAAAAATGGACAGTAAAAGACTATCAAGAAGTGTCAGCCAGTCTAATGGAGACCAGCAGAAAAGAGCAGAGGTGAGTGGGGGTGCAACAGAGACTGTCACCCTGTACATATAACCTAGATGAAACTTCTCATGAACACCTACCAGAGCCAACCATCTAACTTCACAGCTTTGTGGTGAACAGCACTACATTCCCGTTTCAACGAGGAGAGCGGAAAGTGGAACAAAGAAATCCAATCTCAGGATGCAGTGGCAACGTGTTTTGATACAGAGGGGACGAGAATTACACAGAAGCCCTCTCTCCAGCACCTTCAACAATACCCACAAAGCAGAAATCAGTTCAGAATAGAAATGTTCGTAACAAATTTCATGGAAACAACCAAGAAAAGCAGCAAAATGAGAACAATGAACTTCAAGTAATAAGAATTCAGTAAGTTTCAAAATAGGGGTAAAAAAAGGATTCCCACTAGTGATAACGTAAGGGGAAAAGGCTCACAACAATGACAACTTCTTTTAAAATTAGAAGCATCTTAAAGGAAGAACAAGAAAAGTAGATGAAAATTGACATGATCAAGTATCACACATACTACAGTGACCTCAAATACACAAAAAGAAGCAAAACTAACTACAAAAAGTCAGGTCACCAGTTGAAATACAACATGCATTTAACAGTAGTAGTAACAAAACGTTCCATAGCATACATTCATCAAGGGGGAGAGCTGATCTGCAACTCCATAAGGAAAGAGAGTTGCTAACAGATATCAGGAAGCTCTTAATATCTCTTCTACCATCCGCCCATCCTCATTATAAAAAAAGTCAACTTCAGACAATTCAAACACATACCTCCAAAGGTATAAAAACAAGTTAAAACTAGTGTTTTGACAAATTAAACAGTACCTGCTGTGCTGATTTGGCAGTAAGAGAATTAGCTACATCCACGTTTGAAACCATAGAGCACAAGTGAAGCTCCATACAGTACTGGAAAAGGCCAAGCACAGTAACTATCTTTAAAAAGAAGAAAAGCTAGAGTGCTACAGACCAGTTGTCTTAACTTTCTGTCAGTAAAGACACAGAAAACACAGCAATGAACTCAACTTGCTGAGAAAGAAAAAAGCACAGGCACATATTTCCTTCCACAGGAGCAACTGAGCACATGAGAGAGTGCTCCAAGAATCCAAGTATTCTTGCAGAAGCCAGAAGGAGCAAGTAAGTCCTTGTAGCACAAGGAACATACCTACACAGTGGAGGGAAAAGAGGAGCTTAGCACAAAACTTTTCTAATTGTGAGAAGTGAAAGTTAAACCAGGGACTGTAAGCAGTTCATCTCAGGCCCGGGAACAGGACCAGGTTGCAAGGACTGGCAGGCATCAAACTGCACTTGGTACTAAACCTTGGCCCCACAGCTTGTTGGCGTTTGTGTTTAGGAGAGTTACTTCACCCAAGTGAAGTATTCTTTAAAAAAAAACAAGAACCACCTCAATTTCAGTGGCTGGCAACTTTTGGTTATCGCATGTTCATCGCTGAAAGCTACTTCCACTGTGGAGCCCAACTGCTGACCCAGCTTCCAGTCTCAGGAGTCGGCAGAGATCAAAACTGATGAAAACCAAAGACGATCTCTGCGGCAATGTTTTAAATGAATAACGATGGGACAAGATAGTCATCATGGCTGAAAGATTGCTACAACACTACAAACAAGATAAAACAGGCTTCAGCAACTGTTCTTCAGGATAAGTCACATCTGAGAGATCTCTGCAGAGTATTAAAGCTAAGTCTTACACCGTGACTATGCCTAAGAGGATGTAGTTGAAAATGACAATGAAGTTACAGATCCAAGACTCCACTATTCTGCAAAAACAGACTGTAGGTAGCAAATCAAGGGGGAAAATACGAGGATGCAACTGGAGGAGAAAGAATAACTTTAAAAATGGGAGTTTTACCCCCACAACTTCAGTTTGCAATCAGGCAAAACGTATGGATTAAGTATCGCTGCCTAAAAACAGAAGTCATGCCAATGATTTTAACATAGCCCAAAAGATGTGCGTTGTGGTTGGAGCTGCGACAAGGGAAAGGGTCGTAAAGCCTCTCAGAGTCACTGGGTAGTTTTATCTCATCCGGTTTATCCCCAGTCTCTAAGAGCTAGCAGAGACAGCAAAGACACCAACACCAACAAAAAAAGACTGTCATCCACGTGACATCTGAAACTTTAGTGTAAGAGTGAAGCCGCTGTAAAGAAAAAGTGGAAGGCACAAGAACAAAAAAGAAAAATCACAAATACATTACTTTTTGAAAACTGTCTCTAACTTTCAGCAGATTTCGGTAGAATTGGGGATTTTTCCTGCATTTGTTTCCTTTTAAGTAATGGGACTTTTTTTAATTTGGTGTAGTTTTTCGGTGGGTTTGGGGGGTTTGTTTGGTTTTTTTCAGAGACAATTGCAGGAAATCCCTCACTATTCAAACCCAAAGCACAAATTCAAAGTATGTCAGCATCAGAGCCAAAATCCAGCATTTTAGGAACTCACACCGAGGAAGTCAGAGCAGCCCAACTGTGACAGAGACAGACAAGTAAAGAGAATGGGGGAGTTTTCCACATGTTTAGTGCTAATTCAAAAAGTCCTAGAGTACTTTATATAGAAAATCGAGGTGGGGGAGTACAAGTTCCTGAGCATTGATTGCTGTGAACGAAATTCAGTAAATACAGCCAAGCTTCAACAAAAAGCATTACAATTTTTAATGAATCAACCAACTATCAACCTCTACGCAAAGCAGTAATTTGTGCAAACACGTTCTCCTTCAACACTCACCATTTGACTTTATTTCTCGTACGTAATTACTTGGAAACCACCCTGTTTTGCCATTTAGAGTTCCTTCCCACCAGCCTCCTTCTTCCACTCTCGTAACATGAATAATATCTCCTTTTGAAAAAGAAAGTTCATCTTCATTTGTCTGTTGAAAATTAAATTTTGCTCTCACCACCAACTGATGGTTGCTGTTATCTGTCATGTCCTAGTAAGTGAGAACACAAAGAACAGAAAGATCACGTTAGATTTAAACAATTATTCCATGAGCAAAACAGAAGTATCCATAAAATGGAAATAACCTCTCCCCCACACATGTTTTTTACTCTAAGCATTTGTAAGGGATGATTTGCTATTTCCACTATTTCTGTAATTTTTAATTTTTAATCTATGGATCTGTATCAGTCCAGGAAGTATATTGTCTTCGTAGAGCCCCTTCAAATCAGAAAGGTGTAACAGATCTAAAATAAGAATTAATTCTTACTGCTCCAGAAAAACAAAATTCTATTTCCTATATATAGTATAAATTAAAACCGCCTTTGGCAACTACAAAGAAACAACAGTTTTTCATTAGAGCATTCTCTTCTAAAACTTTCCAGGCTGGGAGCAGGGCTGAACTGAGTTGGGTTTAATTTAATTCTGGATAAAAATAGAGTTTGCAGCTTAAAAATTCCCTCCTACCAACACCCCCCCCCCCCCCCCCCCCCAGTAACAGATCAGGTTGGAAAGTTCCACACATGAACATGCAACTCTGTGTGGCCTGCCAGTGGAGAAGGACAGTGTTCTTCAACAAAACTTATGAAACAGTTATGCAATTTACCTTGAATGAGTACTCACAAATAATTTGCCTCAAGGTTAGCAAAGCTGCAAGTCTGCAGCACGTCAAACTCGCAGCTGCCCATATACATAGATAGCTAGAGAGAGACATACACGCTCATCCCCTATGACAGATGTGAGGGCAGAGTATTGCTCTATCATAACAACTAAATGTTAATAGCGACTTTTTACAAGTCTTTCAAATCAATGACGTCAGATTCGGCATTTTGTTCTTGGATTTTGAGTATCTGCATCGTTCAAGCACTTCATGAGAGTTAGGACAAACTCTTATGCTACAAAAAGCTAAATATTTGGACAGCTTTAAATAATCCAAACACAATCCACTGCACTGGAATTGAGAGAATGGAACTATAAATCACATCTGTCTATCATGAGCAAGGATCAACACCTGTATAATTAGAAAAGGAACTTAGTGAGAAAATGACTGTGCAAGCAATCCTAGTCGGCTATCCAGGCAGCAGAATTTCACCTACATGTTGTCTATATAGTTGCGATGATTAAAAAAAAATAAGTACTGCATAATGTCACCGGGATCATATAACGTGTCAGCTGAATTTATATCTACAGTAAGCACATTACTGTATCACAACTCAATTTAATTGTTGAACTTTCTCAGTGGCTGAGAAACTGTAGGAAAATGATAGCAAACAACTTCAAAACCAGGCAGAATGTTCCAAGATACTGTAAGTCACCACGTTCAACAATTAGATCAGCACATTTTCAAATAAATGCCCCTGCCTTAGTCCTCTGCTTGTACATCGGGTGCTTTCATCTGCTATGACTGCTCAACAAGAGAAAAAGTTTGCTTTAGTAAACAGCAAAAAGCCACAAAATAAGCAGCAACATTGCACAGTGACAGCAACTACAGCCCCTTCACTATGCCAGGATGGCTCTCCACTAGAGGAAACCAAGTACAAATTTGGCGAGAACAGTTCCCAGCTGATCATCTACAGCAGCAAAACCAAACTAAGCATTTCCCAGGTCTGGCCACTAGCTCTCCTTCCCTTTTTTTTTTTGCACTTCTCTGCCCCTTTGCAACTTTCTGCAGAGCTGCTTAGAACACCAAAGTGACAGAAATACCTAAATACTTCAGTGACCCAGCTAACAGCTAGCCCCACAAACAGCTGCATCAGCAAAACTGAGTGGGTGGTGAACAGCAGAGTGGGAGCTGGAATTAGGTGCCTGGGGCAAAAACTTGCACTGGCTCTGCTACCAGAGAAAACACATCAAACCACACCTAAGAAAGCTTGAGCAGAGCACTGTGTTTAAAGTCTCACATAGTTATCACAGAATTCAAAACAGCCTCCTTCAAGATGGAAAAAGCAGTTTACAGTAGAGATCTGAACCCTCCTTGTAAACCTTTTAGTCACTGAAAGTACTTTTCATTACAATTAAGTTTCAATACAGTACTCCATCCGGATTTCGGCTGCACAGTAAAACAACTGCCCACACCATTTAGTTACCTGAAGGCTAGTTGAAGGATTCACCTTGAAACATAATAGAAAACACGAATAACTAGCCATATTGCCAACATTAAAAGTGCTATCTTTGCTGAGGTTTGAATATGCTTCAATCATGATCTCTAAAACTCACAGACATGGAGAAAATGAGATTTTTGCCTTTGAAAAAAGCACGTCCTTATAAGAAATAAATCCAGGAAAATACTGAGTACGCAGACAACATGGAGTCGTAAGTGAGGAAAAAATATTTAGAAGTTCACAGAAAGCTGCATGTGTATTGGAACATCGTAAGCAAAGCTGCAAAAATACAACATCACAAGTTTGAAATATAAAGGTGAAAGAGAGGAAACAGCTACTTTGTTACACCATTGTTTACTTATAAATCTTGTCAAAAAAAAAATAAAATAAAAAAAAAAAAAAATCACACCACAGCACGTTTCTTTTCTTCTAGAACTTACCAAACTCCGATACTGTCCCTGGAAGAGTTTTGAAGTTCTACTGTGTAAAGACTGGGATCCCAGAGAATCAAAAGACTTTATCCGATGAGACGAGGGACGTGCGCATACAGAGTCACTGCCCAGCCCTATGTCTGTAGGAGGGAAAAAAAAAACACACATAAATATTAGAATGAGAAAGATGCATATAACTTCTCCTTACTTCTGTAAAACTCACACGCTTAAAGCAGATTCAGTGTATCTGTAGCCGCTCAATAATTTAAGATGAAAAAAAAATATAGTAATAAGTGATCTGAAATCCTGAGAACCTGGCAGTTTCTTCCCCACACAGACAGGAAAACAATTTGAACCGTTTAGGAAGAGGAGAGTTAGGGTTGTAGTTCTCCATCCCTACTCACCACCAGTCTATTTAAAGGTAATTAACCAGCATCATTTTAGCGAGTGGCCAAGAATTTCGAACGCATAAAACTTGCTTGAAGTAAAGCCAGCCACATCTGTTTCTTAGCTCTTCCCCACCACCATCTCCTCCTCGATTAAAACATTCCTTCCACTGTCTTTTTCCTATGTTCCTTTGTCTCATCCCTTTTTTCGCCAACTAAGCTCACTCTTCTTCTTTGGAGGGAGGGGGAGGAAGAGGAGGAGTAGAAAGGAAACCAGCTGCTTGCTGGAAAAAACAACGCCTCCCCCAACCTCTCGTTCACTTGTCTCTATCCCATGAAGCAGACCCGTTTGAGGTGTTCATCCCAAGGACAGCCTTACACGCTGCCCGGGTGCCGCTGGGGTCCCCATGGGCTGGGCAGGGCTCGTTCCAGCACCCGGCCAGGAGCGGGGCAGCGGGGGCACCGGGGCAGCCCCAGCCCCAGACATGGGGCACCAACCCAGGGACAGGACAGCGGCCCGACAGCAGCGAGGGTCCTCCTGTGGCTGGGCAGGGGCTGGGCTGCCCCGAAAGCAGCTCCTCAGTGCCAGGGTCCATGCTGGCCATGGTCTCCCCTGTTACGGTGGGACGGGGGCTGCTCCTGGCTGCACCAGCTCCCCCAGCCAAGCCCCCAGGAGGGGGATGCTCCCAGGACCCGTCCGCAGGTGACGTGCTACAGCAGACAAACGTTGCTCCTTTGCATAAGCAGGACAAGTCATTCCTTTTCTTCACGTTTTCCCACACACAAGGAAATCATTCAGTGAGCATCTGAGCCTCAAGCAGCCCCAAAAGCAATGCCAACATTTTCTGTCCCAAACGTAGAAGTTTTCACTAGACCACACAAGCATCCCAACTGCTCCCCTGTTTTTTATGCCGCTGTTACTCACTTTCCTAGTAGTTTGCTTTGCACCCAAAATTCCACTTCCATCAGAGGTACATGCACGCAACCACAGCCTCTCGGTCACTTTCATACTAAAGCAGACAGCGATTACGCAATCCTAGCTATTTTTGGTCCAAGGGAAATACACGTACAGGTGCCGTTCCATGAGGAGATTGGTGAACAAAGCACATCTGCTGTTACACATTAAACCTGAAGGGAGAATTTGATTCGTCTTAACTGGAAAGCCTTTCAGCTTCAGCACAGCATCTAACAGCAGCCAAGATGCAGGAGGAGGGAAAGGGTTTCAGATCAACAACAAGCACAGAAAAAAACAGTTGACAAAGGATGCTCCAAGTCTGCAGTGACTGAGTAGAGAACACCTTCCTCAGGTGCATCTTTTTAAATGAGTCTTTGTCATCCTTCAAAAAAAACTATAAATATACACGTCCTAGTCAAGTAGTGCAATATTAGAACCACTCATGTTAAGTTGAACATTTTGTATGGATAGTATCATTACACATTGAAGTCATAAAAGATCCCACACTTTGTGAATCTGCTTTCCTAAAAGCATTTAAAGGCCACTGTATAAATATAAACACTGGTGATTATAGTCCATTACAGAAAGAATATACATCTGTTTTCACAGACTGTCAGAAGAGAAATGGGACTAGATCATGGGCTTCATTTGTAAACTGTAACTTTATGGCTAATTCTAATGCTCAAAAAAACTTTAAAGTTGCCATAACCATCAGTAACTAATAGAACTTAACAGCTGTAAGTAACCTGAAGCATCTCCATGTCCAGTTTGCCATGTGTTGTGGGATTGCGTGGCAAGGTTTTGGTAGCGGGGGGCTATAGGGGTGGCTTCTGTGAGAAGCTGCTAGAAGCTTCCCCCATGCCTGATAAAGCCAGTGCCAGCAGCTCTAAGACAGACCCGCCGCTGGCCAGGGCCAAGCCAATCAGTGACGGTGGTAGCGCCTCTGTGATAACATATTTAAGAAGGGGAAGAAGAAACTGTGGTGAAACAGCAGTTGGAGTGAGGAGTGAGATGCTGTGAAAGTAACAACTCTGCGGACACCCAGGTCAGTGAAGAAGGAGGGGGGAGGAGGTGCTCAAGACACTGGAGCAGAGAGCCTTCCCTTGCAGCCCGTGATGAAGACCATGGTGGGGCAGGTTGTTCCCCTGCAACCCATGGAGGTCCACAGTGGAGCAGATATCCACCTGTAGCCCGTGGAAGGGACCCCACGCCAGAGCAGGTGGATGCCTGAAGAAAGCTGTGACCCTGTGGCGAGCCCGCGCTGGAGCAGGCTCCTGGCAGGACCTGCGGACCCGTGGAGAGAGGAGCCCACACCAGAGCAGGTTTGCTGGCAGGACTTGTGACCCCATGGGGGACCCACACTAGAACAGCCTGTTCCTGAAGGACTGCACCCCATGGGAAAGACCCACTCTGGGGCAGTTTGTCAAGAACTGGGAGGGACTCATGTTGGAGAAGTTCATGGAGGACTGTCTCCCATGAGAGGGACCTCACCCTGGAGCAGGGGCAGAGTGTGAGGAGTCCTCCCCCTGAGGAGGAAGGAGCAGCAGAGACAGTGTGTGATGAACTGACCACAACCCCATTCCTCATCCTCCTGCGCCACTCGTGGAGGGGGAAGTAGAGACACGGGAGTGAAGTTGAGCCCGGGAAGAAGGGAGGGGTGGGGGGAAGGTGTTTTAAGATCTGGGTTTATTTCTCACTGTCCTACTCTGATTTGATTGGTGATGACTTAAACTTCCATTTCTCCCCAAGTTCAGTCTGTTTTGTCCGTGACAGCAATTGGTGAGTGATCTCCCCCTGTCCTTATCTCGACCCTCGAGCCTTTCACCATATTTCCTCGCCCCTGTCCAGCTGAGGAGGGGGAGTGATGGAGTGGCTTTGGTGGGCACCTGGCATTTATCCAGGCCAAGCCAAAACACTATGTTTCCTATCTGTAGTCAAGTAGAACAGACAGGCCACCAAACTCAGCATTGTATCTTGACATGGTTCACCTAGGAAACCAGGATCAGGTTTATTCATGGTAGTGTCTTCCAGCCTCCAGGCAACCCTAAAACACACTACCTAGAAACCGTACAAGTGCGGCCTGATTCCTAAATTTTCTAATTCGCAACAGCAGAGCTAATCTACACCAACACAAGAGCACCTTTTGAGGCTTGAATTAGAAACTACACGTGTCTGAGATGAAAAGAAGGAAAACTATTACAGATGAACCACATGCAAAGTGCAAGTATTTTTACCAATAATATCCGAATTCTTAAATTAATTTGAACTTCTGATAGACTTAAAAGGCTTGCAGACCCCATGTATCCATTGAAGCTTCCATTAAAATACCAAATAAACACGTTCAACTAATTTCTCAATGGGACTACTATCAGAAAATTGTTCTACTCTGCCGCTACAAACTCCAGAATCTTGACTAGCAATAGAATGTGCATGTTTGACAAACATTAATTTGGTAAATTTCACAGAATCTTCACACTTCTATCCATCCACCCATCCATCCAGAGATTTCCAGGGTCTGTAACACCCTTTCTTCTTCTCCACCATTATCTCTGCTTCCTTATACCAGTTCCTCTTCCCTTATCTGTCTACAAAGAGCAACTGGTACCTTGACCCTACTCCTCCAGAACTTAAGGAATTTGATGGAGTGCATATCCGTACCAGCCTTTCATCAGTCTTCATGCTTATTACTCACACTTCTTCCACCACAGAAAGACTCATCTCAGAAGAACATGTGTACACCTGAAATTCTGGCAGACCCAGCTGGGGATCTGAAAGCCATCTTCCAGTACTACAGTAAGAAGAGAGAGTCTAAAATGACTTCTACACAGTCACCCAATTAAAGGAAATTGTTTGGAAGAACAGTTGGTCATCAAGATTTATGCAGCTCTGCTTGCTCCTACGAATAAGACAATATCACAGTTTGCTTTTAGTTTAATTTTTGGTTTCCATACCACCCACCCCTCCCCATGAAAGAGATCAGCCTGGGTCCTTTCTAAGGCCAGTTGCAACTGTGGCTTTCTGATATGGGTGTAAATCTGTTGATATCTGGACCAAACACCTGCACTTTTTCTCCCCTTTAAAGACAGCTATGGTCAGTGTACAGCAGCTTTAGGGAGGTACTGAAATGGTTTACATTTTCACTTGCAGTTAAGGTGAAAGGCAATATCTTCAACCACTGTAGCTTTAAAGTCATCAACGGTATTACTCCATGCCCATTCCTCAGAACTAAGAACTTGATTGTAAAACTCACCCCTTAAAGTGTGTTTTCTGATGCAATGAAGGGGAAAAAAAAAGCCACCAAAAAAAAAAATATCCCTGTTGTAATGGACCTTAGGAGTATTATAAAACTGACAAGATACAACAAAATTACACTGATCCACCACTGACTTTTCTATCAGCTTCCTTTTCCTCCCCACATAAAAACTAAGCATGGTTCATTTTTAAATAATACCTTTCTCTCTCACCAGGCTCCAACTTGATGACCATTATTGGAACTTGCTGCTGACAATGTCAAACTCATCACGGAGCAGCAAAAAGGGCCACCAGTGTTAATGCTTCTTGACTGTCCCAGGGTTTAGTTGACATCGCTTAGTACAGCCTCACCCTACAGCACAGCACTGACACCTCTCGCCTGTGTGCTATTTCTACAACTCTCTCTTGCCCTCAAAGAACTTGCAGTAGGTGGTTTGTGACTTCTAGCTACTACCTAAATGAAACATGCACAGATTAAGGGATCAGAGATGTTGGCTATCCTTTTGTTACTGTCAAGAAAGGATGGTGCTGAGGAACAGACAGAGATGGGGGAAAGAACCACTGACAAAAGTGGTCACACACAGGAATGACAGAGTGGGGCAAAAGTAAACTTACAGTATTTCAGACTGAAAAAAGCAGAAAAAAAGAGAAGATGTGGCCTTTTCCTAAGAATTCTCGCCAGCTAAAAGGCTCAGCGTTAGCTCCACTGCAAAGCTTCCTTTTGCAGCAAAGGAGATGAGAGAACTCAGAAGTGTCACTGCCAAAATCGTAAGAAACTGCAACAAAGAAAATCTTCTAAAACACTGCACATGTTCATTTCATTGTGACTATAGCAACACTATAAAAACCACACTGATGTGAGGTGAAGGTAAGGTAAGCAAGCACCACCACAGAGCAGAGTCTACTTACCTGCAGTCACCTTATTTAAAGCCACGAGCGAGCTGAGAACTTTGCTGAAATTCTGTCCCTGATACAGGTCATTTGCATCAAAAGTCTGAAAACAGAAGAACATACAGTAAGTCACAGAAACAAGCCTTGCAACTAAGGATTTCTATGCTATCACGTGAACTATGATGGTAGAAGCTATTGCCCGATCAGTCTTTCAGAGGTTCTCATGGACCATCAAAAAACTGTGGGGGTTTTTTTCCCCCACTTTAAAAAAAAAACAAAACACCAAAACCCACACAACTCATTTTTAAAGAGACTATAGAAACAGCTGCATTTGGGGAAAAAAAAAAAAAAAAAAAAAAAAAAGAATATATAAGCTAAAAATACCAAGTGCCATTTAAACTACAGGAAAGTTGAACAAAACATAATTATCGGAAGAGAGAAGCTTTCCTCAGACAGTTTGGCCAGAAAAATTACTGGGCACCATCATTCTTGGCATACTCTTTCTGCAGCAACTCACACGCACTGTATCAGATTGTTCATAAAATATTCTCAAAATTACTACACATACTTTAAAAAGTGCTACAATAACATACATGCTATCTCTTTACAAGACAAGGATTAAAGTAGCATTCCCGAGAATTAATGAATTTCACCAAGAGTGAAGTTGCTGGATAGGTTAGACGGAGGATGGGGTTTGGGGAGGCGAAGGATGAAAGCTGGGGGTTATTTTATTTTTTTTAACTAAGGGAAGGAGACCCAAACTTCAAACTATCTTGTAGAAAACACTCCAGTAACTTTCAAGCACTGAGTGATGACATTAAACGTCTGGATTTTCAAGGGGTAAAGAGGAGATTAAAATAGAGACCCATAATATTTGCCTGAGGTAATGGAAACACTCATCCAAAGTCTCAAGGGAACAGCTCTCGCAATAGATTCTGCATAGATTCAAAGGAGTCACAGTATTCCCTCATGCAAGACGTGCAGAAAGAGGACAATAAAAAGACAGCTATTACAGTTGTTCCAACTGATTTAAGTAATAGAAAGAGATTCAGTTTCCTGCAGCATAGCAGCTTTTATCTGAAAAGTCAAAAAAAACCTGTTTATCTTCCTGATAACAGACCCACCCCACAGGCACTATCAGGAAGCCTGTACCCCAGAAAGCAGCCTTTGGAGACAGGAGAAGAAAAACCCATATTCCTAGCAGAGAAGAGAGGAAGGCACAAAGGAAGGCTGGGAGGAGAAAGAGGGAGGCTGGTTAAACCCAGGAGAAGTGAAGATTTTCACAAAAGCTACCTAAAGTAACCACAGCTGGGACTTCCGTAACAGTTGTGACTGTTGCGATCCACTAACAATGGTAGAGCAGATTCAGGAAATGTTTAATGACATTATTACTCAGCTAGTGGTAGACAGGGGGGGTTGAAGCTAGATGATCTTTAAGGTCCCTTCCAAACCAAACCATTCTCTGAGTCTATTCAGTAAGAAAAAAAAAAAACTCCCAAAGCATTCACAGTATTTGAGGTACCTGCATATGTTAACACACATGTTTTCCCCTCAGACTGAGGGCCATCTTTGGACCCAGCGAGCAGCAGTGCTACCTTGGCTGTATGCGTGCTGGCATCTCTCAAGCTCAGGTAGTGTGTACACAGCTCTGAAGAGCAATGCCACAAAACGGACGCAAAACAAGAGGAGGCGAACACTAATATACTCCAAGCAGTTTAGGCTCACGAGTCAACCATTTCACCAAGTTTCAATGGGCTACAGAAATTGTAAACACTACTCTTGTTTATTTGATGCTGTAAGGAGTAAGGAGATGGGCCAGTGAATTGCCTAGATGTGAATTTTGTAGGGGTTTTTTAAATGTTTCCTCATGTTTCAGGAAGTATTTAAAAACTATATGCACAATAAATTACATCAAGCAAATACAAAATTTTCTGATTTTACACAAAGAGACTAAAGATATGATAGGTTTAATTAATACCAGAATTTATAATAGAGATGAGAAAAGATGCCAATAAGGTGACAGCAGAACACACAGAAGCAAAACCAGACTGGAGACAGCTTAACCACTGCTCAAACTGGGGAGGGGGAAATCAAGCTGTTACGGAACAAGAAAGCATCAGGAGTGTAAAATTTTCATCGTTAGGTACACGCTTATTGTCGTAGCTTCTAAATAAGCAAATGTATGAACAGAATCACAAAATGACGACTCTGATCCCAAACAAAGGATACACAGGAGATGCGGGCACTTGTGTGGACACCAGAACTGAATCAGAAAGGTACTAGTGGGGAGAGAGAGAACTACTCAACACAGGAACATTTAAGAAAAATGTTAGAAAACATAGCTTAACCTTACAAAAAATTTAAATAATAAAGAACTCCTAAATTGATTTTAAGCTCACCTTCATTCTGGATTCTGCTAGAGCCAAGAGCGCACCAAAGCCAGGCTAACTGGAGAACAACAGGATGCAAGGCAGCCTCGCTTCCTGCTCTGCCGAGGCTACCGGGGACACCCAGAACGATTCCATTGGGTCACCCCAACACGTGCAGTGCCATAAAAAAGCTCGTATCCAGGACGTGCTGTATCCAGTCTACTGCTTCACAGGAAACAGCACAATGGGAGGATACGAGCCCTTGCGGTTCTGCGGAAAGCAATTCTGAGAGGAAGCCACCCTCAGCACGCTCATGGCCAGTATCTTCAGCAACAGCACTTGGCAGAGCCGGAGGGGGACATGACACCCTCCAGAGAGATTTTCTCCTAACTTCACAAATGTTTAAGAATAAACTAACCTAGAGCGATAAAAAGTGAGGGAAAAAGCTTAGGTACTTTAAAGTTTTGAGGCTAACTTGTTAGGAACACTACTACTTGATTATAAAAACCTTGTTTCAAAAAACCAAACCAAAACAAAAAAACCACAAACCCACTGAACAAAAAACCCACCAAACACTTCTATCTTAGTGGAGGTTACAAGACAGTCAGATAAAACATTAGTCAGCATGCAAGCATAAAACCATCATAAACTGCATCAGATGAGGACCCTCCCACAGCAAATCTTTTGAACATGCTATTTAAATGCAATACCTTTGTTTTAAAATGCCATGGAATTGACCACCTGCAGATATCCCTTACAGAAGCATTAACATAAAGCACACCTATTAAATAAAGACAGACCAGAACTATATTAGGAGTCCTATACTGGAAACACTGCTATTTAGTAGTTCGCTGGGAATCAACAAACACCAAGCTTAGCAGGCTCATCCCCATATGCCTCTTACTATCTGCCTGTTTTCCTGTTCTTTTAACATCCTTCTCACATCCTCCTGTTTACTCCTGGATTTCAACACCTGCCACATCGCGATCCCAGGCAGATACTGTATTCTAGAACCAGACTAGACACAACTGCCCAATAGTAACGAGTCTTACGTGATCAGGAACACCATGCACACACTCAAGAGCACACTGGCCCTTTTGGTCACAGGACACTGACTGCCCAACCTTGCGGACTGCCCACCCTGACCCACAGATTCTGGCTTCCCCTTCCACACCCCCCCACCAATTCCCAACATACAAGCCTGGCTTTCCATAACTATGCCTGCATTTTTTCTCCCTAGGATTTCAACTGGCTGCCAACTTCACCGGCAACAATTTTATGACCTTTCCCAGGTCATTCATGAAATGTTAAATAACTTGGTTGAGTACCAATGGCAGCAAATACCCTACAGCAAGGTGTACACTGGATGGTCATTCCACACTTGTAAGTGTATTAAAGCCTATTAATTAGATAGCTTTTAAATTCATTTCATATGAGCCATATTGATTTTTTTCCACCACTGACATTTCTTAGAACACCAAACAGAATGCCCTAGAGATCCACTTCATCCACATACTGGTTGTTCAACTACCATATCCATCCTCTCATTTTAAAACAAGACTGACCTCTCCATCCATCTGTTTAAATTCCATCACATTCAAAATGGCTATGGTAATACATTCAGGTCATTTTAACCACTAACCTTAACTAGATGGAGACTTACGTTCAGTGTTTAACGATCCAACAGCCATAAGGAAGTAAAACTAAAATGGCAATGTTGTCCCTCATATCCCTGCAGCAACCAGTACCTACTGAAACTGGAAAAACATTAACTGAGGAACTAGTGAAAGGAAAAGGAAATTAAAAGATAAGGTTGAGAATATACTTGGTGAAGACAGACTAAGGCATACAGCAAGCCTGCAGCACCATTCTTTTCTTCACATCGGTCACTTTCAAGGCCTTAGGTACCCTTTATGCTACTTTATTCTCCCCTTCCAGCCCATTAAATCAGAAGCCAGTTATGGAGGAAACATTTTTAAATTAAGGTATTTTTCCCCAATAAGGCAAGGTCTACAACTGGACACAGGGAAAAAAATCAGGGGTGGTTCAGCCAAGCTTCCAGACACATTTTTTTTTATCAAATATGTCTTCTACCAGTCTTAACTTGCTTATATCCTTAAACCACCAAAGCATCAGTAAGGCTGTATCTAACTGTCACAGTAAGAAAAGTTCATATACTGGTTGAGAGTAAAATAGAACAGTTTTTCTTAGTTAAGTATTTCCTTGCTAGACTACTGCCTTGAATATAAACAGGTACAGTATTCCCAGTGAAGATTTACATTTTAAGCATCTGTCTGACAAAAATAGATGACAGCTTTCTTTACAGCACTGCACCATAAACTGCAGCAGCTGAGGAGCTGACTTACGAGCAGCCCAGACATCTGCGCAGCACAGATAGGGCTGCCACTGCTAACCTCGCCAGCCAGCCCCAAAACAAGCTGTAACCCCTAGGCTGTCTGTACTACACTGGCAGGACACTTTCCAGCTCAGCTTGGTGGCCTTGGGCCCCCAGCGCAAAAGATTACAAGAACATTGGCTTGCTCACCCGGAGGAAATGAAAGGAAATGAGCAGGGCGGCTTGGCAAAGCGCAGCATGACCACGTACAACGCGACGCTCCACCTGCTCCTAGCACACAGGCTGCAGCATTTTTGGCATGAATAAACAAGTGGGGGGGGGGGAGCAACTCACTGTTAGAAACAGGTGACCTTCTTGAAAACCATTAAGAATTCCAACATCTCGCTTCCTTGTGCCACCACCCCCGGTGTGTTTCTACCCCTAGAGCACCTGACAAGAGGAAGCCACGGAGGCCATCCACAGTCCACCTTCCCGTGATGACACCTAGTATGCCCAAGCCGGAAAAAAGATCCCGTAGGTAAGCCCACATGCAAAGCACAAATTTCTTCATTTATCCTCACATGAGGTCAGCTGTAAGTGGTGCTGAGTCTCATTCAGCTATTATGCAGCAGCTGTTCCTTCAGTCGTGAATTATCATCTGAAAGCAGCGGCAGTAAAAGGAGAGATAAGAAAAGCAGGGAACTATGACAACTGAGCGAGGAAGGGAAGGGGGGGAGAACAAGAGATGATTACAAATCTTCTGGAAATCTCTATGAAGAATAACACTGCCCATATCTAGTATGCACAGCACAAGAGACAGCTGAAAAAAAAAAAAGTTCTGTTTCAAAAATTAAAGAGTAAGACAGAAGAAAAAGTTTGAAAGTAATTAGGAAGACAGACCAGTGCAGGATTTCTGTGTAATTTAGTAGCAGTTCACAAGAGAAATTAAGAGTCAGTGGTAAAGAATGTATAAAAGTTAAGAGGTAAGCTGGAATAATTGTGGCCAGCAGGTCGAGGGAGGGATTCTGCTGCTCTGCTCTGGCAAGACCCCACCTGGAGTCCTGCATTCACCTCTGGAGCCCTCAGAACAAGAAGGACATGGAGCTGTTGGAGCGGGTCCAGAGGAGGCCACAAAGATGATCCAAGGGCTGGAGCACCTCTCCTATGAGAAAAGGCTGAGAGAGTGGGGGCTGTTCAGCTTGGAGAAGAGAAGGCTCCAGGAAGACCTTACTTGCAGCCTTTCAGTACTTAAAGGGGGCTTACAAGAAAGAGGGGGACAAACTTTTTAGCAGGGCCTGTTGCGACAGGACAAGGAGCAATGGTTTTATACTAAGGGAAGGTAGATTTAGACTAGATATAAAGAATAAATTTTTTTACAATGAGGGCAGGGAACAATTGAGTACTAAGGCTTAAGGAAGCTCACACTCCTAGAACTACAGGCAAAAATAAAACTACTTGAAATGAAATTACCGAAAATAACATTTATTCGGGACATTGAAGTTGAGATGCCTCAGTACCTGCCAACATTGCCAAAGCAAACCAATTGCATAAGCACCTTGTAGTGTCAATGAAGAGAGGCACCTCAGCAGGGAAACTTGGCCAGAAACATACCCTGAGGAAAATTCAACCCAGTAAAACTCATCTCTCTTTCTGATATACACAGAAAAGAACTATGTAAAAAAACTACTCTCCTAAAATAAGTAAAGACAGCTGTGGAAATCCAGGCCAAAATGCATGGGGAATACTGTGTGTAAGAAGACACACAGGACTGAGAAAAAACCCACAAAGTACACGCTTGGAAACAAATACAGACAGGTCTGTTACGAAGCAGTGTAAGCACACAGTGATAAAAACGGTAAAAATTAATCTTTGGCTAGTAAGTGCAGAAGCCACCACAGGCTGTCGGTGCATCTGATGAACAAGGACACGGTTAAGCAGTCATACGTTCCGGGGAAAACCACAAGAGAAAGGTGAAGGACACCCTATCAAATTATAACTACCTTCCTAAAAATAAGCACTGAAAACTCCACCTTACTCTTCCCCCAACAGTCCAATTCCTAACAACGAAAGAACCAAAGGCATTTGAACGAGGAGTAAAAATTAGGCCCAAGCACTTCACTCCGCTTGAAGTACAATGTCCACCTGCTTAGATGCAGGCCTGCTGTACAGAATAGCAACGATACATTCAGATTACCAAGACTAGGTGCTAGTTAACTGCAACTTGCATTAATTTCCTATATTTGCTGCTGGGTTCTACTTAAATTTCTGTGCTCTACTAAGCCAGCAGTGTACCCTAGCTATGCTCAGGAGGTCAAAGCTTATAGTTTCTCAAGTGTCACAAATTATTTTTCTTTTTGAAAGTGATTGTCTCATCTGACCCTGTAATGAAAAAACACATATAGTTCTGCAGTGCTCATCAGCATAGATACTACAGAAACACTGCAATGTGTCAGTAAAATCTTTAGCTTTAAAAAAAAAAAAGGTTCCTACTTTCATAGCCTATCTTTTAGAAGCCACAGATGACAAATTTCTTCGGCACTAAACTGTGCGTGAGTGGACTAGAAGCCAAAACCGCCATGGAGATTGGATACAGTGCCACAGCTAATAAAAAGGCTGGCCCAAATTGTAGAAACAAAAGCTAACAGCAAAACCCACAGAACTAACAAGAGACTTTCCCAAAAGTAACAGACTGCAGAGAAGGAAAGTAGCTTCTAGGTCCCACTTTTTCCCCTGCAAGAACAATGTTAACACCTACTCCAGGATCGTGCCTCCGATTCTGACAGTAGACGTTTATACTCAACAAAACCAGTCTCCTCTTGTATGAATAGTTCATTAAAGATCAATGTTGCTGGAGAAAGCCCGAGAAGTTCGTTTTTAGGCCTTTCTATGAGACAGATATTGATAATTAGTTCAAATTAGTTTGTCAATAACTGTGAACATCTCCATACTCTTACCTAAAAACACTGGAAGGATGGCTTGCCACAACTGATTTCAGATGCCCCCTGTCCAGATACATGTTCTGCCAACATTTCTCAGTTAATTTCTGAAGTATCAGCTTAGTTTCAAAAGCCATGCTGTATGGAGTGAGAACAGGTCTATCTAATGACACAAAAAGCTTAATTTGTATCATGAAAAAATTGAAAAGAAAAAAAAAAAGAGGTAGGAAAACCAACTTCTCTGGGTCCAAAATAGGTAGCATTACCTTCAATCCAGGTCTCCATTTGCAAAACAGGGAAAATAGTAGCTAAATAGCAGTTTAAGTCACTAACATCAAAGTATCACAGACACACAGTAAGATCGCCAAGACAAGACTTTTTGTTTTAAAACACTGGTGTTCATAGACACGCCCAGAGCATGTCAGAGAGTAACAGCTGGGGGCAGGGGGAAGGAGTCATCTTACTGCAAAAGATTTTATAATACATGAGGTTATCGTCTGTCCTCTTAAAATAGCCTGCTGGCTGTTTTACTACACTACCACATGGTCTAGCCACAACTTAAATGCTATCACATGCTCACGTTTCATCTGGAACCAATGCATACAGCCGAGTGATGAGATGACGCAGATTCAGCATCAATGGAGAACGAGCTACAAAGCACGAGCCACAGAAATCACCCCCCAAACTCAAACACACCATTTCACTCACTGCTTACCAGCATGCTTGGAAGTCTCATTCTGTTGTCTGCACACACACTTTCTAAAATAAAGGTATTAATAGAAGAAACAGGAAAATGCTCGTAGCATTAGATATATATATTAGTAGCTATAGAAGAAAGATTAAAGTGGAATTGATTATTTTGAGATATCTGACATGGGTCAGAATTTGATGAAGTATGATTAGACACATGAAAAAAGATAACTTAGAAACGCAAGAACGAAAAAAGAAGAAAAAAAAAAAGGAGCGTTACATCCTTCTGGTAAGAAGGGATTTATCAGAAATCTCAATCGCCTCCTCAATATACTGTGAAAAGTGCCAAAAATTGATAATAAAGGCTTACTGAATTTCCAAATAGCCTGTTTATTTGTTTAGAATCACCAACTGGAAAAACTTAATTCCAAAATAGTTTGCAGAAATGAACAAGCCCCCAAAATCAAGATTTCAGGTTTCAGTTAGATCAGAGTGAATTCATTTTAATACTTCCATTTAAAAAATTCACTGAAGAGCACAGAACTGCATGCATACTTCCTGAGGTACAGCTCCTCCCAAGCGAACGCTTGTCGATTCATAGCTTACCATTTTGCTTTCAGCCAGTACAAATCCTGTTAAAAAGGAGCCTAGGGCTGCATCTCTCCCTCTCTCCCAGGCACCTGCAGCAACGTGACCCAGGATCCTCAACCATTTATAACACCCATTTCGAAAGAGCTGGTGCAGGACTTCACCCAGGCAGCAGGGACGAGCCTCACCACCACCTGCTCTGGTGACCACCCCAGCTGCTGGGCTGGTGGAGCTGCCGAAGCAGCAGTGGGGCAGCCAGAGGGTCCAGCGTCTCCGGGCAAGGGAGACAGAAAACTGCAGCCAATTTAATGCAACAGCCTGTAAATGAAGGGCATTCTGCAGCTGCCAGGCCAGCAGACACTCGTCCCTACGAGGGGTGAGGCAGACACCTAGGAGCAAGACACACGGCACAGCTATAGGTAAACCAGTCCTGCTTGGGATTCACAAGCCAACAGATCAGGGCAAGCTTTCAGGAGGGAGCTCTCCCACACTCCCTTCTCCCACATTACCTCACACTCCTTTCACTCAGGGGGTCATTAAATCCCCACCTCAATCAAGTTCTGGCATGAAGCTGAATTAATCCAGCAAGAAGCAGGAAGTTTGCTGCAAGTTTCACAAGCTAAACCAGTTAGCACCTGGGCCAACACATGGGAGAGAAACATCTTGTCTGTCAAGGGAAAAAGATTCACTTGAGGTGCCGGGAAAAGTCACAGTTGTTCAGATATTTTCCAATAGGGAAAAAAGAAAAAAAGAAAAAAAAACAACACAACTTAGCTACATTCTGCCCCACCCTAATCATCCAGCATCATGCTGACGTTCAGTAATAAATTTCTGTAAGGAATTCAAACTTACAGTTTATGGGAATATCTATAAAAATTCCACATCCCAAATATTAATAAAAAATTGCCTCTAGCAGGTTATAAGCAAAAACAAAAAATGAAATCCACACGAACCCTGCTTATTCATTGTAATGCCTGGGGACACAACCTGAAAGAAATAAAGATAAACTTTCCAAGTAACTAGCTAGTGCAAGAATTTTATAGTTCTGATTCATCAACTGATACACTATGTGATGGGCTTGGGTAGCCAAGCTGGCAAGGGCAGCTAAAGCTGCTACTATGAGCAGCCAGGCCCAACAGTTTATCTCAACTCCTCCTTTTCTCCTAAATATTCTTATCTCTACCTTACAGGATTCTTCTAGCCTCAAGCCATCACCTTCCCCACTGCAGATGCCCTAACTTCAATGCCCTCTCCAAAACACAACTGCTCCCACTCCAACCTTCACAGAACAGAGTCCTAAAACCAGCCTCTCGCTTGCTATACTTACCACCTCACCAGCGCTGCCTGGGCCCTGATCTGGCATCCTGATCCACACAGCAGGTCCTGGGTTTCCACAACAGACACTGCACAGTGCAAGCTTCGGCCACCACCTATCATCAGTACCCATTCGGAGATACCCGATTCCCACCACCTCCACACAGCCAGCCAATGCCGAGGAGTCCATACCTGCGGTAGGCGATGCCCTGTAAGGCCAGGAATGTGTCTGTCCCACAGGCACCAGAGCTTGGAACCTTCCGATGAAGAGTCGGGGATGCTACCATGTGCTTTTATGAGTTACAACAGTGCAGTGACTGGCAAACATTGTTTCAGCATGAGCTCTTTTGCTACTGTAACTGCTGCTTATGCAGCAGAACCCAGGAGTTAAAGCTGCTCCTCCTGACTGTAAGAGAGCTCCACACACTCCTCTGAGCAGCATCCAGGGATGCCATCTGTGGAATCTGGACAAGCACTGAAGAAAAATCGATGACAGCCTATACAGCCCCAAAACCTGCATCTAAGAGTCGCCGTTAAGGAATAATATAGAAAGGTAAATACTAGATAGTAATCCTTAACCAAGACATTCTTCCAACAGTTTGTGTCTCGGGGACTATCTGGATTTAAACAGCCCTAAACGGACTTACTAGACTGCTGTAATCCATGCAATTTCAAGTTCTACAAAAACCCACAGAGATTATTTGCACAGCTCAGTTACAGTGTGAAGAATCACTTCCTTTCATTTGTTATGACCTTGCCAATTGCTTGCTTTTTCTGAGCAGCCCTCAGCTCCTGTGCAAGCAGAAACAGAAAACAACCTTCCCACCTTCTCCATGCCACCCGTTACTGAGACCCTATCGCCCTCAGATACTCATCTCTTCTCTCGCAGAAGAGTCAACACATTTATCTGCAACTCACATGGACTCCCTTCCTTTTCCTTTAACAAATTCTGTTAAATCTTGAAATGGCAGACTATTCCATTTCCTTTAAACACAGCATTTCTCCTGGGCATTGCTATAAATATAATTTGACTCAATGCTACAACTCACAGCATAGTTGGAGAGAGTGACCAAGCACATCATCTTTGTGATTTGCCAGGACTACATGATACTTCTCAGTTCAAGAAACTCGGACACTAAATTGAAATTTTCACTATAGGGTGCAACATAGTGCTTGGCACAGCCTCAGTAGCAGAGGAATAGAAGGCAGGAAACACAAAACAAGCCTTTAAAGATCAAGGAAGGAGATCCAGAGAATTACAGACCAGGAAAACAAATGCCTAAGCTTGGTGAATTGATACAAGCTATAGTAAAGAACAGAACTGGTGGGGTTTGCATAAATACAGAAATAGAAAAGAATTAACATTGCTTTGGTAGAAGCAAGTAATCTTTCCTAAATGCACCTATGCTCCTTGAAGCAATTAGCCATAAACATAGGGTAGTCCAGTTAACACACCGTATCTGAACATCCTTTGAAAAGACACCTCATCACTGTTTTAAACAGAAGTAATACAAGCTAGGAGACTCCTCTTCAAGATTCAGAAGTGCTCAAGAAGCAAGGAACAATAGCTGTATACAAACACTATGAAGGGAGTATTAAAAGCATCCCACAGGGATCTGACTTGCAACCCAAACTACTCAACACGATGCGCACGTGATTTCGCAAAAGGCACAAAGAGTGAACTTTGTTGAGGAAACAAAATTATTCAAGGTAGTCAAAACTTGAACTCACAGCAAACAGCTACCATATGGTCTTGTGGATGACCAAATGTTAAAGCAGCAGGTGAAATCCATTCCTAACAAATGCAAAACCCACCCTCAGTCAAAATAATAAAAAACCCAAGCTTTGTCATTACACTTGGATAAAAATTAGTTATAAATTAGCTGTTCCCAATGACAAGTAAAAGACAACAGTCAGCTAACAACTTCAGATCAAGGATCAGCCACGTCATGAAGTCCAGGAGAAACAATACTGGAGAATTAGAAAAGACAGAGGCAACAAGCAGATGGCTTTTATTATTTCCATAGTATCTCCCTAACTTAAATATAGCTCTGGTCCACCACGACACTATAAAATGAGAAAGAGTACAGAGGTGTATGCTGTTTAAATCAACTAAATTAATGCAATGGTTTTCATACAAGGAAAGAGTAAATAAAAGTGTTCATCCTGGAAAGACAATATGGGAGGCAGCAAAGTATACTAGTGCCGTGTGAAGTTACACATAGCTTGGAGAAGATCCATAACTTAAGAACAAAGTCACTGTCACCAGCTGCAGCAGCTGAAAAAACAAAAATAAGTTTTTATAAAATGAATTATTTAACCCTAGAACTTATTGCCACAGGATGCTCTGAAGGTAAAAATCTCAAAATAGCTTTGGAAATCTATTAAAAAAAAAGCAGCCATAAACAAGGTCTATTGAGCTGTTAAATACAGAGTCATACAGAGACCATCCCTGACTCCTCAAGGAGCTCCTCAGCTATGGACTCTCAGAAGCTGGGAAGCTCTAACAGCAGGTATCACACTGTTTTCACTGGTTTTTTTACACCTTTTCTCCCAGGCATTTATTACAGACCCTTATCTCACAGCATAACAAGGTAAACGGACCTTTGATCTGAACTTGCGTACTCATCCTTAGGTCATTAAAGACATTAAAACTATTCCTACGTTTTTAACCTCCAAAGCCATGTTAGGCAAAAAAAGTTTGTTATGCTAACTTAGTCACTACAGAAAACCCCTTGGCAAAACACTGCTTGAGCAACAATAATTATCCTTTATTCCCCAAATTCTCAAAACCATGCATCAGACTTCATTTTACAACTAATAAAGGATTTGAGGGTTGGACTAGATGACCCACAGAGGTCCCTTTCAACCCCTACCATTCTGTGATTCTGTGATTTAAAAGCTGAGATAAGCCATAGTCATATTGGAAGATGCAGAAATATTATCATGACAGAAATTACCTGCCAGAAATGTGATAAAACATTTTACCTAGGTCAGTGCATCTGCACCCTGTTACCTAAAGTGGCAGTGCTGGCTCAGTGCCTCCCCAGTGTGGGATCTGGCCACAGGGTAATCAAGGGATGAATCAGTTCAGCTACAAAAACCTATTCAGCCTTAGTTTTCCGTAAGATCAGCCCACCAAAACAACTCACTCTGCAACTGCACAGCCTGTAGATCTGACACCAGGGAAGTGGCAGGACTGTGTCTAAGACTGTGGACTATCGGTATTTCCCTTCACAAGGGCAGCCCACAGCTACAGCAGATGTGCAATAAACCACCACGAAGAGATGCACACACAGTAGTGCCAGTATCACTAAACGCACCACTTAAACACTGACGTGAACTTTGCACCACTTCAAAATCAGCTAGTAATTATGTCTAGGTTTAAATCATAGAATGGCAAGGGTTGGAAGGGACATTAAAGATCATCTAGCAAGGAGATAAGCAAAGAAGAAACAGCTCCATATATCACTATACCAGTATGTTAAAGTTACGGCACAAAACAGCAGTAATATTTTGTCATAAAAATTTCATGTGGTATATTAACACTGGGGGGTGGGGTGTTCCCCCACTTAATCTTTGCTATTAAATCCCACAAAAATCAGCCTCGGTCTAGCAGAACAAGTTATGGATTATTATACTGACTCATCTTCACAGGTTATACTGTGGAGTTGAGACAGCTGATGATAATAACGGGACTTCTGTGGGAGGCTCATGATTGTCTCAGACACACAGAAGTTAAGGATGCCAAGTTAAGCATGGGAGTTAAGCATGGGGCTTCAAACCCCTACAGGTTAAAACCAAAACTGTCATTTAGATAACACTTTAAGCAGAAATGATACCAACCAGGGCACAGGGAGCTACAGCATCCTCAGAAACACAATTCATCACAGACATTACTGTAAAGGCACAAATGGCTATAACACTTCGGCAATTTAGTGCGAGTCTCAGAACAAGTCAAAGTCAGAGCACATATAAACCCTTTTCAGATTGTGATCTCCATTAACACCCCCTAAAAAATAACCATGTGAAACTTCTGCTGAGGTTACCGACGTGATTGACACCAGTCTTAACACCTTTTAGCTGTGAGATCAGAGTAGGTATCTTGTTATTACCAGAGTCATACTGCACTAGGTACGTAACTTCTACAAGAGATGAAGTCTGCAAAATATACTGCTACATTAACATAGAAAACGCCAATGCAGCATAAAGCTCCCAGCTGAATGAAAGAAATAGAAAAGTAAGACATCATGCATTAGAAGCAGTAACTAGGGCAGTGATCATATAGATCCAGCCTCAGAGGAGTTCAATACACACAAAAAACCAAACCCATCAAGGTGCCCTGCACATGGCAAAAAACCCGCGTCACATCAAACAATGCCTGAGGTGGTGATCTCTGATTTCCCTCGCTTCTTAAAGGAAAGGCACAGAACAGCTACCTATACCGAACCTAGCTGCAAAAGAGGCAAGAGCTTTCAAACATGTCCAACCACAGCCAAAAATACAGCCTATGACCTGAAGATAAGAGGTTACCAGGTACCACGCTCTACCATGCATCTAAAAAAACCAGTGCAGACAGTGTCTTAAACCAATCAAATAAAAGCAAAGGCTTTGCCCTTGCATGTCAATGGGAAACAGTGAAAGTGCTCTGAAGCCACCAAGCTGTCACTGAGAGCTGTTTGTGCACTGCAAGACTGCTCTTGGAGCAGGGGTCAACTCTGGCAGTTTTAAATCCAGATTAGGGCTGCAACAACACAGAGCACCATGACACTGAAAGCAATTACAGCCAGACTTTGTTCTTAGCAAATACAATAGCTAAAAAGCTACTGACACCTGTTCAGAAGTACAAGAACATCCATGTGCAATACCATGTTTGTTCTCTGTATCTGCAACAGTGATGATAATGCTGATTTTCTGTACTGTATCTTATACTTGGCTAATCCAAATCTCTCCTGGAAAGTATATTCTCCTCTTTCCCAATCAACAAGCATTTGCAAATTCAGACTGCTTTCCAAAGTCCTGCTGTTTCCCCTCTTATGACAAACAATTGATACCAGATGCTGCAAGCAAGAAGAAATGAAATAATTAACAGGAATTGGAGTAAATCGTGCCATTCCAGAAGCAAGCTGAAAAGCTAAGCAAGTCTTTCAAGTAGGATGCTCCAGAAGCATTTAGAAAATAAAGATGTGGTTCCAACAAAGTGGAATTGCTTAAAAATCCCCAGCAATGTCCTCTCATAAAGCAGGTGCCGCAACTGTTTTATCTTTATGGAAGACAACATCAGGAAGGTGACTGGTGTTCCAGAAAAAAAAAAAAAATTTATGCTCTTCCACAGGCAAGAAACCCTTTCAGATACATTGCAAGAAACATAATGCAAAACTAACAAACAATAAGTTAGGACAATATTGGAGTTTTCCAAGAGATCACAGCTCCTAGCAAACAACTCCAAGAGAATACACTTTTTAACCTCTGAGAAGTAACAACAATCGCTCTGAAAGCAAACATACAGTTTTTAGACAAATCTGACCCATAAAATAACTATTGAAAAGCAATTCTAGTTTAAGAACAGACTAAAACTGCTTATTTCGTACAATCAGTCTGCCAAGCCAATTTTGTTTACAGAAGCTTTTGCAAGGCTTCTAGAATGGCCTGCCTTGTTTTGTACAGATTGGCATGTTGCCCAATACCACACACCTGATAAAGCAATACAGGTACAGTACACACTCATCTGCAGTGTCCTGCAACATAATTAGCTTAAGAGTACCCAGACAATAAATCCAGCTATTAAGACTGTTCTGAACACATGCAGCAGCAGCTTCCACAATACCTTTTCACAGCTACAAAAGCAGTTCCTTCCAGACAGACATTCACACCATAATCTCTAACTTCACACCATCTTTTAAAATGGAGTTAATACAACATGCTTCAAATACAGCCATGATGTAGCATCTGGATCACACCAAAGGAATGTGAGTTCTGTTTCATGGCAACTCACCACCCCAAACTCCATGATCCCAGTACCTTCCGAACAATTGAACCCGTACAGTTCTATGCAAAGCCATTGTAGCTTTCAAAACAAGACTGTCTCCTTCCCAGTGCATCCTGCCATCCCAACTATTGGCCAAGGTATGCTGTCCAAATCTCTGTCAAGTCAAGAAAGCAGGTGAGCAGCTGCGCCCTCTGCAAGCTGCGTAAGCAAGAAGTTCTCTGGGTGTCAAACAAGCCACAGCTCACTGCCTCCAAAAGCAGGCTGAGTCTGCTTGCATAAATTCCCTTAAAGAGACTGTTTTAAAAAGGCAGAAAAACAAAGGAGTAGAGAGTTTCATGTTGTGAGGGGAATTTCACATCCTTCATTAACTCACTGGAAGGGCACCTGAGGCCTCCTCTTCAGGACTACCAAGCCTCCATATTCTACAGAAGTGAAAGAAACATATAAAGAGAAAAAAAATTGTCTTAATATTAAAAATCAGGATTATTTCAAACAAAGCTCAATGCAGCACCTCACTTCAAGCATCGCCACAGTTACCTGAGGGCAGACACTGCTGTGAAAACACAATTCTTTCACTTGGGTAGTTTATCTAGTGAACCTATTAGTATTCAGTAGGCAGTGAGGACACTCCTTGATGAGACCTGCCTTTACTACTACCAAGAACAGACTCACACTTCAGAGCAATTACAGGCAGCAATTAGGTGGAATCCAATCCAGCTTCAGGACATTCGGTAGGGAAGCAAAGCAGGGCTGTGCACTGCAGTACAAGATCACCCCAACAGTTCAAGTATCTTCAAGAGACACTAGGAGATGTCTGACAGGCTTTACTGCAGATTAGCAGTCTGCAGGACCAGGTAGCCCTGTCAACAGTAACACTTTCCATTATCAGATCTTTTATTTTCTCTTAAGCTTTCCTAAGCTTCAAACATTTGGACTAGTATTTTTCATGTAGTGCATGTGCCTCATGCTTTACTTTATCATTATCACTATTTTGTACAGAACTTCCCTGCCCTGTCACTACCAGAAATGACACAGAGAAAACAATGTTTGCCAGAATTCAACTTTGGGAAATCCAAACCTTGGAAAAAATGCAGCACCCTTTGCTTTGGAGCAGAATTTTTAAAGGCTCTTTACCCTCTCTACCAAAATGTCTCTCCAACATGTACCAGAAATTTTCCCCTAGGAGGAAAAAAAATCATCACCTCAGTTTTCCCCAGCTTAAGACCCTTTGGCTTTGCTTTTTTCACTGCTTCTTCAAACTAGTCTGTACGCATGCTTAGGACAGACTGAGAGTCTCAGAGATTCACAGAGGACTCCACCTGCCAGAACACTTTCCGGAGGTCTCGACACAGTCTGGACACTAACGCCAAAAGAAGGAGCCTCCCAAGAGAAAGCAACTGCCCAATTAAAACACTGTGAAACAAAAGCTAGGTCCACAACTGAGGAGCTGGGGGTGGAAGAATGACATTGCCAAGACTAACTTTCACCTAATCTTAGGAAACTGTTTTTCAGATGTCCACGTCCACGCTGTCCCCTTTTGTGTCCCCAGAGGGACCTGCATCCCATCCACCATAGGTCATCCTTTGGAGAGGCTTCTGTTGTTGACTATAAAAGGAAGCCTCCATAAGTAACTTTACCTGCAGTTCAGGAGACAGAGCCGAAAGGAAGCAAAGGGAAGGAAAAGATAGTGTTACAGAGAACTGCAGCCTCTGGAAATCCCACTCCTCCTTAATCATGCTTTCAGCTATAAAGTTGCACCCTCCCTTTCTCAACAGTTTTTGAGCCTATCACCCTGTCCACTGTAACAAACTGAGTCAGCTAAAGAATAGGGCAATCCATTTTTTTCTGGGGTAGTTCTCTGCTGCTTCAGATGCCTGACCAGCACCCAGAGCTGCAGAACAGACAGAAAAAACACATTTCTCTCTGAGCAGAGATGGCACTGACTTGTCTCAGAGACCGCAGGAATCAGGGCTAGACAGCTGATGCTAGGCTAGGAATAATGGGAGAGAGGAAAACAGCAAGGCAAATCACTCATGAGAAGGTGCAGAAAGGAAGATCAGGACTCAAAATCCAAGTGAGAAAACAAAGCCAACAAGAAAGGAAGAATGGGAGAGGAGAAACAGAAGCCGTCATCGAGAGCTTGGTATAGAAGCTAAGTCATGTCATCCCTCTGCTATCAACAAATACTTAGAAAATACAGCAGTTGAGGATGTGCCCACCTGTTCCCAGCTCGGCACAAAGAAGAAACACAAGCTCACCATGACTAGCAGATACGCTGGCAGCTCAGGTGCAGATGCTGAGCAGGAGAGACAGCAGTTCTGCTCCCACACATCAGCACACTGCCACAGCGAGCTTTCCCCCCCCCTCCTTTTTTTAAAAACCTAGGATCACCTAATGATCTGCATATTCATTGTACAACAGTCAACTATTACCCTTTCCCTCAAGATCTCTGTCCCCATTCAGTACATAGGACAAGGGTGGTCCAAAAGATCAATCGGGAAGCCTTAAAAAAGGATTTGCTGCCTGTAAGGGCATTTCCCCAGGCTTCAAATCTCTCTCATTCAGGATATCCTCCTACCCCACCACCCCACATTCTGTAAGTTACTCAAGCAAGTCATTTCACTTACCCGGATTCAAAGCAACTTCAGAAAAATGAATGCCAGTTTGCAATTTAGTTCCAAAATGAATTGCGTTTGCAAAACAATGCAGCTGGTGCAGTGATGGGCAGTGCTAAACTAGTACTGCCACTGAGACAGCAGCTCACAAAACCTACTCCTTTAGATGCCCATGTCATTTAGTGCAGAAATCAGAAGGCACGGTAAGGCGCCAGTAAACGGTGCGCGGCATGGCAAAGCCAGCTGACAGCTACAGCAGAGAAATTAATTCCCTCTATCTGCCACAACATTGCTACAGCACTACAGAAAAAGTAATCTCATTTCATCTGAGTTGATCCATTGCTTGTCTCTTCAGCTGCTCAGAAGCCAAGGCTTTGTGTTAAAGGAGAGTTCAACTGAATTTGAGGCAGCACTGAAACTACCCCCCACTTCACGCCAGCCCCAGCTCCCTCCTGACAGCCACAGTGAGCCAGTTCACTGGGAAAGAGAGCAGGTGAGTAGGGTTGCTTCTACCAGCCATTTCCCTGCACCCCCTCACCTGGGAGTCTGCCAAGCACCCATGCTAGAAGAAGGAAGGGCAAGGAATATGCAAGCAATAGCACAAGTCGCTGGTGCAGTGGGTTTCAGCTACCCTAGGACCACAACCTGGATCCAGCCCGCTCTGCGGCATGTGTAGCACTCACAGCTGCAACTGAGGTCCACAAGAGCTGTGTCAAACTACAGACATGTTAGCCTGCAGCTCAAACACGGTGAAATAGGGACAACACCACTTCGCGACAGCCTTAAAACCAAACCAAAAAAAGTTCATAAATATCTGACACTATTGTGGAAAGGTCCATGCAGAAGCCAGTAATTCTGCCTCCACACTACGACTTCAGTCGTACCCAAGAAAAGTCTGAGACCATCCAACGAACACAGGAAGAGCACTGAACAGCCTTCCAGCAGAAACCAGGCAAGGTTCCTACAAAAAACAGAGCAATTATCACAATGCACATACAGAGGGGGCCCAATAAAGCTTTTTTGGTTTTGGCATAATGATTTTGCTTTGGTCAAAGCCTTGGTAGCATTCACAATAAAAACGGAAAGTGTGGTGCACAAGTGTCAGTCTATGGTTGTTCTGGTTCTGAAATGCTTTTACAATACAGAAGAAGAAACTACTCACGTACTTTTGAGCTAAATTAATAGAAAATCTGACTTATTTACATCTGTGCAAAAAAAGCCCAAATTACACACTCTTGAGCGTGTCAATTAAGAAAAACAGACCGCATCATTTTAAGGCACAATATTCTCTCATTTCTGTCTCAAAGAGTACTTCCCTGAGATCTGAGATTTTTGGACTTCTCTAAAGGCACATCTACATATTCTTCCCCATTTGCTGACAACAGCTACAAATAAAATTACAATCATTCACTTAATTCTGAATGATATACTGACATTTGAAAGTGAGATACTTCCAGCAAGCAATCTTAACCAAAAAACAAGAGATAAGCCATCTTAATAAGCAAATATAGGCAGGCAAAAAATCAACAAGCTGACAGGCATCTTTGAAACTGCAGAGCCCTCTAAGCCAACTAATTAACTAAGGCCATAAATAATACCTAGATGTGGTCAATGTAACTCTCAGCAGTTTACAATATCAAAGTCAACTAATTACGACAACTTTGTATCTTAACAATGAAAAATTGCTCTTTCAGTTTCAGTGCCAAGTACGGAAAATACTTTAGCTGTATTTACGCATTAAGTTTATCTTTTGCAAAATGTTCACGTGACACCAGGGTGAACAATTAGCCGAAGGCAAAGGGTGTGAAAATGCATTTTCTTGTAATTTACTTTATGATGCTCACAAGCCTGCAGGGTGGATTGATTCAAATGGCCTATCTGAATAATGATTAGATTTCTACAGATAAACATCCTGTTCCAGATTTGTAGTTCACGCACTTTCCTAAACACTGGGCATCAATCTTCAGGAAGAAGAAGTGGGAGATCACCCTATCTCCATACCCTTACATGCTTTAACATACCTGAGAACAAAGAATTTCATCAAGTGACAGAAAATGACAAACTATGTCACGATTTCTGCACTGCAGCTGCTTTTAGACAAAACATCGTAATCAGTTAAAATGTACATATTGAAGGCACTCTATGTAGCTAATACCTGTACAGAACATGCAAGAAAAAAAAAGTGTTTCACCACGTTCTGCATGGAAAACCAGTTAATGTAACAGAAGTGTTTGTGTCTGCTGATTGAAAACTAATTGCTTCTGGGCACTTTCTGATGAAAGATTTTAGAATTAGGAACTGTCTTTTTCTTAAACCTCATTTTTATTCATTAATTAAGTGTGTGGGGGGGATACATTTCACCCCCTCTCCCAGTTTCTTGGCTTTGCACTAACTGAAAGAACTCAAAACATTTGAAGAATAGACTGATCCAGATGAAAAGTAAGTAAAGGTCTATTTGTTTTAAATTGGGTTGCTGCTGCCAAAAGAGGAGGTCCCGGTCCCCTCCCTTCTCCGCTGTGTCCTCTGTGCCACAGTCACTCAACTGATCCACTCTGATCCACTTCAGGTGGCCAGCTGCACTGGAAGGAAAAAAATCTAACCCACCAGAGACTGGCAGGGAAGCAATGAAGAGTTAACTGGGAATCTGGCAGTTCATCTAAAAATAAAGTAAAGGATGTTTCTGCTCATATTTCTTTAGGAATAAACATGGAACAGCATAAACTCATCTAGATGAAGTAAAAATAATACTCCAGCAGCACATGCTTGTTGCCAGAGTTGTAAGGAAAGTCAAATACGGAATTGGTGGATGCCTGGCTAGGGGTGTTTCCATTGCAGCTCACACTAATCTAAACCAGGGTGCTGCCACAGCCTAACACTCCCTCCCGCGCCCCAACCAAGCAAACCAAACCCCCTGCCCATTACACAGACAGATTCTTGAGCAACTGCCCGTCAACAGGGTTCTCAAAAATAATCTATTTTGTTTCAAAATTAGAGCAAGATTTCAAACTCCATCCAGCCATCTGCTGAAATACATGGTACCGCTCTTAACAGGTGTCCCTCATGCCTCCCTTGCACCAAGCTTGGCCCTCAGACCCTGCACTCGGTCAACCTGGCTCACCATCTCACCAGCAGCGTGCTTGGGGGAAGCACAATTTTCTCTTGTTGGTTTGGGTTGTTTTGATGGGGTTTTCTGGGGGTGAAAGGGAGGGGAAGGTTGGATTTTTATGGATTTACTCAGCCAGGTGGCACATGTGAGAACCAGAACAAGATGAAATGGTCACAGCAGGGAGAGCAGGGGAAAGCAAAGGCAGCGAGCAGACCTGCTCTTCTGGCAGCAGCAACCAGTTAAATCAGCTTCCTTTGTTACAGGTAAATTCACCAGCAGATAAGGTTACACTGGACCACCAATAATCCCACCACTACATACTTTTGTGCTATTTCAATTCAATTTAATTTTCCTGGCTTCAGAGGAAGCTGCCTAGCACACAGCCATGCACGAAGCTGGTCAGCATCTCTGGAAGTCCCGCTCCGCCATGCTCAGTCACTGCCAGGCAGGTGTGAGAGGGAAAAAGCCATTGTAACCAACACTCAAACCCTGCCCTGGCACACCCAGAAACCCTGTTATTAAAATTTTTCAGACAGAAACCTGACCAAGAAAAAAAAAAGCATCAGTGCTTTCAGCACAGAGACCAGAGTCCTATTTAGACAAATCTCAGCACACTTAAGTCACCCTAAAAATGCCATTAAAAGAGAAGTATCCCTCAAACACATCCTTGCCGTTCACCTGCAGAGCAATCTACATGAAGGCATCAAACCAGTTAAATCTCTGCTTTGGAGAGATGGGGGGGGGGGGATAATTTAATTAAAGCTAGGACTATTGTTTGGTTTTTAGCAGTACAAGCCTAAGAGGACAAGAGCTACTGCTTTTGCTAGCACCTCCACGTCATAATTCCCTAAAATCATCCCACAAAACAGCCTAGGGGTTCTTGTGAAGCAAGAGTGGACATCACAGAGAGAAGACTTCATCAGGCAGGAATTTCACGAAATATTTAACTAGTATATATCTGTAAAAAGCTATTAAGCATGTCACCACCACTAACCACCACTAGTCCTCTCTCTGACAACCACTCTAATGCCCTCCTCCTTGAGGAAACCAAGTCAGGGCAGGGGGTAGAAATCAAGACAGCGTGGGGCAGAGGGAGAAAAAAAAAATTAAGAATATAAGGAAAATCACTCAGCTCTAGCAGGAGAGGATCTGTGAAGGTGTCCTTCACAAACAGGAAGCACACCAGCTAGGAACAGCACATATTTGTTGTTGAGTTCTCCCTCCTCCTGTACTTTTTCCTTTATTATTTCACCGCCTGAGGCAGCTGCACTACTGCACTCTACCTTGCGCAGGGCTGGCGAGGCAACTCGCACTGAGGATTTGCACTGGAGCAGGGGCTTGGCTCAGTCTTTCATGTTTTGTTCCTAAATTGGACTCAAAAGCAACTGCTACTTGATAGTTTCTAAACACTCCATTCAAAGAAGCACAGCCAACTGAATGGTGAAACAGAGCCACACTCCACGCTGTGCAAAGTACACAATGGTCAAAGAAACTGCAAATGGTTTTTTGACTTCGGCTGATGTTTCGGGGGGGGAGAAGCATGAAGCAGAATTCCACCTGCCGAGTCCTCGCCCCCAGCCCTTCAGGCAGGGCCGGAGAATACCCCGCTCCCCTAGGGCCCCAAAGGGCAGAGCCGCGCCGGCCTGCCCGCTCCCCCCCGGGGCCCCGCAGCCAGGCCGACCCCGGGGGTCACCCCGCTCCCCGGCGAGCCCCTAAGGGCAGGGCCGCGCCGGCCTGCCCGCTTCCCCCCGGGGCCCCGCAGCCAGGTCGACCCCGGGGGTCACCCCGCTCCCCGGCGAGCCCCTAAGGGCAGGGCCGCGCCCGCCTGCCCGCTCCCCCCCGGGGCCCCGCAGCCAGGCCGACCCCGGGGGTCACCCCGCTCCCCGGCGAGCCGCCAGCGCTCGGCCCACAAGATGGCGCTGGCGGGAAGCCCGCGCTCCCTCCCTCCCTCTCCCTCCCGGCGCAGGCCGGCCGTGGGGAGGGGCTGCCGCCCACCGAAAGGCCGCCGAGCCGCCCCGCCGAGCCTCCCCCCGCAGCCACCCACCCAGCCGGCCCCCGCGGGCTCCCTCGCAGAGGCAGGCAGCCGGAGGCCGCTCGCGTTCGCCGAGAGCCCGAGGTCCGCAGCGCCGCGGTCTCCTCTGCCGCCGAGAATGTGTCAGCACCTCCCGAAAAATGCAGGCACCTGGAGAAAGCCAGCGAGTGTCAAAACACCGCGGCGTTCGGCACACAGGCAGACCCCAGCTCTCGGCAACACCGACAGGACCAGCCCGGCATCCCACAAAACACCTCAGCTGCAGCGGAATGAAGGGCTCAGGCTGAAACGTGCGGGAGCCAGAGCTAACCCGACGCTCAGCTACGACGCACTCAGAGAAGCCTAACTCCCCTTAAGGAAAAGGAGAAGCCACCATGTTCTAATACGCCTTTTCCTTTCAATTAGAGGAAGCGAGCAAGGCACTCCTCCTCTCATCAACGCAAATCTTGCAAAATCGAGCCTGCGAAACCCCCTCGCCACGGCAGAACGCCACGGCAGCACGCACACCTCCCGGCCCACGCACGCCAGGACATCTCCGTGCAGGCTGAAGTCAGGACGGCTGCAAAGCTGGAAGCAATCGGAGCCAGTCACAGGAGGCCGAGATTGGATATTGCATCATTTCCACCTAACTGATACATGTTGACTCGAGTCCCAAGTAAAAATCAAAGATCCTGCCGAGATCAGAGGAAACAAAGCGGCAGCCTGTTTTGTGGAGCTGGACTCTCTTCTGCGTAGTCCTCATCTCGGGTAATCCTCAAAGCAACCGTTCTGCTGGAGTTCTCCCCTTCCCAAAGGGACACAACGTAGTCAGCTGTTGTCACGAGCGGAAAAAGCTTCCCAAGATTCCGCAGAGACCAAGCACTGCCATCTCACATGCTGCAGGATGCACTTCAGCTATGAGGACCCTACTACTGCGGGAAACACACCTTAAAAACATACAAAGCTACATCACTAGGTCTGCAGGTATTCGAGTTTTCTTCACACGGAACACCACCACTTGTAGCACACTCTGTATGGAGGTACATCTTCTGTTCTCCCTGTCACACACAGGCTTGGGAAAGGCAGCTGACACCTAACAACAAGGTAACTGTGTTCAGTATACACAGGTGTAGTTACAGAGTGCAAGCTTCATACCTGTATTTCTATTTTCAGCATGTTTGCCAGCTAAAAAAACCTCTTACAAGCCTTCAAAACTATTCAAGAGAAATGTGTGTGTGGGGATGGAGTCCGAGACTTCTGAAGTTCAACTTCATGAGTCATCTGTGAAAACCACAACAGCAACTAACAAGACCACAGCCATGCCCTGTGACGGAAAGGCAGGCAGGCAGGCCCCCACACAGACCTGCCTCCTGCGACAGACACACTCCACGGCTGGGCACTTACCTCACAGCAGGTGCAACGCTGCCCCGATGCCATTTCCATTCCCCTCTCGCTTGCATGGAAGGATGGAGCAGTTCACCTGCTCTCCTCCCAGGAGCTGTCTTCACACCAGGCACCCCCACCACCCCTGCACAGCCTGCTCCTTGCCCAGGGCTGATCAGCAGTCCCTCCTCCGGCAGCTCTCACGCCTCAGGCGGCCAGCAGATGAGCCCTTCCTCACTGCACTTCACACCAAACAGCTGGAGGGCAGGAGAGGGCTGAAGAAATTAGAGAGCAAGAACTCCCCTGGTAAGTCAGGGGAAGAGTGTTAAGTCAGTAAGCAGCCTCTTCTCCCCTTTTTCCCCCTCAGGAATTCGGAAGCTCTGCCACAAACCCTCCTCCACTCCAAACCTCTCTACTTGCCCTTTTCTCCCAGTTTTCCTAGTTTCCATGCTTTGCCTCACACGATCAGCTCCTCTTCTATCAAAGAAACACCGAAACCCTTTTGTGGGAACAGTTTTCTGTATTTCAGCATAAGAGTGCAATGCTGAAGTCTTCTGTGCATTCTAGATTAATAGTGCAATACATTTTAATTGCCAGACTAAGGTTTATTTTATTCTTAAGATCCAAACAAACGCCACAAATGAAGCAGTTACACTGAAGCCTCTCCCAAACCACAGAGCAACTCGTTCGCAGAACTACTCTGAACAGATCTACGCTAGACAACACTCACAGCAAAGTGCAGTGTGTCACTGCGACTCGTCTTGTACGTACTGACCTCGAGACATGGCTGAAACATTGTGGATGAATTCTGACACACCAGACTCACCCTCACGTACGGTCCATGCAGCAAAGAAACAGATCTGTGCCTGTTGCCGATTCACCGCACCAGACAGACTGTACATGCATACCTACGTATCTTTTCGTGTTCAAAGTATCACACTAGAGTGCAATACAAAAGAATTGGCAGGAATCAAAATATTTATGGTCCAATTAAAAATTTCTGCATTATTTTTTTCCTTGGGAAATATTGAATATAGTGCTTAAGTAGTCAAAAAAACCCCACCACTAGCACATTCCCCAACCACAATTGTTACAGTACTCCTTACAAAGGCACACACCTGTAACCCACTTCTGTTATTTGCTTTTTTTTTTTAGGTCTTTTAAACTTATTCAGTATCAGGTGCTTCTGCATACATACCCTAATAAGGAGAAGCATTCTTCCTATTTAATGAAAGCCACTGGAGTCACTTCAGTCAAGCAGAGACAGCGCAATATCACACTACCGGTGATGCAACAAGCTTGGCAGGACCACAAAAAAAAATTCTCGTGGGAAGAGAAGGAAGGTTTAAGCTAGCAGGAAACTGTGTAAGGATCTGAAATGCTACCATGCACATTCATGTTTTATAGGATAAAACTGTAATCTTCTCACACTACCATTTCTCCCTGTCCAACACCTTATGTTCCTGCCTCTCTTTGTCACCTCCTCAGCTACCATGACACCATACTTGAATGGTATATGAGATGAGGAACTGGTATGGCCTTAAAAAAAAAAAAAAAAAAAACTTTTTCCACCATTCTATTTGTAAGACACCGTTAAGGTAGTATTCAAAGGTTGTTCCGCATCAGGAATACAAAAATTGGTAAACATATGAAACCTGATCGCAGTCCTAGACTACTCCCACGTGCACCACAGGCATGCTTCGCACCATAAAAAGAAGCCATTCTATAAAAATAATGTAAATGGTCAAGTAACAGCATCTTCCTGTCTCAGAAAGGTTCCATAACATGCTAACACGGCCTTCCAATCGTGGAAGTCAGGCTGTACTTCTCTATCATAAGTGATGGGCAAAACAGACTAAAAAGAAAAGACCCGAGAAAGAACTGCATGAAACACTGATTTTCAGACTTGTCATACTAACGCATGAGAAAAAGGATAGAAATCAGCGTGGGGGGGGATACAGAGACATATCTTTAATAAGAGAGGTATAACTTCCTTGTACAATTTTTCACTTTTGAAAAATCGACCATCAAAGTTCTGGAAAATGTTTATGACCAAATCACAAAGGCATTTGGCCATACACCTTCCGGGCTAGAAAGACATTCTGTTGGAATAAAACCAAGAGCAAACCTAAAGAAAATATCGTTCTTGACAAAACAAAAACGATAGCCCAAACAAGGGCTGAAAGGAGCAGGTGGGTGACTGAATTTCTGTATCATCACCACAAGACTGGCCTAAAGCTCTTCAGTACTAGAATCCTAGTCATTCCTAATTCAATAACAGATTTCAGCTAAGTTCATCTGTGCTAGCAGCTTAGCTCTACACCTTTCTTATACGAACAGGTCTTTCACAGCCAACTTGCAGAATACCTTTCCAAGACCACAGTGGTAGTAGGACTGTAGCCATAATGATCTAAAGAAGTATGCAAGGCTCAGAGAAAAGGAGCGTCACCTAACAGACGAACCGCTATGGTTGGGGTGGGCGTGAGGGAAGAAGACAGACATGCAAGCTTGCTCCCAGAAGATTAGCTGGTCTAACAGAATGACACTGACATCCATTACAAACTTCTCCCCAAGGCTAGAACTGTATTACAGACATTTACAGACGTTCGTGTATTTTGATAGAACTCATTGCTCTCAAGATATAATATCCCAAATTCGCATGCAGCATTCTGAACCTTAAGGGCAACTCCTTATTTAACAAAACAAACAAGGGATCTTCTTAGACTGCATGAAACTGCCAGGTTTGCTTTATTTCTTCTTTGGTTAGTGTACTGTAGAAATAAAATCCTCTGTAATAAAATCACCATCCTGAATCCCACAGGTAAGCAGGTCTCCTGGCAGGTATGGAAAAGGTTCTCGGATCCATGGCCTGTCTCTTTTTTTCCATTAGCCAGTTGCCATCTTTCCCATCAGTATAAAAGTCAGAAACACAAAATATTTTTGAGCTCTAGCAACCTGTTAACATTAGATACATGCAGATAAGGAGACATTAATCTTTTCTTTGATGACAGCCAGCAGAAAAATGCTGCAAGACACTACTCATGAAATTTGACCACGTAGAGCTTGGTATTCTTCATAGGATGTATCCAGTGTTCTGCCCTTTAAACAACAGGCACTGACATGGTCTTCTACTAACCTATTTTTGCTGATTATTCTGCATTCAACTACTCCCCAAACAAACTTCTCTGCTGTTGAACTATACAGCGATTTCTCCAGGGCCTCTTCTTGGCCCTGCAAGCTGTCAAGAAGCCCTGGTCAAAGAATGAGGAAAGACTGCATTATTTTGAGGAAGCTGAAACTCCTTTGAATGAGAACAAAACTGGAGTAACACGACACATGTACGAGATAATCATTCTGGCAAAACTTATTTGGGCTCAGATAGGAACAAATGCTCTGTGACCATCACCTTTTCATTTTTGTCTCTTTTGCCAGACTTCCGTGGAAGAGTGCACTGTATATCTGCGGTGAGTTCCATCTCAACTATACATACCCAACCGTATTCTTCTAGAACAGAGTCACATCATGTACAACTGTCTAGGACCCTGTTTTGAAAAGCAGCTCATTCTTCTCAGAATGGAGTACAGTGAATTGTCTTCCCACCCAAAGATAAAACTGTTGGGGGAAAACAGCCTTTAAAAGCAAAACCAGCAAGAGCAGTATATAGCTAGTATCTTCTGCCTAAGGAAAAAGCGCACAGCAAGCTGTGAACTGACAATGTAGGCAGCTATTCTACAGTTCCTTCTGTCTACACAGGCATTCATCATAGGCAGTGAAGCTTCAAAGTAAAATAAACTACTTGACACTACAATTATTCTAAACAAACACTAAGAGTTTCCAGAAGGGAAAAACAATATGGAATTGCAAATTCAATCCCTGGTTGAGGTCTTAGGAGCATTTTTTCATTAATAGGTCTCAACTCTTTGTATCTGCATACAAAAAGCCATTATTAAAAAAACAGTTTAAAAAACCCAGTACTTGCACAATATTATTCTGGTTATTTCTTGAAGCTTGCTTGCTTTACCAACGCAGACTTCATCTCACAAATGACTGCTGCAAGCTCCATATTAAGTACTCTTTTTGCTCTGGAACACTTAAACATCAAAAAATACTATGGGGTGTGGGAAGGGCACCACTCATTTCCTTTGAGGAACGGCAATCCTTCTCATTAGAATTTGAAATACCCTCTCTGAATATCCTATCACCTCTCTAACAGCCCAAACTTACCGGGAACTAAGAGGAAAAAGGTAACAAGGACTACTTACAGACACCAGAACACTGCCAAACCAACAAATTTTCATATTTTTAGGTTAGGAAAACAACAGTCATCATGTCCTCTAACAAAAGGATGGCACAGAGGAAAGCATCCCAAAGAAGCCATCTACTGCTGTGCAACTTTCCGTTAACCACAGCAGTTTATCAAGTTCTCAAACATGCCATAACAAAGTCTCCAAAGCTGGAACTGTACAGAGCTCCAGAGCAGGCAAGCAGCTCTCGCACAGTTTCGTAAAAACACAATTATACTACTTCCAAGACAAGTTCAGATCTGGAAGCAAAAAGTTCTTGTGCAATGCCGAATCTAGACTTACCAAACCAGTACCTTGTTTTTACAGTACACTCACAAAATTACACACAGAGATCTGACTCTTGATCCAACTACGCGTAACCCAGACTCCACGCCAGGCTCAAGCGTACCCCTTGTATGGCCACGCAAAACTCCACGTTGTGGAATACTTGTTAGGAAAACCATCACATTAAAGCAGAGAACAAGGTCACATCTCCCCACACAACCCTAGAGCTTCCTCTGATACCTGTATTATCCAAACATCTCTACTATTTAAGGTATCACATACACATCCAACACTTTGTCAAATATTGATACTCACCATTAACTCTTGATTAGCTAATCTGCCCTCTCTGAAAACGTCCCCTTCACCGCTTCCAGAGACACTCCTCACCCCCTTCACTCCGTGCAATCTCTAAACCTGATCGCAGCTAAGGACGCATTACACAGACACTGCACGGAGCAGCTATGGCATCTCCCCAGTTCCCACAGTGAGGAAGGCAGAGATCCACGAGGGCTGACTCACACCCTGTTGAAGGAGACAGGAGGAAGAGCCCAGGATCAGCGGATGGCTGAGAGGCCGCTGCCAGCTACTCACTGCTTGGATCCCAGTTGCCATTCCTCTCACCTTTGGCCACAGCTAGGGGGTTGGAAAAATTAATGAGAAAACAACAGGGAACGGCCAATGTACAAAGCCATAAACACATGCACAAGAGGATCTATAAGCCCAAGCATTTGTGCTCCTTCCTGCCAGCCTCTCAACTCTTCTGGTAGCTTGGGAGTAATTCCTGTTCCAACACGCTGAGCTGGAAGCTACTGCAGCCAGTTACCTCCACGTAAGAAAGGAGTTTCCGGCAATCTTGCTGAGAAGCCCCTGAGGCCAGGTTAACAATTTGACTATGCCCAAAGATATTCAGAATCCGAGAGTAAGACCAAAATTATCTTTTCTTTTAACCATTTTTCATCACTTTCTTGTTCCTCTGAGGAAATAAGCTGACAAAAGCTTTCTGCAACTACAAAAGAGAGACCAAACTGCAATGCTGTGGCTATACCCAGCCCGTCACAATTGAAAAAAACTCAAACTTCGTGACAGACCTGCTGTAGGAAGTGAGTAAGGGGGAAGGGAGATATTAATGGTGTTTCTTTTTTCCCCTTTTTGCTTTGACATTTGCAACACTCAATTTATTTCTGAATTAAGACTTGAAGCGTCTGCCTCGCCAACTCTCTCTAGCTCATGCATGTCTACTACTTGAATTTTCAATCAGCTCTCATGCATGTTTAAAACATGAAAATCTTCATGCAGCCCTAGAAAAGACAAATGGAGAGCCAGCTGCTTTCAGGCAAAACAGAATGCTTGAAATAATGCAAAGTTCAGCCCAGAACCTGGCTTCTGAATATTTTAGAACTTAATTTGGTTTTATCTCCCAAGGAGTCCCAGAAGATTCTCTATTTATCTGGGGGTGGGGCAGAGAAAGGCAGGTAAGAATGCAAGGTGTTGTTTCACAAAGAACAGCACTAAAAACTGTCTCCATTTCCATCTTTCCCCATGACGGAACCTAAGATTAAACGCAAGTCCTGTAAGTATCATTAATTCCCTAACGATACTTCACTGTTCAGAGGCCTCAGGAAAGCAATCAGAGCCTTTTTAATGATATTCTGTTACTGCCTGGCAAAATCACAGGCAGGACCAGAGGTACTACAAGAACCTGAGAACTAAGGCAACGCTTCACTAATTTAAGTTCCAAAGCACTGGAAACCATTTCTTCCACCCAAAAAACACCTCCGAGAACCGAAATTACGATACCTCTCACTTTCCAACGCAGAGGAGCTGAAACCGGTTTTTAATCGCATCGGTTCCTTCCCACGCACACGCACCAAGTGCACTCGACAGCAGCATGTACTTGCTATAGCTAAATATACCGGCAATATAGGGCTGCCTAATTTGCAGCCCTGCGAACGCGTGCTCAGAAAAGATGGCAGTTTGCTGGGCTTTTACGTAACGCGAATTTTAAGGAGAAGAAACGGCACCGACCATTTTCTTTAATTAGGGTTCCACGTGGCTGTTACCAGCTTCATTTCTCTAAGCCAACCCCGGCGCTTCAGCAGCGATTCCACGAAACAAATCGGATACGATTCACACCTCTGTCACCGCGGATCCACTTGCAGGGGAAAGCAGCGGTTCCACTGGCACCGAGGTGGAACAAACCCCCGGCCCCCGGGCAGCACCTCCCCGGTCCAGGCTGAGAGGAACGGGGCGCACCCCCCGCCAGGAGCAGCCAGGCCCTCACACGCCCACCCCACGCCCACCCCGCGGCCATGGAGGCCCGGCCGGGGCGCAGCCGCCGCCGCCGCCCGGACCCACCGGGCACGGGCGAGGCGGCGGAGGCGGCACCAGGCGGGCAGCGGCCTTTCCCCCCTACTGCCCCCCGCGCCCGCAGCCGAGGGAGGGGCGGCCGCCACCATCTTGTCAGCCGCCCGCCACCGGCCGCCCCCGCCTCCCCGGGCACAAAGGGAGCAGGGAGGGAAGGGAACCCCGAGCACCCCCCCGACCCCGGGGACCGAGCCCCCTCCCGCCCCGACTCACCTCCAGGCGGAGGGAGGCACCGCAGCCCCGCAGGAACTCGCGGATGTTGCTCAGGCACTCGCCCTCCGTCCGCGGCTCCGGGTACACCTGCAAGAGAAGAGGCGGACGGCTCAGCGCCGGGACCGCACCGCACCGCACCGCGCCGCGCCCCGCTCCCCTCCCCTCACCTCCCGCTCCCTCCGCAGGCGGCGGCGCCGATCGCTCCCAGCCGAGGGGTTGAACCGGGAAGTAAACACGGAGCGCAGGAAATGGCGTGCGAGGGCAGGGGGCGGCGGGCAGCACGGCGGGGAGCGGCGGCCCGGCCAGGCGCGGCCCCGCCAGGGCAGGGGAGGGGAAGGGAGGGGAGGGGAGGGGAGGGGAGGGGAGGGAGGTGCCGCTCGGCCCTCCCCTGCCCCGCCCGCAGGCCCGGATGGCGGAGGGAAAGCGGCGAACCCCGCAGTATTTTTTAATTTTTCTTAAATATTACCACCCAACCCCCCCATCCCCCCGGTGCCGTGAAGGGTTTGGGCTGCGGGGCCGGGGCCGCAGGAAGCAGCGCCGGGCAGAGCGCCCACGGGGCCGGCCCTGCCCCCGGGGTTCTGACCCCCGTTCACCCTGAGGCATCAGCTCCCTAAGGGGGGAAATACGTCGGAAAGGCCCCGAAGACCCCCGTGGAGAGTTATCAGTACTCAGGGTTCATGATCTACCGACCCCAGGGTCCGGTGTCAACGAGCTCTGTTTACCTGTGGTTTATCAAACAGCCACGGCCTCTTCCTACCGCAGAAGAGAAGCAACTTCACGAAGAGGAAAACCTTGACCGAGCTTCAGGGAAAAGAGCTCTTCAGCAAGGCAGCCCTGCCCAGGCGGCCTTCTGCGCGGCCCCCGCCCGGGAAGCAAAGCACAGCCCTGCCATGGAGCAGCAACCCCAACCCCACTGGCCGCAGGGCCCGTGGCTCAGCTCGCCGTGGCTGAACTCAGATTCTGGGCCCGCATGAGCATCATTTCACAGTCAGCTCACTGAGGAAGAACTTCTTCACTCTGAGGGTGACGGAGCACTGGAACAGGCTGCCCAGGGAGGTTGTGGAGTCTCCTTCTCTGGAGATATTCAAGACCCGCCTGGACAAGGTCCTCTGCAGCCTGCTGTAGGTGACCGTGCTTCGGCAGGAGGGTTGGACTAGATGATCCCCAGAGGTCCCCTCCAACCCCTAAAATTCTGCGATTCTATGATTTCTATGCAGTAGTTTATCAAACAAAGCGTCGCCCAAGCCTGGAGGCAGACAGACCTGCAGCCCTGGACCCTCGGTCTGTCTGAAGGGGAACGCCAAGCACAGAAGCGCACCGCGAGTCGCCGGAAGCTAACGTGGCAACGCATGGCGTCGTGTCGTTTGACGACACGTTACACTCAAGGCTACAGAGAGTCACCAAGTGTAATCCGCCTCCATTGCACTGGGAACTTCACGTAAGGCTCACTCCAAGCATTGCATCGAGCTGAAAGCAAGGGAGTGCCTTCCCGTGCGTTTACGTGGTATCGGAGATGTCACTGACCCTGTGATACCACAAAAATTAATAAATACAACAGCCTGACAGGGTGAACCCGGTACAAAGAAATTTAAAATACATGTCACTATCACTTTCTAAACACAAAATTCAGAGGAGTTTTAAATGAAAGCCACTATTTCATAATACAAGGAATTTAGTAGCAACATGAATCGAAGGCCAGCAGGTTGAGGGAGGTGATTCTGCCCCTTTACTCCGCTCTCATGAGACCCCACCTGGAGTACTGCGTACAGCTCTGGAGCCCTCAACATAAGAAGGACATGGATGCGCTGGAGCAGACCCAGAGGAGGGCCACAAAGATGATCCGATGGCTGGAGCACCTCTCTTATGAGGAAAGGCTGAGGGAGTTCGGGCTGTTCAGCCTGGAGAAGAGAAGGCTCCGGGGTGACCTTATAGCAGCCTTCCAGTACCTGAAGGGGCCTACAGGAAGGCTGGAGAGGGACTTTTCACAAGGGTGTGTAGTGATAGGACAAGCGGGAACGGCTCTCAACTAAGACAGGGCAGATTTAGATTAGATATTGGGAAGAAATTCTTCACCATGAGGGTGGTGAAACACTGGCACAGGTTGCCTAGAGAAGCTATGGCTGCCCCCTCCCTGGCAGTGTTCAAGGCCAGGTTGGATGGAGCTCTGAGCAACCTGGTCTGGTGGAAGATGTCCCTGCTCATGGCAGGGGGGTTGGAACCAGATGATCTTTAAGGTCCCTTCCAACCCAAACCATTCTATGATTCTATGAATTTTCCTCTCCTTGAGCAAACACACACACCCACCCCACCCCCAACTCCTCAAATTGTTTGTTACCATGATAAACCACTGTGGGTTAAGAATAACCCTTTTACTACACAAAAGCGTAAAGGGAACACCAAAGAAGTCCTACGTGGCTACAACAGCCTGACAGATGATCTCAGTAAATTCAGAAAGGACACAAGTAGTGAGAGAACCCTCTTGGAAATGTCAAGTGCTTCATCCTTCTTGCACTGTTTTTGCTGCTTTCACATTTATTGCTTGTTATACTTTTTGATTGCTCTGATTAATTTACGTCTTCATTCTAGTAAGAAATCTCAAGCTTAGTCAATCACGCCAACATCCATTGTTAGAAGGGGTTCCTGAGAATCTCATTAGTATTCCCATGGAAGCTGATGCTTCTAGTATGCTCCCTTCTCCCTATTCCTAATACCTACACAATAACGGTATAGTTGCAGTTTATAACTTTTTGCTTAAATTATTTGCATAACATCTGGTTTTGATCTCCCTTTATAGGTCAGACTTCCTCATCTCTCTTTTGCACCCGCAGTTTTCTTGGTTGCTTCTACTTCATAAAGGCGTCTTTTCATTCTGAGAAACTTTAAAGTTACTTCCGTTCCCTAAACAAGAATAACCTCTAACAAGAAATCACAGTAAATCTAGATTTCTCTTAAAAGAAACAAACATCTTCGCTCATAACATAACCAAGTGCATCGCTTTAACACTCCTTATTCCCCAAGTCCTCTACATGTTAAGCACAGAAATCAGTAATTTTAAGAAACCCAGATACATGTAATACTACCTCATAAGAGACTGCACATAACTCGTAAAACACTGCACAATACCTGGAAACAGGCCAAAAAAAGGAGTAAAGGAGGACATTTGATTAGAGGAGGGCAAAAACTTCCAATTAAAGAAACAACAAGCAAAGAAAACCCGAACCCTGCAAATCGTCCTCTTTCAAGTCTAGAAGTTCAGAGCACGGGCCAAACACACGTCTCGGAGACCGCAGCTCTACCACCACTCTAATGCATGTTTCCAGTTAAAAATCATCTTCCCTCATAAGAATAAACCAAGTTACAGTAAATCTTCAGAAATGCCATTTCTTCTCTCACAAAACACGGGAAAAGACTTCATGGGCAATGTGAGAAGCAGGCTAGGTTTTCTCAGCTCTGTAGCTACAGCAGCATTTTTATCCAACAGGAGACAGAAGCATATGCGTAATGAATCTAAAAATATTTTAGCATTTGTATCCTGCTAGAAATTTAAAGTGTTAATGATCCCATAAAAAGAAGCAAACCCGTAAAGTTATTTACCTGGGAAATCTTAATGCGATTCTGGCAAGCTTCTCCTGCAGATGGCTGAGAAGCACAGCGAGGGACCCCAGTAGCAAACTCAGCTCCCCTGACAGAATCTTCATGTGTGATTCTGTGGGCCAAGCCCATGTCGAAGTCACGCTTATGGTATATGACACCCTTTACATACAGTCATGGGAAGCTCAGGAGCGTGACCTCTCTCTCGTAGATCACACTTACAGCCTCACAGACTATTCAAAATGTAGGAGGACATGCATGCAAGCAGACCACAGGCAGGTAAGTCCCAGTCTGCCCGAGAGATGGCAAATACATTCAGAGAGCAAGGATAAACAAAATAAAATTAAAGTAGGGTCATACTCCAAAATTACTTAGCTTAATAAAATGTAGATTGCACGTACATAAAGCAAACGAAATAAAGAGATTGCATATTAGCCTCTCCAGTATTTGCTTCATCCTCTTGCTTTTATAGACCAACACCGTTAGTTCATTAACAGGGGCTGTCGTCTTCTTACATGTCTGTACAACTCCTAGCACAAAGAGGCCTCAGTGTCCAACTGGAACCCTGTATGTGCTCTAGTAATACAAATAAAAAAGGTTAATAGTAATTAGAAAAGACAAGGATTCCAGAGGGACCTGACAGATTATTAATTAGGGACTGGGCCTCCACGGTGGAATCCAAAGAGACAAGTGGAAGGTAATACACAGCAGCAACAGTTGAAACCGCTTCTTCGTGGTTCAGGGACGGGTTCTGATTAAGATTTAATCTCTCAGGGAGTATTTATGGAAATCACTGCTAGTTCAATGAGGACACCTATGTGATGCACTGCAGCTATCAAGGAGTGGAGCACATTTTCCACCACCCAGAAAAGACAGAGAACAACATGAGATACAAATAGATGGTACCTCGCTAAATGTTACATCCGTTTTGATCGGTTTAAATCTATGATTTTAATCAACAACAACAAATGCATAAAAAAGGGCAAAGCAGAGACAGGCAGTATAAGAAAATGTATGATAAGGGTAGTCTTAGAAAAAATGAAAAAGGCTACCAGTAGTTCATTTGGCCAGGGAAAGTATATGAAGAAAATAAGCAAGGAATGTGTAAAATAATGAGTTCAAAAGAAAAAAAAAAAAAACACAAAACAAAAAAACAGTCCTTTGAGTGCAATGAGTAAACGTGTGAAATTAACAAAAAGTAGGAGACATCTTGGGCTGTATCTATGGGAAACTACCTGTTTACTTGCATTTATCTGCTGAGCAAGCTGACAAAATGGGTCAAAGGAAGAGCAGTGTATGAGGTTTTTAAATATAAACTGGAATCTACCAGGAGGGCGATAGCAAGCGACTGAATTACAGCACAGTCACTACACAGAAGTTAAAAAACAATCAATCATTTATCTGGCACGACATATAATACGTACAACATGGTTTACTATGCGAGAAGACCATCTCAGTTACTAGAAAGTAGAAACTCGTAGAGAACATAACAGGTAACTGCGAACCAGTAGGCATGTCCTGTTCAGGGGCACGGCTGCCAGAGCCTGACGCCCAAAGACTCCCCCCTTGAGTGGGGATACTAGGGGGGGAAACCCCGTGAAGAGGCAGCCCTGCGCTGCGACGAGCACCGCAAAAGAACGCAGTCCCGAAGAGAGGTGTTGCAGGGACAGGGTAGAGGAGGGTGCTGTCCTCTGTCACAACGCGCCCGATCATTTTTCCCACACTCTGTTCACCCTGCCTGGAGCCATTTACATCATACCCGCCTTGCAACAGGAAAGAGTTTTCTCTCCAGGCTTCAGAACACCTTGTACTCACAGAGTGTTACTGCAATATAATCAGTAAAAACACGATACACAAACAATGCAGCACAGCTAATGAAAGGGTCCTGGTGATCGCATTCGGCCCCACAGCACCTGTGTTTTGTGTCCAGCCCCTTTCAGTGGCTAAGGCACACCATCGAGGGCAACTGATCTTCCGATGGAGCACGACGGCACAGAGGCAAACACCTCCTGCACAAGTGCAGCAGGCTGGGGTTTGTCACCAGGGTTTGTGTTCAAGGATAAAAATGAGATTTAAAAACACCACGAGGAAGCCAGGCCTAGAATCATAGAATCATAGAATCATAGAAAGTTTTGGGTCGGAAGGGACCCCTAGAGGTCATCAAGTCCAACCCCCCTGCAGCGAGCAGGGACACCACTAACTAGATCAGGTTGCTCAGAGCCCTGTCCAACCTGGTCTTGAATGTTTCCAGGGATGGGGCCTCCACTACCTCTCTGGGTAACCCGTTCCAGTGTTTCACAACCCTCATTGTAAAGAATTTCTTCCTTATATCTAGCCTAAACCTACCCTGTTTTAGTTTAAAACCATTACCCCTCGTCCTGTCACCGCTGTCTCTGCTAAAAAGATTGTCCCCATCTTTCCTATAGGCTCCCTTTAAGTACTGAAGGGCTGCAATCAGGTCTCCCCACAGCCTTCTCTTCTCCAGGCTGAACAAGCCCAGCTCTCTCAGCCTGTCCTCATAGGAGAGGTGCTCCAGCTCTCGGATCATTTCTGTAGCCCTCCTTTGGACCCGCTCCAACAGTTCCATGTCCTTCTTGTGCCAAGGGCTCCAGAGCTGAACACAGTAGCTCCAGGTAAGGTCTCACCAGAGCAGAGTAGAGGGGCAGAATCACCTCTCTCAACCTGCTGGCCACGCTTCTCTTGATGCAGCCCAGGACACAGTTGGCCCTCTGGGCTGCCAGCGCACATTGCCGGCTCATGTCCAGCCTTTTGTCTATCAGTACCCCCAGGTCCCTCTCAGCAGGGCTGCTCTCGATCCTTTCATCCCCCGGCCTGTATTGATACCAGGGATTACCCTGACCCAGGTGTAGGACCTTGCACTTGGCCTTGTTGAACCTCATGAGGTTCACACAGGCCCACCTCTCCAGCTTGTCCAGGTCCCTCTGGATGGCATCCCGTCCTTCTGGTGTCTCAACCGTACCACTCAGCTTGGTGTCATCTGCAAACTTGCTGAGGGTACACTCGATGTCACTGTCCATGTCATTGATAAATATATTGAACAGCACCGGTCCCAGTACGGACCCCTGAGGGACTCCACTCGTCACTGGTCTCCATCCGGACATTGAGCCGTTGACCACTACCCTTTGGCTGCGACCATCCAACCAATTCCTTATCCACCGAACAGTCCACCCATCAAATCCATGGCTCTCCAATTTAGAGAGAAGGATGTTGTGGGGGACCATGTCAAAGGCTTTACAAAAATCCAGATAGATGACGTCCATGACTAACCCTGGCGGTGAAGCTGCAGGTGATTCACTGTCCAGCAACTCCTGCGGGTTCCTTCCCTCCCCACTGCTCCCCAACAGCTGCGTTACCTGATGACTGCTCCAGCTCCTGCACCCGTGCCCGTGCCCAGCAGGGCCCATCCCTTGGGGCGTTCAGGTTTACTGCTCCATCCTCCGTCCCACCCTCACAAATTGCACCTGGCAGGGATCGAAAATGAAGAGTGGCATCACAGCAGCATCCTTGGTAGCTACACCGGAGGATGCTGTCTGCTCCTCAGGGAAGCGTCCATTGCTAGGGACCGGTGTCAGGTGCGGTGCTCCCTCCGTAATGAGTGAACAGAGCTGGGCTCAGAGGACTGTGGTCGGAGCCCACGCACCTCCCGGGACAGCAGGAGTCACAGCCACACTTCGAAGGGTCGCATCTTCCACATCTCCCAGCGAGGAGCACTCTGCAGTCGAGCCCAGCCACTTCATGGATCGCACATCTTGCTGGTGGCCTTGGGTTACATTAGCAGGATGCTGTATTTGAACTTCAAACACGGATCAGGATTCTCAGCAAAGTGCAGTTCTGTTTTAAAATTAGGTGTCTTGATGGAGCACCAGATCTTACCACGATACTGTTTCTGCAGTACTGTAGCTCTTTAGCACTGACTTTTCCCAACCTATAAAAGCTGCTGCCCACGAAGTTTTCAACAACAAGCCATGCAGCAGTTACCACGCACTAGACAGCTGTATTTTGGCATGAGGAAACCCATCCTCTGGAAACACAGCAGCAGGCAGTTGGCATAGATGGTAAGAGCTAGATCCAGTAAAAGACTGAAGCTCCTACAAGCCATGCACAAACGTGCCCGAATTTTAAATTTCCAGGGTTCACACAGGAATTCACCTAGGCTCAGCACACAGCACAAAGGGGAAGGCAGATGCCTTAAAATACGCCCTAAAATTCTTATACGCTGAGAAGGATACCCGGGCTTGAAGTTAACCGAGAGCTAAGGCACAGCAGAAGGCAAAAGCAAGAGCGCACCTTTGCTCTTGACCCCACCCGAGACTTTAACAGAGTGAGCCTTCATTTGCTTAGCGTCCCAAACTCCAGTCATCTCCTGGACTTTACAAGAGTCCTTTGAGTATCCTTTGGAAGAACTCAACAGTGCATCCTCTCTGAGAAGTGACAGGTGCCCGCTTTTTACAAAATAATTTACCATGGAGGTTCCCAAACCTCTTGCCCTTGGATACCACTATTAATGACAGCCGCAGCCGCAGCTCTTAGATCCTACTGCCTCGCTCCACAGCTATCAGCACAGCTAACCCCACATCTGACACTCCTCTGCTGCACATCCTACATCACCACACCAGTCCCTGTACTTCATCTGTCCCACCTCGGACCACACACCACCACCTTCCAAACCAGCAGCTCCAGTCCCAGACTCCAGTCCCACATTTAGCCCTACTCTTCTACCACACAACCGTATCCCACGAGCCTTCCTATGCCCAACAGGCCATACCGACTCCTCAGCCACAGCTCCATGCTCCCTCGACTTCCACACTGCTATGGCACCTGGAACCAGGCACTTTGGTTGACTGAAGACTCCTTCAGCTCTTCAATTTCTTCCCCTGCACGTGCTCAGAAACGCTCATCTGCTCGACCCGCCTTCATTAACAGTGGCCTGCATTCCAGCACACTGATGTTCTGCTTTAGCTGCTTCAGTCCCATACTGGAAATAGCCCTCAAAAACTAAGTTCAGCTCAGTTTGCAAAGGAAATTTACGGTTTGGTTAAAATGCCAGCCCAGTCTGTGGCAGCCTTGATAAACTGGTTCTTTGAGTCTTACACAACAGCTAGAGCCACTTTTTTCTTTAATCTGCCCCACCAAAATGATACTGTAAAACTGATAACAGCTGTTTCAGCTAATCCTTTCAGATGTGCTCCTGTACTAAACAATGTTCAGGAAAACAGTACGTTCTTTGCAGTGGAAGTACTATACTTTTGTTACTTTTCCTTGGACCCTGATCAAATTCCCATCAAACTCTATAAACTGACTCCCACGGGGTGCGTATGTGACCAAGCCCTAAGATACAAACACACTAAGTTAAGGGCGCTGGTACATTCCAGACGGTATTTTTGTTTTCTCAAGTTTGCATTATATTTTTATATTTCACAGAAAACAACTACATTAAGACTGCATAAAGAAACTGAGAATGCCAAGCACGTAAAAATTAGCAAATACAAGACAGACAGCTGCCCTTGGAACTGCAGTTACAATCCACTTGCAGGCCCCCCTCGTGAACTAAACTAGGCAGGGGTCCTACCGAAACACATGCACAGGAGCGCCCATGAAGAATTTTGTATCAAGGCCCCATCTGGAGTACTGTGTCCAGTTCTGGGCTCCCCACTTCAAGAAAGATGAGGAGCTACTGGAGAGAGTCCAGCGGAGGGCTACGAGGATGGTGAGGGGACTGGAACATCTCTCCTACAAGGAAAGGCTGAGGGAGCTGGGCTTGTTCAGCCTGAAGAAGAGAAGGCTGAGAGGGGACCTAATAAATGCTTATAAATATCTGAAGGGGGGGTGCCAGGAGGACAGGGCCAAGCTCTTTTCAGTGGTGCCCAGCGACAGGACAAGGGGCAATGGGCACAAACTGAGGCACAGGAAGTTCCGTCTGAACATGAGGAAGAACTTCTTCACTCTGAGGGTGACGGAGCACAGGAACAGGCTGCCCAGGGAGGCTGTGGAGTCTCCTTCTCTGGAGATACTCAAATCCCGCCTGGACAAGGTCCTGTGCAGCCTGCTGTAAGTGACCCTGCTTCGGCAGGGGGATTGGACTAGATGACCCACAGAGGTCCCTTCCAACCCATACTATCCTGTGATTCTGTGATATATGCACGTAAGAGGGTCTAGTTGCAGCTGCAGGAGCAATCTTTCCAGCTTTTCCTAAATGCTGAGAACTCCTGTGGTTTTGCTTACTTTCTTGCTGTTTTAAAGAGGATGAGATCGGCTGGCGTGCAGCTGTCGCCTGCACCATGCAGCACTCTCAGCCTCGCGCTGTGGAGCTGCAGGGGTGCCAGCACCTGGTGCCTGCAGAAAGGAGAGTATCGCCCCAAAGTCAGCAAGCGGGAAAAGCCAGAGGCAGGGCTGCTCCGGGCATGGGCAGCGTCCAGGCCGTGCGTGGCACGACCCTCCTGGAGAGGCTCCTCGGCGAAGGGTGGCTGACGGGTGCGGATTTCGCACCCTTCCTCACGGAAACCCCACAGCGTTCCCCGCGCAGCGTGGCTGTTCCGACACAGCTCGGGCTTCAGGAGTCCAATCACTCAGGGTTTGTTTACGCTGGGAGAGCTCTGCTGCTAGATATGCTGGCAGCGCTCCTCGGTGTGGATGCAACATATGCCAGCGAGGGAATTCCTCTGCCAGTCTAACGGTACCGCTTCCCCCAGTGACATTAACGAAGCCAACAAAAGCACGGCTCTGTCAGCACAGCTGCACCGGCAGCAAGTGGGGCTACGATTTTCACTGCTTTCCCCCCCCCTCCCCTCTCTGTGTGTGAAAATACTCCATAGGACTACCAAAGCCCTGCAGTGGAGACCCGCTCCTGGGCAAGCCGCCAACATTGTCCAACGGCGCTCGCTGCAGAGCCGGAAAATGGAGACCGGAGCGAAACGCTCTCAGACCCGAGCAGCGTTTTCGCAGGCTGAGAGGGGACTCTGCCCACCGGGTGCCACAGGTCCGCAGCGAGCGTCAGCGTGACATGATCTCCTTGCCGATGAGGCCAGCCGCCCCTCCTCGACTCGTCCGTGCCGGCGGCAACCTCGTCGCACCGAGAGACGGGGAGAGAAGGTGGCTTTGCTCCACGCAGCAAAGTCAGGGAGAGCGCGGGAGTGTCACACTGGCTGAGGATCAGGGAGTAAAGCACAGCCAGCCAAGGTGCAAGACTGACGCCTCTTCCACGCTGCCAGCTCGCAGTATTTTTACAAGCCCTGTCATGCTTGAAATGTTTTAAGGTTCCAGCTCTTCAAATCCCAGCCACTGGGTAATGACTAATTAAAATTGCTATTTAATAAAGATGTATATTGAATTCCTCTCAGTGGCTCAAAGCCAGATTTTAAATACATACATGTCTGTATATACATATATGTATAAATACACTTTCATCTTTATATACATAAAAAAATTGTAAACTTCAATTTTAAAGCCAGACTTCCTTTTTTTTAAGGCTTGAATTACAATCTGAAACCTTTTCAGCTGAACGATGTGGTGCCCTCAGCCACTGGCACGCAGTAGCACCCAGAGGGAGAATGCTGGTGGCATCCCCACAGCTATTCCTTTTCCCCACATATACACAGCGTCTGGAGGATGGCCTGGGTAGCAGTAGGGCACCTGAGGGTTAAGGAATTGCCTTTTCTGTTGTCCATATTATGCACACACATAGAAGGAACATATCTAGAAACTGTGGAAAGGACATTAATGAGAGTAAGACCAGCAAAACTAAATTATCTTTCTCTGTTTTCTCACAAAAGCAATTTAATCGCAGATAGTTTCATTAATTTCCCCCTCTTCTCAGGGTCTGGCACGCCCTTATTTAATTCAGTCTAGACCTTACAAATTAACAGGGTCTGACTTTCAAGGAAAAAGACAGAAAATGCAGACACAAGTCCTCTGCTTCCTCAGTGCACACGTAGAGTGTGCTTCTCTGGACAACTGCCCAGCCACTAGAATTACAAGGCCAGTGCATAGAAGGGAGAAGCAAGGGCATTCTCCTGCAGTGCATCCGTGCACCCTTGCTCTCACAAGACAACAGGAGTAACACGTTAAACGACAGCGTGGCCAATGGTAACTCCGTAACAGGACCAAACAACCCCGTAAGAAGCCCACAGTAACACCTGTAAGAATGGCACCTACTCAGGAAAGCGGCACTCTAATGACTTCACTCGGGACAGCTTTCCGCTGGCGCTCCGCAGTGCTTCCGCCCAGGAGCAACGGCATCCGCACGCACGCCGGCGCTCCCCGAGCACGCAGCCACAGCAGGCACAGCCGCCTGGCGCGGGTTATTCTTGCCAGAAGCACAATAATCTCCTTGGGAGGCTCTACGTAAGGACTGTTGCCAGTGGGAGAGAGCGTATGCGCATTAAAACGCAGATTTACTTCCTGCTTCCCAGGTCTGGTCCTGCGATGACCTTCTGCTGCTGCTGTTCTATCGCCAGTGTCGGCAATGCCTTCCCGATGGATCTGGGCGAGCAGAGGCAGGACAGTGCTTCGGTTCAGCCAGGCAGACCCTGACAGCCTCAGTAGGGCCAGACCCATCCTGCCAGAAAAATCTCCCAAATTCAGATCGCTCAGGGGCAACCTGCGCCCGGAAACGGCTGGGGTGCTCACACCGTTCTGGGCTCCACAGCCAGCTCGCAGCCAGCCTCGCGTGCTCTGCAAAGGTTACCGGGCTATAAAATCACCGCTTGTTGTTACATCTGGCTCACGAAAACCTTCCCTCTCTTCCTTCTTCCTCTGCAACGCCTGAAACACCACATTCAGGTCACACCTTGACACAACAGGACAGAAGTACTTGGCCCCAATACAGCCGTGTGAAATCAGAGACGAGTGAGCATAAATGGCCCTTTGCCAGAGCCGTCGGTGCTCGCACCCATCGCAAGGACAAGGCTGGCAAGACAGCTGCAGCATGTGGCAGCCCGAACCCTCCTTTTGGGGACTCTTGACTCTTCTTCAGTGCTTGCCAGCTGCAAAGAGTTAATTTCTTCCTAAATTACAATTCACAACGCCTTGTTTAGCCAAAGAGCTCCATCATTAGAAAGAGAATGATGCTAATACACGAGGTATTATAAATAAGAAGGTCCTAATCTTCGCTGGCATCAGTCCTGATATTATCCCAATTAATAACTAAATAAACGCCGACACGGGCACCCAATCATCCACGGGGAGAGCGAAGCTTTCTTCCATCGCCATCATGAGTCTCCGCCAGCAAGCGAGTGCTGTGTGCATCTCCCCGGGGCCGGCCCCACGCCTCAGCGACGCGGGAGCAGCAAGGACGGGGCCACGTTTCGGATCACCATCCCAGGGCAGCTCCCGCATCGTTCAACCCTATGCCAGGTACGAGGGCTGGGGATGGCCCGTTTGATGGAATGGGGGGGCCGAGGCGTGCGAGGGCCAGCTCCAAAGCGGCGAACCAGCTGCTCTCGTCCCCCTCAGGAGCCCCTCGCAGGAGAGGGGACACCCCAAGGTGCCGAACAGCTGCTGCATCGCAGCCCCCCCGATGCGCCTTCCCTGTTTTCCCCGCACAGAACGGAGCTGCCCTCAAAATGACGCCTTCTGTCGAACGGCTGACTGAAAAACGAAGGCACAAACAAGATTTAATGGAGCGCGAAGCCTCATATGACAAGGAAAATTCCCGCTCCAGTTCTGATCTCTGTTTACAACGTCAAAAGTGGGTCAAACCGGTCTGCGACGGCGGGATCTGTTTGGAAAATGATCTCTGCGAGGAAAAGCATCTAAGCGGCGAACAACTGCACTGCAATGCTTCCACGGGGATCCTCTCCCCTGCCACCAAAGTAACTCAATTTTACAGCCCAGGGTTGAAATCCTGAAACTTGAAACCACGGCTTTTCATTCAAAGGACCCGAATTCAGCAACTCCCTACCCTTCAGAGCAGATCAGCTGAGCAGTGTGTTTCAGCACTGATCTCTGCACTTTAAAAAATGAAGACATGGCTGGGTTTGGTCAGGGTGGGGTTTTTGTTAGTTTTGTGCTTTGTTTACGGTTTTTTTTTTGAAAGAAACTGCTCTCCCTTTTGTTCTTTTCCCATGTTCGGGATACGGTTATTGAGCAGCACCACCACACTGCCTAACCCAACTACTTTGTTTTACTCTGTCATGGTCTCTCTCAAAATGCAAAGGAATCGCAACGACGTTCAATGGGAGCACAAAAATGAGAGAAACAGTCTGTAATAACAGTAATTTCCAAAGTATTTTCACTCACAATTCTTGGAATCTGGTGAATTTAATATCTGTCCTTTGCTGTAGTTCAAGATAGAAGATGACTGTAATGTAAACAAATTTAGCCGTTACTTCCTGACAAGAAGCTCTGTATGTTATTCTGAGCAAGGATGCTATACAAATACACAGCTATCTAAAGGAAGAACATACTAACCACCCCTGAAACCCACTAATTTCTTTTATCGACTTAAGAAAAATCTGTTCTCTGACCTTCAAGTGCTTGATTCCTTTTATGGTCACACAACCTTTATTTATTAAAAATCTTCTACTAATTACTCTCAGGGTACCCAGAGGCTTTAAAAAGCACCAAATGCCAAAAAAAAAAAAGTATTATTACATTCCTGCATATATTGAATCCTCTTTATCAACAGTTTTTGAAAGAAAGAAATGCATTTATAGCCTTTTCTAGAAAATATCTTAAAAAAGAAACCTGATAAACATTGCTTCTGATTTATAATTTGTTCTGTTGTTGTTTTTTTTTTTAATATTCTCTTTGGTTCTAGTTACTGCTTTGTATTTAGAGAAAAATGAGCTCTGTGAGTCTTCAAAGTGTCTGCTGATGTCAGATATTTATAGAAAGTTATGATCTCAGATAATTTTAAGAACTGAAGCAGCATACATGTGTGGGACAAACCTTGTATCTTTTAGACTTCAAAATTGTCCAGTTTGAACCACAGACTTTCAGGACAAATAAGGAATAAAAGGGCTCATATTTAAAGTGCACACAGTATAAAAACATACCATGTAAATGAACAGTAGTAGCAAAAGAGACATTGGAAAAAATAACAGAATACATGCAAGGATGTTAATTTTGTATGTTTTTATTAGCAAATAAAAAAAAGCAAAAGAAAAAAGCAAAAGAAAAAAGGCAAAAGAAAAAAGCAAAAGAAAAAAGCAAAAGAAAAGCAAGGTATTATGGCAACAGATCAGACTTATAATGGTAGCTGAGAGCATGAAAGAAGTATGCATATGGTACACACTCTGAGTCTACAGAAAAAGAATATTCACAAAGTTGGATGAGAAGACGAGCTCACGAGTTGCTCGGGTGCATCTATGAATTACAAAGTGCAATGTGAAAGGCCTCAAAAACAACTACAGCTCCCTCACAAAAGTAATGAGCCCCTAATAAAAAAAAAAAAAAAGAGGTGTGATTTCTTCCCAAACTTCAGCTAAGCCAAAGCTGGACACAGCAGGTCGGCAGGGACCTCCCGCAGCCGGCCGTCCCGGCGGACATGCGGCGAGCTCAGGCAGTGGGATGCTGTGGGATGCTGAGAGGTGCCAGCCTTCCTCCCGCTCCGGCTGCCCCCAGCCATACGCCCCGCGTCCCCGCGCCACGAGGCCCACGGCGAGCCCACGGCAGCTGCCGGCAGGCCAGACTGGTGGCCGGGTAGGCTGTGGGGAGCTGTGCCCCTCGGCAAATCCTCCGCTGGGTGCCGGTGCGGCGAGAGGACCCCCTGTGCAAACATCAGAGGTATTTGCTCCTCTGACATGAAAACAAAAGTGAGCCTCTCATTCACACTAACCGAGCCGCTCCTAGTTACACCTGACACAGAAAAGCACGTTAAGTTGGGAAACGCTGTTCTACGCTTCTTCCTGTCATGCTCTCGTATTTGTTTTGTCATCCTGCAGAGCTCGTTTCCCAAACTGAGTTCGCAACACAACTCGACTAGGTTTGACATCCGCATAAGGGGGAAGACCTTTTCAACCCTGAAGCTCAAGACCCGAAGCCCAAGATTTCGGAGAGGTGCTCAGAGAGGATGCCTGGAGCGGCACGGCAGGACAGGCTGCTGACACCCTCCTCAGGCTTGGTGCCACCAGGCAAGAGAGCCTGGGGGTGAGGAGGGACAGGCAGAGCCTGCCCGAGTGGGCAGGCGGGCCGCCAGGCTGGGCATCGCCACGCTGAGGGGGTCACTGCCCTCAGCCCCACGTCACATGTGTCATCCCGGACAGCAGAGCGGGACATTTACCTGCTCCAGAGCCGCAGCTTACACCCCGGCGTCCCAGACAGCCGCTCGCACCTCGGTACCACAGCCGCAAAGCCGCAGCGCCTCAGGAGCAGGCACGCGTCCTCTTCGGCTCCATCACACAGATGGCCACTTCGGGGAAAAAGGCGGTGACAGCGGCTTCGGCTGTCCCGGCTAGCTCCACCGGCTGCCATGCTGGACCCCGAGCTACCAACCCTCGCAACGCTGCCGACACGCCGTGCCTGCTCTCATCACTGCCATCACCCATCAGCAACGCCGCAGGGTCCTGTGGGGATTCTGTACCCCCCCACCGCCTCCTGATTTGCTTGAGAACTTAGGGGGGGGGCAGGAGTGACCGACTACACCCAGTACTCCAGGCCAGGGCCAGGACCTCCACGCTACAGCACAAGGCAGGAACAACCCCGGCCGGCGGCGAACCGAAGGACTGAAGGCAGACGGCGCGGTCCAGCACCCCACCGAGCTCGAAGCACTGGTCTTCAGCTCTGTGGGTCGGCGGACCGCCCGAAAAGAGCCACGACAGGTAACGAAAGCCCGCTGTCAGCAGGCTCCAACGCGTGGCGTGGTCTGCCGGCTGCCAACGGCGGAAAACACGGCGTCGTTTCCAAGCAAGGAGCTTCCCCGCCGGCCTAGCGGGTGACCTTCATCGGTCTTCTCTTCACCACCTCGTGCCGGCTCGCGAGGGGAGTCCGGCCAAGGCGCGGGCCGCTGCGCCTGCCGCGCTGCCGGGGAAACGGCGGCACCGTCCCGAGTCCCGGGGCACGGGAGCGAACACCACGGCCCTGCCCTGCGTCGGGGCTGCGACGGGAGTTACTTACCCGACAGAGCAGACCAAACCCAACGCAGGGCAGAGCCCTAACGCGCTTACTCCAGCCCGGAAAGGATGAGATTTCCCCCTCCCCACACGGAGGGGGAAAGCAGCAGAAGACCCGAATAAGGCCAGCACAGCCCTGGAGACAGCGCAGCCCCCAGCGCCAAGCTGCCCTTCAGGGGCTGCGGGGCTGAGCGGGGTCACCCCCCGGGGGGGCTGACGCACCCGCTGTTCCCGCCGCTGCGCAGACAAGTTCGCAGCCGGCTCCCCGCACGCCAGAAAAGGTCCTTCAACCACTACACCCCCCCCCCCAAAAAAATGCTTCCCCCAGGCACGTCCAGGACCCCGATTTAGGGAGCAAAGGAGGGTTTTTTTTTGTGAAACGCCTGGCAAAAGCGTGGCCCTGAAGGGGGAAAGCCCTCTCCAGCCGGGCTCCCCGCTCTCCCCCCCCGGGCGCGCACCCGAGCGGGGCTCAGCCCCCCCCCCCCCCCCCGCCCCGGGGGGCCCCACTCCCCCCCCCATCCCCGGGCGGAGGCGGCGCGGGGGGCCCCGCGGGGAGGGCGAGGCCGGGTCCGGGGGCGGCGGGCCCGGCCGCCCTTTGTGCGGGGGGGCACTCACTTTGTCTATGGTGCCCGGGAGCAGGCGGTCGAGCAGGCGGCAGAGCACCACCCCGTCCTTCAGCGAGGACTGGAGGAAGCCCTCGGGGTCCGAGATGGTCTTTTTGGGCGACTCCAGCACGCCCAGGGCGATCAGCCACGTAACGGTCTGCTCCGCCGAATTCATGGCGGCGGCGGCGGGGCGGGGGGTCGCGGCGCCCCGCGCCTCGCGTGGGTTTTGTGCCTCTCCGCGGGCGGGGGCTTCAGGCGGAGGCCGGCGCCGCCCCCATGTGAATGCAGATGACGACGCCCCGGCCCCGCCGCCGCCGCCGCCGCCACAGACACGGCCACATGCAGCTGCAGTGCCGCCTCCTCTCCGCCCCCCCCCCCCTCCGTCCGCCGCCGCCGCCCCATGACATCACCGGCCGTGGCGGCGGGCAGCCCCGCCGCGCGGGGGCACCGCTCTGCGCCCCCCCCCCCCCCCCCCCCCCGCACCCCGCACCCCTCGGGGCGGGCGGCGGCTGCCCCCTAGCGGACGGACGGCGCCTCCGCTGAGGCCCGCGCCCTGCACCGCTCCCCTCGCACCCCGCCCGACCCCGCCAAGGGGCAAAGCCGCCGCCGAGGCAGCGTCAGGGGGGTCGTCGCCTACCCCGACCCCATCCCTGCGGTTCTGCTCCCAGCCGGGCTCCCCGCGTCTGCCGCCCCGGAGCCGCGTCGCTGGGGGGTTCTTCCCCGGGTGCGGAGTCCCCTCGCAGGAGGTCAGCGGTGCCTTTGGGTCTGAGGCGTTGATCTGACTCCAGCGTTAACCCAAGCCCTAACAAAAGCAGATTTTCTTAAACTCTGGCGCCTGGGGCGCGACAGCTCTTCCCAAATTTGTCAGCACTAATCATTTGAGACGTAGTGTTTCCTTTTGCCCCTTCCGCGTGCCCTTGGAGCAGCAGCTCCCTGCCCGGCAGCCGGCGAGCCGTGAAGAACACCACCGGCGCTGGCCGTTGCCATCGGGAAGCCGTGCGGATGGCCTTGCCTGGAGACCTCCGGCAGCAGCTTGCCGCAGGTGGGGGAACCGTTTCCGAATCTTTGGAGGAAATACGTGGAAGTGCCCGAGAGATCGAGGAGCGTGCCAAGCTCTCCTGGCTTCCGTCCTTGCCAGGCTTTCCCCCGCCAGGTGCGTTCCGCAGACCGCCGGCCTCTCTGCGCGGCTCCCCCGTTGCACCCTTTCCTCCAGCGTGGCCCAGTCCCGCGCGGCCGTACGGCGGGCTCGTGGGACGCACAGGGGGTTTGCATTTGGGTGGAAGCCGTGCCGTGGTGGCAGCTTTGAAACAACGCCAACAGCGAGACGTACGATCGTTGCCAGCCCGCACTCCTCCTTTGTTTCACAGTTAAAAGCTGTTCGGGTTCTCTTCTGTCCTGACTTTGGTCCCACTTTTGCTTCTGAATCACAAACTGGTGATGTCTTTATTTAAGCACCCATTACGATCATGCTTAAGCAATCGAAACTCTGAAAGCGTCAAGAGGCACGGTTTTAACCACCTTTTTTGGCAAAACATTTTAAATATATGCAAAGCTGAGAAAGTCACCTTGGTACCGACTCCCATAAAGGACAGATATGGAGCAGGTACATAGGCTCAGCTAACTTCCAGGTCTTAAATCTCTTTACACAAGCAAAGAGTTTTTTATATTTTGATTTTTTTTTGCAGTTTAGTAATATCTGGACCCTTTTTCGAACAAGAGAGAAAGAAACATTGTATGAAACAGGTCAGCCAGCTTTGGCAGAGATCTCGTAGATTTAACAGCGCATCATTTTGCGTAAATAAAGCTTAAGCAGTTGAGAATTTATTTGGCTTTTCCCAAGCTTTCGTCATATTCTTACGAGAAGTTACTAAGGAAACCAGGTAGGCACGGGGTAGAAGGTAGACTTCTGCCACGGGTTAGCGACTGCTTGAAAGACAAAGCATCACAGATAAACTGCCAGTTTTCAATTTGACCAAAAAGTTACCAGTAGCGATATCTCCTCTGTTGCGCCCTATAATTTAACCGAAAGTCACCAGAAGGGAATTGTACATCTGCGGGTTTTATCTGGTCGTTTACCCCGAGCAACGGGTTTCAGAGGAGGGAGAGCAGGGGGGGAAGGAGATCGGAGGCAGAGAAAGAGGCTGCTTCATTTTATCGTAGAATCATTAAGGTTGGGAAAGACCTCTGAGATCGTCGAGTCCCACCGTGCTCAAAATGCGCTGTGTGTTTGCTTCCAGCTGTCCCTCCCTCGCCTGCCGGCCCCCGGAGCAGCCGTGAGGTGCTTTGGCCGGACGTACGACTCTCTGCTTCCCCGGGGCCAAACCCAGGTCAGAATTTCAACGGGGAGGAGACTCATTAAATATCAGTCCGACAGAAATTGCCTGGACAGCCTGTAATTAGCTGTATAGGGGTCACACTGGATCAATCGCTGTGCTGGGGTTCCCGTGCTATAGGTAATTATCGCTGCAGTTTTTGCCTAGGGAGGTTTACGTCCCTCTGCGTAAAAACCTCACTCCAACTGAGCAACACAAATTCAGAGATACATTTCCATGTCTAGTTAAACCCGCCTTTCAAAAGCATCTTGAGGTGTGAAGGGGAGCTACTCTTTGGCAGTTACTGAAACCAGCTATCACAAGTTCAGTATCACCAGCTCTCTCTGCTGTTGATTGACTACCTGTCAGCTGAAGGCATCAGTTCAAGTCTGTACGCCGAAGATGGTGCTGGTGAACTCAGGAAGGCAGAGCTACGAGCTGCGTGGTACTGGCACAGGTGACGACGGAGGAAAAAAACACAACAGAGAACCAATTGTTTCATTCTCTTCCAAGTTTTTAACAGGCAGATGCAAAATTTCTGGTCCTGAGAAGCCTGTCAATCAAGCGTCAATAAATGAGCACCAAAGTGCTGATACAGAAACACAAACACGAGTCTCCCAGAGCAGGTGTTCAACAGAAGGCGACAGCAGCGCGATGCTCGGGGCTGCAGCGCTCGGCTCCAGGGCAGCGCGATGGGTGGCCAGGCAAGCTGGGGCCGCTCAAGCACGGGTCACAGTGTGCAGGCTGCTGAACGCAGAAATGTCCGAGCCAGTCCCAAAAAGAAAAAAAGCAAAGGAAAAGGTGCTCCTAAACCTCTGTCTTTCACGGGGGCTGCGGGTACCTGTCACAGGGTCTGAGGGAAAACAGGGATGCTGGGCACGGTGAGGGCTTTTAGCTGGGAGACGGATGCCCCAGGGCTTAGCTCCCTGATTTGTTCCCCCTGGACATGGATTTCAAACCTCTCAAGCCTCTGGCCCACTTGCTCTACTGCTTCCTGCGCAAGTGCCTATAGAGTCTGTTCAAAAGCAGAACTACTGTCACCGTGTCTGTACTTTAAATCCATGCAGCCTATTGACACCGTGCTCTGATCGAGCTCAGAGTCCCGGCTGCCGCCAGATCCTCGGCCATCTTAGTCTTAGCAGTCGAAATATTTGTTAACCTCCACTTCATTTGAAGGAGCAACTGAGGCAATCCTGTGTGTCACAAGCTTTATCACAGCCATCGGTGCTCTTGTAGCTTTTACCCTGGCTATGATCTTGAGAAGGAAATATCCGCAGAGTCCTCTGGCGAGTCTGGGATAGCCCAAAATGTAGCTCCACTTCCGCGCCCTCAAGAGCATCAGTTCAACAGCTACGCTGCCTTTGTCTCCTAAGTGCAGTTCAGGGTAATGGCATTGATCCGCTACATTCTTTATACTTTCAGAAACCAATAATAAGTGTGTCTGCTTCGGGCAGAGATGAATATAAAACAAAGGTCCTTGCCACGAAGGGCTTAATCTAAATCACACATGATAGAAGATGAAGGATAGGCCTGAGGAAGGAAGAAATGAAGGACAATGGGCAGCAGTGCAGCCACACGTAGGCACTCTCCGTGGAAAGAAATATATTTTAATTGCCATTTCAGAAGTTTTATTCATGCTTAATGAGGTTTGAGAAAGAAATGAAGGACAAGAGTTGAATGGCCAGAAATCAAAATTGCTAAAATGACTGAAAATGTTTTGAATTTAAACAAAAAAAAAAAAAAGGAGCTGCAATTTTCAGAATTTTTTTAATGCATATATACTGAATGAATAGTATTTGCCAAATTTTGCCCTGTGTTCTTTTAGCATGAGATGGAGTAAGTGCTTTTCTGACACTGCAGGCCAGGCAGAAGCAAATCAGTGGTTCCCCTGGGGAAGGTCTTGGGGGAGGGGAGCTGGCAGTGATCTCCACGGTTTCGGGCCAGCCGCGGGGAAAGCTGTGTCCTGCGAGCTGAAATATCAGATGCAGATCCCCAGCTGGTGGGAGCTGTCACGGCGCCTGTGGAGTTGATGAATCTGTGACATTTTTTAAACAGCGAGCTCTGAAACTTTTGCAATGAGCTCTGATTACAGAGGACCGACATGACCATCCACATAAAGGGCAAGTTGGATTCTAGCATGTATCTGATGAAGAATTTTGGGCAGAGTAAAGGTAAGAAAGAGTGTTACGGTCATTAGTAAAACCTCATCTGGAGTATAGCACAGAGACTTGGACACTCATGTTCCAGAAAAATTAAATCACGCTGCAACAGAGCCATTAGAAGACTGACAGTGATCTTATGGGAGCTTGGCTTGTTTGCCCTGGTGAAACAAAGCCTGAGAAAGGGGACAGGAGGGCTGTCTATAAATACATGGGTGGGTAAATATCACAGATAGACAGGCAAGAAGCTACTTAAGCTTAAGGACAATGCCAGCACAAGAACAAATGGATGTAAACAGGTCCTGAATAAATTCAAGCTGGAAATCAGAAAAATATATTTGATTCTTCTAGCCATAAAAATCTTCAGTGCTGTTAAGAAACAGTGGGACAAGTAACCCCACCGTTTTTAGAGGGGAGTGTAATGGGCGGGTTGAAGTGATGATACGACTTGACTGCAGTAGCAGGGACTGGACGTCGCCCAGGCTCCGCTCCTCAGCAGACTTCGTGTTATGCCTACCAGAGTCAAAGTGGGCCAAGCATTCATTGTGATGGATACGGTTTAGTGAGAGAAGTCAAATAAGCAGAACCACAGCCAAAGCCATTCTCTCACTCAGAGTGAATGCTAATGACACTCATTCATTGCTGCATGGAAAATTCACTTAGTAAACTAGGTTAATGGAAGAAAATCCTCTTCTCTGAGACACAGGCCCACTGAGTTGGAAGCTACACGTAGTGACCCTTGGACATGTTTTGTACAGGCCTTTTCTATTCATATTTTTAATCCTATAAAAGTTTGCCACAGCTCTATGCCCATTTCGTTTTCAAACATGCAGTCATTACCAGAGGGAAGCAGCATCTTGCTAGTGGTGTGAATAGCCTATCCTCCACTTTACCCCAAAATCCTTGGCAGTAAATGGGCAGTTTTCAAGACATTTCTGAAATACAGGAGGATGGAAAGGCAGCACTGGGATGGGAGAGGGGAGGAGAACACAGAGGTGCTACGGGCTCTTGGTCAATGCATCGAGGAGGAGCAGCACAACGTACAACTCTCCCGTCAACGTATTTATGATAACATTTCCACACATTGCTGGGGTGCAGAGGAAGAGGACTGAGCAGGTAACTTGACGGGATTGGTTGGTTGGTGAGGTTTGCAAGAGGATTCTTAGTCACAGTTGTACAAGTGGTCAAGATATTGGGTACATCTGATAAAACTGGATCGGTCCCTGTTCACAGGGGGAATCGCTGTCTCCTCGAGGCACAGCAAGCGTTACCATCTCCTGGGTCCCCCTTGCTGTTTTTTGGGTGCGGGGCTTGCACTGGCAGCCGGTGCTGACAGCAGGGCTGGTGTGGGGGAGAGGTTCGGGAGCTTGCCAGAGCCCCGGCCTGGAGCGCAGCACGGCTCGGCGTAACGTCTATCGCTCGATCAGGCTTTCACGTGCTCTCCGGACTATTTTTGCAGTGGACCACATGAGTTGATGGAGCTTTTATTTTTAGCTCTACAGTGGGATTTATTGACTACGTTTCCTATGCAGTAGGTATGGAAGTGCCAAGGCGATAGAAGCCTTTTAGTGATCCGTCAATAAATGTTACAGTCAATAAATGTCTCCATCTGCCTTACAGTTGGCATCTGCACCCTTCCAGCCCTGGTGATCCCATACTTACATTATACCCATTTAGGTTACAGACCTTTGTATCCTCACCCGTTCACTTCAGGTTTACTTCTGACCCTCTCAGTCAGCAGGAAGATGCTCTCCTAGCGCTCCTTTCGAAAGAAACCAAACACTAAATGAAATCTTCCAGCACAAGCCCTGCTGAAGGCTTACCTAGCTTAGTGGAGCTTCACCTCCCTTGGTGAAGGGGTTTGCACGGGTGCCGGGTCCCAAGCGGAGGGCAGCGGGCCAGCTGGGAAAGCTGCTCCCTGCCCCGTCAGACAGGACAGAGATGGCAGCAGCTGAAATCCCGCGCGGCGATGCAGAATCTCTGTGCACCTCTGCCTGCTCTCTTCTTTGCTGACCAGAACTGCGGCCACCCCACAGAGGTGGATTACGGCGATGGTTACTTGGCTCAGCTCTCTGCCTGTTTCTTTTTCAGATTCCAGTGTTTAAGAACTCTGGTCTTGCACATTTTTCCTTGGTTTTATAGTTCTGTTTGCAGCGATTATCACTTTCAGTGCTTTTAATTTTGGCCAAATAAAACTACAAAGTACACTCTGATAAATTAGCCGTCACTTGACAAGCAGCTTACCGTACAAGGTCTTCCAGAGGCCTTGAATCCTGAAGACCTACAACTTCATAAAAGCCAAGGTGCACACAGAGTCACACTCCAGCTCATTAGAAAGGAGAAATATGAGAGTCACTGATGTGCTGGATTTCCTAGAATTCCCAAGCTTACGTGACATCATCATTTAGCAAACAAACCTTCTAGATGGTCTGCCCTCATATGCCATATGCCATATTTTCCTACGCGTATTTCAAGTGTAATCCCACTGCAGTTATTACCCCATATAAAAACGCCCCTTGTAAGGAGAGCGTCAGGCTTTCATTACTCAGTGGCCTTGCGTTAAACTTCGTGCTTCCAGCAGAGTAATGGGATGTTCTTGCTTTTAAACACAGGAACTGGACTATAAAACATTGTAAGAACCCTGGGCTGAAGACTGTCTGAAATTTTTGACTCCTTTTTCTTTGTGTTTGCTGCGCTCCCAATGGAGAGTTTCTGTATTCATGTGAAATATATTTTGAAGATAGCTCCGGAGCCATTGCTTCTGCACCTTTCAGCCAGTTTCCAGAAGGCGTATTCCAGCTCCTTATCAGATACAACTACAAAAGAAAAGACACTGCATAGGTAAGATAAAATCTCCTTTTAAATTAAGCAATATAAGTTTTTCAGTGTTTACCTTGGATTATCTAGGGCACCTTCAAAGCACTGCAGATCTCTATGTATTTTCAGTATGTTACAGCATATCCCCATATATTTTCAGTACATTACATGTGATGACTTGATGTGATGCTATTTGTAAGCCTGTATTACATTAATCGGCAATTGATATAATGCATTGACTCTACACCTAGTTACTTTTCAATCTGGACAGTGTTCAGTCCCATCTCTATTAATCATCTCTATCTGATCAGCAAAACAGACCACGATAAAAGCTGTGTAAGAAAGCTTCCTTCTTTACTAATTGGACTAGACTTGGAAACCAGAGGCTTTCCTGGGAGCATTGCCTATTTTCCTCATAATTATTTGCATATTCAGTTCAACAGCAAAACAAGTCTATAATTGTTCAGTTCAGAAATGAAAAGCTTCTTATCCTATATGTCAGTCAGAACAAAAAATGTGCAATCGCTACGTCAATGCCAAACAGTACTTAATCAGTACTACCTGCGCTAATTTAGGATTAGGAAGTGTATTAAACAATAACTTAAGAAGCAAAGGATGTTAAGGGAAGGAAACTGGCTGGAGACATTGTTTAATGTATCCTTGTTAGCACCAGGAAGAATTTTTCCACTGCTCAACATGTAAATTACATTCACCATCTAATTGCACCAATTGAGGCAATCTGAGGTAGTTTAACGTTCAGTTATGTTTTGTAACCAATTTATATTTGATGCATAACTCACAACAGTATTGACATCATCTTTAAAATTAATAATCTGGTTGGGGTGAGACCTAAATGTGAGCCTCCCGCTTTGATGTCTGACATAACTAATGTACACAGAGATCCTCAAATGCTCCTTGGCTGTGCTGCCGTGGATTGAACATCACGGCTTAATGCCACTGGGAACAGACAGCACCACCAAAATAACTTGATCTAGCTATTTAATCTTCCAAATATATACTAGGAAATGAGAGAAAGCCTGTAAAAAAAAGTGGTGGGGTGGTGGTAAAAAAAAAAAAGGCTGAAACTGAGTGTAGTCCTTGCGATTCAGACCCACATTGTTTTCTCATTATTTTGTTTCATCCAAACTCACAGGACTGTCTGGACCAGTAATGATTAGCTTAACGTCACTACATTCCAGTAGATACATTTGTGTCTACTGGTCAAGTACTTCTTGAAAATAGGATTATTTAATCGGTTAATACAGAAGTCAAACACCAAAGTCTGCGCTCAAGCAAATTCTCACAAAGTAGCTAGGAGTTTTACATGAGAAAGGAGGGATGAAAAAAATCAAAGCCCACTTCTGGCTCTTTTTCTAACCTAAACTTCAGCACAAAACAAAACAAAACAAAAGTACATAAAGTATGAAATCTCATATTATCTTTTATTCAAAAGACATCATTGCAGCAGACTAATTTCATCTGTGGCAACTTCTGCCTGCAACTCCTGTTGACAAGAATAAACCTTTCTATCAAACTTGAAGCTGAATAATATTTAAAAGGTAACACCCTGTTTTCTTGGGTGCACTTTCCCAGGCTGAGGAGTTGATCACAGAAACTTGTATAGAATGAGCAGACACACAGGGGACAGCCTTTCATGGATACTACTCTGTCTTTGATTTCAAGCTCAGACAACTCAGCCGATACGGCACAGATGAGGTTGAGCCACCAGCAAGCAGATCTTTCACAAACGGGCTTCCCTGTGCCAGTTTCAACTTCTTCTTGTCATTCAAGCTGTTCAGAAATCAACTTCAAGCTCGGGCTGTTTTCTAAACCAGCTAGGAGAAAAATGTAATCAGCCACTGTCATGCCTGTATGACTGCACTCCTTTTGCTCAAACCCACATAAAAATAAGTCTTTTGAAGATATCTTCCATACAGACTTGAAATATTTTGAGAGAAAAGGTAAGCATCGCTGTTTCCTGTCATGCATACTATTCTGAAATGGCAAATGAAAAGTCAGAGACACCGTCCACTGCTGCTATTTCCTTAAAAGTGGAACTGGACTGTTGACCAGCTCCGGTAAGGCAGCAGCCCTCTGAATCTGTGCTTAACAGCTTTTCCAGGAAGGATGCTTCTCTGTTGCTGCAGAAGACTGATCATACACCACCATACACCATGGCACTGTCCTGTCGTGTAGAGACTGGATCCAGAGACTCAGCTGGGTATGGAGGAAGTGCAAAATGACGAGAGGAACACTGATACAGGAGGACTGTATGTTTGCTAGGCTCCTTACCTCATTCTGTTGAATACCAGTCTCATTTTTCCCAAATTAAAAGTCAATGGAGACAACTCCAATGGAAACTTTCTAGGGATTTTCCTTCCTCACTCTCTCCTCTTCATTTTAAAGCATGAAGAAATAATTCATGTCCAGGAAAAATTGTTCTGAATCTCTCTCTGGATTTTGAATATTTATGTAAACAAAGGTTGGTCTTTATACAGAAGTTGCAACAAATCATTAATTTAACAAATGCAACATTGTGTTTGGACTAGAGCTAAAAATTTTGCATACATAAAAAATAAGCAATGAAAATAATAAAGCCATGAATTCTGCAATTACTTGAGGTCTTTAGCTATGCTCTTTCAGCTAGTATCTGAGTTTCTTCAAAGGCTTAAGCCTTTGAAGACTCCAGCTGGTGAGAATTATGAATCAAGTAGTCTGACATCATATATATTTATTTAACCTTTACTCTTCAAAAAAACAGTTCATTGCTACAGAGCGACCCTACAATTTTTATTCAGTCCCTGATAGATACAGTGAGATCTTTGCCTAAACAACTATAACAGCAGATCTTCTAGAGCAGTAATGAAATATAATTAAATATTGGGTGAGAAAGTTGGATAGTCTTATTCACAGGGAAAAGGACTTTACTCCTCAAAAAGACAAAGTGGGACTACTTGAGGGGCAGCTGCTATTTCATACAATAAGAAGATCAAAATTTGAGCCCAAGACATTTTTATTTAAGACTGATTGTACATTTTAATTTGAAAAGCATACAACAGATTATTTGCTTTAATTTAAAGTACATTTTAGGGGTGTATTTATTACATGGTATAGGTCTATATCTGAACTATACATATATGTGATGTGCAGCAAAATAACCTAATGAAATGAGGAGAAATGATGACTCGTCATGCCTGCAGGACTGCAAAGCTGGATATAATTTAGCTTCCTCCTCCAAAAGGAAGAGAAAAACTCAGAAAAACTAAGCAAACAAACTTCAAAAGAATTAAACTTTCTGTAGTCAAATATTGTTCTTTTAATAGGTTTGTAAAGACTAGAATCTCACATAAGCAAATCAGCTTCAACAAAGGCATTTAATTGTTTACTGTAAATTACAGCTGTATATATTTTGATCACCATTTCAAGCCAAGAAAAATCTTGTTTCAAGTTAAAGGACCTAAAAATAAGATGACTGTCAAGAAATATTCACTTTTAGACCATGAACTTTGACGCTGCCCTTTAGACATAAGTCTAAGAATAAATAAAAAACCCCTGTGTGCTACAACTGTATTTCCTGTAACGTATGTTCATGATTGAGGTATTTCACTAGCACGGGATGTGCTCACATGAAACGGAAACTGCCCCTCCGTAACAGCCAGCTGAACTCCCAAAATAAAGTATAGATGAGTTTGCTGACCACAGCAGGATTAAGCCTCAGCTTTCTACTCAGGCAGGGAGCTATTAATGCATTGTCAGCAGGAATGCTGCAAATAATCTGAATATTCGGTTAAATATATTGAAATGTATTACAGAAGAAAATGAGATCTGCAGACAGCTATTCCTTCAATGGCTTTAGGCAATGAAAGCCTGCAAATGGATTGATGTCCAGCATGGCCATTAGCTGCCATGATTTGTTTAAAGACACAGGAAGCGTGTGGCACTGGTAGCACAAGGGAGTGAAAAAGACTATTTGAGAGAGGCATTCACATTGCTGCTGAACTCTAACTAAACATTACATGCATGGGGACTAAGAAAAACTATTGCTTGTTCTGAATAGAACTCCCAGAAATAGCCTGAAGCAAAATGGGGAAAACATCCTCAGCTTCTGAATCTATACAGAAACTTCGTCTCAGCTACATTAACCCCTTGCTGCCTCGAGTACTCAGTGTTAAAGTGTAGTCAGCTGGACAGGGGAAGTGAGTTTTCCTCTCTTATAAGGCCATTCTTCCCATTTTAGGGGCTACAGCCAGAGGAGCGCATCTTGTCCTGGGCTTCCCAGTACCAGAAACTTGCTAACAATCTGGAGCCAGTCCAGCGCAGGCCCACAGAGATGGTCCAGGGGCTGAATGAAGGACACAACGCAAAAGGAACCTGGGCTTGCTTAGCCTAGGAAAGAGCCAGCTCCACGTACCTCATGTGGAGGAGACCAGACCAGATGCTTCTAGTTACTCAAAACTCAACTAGAGAAAGTCCTGCGTAAGCCTTGCTTTGGGCCAGAGGCTGGACTAGAGACCCCCTGAAGTCCCTTCTGACCCAGGTTACTCCATGATTCTGCTCCGGGATTATGTGAGGTGAAATGATCCAGGTCCACCTTGCAGGGAGTGCAGACGCTTCGGCGCTGGAAGCTGGGCATGGAAGGAGAGTACCGTCAACAAGAGCTCCCTTCTAGGGGCAGACTAGTCCAACTCTCCACCAGCCAGCAGCACCGGCTGTCTACCTAATTTGAAGCTAAACCTTTCTGAGGGACAAGATACACAGCCCTGCTGCCCAAAGCTGTTTCCCTGGAAGGAACGGCACCTGCACAAAATCGTCCTGTCTGACATCCCGAAACCAGAGGCAAATGCGAGGGATGCCTACCTGCTTTTCAGCTGGAGAGCATTTTTATACTGGAGAGCTGAAAATGGAAATCAGTATTATAAAAAATGCTGAAATAGAGTATTTAAATGCCAATGACTTCGCAAAAATTCTTGATGTACTGACTTTAGAAGTCTTCTGTCTCTACAAGTATAAATAAAATAATCCAGCTAAAATACAAAAGCAAGTTTTGATGATTCACTATCAAGAAGTTATTCACTGTGAACACTCTAAATTTAAGTACTTAAGGCAAAAATGAAAGAATGTTAGCAACAACAGATACACGTGCTAATGAAGCTGCCGATAATAACCAGGGGAAAGAGAGAATGCAAGGCAGGAACACCACCACAGGACACAAAATATATGACTTCTGCGAAAAGATGGAGCAAATCTTCAAATACGTAGAAAGGCTATTGCAAACTAGATGGAAATAATGCGCTTTCCCTGTCTGTGGTGCATGAAATGAGAGAGAACAGGTTTAAACTGCAGCAAGGCAAATTCAGATTGGACACTAGGAAATGTCTTTACAGCTTTTCTGGGGAGGTGCTGTAACCTGAGCACTGTTAGCAACCTTTAAAAAAACATGAGACAAGTATCTGTCAGAAGCGATATATCTACACAGGTTCCTGCCTGGCAACAGGAAGATGCACTAGATGGACTTTGATGTTTTTTCAAGCCCAAAGATTTCCTACAGAAGCTTCTGTATCTCAAACATAGGAATAAAAAAATACCACAAAGTCTAAATCACGGTCTAAAATACAATCTGAACTAGAATTCCAGCCACACATGAAAGATGAGTAATCAACGAGTTTTAGAGAAAAAATAGCTAATCTTTCCTTGTGATGGTATTTGCTGACGGAAATTCATAGTAATCACTGTGACATGAAAAAAATATGTAGGAATAAGCTGAAGGCATTTTATTACTTGGCACTGAAAAAACGGATGAGACAGCAGCCAGTTATCAAATGGAGCCTCCACGACTATGACTTAAGATGTGACCTGGGCTATGGAGAATGTCAGACTAAATAATCATCACTCTCACTTCTGGCCTTAAAATACAAGCATAAAACAGGATTTCTCTTTGGTGACCCATGACCAGAAAGACTGAAACAATTACGGTGATTGCTTATGATTTTCGGGGACGAGAGTTTGCATTTACAAGAGTGGCTCTGATTTACTCTTCAAGAATTTTCAGGGAAACAAAACAAAACAGAAGAATCCTACTTTATTAGCATATCCTTCAAGACACAGAAAACAGCAGCCCAAAATGAACCTCTGGGTGCTGGCAAGAGGCTCTGTGATTTCTTTAGCAACATGATGTTAGGCAACCAGCATCTTTTCTTCTTGCTCTTCCTCTCGGCTATTTCAGGAGGTGACCTCATCCATGTATCTAATAAAATCACAAAAGCTGAAAAGCATAGTATGCTGAGCTCACTGATGCTCTTAGCTCTGTCTCTCGATAATTACTTTTACAGTGCCTGCCCTTACCAATAAGATGAGCTCGATGAATGGGAGTTAACTTCATTATATGCCTTCGCCAGAAGCTGCTTCTGCTTCCTGTCACCCTCCCAGTGGTGAAAAGCTCTCCCCACCTTTAACTGCAGAGTACAGACCACTGTGTACACTCAAATTTTATTCAGGCAGTATGATTCTTATCAGTCCACACGGACTGTTTTTACACATATATGTGTGTAACAGTAGCTCAAAACAATATAGCCACAGCATGATTTTCTTAATTCTGTTGTAGTGTAATTCTCCTCCTGAATTTTAGCAACAGACAAAGGCATCTGTGCAAGCAGTTGAAAATAAGTGTGTTTGAAGGCTAACCTGGGGTAAATAAATAGTAAGAAATCAAATAATGTTTATATACGGGTCTTACAAAATATCCAAATATAACTAACCTTTAAATAAACATGCTAATTTTGTAATCGTTAAAATAAGGTTAATAAAAAGAATACTCTTTCTCAAGACTTACAGTCAGTGGTATTTAAACAAATATTATTTTTAAAATATCAGGTAAGAAACAAGCTGACTTTTCCCTAGCCTTTAGCTATCTATATGGCAGTACTGTTTGCACACATAAAGGCTACAGTGCAAGCAGAAATTACTCCATGACTTTACTTGCATTTGCACAATCAGGAACAATTTTTGAAAATATAAGAGTTGTAATAAATAAATATAAAAGAGTTGTATAAAGAGTTGTAGCAAACACACTGAAAGAAGCAAGTATGAATGATGTTTTCCCTAAGAATATCCTGTCTTATATATAGCTATTAATTACTTCTACTTAGTTGGAAGATAACGTGGTATATACAAACTATCTTAGATGTCTTACCCAGCATCAGTGCTAAGCACCAACATCACTAAATTAAGAGGCAGCTTAGGATCAAAGCCCAGTTATGATCCTTCCCTCCCCGACTCCAATCAAATGTCACATTATTTTCTCCTCTCTTGCTTGATGCTCCCTCCCTCCTTCATATTTACTTTATTTATCCCTTGTGGGTTTTTTCCTCTTTTTCTTTTGTCATTGCTGGTAGTTACCGTGAAAACTTGTTTTTCTTCCCATAGGGATTTAAGTACAAGTACATGGAAGTCAGTAGTTAGTACAGCCAAAACCGTTTCTGTAACCAGAGTTTGACCAAGCTCAGGATTTTCAGGGATACAGAATGCCAGCAAGGATTAAATGTTGCTGAACACCTCAGCTGCTTTAAAAAAATATGTTTACTAGAAATTAGATGTTTTGGTTGGGAGAAAAACTTGGTATTTGTTCTGCTCTTGAAAACCAGTCAGTAAGACTGGTAAAGTACCTTCTGATGGGAAAGTGTGACACTGACCAAGTACAAATTTCCCTTGAAATCTCATTTTTTATGAAAAATACAAAAAGTTTTAAAAATTTTCCTTGATTTTTTGAATAAAAATACTTTGGCTTTCCCAACTTCTAAGCCAGAACCCAGGGGCATTTTTCAATCAAAAGTTTTACTTCTATATAGTGGTCCACACCATTTGGGGAAAGCAAATCTGCTGGGATGCATTGTCCAGTTTACTCTAGAGATACATGGAACATTTCTTCCTCTGGGGAAAAAAAAAAAACTTCAGGCCTTTTGTTCACATTGTTTTTTGTTGCCATGGCCTTCCCTTCTCTCAATAATTATTAGAGGTCTAATTTTGATGTAGTGGCTCAGGCGCATCCTCAGCTGTACCTCCATGCAAGGGGAGTAAATGATTCTGGGTTTGGTCCAGTCGGGCGCTTTTTATTCTCGAATTTTTTCTGTCCTTTTATCCCTGACGTCTAGCTGTGTGGCTTCTGCCAGGGACTGGTAACTACAATCACAGCAGTTCACTGGCCTAAACTGTCATTCAGACAATTTCCACAATGCAAAGGCTCTCTACCAGCTAAAGAAGAACCACCACCCCCCCCCCCCCCCAGCCTGTTCCAAATGTAGATGCTAGCTCCCAGGTTACAGTTTGGAACACCATGCCCAGCACGGACACCCTGAATCAGCACATCCCTCAGCTGCCTTGGCTGCATCTCCAGGTCTTGAGCGCACGCAGGGTCCTTCATGGGGACAGCAAGAGCGTGCCAACCACCTTCATGCCACGCTGTCTCCTCTGCAGACAGGCTGCACATCTCTGGATGCTGTGCCAGGAGGGCTGCTGCAGGTTATGCCGGATTCTGCCCCACCGTGCTCCAACAGGCAGCACAGCCAATGAATGACAGAGGACTGGAGGGCAGATTTTCTGTGTAACGAAGCAATGATGAAGCCAGAGAAGTGGGAATAGAGGCAGCAACTGCAGTTTAAAAAAAGAAAGGTCTTGTGATTAGTGGATGTGGGCTCCACACCCAGACAGGGATGTCTGGGTTTGATTCATCTCTGAGGCTCTACAGTGTCAGCATAAAATAATATATGATCTACAGAGTCCAAGCAGGCAACATGTATGTTTAACAAATAGCTGAAAATAATAACAAAAATTTGACAGTGTTGATAGCTGCCCATTTGGCAGCTTAGAAAAAGCATGAATGATTTTACAAATTGCTGCTCAGATACAGTGACAGCCTTCAGCTGTCTAGATCACTCAATTGGACATTCAGCCCTATCTGCACCGTGCTTCAAGAGAGTAACATGAACCAGTTACTAAACATGATCCTAAAGTGTCAGCAGTCCAAAAAATGCACCAATCCTTCTGCTACACTTAAAGAGCTTCACATTTTATTGGAAATATTATACAGATAAAAAATATTTGCAAAGTGGAGATGGATAGACACATGGTCAAACTCAGATGATTCGAAGCAACACATAAATCAGGACTTTTATCAAGCTCGCTCTTCCTCTTCTCCATGCAAGTTTCCCAGTCACGTGACATGATGTAAAACAGCAGAGAAGATATAGTCCCTGTATAGGGCAGTGACCCTTTTTAAGTGGCACACTAAATTTTATACAGCCTTATGACATCCATAGACATGTTTAGAATTTTTTAATTTACGTATACTTCTGTCTTGGTCCTCCAACCAACTTTATGAAGTGCAGCATTTGTCCTCTCCAAGACACAATCCTTCTATAAAACCTACCAAGATAAATTTCGCTAGTTTGCAAAACACTCCAGAAATAATATCAGCATCTCTACAAACTGGCTGAGTTTCATCCATCTTTGACCTAGATACAAGACTTATCAGGACAAAACCCAGCTCCCTGTCAGCAGATTAAGAGTAATAAAAGATAGTTCTCTGGAGGAATGGCAGATAAGGAAATCCACATTATTCACAAATATTGCTTCAAATCTTCATCAGAAATGAAACACACTTTAAAAAATAATGAGATGGGCTTTCAAATCAGGAGATTTGAAATATGAATAAATTTGGAGTTATTTATCTGCCGTTGAGATTTTGAGCCTCTAGAGTGTGCTCCAGCCATATTTTCAACCATTTCCTTAGAAATCGAAATCTGTAGCTACTTTATTTCCAGTGAAGGCTGAGATGCATTAATCAAGCTAATAATTCAGAAGTTGAGGCCGTTAGAGAAACACGAAGTTTTTTAAAAAAAAAAATCCTAAAATTACATGTTTAGCAGTACAGTAGAATTGAGGACAAAATAACCACACCGACAGCAGAAGGCCTGGAAATGCATAAGAATTTCTGAAAAGATTAAGAAAAATTTCTTGTGCCAAGGAATATAAACTCCAAAATTTAGGGGGTAACTTAGCTGCCCATTTGGTGTACTGATTCAGTATCCTCTCAATAAGCATTAATAACAACCAACCACAGCAAAAAAAGTGACTTTTTACGATTTTGAACATTCTACGCCTTTACAAGTTCTGAATGGATTCCTCAAACACTAAGAGGGCTGGCTTGCAAAAAGTTTCAGATTCACTTTGCAATAACTAATTCTCAGCAACTTTTATTTGCCCTCCAAAGCTCTTCCCAGTTTTTTTTAACATTCCCAGGCACTTCCCTCTGATACCTCAGGCCAAGGACTTTACTTTTATTTAAAATAAAACGGATTTTTAGACAATCATAGAATCACAGAACAGCCCAGGTTGGAAGGACCTTAAAAGATCACCTGGTCCAACCTTTTTTGGGAAAGCAAGCCTCGATGAGATTATCTAGCACCCTGTCCAATTGCATCTTGAAAGCCTCCAGTGATGGGGACTCTACCCAGACCCTGGGGAGGTTGTTCCAGTGATTGATTGTTCTCACTGTAAAAAATTTCCTTCTTAAATTGAGAAGAAACCTCTCCCAGTGAAACTTGTACCCATTTCCCCTTGTCCTCTCCACATGGCAACCTGTGAAGAGTGAGCCTCTGTCCTCTTTGTAGCCATCCTTGAAGTGGCAGCTGGAACACTGTGATGAGGCCTCTCCCCAAGCCTTCTCTTCTCCAGGGAGAAGAGACCTAACTCCTTCAGTCTTTCCTCATTGGGCAGGTTCTTCAGCCCTTTGATCACCTTTGTGATGTTCCTTTGGACTCTCTCCAGTCTGTCCGCATCTTCCTTGAATTGTGGGGACCGGAACTGGACACAGTACTCCAGGTGCGGCCGGACAAGCGATGAGTAGAGCGGGATGGTCACATCTCTATCTCTGCCAGTCATGCCCCTGCAGATGCAGCTCAGGATCCAACTTGCCTTTGTTGCTGCAGCAATGCACTGCTGACTCATGTTCAGCTTGTTGTCCACCTGGATCCCCAGGTCCCGTTCAGCAAGGCTGCTCCCCAGCCACACAGATTCTAGCCTGTACTGGGCTCTTTGGGTATTCTGTCCCAGGTGCAGGACTTTGCACTTGTCTTTGTTAGACTTCATACTGTTCTGGCTGGCTCACTCTTCCAGCCTGTTCAGGTCTCCCTGTAAGAGACATGTCCCTTCTGACATGTCCACCTCACCACTCAGTTTGGTGTCATCAGCAAACTTGGTGAGAGTGCATTCAGTCCCATCATCCAGATCGCTTATGAAGATGTTGAACAGCGTGGGGCCCAGTGTCGATCCCTGGGGGACCCTGCTTGTGACAGCCTTCCAGCCTTAGTAAAAACCATTGATCACCCCTCTCTTAGTGCAACCAGTTAGCCAATTTCCTACCCATCTCACAAATCACTCATCCAATCTGTATCTTGCCAGTCTGTGCAGAAGAAGGCTGTGGGAAACAGCGTTGAATGCTTTGCTGAAGTGCAACAAGAGGCTGAAATGCCAAATGTGGCAATAGAATCATGAAGGTTAGCAACTCTGCATCTGCTAACCTGAGCATTAATTCGAGACCAAACTGACATGAGATGGCAGTGCCTGTTGGCCCTCTCAAGTCCACCCTGAGTCTCAACTGTTCTGCTTACAAACAAGAAAACAAAATTCTGTATTATGCATTAGATGTGGAATACAAATTAACCATGCCAATAACCTCCTAATTTACCCAGCAGTTCTGTGATAAGTACGTAGAATTAACCATGGGAACATGCATAAGTATGTTCAATTAATATTTGTTCATTGACATGACACATTTGCTAAGTGAATGACTATTTGACAATTTGATAAGCTAGAAGCTAGAAGCTTCTAAGTGGGAGAAATGGGGAGGGTCCTGTGCACACTGCTTTTGCGTATTCAGACTGAAAGATGGCCAGTTTATTTTCTGTGCAGAGTTCATGTCAATCTGAACCGACACATTTTAAAAATGGTCATTTTTTCTACTGTCGCCGGGTTGAAAGTATAGCACTTCAGATTCTCCTCAAGCTTCCAACGTCACACAGTGGATAAGCTTTACCAAGAACGATGAGTACTTTTGCCCTCAGCTTGGCCTATAGCCAAGTGTCCAAAACACTCCTATGGGCGGTAGATGTATGTCTGACTTCTCAGGGTGCACCTGCATCTGCAGCTTGTCATGTGTGTGCTTTAACTACCAAAAATCAATATCCCTTCTCATGATCTGGAAATACTATGAGTGGCTATCAGATTAACTTTTCTCTAACTTAAATCTATGAATTTCTCTGTTAATAAAGGTAGCATTTAACGTAGGTCAGTAAACGAGGATGAAAACTCTTCCTTTCTTGCATAACACGAAAGAATAAAAATTCAGCAACCCCTTAAAACTAGATAGATTCAGATCTGGTAGCAGGTAATTGCTGACTTGTGAAATATGACTCCCGATGATAAGGTATGTGTCACCCAGCCCTCACCCAGGTAATGCTCCCATAGATTTGTTCCGGAGATTCACTTAAACGCTCACTTTGGTATTTGTGTGTGCACACTTTACTATGCAAAGCCACATTTTCAAGCAGGCTGGAATGTAGACAGATTTCTTCATACAGCATGGCAACACAGATTTCCTGAGGGAGAAGAACTACTGACCGGAGTCTGACAAATTGTTCCAGATGCATACAGCAGTTCAAAAGCACACAGGTGCGGCAGAGGGGCCAAGAGAGAATGATAAACCAGGGATGGCGAAAATATCGTGGGAGAGACACGGGCAGGAAAGAAGCCCACGTGACAGCGGGACTTCAGGGTGCGTGGCAAATCGCTAACAGACTCTCGTACAGAAAAAATTAACAGGAACTGGCACTGGCTTCCATTTTCCCATTCATACCCCATGCAGGGCTCCATCAGAACAGCAAACACAATGCTTCAGCTTTAAAACAGTACACAATAGCCCCATACCAAGGCTGTCGATCTTAGAGAGCCTTTAGCTTCTGCAGTCTCTTGATTAGGTCGCTGATTAGGACTTTTTCACAGTGCTAACACAAAGACGTACTTTTCTACCCAGCGAGTTAGGCTATGTCCTCCCCTTCCTTACACCTGCGGCATGCGCTTTAAACATTAGAAAGACAAGGAGCTTGAAAACACTTCTGAAGCAAGCACCATAATTCAACACCATTGTGAATTTCATTATTTGAATAAAATACTATTAATAAGCAAATCTCACGTTGTTCATGAGATTGTGCATCAGCTAGTATTTAGTCAAAGTAATGTTTAGCTGAGCTAAAAGAGAATAGAAAACAGGCTGGTAAATACCAGAAAGCTGGTATTGAGTTCACGGGGCACTTCACACCGGTACAATGTACAAAGAGCTGAAAAAACGATGCTTTTATGAACCGACTAATGAGGAGTGCTACTGAATGCACACCGCTAGCGAGCTTACTCGGTCATTGACCTTACAATCATCATCAACTATAGAAACACGTGTATGCAGCCAAATAACATATCCATAGAGAATCAAGTTACAAAAAAACTCGGAGCGTATGATTTTGGCTATTCTAAAAAATGCCACGATTTAAAAGACTCAGGAATTATAGTGAAAAGTATAGGGAGGAATTGGTGTGGAGCAGGATGAAACTGGATCCAAAAAGTATAGGTGAATGACAATGTGATACATGACTTTTTCAGCCCTTGGTCACCAAAACAGTCTTGGTGGTGAGTGAAAATAATTATTACCTCACAGGTGATTATGATGACTTGTAAGTGAAACATCCTAACAGTTCTAGTCCATACACTAGTAAATTATTGTTGTATTTGATAGTGTTTCTGCCAGAGCATGAACTCCCTAAAGATGAACATTCCCTTTTGCCACAAAGAAGGCGATCTTCAGAAGCTGACTGAATGCACTGATGATGCACAGTGAAGACTGACTGTTGCCCCTGTTTTGTACTGGCTCATGATTCAGGGCACGCAAGCACCTGTAACATTCTTTTCCAGGCACGGCAACCAACAAGCCAGTTCCTTCAATTTCTCATCTCACATAAAATACTCCATCCCTCTCTCCTCTCATTAATCCCTGCCCCCGTTTTCCTTCAAAGTTAAAGTCATCTCCTTCCCTACACTCGTGCAATAACCATACAAATTCTGCAGCAGAGTTGCCTTCACTCATATAAATCTCCTTAATTTCTTAACGTTATCCAGTAAATTTCATAGAAGTGTTTATCACAGTTTGCTATGCCTTTATCTAACATGCCAGGCAACTGACTCAAACCTGCTAGATTCTTAAGTACAGACGGGTAAGAATTCATGAGCAAAGGCAGATCATGTGTAAAGTACAGACTGTACATTAGCAATCATTTCTAGCTGTAGGAAAATGTAGGGCAAAAGTCTTGACCTAGTTACACATATATCATTGTTGCAACACACATTTCCTTGCCCAGCTACAGTAGCATAGGTTACTGCCTTTCCCCTAAAATCCTACTAAGAACTAGTCGGGTTCCTAAGCATGACTGTAAGAAGCCACACAAACTGTTCCCACTCATCCACATGATAACTTCTGTATTTTGTGAGATGGTTTTGTGACAATAAAAACGTCTCTGATTCTTACAGTTGTTGGCAAATATGACAAAGCCATAAGAAAACAACTTCGATTTTCTACTAAAACACATGTCAAATTCTGTTCTAAGGCTACATAAGTTTATCGGAGTAACTGTGATGCAGATTTCTCCAACTTCGTGAACGCATTTTGTGAAACTCACCTGAACCAGAACTGTGCTTTGGTCTCTCACTAGATATTCCCCAATAGAAAGAAACAAAAAATGGAGTGACTTTTCCAATATGCTGATTACTTCATGATCTCCCTCTCCCCAACCCTCCCATAACTATCAGCCGCTCTAAACACTGAAGCAGCCATATGTTGACGCAGAATGTTCCTTTATTAAAAAGCTGTCCTTTCCTCTAGATTGACTGCGAGCACAGAAGTTCAGCCTAAAAAGCCCGTTCAGCATTTGTGTCCAGACATACACTCTTCAACATATTCCACGTCCATAGATGGGCTTTTAGCTCTCCACACTTCTGACCATCTGTTGGGAGGGCAGGATGCCCACTGATAAGTTAGCCAGAACCTGTGTCAGTTGCCAAGGGAAGGGGATATATAGTCCTGCAAGTGACATCTGTTTCACCAGAAGCCCTTTTCTCTCTGAACAATGTTTCTGTTTAATCTCAGCCACACTTGTTAAGAACAGCATTTAAAAGACAAACTAATGAAAAACCCTGGAAAATATTGGAAGGGAAGGGAAACATAATGATGGTCAGCATAAGGGTACATTTCACAGACCTATGGAGATTTTTTTTAGTATTACAATGATGGGAATATTGGAAGAAAATTGTAGGTGCTCCAGCTATACAGGCAATCTCATGGCAGATGAAGTCAACAAGGCATAAAGTGAATCACAAAAGACCCACTATAACTTAGCCCAAGACAACAGCTGTGCTATTAAAGAGAGCACTGGAGGGAAAGGCACAACTGAATGATTAATAAGATAACACCTTTTCACATAGATGAAAGATAGAAAAAAGAACAAGCCATTATGTACTCTAAAAAAATGTTACTGATTCAGTCAGGCACTTGACAGTTTGTATGTGGGAGGAAGGACACCAAACGATTGCAGGTTGCCTGTCTTCTGCCCTTGAGCCAAACACACATCTAGGAGTTGAGTCCACAACATAGAGCAAAAACTATTCAATCCACTAACATACATGAGACTCCTGCAAGAGAACATGAAGTCTCTGACACGTCCCAAACAGACTTGAGAAGTACTACCAACACACAGGAAAGAACAACAAAGGAAGAAAAGTGGCAGAGATCATCAAGGAGTCACTAGTACTTGCAGAAATAGAGAGATTAATATGATTCATTGACTGTTAGTCCTGGAATGGTCAGTGAAAGGAGAGGATATGATCCAAACAAGATATAAAATTGGTCTCAAAGCACCGCTGACTGTATTTGTCCACACTGTAGACTGCTAAACTTAACTCTGAATCTGGAGCTGACTCCACTGTAGGATTCGTGATCGGAGCTGACTTGTCCTGGATGAGTGTTTCATCCAAACCTGTCACTGGGTTAAGGTTAGGGCATGTACTCATACCAAGCAGCCTGGAAATGCTCCTGAGCTTCTCAGCACAGAATACAATATAATTTCTTCCCCATCCAACATCTTGACCCTTCTGGGCCACTGATGAAAGTGCTGTCTCCCCTTCCCCAGAGATTTTTGGTTCTGCTGAAACCATGTCTTGGCTGGAGAACAGCTGCTGAAGTACTACAGCAGGCGGACCAATGTTTTAAGGTAAGCCAAAAATTATCTGGGGCCACCTTAATATGCCTGGCTGCAGATTATAGAAATTCAGCAGCTGCTACATGAGCAGCTGAACCATCTCTGCGCTGAGGGTGGAAAACTTCGTGTCATGGGATGGAAAGGACAGCTGGGAGCCATCACTAGGTGAGCATCACCACTTATGAGTCAGCACCCTCACAGCTCTGACTCCTGATAGACCGCTTTTATAAATACATAGTTCTGAGCAATAGGGTCTCCTATTTACATTTCCTGCAGTACGTCATCTGTATAATAGTAACTGTAAAGTCTAGGTAATACTATAAAATATAGATTGTGCAAGAATTACATCAGTAATTGCAAGAAAAAATAATAAAGCATCATACAAACTCTTGACAGTTACGGGTTCTTTCCCATAATATAAGACATAGGGGAAAAAACTGAGTTACTCTCATTTAAACTGCCTGGCAGAAAAACCACGGAAATCCTGAATAAAACTGAGCTAACACTTCTAGGAAATAGCTAAGTACGTCCCAAACCTAGACTGCTGAATTAAACTTGAATAATGGAACTTATTACACAAGACCTGCCCTGGCAGAGCTTTTTAGCATTTGGTCAGAACAGTCCAAATAGGTGGCTAGAGGTGAGAAACATAAAGTTAGGCTCAAACAATCATTAGGATTTTCCTTCCTGATTCTCAGTTCCAGAAGACATCCCATTAATTTCAGACTCTTGAACTGTGGCTATTTCCAGAGTGTCTGCCATCTCCCTTCAGAAGCTCTGCTGCTAAGTTCACTACAGGCCTGATCCTTGATTATTGTTACAATTCCTCAGTGAATTTCTGAATTCATATTCCAGTTTTAGTTAAGCTTTTTCCCAAAACTGAAATCCCTATACATTTTGGAAAGCATGCATATTCCCAGATAAGGTTCCAAATACACATGATATGGGCATAAGTTTAATTTCTGAGGTCACACACCTCAACACATTCAGTCTAGAACACTTAAAAACATCAACAGTGGCATGCATATTTTTTTTTTTTTAGTATCTCTAGTGAAAATTGAAAGTTGAACAGACATGGAGAACAAACCGTAAGGTCAAGGCTGAGGCAGGCTGGCAGGGCAGTGATTCTCAACACTGTACTCCGGCTCCTGTCTTTGCGCCTTCTGTTGTTATACCAGGGATGAACTCAATTCCTCAGCCTGGTACCATCAAAAACCTTGTAAGCTAGTTCTACAAACTGACTTAGGTGGAGCAGTACAACATCTAACCTTGGATGTTTTTCAACCCAAATAGGTGCCTTGGGTCCTATATAACTTGGAGTTGGAGGTAAACCCAAGTCAGAGTGAGCAGTTTAAAACAGCAGATTTTCTTCTTGGCCTCCCCTAAGAGTGGATATGGATCCACTTGATCCATGGTAGTGGCAGCTGGACAAGAGCAACCTGGATGTAGACCAGACGAGTGCCAAAGTGTAAATATTCCCACAGTGTAAATCTGTTTAGACTGAAATTCAAAAATGCCAGCGTGCTGAATTTGGACTGCCTGAACTAGCCAGTAGTGATGCTGGGGGAAAGGGCATCATGTACATCTTACACCATACGTACCTCTGAAATTGATGGGCCTTAACCTGAGCTTCAGTGAGGTGAGTGCTTGTAATTAGTCACATACATTGCGCCCTTCAAAAGGCAGCAGACATACTTTTAGAAGAAGAGAAAATGCAACAGTGCTGCTTTTCCTTTGGAGAATAGCTATCACCTGGTGAAGGAGCAGTAATCCACAAGTTCAAGGTCACATCTAAAAAAAATCAGAAATATCATTTTTAAAAGTGAAAAATATTCCTGCTTGGTTGTGACATACAGGTGAACAAATAATTGTTTAGGTTATGATTTATGAAACTTGAACACCAACCATAAATTGCACTAACCCAAGAAAACAGGTTAATAGAAGCTACCTCTTATTACCAAAATTTCACATAATGTTACTCTTGTGGAAAGCAAAGAACTGTTGTTTTGTATAACTGTATGTACCACAACTGCCTGGACTTCTTTCAATACCAATTTGCTTATAGCACCAAATTTTGGGTTTATTTGAGCCAAATGGCTCTTATCCACACACAAGGCTTTATTTTCCTAGCATTTTAGTGAGAAAAAAACAAAGCATCTCCCACACACACAACAGACTTACAGCCTGTACTTTTGTTCATTTGTTTGGGGTTTTTTGCAGTGGTAATATGCTTTATGACATGAATATATTAGAGCTTTAGTATCAAAGATTTTTCATTCTTGATGTATTAGAGAAACTTGTAAGCTTTTGTTTATATATTTGTATACCCCCGGCTCTTGCAGTAGATGAGCACTTCACATACATTATGCTTTGCCTTGCAAACCTTGGGGAATGATGGGAGTCCCAGCAGTTCTCCTAGATTTTATTTTCCCAGTGGGTATGGACCTAGGCCAAGACCCACAGAAGTTTTTAAGAAAGTAACTGCTATTTGAAGTGATTTCAGCTGCTGTCAATAGGAGCAGCAAGCCTCTCTGGATCTGGCCCAGTCTGGCTTATCCAGGATAACACAAGAAATCTGTGACAGCGGATGAACCAAACCTGAGGTACCGTACTGCAGGCAGTATCCCAACTACTTGGATATTCATCAGCTTCTCAAATGCTTGAAAGTCAAGGCTGATTTGCAGTCATTACTGTGACAGGCAGATAATTATTCCCCATGCAGGGAGAAAATTATGTGTTTTTCAAAAAAGATAACACATTTTAGACACTGAATGGTACTATCTGTCATTTTAAAACCTGGCATGGCTAAAGATTTCAGCATTAACTTTCATGCCAACGTGATATCAGACAGTCTCTCATGTCCTGTCTGATTGCTTAAAATAACACACTGCCATTCCTTTGGGGTTACACAGTTACTTTATGTTGATATAAATAATGGCTGTGGTTTAAGCTTCCTTGTAAGATGCTCCATAAATCTTGATAGGTGTAATTTCACAAACTTCTTCAGAATGGCAGCACCAAAACTAAATAAACACACCTTCTTTTCCCCCGAAAATGTCTGCATATCTGTCAGAGAAAGTCTGGTCAATAAAAAGAATATCTGCATGCTAGGAAACTAGATTTTTATACAAGAATGTTGCTACCACAGCTGGAGTAAGAGCATCTGTTAGAATAAATACTGCTACACGGAGATGCTTCCAGGTCAACCTGCTGGTTTGCACTGCCTAAAGCTTTTGCTTTCAGGCCAGCATTTACTTTTTGTACTTTCTGCTCAGAACTGTGACATTTCAGAAAATATGCCTAGCAGGCAGAGGAAAATGTACTGAAGCCACACATAAGGCAAGGTCTTCACAGTAACAGACTATATAGCTGAATTTGGGATGTAACCATTTCTTCAATCCAGCCAACTAGTTATCGCTGGCACAGATTTATCTAGTAAAATTATCAATCTAATTAACAAAGTTAGTATTTTAATTTAAAGCTGTTCTGTTTATTTTGGTGAGGTCAGTGAAAATTCACCCCATTCCAATTAGACCAGAACTGGACTTAGATAGAGAAGAGACAGCACTGGTGAAGGACAAGCTGGTGTCTCCAAGAACCAAAGGTGTTCAATAGGCTTTTAGCCATGTTTAGCTGGTTTAAATGATGTCTAGCATCTACTGGACATGGTAAAAAATACACTATGCTTCTCAAGATTAAATGTAAAGCTTTATAAAAAGAAAAGGGAACAATTATTCACTTGTTGTAATATCAAAGTAAAAGACAAAAGGTGACAAGACTCATCTGGAGGTGAATTCACAGGGAATATCACCGATTATACCAGACACTCACACTGTGTATTCAGTGCTATGCATATGATATCTGAAAGCTTTTCAGGATACAAGTAGAGCTCATATTCCTGCATAGATGTATGAAAAGTCTCTCTGTACCAAACGGATTTTATTTTTAGCAAACTAGTAGTTTACTAGTGAAACAACAATAGGTTTCAATCAAGCAAACTAGATATTCATTCAATATGCCAAAGTGGAAAAAGAATTGGGGAGACAAAAAGTTTCTTGTTCGGATGAATTTCCAGATGATGGCATCACAACATTCTCCTCCAGATTCTGCCATTTAACTATTTCACAATTCAGTTTAAAAATGCTTCCCTCACTGTTTTGAATAAAAGTTTCTCATTGCAAACTCAGTGTAATCCTAGTTAACAGGAACAAAAAAAAATCTATACAAAGTACAAAGGCACCTTTAAGGCTGATCTGCTACAAGCTTCCATAAACAGTGGATGGCAGTGATTTATACACAGGGAAAATCTTGCACTATGTCTTGTTTATTCACATGGAAGTGCTGACCTAGGTAAAAAAACATATCTATGACTACAAATTCACCTAGCAACAAGAAATTTCTGGTAGTTCTGATCAACTCAGTGCAGTTCTGTTGTTACGCGAGGATACACTGATACTTTTCAAAAGTCTTTGTAGCGTTTAGACATTAGAGGGAATGTAATACTTAAAAATGTACTCCCTTCCAAGCAGTCCATTCTCACATTTGATCCTCTTTTACTCTTTCACTGCATTCCACGTTTCTTATAATGCATATTTATTCTCCTCATAATATACTACAATTGCCAAAATTCTTGACTTTTACACTTCTCGACATCAAAGAAATTGCACAATTACATCAGTCTGGGACATACGTCTGATTTCAGTTCCAACAAAGTAAATCCATGTATTTGCAGAAACACACTTCAAAAATAAGCTTTTGCTTCAAGTCCCACTCAAATACACAGAGACAGAGGTCAGGCTGTGGTTCTTGACAGCTGGGGTGGCTTGCTTCAGAGATGCACACTCATTTTTTTAAAGGAGACTTCTTGCATCCTAACAGATAGGCGCAGGTTTACTATGAAACTACTATTATTCTAATAGTTATATTTAATCCACTGTTCTTCAGAATCCTGCACATTTAAAGACGTACTTTCCTATACAGCAGCAGACAATTTGTGTCAAAAACGATCCCATGTATATTGCGTCTCCCTTATTCCAGTGCTCAGAATAATCATCACTGTCCTACCAGCATCACTTTTGGAGGGAAGATACTTTCACTCATTTGCTTTTAACCGATTTCCTAAGCAAGAATCCTCTCCTATTTCTTATTATGTTAAAATCTTATATGGTGTGATGCCTTTGATTTCCCTATTCATTCTCTACAAGCATGTTTCATTCAGTGAAGCTGTTTTCTCAAACTGTGAGACATCATCTGACTTTTTGATCTTATTTAGAGTGACACTGGAAATAATTTTTCCATTTCAACAAAAATGACATTTTTTAAAGTCTTCTCTTTAATTGGGGAGAAAAAGTAAAAATCTCCTTAAAAAGAAAAATACTTTTTAAAAAAGCTTAAAAAATGAAAATCAAATTAAGCATCTTGTTTAATAATTTTAAAACATCTAATTTTTAATTCAATGTTTTGAACTATTTTAATACTTTTTAAATAAAACATCATTTTAAGGAAATCAGATTTACATCTACAATATTATACTTCCAGTTTTAAAGCAAAGCAAACATTTTGAATAAAAAAAAAAAGTTCAAACACATTTTCAGGCAAAAGGTTGGATTTTTCTTCTATTTAACTGGCATTTTCTGATTGAAAATTCAGTAAGGTCTAACTTTCATCCAATGGCTCAAATACTTTCCAAAAAATAAATTTTTACATTGTCTTCACAAATCAGCTGTAGTAAAAACTATTACTAATCCTGTCTCTCCTTTTCTCAGACTCTACCTCCAGTTCCAGCAGGAATAAGTATTAGTCTCAACTCAAAACCCCATTTCCAGATTTACGTTTTCCTAGAACAGTCTTTTCTTCAAGTCCAAGGAACAGAATAAACCTCAGATGGCACATTTTAAAGTAAGACTTCGCTTATCTGTTAGATGTAATATGTGAAGGGGTTTACCAGAAAGTATAGATTCCATACATTTTTACCTTCAATAAATATTTTAGGCAGACAGCAAGCAAATGAAATTTGTAACATTTTTCTACACTTTCAACAAATGATGGTGATCCTTGGCCTTGACGTTACATGTAGTTGTTAACAACCGCAGTAGATAGGTGGCTATCCAAGTTCAACCGTAGATAATGTTACCCAGCACTACTAAGGATACAGAACTTTGAAAATTATGACTGAGGCTTGTGTTTATACATAACTTTGGGGTTAACTAGGGTTGGATTTTTTTAAAAAAATATAGTTAATTAAATTAATACAAACATCAAAGAGCTGGTCTATATAAAATAAATTTGTTGACATCTGCTCAGGATTGTGATGGATTAATCAAACTCTAAACCTGAAGTACCATTCTGTATCAGCAAACAGGTGAAGAAATCAGACTGATTTATCATTGTTGTTCCTCCAAGTCACGCTGTTTCTCCAAGTCAAGTTTGAAGTCCAGGAGCAAAGAATGGGGATGCTTCAGTTTTGTGCCTGGAATGCACATAGTTCCCAAGGATCACATTTTAACGGAGATCATTAAAAAAAAAAATCTATTTAGCATCTATTTAGAAAACAGTTCTACCAAGAGTCACATTTCAGAGGATATGCTGTTGATTGCAGTCTAAAACAGAATTTAGAGTGCAGACTAGGGCTCTGAGCAAGAGCTCAGAAGACTAGCAGATATTGGGGTGGGTTGACTAGTAGGGGACTCAGACTGAACATATCAAGTTTAGTCCTGTATGAATACATAGATGTGGTACTTTTTTCTGAAGATTTGGTAGAATCAGAAACCTGATAGGATGAATAAAATTCTCTGAGTGAAAGCATGTATAAGGCTAAGTTTTACTGAAAAGGTAACATTTCTAAACAAGTAGAAGAAAAATTATCACAGAAGTATAGATGCATCTTTAACTCCAGCTTTTCAAGGCAACAGTACAGGGACATTTTATTTGCAAAAGAGACAACCACAAGATGGCTCCTTTCATATGATGCTAGCTAAAATAGAAACCTATTCTCATAACGTACGCTGCTTAGTCTTTTCATTCCCTTTCATGAACAACAGAAACACCAGGCACCATCCTCCTTGACAAAAAGATGGTGCTACAATTGCTTTATTAAATCACGGTTTGGGGAGGAGCATGCTCTTTTCTGATTGAGTAAGGACTAAAACCCTCAAGTACAAGCATCTAATCTCACTCAACAGGGTACAGGTTTCAAGAACACTTGCCAGGCTCAGACATAGACACTTCACCCTCTTTACCTTTCTCAAGAATTTTGTTTGTTCTCTTTGTAAGAGGATATGGCGTTTTCCCCTTTATTAAATATTTTTCCATTGAAAGATTTCCAGATTATTGGACTGTAAAATTATTACACGATTCATTAACTCCACACCCAGGTAGAAGCAATCAAGCTACAGATTTGGTTGTTGTTTCATTTAACATTTGAATAAATATTACATAAATGTACCGCTTCAAGCTTTCATCCAAGTGCAAAACAAAATAGTACATAAGAGTAATTATAGGTAATGTGTTTCTTAACATAAGAAAGTCTGGTTTGGTGTGAAAGGTTTGTGATGCTCAATTACACAGATTCCATACCAGCAGCCATGAACTCCCAGAGTTGCAATGTGCAGCGCCCTGTGGCAGTCTTCCTCGGGGTGCGAGAGCGCTGACATTTTCACGGTGTCCTTTGCATTCCTTGCATCTCGAAACACCTCAGAGCACAACACAAATAACTTGAACATCTTGCTTCCCCCACCGCTGAACAGCGGGCTACAACACGGCAACCACTTACCACTGCATGACACTGGAGGAAGACAGCATCTCTAATGAAATATCAAGAGGAATTCAGGGAGTCACCGTGTGAATTATTTAAACAGGAACTTGAGCAAGACTCCTCCACAGGTTCATGCGCTTTTTCAGATAAAAGTCATTTACTGAATGCAAGTAGTCAGGGATTCAGATTTACACTCATCGTAAATGTAAAGATACGTGGAGATATCACGAATTTTAGCAATCCTGTAACTCTGCCAAGAACGCCTACTTATGAAGATGAGGACATTGAAGAAGCTTTTTATTGTTGTGGTTCAGGTGCAATGTAAATGGAAAATGGAAATGGTTTGGTATCAATTTCTTACAGAACTATTTTTTTTTTAACACAATGCTGCTGGTATTTTGTCTCTCAAGAAATGGTAATTTTCAGTCAAAACTGATAAGGAATGTGGGAAAAAGAAGGGTGGTTTGTGAAAAAGCCAACAACTATAATTAACTCCTTACTTATTAGGCACTAGACCTCTCGGTTAGGCACAGCCCAGGTGACTCACACGTATCAAGATGAGAATAGTTGCATGGAGGCAGAATTGAGAGAGCCTTATGATGAACAAGGTCACTCTTCCCAGGCTCATAAAACACGGCAGCTTTACAACAGTAGTGTAACAAATCTGGTTTTGTTTATTACCCACCAAATCACATCATTTCCTAAATAGTGAAGTTCTTAAAAAAGGCTTCTTTATGCATGAGTAAATAATCTTCTAATGAAATCTTGGTTGGCCTTGCACCCCAACTCTAGTTTATTTAGTAGTGAGATAGCTTTCTCCAGGGGAGGCAGTCAGGAATGGGGGATGGGAACAGGAGAAGTTGGCTCTGGCTACAGGGCGCAGCTGCTCTTTGCTACTAGCCTGCAATGGAGTAATACATCAGTAATTATTTGAAAGACAGATTCCCTGCTTTCCTTGCCAGACAAAACTCTGAGAACTGAGGACTGGAAAGGAGGATAAAGGACTTTCAGTTTACTGGTTTTCCACTCATGGCTTTTTTTCCATGTTAGCAACTACTGCTGCTATTAATTTTCTGATCTTTATGCCTTCAGAAGCCTCGCATACTATGCAAAGTTAGTTTTAGCATTTGAGCACTAATGCTGTTAAGTTTATTAATTAATTTTTACAAAATGTTTCAGTTACTTCTGCCAATAACTTCCATCTGAAAGAATAATGTTTATTTCCTATTCTGTTTTAGGAGTGATCGCAACAGAACACTTGCTCTTCACTGAAGAAAGGTGAAAATAGATAAAAATCCAGATAAGAATAACATACTTCACGTGGCACACCACTCTGTTGTGGTTTAATTTAACCAAAAATAGGAAGCAAACCTAATCTTTGAACTAGTCCTTGAAAATTATGTCAGACTCTATTTACACTAGGAAAATGATGGAAAGTTCACACCATTGCTAAACTAAATTCAGGACATCTAAAGAAATGTTATATTTTCACCACAGTTCACCGAGATTTTCAGGGGAAAAAAATTAAAAATAATTATGAATAATGTTTAAAGTAAGTTTGTTCTTTTGCAAAACCCCCCTCAAATATTATAGATAGGAAAACAAAAGGAAACACAAGCAGCTAGTACACTGCCCCACAGACCCACAACTGGATTCAGGCATAATATAGGAGGCCGCCAGCAATTCTGTGACAACCTCTTCCATAAATAGGATGTTTGAAGGGATTGAGGACCCGACGAAATGTGAGGAACTCCCCATACGACTAGGCACATCCATGCAAATGACATTTATGGAGCATTCACGTCAGAACATAGATGCCCAATGCAGCCCAAGGAGCTTTTGGACTCAAGTCATAAAATGCTTTGGGCTGGAAGGGACCTTTAAAAGTCATCTAGCCCAACGCCCCTGCAGCGAGCAGGGACATCTTTATACCAGACCAGGTTGCTCAGAGCCCCATCCAACCTGGCCTTGAATGCTTCTAGGGATGGGGCCTCCACCACCCCTCTGGGCAACCTGTGCCAGTGTTCCAGCAACTCCCAAGATCTCCATTAGCTCTGTGCAGGCATGGCAGAGGACTTGCGTAAACTGATACCTTTCTGCAGCAGCAGCTGGCAACAGCGAAGAAGAATACTCTTGGGCATCTCAAATGGCACTAGACATGTATGTCTGGGCAACTAAATAAAGCCCTAAGTGTTAACCAATGTAAGCTTGAAACAGCAAGAATGGAAGGATTTGAAAGAATTATGCATTCGATGAAATTCCACTGTATTTTTTAACAAAAAAAAACCAACCCTCTGACTTTGTTCTGTACCACTTATTATAAAATGCTCCATATTCAACCTGTCGGGAAAAAAAATGGGCAAATGTAAATTATTGGCATCAGAATGGCACAGAGAAGCAGCTGAGGACATTACAGTTATGTAAGCCAGCAAATTCTTTTTCACAAAACATGGTTTTAAAATAATGTATTTACTTTCTAAATTTATGCTTGTTAGACTGTTGCATATTCAAGAAGTCCTCATTGACAGACGATTTTCTTTCTCAGCCTTCAGCCAAAAGAGAACATAAAAGCAAGCTTAGCTAAAACAAAACCAACCTCTTCTTCCACCCTGCTTTGCCTATAAAGTCTTCTGTGCCTTGTTCTGCTAAACACCCCACAAAACATGAAGTCTACCTCCTTGATCTGACAGAAACAGAAACAAATCCTCTCACTTCCCTTAAAAGACCAGGAATAGAACTGAAGACAAAATTAATGCAAATAGCCCTCCAAATAACTGTTTATTTCAAATATGCAAAAATGTGGCCTATTAAATTTAGTAGGTGAACTCTTCTCAGTCTTAAAATTCAGGAGTGTATTTTTTGTGTAAACAATACTGCAAGCATACTATTTATTGCATTCCATTAAAGAATTTCAGTTTCTAAAACATAATAAATGCTAAAATCTGTCTTCATACACAGAAAATGCAAAGAACCTGAGATGTTATGTATTACTGCTTTCATTTTTTAATAAAAGGTCGTAAATTACCATTTAACCCATGACTCAATTTCCTGACTGACACTATGTGCAAACAGACTGTAACTGCAGCTATGTTTGTCAGAGAAATCAAACAGATCATCTAGAAAGAAGTCAGAACCATATAACAGATTTACATGTACTTGCTCTTTTGGACAGAAAGATTGCCGAAAATATCTTTAAGACTTGTATTGTTCTGTACAGAAGCTAACAACGATAACGATAGAGAAGCACAAAAGAATGAATTATAATGTAATTGTAACAAAATGTTTAAAAAAGTTAAAACCAGAATTCCCATGTCCCCAGTTTCACAACATATGACAGCAGTTAAAGAAAACATTTTTAATTAAAATTTAACTTGTATTAAAATTAATTAAGTTTTAAAGCTGATTGCCAAAATATATTAAGGAAGCCAATGGAAAAGCAGAATATTACAACAGACATAGTTTTATATTTATCTGGATAATGATTCACAATATAAAAAATATAGAGAAACAAATGTGACTCCCCAAGTCATATGCCCACCACAGAACGATCAAGGAATCGGTCTCATATGGAGAGCACTGTGCTCGTCTGTTTTGGAACTTCTGGTGTAGCAAGGAAATAAAAAAGGTTGACCTTATAACAAGCAATCTAGTCATGAAACTTAAGATACCAGGCTTCAGTTCCACTTGCAGAATTCCTGCACAGGATTGTTAAAGCCTCTTCCCTTCTCTGCATTCTGCTTCCCCCTTTCTAAAAGGAATACAACAGAACTCGTCTATCTTGCAGGGAGTGCTAGAAGGTAAATAAAGGCAGTGTCTATAAGGAAAAATGATAGACCGCTGCCTTTATTTGGTACGGCAGTTTCTATATCCCAAGAAGAGAGAGAAAACGCATACAAATCTTGAATATGAATCTTCTCAAGTTCAGGAATATTTAATTCTTGTTCATCTTCACTGTAATTCTGGTAATCCGCATTTTTATAACATAAATTCGGGTTTTGGTTGTTCTGCTTTTTTTTTTTAATTTTTTTTTCTTTCAACTCTTCTATCACACGGGATCTTCATTAAATAAATCCCCAAACGAGGCATAATGATGTCAAGTGCTAGCATCTGCCTAGCTATATATGGGGGAAAAAATCCACATAACCCAGAAACAGAAGTGGATATAGGATGATAAACTCTTTGAGCTTGTGAGAACAAAGGCCAGATCCAACATAAGATGAACGTTTTTGTATGGCAAAGGATAAGGTACTGAACTGGAAGTTGCTGTAGCTGACAGTACTCCCTCCCCTGGCCAAAGATTAAGCTTTCCCGTGCTCTGGTATCACCATCTATAAAAGGGCTTATTTGTAATTCATCTTCCTTTACATTTTATTCTGAGATCTATAACTTGCCAGCCTTGTAGAAACCAAAGTATTATTTTATTTTGGTGAAGATATAATAATATGTAGACAAAACAAATATTAGCTGCAGTGACTCCTAGTGTTGAAATTCCCCATCTGTATTTTCATATCACAGTGTTACATTTTTACCTCAAAGCACTTCGATTAACTGAACTTCTTACCACCATTCAGGATGTGATTTTATTATTTCCATTTTGCAGATAAAAAACCCAATGAAATAAGCCTCTACAGCTTAAATAAGGCCACAATGAAGAAGACAGCTAAGGTCCAAACAAAAGTTTCTGAAAGCAAGCTTTCTATCTTTATATTTTTTGTCTTGACACTGCTATAAAAATATAACCACGTATAAAGTTAATAATTTTTATTAATTTTTAGTTAAATATGATAGTTATTGATACCAGACTTGTGCCACTTGTAAGTGCAGAGGGCTGTATGTTATTACTTGACCGCCCAGATCAAAACAAAGCTTTGAGAACACAAGAAAGGTGTTTCATTTTGCTATAATTTTTACAGTCTAAATCCACTGTTTCTAGCTCAGGCTATCATCGTGCTATTGTAAGGAAAATCTCTAAGCCAAATCTCCTGTTTGCTCTTGCAACAGCATTCTGGACAGCACCTTCTCTTCACGAGAGCAGTACAATCCAGCCAAGCACCCCTCAGTATCACCACCTTTCCACAGTCAATGAATTCCCTAACCGCCTCCTTGAAGACTAAAAAAGTACCCCATATGCAGTATTTCTCTTCCTATTCTAAGCTTTTAGATATGTACAAAAAGGCTTGTTTGCTATGGGAAGCATACGTCAAGAGGGCGTTTTATGATTGGCTGTATTCCAGGGTGCAGTTCTTTCAGCTTGCAGGTAGGTGTTTTTCTTTGTGTTGGAATTTTATCTCTGAGGATTGGCTATCACACATACACAGTTTTAGCTATGCCAAAATCCAAAGAAGCCAAATAAATGCGAGGAACGCTTTTGGAGCCACAATACATACTTGCTGCGAGCAGTATATGAAACCATGATCAGGGGTAGTTTCAGCAAAAGCTGAAAACTAACGTTGATGTGTTAGCCCAAGAGTCCCGATTTCCCCCACAAAGAATAAAAATGCTATTTTGAAAAAGCAAACCCCCAAAACTACCATCTTTATACATTTAACTACTAGCTCCATTAGAAGAGCAATTAAAAAATCAATTTAAACCAAATAGATTATTTCAGATACTAGTTTCTACCCACCACAATACTAAATAGACATTTCTCATGCACAAAATCGAATCCAAAAGTATAGTTATGAATGCGCGTTTTTTTTACCCAGTTACTTTTTTTCTTCCATAAGAGACAAAAACAACCTACTGAGAAATCAGAACTCCTATATTAACTAAAAGATATTTCACAATACCTTCACGATCAATTTAACTTTATGTTATAGAAAAGCTTTTAAAATGCCTGGTCTCTTGGTACTTTTAACAGAAATTGCTTTGGACCATTTTTGCCCCAGAACATAATTCCTGGCTTGCATTGCTTAATAGTGTATACTGAAAAAGGAGTACCCTTCAGTTTTTGGGGGCAGATGACTGTACTTAGATTTATACAAACGCACTACCATCAATTTAATTTTACCACTATCAAATACTTCGGACAGAAATTAGGAGCAACCAACAAAAAGTTTCCTAAAGTCTCTGCGGAGTCATTACTTGAGGGCTGTTTTTTAGTCGCAACTAAAAATCTGGCATCACCATTTTGATCGGACACTGGCAAGGTTACCCTTTGCTTTGCAATCCGTTGTGCAGCGCAAACCCACAGCAATCCCCGAGTGCTGAAATTAGCTTTATACGGTGCATGGAAACACCACGGCCGAACACTCAGATATCAGGTCAGGGCCCAAGGAAGGAAACACATGGTCTGATCAAGGTGAACAGGGTGACTTGATGTCTGGAAGAGGGCTTGAGGGTCTGCTTCCATCCCATCTGCTTCCCTGCCCGCCTTCACACAAGCACCCTGCCCCCCCTAACTACCGCCCAGGCAGCCCTGCGGGACAGCGCCCGGATCACCCCGCCGCGCCCGCAGCCAGCAGCGCGCCCTCGGGGGAGCCCGGTTCCGCTGCGCCCAGCGAAGGCTCGGCCGCGCCCGCTCCCGAGGAGGCTTCACCTTCCGCGGGGAGACAGAAAAACACCGCCGGCCCGCAGGGATCGACCGGGCCACGCCGGAGGCCGCTGCCGCCGAACCGGCCCCCTCACGCCAACGGAAACCCGACGGGCCGCGAGGGGCGGCGGCCGCGCGCTTCCCGCCGCGCCCCGCCTCGGCGCTTGCTCCGCGGCCGCCCCCCCGCCCGCGAGGGGCGGAGCGGCGCGCGCGGCCCCGCCCCGCTCTCTTTGTGCTCGGGCAGCGAGCGGCAGCCGCAGTCGCTGCCGCTTCCAGCCCGGACAGCGCGCCCCGGCCCGCCCGCTTCTCCCCCTCCTCCCCGTTCCTCCCCCCTTCGCCGCTTCTCCCCTCTGCCCTGCCCGCCATGTCGCTGGGAGCTGGCCCCGAGGCGGGCTTCTCCAGCGAGGAGCTGCTGACTCTGCGCTTCCCCCTGCACCGCGCCTGCCGCGACGGGGACCTGCCCGCCTTGTGCGCGCTGCTCCAGAGCTCGCCCCGCTCCGACCTGGCGGCCGAGGATTCCTTCTACGGCTGGACGCCCATCCACTGGGCCGCGCACTTCGGCAAGGTGGGGCCCGGCCCGGCCGGCGGAGCGGGGGCGGCGGCGGGAGTGGGGGGGGGTTGGAGGGGGCCGGTCCCGCTGGCGCGCAACGCGGCGCCATCTTTGCCCCTTGCGCGCGCTCTGCCGGGAGGCGCCTGCCGGGCCGCCTCACGCTCCCCCGCCTCCCGCCGCTCGTTTCGCCTCGGGGGATCCGGCGGGCGGGGGGGGGGAGGACAGCGACAGCCGCGGCGCTTGGCTCCTCTCTTGTCGCCGCGGTCGGCGGGGTGGGTCACGGGGCTGGCGGCACCTGCCGTCCCCGAATCGCTTATCCCCTCCCCCCGCCGGCGGCCCCGGCCCTTGCTCTCGCCGCCCTCCCGGCCGGCCGGCTGAGGGAGACGGCCCTGGGTCTCGCCCCCGGGCCCTTCCCAAAGCGGGGGGTGGGGGGGGGGGCTCCTCCCGGGCTGGCCCCCCCGGGCCGAGGGGGCCACGCTGGCGGCCGCCCCTCCGGCGCTTCCCTGCGGCCCCGGCCCCGCCGGCAGAGCCTGATCGCGGTCCCGAGGCTCCCCGCCCGGAGACGGTTTTGTTGTGGTGCCCGTGTTATGGCTACCGGCTCGCTGGGCGTTCCCGAGGACGGCGCTCGTTCTTGTAAAGCGCTGCTCTGTTGCCTTCAGTAGGGAAAAAAACCCCTGTGGCTTATACGCCCGCAGATACGAGTATGGCATCGGCTGCCTTGGCATCGTTGCAATGCAGAGAAGGTCAAAACGTAAGAAGTAGCTGCACTACAGATGTTTCTCGATTCCGCGGATATGGCTTTTTGTATTCAGGTGACAAGTAGAATTTCCTTGGACTGTGTTCCTGAAACCTCTACCCTTGATTCCTTTGAACCTGAAGTATTAAAAAATACAATGATCTTTCGAAGCTGACAGGCGGTGTTTGAAGCCATGTTACATGAGAATTCTAGTACCGTTTTCAAAATAAACGTGTCTATAATAATAATCTTTATTGGACTGACAAACTCGAAAATGGGATTTAACAGCTACTTAGGAAATGGGCAAATGGAAAAGATCACCCAAATATTTCTAAAGCGCCTTGCTTCTCTAACTTCAAATCGTAAGATGAGTGGTAACTTAATTTCTTGATTTTTATGTAGGCCTTTCCTGTTCCTGTGCAGTGAGTGTTCCCGTCTGTGCAGAGTTCCAGCCTAGAGGGTTGGGTTGGTGCGGGTTTTTTTTCCCCTCATTGATTTGTCTGGGTTTGGATTTTGAGGAGCTTTTGTTCTTGTTCTCCCTCCCATTTCCATTATACTGCTGTTTTTTATTGGTTGTGTGCTGGAGATGGAAAATGAGTGTACTTAGGCAGTTGTCCTTGTTTGTGAAGGTAGGTTAAGAGATGGTTTCTGTGTGTTAACTAATCTTATCTGCAGTGCTTGTTTGAGAAACACTCTAGAAACATAGCTAAGTAGCCCTTCAGTCTGGAAAAAAAGCAAAAAAAAAAAACAAACCTCATACAAAAAAACAGCTGCCCCCCCAAACCCACGAAGCCCAAAACCGAAGGCTGCCTTTTATCTGTTCAGAAATAAGCTAATAATCTACATGCAGAAAAAAGTGGAATGCCTCAAACCTTATCATGAAGTGTTCTCATAGAAAATGTGAAGATACTAATTTGACATTACAGTCTTCCGTTTCCTTTTTCTGTTTCATAAGAATTTCTCTTCGGTACATGCTTGTGGCAGTCTTGCTTTTGTCTTTGAAGTGTGTTTGTTGCTTTGTTTTTTTTCCTTTGAGCATCTGTAGCTTTCTGCTAACCATCCTAGATTATGTGACTGTGTACGTTCTGGTTTCTGTTGAGGAGACTCTTGCAGAAACAGCTAACAAAGGGAGCAAGTCAGTCTGCAAGATACTGTGTGTTTGCAATGTTCGTTCTTACGCATCAGCAAAATACGATACGTGTTGTTGTTCCATACAAGGGGGAAAAAGTCTGGCAAGTGAATTGAGACTTGCAGAGATAATATAGGATATCAACGGGTTTTACACAACTTTGCATGTACGTACTTCCCTAAAAGCCTAGGGACAAGGTCCAGGCAATTTCAGTTTATGGAAGATAATCTGCATGTTTTATAGTCTTGTTAGGTAGTGTTTCTTGCTGTGAGCCGGAGACTGTGCAGCACACTTGAAAAAGTTACAGTAATGTAATTGGATCCCAAACTCGACTGACTGTGTTTGTGTGACATAGTTCCACTTTTACCTTTCGCCAAAGACTAGGTGGTTGCCAGCAGTGAAACAATAGCTGGTCTAAGAGGACATGCCTACGCATGTCTTGTGTTCTTATTTATGTTTTTTTCCCCCAAGTTCAGATTCATCAAAACTCAAAATGGACAGTTTTTCTATTTCTTAAAGTATCAGAGTTGTTTTAAAACATAGATTTTTGAAATGCTTATTAGTAGCTACTGAACAAGACTGTTTTCCTCTTCACTTCTTTTTCTAGATTTTGCGGGATTTTCACTTGTTTATTTTTTTCCTGAAAGAAATTAAATGTTCACAGGACACTTCATGGCTGTCCTTCTGATACAGGGCCATTTAGCTGCATGGTCCACCAGACATGTATTGGTCCTAATTGCAGCTCTGTAGGAGGCTGAAATGACAAAAATGATTTAGTTCCCTTCCGGAATCAGTCCTTGTGGAACAGCTGCTTGTAAGCAGTGAAATCTAGAACAGTTCGTACATGTACACACCCCTGTGCACGCACACAAAGTATGGGTCTTAGGGTTGATGAGCTTCAGCAGTGTAGACATGTTTCTTTACCTGTTGCAATTTGAACATAGAAGAAAGCCCTCATTACGTCAGAGGACAGCGCAAAATCATTTTAGAATAAAGCTGTGTCGGACTGCATTTCTTGCACATGGTTGTAGATGTGCTGCAGTAAGGAATTAGCATCAACAGTCAAGTTCCATCAGAAGTGAATATGTGAAAGAGGAAAGATAGCTTGGGGGGCGGAATACTGGTCTAATACTAGTAACAATAAAAATGGAGTATCTTAAGACTGAAAATGAAAACACAATATTTTTTAATAGCTTACTCTGAAACATACTTGTACAGCTTGGGAGTAATAAATAAAATACCAGCAAGGTCAATTGAAAATCATAGATATTACAACTAGTGTTTCTGTTGGTAACATCTGGAGTTTTAATGACAGTATGGACCTTCTTTTAGAGATAGCAGCAAGTCCAAATTTACTTGCTGTGCTGAGTATCTGGTGGAGTTTGCATTTTCAGGATATTCCCTGACTGCAGACAAGTGCTCATATCCTGAGATGTAAATTAATTCCCATTAGAGTTGCTGTATTCCAATTAGAGTTAATTATATAGTGCCCTAAATTACCCTGGCATTCTGTAGATTTCTGAGAAGATGGGTCATAATGTAAAATTGTTAACGATCTAAAAAGCTACCAGAGAGGCAGAAAATGAACAGCTTGCATAAAAAAAACGAAGTTGGTGTTAATTCACTTTGTCTTCCACTAACCTTAATTTCGTTTTTCTTTTTAACCACTTGTGTATTTTCTCTGACCACATCTGTTTGCTTGTACTCTTCTACTTTTATTTTTGTCATTTGACTGTTTACATTGTAGGAAGCAAAACAGTAGTAAGTACATTCTGTTTCTTTTTGGAACAAAAGTAGTACAGATAAAAATGTCTGTCTCTTCCTTGGTATTTTGCCAGTGTTGTGGCCTGTGTGGAGGGCTGTCTGTCTTCTTCGTTAAATCAGTTTAACCTCTGCTTTAGGTATAACAATACAGTGGAAAATATCTTCAAAAAGGTTATTTAGTGAAAGCTGACTTGTGTGTCCCGATCTCAAGCATAAATAATCAAGTGAGGTATGTTTTTTTTGTTACGTTGACTTTTCTTACCCATGGAAGTAATTTAACTCATTCTTCCATAACGCTGGAAGCAGCAGGTTTTTCTGATAGCTGTGATGCAGAGGACCCATGGTTTGGCTTTTAATGGGATGAAACATTATCTTCATTGTTAAAATGCTGTAAGAGATGATTGGAGTGGGGGGTCACACAAGAAAAAACAACATTTAAACATGAAGTTATATAGATAATCTTGATGTGTAGCCATCTTATAAAGCAGATTTAAACAGTGCAAGATTATGCTGCTGAACCAGTTCCAATGTCTTTCCCCTTTCAATTTACAGGCTATAATACCTGTCTAATTATGGAAATTCTTTCAGCTTCGTTTCTGTGCAGGAAATATTATTCTTTCCTGAAGTTGTAATGCTTGCCTGAAAGTGTTTTCAAATTAATTCTGTTAAAAGTCTACTGTTTTGAAAACTGGCTGAACTTTATTGTTGTTTGCAGTTATAACAGAAGAACTTCTTGGTGTAGCTGGAGTTCTTTTCTGTCACATTGCTTAATAATTGTAACACTGTAATTATTAATAATAATTATTAAAGATTAACAACAATATTTGGGTTGCTTGCATGCTAACACCAAGGAAAGTCTGATTAGCAAATATAAAATGTATTTGGGTAGTCTAACATTAGAATTATAAATTTTCCTACATGATTTTTGATGTAAATTTTTTTGAGTTAAAAGTACTTATTTGCTTTTAAAAATGTGTCTAGTGTCACATCCATTACAGTCCAGAAAAATACTTTTGTATATCTTAAAGGGTGGGGTTCATATGTATTGTTTGAACTGTACAGGGGAGGAAATAATAGAAGTTCATGTTGTATTTCCAAAACTAATATAAAATACTTCCCTACAGTGGTTGGTACTTTTGTGGATGTAATTCATGAAGATAAGGAATTCACAGGTTAAAAGAGAGAGACGACACATGTGGTGTTTATGCTTCTATCTGTAATCAGCCTGTCTTCTGACTTTCTGACGCTTTCTAATTACTCCTTTACAAACAGACTATTCCATAGCTGTGATATAGCTAACAAACGTTTTAAACTTAACTGTGAGAGACTGACCAGTAGATTTTTGTTTTATAGCAACCAATGCCCTGAGGCAGTGTGGTGGTTTTTTTATTTTCCTGTGGCATGTATGTGCAGTGGTGTTTATTTTCTAACCACAATAAATTCAAGCCTAGACTAAACTGTTTATTTTAGCATAGTCCGTTCCTTTTCCTATCAACAAAAAGACAATGTTACTGTGTGACAGGAAAGGAGCAATTTTTTTACTATTTTTGAAAGTTGAGTTCATCGTGGCTGTGGTTTGCTTAGCTTCTACAGATGTGATGTTATGAACATTTAAAAATAGTAGCTGGATATCTGACACTTGTGGTTAGTATGATGGGAAAATAAGTGTCAGAGTATGTCAGGGTGACAAAATACTGCAACTTTTTAAAACAGAGAGCTCTTCTCTTTTGGTATTGCCAGGAACGTGCAAACTATTTTGTTTTTAACAGCTCTTCAGCTGTAATAGCAGGAAAATGGTGAAAATAATTTATTCCTTTTATAGATTTAGCGTAGTATTAACAGTATTAGTTTTCATTAGTAATCTGCTTCTGTCACTCTAGGAGAACACCAAAATCTTGTGTTTTTCTGATTTACCTTCCTCTAAACTCTGCTGAAAATACATCTGTATATCTCCTAACAGCACTCTTGTTCTGGCAAATGTTGTCTAATAATGTCTGTTTAGTATCATGTTTGCAGCTTTGCTGGATTAGAACTCTCTCCTTAACAAAAGTGAACCAAATAGCTCTTGTAGTCAGTTCTGAGGTATTTAGGCCCTGCTTTCCCCCGTCCCAAAAATAAATGTTGGAATTCAGTTTTGGGGGTGAAAATTAAGTACATATCAGGTATGGCCTGTGGCCAAAGGAGGGGGACATATAGGGAGAAGGGGGAAAATTCTAGTGTTAATATTCTCTCTTGTTTCGAATCCATGTAGTTTCACTAGTAAGTTTAGTGTTTCTAGAATTTCTGTGTTTATTCAGCACATGCTAATTGTCATAGCACACCCGTGTAACATTTTTTGTTTTATTCCCTCATGTCTTTAAAGCTGGAGTGCCTCATGCAATTAGTAAGAGCTGGAGCTTCTGTAAATGCCAGTACAACACGTTTTGCTCAAACACCAGCCCACATTGCTGCTTTTGGAGGACACCCACAGTGCCTGAATTGGTTGATTCAAGTGGGGGCCAACATAAACAAACAGGTATGGAATCAAACGTATTTTGTGTCTGCGTGTAGTTTTGGAAGAAGTATCTTGGTCCCTTTTTACTACGTGTATGATCCTTACATTCACATACAGATACATTATTTTTAATATCATCTGAAGTTAAATGACATAATTATCAGTTATAAGCCTTTTTCATTAGAGTAGAGAGGACTAATAAATGTCCTTTAAGCCACTAAAGTTGTTTTAGGAATTGACATCTTGCTACTTTTTGAACAGAATGGTATGCTGCTCTGGTGTTGGCAGCATTAGCAACTACTCTGATATTATAATGCCTCTTTGAGGGAAAGAAAAAAAACTAGTGAGGAACATCTTAATTAAATATGTTAAGAACTGAAAAATTCACCATTACCTACAGAACCATGAGACCTTTGTGGTACTTCATGATTTAGTCATACATCTGACTAGTAAGGTCTGTCATGGTTTATTTTAAGGTGCATCTGGTTTCATGTTCTTTTGCATTTTAGATTCATTCCACAGCTTTTCTAGTGACTTCCTACAAATAGATTAGAAACATGTACTTTGCTAACAAGGAATGAATGGATGATTTTTTTTTAAACCATTTTTCATTACTTTTCATGTGAGTGTGGATAATTATTTATTTAGTAGCAGAGAGTGCATTAATGCAGCAAAATTCTGTAATGGACTGTTGTACTCTGGTACAGTAACAGAATCAAGTGCTTAAAACTATCATTTTTGAAGAAAATGTTTGCAGTACTAAATGGATCTATTGTATGTGCTGGGTATACATAATGTGTGCCTTTATAACAGTACTCAAAATTATTATTTACAATAGTCTGTTAGAGTTATTAATACTACAGCATGTGCATTTACAAAAAGCTGTAGTGTAGCACAACATCTATAAAATGTCTGGCCTGTTAAATCTTGCATCATACTTTTTTAAAATACTTAATTGCCAGACTGTGTTTCATATGCAATAGAGTTAAGCTAAGTCTGCTGAAGAACTTAAACACTTGCATTTCTAGAGTTTGGTTCTTTTTTTTTTAAGCTATGCAAAAATAAGAAATGGGGAAGTTTGTGTTGAGTTTTCAGAAAAGAAGGCTGGTGCATTGAGAACAGCTGTGAGACACCAGGAGAATTGTAGAAACAATGAAGGTGACTGGATGCAGAGGCTATAGATCGCATCTTCTTCTTGATACCTGACAAAAGTAACTTATGCAGTAAGTTATTGCTGCGTAGTGGTAGAATCTTCAGAAGACATAATACAAGAACTTTAAATGCATCTGGAGACCAGGTAAGAATGTAAAGAAACGGTGATTAGAGAGGAAACATGGCATGCACAGAATAAAGATGTACAAATATCTGCTAAATGAGAAGAGAAGAATGAATGAAAATGAATGAATGAGAAGAATGAAAGTTTCCAGCTATGAGGATAAAGAGAAGAACTGACCAGTGAGGTTGAAATGGAGTTGAAGAACAAGCTTGCTGTCCTGGAACATGATGGGGGGAAAAAAAAAAAAATCACATCTAGTGAGTCAGGTTATAGCAAAGAAGAAAGTAGCAGCTAGCCACCGAAAGAAGAGGAGAAGAGTGCAGAGAGCTGTCTCCATGGGCTGAGGGCAATGTGCAGATGACAGTAAAGGAAAGCAGAAGGCAGTAAGATGAGCCGTTAAAAGTAGACAGGAAACTCGTTCCAGCTTAAAGAAGTCACCAAGACTAGCCAGTGACTCAGGAGTCTTTATATTGATGGCATCTCACCAGAGCAAATTCTAATAATGTATCTGTGGGCCTCCATGAGAGGATGAGTACTGTGGGTCTCAAGTTTTCAAATGAGATAGCGATGGTAGTATCTTGTAGACTTCTAAGGGCAGATTTAGGTATTGGCAGGCAAAGGACACTAATGTAGATAGTACTGAGAGTTGATAGTGGAAGACTTGTATGTTGTTAATGGTAGGCTCAAGTTACATTTGAATACAATAACTTTTTTCTTTGCCCCTGCAAAATAGTAGCTGATTGTACAAGAAGAGGTATTTTAGATTTGGCTTGATAGAAGAAGATAGCTCTGTTTAATTAAAATGGTAGTAGAAATAAAGTCTCTTAGGTTGCTTGTTAGGATGCAGCTGGTCAATCACAGTGGTTTCACATGCAGGAGTGCTGAAAGCTAGACGGTGTACCTTGGTGATACCTACAGCAGCAAACTCATCCCATGGATATTTGGAATGTTTCATACACAGCTATGTAAAGCATAGTGCATGCTTTGCTCTTCCCAGTTCCTGCCAGCTGTTTATTGAATTGCAGTCAAATTCTACTATTCTTGTTTGATTTGAACTGCTTAATAAATAATCCTGGTTCCTTATTTAACTTCCAAGCACTTTAAGGTGATTGTTTAGGGCTTCCACCCACACTTGTGAGCTTTTGGAGCACTATTTCCTGATGTGTATTTTGTTTATTCCTTCCAGCTCGCTGACTGATGCTGTACTTCAGACAGACATAGTCATTGGCTAATGCTTGTGTGAGGACAAGTGTTCCATGGACACTGGATACAAAACACATGCTGAGAAAGATCTGGGAATGCTTGATATTTAAACTAGTAAAACTTTCCTTCCAAACTGACTCCTGGTCATTGGCTACAGACTAACCCATCATCTCTGGAAAAAGAAAAGGATAGCTTCTGAAAAGGAATCCACTACAGTCTCTCAGTCTTAACGTAAACCTCCGGTACTCAGTAGAATTTGCATGCATGCTTTCTCATATCTGCCCTGAGGTATTATATTCTAGCCCATGCTGCCTGCCCTGAAGTTTAGGAAAACTTGAAAATGCGTATCTCAGTGCTGGTGACAGTTGCCCAGGACACTTCTTGGGCAGCAGCAATGAAGGACAAATGCTGAAAACCGTTTGTCCCAACTGTACCTTGCTCCCCAAACAAGTTCTGTGAGTATATCTTGTGATGCCCAGCCCGCTGGCTAGAACCATCTGTCTCGCTTTATGATCAGTGGGCAGTTCTTCCCCCCCCAGGATCACTGTAAAAAGTCACAGGACAAAGGTGAAGTGCCAAGCAATGACCTGCCTGTTCCTACCCAGCAGTGGACTCAGGAGGAGGTCTTCCTGGTTTTTTTTTTTCTCTTGAGTGGGCAGTGCCTGTTAATAGTTCTTAATAATGTGACTCAAGACCTGCACTTGGCTACCTGCCTGCTTCAGTTCACTGTAACAGTGCAAAGCAATTATATTGCTACTTTCCATGAGATTTTTTTTTCTTTTTTTATCCTTCCCACAACACAGATTGATTCTGTGCTGTTGTACACATTAACATCAGATAATCATGAGTACTTTTTGATTAAAAGGCCTGTTACTTCATTTAAATGTATTTTTCCTCTAGCCTCAGCCTAGCACACATTTCTGTTGTATGTTGCCTGTGTTGATTGGCCAAAAAAACCAGTTTTATGTGGCCTGTCTCAAAGACAAGGGTTAAGAAGTAGTATGTCCTTACAGGTGATGCTAACTTAATTTTTATCCAGCCGGTTACCATCATGTGGCAGTGATAGCAGATACATTTAGAAGGGTTAGACTAGCCATGCTAGCAAGAACTGTAAACACACTGATATCCTTGGTGGGGAGGAAAAAAACACTCATTGCTTTGGTATGTTAGTTTTGTATTTTAAGCAACAGTTTGGACTAAATCCGGATGAAAATATTCCATCAGTTCTCATCTACACTCAAAATTCACAAGGAGAAACCATTATGAATTCAAAGCGTTTTTAACAAAGAATGAGGGAAAAATGCTATATATTCTCCAGCTTCTAATTCTTGGCTTCAGAAGGGGTAGGGTGGTGGGTCTAAGGAATCTTAACAGCTTCTGGGATTTGTGATCAGCTGATAGAACTTGAAATTCAGTCAGCTGAATTAAGGAATGGAGTTGGTTTACACTAGTGCTTCTGTGTCTTAGGTATCTATACTAGAACTGTTTTACAAGTGCTTGTGTAGTAGTGTAGTTTAAGCCCAGTAGGCACCTAAGCACTGCACAGCCGCTTGCTTATTCCCCCTGCAGTGGGTTAAGGGAGAGAATCAGCAAGGGGAATTGAGAAAACTCATGGCTTGAGATAACGACAGTTTAATATTAAAGTAGAAAAGGAGACACGGAAAAACAAATCCAAGAAAAATGAAATGGTGATAAAAGTGATGCCCAGCCAGTCCCTGAGCAACAACAGCCCTGGCAAATTCTACCTCCCCTGCCCCCGCAGTGTGATGCAGTATGGTGTGGGGCATTGGTCTGGTCAGTTTGGATCAGCAGTCCCAGCTGTGTCCCCTCCTAACTTCTTGTGCGCCTCCAGCCCACTTGTAGGTAAACCACTGCTGTATTATCAACGCTGCTTTGGTTACAAATCTGAAACGTAGCACCATACCAGCTATTACGAAGAAAATTAACCATATCCCAGCCAAATTCAGTACACATAGTTGAAAGATTTCAGTGTAAATGTGCACGGGGGCTGTTTGTTTTAATGATAAATAATTACAGGTAAGTAACTTTTTTCCTTTTTTATTATTGTAATGAAAGGGCTGTAAAGGTACCAGTGAGTGAAATTAATTGAATCATATCCAGGGATTTGGAACTTGGAGAACAAAATGGGAAATTTTTTCTAGGTTCAAATGGAAGATCCTAGAGCCGACATAAGTTTTGATCTCAAAGACAGAACGAGGGAAAATAGAGGAGAGAAAAAAAAAAAAGGCTTTAGGCTGAACTGAAAAAAATAACCACACCTAAAAGAGGGTTGGGGATAAGTAGAGAGTTTGAGAAGATTATTTATCCCCTAGAGGGAATGGCTTTTTGGGTTAAGCAGCATAGTGAGGAAATGCAAACTGATTAATCAAGCTGAGATAGATTTACTGAGAAAATCTAAGCCAAAAAAGCAAAAGACCCTTCAGCCACATAAATAAAGAGAGAGTAAGAAAGGAAACTAGATACTCGATCAGTAAAATGAAGTAGAAGTCGAAGGTAATCTGGTCATGACCCCGAACTAGAGAAGACTCTGCTTGCCTTTGCAAAAGGATAGTTATGCTCCTCCAAGGGAAAGGAGTAAGATGTTTGACAGTAGCAGTGAGTGGCAAAGAACAAATGTGTCTGTGATGCCTTGTGACTCTTTTTGTCATCTCTTCAGCGGCATTGTACACAAAATACTTAGTCTCCACAAAGCAAACAAACTTGTGTTATCTTGAATGCTAAATTAACAAAATATAATTGGTCTTTCTGCTCATTTATTTACAATATGACTTCTAGATTGTGAGATCAAGTTTTGGCTGTTGGTGCAGTGTTACATCAGAAGGGTAAATGGGACCCCAAAAAGTTCTGCTCTAGATATGAAAGACCAGTACAAGTTATTCATGTTTCCCTTCCTGGAATATTATTACAGAAGGGGTTATATCAAACTGAAGCATCTATGGGAACTGTGGACAATTACAAGGATTATAAGGTATTATCAAGGATAATTAGGAACTTGCAGAGCCCCTCAATATAAAATAACTTGGTTTGTTCCATATAGCCAAAAAGAGATGGGGAAGAGGTGTCTTAAGCATGAAAATATGCTAGCAATCTAGAGCCTGAACTGCTCTCAGAAGCTTCTTGGAAAAACCTCAGTTGTATTGCTTTTTCTGTTTGGTGCCATCTATTCCAGTTGTCTGAGTCAAAATGTGAGCCTCAGAACAATTCTGGAGTACTTTATTTTCCCCTGTATGCATGATTTTGGATGTGTTGAAAATTAAGTAACCTTTTAAAGCTGTTTTTCAATGGGAGATATTTTTTTTTCCTTTCAGTCTAGCTCAGAACCCAGAGAGAACAACTTCTTTGCAGAGCTAGGAAACTATTTCAGTGCAAATAGATTTGGTCCCATAGAAGATCTTTAAAAGAAGATAACATTAGTGATGAGTGAAATTTAGGTGCCGTAATTAAAATGAATGCTATAAAAATCTAAATACATGTATTCAGTCATTGTCTAAGTACTTTCTCAGTCCCTTGGCATTAGAGATGAGATGCGCTTTTCCAGGCCAGTGATTCAAAGAAGCCCTTCTCAAGGCATTCTCTTCTGAGATACTAACCTTTTTCTGGTTATTGGTGACAGGATTGTTAGCTGCTATAAGCTTAGCTTATTCTGTAGTGCAGTGGTGAGAAGTCGTTTTGCAAAGGTCGTCTTTTCATCCTTCTAGAGTTGCCCCACAGCAATACTTCATAATTCAGTTCCCTAGATCTTACTGTGGGCAGCATGCTAGGTTTATGAGGATAGTAAAGATTTTTGTCATCTTCATCATATGCATGGCTTGTTGAGCTAGCTTTCCCTGAACTGAACTTTGTATTGAATGATTATCTTTTAAGTTAGGGTTGGGACTCTACATACTAATGCTGAAGAAAAGAGGCAGATCTCTTCTTTTTCTGCACTTTTACCTATTTAACAAAAGGCGGGGTGGGGGGGAGGAAACAATAACAAAATGATGAATAGAAGGCAGCTCCCACGATGCGAAAATGTATTATACTAAGAAGAAAATCTTCCTGGATAAATTAGTGCCAAACGAATTTCCATGTATGATAGTTAATGAAATTGTGTTGTCTGTTAAACACCTCTGTCTTCCCGTAACTTCAAGAAAAGTTATAAAAAGGAGAAATTATATAAACTTCATTGGAAAGTAGTCTTCTGTTCATCAGCTGCAGACAGCCATTTTGGAAGAGGGGCTGTACAGCTGTTTTCTAATCACTACAAGGAGCTTTCTGCTCTTTTCTATCTTCAAGCTTTGTGTCAGCCTCAGCAATTTCTGTTAGTTTACAAGAAGGTAAACTTTGGTACACTTATTGTTCCCTGCTGGGCATGCTAGGTGGTTCACTGTTTGGCTGAATATATGTCTTAAGCACTGGTAAACTGGCTTACCCTCAGTGAATTTGTAACATGTTATAAAAATATTTTACCATGAAATAAAACTGGCAAGTAGAAAATTGAGAGTGTATAGCACATAATCCAAAATTAATCTTAGTTATATTTACATGGTCTGAAAGATGTGATTTAATTTCTCAGAAGCTTGGCAGACAAATTTAAATGCTTTTCACCTGTCTGTTAAGATGGTAGTATGATCAGATTTTGAATATATTCACATTTCAAATAGAGCTAAAACATAACCAGTACTGTAAGTTAGGTGTGAACACTGTTGTGTATGAAGATGGACGAGTCAATAAAGGTGCTGCGTTACTTTAATAGCTAGTGCTCATATTTTAATAAAATGAATGGGGGAGCAAAAATGAGGCACATACTGTTAGAACATATTTAATATCAGTGGAGCAGATAAGTGAAGTCTGTCAATTTTGAGAGAAAGAAAGAGCATGGGGAAGAAAGGAAGAAAAAAAAAACCCACCTTGTTATGCGTTGATAATTAAAACACGTAACAAACCAGTAACTGAGCATTTACTTGCTACTTCAAGGCCATATTTCATTGCAGATTCTTCTCAGTGGCTCTTAATATTGATCGTTAATTGCAAGTACTGAATTTCATCTGCAGCCTGTTGATCGTGATGCATGGAATTTAGCTGCTGCTTGCCAGTTGCATTTGTAAAGTTGCTTTAGATTCTCCCTGTTACCTGTGAATATAGTTTGTAGAGAGGAGTTGCCTGAAATGCAATACACTACTCCCAGTATGTTTGCACATAATACTGGTTAACAATGGAATGTAAACGGACAGAGGTAGAAAAGTGTGTAGGAGAAGAGTCAGTGTGTGTGTCTCGAGAGATCTGGCCAGACCTGTGAACTCTGGGCATATTGCATGACAGTAGTTGTGCATGCATACTCCTCACCTGGTGAGTATTTATGGTGCAGTGCAGCACTGCCTAAGTGTGTCGGCAAGATCGGAAAGCAGTATAGTTCCACAAACTTAGCCATGCTGCTTCTGAGTTCGAGATGGCTTGCTTAGTCCAACATACTGGGAAACGAAAGTGCTAGGAAACAAAGGTCTTGGAGTAACTTGTTATGGTAGTACACGCTGTGGGGTTTTTTAACAAGTTTTGCTGAATATGACTCTGCTGATTGCCTAGTTACTGTATAAGGCTTATCTTGTGAGTTAGATGCCCTTAGCATTATTTCTTGCTAAGTAATGTGATACACGTGACAGTCTACTGCAAACTTTAAAGTAACAGTAAGTTATGTGATACATTTGCTAGCTAATAAATGCTGCTTTTATGTATCTGCTTTCTTAATTAAAGTGAGTAATGTAAAAAAGATTTTAATTTTTAGAAAGATTATGCTTGACAAAATGTAGTTTGTCTTTACAGGATTATGTTGGTGAAACTCCTATTCATAAAGCAGCACGGTCTGGTAGTATGGATTCCATAAGTGCCCTTGTGGCTCATGGTGCGCAAATAGAGTAAGTGAGGTATTTTTTTTTGTTGTTGCTTGTTGTGTGTTTAGCTAACTAACTTAGACTAGTAAACATAGATACTAATGTCAGAAAGAGAAGTCAAAACAGCAGACACCTGATTAAAAGACAGCTAGACATGTTCAACTGTAATGAAGCCCAAGATGTTTTGCATGTCTAGTAATGAAGTTCATTTTGCTTAAGTGATACCAGTGTGCTACATTAGTATTGCATTTGTATCTGATAAGTTTAAAATATTTGTCACGCTTCTGTCAGATGACCCCAAATTGCACACTTTATCTAATGTGCAGTTATTTTTTTACAACAAATTTACACCTCACACTGGTGAATAAATCTAGAAAACAATGCAAAAGCAACATTATGTGCAAAATAGCATCTCACACACTCTTCGCAGTTAGTTTAATACTGTTTGTTAGTATGTTGTGTATTTGCCCTGTTAACTTTTTTCTTTAAAGGTTTATGTACTGCAAAAACATTCAGAAAATCTCACAAACTTTTGCAACTTACAGCATGGACAAAATGGATGCAGTTTTCACCTAGAAATGTTGAGTATAAGCTCTATGGCTTATAATAACGTAAATACATTAGCAATTTGTTTTAATTAGAACTAGCCTTATTATCTTAAATGGTAACTAGTTACTGTATTTTAACCTGCAATATGAAACTTTTAAGTTGTAAGTGAAATAAGAATCATGTAGTTAACTTCTTGTTTTACCCTTTGGTTTCCATCTTACTGTTTTTGTAATGCTGCTCTGATAAATCTGCCATAAAATTTAACTCTTTCAATGGTATCATAGGAGTATTCAGGAAATACAGTACCTTTTAAGTTAATAGTAATGAACAAGTTGCTTTATGTGAAGAGATTGTTTTGTAGAAAAATGACACTGAAAGAACTTATGCAGTTGTCTTGGTCAGTTATTGACAAGTTCACGAAATCAGTCTTTAAATTTATAAATTCCCATTTTGCACTTGCTTTCAGATATCTTAAGATAAACTTGGATTTAAATTTACTGTGGAATTGAGCAAACCTTAATTATCATCATCAATTAGTATGTAATTGTGATTTTTACAAAGTGTCCAATCAAAAGGGAAGTTGTAGAACTGCATAAACAGTGTGAAGTGAATGAGTTAGGAGTCTGGTATAAAGAAGACGTATGACATGCATAGGACTTTAAAAATAAGTAGCTGAGGTTGGAGATGTGGCTGCAACTTTAACAGAAATAAAATTCTGCTTTTTAAACATCGTATTTGCAAGCCATAGCCAAAACACTTCTGTAAGAGTGGTATCTGCCTTTGACCAAAGCTATTTGCAGCAGAAGTAGCATAGGTTTATAGCAGTTTTAGTGAACAGAAATAACTTGAGTTCTCAGTTTTCTAACTTTGAATTCAATCTGTTTCTCAGTAGGATAGATTTGTTACAAGTTCTGTAGGTAATTAAATATCAGATCCCATCCAGGAAATTATAAAATCAGGGATGCAAATGTAATAGGCTGGTGGAGCAACCCATGTGTAGTCTTTCAGAGGATCAGGACTTGGCCCTGTTACCTGAGAGAGCTAGCTGTTGACTGATGGGTGTGAGGATTTTTTTCCGTAGAGTCTAGTTTCCAGGCTCAGGATGCTAAATTAGGCCAAATCCCACTACATGCTTTTGATGTTGATTCATTTTGGGTTATATGGATTTGAAAACTGGCCCCATATTGCTAATGGTTACGTTGATTTCCTGTTTTTTCTAACATCTTGAAAATGTAGATGCCCTGAAAATTTTGACTCCTTTATTTTATGGCTTCAGTTAGAAGAAAATGGGATGGATTTTATACATATATTTGACTTCCAATTTGTATATATTAACTGAAGTGATAATTGACTATATTAGGACCAAGGCAAGACTTTTATTAAATACAGAGCTAAGCACTAACTAGAGCTAAAGTGCTGATCTGTACTGATGGTGAATATGGCCTTTTTTATGGGGATTATATCTTCTAATCCAATTTTTTCTTTATTTCTTCATATAGTTATGGTATCAAAATCTGGTTATGTGAAGATGCAGAGAATATCCCTTGACTGCAAATAGTCAAATATACTGCTTATACCTTGTATTTATCGTGTACAGCAAGTATTGCACCATCACTATTTTTTTATAGAAAGTACATCAGGGATGTTAAGATTATTACACGAACGCTAGTAATCAGTAGTGTAATATTGCAAGAAATGTATTTTTTATTAATGAGTGATTATTGAAATACTGCTGTTAAAATGAAGTAACTTGGACTAGTGTAATCTTTATCAGTGTTTAATGTATTTCTACTTTATTCACTCCTTTGGTTATATTGGAAGCCAAAGAATATTGACATTAGTCCAGTAAGGACAAAAGTAAGAATTCTAGTTTGAATAAAATGGCCTCATTTGAATTGTTCCAGTTTATTTCAGGCTTGTTAGTGTATTGCTTTTACAGAGAAATACAGTGTGTTGCAGTTTCTACATTTCATGAAGTTGCTGCATTGTTTTCCTAATTGATGAGAGAGAATTTGGGTCTCTATTCCTGTGTAAATTTTTAATAATATTAAAAAATATTAATTGTACCCTAGTGAAAATATTTTGATTTTTTTTGTGGTATTTACCTTCTCATTTTAGCTGAAGCATATTCTGTGCACAGTATGTCCTACAGCCATAAAAATGGTTGCTCCACTAACTATGGTATTCATGGACCCTTGAAGAGGGGGAAGCAGGTGGTCACAATGTCCTCATATGAGTGAAAAGGTTTGCTGTGTAACTGACTTTTTAATGTGGATAGTACTTTTTAAAGTATCCATGATAACTGCTGGATTTTCACTACAAAGCATAATTATGCGATTTATGTATGGTTAATTGTGTATTATTTATCATGGTGAGAAATAAGTGTCCATAGCTCTTTATGGAGGAAAAGCCTTCTTGGTGCCATGTTTTGTTTTGCTCTTTTACACTATTTTTTTTAAATGCTGGGTGTTAATATAGTTACATAGATTGCATCACAGCGTATGTGTAAATACAAAATTTAGCTACAAACACAGAGAAGTGTTGAATTAAAAACTAATAAGCAGATGCAGCTGTTAATTCTACAGATTTGAACTCCCTCCATTTCGTGTCTGTTTTCATACAGTTCATTTGTCTTGTGTCCACTTATTCCTGAATAAAAACTCTTCTGCAACTATCACTTCAGCAGTTGTGCATTGACTTGATTTAGAGGTAGGAGAGATTTTTCAAACACTGTGTTGTCCTGGGATAGAGAGGTGTAACTTGCGGGGCACAGTGTGGCTTGGTATGCATCCATGCAGTTAAAGATAAGTACTTGCTTGCTTCAGAGTTTTGTTGGTCAAGATGCTTGAGTAGTAGCATAGGAGAGCTTTTCATTTGCCTGCCAGAAATCTCAAGGTTTGGGGAAAAATTAGTTTCTCTGCTATGATGGGATACTACAAGACCCCAAAGAGATACTTCCCTTTCTGATTTCTTATACTCTGGTCTCCAGGTTTGGGGAGAATAAGTGACATGCTGGGATAAATCTACCGGTACATCTGTTTCTACCAGATGACAGATTGATACCGTGATGTTGATCTAGTTTAGGCAGACACTTCAGCCACTTTCTCATTAAAGCTGTCTTGCATTCATTTGAATGTGTAAATTCACTCCTCCTGTAATGCTAGAAATGTCCTGTCTCTGGTATTCAGTTTTTCAGCAATAACTTTATTCTCTTTCTTTGCCAGTGGCTTAATTTTAATTCTTCTTTGCAAAGAAACAAACTGCATTGTGGTGTTTTAAAAAAAACAAACACCAAAAACAAACCATCATGTCTTTTTTTTTTCCTTCTTCATCACTGCTCTCCATCCTCCATAACAGAATCATCTGTCCAATGTGATATATTTTTTTTAGTGCTGCTGGATTAGCCCTTTGTGAAATTCTTATAATACATTTCTGTTTGAAGTCTGTTTCAGATTTTAGTTATGACCACTCCTGTGATATCTCAGCTTTGGTTTTCTCATTTATACTTTTGAGACTTCTTGACTTTCTGAAGTTCAGTCCCCTTTAGTGAAGAGACAAAGAAGAGTGATGTGTAAATTTCATGATGATAACACAGAAATCTGCCATTCCTTTGTCACATAAACCCTCGGTTCCTCTGCAGTCTGGAGGGGAAACTTCCGTGGGCTGCTCTCTTGAAGGGTCTCGGGGTTCAGAGACTTCCTCCATTAGTTCCTGGATTTCTTCCTGATTTCTTAAAGTCTTAGCAGATGCTTGTAGGTTTTTAACATATGCTTGTTTTTCTTGCCTAGCTAACTTAACTACCAAACTTCCAATACTGAACTGCAGTCCATTTCTGGTGTTAACGTATTTGTGAAGTGTCATCACTGTGTCATCTTTTTACTTTAGAAACTGTACTGTTACATTGATTCAGTGTACAAGAATCAACATCCTACTTCCTTATGGTCATTAACCGCATCTTGAGAATAATGCTTCAGGTTTTTACTGATGTATTTGTTCAGGAATAGGATTTAGGTGCTTTTTCAGCAGAGTGGTTCTTACCTGTTAATTAGTATATTAATATTTATATAATCTGTTTGGTACTTTTCAACCTCAGACCACTTTGTACATGATTCTTTTTGCAAACCCGATTGCCTGCTCTCCAGATAGCAGTTAAACTGCTGGATTAACTACTGTTGTTGCCTCATCAGACAGTGGAGTATAGTTGAGGAAATAACCTGGCTGTTCTTTCATTGTATATAACAAGCATTTTAAGGGCCACCACTATAGTATTCTTGCAGTGACCGTTCTGCAGTATGGAGGCTATGGGTGTTGGAATTCATTCTTCCCTTCTGACCTTATGTAAATTCTTAAGGAAAGGCAAAGTCAAAGTAGTTTGTACATTTCAGTAGTGAAACTCTTAATTCTCTTGCAATAATAATTAGAAGTAAAGCTTGCTAGTTTCTTCCATGTTTGGTTTCACGCTTGATTGCCATCCTTGTCGAAGAACTTAATGTGGCTTGTGGGAGGTTGTGACCCTGAAGTAATTTGGATTTAGTCTCAAGGAAAGATTTGGAAATACTGAAGCAGAACATACATGTGCTGAGAACTGATAAAAAGTGGAAGAGAGAGGCACAGTCTTATAGTAAACCAGGATGAAAAGGGTAGTTTTTGGTTACAACTGTTCTGAATAATTGCAGGAAGCTGAGGCAAACTGTTAACTAGTGAGTTCCTGTTTAGTTTGAGAGTGGGTTATTCTTAGTGGGGATGGAATAACAACAGTAGCTACTGACATCAGTTCAGAAATAGAGAAGAATGTGAGAGGTTGTGTTTTTTTATGAATGAAGTTTAAATCCTTCATTAAAGCAATGAGATTTTGTCACCTTTCTGGAACGTAAGGGAAGTTCACAGGATACGGGTCAGCTTGATAGGGGAGCTTATTCGTTAGTGACGAGCCTTTTGATTTATAGCACTGGTTTCTTGGCTTTTCTTCAGTCCAAAAGAGCTGGGTAAAGAACACTGAAGTGTTACCAGCACTTCCAAGTGACAATAGCTCAGATTTCAGACATGAATGTTAGGATTTTTTTGTTGAGCACGATCTGCCTTCCCGTGTGATACTGTGCTAATGTTCACTGTGCAGTTTCCCTTTAGATAGGCAATTTTTTCTGTAAGAGGAGCTATTGCTGGCAACAGAAACCTGGATGTGATCAGATGGAGAAACCGAAGTGTCACGAAGTGGAACTTCGCCAGAGTACAAGTTAGATACAGCGGTAGAAACAACGGTGTAGTATATTCCCAAATACTATAGTCTGATTAGTTCTGATGGTTAGTCTGGACATTGGTGGTGGTGGTGATCTGTATGGGTGCTGTGGTTGATCTGCTGATACTTTTTGACGGATATGTGATGATAGAATTGTTAATTGCAACCTGTTTGCTCTAACTTCTGCTGTGTTGATTTGGATTTTGTTGGCTATTCTAGTTATTGTCTTAGTGGTAAATTTGATCATAGTTCAACTACTACCTTTGAACCTGGACAAAAAACATTAGGCAGCTGTGGTGTGGCCCAGAACATGTTCAAGTTGGTCAGGAAAGTTTTCTAATACATCAGGTGCAACAGGTTACAAGATGCATCTCATTGCATGGAGGCTTAACAGATCCTGGAAGAGCTTTCCCTATGACTTAGGGAAAAGGTTACTCTTTTGTTTCCTTCTTTGTTTTCTGTTTGGTGTTCCTCATCCATGGTAGACATATTTTCTTTTAAATGGAGAAAAATCTAAGTTTAAAAAACTCTTTTGTGAAGCTCATTTTAAGTGGTTTTATGCACTTCAGTGGTTTCTTAATCTGAAAGATCTTCTGTCTGCCTGAATAACAGCACCAAGTTACTTTTGTCACCAAAAAAAAAAATTGTGTAGTTTGATAGTCTGTCTCTCCACGCCGATTATGGGAAAATAACGAATCCATCTAACACCTTTATTCCTTTCATTCTTGATTTTTTCTTTTGGCACAAAAATACTTCAAAATTAATTTACCTCTTTTCTTTAGTTTTATCCCCATGCTCTTACTATATCCATGCTTTTTGTACTAAATGTTTTGAACTTTCTTCCATTTTAGGCACATTTGAGAGAAGCTTGCTTTCTGAATTTCTTAAATTCTAGGCTGTTACTAGTTATCAGTTGCTATGTTGAGGAGGAGTAATGATTTTACTTGCTACTAGAGGCGTCTTGGCAGAATCTGTATTGCGAGGCTGTTTATCTCTTCAAGTCAGAGTTTGCACTGAACCTTTCCTTAATAGCCTTCCATAAAGCTTTCCTCATTGTAAGCAACTTTGTCTGCAATTCCTGGTCTATTTCTAGAAACATGATAGCAGCAGCAGTGATAGTTCTCATTTTCATAAAGTTGGCTGGCTAAGTAACTGTTGTATTGTCTTTGGACTTCAAAGTGGCAGCAAGTACTGAAAAGATGCTTACCTGGAATTCATTTTTGCTAACAATCTAGGAAATACTTATTTTCATTTTAATAGGGAAGGTCTTTTCTGTTATGCTGCATTGCAGTCAGACTGTTAAGTGTTACCATAAGTCTTGCATACCTTCCTTTTGTGAGTTGTGTTTAGGAATAACTTCTTACGTAATTGGATATGAATTTAAAAATATTCTCAATTGATGATACCAGGCAAAGATAGGTGAGCTGTGTTGTTTAGGCAAAATTTTGCGTGGAAATGTGAATCATTTTTACAAGACATTGAAAATGGAAGTCCATTGTTTGAGGTCTGTCTTAAAGCATATAAATTGGAATACAGATACAGCAATAAATCACCGCCTGATGGTGATGCTTGTGGTGATTCTAACATTGCCTACCATGGTTATTGAATTCTGTCTTCTGCCAGCATTTGCTCAGTTGTGAGTTGAAGTATCTAGGAGCTGATTATAGCTGCATAATTTGTAGTGCACCTGGATTTTGATGTGAAAAAAATAGCTTCACAAAGCAGAGCTTCCTTCTTTCCAGTGTTCCATCTTGTTACGATTTTGGAGGATGTTCTGAGAAACTCTACCATTGTTTTTAAAAGTCTAAAATAATTTCAGCTGCCACATGTTTTGTTGTGAAATAAAAACTTGGCACCAACTCGTACTTTTGTAGATGCCCAGTATGTAATTCTAGCATGAATTGTTATAGCTGTCCCCAGCAGTGACACACGTCTGTTTAGTTACGAATATTTTTCTCTTAGTATCTGAAAAAAACATGTTTGAAACTATTTAACAACTTTTGTATTTGGACACCAAAGGGTTAAAACACTTAAAGTTTTGTATCTTAAAATCATTTTGCTTTAGAAATTTCAGACTAGTATACTGATGTTTATATAGGAAACGTTTTTTTCTCACTGTGGGCGTTCTAGTGTTCTGATCTTTTTTTTTGTTCTCTTTCTTCTTCTGTTTTGTTTTTAATCCTTGTATCTGCTAATTTTTGTATAGGAATAGTTACTAATTCTTTTGAGATACAGCCTACTAAATTTAAAGTAATTGAAGCCATGAGTTGACCGGTAATTTTAATCCATTCTATATAAATTTCGGTGAAGAACTGACAAATTGGTTTCAGGATGAAAGTAATAATGCTTTAAAGGCATAAAAGGCTTAGTATCTTGTTGTTAAGGTGGTCACATGATAATGGCTTACATATTGAATAATGTGCTACAGCACTTTATGTATGTTAATGTAACTTTTAATCTTAATGTTGCCTGCAAATATGTGATCCCTTATGATATAAGTTTCCTGTTTATGCACCATTGCCCGTTTAAATCAAACAGAAGATTCTGAAACTGTAAAAACTACACATGTCAATGTTTTACAGCTACGTAATTCGAATTGACTTGATTTTTTCAAGTAATCCTAGAAAGGGGGAGCATTCCATATAGAAACTGCTGAAACTGCCACAGGTGCTTCTCCGAAAACCTTACAGTTGTGGCATTGAATGTTCAGTATCGCTTCCTTTCTGCACACAAGGCATACTGTTGAGGTATTTGTTGCGGTGATTGGTTTTAATGCTAATCTAGGAATTCAGATATAGACTCTATAGATTTGCATGCTTTGCTTACCCTAATTTACAATTATCTACATTTTTATTTGTAAACTAACAATAGATAAGTTGAGATCAGTATTTTTTAACAGATATGACATTGATATACAGAAACTGTGGTTTATTTTCTTAGATTGTCGCATGGCATTAACAAAAGCACAGTAAGCTGTAGGTGGTGTAATCACTATTTAAAATTAAACATTTAGGGGATTTTTTTACATATACTGATGTTTTTTTCAAAAATATTTACTGTTGACTTTTTGCAGCAAACGTTTTGTTTTTCAAGGTATGTGACATTATAAGTGGAAGATAGTGTATTTCAAATGTTTCTATGCTAAAGACACATAAGAATGTACTTGCTCTTTTTCTTCCAAGAAATGTAAAAAATACAAACGTTTGAAATGACTTAGAATCATGCTTTAGAAGTAAATTCAGTATAATGTATAGTTCAATGCAAGAAGCACAGGTCTTTATCTTTTTTTCTACAGATCCTTCTCAGAGTAAATTTTGTAAGTTATCTTGGACTAAATCTTTCTTAGATGAAGGTAGTTACATTTAAACAATCCCGAGTTTTGTTTTGCTTTGGTTTTTTACTGTCTATAACTTAATCATGGTGGAAGTGTCTTGCTTATTATTTTTGAGAGCTTGCCACATTTTTTTTCTTGCATTTAGTGAACTTGTAAAAACAACAAGTTGTGGTTAGATTGAGATAATAACATCCTCCTCAACAGAAAGTTAACTTCGTATTTCTGTATACCAATCCTGTTTGGTCAGATAATGTATTTACCTCTTTTGCTGTTGAACAACAATTGTAGTACACTCACAGCCAGCATTTTTAAAAGCGTTTCAGGAAGAAGAAAATATCTAAACATATGCTTCATCAGTGTCCTCTTTATAGCTGCTTTAATTTGATACCAGGACTCTCAGATGACTTGGGCTTTTAAAATGGGAATTCTGATGGTGTCAACTGAAGGGAGAAAAATGGATTAAATTTTTTTTTTTTTTTAAAAAAAGCCCTCTTCATGCAGAGATTAGTCACTTTTGAAGACTGCCTGTGGACATCACTTGATGGAAGAAGAAGAATGTGTTGTAAGACTGTTTTTTTTTAAGCACTGTAGAAGGTGTGTGAATAAACGTATATACAAAAGTCAAAGCTTTAAGTCAATATAACAGTGCACATTTTGAGCTTATTTATAAAACACCTGTCACTACACAGTAATTCAAGTGTTAAATGTGATCTGTCAAGGAGCTTCAAGATCACCTGCTTCGTCTCATCCATCTCCAGACTTTCCTCAACTTTTTTCATGGATTTTTTTTTTCTGTTTATAAAACTTTATGATGTGAAAATGTATCTTTCGAATTAGATTTGTCTTTCTTCTTTTGCTTTGGAGTTAGCATCTCAAATTTCTGTACTTTGAGGAAAACCTTACGTCTTTATGATTCCTGGCTCCTGGATTTTAGCCTGCAAGAAGGCTGAGGGTAAATAGTATCGTACTTCATGATTCTAATTGTTTCTGGAAATAAAGAGTTACATGGAAGTAATGAACAAACTATAAAGCAAAAAAAAATACTGCCAAGTGAAAGAATATTAACAGGACTCATTCGTTTTTCGAGTTGCTTTGGGAAATGATGCAAGGTGTGTGTCTTCTAAGCATAGAGTGAATTGATTTTCTGACCATTCACCAAGACTGCATTTAGTCCTGGGTAAGGTTAAGCAGGCAATTTTTCTCCCATTTGTCAGTTCAAGCCTTCATATATGTTCCTGTCTGGAGTAGGTGCTAAAAAGGGAATTACCTTTTCATAACTGTAGTTTTCAGTGTCCTTTCTTCAGTCTTTCCACCTGTTCCTTAGCTGGGATGATGTCCTTCAGAGATGTCTTCGGTTTTTTACTTTTCATTTTTTTTACGGGAGAGGGAGGGAATCAAGTTTTTGGAGCACAGCTGTCTGTTTTGACAGTAACTTAGGCCAATCTTTAGAAAATACTGCACCAGGTCAATGAATACTGTTTTATAAAACAATGACTAATCATAAAATGCATGTAACTTTTCAAGGCTTAGCCTGATTTTTTTAAATCTGACTTTCTTCCATCCTTCCCAGCCTTCCTTACTGGTAGCTTCTTCCTTCGTAAGTTCATCTTTGAAAAATACCAATCTATGTAACTTGTTACTTGCCTAGTCTTGTTTCAGCTAGATAGCCCAGCTTGGAGAAAACGATGAAAAGAAATACAAGCTTGTACTGAAGTTCGACATCTTTGTCAAGGCTGGGAAAAATCCAAAACTCAAACAAAACAAAACAAACCCACCCCCCCACCCCACCCCCCCCCCCAAAAAAGCGAAACTAAAACGAAAACCGTGAAACCTGCAGGAAATTCCCTTACTCGTTTTTAAATTCTGAGTAATGATGTTACAGGAATAGAGCTGTCATATTTGCTATATGATTAGCACTTATAAAAGGGCAGCTTGCATGAGGATTTAATATCAGTGTGTTCTGAACTTTGCAGTTGCCACTATTTCAAGGTGTTCAGGGTAAAAGATCAAAACTGGTACTGAAGGGATTTTCAACTTAAAAAAATGGAAAGTAGGTGGAAAAGAAGATTTTGAGACATGCAATTTTGAAGTATTTCTGTCTGTTGTCCAACAGTTTACTTTTTTTTTTTCCCCCCACTGCTTTTCTTTCACAGCCCAGGTCTGGAAGTTAATTGCAGTTATAATGTCCTTTATCTAGTCAAATCCTTTTTCAATATGTAGGCAGCTATGAGAAATGAAGAGAAATAGCTTTCAAGGGACATGTGGAATAACTGTAGTAGTTGAAAAATCTACTTAAACGTAGTGAGTACCTCTGAGTTTCCTGTTCGTTGATTTGGGTTTTTTAACAATACAGTCCATGTCATATATAGTCTACTTCACAGCCAAATGAATCTTCAGTTACTACTCCTTCTTATTTTCACTTGATAGTCAGCTTACATATAATTGCAGTTCATAACCAAGGATTGATATGAGGATAACACAGCAGAGATTAAACTTCATCTTATGTGTAGTTGGGGCAGTGAACCGTTGCTGTTTTCATCCCTATAATGGAGTCTGTTTACAGAAATGGCTTTTAAATTCTTAGCTCATTGACTAAGCCAAGGTAGCTGCTTCATTTTCAGACACTGGCAGCATTTGAGGTAGACCATACACTGCAAATGTAGTAATAGATGTGTTCCCAGTTCCTTGTACTGTGACCACTCCAAGTCCAGATTAATGCTTTTAAAGAATGGTCTAGTAGATGTCCTTGCTTTTCATTCATTCACTTACTCCAGGGTTTCTAGAAGATCTGTATAAGACTGTACTTTTCTGTTATGCGCTCAGAGTCCTCACAGTGATGGCAGTATTTCTGCGTATTTTGGAAATACATCAAACTTATTCCAGTTTGGTAAAACTCTGTGATACCTGTTAAGAGCATTTTCTTTCCTACTTTGTGCATGTGGCTAATTGAGTTGGCCATTTTTTCTTGGATTACTTGCATTGTGTTATGATGAGCTAGTATAGCACAGCTAGCTCTTGCTGCCTTTTGTGTTCCCACTGACAGATTTTCTTCCTTGAGAAGACTAAAAAAATCAGCCAAAGTAGGTGGTCTTTTTTTTATTTTTCTAGCCTGTTTTTGAGACTTCAGAGTTTCTGCCAATTTTGTCAATTTCTCATTTTCTCCTTCCCATTAATACTGGAGTGCAAGTTTAATTGAGATTTGAAAAGATTTGAAAGTCCTAGAATAACCAAGCTTTGATTCAATTAATGGAAATTGACAGCTGGATGTAGAAAAAATACATTAGTGTTCCCACCGAGAGGGAGCAGAGAGAACTTAACAGTTATGTTCTCTTTCATAGCAGCTGGCCAACCAGTTTCCAGAGTTACGTAGATCCTGTAATCTATGTGATTTAAGGTTTTTCCTCTTTTTTTCATTACTAACTTCTGAACACAGGAAGTTCTCTTGAAATTGATAGGTTAAATTCAGACTCAGATTTTTGAGAGACTTTTCTGAACTCTCAGAAGCAAGAATGTTACGTGTAATTTGAGTGCCTTGAAAACCTATGCAGTATTTCCAGAATACTCTGGTAGAACAAGTAGGCCTTTGTCTACCTGTTAAGAGTAAGCGGTTCAGGAAGAGGTGGGTAGGGGACAGATCTAAAAATATCAAAGGTCATTATGTTTTAAAATCTGACAAATGCTAACTGAAGTTCATTTATTTTGTTTCTGGGAAACTAACTTTTCTTCCCCAGAATTTGGTCATGCAGCCTTACACATTTGCAGCCTAGTGTGTACATTTCCAAATGCCTCTCACAACTTCTACCAACATTCCTTTGGGACATGGTAACTTAACTGTAGTCCCTCTTACAGTCCATTTTTAAAAGCAGAGAGATCGTTCAGTAGCATTTGTAAGTAATACAATTACTCCTCCAGGTTTTATTAAATTAGGTGGTCGGTCAGCAGCATGTTTTGGTCATTTTTGTCTTTGTGTAACTTTTATTTGCTCTTGTTTAGATTTCTTCCACTGTCCTTATGGGGCTTGCAAACTTACAATCCATTTCTGAGAACTGAGCTATTCCCTTTGTCCACAATGGATATGTTGAAATTTCTGCTTCTTAAGTTGCAGTTGCATTGTGTTACATCCATATGCTACACAAGTAAATTAGAACTACCAAAAGAGTACTGAGTGTTGGTTAGCAGGGACTTCAGCAGGCCATTTAGTTCAGCGTGGGAAAAGATTGACTGTATTTTGCAGAACTTCTGAGATCATAATATGGTCATCAAAAGAGGGAGGGAAGAGAACCCTCTGGAGATTCAGCAACCTTTACACTCTGGAACTTTCTCCTAATGCCTAACTTCAGATATCCTTGGTTCATTTTAATTGCATTCATATACTGCTTGCACTGGATGCACAGAACAGATTATTCTCTTTGCAGCTATCATTCATGTATTGGGAACTAATACCTCTACCTGAGGTTTCATTTCTTTTGGGTAACTAGGTTTTTCAGTCTTCTAAAATCGTTCTTTCTAGACAGCTCTTGGCTGTTGCTCTCTGGATTTTCACGAGTAGTCCATGTAATACAGAATATGGTAGTATGGAATGAAATTACCCTGATCTAGCTGAAGGATTTTTCTGATTCTGTAGTATTTTGACTTGTTCTTTCAAATTTTTTGTAAACCAGCAGTATCCATTTATGGAATTAGTCTTGCTGTAATAGTCAGTTTCTAAAGATTTTTTTTTTTAGTCTCATTTTTATAGCAAATGAATTGCAATGATCCTAGGAAACAAAGCTGGGCTTTGTTTTCTTCGTGAGAGCTGGAGTGAGTTGTCTTCTACTTCGTATGAGTTTCAACAGAATCAGGTCTGTTAATCTTCTGAGTTCTTACTGTGTTGGCTGGTCTGATTCTGGGTTTTTAAGTAATGGACTTGTCTAAACTACTGAAGCCAAGAAACAAAAATTTAATTTTCTGACTAGTTAGATCTGTCTAGAAAGGCAGAAAAAACTTAGGATGAGGTTTATTGGCATCTTGCGCTTCACAGTCTCATTTTGTTGTTTCTGGCTCTCGTTTCCAGTTCTGTGCACTTCCTTATGAAGTTACGCTGTATTTCTAAGCACAAACATACTGTGTGTTTGTGCAAATGCGTGTGATGCAGCACTCTTTCAAATAAACCTCTACATTTCTACATGTCCTACCTGGATTAATTTATAATCTCATTGATGCATTAGAATACTCCAAATCCAGTGCAGTTCTCTCGTACATGGAAAGCTCTTGGTTCAAATAACAAAGCAGGTCCCACCACTTATGATGTCACACACTTTGAAATGAGAAACGAACCAGGAAAAAAAGTATAAGCAAAGCATAATTAAGTATAGCATCTTTATCTATCTATCTATCTTTTTCTATATATGTATATATTTTATTGTTAGGAAGAATAGTGATGTTGTTGTTACCTTAGAAACCAGAATGCCATGGACAATTGCCAAGTCATGTTAAGTTTGTTTTGAGTATTTGATCTTTTGCTCAAGTTAAAGCAATAGATTGCAGAATAAACTGCAGAAGATGATAAAATTCAAGGCTTAAATTAGTCTGAAGTTGATGTAATGATGAGGTACTTCAGACAACTTTAGAATAAAGCATTTTGAGACGTTTAAATAGGAAGATTTTTTTTAAGGCACATAGTATATTGATTTTATTTAAAAGTGTATTGTCTCCCAAATTTTGCTTAGAAGCCAGATGTATGTGTGAAAAGTTAAGTTAGTTATAAACTAAGATTGATAACTAATTTCTTAATGGAAATTTGCTAAGTGTATGTTTTCTCTCATCACCAACAGATAGATAGTCAGTAAGGGCAGCAGCAGCAGCAAGCTAGCTTGATGAATGAGTGTAATTCAGTTTCTTTGTATTGTACAGCTTGAGAAATGCCAGTGGCCTGACAGCAGCAGACCTTGCACATACCCAGGGCTTCCAAGAGTGTGCCCAGTTTCTCTTGAACCTCCAGAACTGCCAACTGAATCGTTTCTATAGCAATGGCACCTTAAATGGGGTTCATCAAAATGCAGGTCCCAATCCATTCAGTGGTGGGACAAGTCGAAAGAGATGCTTTGAAGATATGGAGTCTGCTGGAGTGAAGAAGGCTAGAACGGAAGGTGAGACCCCAGAGGTAAAAGGGGTGGGGTGGTACTGTTGCTGAGAAAGGAAAATAAACATTTTAAAGCCTTTCAGAGTGGATGTTGAGTATTATTGACAAACTCACGTACATATCTAATTTACATATTAATACAAGAAGCAGATGAATACAACTATTCCACGCGACAAGATCCCGATTCTCCCTGTCATCATCTTGGTGTGTTCAGAAATTTCTCTTCCCAGAGAGTGTTCAAGTTACATGATGCCAAGAATAACATGTGGAAGAGTGGGAGCTGAAATTAGCTTCTACTCCTTTCTCAATTTCTTCTCCTTCAAGAGAGCCAAATAATGTTGTGTTAATTCACAAAGATGCCTGGATCTTCTGATGGTAATTTTCCACTTCAGGATTAATTCTCAATTCAAAATCTGTTTCGTAGACAACATGGATGAAAGAAATTTAATGCAAAAAGGTTTCTCAAATCAAGAGGGACTATGTCTGTGACATTAAGTTCACATATTTGAAGTTTTTTAGAATCATGTTCCAAGGGAAACTGATATCTTAAAGGAGTGTGTAAGACTAGAATGAGTCTTAAGGATTTGTATTCAGCCTTGTGCATTAAGGATACCGCTGCTTCCTCTGCCAGCAGTGATGTGATAGTACAACCTTGAAGATATTTTTTGGTGGCTATATGAGGAAATCTTTTTTATATCTTATAAACACCTTCAGTAACATGGTAGAGAATATTCTCTGCTTTCTTACTGTTGGTCATCCTATTAAATTCTTATTAAAAGGAATGCAGCATTCTGCACTCAAACCTTGTTTCTTTTTCCCCTGTCTAGCATCAGGAAAGCGTCGTTTTAGGTCTTCATTGAAGACACTTTGTTCAGTTAAAGTTTATAATGTTCTCATAGATGCAGCTTGGAATAAACGAAATAAAATGGGCTCTACAGTGCTTAATTCCAGATAATGAGGAGAATTGAGACCAAAATAACGTTTCTACGTATGACACAGACAACATAAATTGCATAAATATTGACACTCTAGTATTTGCTTTAGTACTTAATATCTGGCCCCTGTTTCAACTGTACCGGGATCAGAGGCCTTAATGTGGTACTCCATAGTATGTCTGGGCTCTGTTACTTCATGTAGTTGGTCTAAACTATGAATAATTTCAGGATGGAGCAGAGTGCCTATGCAATTAAATGCAAGACTGCTTTTCAGGAATCAGGTCCTTTAGTAGCTACGTAGAACATGAAAACTTAGACAATACACAGATGACTGTAACAGCTACAGAAAGATGACTTCAGTGCATTCATGCTCTGTTGCTGAGAGATGCTGCTTGAAGTCAGAGATGTATATCTTTTTGTTTCTAAGAGCTATTCCTCCTCAGTGTTCATAACCAGCAAGCTCTTTCAGTTTTGGAAAATGACACCAGTCTAGTCAATAGGTAGCGTTTCCTCACAATCTGGGAGTGGCACCGGGATAGCTATTTTTATGACGTGGTGCCATGAAATAGCAGTATCTGTATTGCCTTTCATCGTAAACAGTTGGACCAGTGGAGAAGTTAGATGGAGCAAGTAATATGTTTAAGTGAGTGAGATCTCCTAAGCAATTACAGAGATGTTGAAGCAATTGGAGTACACAATTTTTGAACTTTTTACCAGTGTGACTTTAAGACTTTTGCAAGCAAAGCCAAAGGCTCTACAGCATTTCCTTGAAGGTTTTTTAAGTAATTAAGACATACGTCCCAGCTGCAGAAGATAAAGTTTCTGATATGATGTGGTGCTTTCGAAGACCTCAGCATCGGTAATAGCTGTCCTCTCAATGTAAAAAGTCCGTTGGAGTGAGGATGAATCGCTGTTCTTGAGGTGCTTCGTAAACACCAGAGCTGAGTAACGGGAAGTCATCAGTACATCTTTGTGCTTAGCTAGTGTTTTTACAAAATAAGCCCAGTTTTATGGTACTTTTGCCCTTACCAAAGCCACACTGGTCTATTGTCCTTTAAAGATTATTTGCACAGAAGATTTTGTGTTTTCGGAGGGAGTGCAGGCAACCTGTATTTGCAAGGAAGTGTTGGGTTTTGATGGCTGTACCCCCAATTGGAACAATCGCTGTTTTGAAAAAGCGTGCTTCTTGTGACCAGGCACAGTGTATGCCCCTTGCAAGAACCTGTAAGCAGTAGAGTTGGAAGAAGATAAATACTAAGCTCTTTGTCCTGGGATAGCTAAACTGGGCAGTGGGTGGGGTCTACTTAACATGTAACTTTGTTCATACGCACACATGTGTGTCTGCGATCGCATGCGTGATACTAAAAAAAACCTTCTACCTGAAAATTACACAACACTGATGTACAATATACTGTGATACAAGCTAATTACTCTCTAAAAATGGAATACAATAATTAGTTTCAAAGGCTGAAGTTGAACTTAGTAAATAGATGGCCACTTTCAGGATGTGCCCCAAATAGTATTTGCGTTTGACTTAGAAACAGCTGAATTTTATGTCCGTTTTCCTGAAATGGGTTCAAAAAGTTTCCCCCAGCTTCCTGGGCGGTTTGGTGGAGGGTAGTGCACAGGGTGAGGCACGGTGACGGTGGCAGCAAGGGTGTGCTGGTGGCAGCCCGACCACATCCTAGCCCCTGGCCAGCCGGGCTGTGCGTGGGGCCCCGTGGGCTACACTCGATGCTGGCCTGGTGTGGGCAGCCAGTGGCTGACTAGAGGCATTGCCAGCTGTGCCCACCCGTAAACTGGCCATCATGAAACCGCCCTTCTGAACTCCTCTAGGCAACGAGAAAAAACGCCTTGCCTCTCCTGGTTTAGGGTAATTTGAAGCCCACAGATCCAAGGGCCCTGGTCTGCTTTAAGCCCCATGTGAGCTCTTTGGCCCTGAAATGCTTTAGCTATTGCTGAAGGTTCTTTAAAAACGAGTAGTTTATAGAAATTTCTGTTGTGGCCAAGGTAAGGAGGGCTGACTTGCAGTCTATGAGGGTAGCCCTTTATAGCATAATGTTAAGAGTGTGTGCAGCACATACAGAAAGGTGTGTTAGTGTGAGAGCTGTGCAAGGTCTGCCAGGGTAGGACTGGAGCAGTGCCTTGCCCAGCCCATCTTGCTTATTAAAGCATTTCCCACAGCAGTCTAACCACTTGCTGGCTTTTCCCGGGAGAGAGATGTGTTTGTTCAGCTCTCGAAGGGATCCCTGGAGCCTTCTGGTGTGAAGGGGGGGTCTTGTTACTGGGAACTGGCCCTGGGGAGTGAAAGAGGGACCAGTCCAGACCGACAGTAGGCGTTTGAGGCAGAGACTGGTTTTTAGCTCTTGGGCACACTAGTTATAAAGCCTAAATGTAAGTAACTTAAGTTGCTCTTTATTCAATCTCTTAGTACATCAGGCTAATAATTGTTTGATACATAGGTGCAAAGTCTTGATAGGTACACTGCTAATTCTCCATTTTGAGGGGTTAAAATGAACGTGCAAGTACTTAGCATTTTCTTATTCTGCATTTGGAATCTCAAAACACGTCAGAAGCTTTCAGACATGAAAAATTTGCAATTCTTTGTAAAGAGCTTCTGCTTTAGTGATCAAAATACTCATCTGTTTGATGGCTGAGTTTTTGAGTGTGCACCAGTGACTAAACGTGACCTTTTTTTATCAGCTTTCAGCTTTGGTGGCTTAATACCAATGACGAATGGAGGAGTTGAGGACGATGCTGACAATATGCACGTTGATAGAGAGTTTGCTGTTGTATCAGGTGGGAGTGGACAGTTTCCTGTTAACTACAACAACATTCAAATGGTCGAAGACACCAAACAACAGGAGAGTACTTCTGTTGGACCAAAAGAAATTGAAATATACACTGTTTCTGCAATGCAAACTCCTTGTCGTTGCAAGAATCAATATGCATTTTATTTTTAATTTAAGTATAAAACTTAGCCCTTTATTTCTGCACATTGTTGTCTAGCGTCTTGAAAACTATTGTATTGCTGTAACACCCATTATATTGGGGGTTTAGTAGGTATCTAAAATCGGCTGTTTCATGCAACATGTTGTAATGGTGAAAGAGAAGGTTTATTAGTAGTTTGTTATTATTTCAGATAAACAGAAATCCACAATGGCTGTTTCACTTTTAACCTGAGGCTTGCATTACGTTGTGCCTTACTTTTAATTGCTATAATTTCAGGTTAAAGGAAATTCAGAAATAAATTATTCATTTAATTTTCATTTAGTAGACTTAATTGCTAATAACAAGACTTGATAGGGAAACATATCCTAGTGCTTATATAGCTTTGAAAATAACATATGTTACAACTAAACTATATTCAAAATAGTTCAACAGATACCATAAAGAATAGTCTAGACATTACCATGTGGTCAGAACTTGTTCAGACACAGTGATATAAGTGCAGCATCCTGCTGGGGGCGGTGAGGGGGGTGTAAATAAAAGACTGGACATCGCAGGTCTTAAACTAGTATTTGGGACTAACATACCTTGGAAAACAGTTTTTGTGTTTTGTACTGATCTTCATGAAACAGTCAAAATGTTACTAGATGAGTGAATATTAATACTCGCTAAGTTTTTTAAGGGTTGCTTAATCACAATGGTTTTGGTAACCCCAGGATGTGTGGAGACTTTTGATTAAAACTGTCCTGGGACGGCTTTTTCCATGCACTTTGTAGGTAAAGGCATGGAGTTACTGTGATAGTGCATTATTACATTCAGAAATTGATTTCTTACTTTAATTTCCTCTGTGATAAATATGTTTATGCTTTGTACCACAGATCAGATTCACCAAAGGGAATGTTAATTAATAGATATTTTAATATATTAGGAATAAATATATATATATAATCGGTATTTAAAAAGTAGACTATGATATTTTCCAGTGATAATTACTAAGTGTTCTTATTTATGGAAAAATGATTGTCTTTCATAAATATACTCTATTACTATAGGTGCTAATTTTTAACAGATAATAACATTCTATAATTATCACTAGAACTATTCATTACCTACTTTTGCATATTAACTAACAGTAGTGCCATTTTTTTTAAATTTTATTTGGCAAAGCCGGCCTACAAGGATTTCTTTTTAAACAGTTAAAATTTTGCACTTTTCAGTTAATAAACACTGTATGAAATTCCTTCTGTGCGTTTTCATCACTGAAATACTAGCTTTGATGTCTTGATGGGTTTGGGTTTTTTTTTCCACTTTCAATAAGAATTTGTGGTTAGTGAGTTCAGCTGATGTGGTTACTTTAACTCATACAGGGACTAAACAGGAAATTCCAGTTAGTACATCCAGTAAGTTACAAATCAAACACATTTCTTGGCATTGTGCATTGCTGTGTGTGAAGTATCAGTATCGTAATCCATATTTCAAATCGTATCCATGCAAAGGCTTAAGAGAGAACCAGAACTTCAGATTCTTCCTCGTCGAACAGTGGTACGCATTATGTGTCACATAAACAGGAACCCAATGTTTTACAAACGTGGGAAGTTACCAGCAGACTTACTGGCTTGAACTGGAAACACACAGTAAATGCAATCCTATTTTGCGCATAAGTTTATGCATTCATGCATACATAAGCATATGTGCATGTATCCAAGGATAATAACAGAATGTAAAATCTTCAGATGTCAGCATATAGGTCAGTAGTTTCTACGTTTGCCTTGCTCATCTTTACCAATATAGATGTAAATTTTAGATGTCCTTTACCGGTAGGCATTTTTAAGGCAGCATGTATCGCCCATTTTTTGTGCTAGTGCTTGAAGTAGCACTGCAAAAGAATACATTTCAGACATACTGATGAAATCTGTTTATGGAAATAAAAACTGTTGTACTAATTACAAAATTCAAAGGAGAAGTTGCTTTAAAACAGTTGTCTGGTTTTTGCATGCACATTTTTAGAATTTTGTTTCCTATTACTAATCTTTTTTTAGTCTTCTGTGCACTCTGCTGTTGCTATTGTGTGGCGTTTTGCATGTGGATTGTACAGATGTTATTATAAACTTGCCTTTAAATACAAACCTGCCTAGTATGTTATCTAGCAAGCTGCTAGACAAATTGAAGTACTTTCTGAATAAAGGAGCTTTGAAACATTTTATATTAGCACCCCAATATAACATTTCTTTATTTGACCTGTTTCAGTGTATACTGTACTGTAAGAGTTACCACTAAAAAGAAAAAAAAAGAGCCACACATAAATTGCAGCTAAAAAACGAAAAAAAATCCAGTCCGTCACCCTCTCACAGATACCCAGTTCTTGTACATAGATAATCTAATCCCGAGAGAGCATTACAGTTAAGGTGGAAAGATGCCTTTTATTCCACCTTTCAAAACACTGCCCAGAATGTTGTCTGCTACACTTGTTTCATACAGTTAAGTGAAAAAAAATTCTGAGAAGTTGGCTTTGTCTTTTCAAAGATTAATGTAGGCGTATTTACACATTGAATTTAAATAGACAGCTGCGTTTTCAACATAAGAGTCCGTGCTACAAGCTTACTGGTGAGCACTTATTACTTTGAACTACCTATATTGTTAAAGAACGGGTAGATTTATTTTCACAGCTGTGTACGGAAATATCTTTTAAATTAGTATAGTGGAGACATTTTGATGTATTTTGATTTATTGTTAATTGTTGGTGACAGGTGTATTTCTTGATGCAGATATGAATAGCAGTAGCTCCATATTGAATGCACTGACAAATGGATGTGCCATCAATGGACATTTGGATTTCACCGTCGCACAGCAGCTCAGTGGGATGGATGCCAGGCGTGAGGAGTGTTTAACATTAACACCTAACGGAATAATTCCTGGAGTAACTTCTCCCAGTAGGCATCGAATTCATACCAGTAACGGCACCGAGGAGCCAGAAAAAGCCATGAATAATTCCACCGATATGTGTGGATCTCTGCATCTGAATGGAAGCCCGAGTAGCTGTGTTTCTAACCGGCCCTCGTGGGTGGAAGACCCTGGAGATACTTTGCACTATGGACACTATCATGGTTTTGGGGATACTGCCGAGAGCATCCCCGAACTTAGTAGTGTTGTTGAGCATTCCAATTCTGTCAAGGTTGAGCAGCGATACGACAATACTGTCCTAGGCACAATGTATTTGTATCATGGGTCCTAGATGCGTGACCTTTGTATCTAACGCATATTGAAATTGCTACCAAATGAATCTGGGGGGGACAAAATCCTCACACAGCATTAAATTTGAAGATTGCAACTTACTGCTATTTTTACACTTTGTTTATATGAAAAGTAAACCTTTAATTTGACAGCCTTATACAGTAGTTGTAGTTTGTTGCATGTATGGGGCTTACTTAGTGATAAAATAGGTGCTGTTACGATGGAATGTTTTATTATTTTCATTTTTTTATTATGCAATGTTCTGGTTTTGTATTTTTTTATTTCTAAGCTTGTGAACACTATCTTTCCCTTTTTAGAGCTGTTTTCCCTTTTATTAAAACTGTTTAACTGAATTTTGTGAAGAAAATGTTACATATATGCATCACTTAGAAGTAAAGATTTTTCTTTTCCATATCTTCTGCTGAAGCTATGGTAGCAATATCAATACCAGCTATCACTATGCAAGGTTGAAAGTGGCAATCTTCTGGAGCTTCTCTGACTTTACAGTTTGTACATTGGTTTGGAATAGTTAGATGTTCATCTTTAAAGTTTTTGAACACGTCGTTTAGAAACGCAGAGACAAAATGGGAAGAAGTGACCATTTCTGTAGCGTAGAAGTGCTTTTCGTTGTTGGGCTCTTTGCATTATAGAGTGGGGAAGTGGGCTGCCTTTGTCCGGTCGCAGTTGGGTGTGCCTCAGGTTAGCTCTGAATTTGTGGTGGTTTTCTTTGGCTTCTCTCCTTTCTGTGTATGCTTGATATTTTACCATAGCTCACAGACCGGAGGCATGTTGGCACTGTTCTGCTTTGTACGCAGTTTAAAATTGCTGTTACTTGTTATAGAATTTGCCAAGTCAAAATATTTGAGTTTGACTGTCTTGAATATACATTTATTGTCCTTTTTTTTTTTTTTAACATATGCTTTGAAAATGTAATGTTGTGTACTCTTTGGGCTATGCTCACTGAAATTACATTGTATTTAAAGCTTAATACACCAATCAAAATTCATGTAAGTGCACTATATGAGCACTAATAATATAAGTTGCTGCTTTGTGTTATGATAAGTGTCGAGTGGGGAAGAATATGGTAAATGAGATAAGCCCTTTGAATTGTGTTGATTTTTTTGTTCTTGTTTTGTTTAAAAAGGGACCTTTACAAATTGGAATTTAATAAAAATAAACATATTACATTGTGTCTGGATATTTTGTTGAGACATATTCTTACTGGCAATTTGAGCAAGTCTTTAATAGTTCTTAAATCACATTTTCTGCATAATCTTTCTCAGTGCAGTGTGGGATTTCTTGATTTTGTCAGCGTGTGGAAGCAAACGTGAACAGCCCAGTTGGTTGTCCTTGACTGAATCACAGTTACACATACTGGATGTTCTATGCTTGAAGGTTGTATCAGACTTGAACTCCAAAAATAGGTTAAAAATCCTGGTTGTCTGATTTTCATGATTCTCCTTTGAACATTTTTAGGCAAAATGCAACAGACTACAGAGAAGTCAGTGTTTAAATAGACTTTACGTGGTTCACTGTCTACATACAAGATACTCACAGTGTATTCAAATTGAGAGTAACACTGGTGGGAAAACTGACCCGTCTTTTTGCAAATTGTTGGCCAGAATGAGTGAAACTCCCCGGTGCCTTCTGGAGACCAATGAGACGATTAATGCAAGCTGAATCTTACCCGAGAGAAGCTGCTTCTGGCATGCTTGTAACCACTTGCACTTGAACAAGTGCATGCAGGCCCTCTTCTCAGATATTTCGGTTTGCTGATGCAGTGCCCGGAGGCGTGCATGCTATTGCCATCATACTAACACAAAATACTGACTTAAATTTGTTGTAGCATTTGGTTTGGGGATTTTTTTAGGGCTTGCTGCATATGCTTTCTTGTGCTTCTTCAGATAAAGCAACTTGTAGTTATAACAAGCACTGCCATCTTACGTACATGGCTATAAACTGATTCCTAAAGGATTTTCTTTCGGTAACAAGGTTTGCATGTGTCTTTTCAGATGGTAAAATTTTAGGTACGTAATTCTAGTGTGACTGTGTAAGGCAAGGTTTTTAAAAAAATGTGTACATTTGATTTTCATTCACTTGCTTTTCACATCTTTTCACCGAAAAATACCTTGGAAGACACTGTATTTCAAACTCAAAGAGAGAACTTACTGCTTTATTTTAAAAAGCACTTCTATGCCTGTGCATTCAGCCACGTGCTAACAGAGGGACAGATTTCAAGGTCTGTAGATGTCGTCAGGACCCATGGAAGCTAGATACTAAATTCTAACTGAAAGTAGAAGACCAGTGAAGGCCGTATGATGTAGCCACGCTGTGTGGGTTTGCTGGGTAGCTTCCTTTACGGCTAATGTTGCAAAAGGTAGAAGTCTGTGACCGAGTATGGCTCAGCCAAGAGCAAAGATGTATAATTTTTAAAGCATCAAATAATTATTTTACAAGAATTCTGAGACTGCCTTTTTACAGCATTTTTTGAGACAATGCGTGTACTTACAGCAAAGGCCACCTAAAGTCTTGGTTTTAAATTATTCCGGAGATCTTCCATAGACCATGAAATAGGGAGTCACAGAATCACAGCGTGGTTGAGGTTGGTGGATACATAACCAAATGTATGATACCGTTATGAACCCATACCACCGCAACGGGAAAAAAAAAGCTTTCTGATGTTTAATCAGAATTTCCTGGGTCATAGTTTGTGTTGCAATTTCAGATGCCTGCGAGCCGTAGAAGAGTAACGAAGCTGACCGATCCAGCGGCACTGCTGGTGGGCAAGGGGCTGCCTTAGTAGGTGAAGGACTTACACTGTTGAGTGCGGAGTGACTTCTGCCGGGTGTAGCCGTGTCTTTCCGTGTGTAGCTACTGCTGACACAGAGGCCTTGTTTTCAAGTAACTTACTATTAAAATACAGAGGACTTTCCTGGTTTTGCGGTGTTAAACTGGCTGGAGCCGTTTAGGAGGCCTGGTAGGGCTGTTCTGCTAACAGGCAGGAGTGCTGAGCCATTTTAATCATGCTGTGCTCTGCAGTTCCTGAAAAGGTTGCTGGGATTTAAACACTTGGAGTTAAATTCTCACAAATTTTTTGTTTAGCGAGGGCAGTAGTACTGTAGGACGGTTTATACTCAGGCCTATTATCCAAGTCTACAATTTTCAAGGCTTTTATCAACTGAACGTTGTTTTAGAATCATAGAATCATAGGTTGGAAAAGACCTCGAAGATCATCAAGTTCAACCATCCACCCAACACCACCAAACTGAAGCACAGGAAGTTCCATCTGAATATGAGGAAGAATTTCTTCACTCTGAGGGTGACGGAGCACTGGAACAGGCTGCTCAGGGAGGTTGTGGAGTCTCCTTCTCTGGAGATATTCAAGACCCACCTGGGCAAGGTCCTCTACAACCTACTGTAGGTGACCCTGCTTCGGCAGGAGGGTTGGACTAGATGACCCACAGAGGTCCCTTCCAACCCCTACCATTCTCTGATTCTGTGATTCTATGCCTACTAAACCATATCCTGAAGTGCCACATCTACACGTTTTTTGAACATCTCCAGAAATGGGGACTCAACCACCTCCCTGGGCAGCCTGTTCCAATGCCTGACCACTCTTTCAGTGAAGAAATGAATCCTAATATCCAATCTGAACCTCCCCTGGCGCAACTTGAGACCGTTGCCTCTCGTCTTATTGCTAGTTACCTGGGAGAAGAGACCAACCTCCACCTCACTACAGCCTCCTTTCAGGCAGTTGTAGAGAACAATAAGGTCTCCCCTCAGCCTCCTCTTCTCCAGACTAAACAGCCCCAGCTCCCTCAGTCGCTCCTCATAAGATTTGTTCTCCAGAACCTTCACCAGCCTCGTTGCCCTTCTCTGGACACGCTCCAGCCCCTCAATGCCCTTGTAGTGAGGGGCCCAACACTGAACACAGTACTCCAGGTGCAGCCTCACCTGTGCCGAGTACAGGGGTACGATCACCTCCTTACTCCTGCAGACCACACTATTCCTGAGACAAGCCAGGATGCCGTTGGCCTTCTTGGCCACCTGGGCACACTGCTGGCTCATGTTCAGCCGGCTGTCAGCCAACACCCCAAGCTCCTTTTCCACTGGGCAGCTTTCCAGCCACTCCTCCCCAAGCCTGTAGCGTTGCATGGGGTTGTTGTGACCCAAGTGCAGGACCCAGCATTTGGCCTTGTTGAACCTCATACAGCTGGCCTCAGACCATCGATCCAGTCTGTCCAGATCCCTCTGCAGAGCCTTCCTACTCTCCAGCAGATCAACACTCCCTCCCGTCTTGGTGTCATCTGCAAACTTACTGAGGGTGCACTCAATCCCCTCATCCAGATCATTGATAAAGATGTTAAACAAGACTGGCCCCAAAACTGAGCCCTGGGGAACACCACTCGTGACCGGCCACCAGCTGGATTTAACTTTGTCTTACCTTGTTTCTGGGAATGGTTCTCTGACACTAAGGTTTACTTTCCATCTGCCTGGATTTCATTCAATAGCACCACTATGAATTTCATATGGAATACACTAACCAGTTATTCTTCATCATCCTCCTGGTTATCTCTTTGAGACTCAGTTTTGTGTGAAATTTCAGTTGATTTCTTCCTGGCTTATGGAGATGTTTTTGTGCTGATTCCCCCCGAATGTAGCTTCTCTCCTGTTTTATTTTTTAAAACAATCTGCAAATTTTGGCAGAAATGTAAAGAAGCACAGATTCAGGCAGTATTTCGATACAGAATATTTCTGACCAAGTAGTTGAAGTTTGGCAATATTGGAAGAGGGAAAAGAAGAAAAAACTCTTTCAGGAAAGTGTTACACAACTTCATACGCTGTTACAGTCTTTTATATTTTTAAAAATTGATCCCTTGATTCCAGATAAAATTAGTCTAAACTCTTAACAGTTGTGAAAGAAGGTGATCACTAGAGATATGTGTTAGATTGAGAGGAGATGCTACTCGGCTTCATGAGCCGTTGCAAATGCTTTCAAAGCCTGTGAACTTCTCTGAACATTGGTCTTGCACCTGACTGTGGTCACATCCTGATCCTTTTTCAGTCTCGCATTCCAGAAGCTAGCAAAAGACTCTTTGTAAGAGTATTTTACTGAACTTCTTTAATAAACTATTACCCTTCTGCGGTCTGAAATTGAACCCCAGCTTAATATTTACAGCCGAGTTATAAATCACTAAGGATCTTCGCCGTTCCGATTACAAATGTATTACATCCGAAAGGCCGGCCTCACCAAACATCGAAGTAAGTCCTGAGCACAGAACAAACCTACGATGGAGAAGGAAGCCTTGCTGTCCCATATCCTAGAGCCAACCTACACAAGCTTTTATCAGTAGCACACACTTACTAAACTACGGCCTTGCACACTTCTCCACTTACTTTCTGTCCAACCAGTTTTTTCCAGTCAATGAAAAACTACGCGCTTTTTGGGGGGGGGGGGGAAGAAGAGCCAAAAAAAACCCCAAAGCAGTCTTTCACAGGGTGGGTACTACCCGGATCAAATTCTTTGTGACTGTGTTTCTAGGAGTCTTTGTGACAAAAAATATCGCCTTTATTCATCTAATAAATGAATTTTCTTGTTTGCTTCGAACTCTAAAGTATGGCTTCATTTGAAGCTCCAGCACCCTGGCAGCATCCCCGCTTCGCTGCTGCTGCTGGCCTGAGGGCCACAGGGCAGGGAATCTTAGAGACCAAGCTGAACAAAGAAAAGGGGGAAAAAAAAACAGTCCTGTGTAAGCAGGGTTTACTATTCCTGGCAACTGGTAACTACATTTCTGCTACGTTGCTTAATGACTCCCAGATATTTCACACCTCTCCTTCCGTTCCTGGAGTTTCCTGTCTCAGAGTGGTGACTGGCAGTTTACAGGCGAGGATCAAAAGAACTCTGGTTTGAAACAGATGGTTTATTTTAAAAAGCATATCTGCCTGTAATGTTTTTTTTTTAAAAAACATGCTACAATAGTTCATAACAGTACCGTATGCTTGGAGTATCCAAATTAAAAGCTTTGCCGCACTCGAAATTGTACTTTCTCTATAAATAGCACCCCCCTGAAAAGCATGAGTGTTACTTGTGGTACGAGAATAAAAATCAGGCTTCCTCTCTCCCTCTAAAAAGCACAACGAGTTCTAATGAGTAACTTCTCTTTGTTTCTGTGTGAATCATCTGCACACGGAGGACTCGATAACCGTTTCCAAGTCAGTAGGAGTTCGCCTTAGCTGGCTGAAGCGCAAGCAGGAGAGACGCGCGTGTGACGCTGAAGACAAGTCCCCTGGCTCCATCACTAATCGGAGCCGTGTTCCACCAGGAGGACAGCTGAATACCTAGAGCTGAACAAAACACCAAGCTGCGTAGTATGAGCTATATTTCTTCTCGCCGGGCAAGAATTTGAAGTTGAAGAAGGAAAACAAGCTAGTCTGAGTTTCTCTTCCTGCCAACGCAGGATGTAATCTTACTACAGAGGAAATGCCACTTATTAATAGAGCTCTGCTCTTGATGTTACCGAAAGGTCAGGCATTGTTTGTTGGTGCTAGCTGGCGGCTTGATCTCGCCAAAGACACGTGTGCTTTCCTGTGACAACCACAAACTTCATGGTGTCTGCGGGTTTTGCCGGGCTTTGGCTGGAGGAGGAGTTGGGGTTGGTTTGCTTTTATTTTGTTTTCACTGTTTCTAAAAGAAATTGCAAGTTGGATCAAGTCCTCAACAACATTAGGCACATAGCTTGGAATCTCAGTTTATTCTATTTTATATTTGACACGTTGTATAATACAGCATATTTTGTAAAAGATCAGTACCAAAAAGACAAATTATAAAAATCAGGTAGGTACACAATGTTAGAAGAACCAAGCAAAAAGTATATGCATGCTGCAGAGAAGTGCTCACTTCAATGGTAGTTCCTGGAATCAAGCAGCTCTCCTGACAAGAAGGTGTCCAACCAGAAAATTCTGTAAATTCTAGGAAGCATAAAACCCTCAGGATTTTTTTATATATAGCGTAGCTGATAAAATTTATTAGATTTTATTTGTAATTAACATTTCAAACCTGCATTTTCAGCTGAAATTCTGGTCTTGACAAATAAGGGATGTGTCTTCCATTAGCTGATGGGTTGGACACTGTCATACTAGAAGCTGTCGCCATTTGCCAGACGGATATTCACTCTCCATCTTGGAGCATCATGCTGCAGGTACAGTTTGGCATGGCTGGCAGTGACCAAGTACAAGATTTGCGTAAAGAAATTATTGTCACGTGGGTGGAGGGGATCGTGGCTGTTTTGAATGCGTAGCTGTTGTTTTGCGGTGTAGATGAGCGGTGCTGCGCCCATCGATCAGTGTAGTCGTCCGGTGGCCTCTGGTAGGTGGCAGTTCTGCAGGAGGCAGAAATACTCCAACTGCTGTATTGGAGCTAAAGAATTGCCATCACCCGTGCCGATAGGAAAAGCAGCAAGGATCAGATCTACAGTGGCAGAACCCACCTTCATATTTTCAAGGAGTCTGCAAAGCCACCTTTTCCTGACGTGGGCAACACCTGCCCGTCAGCAGGGCACAGCGAGTACGCGAGACCTGCCGTGCCTTCGGCAGGAGGAACTGGCTAGAGGAGGTTGTGCAGTCACTGATGATGGGCCTCACCTGCTAAATGTTTTCAGATCTTTCGGAAGTTTAGGGACAAAATGAATCTTGTTAACCTGGCTGGAAAGCAGCCTTGGGGACGTGAGCCAAGGGAATCTAATAATGGTGATATGTCAAAATGATATGTCAAACAGGTCTACCAGAGGTTGCCGCAGCTGCAGGGCAGGATGGGCGACCTCCCTGCACATTTAGGTGTGCAGCACTCCCTACCCGAGCTTCTCACATCGCTTCAACTACTGCACATAGTTTTGTATCCCTGTATTTGCAGAATAGCTGCTACAGCACTGCTTCAAGTAGGAAGCCAGCCTATTCACTTCATGCTCAACACGTGCTCCCCATTTCAACCTGCCGTCCTGGTTCCCCGGTCTCTCAGCCGGGGACTTGCTGGAGCCCACTGTAGCCCTGCTGCAGCCTGCACAGCGGCTCTGCCTTCCCGAGGGCAGTGAGGGCTGAGGGCAACTGACGGGCACCCAGGCTCTGCTCGCTACCACCCGCAGCTGGGACACCACCATGGTACGTAGACCGAGGAGCCAAGAAATGGTCCTGGCAGCCACTGCAGGACGCGTTTTGCTCTGAAAGGCTAATTCTGAGCTAGAGGTGAGATCCTGTGCTGTTCAGTATCAGGTGCAAGGAAAGGGGCAGCGGCGAACGGCCATCACCCCCAGCAGACCCCTCTCTGCGCCGGGACCAGCAGCTCCTCCCAGTCGCTGGTGCGACGCCTCGCTTGCTGGGAGCGATGCGGTGTTGGTGGGCACGTGGGCCGCAGCATCCCCGTGTTCCTCGAGGTGCTGGGATGCTGCTCAGACCAGTGCTGCGCAGCCCCCAGCCAGGCGCCTGCCAACTGGGAGCTCTGTGGCCGGGTCCGCAGGGCACCAAGCCCAGCGTCACAAGCCCTGTTTGTTAGGTCTTTGTTACTCTGCCTGGGGTTAAGCCTGCCGTGGCCTCAGTAGTAAAAGGCAGAGCAGCTGAGGGGATGATCCCGCTCAACCCAAGGACACTGGGGTAAGATCATCGCTCAGACTCGATTTGCAGAGTGGAGGAACGGAGATGTGCACAGGTGACCCCTAGCACAGGACAACTGGGTGACGTGAGACCGAAGACAGCAAACATGAACGTGATGGCCTCATCCTGAAAGAAGTTCATAAAACGACCGACGAACTAAAGGCAAGGTAAGCGAGAAGGAGCAGAAAAGTGACATCCTTGGTATGGGCAGCTCTTTGAGATGGCGATTCTCAAGGACCCACCAGAGCTTTTCCAGTATGAAAAGATACATCCAAAAAATCCAGTGATGAGATCTAGTGATGAGAAATCTGGAGATTTTGGGAACCAGAAGGAGAACACAAGCAGCAAAATGAGGTGATGAAAATACTCAGCCTGAGAACAAGGTAGTAACCTCTTTGCCACAAATGGCTCCAACAATTTTATGGCTGTGAGTTATTTATATTAATAATTTATAACTTATATTAATACTTAAACTTATGACACTTATAACTTATATTAATAACTAAAAATTAATTGTGAATTGTTATGAATTAAGTGAGCTGTCCAATAGCTGTCGTATGTCTCCGTTAGAGACCCTACTATGCAAAGCATTGAAGGGTTTCAGTATAGTTGCGCTCCCAAGCTGTGTAAATTCAGATGCTGGACTCAAAATTAATTTGCATGGTATTTGAGCAATTTGTCCAGGCACTGGATAAATTCAGACATACTGTATCTTTGCTCTGGTTCTGACAGGAAAACCACTTAAATCTGCAAGCAAAGGCTGAAATCTGCATAAAGCAAAACTAATTTCCAATGAAGAGAAATGCTCCCAGAAATGCTATTTAATCTAACGGCATTCCAGGACAATGCTTGACACCGGTTTATGCACACGGTCTCAAGCCTGTAGTTTCAGGTATATTACTTCTGGGAGCAGTAGGGGAAAAAAAAAAGGCAAATGCAAACACCAAAGTCTGCTATGACCAGCAAGATAAAACCTTTCCAGAATTACAGCAGTGTCCTCGTTTCGGCTGGGGTAGCGTTAATTTTCCTCCCAGGAGCTGCTGCATTTTGGATTTAGTCCAAGAAGAATGCTGATAACACTGATGTTTTCAGTTGTTGCCATGAAATCAAGGACTTTGTTTCCAGTTCCCCATGCCCAGCTAATGAGCAGGCGTGCAGGAGCTGGGAGGAAGCACAGCCAGGCAGACAGCCAAGCTGGCCAGGGGAGATATTCCACACCATAGATGTCATACTCAGTTTATGAATGGGGGTTGGCCAGGGGGGCAGGAATCCTTTCCTTTCCAGGAGTTTGAACTTTTCTGCAAGTTTGGTCTTTTGGGGGGAGTTTTGCAAAATCCGTGAAATCCGCAACTTCTGCGAACGCTGCTCGGCAACTGGCTGCGGATCGGACATTGGGCAGTGAGAAAAATTGTCCTGTGTATTGCTTGTTTTGCATGTTCTATTACTGTTGTTGTTATTAATATTATTATTTCCATTGTTGCCTTATTAATCTGTCTTTATCTCCACCCACGAGTTTTACTTTTTCCCATTCTCCTCCCCGTCCCGCTGCAGGGGGGGGAGAAGCGAGCGAGCAGCTGCCTGGTCCTGGTTGCCGGCTGCCGGGTTAAACCAGGACAAGCAGAGTTACATATTTCATAGCCATTTGTTTTTTCAAAAGGCTGAAGTCCGCACCTGGTGCAAACGACACACAGTGCTTGTTTTACCTGATAAAAGCATTGGGTTTCCTTCTTGCTGAAGCAGCAAATAAACTTGCCCAACCCCCCCCCACAGTGTGAGCTTGCAGAGCTGAAAATTCTGGTTCCTGATGGCCAGGAGAAGAGGTCCTTGGGGGACTGACAGGTATCAGTAGTGCCCAGCGACAGGACGAGGGGCAATGGGCACAAACTGAAGCACAGGAAGTTCCGTCTGAACATGAGGAAGAACTTCTTCCCTCTGAGGGTGACGGAGCACTGGAACAGGCTGCCCAGGGAGGTGGTGGAGTCTCCTTCTCTGGAGATATTCAAGACCCGCCTGGACAAGGTCCTGTGCAGCCTGCTGTAGGTGACCCTGCTTCGGCAGGGGGGTTGGACTAGATGACCCACAGAGGTCCCTTCCAACCCCTACCATTCTGTGATTCTGTGATTCTGTGATTCTGTCTCCAAACCTCCGAGTGATCTGCCACCACGTCTGGTGTGCCATTGAAGTCCCTGAAACATACCCAGAATACTGTATATACAGAGAGTCCAAATGCTATGAGGAGGTCAGGACAGGAAGGTCCTCAGTGTGCTGGCAAATGTCACCTGGAGACGGTAATGGGAGGTGGGGGGCCTCACTGCTGGCCTGGCCCTCGTGCTGGGGGTGCCCTGTGCTGGCTCGGAGGGCATCAGGGCGGATTGGGCTTCGCTTAGGCGCCCTCCTGCACCCCCACTTCTTTGTCCGTGTACATGTCCTACCCTACATGCCCCCTGCCAGCAGCATGAGGAGGACATTCAGCGTGTTACACTGCTGGACGCTTGCTGCTGTCTGAACTTTTCTCCAGGCATTGCCTCCCAGTGTTGCAGCATCTTCTTTGACACCATCGGCACGGTGCTGAGGGTGTGCTCCCAACAGGGTGAGAGCTGCCCGGCCGCTCCTCACGGGTGGGCCCACTTGCCAGCCCCGACAAAACCTGTGAACTGAAAGTTTACGTGTGCTGTATGGCACTTGGTCATCCCCATGCAGCCTGCCTCTCATCCCCATGCAGCCAGGTGTCCTCTCCCTCGGCCTCTCCTGTCCACACCATGCCTTAGTCTCGCTGATGCTCCTGGGGAAACACTTCTGCTCTCCCCTACCAATCCATGCAACTGAAACTGTTCTCTCATCTCCTCGTTGTTCAGCTACTTTTCATTTTCATGGTGATAAATGAAACCTGGCCTAGCTGAGCTCCGTGCGGGTCACTGCTGAAAGATCATTTCCTACCCTATTGGTTTGATTGCATCCCCCTTTCCCTACCTCCTCCTCGGGCTCCTTCACTATATGTCCAATGCAAGAAATTTCCTATCACTCTCAAGGCCTTTTATTTATTTCCAGCCTCTACCACCCATCACTCGGTACAGTGTGAACCTGCTGACCCGGCGAGGGTTGTCCTGACAGCTCCATCACCCACTTGCTGAATTTTTGAGCAAACACCCTCATGGTTTTCCTATGCAAGCTCCCAAGCTGGAGGAAATCCCCCTTTCAAGTTTACTAAGCTATTTCACTTTGCTCCTTCAGACGCCCCCTTCAAAAACTGCCTTTAAAAACCTAAAAATCCCACCTTTCCCTATTTCTGAGCCACTGATGGGTTGATACTAAAACCTGTCATGTTGAGCACCATTGTTTCTCTGATTTCTTGTACTGCCTCCCTGTGTCCGCCAGTCATCTCTTGTTCTAGGTGTAGTTTACATATACATTGAGACAAAGATGGATTCTTTCCTTTGTGTGTTTGGATGGCATCTAGCATAGTGAAATTCTAGTCTTTGGGGAATTATAGTAACAATGTCAACAGCAGCTACAACACCAATAGATTAAGAATGCAGCCCCGGACTTAGGTACTCCATGGTGCTCTGGGACTAAAAGCCAGGGCACGCAGCAGCAGCTCCAACACCTGGTGGCAGTAACACTGCAACGTAGTCTTTTCTCCTCCTGTTCTACACGCTCTCCATAGAAACATATTTGAAAATATCAGTTAATATGGGTGTTGTGGATTGTGTCCCATTGTGATTATTTGCAAGAAAATCTTGATTTATTACACATTTAAGAACAGCCTTCCTCTGCATCCTGCTCCTGTAGTGTGTCAGGCTAAAAAGTGTCCTTTCTTTACCTCATCTCAGGTCTCATTTTCAGCCACCCTTCCATCTTCCCAGTCAACACAAATGTGCGTGGTTCCCCAGCCATTGTCACACGATTTCTTGACTGCAGCCAGGAGTCCCGCTCTTCTCTCACCCTCCTCCGGACTCTCGCTCCGGGAGGGTGTGCAGAGCGTGGGCAATGTGCTAAAACTGAAGATGAAGAGGCACTGGCAAAGATGGAGAGAGAAACCAAAACTGATTATTCCAAATCTGTTGGGAAAAAGAAACCAAAACAAAACCCCAAAACAGAACAAGGGAAAAAACAATGCTTCAGAAATAAACCCCAACTTGGGCAGCTCTGGAGGTGCAGGGCTCGCAGGACGCCAGCTGATGGGAAGGAGGTCTCAGTCCCGGCGAGGGCCGGATGTTCACTTTTTTGTGGCAGAAGCAGAGTCCACATCCCATTTCCCACCCAAAAAGGGTTAACTGGATCAAACAGGACTGAAACAGAGGATAACCAGCTAAGAGGTCACAGAGCCCTTTCAGCGGCTACGTTCTGCCCCTTTGCAGTGTCTGAGCCCAAAGGCGAGCAGAGCCACGTGGCTCTTCCCAGCAAGACGCAGCATAGCTGCTGCTTCGCCATTGCCTGTGGCAAACAGACGTTCCCCAGCCCTTCCTTGGGCTGCCAGCGAGGTGGAGTTCCCCTGCTTGGCAGGAGCCAGGGGCTGCCAGGAGACAGTAGGTGGGGTTTTGGTAACAGGTCGGGAGCCAGCTCCAGTCGCTCCCATAATTTCCACTGCTGAGGCTTCCAGTGCTAGTACTGTGAAATCGAAGGGCCTCCTCAAACGGTGAGGGGAGTGAACTGGGGGAGGGTCACGAGAACGGGTGTTTGACACGGAAGGAAAATGGGAAGGGACAAAAGCCAAGTGGGGCAGGCGTCTAACGCGGCCCCAGCAAGCACTTGAGCAGAAAGGTCGGTTCACTCCCACACAATGCCTTGCCGGCTCCAAATGGTTGGCGGAGGGTTTCGGGGTACTTAGGAATCTCTGAAGGATTTTAATCATCACTGGTCGTGGGAAGGGGATCTCAGCATGGGCCCTGCGTGACATTTAAGATGTGGGAGGCTTTTGTCTTGCAGAATACTACATGTCGAGCGTACTGGTGGAGTTGGTCTCTGGTTGCACCTACATTTCCACTGTGCACGTCAGCTCTGGTGCCCTCTTGAGAACCTTCTCCCCGAGACTGCTTTGTACTGTAAATGGAGATGGCGTCGTGCCAGGGAGCGCGTTTTGGCTTGCACAGGCGACAACAGAGTGCTTTTTCTGAATAGCAATTTGCTGTGCTTTGGAGCACGTGGACTATGGAACATATGGGCCTTTCTGCACAACTTGGATGCTAGGAAAACAAGCCTTTGTAGGGAAAGAAATAGTATTGTATGGGCAAAGGGACAGACCGAGTGCTGCGCCGGATCCCAGGACAGAGCTATCGAATCAGGGAGTTACTGAATGAACGGCAGCTACAGTGAAACGGGGAGAAAAAAAAGAGAAAAGGCAGAATACAGACTCAAAAAATAAAAACAGCGAGAGTCAGTTGGGGTGCACGTAAAAGCCAAATCCAGAGAGAAATAAACTGCAGGTAGCTGAGGAGACTGAAGACAGAAGTGTTTTAATGTCCAAAAGGAGGACAAGTGTGAGCATCTATTTCCCACGGCCGTCGGGACTTGGTGACGTCTGTCCCTCACCATTGCTGAAGTCCACCTCCGCCTGCACCCTCCACGATCTGCTGGGGACTTGGGGCTGGGCAGCAGCGGCAGACCCACTGCAGCACCTCCATTCCTGGCTACAAGATGCAGAGATTAGGTCGTAGCAGCTTGGGACAGCTGGCTGGGAAGTCTCTCCCGCTTTCATAGCCCTTACGCGGCTCTCGTGAAAGGCTGAATCATCTTTTCTCGCTGCCGTGGTTAAATGAACAAAGGCAGAAGAAAGCTCCTTGGGGGTATCTGTGGATTGCTGACTGCTCTACCCATCCTCTGACAGGCGGCTGTAGTAAAGCATCAGAGAAATATTTTCGCCTGTTCTGGAAGCTACTGACTCAGCTGGCTGATTTTACACATATGCCAGAGTCCAACCATGTGTCTCTTTGCTTTGCAAAGTGAGGTCCACGCATCGCCTCGCTGCCTGAACCCCTCGTTGTTATGTGGGCAGTTTAGGTCAACCCCTATTGTAATGAATTTATGAGCATTTTTCCCCATGTTTCACTATTTGAATATTTAGTATTGCACACGTGGAAGGTATCCATATGGTCACCTTAGTCCTGTTTATTCACAGGAGGGGTAGAGTACACGTACTGGCAGATTGCTTTGTCCTCCAGTCTTTCATGATACGCCTCTGGTGGGTCCTAGGGCAACCAGAGGCTGTACAGATTGTCCCAGCCTCAGCCCTGAGGAGGTCCTTGATCTCCACTTCCTTCAGCCCTCCGTCCATCCCTCACGCCCCTGCACATCTGCTAACACACTGTGAAGATGAAAGGGAGATAAATATCAGCCTGCAACTGCTAACGATGAAGCCTTCGTAGGGTTTCGCTATCACGTCAGCTACTGCTGCGAATGAAAATGAGTACATTTATATCACAATAAGGCCGGAGCTCTGACACTCGCTGCTCCCGTCACTCCTGCAGCCGGATTAGGGCCGCTGCTGGAACCAAAGGAGATGGCTCAAACAAAAGCCTGCTTGCTCAGCTCTCACGTGTTTTTTGGTCTGCGTACCTCTTGCTGAACCAGTAAAGAGATTTTAGTCGATTCAGAGGTAATGGAGGCAAAACCCACCTTTGAAAACCTCAGTAAAAACACAGAGCCTGGGATGTATTTCTGCTACCTGATGTACACATTTGTTGGAGAGAAAGTTGGATGTGAATTGAAGACTCGAAAGAAATTAAATTACTTGAGAGAGTGCTGTAATTGAAAAGAGAAACGTGTGTACTTGAAACAAATTTATTTACTACCATGGGAGAACTGTAATTGAAAAGAAGAGAAACTAGTAGAGTGGAGCATTTGGAATTGACTTGAGAGGGAAAGAAAGTACGGGGCTTCTGTGCTCTGAAATGAATTTGTTGCTTGATTTGTAGTACCAAACTTCGGAAACATCTATACCAATTAACTTGAAAGTGTAATGCTTTGCCCTAGGGAGTCAGGCACTGCCATGTAAGGACAGGAAAATAAGATGCTTGAAGCTTGTTCCTCAGCTCTTACACAAAGCGGAACAAGGCATTGACTAAGATATAACCGATGGCAGCACTAGTTCTAGACTTCAGGCGCAGTGTCACCAAGGTTTTCTTCTCTGCAAGTGAAAGCCCAGCTGTGCCTAAAATCTGCCTTGGGGTAAAACTGAGTATGTGTCATCCTGAAATGGCATACGAAAACAGAACTCAGAGAGCCCCTTTACACGAGCAAACAACGCTGTTTGCCAGCGTCTGGCTGGTCCTTGATGGAGAAGGCTTGTCCTTCTTACACCAGGAGAAGATTAAGAGAGGGGTGTCGCTGAGCACCATGGGGACTTCTCTGTAATCGTGAGCTGGGAATGTCTCTCACACTCTGCCCAACATGGAGTTCCAAATGCCGACTGCTCTGCACGAGAAGGTTTGGAAGGCTGAAAACAGGTGAAAAATAGCCTTGCCAGATCTGTGCTGGCTGTGCTACAGATGCAGTAGCTTGGCTCACTCTGGAAAACATCTGCGCTACGTCTTCTCGGTTGCAAACCCTGCGAACTCAGCCTAGGAGCGTAGGTCTGAGATTCATTTTTTTCTGCCTCGCACATCACCGCGTGCATTCGGGACGGTGCAGGGCGCTGAAGGCTTCCATCGACACCTCTGCAGCCGCGGGGCGGGTGTGATTGATTGGCCGTGCCATGGGAACCTGCGAAAGGAGCCAGCTGAGGGTGCACCAGCCGGAGTGGATGCCTTAAACTGCTTTCTCTTACTTGCAATATCTCTGTAAGGTAGCCCTGAGTCAAGTGTTATTACAGTTTCATTTTGTCACAAAGCTCAGTCACTCTCAGGCTTCAGGGCTTCTTCTCATGGCATTGTGCTCCAGAATCCCCTTTTTCATTAAATTTACTTTTTTTTTTAGTGTCTACATTTATTTTTTTCTGTAAGAATACAGAAAAAATAAACAGATGCACTGAGTCTGACTGAGGGACAGTCCTATCCAATATCATATTTTCCCTGATACAGCTTTCTGACCTCTGACAATTTCTACCCAAAAGAATCAGGGTCAGAGGATGGGATCACTGGGTAATTTAGGTTGGAAGGGACCTCAGGAGGTCCCTTGGGCACCCATGCTCTGAGCAGGGCCAGCTGTGGGATCGGACCAGGTTGCCCAGGGCTCTGCCCAGCCAGATCTTAAAGCCCACCAAGCATGGAGCCTGCCCAAGCTCCCCGGGCAGCCTGTCCCTCTGCCTGCCCCTGGCCTGCCTGTCCTCACAGGGAGAGGTTTCGGCACCCAGCCTGAACCCCTCTCCTGTCAGCTTGTGCCTGCCGTGCCTTGTTGCCCTGCCGCGCACGGCTGTGACGGACCCGGCCGTCCCCTGCGCGTCCCCTCCCCGTAGGCACTGGGGTGGCTGTGAGGTGCCCCTGAAGTCGCCTCTGCCCCAGGGCGGACAAGCCCCGCTGCCCCAACCCCTGCTCACGGGGCGATGCTCCAGCCCGGAGCACGGAGTGGGTCCTGGTCATTGGTGTCTTTCTGCACCAGGGGCACCAAGCTGGTCACGGTACCCAGATGTGGTCTAACAACAAGTGCTGGGCAGAGGGGACAGCCCCTGCCCCGAGCTCCTGGCGGTGCTCCTGCTGAAGCAGTCCCAGATGCTGCTGCTGGCCATCTCTGCAGCCAGGACTCGCTGCCGGCTCCTGCCCAGCTCGCTGCCCCAGCCAGAGCGTGTATCTGCACGCTAGTTTTCCATAGCCCTTCACTGCCTCCCCTCCATTAGTTTGTTTCATTATTTTGGAGCCTTTTTATAATTTCTTTGCCAATGAGCTCCACAAATTCAATATACACCATGTGAAAACAAATCCTCCTTTTTGTTTGCTATCTCTGACTGTTTCATTTGGTGACCCCTGGTTTTGTGAGAAACAGTGAATAAATTTTCTTATGCAGCACATAATTTTACAGAGCTGTATCATATTTCAATCACCTGTTTTCCAAGCAGAGGAATCTTATTCTGTTCAGTACTTTTTATGAAGCAGATCTATACAGCAAATTCTAGTTATTCTCTGTACCTTTTTTTCATTTCCACTATAACTTTTTGAGATGAGATGACAGTGTGTGAAAAGAAGACACATCATAAATTTACAGTGTAATGATGCACCCTGGTATGTGCTCCCTTCTTTCCCTAGTAATTACCAATAGTCTCTTTACTACTTAACCCTGAACTGATGTTCTCAAAGCGTTACCAGATCTTTCTTACGTGGTTAGGGGATATGGAGAGCCCAGCATTACCTGTATGTATGTAGTTAAAATTGTTTGCCCTGCATGAATTACCCTAAATATAATAACACCAATAACACCATAATAACCTTCATCTCTGACTTTATTTTCAGTTAATCAGTACCATGAGATCCTTCTGCAACTCTCAGCAGGTGGTTTCAATGCAGATAACTCTGGAGAATTTTGTATGACCAACAAACCCTGTCACCTCACAATGGATGCTTTTCTTCCTACATTACTTACAAGTACTTTGAATAATGTAGGTCACAACATAAATTTCTTTCAGACTTCACCCATATTCTCTTTCCAGCTGCTTGTTATCCCTACTTTCATTCACTACTTTTAAAGCTGCTCTTAAAGCTTTCCTATATCCTCGTTGCTTCAAAGGTCTTGGATAAAGGGCCTTATCAAGAAGCTTTGAAAGAATCTGCTTGGTTAAATAGACCTGATGACACAGGATTAATCCCCCCTACAAAATCCACATTGATTCTTTCCTGTATGCCCTGTTCATTCATGTGTCTCCTACTTCTGTCTCTCATGAGCCTGACAACCAGACTGTCTTTCAGAAAGTCAGCTCGCCTCCACGATCTCCGACCTGGCCATTTTAAAAAGAGGTGGCTTGCTGTGGCTAGCCGTGCATGCGCTGGTGCGGTCTGACAAGGTAGCCTCCGCACCACGCTCTGCCGTGATGCTTCCCTCTCTGCATGGGAATCACTGAAATACGCTGTGCTTTCTACCCTCCCAGCCTCTCTGACCCCCCTTCGCTTTTCCACGTCCCGATCACCACCTTGGCCAGACGGCTGCTGGCAAAGCCCCGACACTGGGACTCGTGCGGCTTAGATAGGGCACTGCTATCCGTGGGGTACCCCGCTGCCAGCTGTGGCACCCCTACCTGGCTTCACCCTAGGATGCCTCCTGACACCTCCAACCGCATTCCCCAGCTGGAGAGAGCTCTTGCTGAGTCGATCCTAAATGCTTTGTACCTCAGACGACCGCTGACCGAGCCCCAGCGGCAGCGTTTGCAGTGCTACAGCACCCAGGGACGATGGCCTCCCTCCCTCCCGGCACCCGAGGCTCCTGCCTTGTCCTCGCTGGGGTCGCGCCAGCTCTGCGCCCTTCCTTTTCCCTTGGGCCCTGTTTCGTTAAGCCCTGTTGGAACAGGACTCTGATTGTTGTATCTGTTCTTTGCCCATTTGCTTTTCTGAATTTGTCAGCTTCTGTCCTTTTCTCTCCCCGTTCTCCCTTCGGAACACAGCATTTTTAGTATATTCATCCGCTGAAGCCACACCGCTGTAACCTCTGCACTTTTCCCTGCCTCTCAGCTTTCCCCTGGCCTTCCGATTAAATTGCCCCGGCCTGATTCCATGGTGGCTGCCAGGGAGTGGTGTTCTGTAGCCTGTACAGCTGGAATGGGAGTGAAAGCCACAACGGCTGCTTTGCCATTGCATATCAGCAGTTACAACTTTGAATATCTCTATGGGACACTTCTCTGGGGTGGAAGGTGCTGCTATTCATTTAGTGCTCATCAGACCAAAGGACAGACATTTTGGAAGTAGTTTAAAGAGTAGCCTGCAGCGCTTGTTAGGGGTGGCAGGCTGGAGTCTCCCTCCCTGCCGTACTCTCTAACAAAGTGTACACATGGGCATCCTACAGCTCAGGACACTGCAGCATCTGTTTCATGGGCATCCTTCAGGCGCAAAAACTGCACCGTTAACCAGCAGCTGGGAACAGTACAGGGAATGGGGTCTAGCATATTTTAACACCTTTTTTTCCCTCCTCTTCTTCTTTTTTCTTAAATAGCTGCTGGAATAGTTAATAAAGTAACCAGTGGTCTATCACAAACTGCTCTGCAGCATTGGTGGAGAATATGGGTTTCTACGCACTTGGAAAAAAAGAGGTGCTGCTTCCCACTTCCAGTCAAAGCGGCTGGTTTCCCACAGGAGCGCTCTGGGTCAGCTGCTGCTCTCAAATGCACTTCGTGTGACCACGCTGCTCGGAGCAGTCTTGCCTTGCGTTCCCTTACCGATGCGGTGGTTTGACTGCACTGCAGCATGGGCAAAACCCCCTTCATCGAAAAATCAGTACTCTTTAAAATCTCTCTCGTGGTTAATGGGTGTGACCTAGGGGAAGAACTTCAGAGCAGCACTGTCCACGGGCCTGCACCTGACCTTCAGAAGATGGTCAGTCTGCACCAGAAGGTGCCCACAGTCTAAACCCACACCAGCAACCACGTGCAATGAAGGCTCTAAACATGTATTTAGTACAAGGTTCCTTTCACCAGGGTAGATGAGAAGTGAGATTACATCTGTGCAGCCCTGGTAAGAGGAGAGCTGGTAATGTCCCTTCAGGCTTTGCACGCGAACACCTTAGAGAGGACAAAAACCTCCTTCAAGAAATCTGCAGCTGGATAAGCTACAGGGAATGATGTCATACTGTTACGACTTGCGGGGAGAGCGAGGGTGCCTGCTCGCTGGGTCTACAAGAAAAAACGGTCTCATCTTCTGAGCAGGAGGAGGACCACCCGTGCTGCTTTGTGAGGGCTCCGGGCTGCCCAGTTCTGAACTGGAAGACTCCACGGGGACTCTCCCCGCGTGCCTCTCCACAGGCGATTGACACATACAGCTTCGTTAGGGAAGAGAGAGGGTAGCCTCTACCTGGAACAAGCCCAGCCTTTCTCCATTACCTACCTGAAATGCAGGTGGACCTCGTGTAAATGTGTCGCTTGCGTGCCTTTTGCTGTAACATTTGAGAAACGGTTTTACATATGAGGAGACATAGCAACTTAACAGGGAGAAGCAGTGGGTTTTAATTGAAAGCCGTCCAGATAACTCACTTAGAAAAGGTCCAAAACAGCCCAAAGGAGATGTCAGTTTAGCAGCTCCCTGACACTGGCTGGAACCGTGCGGTTCTCACCCTGTGGTCACCGTCCTGCTGGGTAATTCCTCTTCATGAGCGGAGCAGAGCAGGAGCGCTGCGGAAGACGAGGGAGCGAGAAGGCTGGAAACGTGGGAGCTGATGCCATTCCTCCGGGCCGTGAGACGGACTTGTTGGAGCACAAAGACCTCTCTGCTGCTAGCTGTAACAACGCGGGCCCTGACACCCTTCTGCTGCAAAACCCCGAAGGGGTCACGTGTGGGAGCCTGGGGCACTGGCTCCAAGGCAGCACTGCATGCAGTCCGGGCGCGGACATGCCGTGGAAGCTCATACGCGATCAGTCAACCCCCCGTCCTTGCTCCAGCAGTGGCCTAAGGAAGGCATGTGAGAGAGCTGGGATGGGGACCTGGGAGAGGAGCCCTGAGAAACATCTCCTGCAACTTCGCAGTGTCATCAGTCCAAGAACAGCCCGGTCGAATACGGGGTTAAACATGAAGCAGCATGTTACCCACTAACTGGATTCTCCTGCAAGCCCACCACCCTCATATGCCCTGCAGGGAGTCAGAATAAAGGAAGGACCACTTGCTTCTTCACGCAGAACTTTTGCAGGACACAAATGGTCCTGTTCCTCCAGCTTTTCACTCAGCACAAGGCATGGGGACCAGCTTGTCATTAGGCAGGAGCTCCAGATGTTTCCAGCCCAGAGCAAACATCGCACCCCCGTCCTACACCCATCACATGCTGCTTGCTCCTGGAGCTGGCTGGCTGCAGCAGTGAGCCAGCAGGCACGGCTGTGGTCCGTCGCTGGTCTCACATGCCCGGTGACAGGGGCAGTGCTTGAGGCATGAGGGATTTCTTGAGCTACTCTCCACTTGGAGGCTACCAAGAGAAGAAGAAGGAAACTGCTGTTAGCCCTGTGCCTTTCACAGCACAGACAGAGCAGCTCATCCTCTCCTTTCTTTTTTTGCCTGTTGCTTCTCCTGCAGCCTAATCTAAGGTCTGCAGAACTTGACTCCAAACTCAGCACAGAATATAAGACAGAGATCTGCAGCTCCTTCAATTTTTATCACATTACAGTGCAAGAGATCCCTTTAAATAAAAAATAGTTTTACTTTTTTGTTTACTATGCTCTAAATTATGTTAGCATTGAATTTTAAAGGTCAGGGCTGGAGTAGTACAACTCACCACTTAGGCCTTTGCTAGCCTCTTATTGCACCAATCTGAGAAGGAGAAATCTGAAAAAATTGCCAAGGGAGATCAAGGTTGGGCTGGTGATAAAGAAGTCGAAACGAAATGATGAGGTTCATTGCAATGGTGACTTTATTAGTTTTTCCATTTCCCTTGAAAGCCCGCTTCTCCCATGAAACTTACACCCCAGTGCTCTGGGAGCGAAGCCCCGGGCACTCGGCGCACCAGGTCAGCCAGCCATCTTACCACAGTCGCGGGCAGCCCCTGGGCTGACACGAACTGGGGAAATAGGAACGTGTCAAGGTCGGGGGTTTTAGAGTGTGCAAGCGGCAAATTTTCATGCAGCTCACCAAAAGGTTCCTATTGTCTCTGGGAAGAGAAGCCAAGAACTGCTGTCCCAGAGGGCTCCTCCTGCATGTGTGATTTGTGAAATGTTAGGAAGTCTGCTGGTGGTTGCAAATCACTTGACTCTTGAGAAAATGGGTAAATACATGAGGGAAAACTCAAGGACCCCCTACTCAAAAAGCTCACATATTAAAAATACTTCATTAGGATTCTTACATAGTCAAAAAAAGTGGTGTGGGGAATGGCTAAGCATCAGCACAATAAGGAGTGCTCCACATTTGTACAGCAACGTGCTTTGACTCTTCAGGAGCAACTGTAAAATGTCGATGTGCAAACAGGAATGTAAAAAGGTGAGAACAGGATCCCTCACTAAAAAGATGTTGTTTGAAGTAAAGCAGTGCCGAGGAGGGAGAACAGCTAAGGAGAAGAACTGCTAAAACACATGATGAGTGGCAGGTGCAGTCTTTTGTAAGCAGGCTAACACTTTACACTTCCTTAACATTTTACTTTGATCAAATAAACCTGTTTTACTTCCATTTTGAGTCTTGCCTAGTAATAAAGCAATCTTATAGTGAGCCAGGAGGTGGTGATGTTCCTTACAGAAACAGCAAACTGCTGAATGGGGTGGCTTGGGACAGGTACTGTTCAGCGTGTGTGTTGGAGCACAGCGATACATGCTTTTGGAAGTCATCTGGCAAGAGTGAGACCTAGGAATCTCAGGTGATAGCCAAAGGAGAAAGATTTCCGCTAACAGCATCTTTGGCAAAAATCTGCTGCTTTTCCACAGCTGAGAAAATATGTCCAATGCTCAGTGAAATAATAAATAAGCGAGTAACTCCCACAAGAGGTGGGAGTCCTGATAGACATGGATGAGTTCACTGCTGGAGCCTGTGTGTGGGTTCCTTGCCTTCACCCACAAGTTCTGTGCAGCCTTTGCTTGCGCTTTGGTAGGGGGGTTGGACTAGATGACCCCCAGAGGTCCCTTCCAACCCCTAACATTCTGTGATCCTGTGATTTGCCTAGCAAAGAAGTCCTGGCAGTCAGCCCATGGCCCTCCCAAATGTCTCTGATGGAGAGTGACTTGCCAGTGAGGGTTCTGTCACTTCAGGGATCCCATTCTCACCTTTTTTATTCCTGTTTGCACATGGACTATAATCAGGTTGGTTTATGCCATTGGAGGATTTGGACAATGTATGTGTCTGAAAAGTGTTTGCACTATCTCTGGTCTGATGGCGGTTAATAGCCTGACCTTGATATCCATGCTAGGGACTGCACTGTATTCAAAGTGCCTTCCTCAAGCACTCTTCTTTGGTTTTGGGGAGTTTTGGTAGCTCTTTTTGAAGCCCTAAGAGATGGCTGAAATATCACATCTTTGGATTTTCCTGCCTTATGTTAGATAAACTTTGGACTCTAGCACTAACGAATTACTACACCATCACTTCTGAACCTCAGCTTTTCAAGTATAACATGTTAGACAAGAACAGAACCATGTAACAACTCCTGAAGATAGATTCATGTTGTGATATTAATGTCTTGTAATTCTTTCTAGGTCAGCTTTGAATGGCATTTGTGCATTTGTAACGTAGGAACACCTGGCTAAAAAATGAAGTCCTGGACTTTTAAATGGCTTGGTACAACTTTCTGGGCCTGAATGTCAAGTCTAGCTAAATACATCTTCATGGATCAGATTTCAGTTTTCAGTTCTCAAAACCATGTTCTAGTACCAACATCCCTTATGCTTCTGTTTCCTGGGGAATGTGGAATGATCATGCTTTGCCAGTGTGATATTTTAGCTCCTAAAAGTTTCTGAAGAGGTAATTCCATCAAAAGCAATGTTGTTTGGTTTGTTTGGGTTTTTTAAATTTGATTACCATTGAACCTTATGCTGTACTGTGGCCCACTGTGTGTGGACCACACTGCAAAGTACCACAGAATCCACTTCACACATGATTCAAACACTTGAAAACTCCAGCCAATCTATCCAGACTAGACAATCTTGATCATTCATTCTCATTTTCATATACTGAACACATTTGGATACCTTATATCTGACCTTTTCTTCAGTGACATTGGGATGCATGGAATTATCTGATTTACTCTTTGGGAATTGTGAAGATTTGTGAATGCCACCACTAGTTATGAAATGCTCTGAACTAGTGGCACTAGGAAGACTAATTACTGTGCTGTGATTCTAGGTGTGTTACATCAGTCTTAATAATTACATGCTTGATTTAAGATTAACATATTGTGGAACATGCTTGTATTAAGATACTGTTTGTGGCAAATGAGGCATCAAATATAACATCAATTCTCTCCACAATGTTAGAAGGCTAATCTTTCTCTTTTTCCTATAGGGCATACTAAATCACCATCAGCACAGCTTCAGCGCTGGAGTTTTCTGACTTTGTTGGAAAGTCAGAGGGCAGCAGGGCTGCATAAAGAAATTAGTAGGTTGAATAGAACAGATAGCAACAGTATGACTTAATTCAGCAAGAATGGTGCTTAGTATGAGAAAGGATATGCCAGTGCCTGCATAGGTTTAGCCTGGATTAAAAGTAAAATATCTGGGTAGGTCTCTCTTTTCAATGGGATCCCTGAACAGAAAGTTGTTTTACTTGCAAGAACTAAAATGAACCATACTTCAGAGTATGGCATAAAGTAAGTACTTTTCAAAGTTGCACAACTCTGCTTGTGTGTCCTTTTTGTTTGGAGGGGAGCTTTTCTTTTTGCATGACTGGGTTTGTAACAGCAAATATCAGCATCTTGCTGAAAGGGAGAGACTGCAGTTCTCCCTTGACTTTCTCCTGCGCGCACGGGCACCTGGCTGCATGCACAGCACGCAGTGCATTGAAGTGCCACCCTGAAGGCTCTTCGCTTCTCCGTGGAGAGAGGTGGCCCCCAAGAAGCCCTTGCATGAGGCAGAGATCCGTCTGCGGCTGAAGCTTTACGCCCAGCCAAACCAGCAGCGCTGCCCGTGGCTGAGAAAAGGGAGCTGGTCCCACTTCTGCTGCTGCTGGCTGGACCATCTGCCTTGCACCACTAGTACCTCTTCAGACCCTCTCCTGTGCCCATTTACCTGCCGAAATGGAAAACCTACCCACTGCTTTTGCTCAGAGAGGGTCCGGTGCGTAGCATACCTAGCATGGGTGGCAGTAGGAATTTTGGCCAGGGGTTGGGATGGGAACCATTCCCTTTTGGCAGCAGCAAGCCATTACGTTGGCTTATGCCACCTTGTGATACGTTACCCCAAGACAGCTGAAAAAGGAGGAGCAGCACAAATGTGAACCAGGAAAGAAGAAGGCAAAGCAGCTTCTTCCACCTCAACCTGACTTTTCTCATGTGACAGCCAGCATTAAGAAGCTGGTGAGAGGAGAAGAGTAGAAAGAACAGCAGCACTAGACACAGATGCTTGACCAAAGTGTAGCACAAAGACAAAAAAGCAGACTGAAGCCCCATGCGACATCTCCAGCAGTGTGTCTTTTCAAAAAGAATCCATTTGCACCCGGGAGTGAAATATAGCTTACCGTATGGAGAGGGAAGCACAAAGACAAGTCCTCTGGGTGACCAAGAGCTCGTCGGACTGCCCAGGAGAGCATCCCTGCTGCGAAGGCAGTGTGTGGATGCTTGGTCGTCTCCTTCCTGGCACGCAGGCTGCAGACTTTTGGTGCTCTGCAGAACAGCCCGTGGGACATCCACGACTGTGAGGGAAATGGCATGTGCGGGTCTGGGGACAGTTCCTAAACATCTCCGCACACAGTTACGTTGCTCGTGTGTAACGCCTGCTACTTTGTCATGGAACAATTAGTCCATGAAGTCTTACTTTTCATGAGAAAAACGAAACAGGGCTTTCAAAGTAGCCTTTGACAACCTGCTTCCCATCAGAAAAAAAGGAGAACGGCTTTACAGTTCCTTGTCCCAGGCAAGCTAATCAGCTGGAAAAGGTTTGATTGAAGGTGACAGCTTGGTTTCTGATTAAAGCATATGGGCTGGGTGCAACTGCATCAATTCCACCTGGGATTCTGGGGCTGGTCAGTGACCAGGGTACAGGTAAGTTAAGGGACAAAACCTCAGTCAGATTCAGAAATCCCTTAAGACCCAGGGGATACTGGCAGTAGCCTTGCTCCTACTCCTTAACTCTCACTCTCTGTCCCCCTGATATTTCTTCAGTTGATATAGATCCATTTAAGATGTATAAAGCAAATAACTATATCTAACAGCCCTAGTTGAGAGCAATCAAAAAGCTCTTAAAGATCTCAGAATTTGAATCTACAATGTTTACCCTCAGGCAGGAATCCCATTAATAATTGAAGATGTCTGTATGCAATTGAACAGTAATGGTAATTTTCAGCTACAAGGGATCAATCCAGTTGTCTGTATGCTGTGGAAACAGCGCTTCTCTGGGTAAATGCCACCTTTATGTACAGTGAGCTCCGAAAAATTACAGCCATTTTCCTCTACGGTTAATTTATAAAGCTTTCTTGAATCCTAGGAAAAGCCCTCATGACATGACCACAGCTTGCATGTGTATCACTTGCCTTTGCACAGCCAACAGTGCTGCTGCTGGCTTGCCCTGCGAGTCCGATGCTGCTCAAGTGTCCAAAGCCTCAGAACTATGGGTGCTGGCTTCAGCGCGCCCTCCCAAACAGCCACATCATGGAATCACAGAATGTTAGGGGTTGGAAGGGACCTCTGGGGGTCACCTAGTCCAACCCCCCTGCCAAAGCAGGGTCACCTACAGCAGGCTGCACAGGACCTTGTCCAGGCAGGTCTTGAATATCTCCAGAGAAGGAGAATCCACAACCTCCCTGGGCAGCCTGTTCCAGTGCTCCGCCAGCCTCAGAGGGAAGAAGTTCTTCCTCATGTTAAGATGGAACTTCCTGTGCTTCAGTTTGTGCCCATTGCCCCTTGTCCTGTCGCTGGGCACCACTGAAAAGAGTCTGGATTCACCCAGAGCGGGGTCCTCTGCTGGGTCCAACCCAGGGCACAGTTACACATCACACATCAAAGGATCAAAGGTGCAGTTCACGCTCTTGCTGCAAGAAAACATCTTTCAGGAAGATGTCTGGCCACCGGTCTGGTCGCACAGTGGGTTCTGAGGGGACAAATCCGTGGTGGGTCAGGTGGCCAGCACCTCTGCTGCACAGACCTTCACTGGAAGCCCAGGGCTCCCACCACACGTGTGAAGACTCTCGGCTGGGCAGCGGCTGCAGCGGGATGATGTGCTGGTCAAGGATCTGCTGGTGGTCGTTTTGGTTAATGGCGTGTGCAGGGGGAAGGCAGGAGAAGCTCTCAGTGGCCCTTTGTAATGCCACGGCCATGCTGGGTGTACAGGAGCCATAGGTAACGCATGCCAGGCCTGTAGCCCTCACAGGGAGGGCTGGTCATGCGGGTACGGAAACAGTCCCTCAAGCCAAGGGCGGAACACTCTGCAAAAAGTATTTCAGGAAAAACTTGAGTTCTCGATTCTTGCAAGGAAAATATGAGCGCAAATAAACCCCACAGGAAAGTACCAGCTGTAAAAACACCGGGGCCGGGCAGTGCCCGCAGGCCAGCCGTCGCAGACTGTGCCACCGCAGGGCACCCAAGGCAGCTCTCCTGCTCCCCTGTAAATAAAACACGGTGATGTCCCGCGTGGAAGGAGCACACCACGAACCAAGGCTTGGTCCAACGGTCTCTGCTGGCTGCCCCATGCTGGAGGACAGCGCCCGGCCCTGCCTTCGTCCTCCTTCACACGCTGCCAGATGCTTTACGTGCCGGCTGTCCCTACCAGTGGCCTTAGGGCTGTGGAAAATTTACCAGATGTGGTTGGCACTGTAACAACAAAAACCCGCCTGACAGACAAGGTTAATGGTGGAAAAAAAAGAAAAAGATCAGTTTCTACTGGGTTTCTCTGAATTCATCCTCCCTCAGCAAAGATTATTATAACTAATTAGGCAGAGCACGCTAACAACGCTCACATTTGGAAGTGCAGTTTCTCAATGAAAAGGGAAATTAAATAGGATGCGATCAGAGAGCTGCAGACAAAGAGAAAATGAGGCCAGTCCAAACCAGGAGGTTTTCAGCAGAGAATAGATGAATAGATTCAGTAATTTATTTTGTTGTACCTAGAATATTAGTAAGCCTTACATAGCACTATAGTTTGCATTTACAGTAAAAGCATCTGGTACACTGTCCTTGAGGACTGTTTCCCTCCTGCCCTCAGCCCTTTCTTCACTTTAACTCAGTTCAACCCCTCCAACACGCAGAGCTTCTTCAGGTGATGCTGAAACACCCAAAACGTTCCCCAAAGCACGGGAAGGGTTGGGGGAAGGACAGTGAGGAACGGGAGATGGGAGTCTGGTGGCTGGAGTCTCTGTGGGAGCTGTGTCTGGCCGAGGTGCCCTGGCCCGGGCAGTCGGACGCTGCCCTCCCGTCCAGGCTCGGGGCTGCGTCCTCGTGGGGCCGGTGCCTGTGGGTACACACGGACACACGTGCACAAGCTTGCAACCCACCGTCGGAGCCTGCTCCCCCTTGGCTAGCGAAAGTCCCCCTGCACCCTGTGTCCAAAGCCAATGTAGGTGTTCCACGCCCGGGGTTGTGAAGCTGGAAGGACGCCGGGGCTTAGCGAACTGAGGAGCAAAATAAGGAGAGGAACCATAGGGTCATAGAATCGTTTAGGTTGGAAAAGGCCCTTAAGATTGTTGAGTCCGCTGAGGAGGTGCAAGATGGAGCTGGTGACTGGGCACAGCAGAGGCACCAGTGGCTTTCGCACAATTGGTCACAGCCTCTGGCATCTCAGAGCCACCCTGGCAACATTTCTGGAAGACGTTTGAGCCAGAAATGGAGCTCTAGACGGGAGCAGAGACTTGTGCTGCTTGGTCGCTGGCAGGTCTGATCCCAGCTCTAAGAGGCACAGCTCTGGCCTGACCGTCCTGTGAAACCACGTCCCCAAGCTCGTAACTGCTCTTGGGATCACAGGTCTCCAGGCTAAGGTCTTTCCTACATCGCTCTGCTGTATAAGAACTGGGAAGCGTATTAAAAAGTGGTACCTTGAGCAGTCAGTACCTTTTTCTTGCCTGCTCTTGGCAGGACCCCCGATGTGGTCGGACATGTAGAAGTGCGGATCGGGCTCTTTGTCGTGCCTCTGTGGTGCCAGCAAACAGCAAGACTGCATCTAGTAGTCACTATTTGCAGGCATGGTCAAACACCAAACACCTGCCCCATATGCTGCTAACTCAGAAAGCAGGGGGGTGAAAAAAACGTCACTGATTAAAAGTAATGCTGGGGGAAATCCCTCTGAATTCTCCCTGTGAATTCTGCACAGCACAAATCAGGGAATTTCATCCAGCAATTCCTGTTTCACCTTCTCCCTGTACCAAAAATGCAGGGCGCTTTCAAGCTGGGCACCTGGCTCTGAATGCCCTTCTCAGGCAGTGACTCTCCTCCTACGAGCTGAAGGAGCAAAATCATAAACGGGTGTATGAGAAAATTATTGCCTCAGCAATAGCCTCTCCATAACTGAGCTAGTGGCAAGGAACCATGTACAAAAAAGAATCTGTATTTAGATATAAAACGATTTCCAATAAAAGCTGCAGGCCGTGTCACTGAAGATGTATATTATCTATGGAGTTTACAGAACTTATTTTAATTTAGCAGCTTCCCTGAGGATATGAATGAGGCAAATAAAAGGCTCCAGAGGAGCAGTCGTAACAGCGAAGCTACAGAGGCGTCTGAGTAGGGACTGGCAGCTCAAGCTTGAGGCCAGATCATAAATAACTGAAGATTGGAGCTCAGTCGGGTGCGGATTCCCCTGGGTGCCTCGTGCCACAGCGTCGCTGCTCGCAGCAGAGCCTGGCCACCGCCACGTGAGGAAGGCAGGCGATGGCTGCCTGTACCGGGCAGGCTGGACAGCGTGCGTGGAGAAAACTGTCCCTAGGCTGAGGGAGAGGGCATCACTCCCTAGGGCTGCTGGCCAATCCTTTCTGCAATCGTCTTGCTTGCTAAACAGTATTTTAAATTGGAAATATGTATATATTTTAGCCAAACCTCAAGATACAGGGAAAAAGTAACAACAGTCCCATTTAAAAATACGTTGGCTGCCAAAACATAAGCTTTCTTCTGCTCTGCCCTCCTCTGAATGGGCTACAGGTTCCCAGCTTTCTCCATCCACAGCCTCCCATCAGCTTGCTGCGCCACCCCAAATACATCAACACTACCTCTGTACTTCAGCCTTCACTTTTATCTAGGGGTGGGGAAAGGTAAACTTATTTTTCCAGATCACACAGAAATTCTCAGATAACAAGTTGTTGGTCTTTAAAAAAAGCACTGATATTTTTCAACTCTTCTAAAAATAGTGGATTTCATTTGTCCTGACACCACTAATATTTTTTAAATTTTATTTTCCTAGCACAATGCAGAGGAAGAAAGAGGTAGAGGCGTGAAAGAAACTGCTTGAGTGGAGCTGGACCAAGAACATCAATATTCAAAGGGGGACCTGGCTGTTCAGACAAACCCCAGCCCGTACACATTTCATTAAAGCACTCCTAATCCTGCCTGTTTGCTGAATTGCTTATTTCTAAGAAAGGGAAAACCTACGTAATACCTTGTTCAGACAAAGAAAACCTGTACAAACTGTTTACGGGGATGCACCAGTAGATCAGTCCCACTGGGCTGGGGATTGCCAACTTGCAGATCGCCATTGCCTTGTGGGCGCAGAGGGGGCGGGGAGAGCTGAAGCGGGAAATTAAGGGAAAAGATCTGACAGTCAGCTCTCCTTCTGGCCTGTCTCCTTGCCACCCAGCCCAAAAAATTAAAGACGTGGTTCATAAGGGCCTATGGGTCACCTGAAGATACCCTACTGCACGGGGCCAAAGCCAGCTGAGCTGTGCCCACCACGTGGGGGGACAGGGGCCGGGGAGCCACAGAAGGAGGACCCTGATACCAAGAACGAAGGTTGCCACCAGCCCTCGGGCACACGTCTCCATGTCTAACGCTTCTGCGAAGGGCTCTGGCTCGACAGCAGCTTGCTGGTGCTCCAGGCGTACCACAGAGCGAAACGTCACTTTTGAAGCAAAGCGTCCCTCGTGCCACAGCAAGTTGGCTGGCAGCCACACGGCTTACCGGCCGCGGCGCCCAGCTGAACCGGCTGGCACCGCGCCTGGGCACCCGGCACAGCGGCTCTCCCGAGCCCCAGAGCTCCCGCTTGGGAAGACACCAGCGTCCCAGGGGTGCTATGGCCGCTGGCCTTCACCTCCTTAGTTTGTGCCTTGGGTAGCCCAGCTCAGGTGAAGACCGGTAGGCAGCGCTTGGCCTGCGTGATACCCGGCGGTGAGCACAGACAAGGGGCTGGGAATCCACTCCAGCAGGCTGTTTAAATGATTTTTTTTCCTGCTGCTGCCTCTCTCCACAGCTGCTGCATCCGCATAAAGCCGGTGTGGAGGAAAGGTGACGTTCACTCAGGCAGCTGAACTGCGGGGAGCGGCGGTACCAGCAGCAGCCTCGGGAGCTCGTGAGCCCGGAGAAGAGCCAAGTGAGTGCTCGGAAACACGCAGCATCCTCTCTGGAGCCCCACGGTGCCTTTCTAAAGCGGGACGGAGACAAACCCTAAGGGAAAAAGGGAAGGATAATCCTTGGGGCTCCATGCACTGTAGTACAGCTGCAGCCTCTCACCATTTAGAGGGTGCTTCTCTGTTGTAAAGGATACGAGGACTCCTCCTTAACTGGCACGAAGGAATTTCTCTCTCGCATGACAGAGACGCGTACTGCGGAGGTTTGGATAAAGGCTGAAATCAGCGGGGTTTGCCCAGGTTGTTCTGACAGCCCTGCTGCAGCATCCTTCTACAACTTTCCCTTCCTAGAGTTTTTTTTTATTAACCTCCCTTTCTTCCCCTCTCTTTCTTTGCCACTAGCTGCTAGCTATCTCTTTTGTTTCGCAGCTTCCCTAAGGTTGAGCGAGGTGTGACCCTGGCAGGTCTCGTTCCCACACAACGGGCAGGCAAGGCGGCCCTCGCTGCTGACGCCGGCGCCCTCGCTGCTAACGCCATCCCTTCGCTCTCCTGCTGAAAGGGCCAGCTCATCCCCCGGCGACACCGACACGCGGTCTGCCGGGGCAGCGGCAGGGAGACGTGTGATAGGGCTGCTGCTCGGCGTACTCCTGTCACCGCGCCTCACCTATGCGTACTCATCCGGCTGCTGCGAAGGAGAGCGTGGGTGGCCCCAAGGAAGGGGCTGGGGGTGGCCAAAAGCTTTTCCCTTCGCTTGTCTCCAGACCCTCCCTTACCTTTGCATGGGAACGGGGGCTTCCGCGGGCCCGGTGTGTGCCGCAGGCAAGCCCGGTTTTAGCAGAAAAAACCTGCAAAACCACAGCAGAGGGGTGGCTGTCTTGCCTTGGACGGCGGCGCGGGAAGCGGGGCGGGGATGCCTGAGCACGGCGGCTTGGCACGGTCACATCTGGTCTTTCACGGTAGGAAACCTAGGGCTTGGGTCACAACACAGTGATAGCTGGAGAGGTTTTGATGCCGATACTGGAAGTTAATCTGATGTCAGGCAGGTGAATGTAAACAGGTCTTTGCTCTGGTAGGTGATGGGACACGAGCAGAGACAAGTTTTTTTGATACGAATGTCTCAAGTTATCTATCTGCCTTGACTTCAATCTTTGATTCTGCCCTTTTTTAAATACTTAGATTTTTAAATTGCTATCATCCTATTATATTTGTATTTTTAACATTTTAACTAGCAATTCCAGCTTACAAACACCACTTTATTTTCCACGTTGGTATATTTAGGAATTGGTCCTGTACTTTCCCCATGGTTTGACTGGCCAGTCTGCACTCACCCAGTTACTGTGGGCAAGACATTCCATAGTGACAGAGGGAATCATATGAAGAAATTTAATGCGTCCAGTCCCATAAAAGCCTGGCAACATACGCATCATGGGAACCTTAGGAAAAATCAAGACCCACTATTACAACAAAATGAATCCCCACTTGTGCTGGATCTTGTGAAAACAAGACTTACTGGCTTAGACTATCATGTAAAATATATTTGAAATTCCAGTTGGCTTTGGTAAAAGCTGTAGGGGTTCATCTGACAGCAGAATTGGGCACGGAAGGATTGGAAGGATGGCATGGACCTGGAGATAAGCCATTATGCATGTAGATGGCCAGAGACAGAATCATAGAATCATAGAAAGTTTTGGGTCGGAAGGGACCCTTAGAGGTAATCTAGTCCGACCCCCCCGCAGCGAGCAGGGACACCACTAACTAGATCAGGTTGCTCAGAGCCCTGTCCAACCTGGTCTTGAATGTTTCCAGGGATGGGGAAACATTCAAGATGTGAGATATGAAATCGGTGGGAATCGTGCTTGTGCATGTGAATGACAGTTTAGTCCCAGTTCCCAGTTCTACAGTAACACCCGTTCCTTGGGCTCATCTTCACTCTTGCTGCTTACAGTAGGCTTCCAGTATCTGCAAGAGAACCAGTTGGTCTTGCTTTGGGCTAAATAATTGCAGAAGTCGCAAAAACAGCTAACCTGTTACAGGGGACCTCCCCACTTCTCGTATACACTGTGGCACGCAACTGTGGCCATACGTGGTCAGTGCTTGAGCCTTTCACTTCAAGGCCCCAGGACATGAAGTCTGTGCGCTGGGGCAGATGACATCCCATACAAGTTTCTCGGACCGGGATCAGCTCTGCAGGAGAAGCTTCCTTTCTCCCCAGAGCCTGTAACACCCGCGTAGTTTGGGTAGGTGCGGTACTGCCACTGTGCCCAGCCACATGCCTCCCAGCGAACACGGCCATACCGGCTTGGGAGGTCACGCCTTGCACAGAGGACAAGGTGGCAGAGGCACCAGCTCCTGACCCACAACATAGGCCTCTGCGCAATTTTATGCTGTTCTCTCCCATCCTTTTCGTCAAAAGCTTCATCTTGCTTTCTGGCATCAAACTTTCTCCTACCACTGGGAGCATTTCGACCAGCTCTGTTCATATTCAGGTGCTAAAGTACTAATAAAAAAACAGCAGCCAAAAATAGATGTCAGGTTTTCAATTTGTCTAAAATTGATCATAAACCAGACATGGGGAGCTGGGAACCTACCTGAGGCAAAGCAAAACCAAAACATAAATCTTCAGATAAATTATATAATCCAGGGACTCCCTTCTCCTGCACCCAGGTTAAGGAAAATGTTTAGGAAAGCTGGTGATATATTTTCCTTGGTTTGTATTTGACAGAAAAGAAATCACCGTGGAATACCCTTTTCCATGAAAAAAAAAAAAAAAATCACCCTACAAGACTCCAGAGCTGTGAACTTGTGTCAGGACCGGTTAAGGATGGGTTAATAGGGTTACTCTGCTTATTTACTTTTTCTTTATAGTGCTGATCCCAGTGGACAAAGCAACAAACTTGCCTCCAATGCTTCAGTGGATTCTTATGCCTGAAATAAGAGTTAGCGGGTGTTTTGCTGTGGACTCCTGGAGAGCTGCACAGATTCAGCTGTCCTTGCTGAACTGCAAAAGGCTCCTGTCGGCCACCCACATCAGCCCGCCCAGGTCCCTCCGGATGGCAGCCCCAGCATTGAGCTACTGACTGGTACCGCCGTCCCAGTTTGGTGTCACTGGCAACCTGGACAGGAGAGCCCTTCACAGCTTCCTCCAGTTCCCCAACAATGGTGTTGAACAGGAGAGGCCGCAGGACAGACCCGCAGTACTCTGCTTGCTACCAGCTCCCAGGAGGAAGGTATGTGACCCATTAACCACGACCCTCTGAGCTCCACCATCCAAAGAGTTGCTTACCCATCTAGTTGTCCACCCATCCAGACTGCAAGATCCCAGCTTAAGTGTATGAGTATTATGGGAGACAACAGTGAAACCTTGCTGAAGTGAATGGCACCCACCACGTTATAGCTGAAGCGAATGAGATCCAGTGCTCTCCCCTCATTCACAAATCCAGTCATTTTATCACAAAAGGCGAACAGGCTGGTGAGGTACAATTTGCCTTTGGTAATGCCAGGCCAAAGGCTCTCATTCACCGTCTTCAGGTGCCTAGAAATGTGCTCCAAGAGGACTCACTCCGTGATTTCCGCAGGGACCGAGGTGAGGCTGACCTGCCCGTAGCTCCCCAGATTGTCCTTTTGGCTTTTTTAAAAGGCAATCATATGTAACAATCTTTTCCAAATTATGCTACATACAAGCAGTCATCTGCACACCCGGGACAACTTCTGCACAGTCCTTTCACCTCTGTCCTGTGGTCAGCATCTTGATCATCTCAGTTCACCTAAAATTATTGGGGGGGGGGGGGCAGAATGAGAAATGTTCATATCCCTGTGAAGGGAAATTCTCTTCAGACAGCTGGCTGCGGGGAATCCCAATCTTCTAGCAATCTATAGCAGAAACCCAGCTCTGTCCCCTAAAGCCAGTCCAAGTTCCAACAGTGCTGGACGAGGAGAAGTGGCTCTGTAGTTACTACCATGACCTTGTTCCACAGACACATACAGAATTTCCCAATCCATGCTACCACAGACTGTCCATTAGCAGTAATTGACAAGTAAGAAGATTATATATAAGCTTTCAAAGACTCATTTGGTATATTGCAGAGAATGAAACACATCCACTCACCCTGTGTGTGACACCCTTCTGCACCACCCCCTTCAAAAAGAATGCAAAGAAGAAAGTGTGTAGAGCTCCTTGTCTGTCTACCAGAAGGACGTGCCCTAGGTGGTTTCCGTAAGAATAAGTGCAGAGACCCCAGAGGCAAAAAACTTTGTTGACCAGTAAGATGTGTGCAAGATGCTGATAAAACAGCCTCCAGCAGCTGCTTGGTATGGAGCAGAGATGCCTTACCTGTATTTTCACCGGGGGAGAATCTCTGCTGTCCAGAAAGACCAAGTCCAGCATACAGCGGAGCAACTTGCAGAGCATACTTGAGCCTGTGTCTCTAGTTTTTACTTCAAGCGAGAAATCGATCTCGAAAAGCCCTAGGTTAGAAAGGATCACAGAATCACAGAATCACAGAATCACAGAATAGTAGGGGTTGGAAGGGACCTCTGTGGGTCATCTAGTCCAACCCCCCTGCCGAAGCAGGGTCACCTACAGCAGGCTGCACAGGACCTTGTCCAGGCGCGTCTTGAATATCTCCAGAGAAGGAGACTCCACAGCCTCCCTGGGCAGCCTGTTCCAGTGCTCCGTCACCCTCAGAGGGAAGAAGTTCTTCCTCATGTTCAGATGGAACTTCCTGTGCCTCAGTTTGTGCCCATTGCCCCTTGTCCTGTCACTGGGCACCACTGAAAAGAGCTTGGCCCCATCCTCCTGACACCCACCCTTCAGATATTTGTAGGCATTTATAAGGTCCCCTCACAGCCTTCTCTTCTTCAGGCTGAACAAGCCCAGTTCCCTCAACCTCTCCTCGTAGGGGAGATGCTCCAGTCCCCTCACCATCCTCATGTTCATGAGACAATGAAACCTCCCAAAGTTAAATCACAGAATCACAGAATCACAGAATATGAAACATTGAAAGCAAGATTTCCATCAGTTTTACAAACAAATACGCACCTCTTCTTCCTGAGGTTTGGTCCAAACCTTTTCAACTAGTCCTCCAGAAGTTCCTTTGTTTTCACCTTTTACACGCCAGCAGCATTAGATAGCAGATCTCTCCACGTCTGAAATATTTCCTGAAATACGAGCATCTGACATTTGCCTCCACTACCTATGGATAATACTTATGGTTTACTCATGGGAGTTAACACTTGTGCTTTTTTGAGAAGCTTGCTTAGCCAGTGCTTGAGAGTGAGTTGAGGTCAAATCTACTTTTGCCCACTTCTGCTCTGTCGGACACAGTAAACGGACCCTTGGCCTCCAATTTGCACAAAGAAGGTTCTTTGGCTTCCCTGCAACCCCTGTGGACGCGGGCGATACCTCCCGGCCAGCGGTGCCTCCTGTAAAACAGCATCTGTAGGGGATACAACACCTTGGCAACCCACTGCTCACAGTTCTTCAATATTCTCTCACACGGCATCACACACTGCTGGCCTTGCAAGATCTTACCACTGCCTCTGCACGTAACAGCCTCCAGTCCTTCCATCAAAACTAGCAGAAGTGCAAAGGTGTCACATACTTTGTGTTTATCTTTTCAGGAAATTTGATGCTCTATTTCCCTTGAAGCTATTTAGACAGAATTCCTTTAAATCTTTTATGGCCCGGGAAGGATTACTTTTGATATCGAAGTCCAGCTGTTTACCTTGGTATTGCAGCCTGATTTCCACTCTTCACAAGTCCCTCTCTTCCATTTGTAAAGGTTTCTTTTGGTTGATTCTAAGGGCCCAGCATAAACGAGCTCTCATGACACTTTCTATATCCCCCCCCCAAATATATGAGTGTGAATAACAAAGATTAAGAGCAGTACCAGTAATTTTAATTTAAAAAGATTACTTTTGTCTTCTTGAAGCTGTCTCCCATCCAAGCAGAATAGGGTCAGCAGATAAAAAACTGAGACAAATCAAATCCTGATAAAGCATGGAAATGCAAAACCAGGGCATTCAAACAATCAGTTCCCTTCTGTGGTGCCACTATACCAAAACGATACGATCACGATCACAGTTTTTAAGTAACTGTGACGATAGGTTAGACTTGATTAAAGTTTAAGACATGTTGCATTATTTCCCTCTACTTTCAGTGTCCTCCAGGGACACCTACAAACTAAAGCATTCACACCCAGGGGACTTTCCTGAAAGAGCTGCCCTTAATCTTTCAGTTGCTGAATAAAATCACTGCGCGGAACATGCATCTAACAATTCGTCTTTTACTGCTACGGCTCTCAATAAATTGTCTGTTCCCAAAGTTATAAGACTGAAGAAGCTATTATGAGAAAGGAGCATTTTATTTCGGATGAAACCATGCAAATCTCAGGGAGAGAGGAGGCTGGCAGGCAGAGAAGTCCCCTGATATGTATCTTTTAATTAACATAGCAAAACATTCCTTTCTGTATGCAGGTAAATCATTTATGCACAATTCACTTGGGTTTCTCATCCTTATCACTAAAAACCTTTTCTTTTTGCAAGTTTGATTTATTTTGAAAAAAAAATATCGAACTAGTGAAGTGTATTGTGTGATGAGGGAGTTCGGGATGCACAGCACCGAGGGGACAGCAGTCATTTAAACTTCATTAATTCTTCATAAAGTGAGAGTATAAAGGTGACTCTATCTGTCTTACCCAACTTTTACAAGATTCACCTAAAAGATCCAAGTTTATTTTAATTATATATATATATATATAGGGTTTTTTACGACGCTGACTCCCCAGCCCTAGCTATGTTAATCTCTTTGGGCCTTACCTGACCAGTCGGCGAGGCAGACGCAAGCGATCACTCCATTTTCTTTGCATCGGGATGCTTTCCCCAAAGCACGAAGCAGAAGTTCAGGCCCAGTTCAGCCAGCGCTCGTGTGGACACCCCACGTCCCACCAGCGTGAAGTCACCTGCTGCCTGCATCTTCTGCAGCTCCCGCACAGCCCCTTCCAGCCCTCAGTCTCGGCCGACGGCCGTATGGGAAGGCTGACTTACTGAAGTGAGCGATTGAAAATAAAAGTAACAAAGCGGCTTAAAAACGAACCTTACTGCCAATATCCACAGGACTACGTTTGATGAACAGCCTGAGGAATTGCCTCGAAACTTGTTTTTAGGGCACAGACTCAGCGCACTGGCGCGTGGTGCTCACAGCACAGCCAGACATAAACTCAAATTGCTGTACTGCAAGGCATTCTGCCATTTCAGACGTGTTTTTTGCTCCCTGCTTCACTAGTTACCTAAGGTTTGGACGCAGGTTAGATTTTCACCCCAACAACTGAAAGGGATTTGACTTCGACGGAGCATCTCCCCGGGATTACTTCCACGCTGCAGCATCCGAGGACCCATCACCCTACGTCAGACAGACAGCACGCAAAATCTTTAAAAACGGGTCGTGGAACTGCCGAGCTGTTTCAGGGAGGGCAGCAAAGCCAGCAGTCCCTCTCCAGGCTGCTAAGCCACCACATTCACTTACGCTTCTCAGGTAAGAGCTGGACATTTAAAGGCCGGTACCTGTTTTTAGAAGTTTGGTGTAAGCGCCTTTCGCCTCCTTCCAGCCGCCCTCGGCACAGCTGTTCGTGAGGTGAGTGGAAGGATCAGTGCAGCCCAGCCATCGGGCTCCACACACCGACCCCGAGAAGCCGGCGATGGGGAGAGCCAGCGGCCCCCCACGCACCGGTCCTGGTCCCCGACCAGGCTCCCCCGCTGCGAGAGGGGACAGGGGTACCTCAGCTGGTTTTGACTCTACCACCAACAAGAAATTCTTCCTGGGAAAAGGAATCCAGGCACCCCAAGCTCAGGAGAAAACCTTCGTCCTGTCTCTCCGCACCTCCTACACAAGTGCCGTTTGCGCCGGTGCTCCTCAGTCATGCGTCGTTCCTCCTGCTCGTTGCATCTGCGACTTCACGAACACCCGGGAGAGGAAGCGGCTGCGTGAAGCGTTGTTACCTTGATTACTTTTTGATATTACGTGGAATATTCGCACCTCTTTTGATACTCAGAAGTGAGAAATTATTTGCTCTTTTGAGCTATGGGCAGCACCAGGGTTGTTTTTTTTTTAACGTACCCAGAGCAAGCAGGCCACGCGGGTGGTAGTGAGCGTGGCTAAAGCAACAGAACGCACTCCAGGGATATTCAAATTTGTTCTGAAGCATTTCTAGTCCTGAGAACTTTTTTGTATTATATTCTGCGAAACAGTTTACAATATTTTTTCTCTCATTGTTATCGCAATTTAAAATATTGACTAAAAATACCCTACCAAAAAACAAGACCGGTGGAGCAGCCCGATTCAATTGTATTTATTCTTCACGCTCCACAAAATTAGGACACAGCTAACCAGCAACTGCACTTAATTGGTAAGAAACCTGCTTAAACCTAATGATAGACATGGCCAGGGTTGCTGCTGCTTAACAGAGACGGCAGTTCTGCTTAATTGGGATGCTTTCAGGTGACGCAATGGTTGAAACAGATGCTTTGCTCCGCTCTTTCAGGCTCACGGTCGTTCTCCCCCTCCGTCCCGCTGGGAACGTTTTGCAGCTGGAGCTGTGACTCCCTCAGCAAACATCGGCTAAATTTTACGTACTGTATTAGTGCTACGGTACCTGACAGCCGCTCGCTCGCCTGCGGGAAAGGAGTTGGAAGCCTTAGCTAAGCTCTCCTCTCACCCAAGCCTTCTGCTGGCAGCTGCGCAGGGAACGGGGCACTGAGAGTTTCAGATGTTTCCTCAAACCTGCAGATGGTCTCCCCGAGTCACAGCAGTCACCCCGCTGGGCAGTGTAAGCTTGCAAGTTACCTGGTCTGTCATGCGGAATTTAAGCCAATTTAAGAAAATCTGGCTCCAAGGATGACAGTTTCTCGTGGCCACTAAATTCACCGCCAATAACTAAGAAAGGAGGACTGTAAAGACAGCTTTTTAGACAAGACATCAAAGCCAGAGCAAAGTTTGCACAGTCTGCAGCACTTGGCAGTCTGTCAGTAAAACAGGAGATGGCTTCACTTCCACCAACAAAGAGCTCAGCGCCACAGCTAACCAAAATCATTAATTGCACCCATCAGCTGAAACGAGAGCTGCCAAACGGCACCGCGCCGGGCCCAGCAGCCCTCGGGGTCCAGTCGCAGGACTGCGCTGCAGCCCGTGACCGGGCACGCTGGGAAGACAACGCAAGCCGCAGGGAAACGTGGAAAGGGACGAAACTCCGCGCTGCTCTGCAGACCGGCAGCTGTCTTCTGCGGGACACTGAAGCATGGCAGACCACAGCCAGCCTTCAGCGCCTGGAAACGTCCTCGCTGACGGGCAGTGAAAACACTGCTCTACCGCTCCACCTTCAGCTGAGCTTTCTGACCACGCTCCTTCACACCCTTGTTTTTTCTTCTGGCTCTTCACATTCAAAACGCCTGCCAGAAGCAACGCAGACGCTTCAGGAACGGGGCTGTGGTTTGAAACCGTGTCTGCGCTGGCTCACGCGAAGTTTCGCTGGGGTTTCCCCAAGTACAACCCTGCGAAGCATCCACGCTCTCGGCGCCGGCTGGTGGGAGGGCAACAGAACGGCTGAGGCGGAAAAGACCAGAAACGTCGGGATTAGCCCCAACAGCAGCAAGTGGAGGGAGGGAGGAGCAGGGAAGAGTGGTCAGTGCGTAGGGAAAATGGAAAATTAGAAGGCTCTAGAGAGGAGGGTAAGGGAGCAGAGAAATTACACACCAACCCTAAAGCGCCTCAGGAGCGGGAGACGTGATCTGGAGCGGTCGTTTGCCCAGGGCAAAGGTGGCTCAGTGTACTGCAACGCGCTGTAGCAACTGCAAAGGCGACGACGCACACACACACGCGCTCAGTGTGCCTGCTTAGAAGTGAAACAGGACTTCTGCTCGTCACTGTCCGTCTGTCTGGCAGGGAACACCCACGCCAGGTGACGCGGCGCATCTTGTGGCTTTTCAGTACATCTCTGCAGAACCCCGAGCCCCTCCAACTGCCTCGTGTTCCACTGGACCCAGAATCTTGCCTCCCCTACTTCCAACAGAAGGACCTGCTGGAGCACGTCAGGGAAGAGCAGTGCGCCTTCCGTGGTGTGGTTTCACTGTCCAGGAAGTAGAACAACCCAATTATATATTTTAAGAGAACGCTGAGTTCCAAAGAGCCCCAGCCCCAGCCTCCCAAGCTCCCACAAGACCCCTGCCTGACCCACCGGATCTCACACCCTTGGCTTGCACGGCCTTCCCGCCACTGGCCCCGTCCCCTTCTCACCGGCAGGGAAGGGCCCCAGTGGGACGAGGAGATGAAATCAGCCAGAACGTCGGCCCCTGCAGCCTCCAGCCTGACCAAGCTTCACCGCGAAGATAAGCGACAGAGGAACTGGATGGCTCATCTGACACGCAGCGCCTCGGTCACAGCTAACGTTATGAGGTGACCATGAAGAATAAAAATGTCCACCCTGGAACGGCCGCAGCAACGCTTTGACAGCGCCGTCACGCAGAAGAGCTCTCTGCTGATCACAAACACGGAGTAATTTACATCCACGGCATAAAAGCATGAAACCAACCAAACAAGACCAGCGCTGCGCTGTCGATTTTTGGCTGAACGGCCAGGTCCAGGAGTGACCGCAGGCACAAAAAGAGCGGGGTTGGATGGGAAGCTCGGTGCTGCTTTGGCTCTCCTACGACCTTGCCGGCCACACGGCCTGCGAAGATTCATTATCGGAACTGTAATTTGGTTACCACTACAACAGTTTCAGGCTTCCTCGCGGCAGCTTGCTGGAGCTGCTGAGGTTGGAGATAATATTTTTTTTTAAAGCTATATGAATGCTCATTAAACATGATTGCTAAAGAAGCAAACTGTCAAAGTCATTTCATTTATTTCTTAGTATCACAGCTGTACAATTTTCATACATACAGCAGGAAATGCACATTGGTTACACAATGGCATTTGGCTGCATTTCCAAGTATAATACAGTAAGTGCAACGCCACTTAAAAATGTACATTTATACAACTTAAACAAATTAAGGATTGCTACACTACTATCTGTGACAGTATAAAGCTTCATTTATGTTAAGTCTCATTACTAAACCACGTCCTGGTTAAATATAAAACATATTCAATCATTTTAAAATGGCCCTTGCGGTACTTGGCCAGCATATAAAATATTTGTTGTGTAAAATTTAACCATTAACTTTTTTTTTTAAAAAATAATCCTCTAAGCCTATTTAAACATTTGCTATTGAACTGTTATACTGACACTTTGTAGCAGGAACCAAATTTTACCCTCCTTTCGTTTGTTCTTCCACTGCTTATCACCAAAAGAAGTTACATTTGTAATGTATTGCAGCTTTATTCAGATACAACCAGATGGCTAAAATGTTTAACAATTTTGCTCAAAAGGTAAATAACATTCTTCAATAAAGAAAACGAAATTACATTTCAGAGATATTTGTCATCAAAATTTTAATGGGTAGAGTGCTACCAGCACTGAAAAAAAACCCAAACAAACCCAGAGAAGTATTCATTTAAGACCCACCCGAATATTCAGTTTAAACTCTTATAACTTTACTTTTGGAATACATTGGTCCACAGACCACATTCTTGTTACAGCTTACCAAACGAAAAACAAAATCGCTTATTGCCGTCCCTATAACAGGAATGGTTCGGTTTTAAACCTCCTTTAAAAATATACATTTTACAATCCTTTCACCTCAACAAAGGTGATGCTGTCAATAAATACACTGGTTTGGTGGTTTTGTTGTTCTTTGCTACGAGAAGTCTACCAACTACCTGTTGTAGGCCCTTTCTTTTTTAGACTTCTCCAACGCCTTGTCCATAGTTTTCTCGTTTTCTCCTCTGCATTTGGGGCAGTACCATTTGCCCTTTGGTTTATGATTGAGTCCCACGCAGGAAAAGTGAAACCACTCAATGGGGCACTCGTCGTTGTCGCATCCTATCATTTCTCCATAGGAGACTTGGTTGCACAAGCAGTAAGTCGGCTCATTAGGGTCAATAGGAAGGTCTGGGGGAGAAGCTTCTCTCTCTGCTTTAGCCTTGGATCGCTTCTTTTTCTTGGACGTTTTTGCTTTCTTCTCCTTTGGCATTCCTGAGGTGATGTCATCGTGGTCGTGGTTATTTGAAGCGTTTTCTCGATTCTCGTTATTTCTTTGCCGCCTCGATCTCTTATTGTTGGGCTTTTCAGCCTGCGCGATTGTCTCATTCTTTGACTTATCCTGGCTGGCTTTCCCGCTGTTGCCAGTGGTATCGTTCGTCTCCTGACAAGTCTCGAACAGTTCCACGTGGCTGTCCACTTGCCTCGTTCTGTTCTCAACGAGCTCCACCATCTGACTGACAATTTGGATCTTCTCATCCCCCAGTTCCTGACTCCGAATCAAGGCTCTCTGTATGCAGTGCAACGTTCTTCTCTTCTGCACGGCATCTGTCTCTCGTTTGAATTTTTCGTAGTAATCATCCAGGTCCTTCAGAATTTCTGCAAGGAAGAAATAAAAAACCATAAATATTTTCCACAGGGAGTATGGCGAAACAAAGCCTTCCCGTATTGTCCCATCCATGCAGCAAATGCCGACTTCGGAAAAAAAGGGACTAAATATAATTTTATGCATGCTAAAAATTCTTCCCTTTAAACTTATCAGTAATTCAAAAGAACTAACTAACTAAACAAATATATAGACACCACCAAAAGTACCAGAATTAATTATAAAATTAGAGGGGAAATTAACAGATTGTTTTCCTGGACATTTTCTCTATAACACCACTTAATATTTTTGGTGAATGACTGAGAGTGGGAGAGAAAGTAAGCCCAAACCAGCACAGAAATCAGATGCTGGGTTACTTAACAATCGATCACTGTCATACTTGGCAGCTGATACAGAAGAAGTCCGAACACATGGGGCTGGACCCCAAGCTCTGTCAAGTTTCATCCGATACTGCCGAGTTATTTTTGCTGAAATTGTGAGGCCACTTAAATGCCTAGGACTACAGAATCGGGATTGCCATATCCCAGATGTCTAGGTGATTTGCTCCTTATACTTTCTGTAAAAAAACTGTTACTTACTTTTAAAAACACAGAAATAAATATGAAATTCTTTTAGATTCTACTTAAATAATAAATATTAATATTCATTAAATATTTACTGCAAGGAGATTAAACAGAAGATAACGTTAAAGATGATATGGAACAACGGGAGCAGCTACAGCTTCCGATTTAAAATGCTAACACTGAAGGTATGTTAGGTCTTGAGCTGCACCTCAAGGACTGTTCCCAGAGCACGTAAGAAAGAACGCTGCAGCAAAGTTCTAGAAACCTGCTTTTGAGCAGATGTTTTTGAGTTTCACTACGACACCCAAACCAGCTCCAACACACAGGACCCTCAGCATTTCCATAGTAAGTCCTCAAAAATACAAGGTTTTTCCTGCCTCTCCTTTCTTCTTGGATTTTTCCCTTTCTCACAGGTTAGGACACTCTGCCTCAGAGAAGCAAAACGTACCAATATACAAAAACCCAACCTCAGTTCACCCAGCAGAAACCAGGATCTCTCACAGATGCAAACAGCACTCAGCACAACTCGTTTAAGCTTTTTAAGTACGAGACTGCGACACACACGCACCTAGCAGTTACCCTGCGGTTTAGGCTTTGCCCAGCCTGGGCAGGTGTCCTGAGCACGCTGAGGCGCTCCTCACGCTCAGTGAAGACACGGAGAGCTGACGGGGGGGTTCACGCCCGCTCCCCGAGCGGCAGCCCGTGCTCCCCACGCCAGCTGAGCACGCCCCGGCAGCTGGCGCGGCAACACGACCCGCCTGACCGCAGCCGGCGCTTCCCTCCGCGCTCTCGGTCCCACCAAGCCAACAGCGACTTCACGCCCTCAGCGAAGCGCTACTTCAACGGCCCCGCCGCCGCCTCACACGGCAGCAGCAGCTGGCTGCCGCCACCGCGAGCCCCGCGAAGCCCCCGATGAGCGCGTCCCCGGGGCACGACGCAGTGCCGGGCGCGCCCGCCTGCCCGTGCTGACGGGGACCACCGGGCGGCGCCTCCGCGCCACCCGCGGCCCCGCCCCGCCCCTCTACGGCACCACCTCCGGCCCCGCCCCGCCTCTCTGCGGCCCCGCCCCGCTCCAGGCCCGGCAGCCCGCGTGCTCCGCGGCCCGGGGAGGGCGGCGGGCGCCGCCATGACGGCGCGGCGGGCCCTAACGGCCTCGAGGCAAGGCAGCCCCCCGCGCGCCGGCCGGGAAGCGGCGTCATCCCGCCGGGCCACGGGGGGCCGCCTATCTCCTAGCAACCAGCGCGGCGGCACCGCCCCGGAAGTGACGGAGCAGCTATTGTTCTCCGGCAGGAAACCGGCGGGCTTCCCCCCGGTTCGCAGCGTACCGGGGGGAGGGGGGAACAGAGGAAGCGGGGGAGAGGGGCGGCGGTCCGCCCACCCTGGAGCCTATCAGAGCTGCCGACGCGGAGAGCCCGCCCCTGCCGGCCCGGCGCTCCCAATCGGAACCAGAAAGAACCACAGGAGAAAAAACTAGTAATGAAAAAAAAATAAAAACCCAACCAATCGCAGCGGGCAGAACGAGCTCGCGCCCGCCCCCTCCAGCACCAGCGCGCTATTCACGAGCAAGAGGAGGCGGGAAGTACGGCGCCCCCCCCCCCCCGCCCCTCGAACACGTCAGTCAGACTCCGAACGCCCAAGGTTGGCCTGCCCGCTGCTGCCGCCCCAGCCAATCAGAACCCACAGGCCGGGGCAGGCCTAGGTATTCAAATCAACCCCACAGAAAAGTTGCTTCTCGAAACGTCACGAGGGGGCGGGGCAGGAGGCGGCATAGCCCCGCCCGACGGCCAATCGGCCAGAGGAGGCGGGCCGCGGCCGGCCCATGGGGAGGCTTTCCCCCTATCAGCCCCGCCGGGGGCGGGGCCAGCCGCGATATGCTAATGAGGGGCGTTAATAAAAGCCGCGACGATGCCGATTCCCCAGCAAAGCGCGGAGGCGCCGCTGGCCGTGCGTGCTCGGAGCGGGCGGGAGCCGCGGTGGCCTCCCCGCCCTCCCCTCCCTTTCACGTCCCCTCCCCTGACCGCCAGCCCGCTCCCGCCCGGGCAAGTTTCCCCCGGGAGCCGCCGCCGGGCTGCCCGACGAGCGGCTGGGGGCACGGCAGAGCTCGCTGCCCACTGCCCCCGAGGCCACATGCAGGGGGGCGCGGGGCGTCCGTCCGCCCCCCCCTTCTCCCCCTTCCGGCACCCCGCCTGTCACCGCAGCCGGCGGCACAGAACGAAGCCCCCCACTCCCCCTTCCCGAGCGGACACCAGCTGCCCCGAGCCCCGCACGAACCAGCCTGCTTCCCCCCTCCCCTCCGGCCGTGGGGCACGGGGACGTTGTGCCCCCAGTGCCGGCAGCAAGGGGGGGAGGGGGGGGGCGGAGGGAGGGGGCACTCCAGCCTTCCGCAGATCCGTAAACCCGACCGTATTCCCCCCCCCGCCTCACAGAGCGGGGCTGGTTTACAACGAGACCCCACCGAGGAGGGAGCGAAGAAAGCGCACCCTGCCCCCCACTCTCCGAACCCCCCTCTCCTCCCCCCCTCCCTCCCCACCCCCCCGCTGCCTCTCTCCCCTACTACAGCCATAATGAATACTGTACATTCCTAAATGTTGTGCTGTAATCTCTCCGTCCACCAAGCACTTTCTCCCGTACCCCCAAACCCTTCCACCTCAGCCCCACGGCCGGGGACGCCCCCCCCCCCCTTTGTGCACCGCACACCCCACTTCCCTGCCCCCGCCTTCTCGGCCAGCAATTTACACCGAAAAGCAGAGTCCTTGCTTAATAAGAGAAGCCGGAGACCTTTTGTTCCGCCCCATGACAAGAGCTAACGCTGCAGATCAGCCCCTCTCTCTCCTCGGATCTCTCCTCCTGGCTCTCTCCCCCTCCTCTCACCTCCCAAAAATAAAACTACCATCCCTGCGGGGTGCAGAGGGGCAAACGGAGCCGCGGCTCAGCTCTGAAGAAAAGAAAGGGAAAGACACCCTCCCCCCCCGCCCCCCAGCCCCATACCGCACACACGGGGACACGCACACACGCGCATATAGCGAGCACTTACCTTGGTATTTGGCGTCAATTTCCCTCATCAAGGAGACATTTCTCTGCAGATCGAAGGGCATAGACTCGATGGAGTCCAGATAATCCTCCACATAGTTCACTAGGTGAAGCTGGTCTCCGTTCGCAGGACTCAACATTTTCATCCGGCGAAGAAGGAGGGGGGGGGGGGTAAAAAAAAAAAAATTCTCCTTCCCCACACCTCTCTCTCCCTGTCTGTGCGGGAGCAAGTGCTGCTGCCTCCGAAGACGGCAACCCCGGCGAACGGCTCGCTCCCTGCCCACCTCTCCCTGTAGCTCCCCCCCCAAAAAAAAAACCCGAGAGAAGCTACATCTGACTCCTCTGGTGTGGAACAGAGGGAGGGAGAGAGACACACACACACACACCCTCCGCTAGTCCCCTACAGCCAGCAGCAGCTGATTGAATGGCTGTCGTTGCGGGTAATTCACGAAGGAGGTGGTAGGAACAATCAGAGGGATTTGTGTGTGTGTGTGTGTGTGTGTGAGAAGGGGGGGGGGGGGGGAGAGGAGGAGGAGAAAGGAGGGGGGCTTAACCCAGCTCCTCCGAAACAATCTGGAAACAAAATGCGCTCTGCGAAGTGCCTGTCAGAGGCAGCGGCAGCCCCTCTGCCCGCGCCGGCGCCGCTCCGCTCCTCCTCTGCCGCCGCTCCCGGCGTCCCCGGCTCTCCTCGCCGCCGCCGCCGCTCCCCGGCGATAGGAAGGCAGGCTCCCCGCTCCCGCACGCCGCGCCTGATAAGCGTGGAAAACCCAAATACCAGTTTCAAACACTTGGGAAACATTCGGCCCCGCCACGCACGGCGCATGCGCACCCCTCCCAGCGCTGTATATACACACGCACACACACACACACACACACTCACCGCGCGCGCACACACACACCTCCCCCCCCCCCTCCCTCCTCCTCCTCCCGGAACCGCGGCGGGCCCAGCGCTCCCCGCATATTCATCGTCCCTCCTCCCCTTACTCACGTTTGGGGAGGGAAGGCGGCCGTAGCGCGGGGGGCGGGCGGCTCGGTGCCGGCGGAGGGAGGGGGGGAGGCCCCCGCGGGCGGGGAGGGGAGGGGAGGGGAGGGGAGCAGGGGAGGCTCCGGTGAAGTTGCGCGGGCGCTACGAGCGGAGCGGCCCGCCGGCGGGGGGCAGGCTGAGGGGAGCGGGGCCGCCGGGCTGCCGGCCGGGGCGAGCTGGGTGCTTTTGCGGTAGGGCACGGACTTTGGAAGAGTCTCTCTCGCCTCCGGCGAGCCGGCGGCGGAGGCTGCGCCTCAGGCCGGGGAAGAGCAGCTCCGGGGGCTTGACGGGGGAGAGCGGGGCGCCGGGAACCGCGCGACGCGACGCCGGGCCGGGCCGGGCCGCTCGGGGGTGAGGGCTGCGCCCGGCGCCGGACGCTGAGGAGAAGCGTTACCAACCGCCTCCCTCCTCAGCGGGCAGCCGCATCAATCATCCCCGCGGCGGGTGACACCCGCCTCAGCCAATCGCCTCTTCCCTCGTGTCCCGCCCAGCAGCGCCCTCGGCCAATCCTCGCCGGGCGGACGCCGCGCTAACAACGCTGCCGGGATACCGGCCGCGGCAGGAGGGGCTAGAACGCGCCGGGGGGGCGGGGAGGCGGGGGGAGGCGGGCGCGCGCATGCGCGCCGCCCGCAGCGCGAGGAGAAAATGGAGCCGCCTGTCACGGGCAGGACCCGACTACGCCTCCCAGCGGCCCCCGAGCGACGGCGCATGCGCACTGCCGGGGGGGGGGCGCGCTCGGCAGGGGGAGCGCCGCGGGCCGTCCCCGCTCCGCCCGGGAGCCCAGCGTGGCGGGCGGACGCTGAGGGGAGGAGGAAGAGGAGGTGGCAGCGGGGTGGGTCCCGGCCCGGCGGGGGGTGGTGCCGCTGCCGGCGGCCTTTTCCCGTCCCTCGTCGGGGCGTCCCAGGAGCCCGCAGGCACCCGGGACCGGCGGTGTCGGGTAGCGAGGAGCGGGGGGAGGCCGGCCTGGAAAACCGGCTCCGGTGAAACGAAACAACGCGCGCTTTCTGCCTCTTATTTATTTTTTTTAATTTTTACAGACGTCCCCGGCAGTGCTCTGGCTTCGGGGAGACCGACTCATCGTTGCTGGGGTGCGGGCGTTGTTCACCGAGGCGCTGGCCTGCGGGTGGGGAGCAGAGGGAGCACGGCCGGAGCGGGGACCTCGGCACCTCAGCCCCGTTGGAAGTGTTTCCGCTGCCGTCATCGACCTGGTGGCTGAAGGCCCGGCGCGAGGTTTTTCAGGGGAGCGCAGGCAGGTATCTCACCAGTCCCTCCAGTGGGGCCAAGCACCGAAATGCTGCTGAGGAGCAGAGCCCGTCTCCCACAGCGTAGGCTAATCCCGTTTTGAACTGACCCTGCCCCACTCTTTCGGGCAGATGTCGGAGCGCAGGTGCACGTTTTTGGAACATACCTGCAAGTTCTCTGTTCTTTTCTTCCCCTCGTTTTCCGTTTCCATGAGTCGCTGATGTAAACCTCGAAAACCTGAGATCGTAAGTGTGTAAATGATGATGAGTACTACAGTGTCTAGGCAGTGCTCCAAGCCAGTGTTTCTGGACCTGTGTGCTCTGGTTTACGGTGGCATGGAGAGGGAGTTGTGTAATGGCAGCACTAGCCTGGGAACACCTGTGCTAAATTGTTGGCACCACCTTGGTAGTTACAGCCTGTTTCACCCTTGCCTTGAAGAGGCTGAGCCCCTGTCAATAATTAAAGGTAGTTAACAGTCCCTTGGCTAGTGTAAGAACCCAAGGCAATAATTACGACTCAGCAGAGGCCAAGACATCTGAAAAGAATTCAAATGAGTCCCAAAAAAAGTCATTCTTGCAAAAAAGTTCACCACCATTCTAGACATACAGTAGTAATTACACACACAAATAATAAATCAATTCGTAAACTGCGAACTTACTACACAAGAACTTGTGTTTCTCCTTCTCACACATGAAAATTAGGGAGGTACAACTTTGAAGTGCAGTTGTGGCCTGCTAGGCTTCAGCAATTTGATGAAAAGTATCGATAGGCTTGGATGCGCTGAGGATAGAGCACCTGGTATCATCTACCTCTTAAAAGTGCTGTCTACTGGATCTTCCTCAGTTAGCCTCTCATATGTTGCCTGAGAAGTGACAGAAAAAACCCATCATCCGACCTCGCACAAGTCGTACAGAAAGGATGGGACTGAGCTCGCCTGAGAACGCGTTTGGTGCGCGCTCTGAAGGTCTCCTTTCACAGTTCCCCAAGATGGTGCTTTGGGTAGTGCTGTAATCAAATATACCTGACCTAGCAATACCTATTCTCTGCACCCTGCTCTAGGTTCAGCAGCATGTTGGCCATTCCTCCAGGAAGCCGGGGGGGAAACGAGGTGTATATGTACATCTCCATGCTGGAAAGTTTTGGCAGGTGCAGAGCTGATACCCATTGCCTGTCTCTGCTGCTTCTCCTCCTTCCCTGCTTTCTTTTTACTTTGGCCTCTTGCCCCTGAACTGCAGTAGCTGAGAGATGGGAGATTTTGAATGGAGTTTCAGTTGTTCTTCTGTATGTTAGGGGCCCGTTTCTTACTCTGGTGGAGCACTCATAAGTAGAAGTGTAGGGAATGATTCTCATGTGTCAAAGAAGGAAGAGACTCACGGGCTTCATTTTCTTCCTATTTTCTATGCTCCAGAGGAAGATCAAGCATCTAATTCTCCTCCTTCTGCTTCCAAACTCCTTTGCTCTGATTACAAGAAATCCTTCCTGTTTAGAAACCCAGATCTCTGGGTTTTTCAAAAGTTTCTTGAAGCTGTTAACCTTACTGAAGATCTAAACTTAGAGCAGTGGGAATCAAGGGAACCTATAACCAGATCGATGACTCGGGCAACTGCTGTGTAACATACATATTATGTATAGATAATATTATATAACATATACTTCATGTAACATATGAGTATTCCAGTAATTGTTGTTATTCCAGTCATTATGGTTATTCCATCTCATCAGCATAAAGTTCAGAATTCTTAATATGAGGAACATAAAATCCCTAATCTCCAAACATGTTCCACGAATGCAGATACTGAATGTGTGAGGATGGCTGGTATAAGGAGTTCTGGCTGCCTGCTTTCTCTTTCTTTGTCTTAGTTGAATATTGCCATATGAAATACTATGTAATTACTACAGCTATGTCTCTATTTATTAGAAAATATAGTGTCTTTGGATCATTAGTCATTATACTTCATAGGTACAGACGAATCAGATGAGTTATTCCTTCTAATGAATTACTGTTTTCCACCATTTAATAGCTTAATCCCTCTCTTTTACATTTACATGTGGAGTTTTTTTTCTTATTTTTCTCTTTATTCTTATGAGGCTAAATTCACTTACCTGGGTGATGAGAATAGGATTTTACAAGTCTATTCATTTTGCCTATGGTTGAAGGTTTTGAAACGAACCTGCAAAAGGTTAACACGTGAGATGAGCAGAGCAGCAGACAAGCCATAGTTCACCCTTTCATGCAATATGCATTGCCCGTGCACTGGACAGTGTACACCCTTTACAGATATTTGGGCCAGAAATACCTGTTTGTGTCAGCAAATGATGTGGGATTAATGGAGTCTAAGATCTGGAAAACAAATCTAGCTGAGATGGTCCTTTTCCTGCTTCCCAGTAGAGGCTCAAGAATTTCACAAACTTTGCAAACACCTAACACAGGCCTGCCGTTCTAAATGTTTTGTCTCCCCCCCCCCCCCCTCGCCCCATGTCAAGTCCTGCTTAAGAACATGGGTGTTTCACTGGAGACAGCTTCTCATCTCTTCCTCTGCTTCCCCTGAGACTGCTGTACTCGCTGCCTCTTTTCACACCTGTTTTCTGGCTGCTGCCATCTCCTTTCTTGCACTTGCTGCACCTAGTGAGCTTAAACAGCACCGGCATTAAAGGTGAGCAGAAAATCGTGACTGGAACTAGTAATTGTGCGTGATGGAGCCCTGCTCTCCTGGAGATGGCTGAACACCGGCCTGCCGATGGGAAGCAGTGAGTGAATTCCTTGTTTTGGCTTGCTTGCGCGTGCAGCTTTTGCTTTACCTATTAAACTGTATCTCAGCCCACGAGTTTTCTCACTTTTACCCCTCTGACTCTCTCCCCCATCTCAGCGGGGGGGAGTGAGCGAGCGGCTGCGTGGGGCTGAGCTGCCGACCGGGGTTAAATCACAACAACCTCAACAGTTGGAAACCACTGACAACGATGCATATCTGACCCCTGGCTGAATTCATACCAGCCCTCAGACTTGTTTCTGTAAACTCTGGCACAGGACCCAAACACTTCCGACAAAAAACAGGCAGAATTTGTTAGAGCAGTTGGCAGGTAGGCTGTCTGAAAAATAGTAGATGGGGTTAAAAACTCAGCATCCAGCCTACTAGGCTTTTGATAAGAGCAGGGAAGTTTTTGTTTTTTATGTCCACTAGTGAAATTTCTTCTGCAGTTTTATTTCATTTCCCAGGAATCATGCTTTTAGAATAGCTATCTCAAGATGATTTCTCTTTTATAAAACATACTCTTCACTTTGTGAATATTTGGGGGAATGGCCACTCGACATTTACAGTATTTCTGAGTCAAGCATTCATGATACAATGAGAATAAAAACTGTCTCAAACAAGATTCTTAAGACAAACTGATAAGTACCTATGCTTTGTAAAAAGGCTCCAAAAGATGTCAAAATGTGTCTGTTACTATAGACTACTACAGAGCGCTAAGAGAAATTCAGCCCACTGCAGTGGATTTAGCTCATCTTCACTTTTGCAGTTTTTCTTTACAACCTTTTTTTCCCCCTTTTAGTGTCTCAGAGTCAGCTTCCTTGCCGGGTTCCTGAACTAGACCCTGACAAGAAGGGCCACAGGTACTGGAAATGGGCTCTTGATAACACAACAAATGCAGCCTTTCTCCTCTGTCAGCAATTCTAAGACGGTGTGGATTCATTTTTTAGAAGAAAAATGCAGCACCTTTTGTAATAGGGGGGAAACTGTAAAACCTTACAAAACATGTATATCCTAACAATAAATAGAAAGGGGGGGGAAAAAAGAATTTTTAGCTTAATTTTTGTTTATTTACTTATGATACAAAACATGCCTTGGGATTTGCCCGCTGATTTTACCTCTTGGGGACAAACCTTGTAAGTAGTCCTGGTCTGGATACCAGGGACTGGAAACTGGAAGAAACAGGAGGAGGCAGGGGAGCCAGAACTCCCGAAGATCCTCGCTGCCCACCCCAGAAGCTTTGCTGAGCTGCGGGCAGAGAGCACACACAGAGCGTGTTTCTGCCAGATTTCTCATCTCAGTCCAGCCTGGAGGGGAAACATTGTCTTCTTGCATATGCAGATAAAGGGACAGAAAATATATAAAGCATTCAGGAGTCACCTCTTTACCTTACAGTTTCAGTATTTATTCTAAAAAATGAAGTTTTAGCCTTAGCAGCTCCTAAGAAGAATGTGAGAGGATGACCTGACAACATTAAATACGTGGGTGTCACCTTGAAACCTCAGTTCACCTGAAGCTGGGACAGACACACCTCAGTGTGGTTTTGACCAGGAGATGCACCACTCAGCAGAAAATACAGAAGTGACAGGAGCGCAGCAGGCCCGGGCCCGGTATCGATCGGGTGTACCCTGGCTACCGCTGCTGGCAACCTCCAAAGGCATCTTCTGCTCCAGGGGGAAGCAAAGACCAGCCTCCTGATGGAGGCACAAAATCCTTTGCCGCTGTTCTCCCTCTCCGACAGACGACTGTCGTCTCATTCCACGTGTCCCAGGCCATGAATAAGGGTACGGGGAAGGGCGGCAGTTACAGGCGGCAAAAGTAGAGCTCTGCCTACAGCCGCAGACCAATTGTTTCCGAGAACACCGGTACTTTTAAGATGCATAATTTATGGTTCTAATCCCTCAGGATTACTATCACTTTTCATTTGAAATTATACTCTTTTAGTACTTCAGTGCTTGTAGAACAGTTCCACTGAATTTATTCTACTGCATTAAAACAAATCTAAGGCGTGAATGATGTTAACTGTTTATTTTAGGCATTTAACAATAACTGTTTATTTCAGGCACTTAATAATAACTGCAGCCTTTCCTACCCTCAGAAAAGTAATGTTTTACAGCAGGACATAGAGGTTTCTGGACTAAATGCTAAAAGCCAGCCTGGCTAGCACAGACACTAAGCCTTCCGAGACCACCAGGGAAAGAAAAAGCTCCCACATTCTTCTGATCTGTTGGCAGTTCCATCCGTGATAGCTAAACCGGGCATTCGGGCTCAAAATCACCCGTTGTTACTAGTATTGATTTGGACTCTGTTAAAGCGCTTGGCACCGCACAGAACAAAGAAGACAACCGAGTTAATGACAACTCTTGACAGGATGTCTGTTGAGCAGCAAAGACTTCAAAACCGGCTCACTATGGAAACTGCAGTAACTGGCTTCTGAAGCTTCCTGAGAAAACGTATAAAGCAAACACTCACAGAGGTTACTGGGTGTATCCTCAGTTTCATCGTAGCTAGTCTCAAATTAGCGAGCCCGTAAAATAGGTTTCTTATTTGATCAAAAAGTTAAGACTGTTAAATGAAAAACACTGTGGGAAGTGCACATTAAGAAAAAAAGGAAATGTTTGTCTCTGTTAGTGGTTTATACCTGATACTCTCTAAAACGAAGCAAGGTGTAGACGGACATCTGCTATTATCTAAAGGCAATGATTTTAAATGATCACATCACATATGAGGAAAGTCTATCAAACCTGTCCCTGGCAGGCAGGAGAGGAAACACCACAAGGACTTCCGCGAGGCCATTCGCCACAGCCAGCCCTGGTCCCTGCAGCGTCCAGGCAAGGGAGGCTGCGACCTCTCCGTGCTGCCTTCCTCCCAGAGGCCGACGAGGCGCTTCGGCAGCGAGCGATGTGGCGGTCGGGGAGAGCTGGCGAGGCGGCGCTTGGGACAGCCCGCTTCGAGGGCTCGTGCGGGGGACGACAGCCGGGAGCGGGGCAGACAGCCCGCGCTGGCACCAGTCGTTCGCGCTCTCTTCTCATACCAGGGCACGGGTGGCCGCAGCTGGACCCAACGGGCCTGAACTTCCACACGTGCCAAGAGGGTGCTTCCTAAAAATGGCAGCGGGGCTGCGGCACTCCCTGCCAAAGGCTGGGGTTGACGCGGGTTCGCAGAGGCCGGGGAAATTACAGTAGAGCAATCTACTAAGGGAGGGGAAAAAAAACTTGGGACACACACACCCCCCAAACCCCAAAGCCATCAGCTGAGGGTGGCGTCTGGCCAGAAGCTGGGAGAGTAGCGGGCAAAATATGACATACGCTTGCGGAGTTCTCGCTTGTTTCCTCGGTACCTGCTCATAGTTACTTTCGGGAACAAGACGCTGGTCAAAGAAGACTTTTGGCACCCTTACGTCTGTGCCGTCGTACTCCTGTTCTCTCCAGGTGAGCAGCCCATCGTTTCCGACGCGGACCGAGGCGCTGCGGCCAGTTAAGCTCCGTTCCCTTGCTACGCTCTGAAAGAAAGGAAGAAAGCCAAACAAATCTGCCGTGAGATGTGGGAAACGTCATCAGAAAACACGCGTCCTTCGCTCGCCCTGGCACTGGGAAGGAAGCGGGCCGTGACAACCAGCGCGCTGCCACCCGCGGCACCTCGCCGGGCTGCACAGGGGTGCGTGGGGCTGGGCGGGTGCAGGAGTGGGTTTTGAGGCTCCGATCTGCTAAGCCCGGCTTGGGAGCGTCTCGCCGCGCGTCGCTGCCGGGAGCCGTCAGGCCGCCGGCCGCTCCCCGACCCGCCAGGCACCGTCAGACAGGTTCACCCCGGTCGGGCCGAACCGGCACACCGCAGCTCGTTTCGGTACCGTTACCGCGTGTTTCCCCCGCCAAAAGCCCCGTTAAGATGAAGCCGGGCGCTGGTGCGGTTACACCGAAGCGCAAGGCTGCGTCCCGCAGCCCCGGCCCGCCGGACTCACCCCGGGGCCGCTCCGCCGGACGCCCGGGCCCAGCGGCGGCGCGGCCCCGCCCCTTCCTGCCGCTGCGGCTGTAGCTACCCCGCTGCCCGCTGTTCCCCGGCACAGGCGGCGCCGGGTGTGGCGGCGACAGGCGCGGCCGGTTGTGCCCGCTCCCCTCGCCCCCTCCCCGCGGAGAGGCGGGGCCGCCCGTTCCCCGCCCGCGGCCGGGGGCTGTGGCCATGCTGCGCGGAGCGGCGGCGGCGGCCCGGCGGTGCGGCCCCGGCCCCGGCGGGGGGCAGGCAGCGGCGCGGCGGTGCTGCGACGCGGCGGGGCGGCGGGCGTGGGTGCCGCCGGCGGGGCGGGACAGCGGGATCGTGGCTTACAACAGCCGGAGCCGGAGCAAGGAGCCGCTGGTGCTGGGCGCGGAAGGCGTCGCGACCTGGTACCGGCCCGGCGGGCGGGAGGGGAGGAGAGGAGAGGGGCGGCCGGGGCCCGGGGCCGGTCCGCGGGCGTGACGGGTGCGGTTCGCCTCCCCTCTCCGCAGGTACAGCTGCGGGCCGACCGTGTACGACCGGGCGCACCTCGGGCACGCCTGGTGAGTCGCGACTGGGGACAGTCGGGGGGGGGGTCGGTGTCCCGTCCAGCGTGGGCACGGCGCGGGTGGGAGCGGCGGGCAGCGGGTGACGGACTGACTGACAGGCCCCGCGCCGGGTGACTGACGGACAGACCGCGTTGGGAAGGGTGGGAAGCGCTGGGGTCGCGCACTCTTTTTGCTGAGCAGGGGAAGTCGTTTCGGTTCGTACGGGTGCGACGTGAGCTCTTGCGCAGAGGAGTTGGGGTCCCGGAGCTGAGCCTCCCGCCCGGGTGAAACCGCGGGTTTGCCGCGACTTGAGTTTAGGTGCGGTGTCAGCGCCATGGAAAAGCTGCTCGGGGTTGTTTGGCTGCTAAAAAGCTGCTTGTAAGGTTAATAAGATAAAGGAGGGCCACGAAGATGATCCGAGGGCTGGAGCACCTCTCCCATGAGGACAGGCTGAGGGAGTTGGGGCTGTTCAGCCTGGAGAAGAGAAGGCTGCGGGGTGACCTTATAGCAGCCTTCCAGTACCTGTACGGGGCCTACGGGAAGGCTGGAGAGGGGCTTTTCACAGGGATGTGTAGTGACAGGACAAGGGGGAATGGCTCTAAACTAAGAGAGGGCAGATTTAGATTAGTTATTGGGAAGAAATTCTTCACCATGAGGGTGGTGAGGCACTGACACAGGTTGCCCGGAGAAGCTGTGGCTGCCCCTTCCCTGGCAGTGTTCAAGGCCAGGTTGGATGGAGCTCTGAGCAGCCTGGTCTAGTGGAAGATGTCCCTGCTCATGGCAGGGGGGTTGGAACCAGATGATCTTTAAGGTCCCTTCCCACCCTTACCATTCTATGATTCTATGATCTGTTCTTAACTCTGAGCCTGGGTGGCTTAAAGATCATTTTGCATAGTAACAGTTCAGTGTCTTAGTGTGTTTAAAAAAAGAAACAAACATAACAAAAAAAAAAAACCCAAAACCAAAACAGCACAGCATTTTCTCCATACGTTATTTGGATGATTACAATAACAAATCAGCTTCATTAAAAGTAACCTTGAAAAAATACTTTAAATACGCCAGGGAGGGCTGCTGTCAGCTGTTTCCAAGCATAGCCAGCGAGATGATGTGCAGGGTGCCCGCAGGTTCCTGCGGAGCTGGCCGGGGCTGCAGCCGCTCAGCTGCTCTTGAGCTCCTGTCTCTGAACTCTTGAAAGCAGGAGGTGTGTTGGGCTCCTTGGCAGGGTGGGGGTTTCTCGGACGGTGTCCATCTGCGTGAAGATCGGCGCTGTGTGTTTGGGGTAATTCCCTTTTAATGTGGGGCATTTCACAGCTGCTAGTCCGGTTTCAGCTTCATTCAGAAACTCGTGTTGAGTTTTGCTTGGTGTTGAGTACTGCATAACTGCTCTTTCTTTCTGTAAAAGGCAAATTTTAAAATACCAATTGTGTAAAAAAAAAAAAAAAAAAAACAAACAAACAAACAAAAAAACCCCCCCAAAAAACCACCCAAACTGTTGGCAACGTCTCCTTAAATGCTACGGTGATGTTGTGTGTATGTGGCAGTGTCTTTCTCCTTGCTTTTGTCCAGTCTCAGCAGAAAACTAACCTAGCTTTTTACTGGTGAGGTAAAAATCACAGAGAGATATCTTGAATTATTTTGTTTGTATTTAGCGCCTTCAGGGGAACTTCAATATTTTTTAAAAAAAGTCACACCATTTTGTGTCGTTAAATGCACAGTTATTGTAATACAGGATGTGTTACGGTTTACCTTGAAATAAGTGCAACTTAAAATCATCAACTGTATGAAAAGATGCTAATACATGGCTTTCTTCATCACTCGGTCGAGGTTCTCTAGTACGGTAGGGCCCGTCTTCCCTGACGCGGTGTGACGGGAGGGAGTTACAGAGGTGCTCCCATCCCTAGGGGACAATTGGTCTGTGCTGCAAAACTTTTTTTGTAGAATCATAGAACTCTTTGGGTCGGAAGAGACCTGTAGAAGTCATCTAGCCCAACCGCCCTGCTGTGAGCGGGGATGTCTTCACCCAGACCAGGTTGCTCAGAGCCCCGTCCAACCTGGCCTTGAATGTTTCCAGGGATGGGGCATCTGCCAGCTCTCTGGGCAACCTGTGCCAGGGTTTCACCACCCTCAGTGTAAAAAAATTTCTTCCTTATATTCAGTGTAAATCTACCCTCCCTTAGTTTAAAGCCATTGCTCCTTGTCCTATCGCAACAAAGTCCTGCTTTTTGGTCTTATGGTTTAGAGTTTGTGTGGGCAAAGGCTTCCTCAGACCACCGAGCAAAAGGCAGTGTTTGGAGTTGTAAGGAGCAAAGTGGAAGTGGGGGAACAGCACACGCAGTGCGTTTCCAGCTCCTTTCGGTGTCTTTCCTCTCCGGATGTGTGCGTGGTGCTCTTCTAACGTAACACTTCACTGATCAAACATTGTGCTGAGGAAGGGGAGATACAGACATCTCATTGCAGCACCCAGGGCGATGGGGTAGAGTGCCTTGTAGCACCTTGGTGCTCTGCCCGTTCTTCTCTTTGTTAGATCGGATACTGAAGGGTATAGTGGATCCAGAGTACAATAGTTACAGAGGTGGAGAGTTTCAGCTTTTGGCCTTGAAGCTCTCTGTGGCTTTTGAATGTCTTTATTTTTTTTTTGGTCAGGGATTTTCCTTGTTCTCCTGCCTTCAGGATCTCTTGATTGAAGGAGAGAGTAGGAAGGCCTTGCTGGCTCTGCCTGTTCTCTTACCTATCTCTTATCCTATGTCTTATCCTATGTCTAACCTAACAATGTCAGGCTTTCCTGATGTGGAGGTTTGCCATACACCTGTGCCACCTGGGTTTGACCTCTTCACTAGCTCATTTAAGAAAGAATAGTTAGGGCCGAATATCACCTTCGGAGCAGTGTATTGTGCGGATAGCTAGTTGTGTTACACTCTTTCTGCTGCCTCTTTAGCACCTTTACGTGTTGTTCCTGTAGCACTGTGGTGGCGCAAGATGCCCACAATGGAGACCTGTCTTCTGGTCAGTCAAACCCTCCAGGTGTGAGGAGCTGGCTGTTCCTTCCTGGTGTCTGAGGTCTTGCACGTGTCAGTGTTGATGTCCAGTTGCTCAGCTGGTTTGTTCAGGATTGTGGAGCACTCCTGGATTTTCTATGTTTTAAAGAAAATTTATATATTTTTTTTCCACAATAACTGGGTCTATCTGCAGAGCTTTGATAGGCACAGCTGAAATGCGTACTGCTGATGGAGGTCTACAGGCCTGGAAATGTACCGGGAAAGAGCATGAAGTGAAACGGAGTGATGGCTGTTGCTACTGTGCTACTCCTGTAAAATACTATTTTTTTGTCACACTCTTACATCATGTTATCCTGTTGTTAAGAGTTCATTTTTTCCCTTCTTTTTGCATTTGACTTGTGGCAGGCACAACAAACGTGGCAGGTAATAATGCAGAAACAAATAATGAGCTCGAGATCCATGAGAAGAATTTGAAAATAATGGCATTACTATTTTTCTCTCTTCCTCCTTCCCCTCCACAAGGATTTCTTATTTCTTGAAGTAACCCAACTTTCTCTAGTGTGTTGTGCTTCCAGACTTCAAAATGGGTGTTCTGTGTGCCTTGATACAATATCCAGAACTTACTCTGTATCAAGAAGAAAAATCAGACTGGCAGATAATGCCACTTTTCCCCTTGGTTCTGAGACTGGCCTTGGCCGTGCTGGTGTGAGCCGCAGCCTGGCTGCCACCCAGGTTCCTGGCTGAATGCTCGGAAGGAAGAGTAAGCCTGAACACGAGAGGAGATTTCGTTCACTCCCTTGTGCCTGCTCTGCTGTTCCCCTGATTTTGACTGTTTTTTTTTTTTTTTTTAATTCAGTCCTGAAGTGGTAAGGACCTTGCTTTCTGAGGTGTCAGGAGATCTGCTCTGGCTCTCGCGGTGTTTCTTCCAATCAGTTCAGTTGGTTTCACTTGCACCCGAGAGGGAACAGTGCGAGATTTTTGTCTGCTCTGGGAGCTAGGACTGCAGGGCTGTTAAATCAAATATCAAGCTTTTGATGCTGGCATTGTTCCTCTGAACGGGGTCCAAAAAACAATTTAATATTCTTGTGGAATCATGTCACCACATTAGATGAACATTACTCCCAGTGAGCTGGTATTCATTAAATGTACTCGTTATATCGGATATCCCTGGCGGCAGGTGCCACCTTTCAAAAAGCTTTTTTCAACACGGGTGTAGTGCAAACAACGACAACAAAAAATATTTTTCTTCATCAAGATACTACACATCCATAGACCTGAACCGTAAGGCTGCTTGGTCCCTGCCGCTAAGGGGAAGGAGGCAAGTGGTGGCGCTCAGCGGTGCCCAGCGACAGGACAAGGGGCAACGGGCACAAACTGAAGCACAGGAAGTTCCGTCTGAACATGAGGAAGAACTTCTTCCCTCTGAGGGTGACGGAGCACTGGAACAGGCTGCCCAGAGGGGCTGTGGAGTCTCCCTCGCTGGAGATATTCAAAACCCGCCTGGACAAGGTCCTGTGCAGCCTGCTGCAGGTGCCCCTGCTTCAGCAGGGGGGTTGGACCAGATGATGCACCGAGGTCCCTTCCAACCCCTGCCATTCTGTGATTCAAATCCATGTCCAAAATTTGCTCACGCTTCTTTGCTCCGAGAGCCGTGGGAGCTGCCGTTGGTGCGGAGCTGCGGGTGGAACTGGAACCTGTAGGTCTGCGAGTCTCCTTTCGGGCTCTGTGTTTCTCCAGAGCCAGCACAGGCAGGGGATTCTCGTCATCTTGCAAGGCAGGCCTGGCCCTCCTAGTCACCTGCTAATATCTCGCCTAATAATTGGGTTTTACTCAGTCGAAGTGTGTTTTGAGAATTACAAGTGGAGAGTCTGTGAGCCGCAGAAGCGGCTGCTGCAGCCCTGTGCAGCTTGTAGGTACGTCAGTCTATCAGCATTAAATGCTCTGTTCTGTGGCGAAGAGCCTGAATAATTTGAAAATTTATTCTCGAGTGCAAGTGAAACCAAATAACTTGCAGAGCAGCTCGTCTTTGTTATCAGTAAAGATCTGCGGTGGTGTGTGAATGAAATAGTTTCTTGGTGGCTGGTAGCTGTAGTTGTTCCTCAACCCCAAGCAAAGCTCATTTGAACCCAGTTTTATTTCTCCCTGTTCTTCTGCCCTGTGGCTTTTGAAAACCTGTTAGAATATACAAACCCCGAGGGATGCATTTCGAGAATATCTGATCCGTGTGTCTGTTCGTCCTGTTTGCTTTGAGGGAGCCTCCTGGCTCACGCATAGCTTCCGACGCAGGTCAGTCCTTGAATAAAGAGATGCAACAAAGGAAAACACTCAGAAAATTTGCTGTAATGTGTCACTAATACCAGAAGAGGGTAGGCCAGTTCAAGGGAAATTTGCTTGACTTTTGTGCAAGTGTTAGCTGGGTTTGGAAAAGCGCGTTGTGCACTGAAGACCTTTTTGTTGCAGGCGCTGGGGTACTGAGGTTGTCCCTGTGGCTGTTAGTGCTGGCGGTTAGTTTGTTCTTAACTACTGCATGTTTTTTCTCTTCCAGCTCCTATGTTAGGTTTGACATAATTCGAAGGATAATGACTAGGTTTTTTGGAATTGAAGTTATCATGGTGATGGGAATCACAGACATAGATGACAAGATAATAAAAAGAGCCAATGAGGTAGGTGTTTGCTGCGGTCTTTGACCCAAACTTTTGGTATTTTCTACAGCTACTTACATAGGGAAATTAACCTGGGTTTGGTGTTTTCTTTGTTGAATTTTGTTTGTTTTAATTAGTAGACAATAAATGTTGAGATTTCTGGTCCCCTAGCATGGCTGTCATGGGGCTGGGAGTCCGGGGGGCTGGGCGTCGAGAGCTGCGCGGAGGAAAATGGGTGCGGAATTGTGTGACGGGGGGAGGCAGAGAGGGCTCCATTACCACACGTGCAGCTGTGGTCCTCCTGCCCTCGGCCCTGGGGAGGCTGGTGGGGACCAACAAACTGGGAACCAACAAACCGAACAAACAGCCGGTGTGAATCCTCAGTCAGCACAGTTGGAGAGTTATCTTAGAGTTACCCAAAAGCAACCCAAAACTCTCCAGCCAGGAGTCTCCTGGCTGCGTTCTGGAGAAGCGTTGTGTGCCATCGATGGTTAAAGGTAGTGTGTATAGCATTGCCACATGCGAGGCTGAGGGTGGCTCCTGAAAGGTGCCGAGCACCGTCGAGCTGCAGCATCAGTGCCTCAGAAAGCATTTTTTTATTGTTCTCGTCCAAGATCGTCACCTACAGGAGAGCTGACGTTGAGTTTGTGGGTAAGTCTTGATAAGACTGGGGCCTGGTGGCTGGGTTAATATAAAAACAATAGAATAACAAAACCCAACACAACCAAACCTTTCACTGGGTTCTCAGGGTTGTTGGCCTGATTAAAGATTTTATGGCTGTAAGTAGTTCTCAGTTGGATTTTAATCAGACTTTTTTTACCAGCTGAACTTGGTGAATGATTATTCCAATTCTATTTTTTCTTTTCTTGTTTTTTTTTTTTTTACCCTAAAATGTTAAGAACGCATTCTTCATTTTGAAGTCGGTTTTCTTTCTTAAGCATTGTATAGTTCTTATTAAAATCTGATCATGAATGAACGTGTTGGATCAAGTTACAGCTGTGAGCTTGAAGCTAGTTTCTTGGAGCCAGAGAATTTGACAGCTGTCATTTTTATTTAAGTAAACAGTTACTATTGCAATTAAATATAAGGCACTACATTCAAAAGAATGTTAGCACGGCGCTCTTACAGGAATACGTGTTTGTTCTCTTAGTCCATTTACTGGCAGTGTTTTAAGGCAGTAGGCCATCTTAAAAAAGCAAAACAAAACCATTTTAAATCTATATGTATAGATTTTAAATTTTTTTCCTTATTGTCAGAATGTTATGGAGGTTTTATGTTTGAGGGGTGGAAACTGATGTGATGTTTTAAAAGAACTTGTGTTTAATGTATTCTTTGATTTTTATGAAGAAATCTTTTCGTGGCTTTTTGTGACTTTTTGAAATGCCTGCTGTGCTCCGCGTGTTTTGTTTGGATGGTCACTACCTCAGTAGCCTGATGTTGTTGTTGGGACCTCTGTACCTGAAGCATTACAGTGGGAGGATCAACATGCCTAAGCTTGTTCTCCTCCTCTGGTGGGATTCATCTAGAGAAAACCTTTAAGTGGGGCATCTGGTCTATGATGTGCGTGCTACATGCCCTCAGTGGTCCTCTGAGAGATGAGTCTATCTGTGGTTTGGACATCTGTCTGGACGGGATGAGTTTTCCCGTCTTCCTTCTATAGGCACCTTTGTCTTCCCATCGGTTGAAGAAGCCATTTGAGATGTCTAGGGAGAAGAGTCCTGTCACTGGGGTCTGGAAGAGCACTATCTGGTCTGGAGGCAGAAGCATGCCTTCGTTTCTCAGTGCTGAGCATCTTCCTCGTTTCATTGCAGGATGAGTATCTGGTCTGTCTTCACCAGAACTCCTGCCTTGTCCAGGAGCTTGTCCAGATAGTGGTACCCACATGCGCTCCAAAAACCGGACCCCTTTAAAGATGCTTCAGTAGTGAATTAAAAGTGATGAAACTGGATTTGTTTTGTTAATGATTCGGTTATCTGCAAGCTGGAGAGACTGACAGTATATTGTCACCTCTCCAGTAGGTTCTCCTCAGAGAAGATGTAAAAGCTCGCATTTGAAACGCTTTGATACCATGGTTTTGCTGGCTAGGGCGGATTTTGCTGTCGTGCATCTTTCAATCCCTGGCCTCTTCTGAATATTTGAGAACAAGTATCTTGTCACGTGCAAGCTGTCTCTTTCCTTTTGGGTTGCTCTGTGTTGTTACTTCTGCGAGGATCCCCATTCCTGTCCGTCGCCCCGTGAATGGGAAGTGCGGAGAAGGTGCTTGAGAAAGTGCTGCACTTGGCAAAGCGTGGGACTGACGTTCGGGTGATTTCCCCTGATCGTACTGAGATCTATGAGTAACCATGATCAGCTGAAATAGCTTATTTTTCTTAATCACTGAAAATTAATATCCTGTCTCATCCTGCAAGTCTCTGATCTGTCTTTCTGACACGTAGGTGGTATTGGTGTCCCTGCCAACAAGCTGAGTGAATTTCACGTCCCGTGTGCTGTAGTGTATCTTGTCACTGGAAATGGAAGACCCTCTTAAGGGGAAGATAATGAGAGAGGGAAGGAATTTATTATTTTAATCATTGGTTGCTTTCTCTTAAAAGATATGTAGTAATATTCTGGCAGTTCAGAAGCGTAAATGAAATGCTACTCAAGTTATTTTATGACTTGTATCTCCTCGCCATGAGTGTAGGATTAATAAGCCTTTCTGACTCTTTACCTTGGGGGCTCAGTAGGTCTGCCAATTCGCTGTTAACTGTCTGATAAAAGATTGCAATATTTTGTGCTATTACTTTGATTTGTGATTTACTAATCTGCTTCTCTCTTTTTTTCAGATGAATATATCGCCAGTAGCTCTTGCTCGTATTTATGAAGAAGACTTTAAACAAGATATGGCTGCCTTAAAGGTACAGATAGTCGAGCTTCTAAATTTGAGAGTATTTTAAAGCCGTTATTTTGGTAAGGAATCTGATTTTGACAGTTTGATCTGAAAAAATAAATGCTTGTGTGATGAAGTGTTGCTTGGAAACTGAGTGCTGATGTACGCTTTCATTCTTCTGGAAAGATACTGCATGCCTTTTGAGTGAGGAAATGGGGGGAGAGGCAAACCCTAGCTTTGGAACGAACAAGTTAAGTTTCTCTAGGAACACTGGGTTTTTTTCTCCCTACAGCAGAGCCGTGGTTCACAGATCATACATATTTACCGTAATGCAGAAATAGCCTGATCCAAAGCATAGGAAACATCAAATATTCTTTCACTGACTTCAGGTGACTTTGCTTCTCGTTCGAAATGCTTGTCAGAAGCAGGGAGTAAGCCACTGGGAAAAACTGCGTTTTTTTTGACACCCCTCAATTTTTTTTGTGTGTGTCTTATATTAAATGCTGCTTGTGACGTTTTTAAGATACTTGCAACATTTCTTTTTTTTGAACGATAAAATTGAGGAGAATGTTCTTTAAAATTTGTTTCTTAGAGTGAAGAGACTCGTCAGGGGTGTGTTTCATACAGCCTAATGAGATGTATTCTTTCTTTGTTTAAGGTCCTTCCTCCTACAGTATACATGAGAGTGACTGACAATATTCCTCAGATCATTTCCTTTATAAAAACAATAATTGCTAGTGGACAAGCTTACGCAACCTCGCGAGGTAAGGCGCGCAGCAAGGCAGCTCCTCGTTCAGCACACGCGCAGGAAACCAGCGCTCTGGGTAATCCTGTTTTGGGGTCAGATGAGATACCCTGTGCCAGGCTTTCCTTCTGTTGGTTAACACACAGGGCGTGAGCAACTCAGAGTGGGCAGAACAACTCTTACTCAGCTTCTAAGTTAAATCTAGCTCGTCACTTGATATAATTGTTTACTGTCATGAACTGCTATCTGAGCTCCTGGGAGCAGGTCCTGGTCTGGCTTCTACAAGAGAGTTGGGGGAACCTCTCAGCTCTAAACAGGAGGTGCTATAAAAAAAGTGTCTGCAAAGCACAACGCGTGGATCTCTTTTGTAGCAGAGCTGGTGGTTGTAGAAGCATTCAAGTGCGTTACAACTGGAGTGGCAGCAGTTTCAGTCAGAGCAGGGACTGCTGATTGTGCATGGGCAGGGAAGAACCTGGGGAGCTCTCCAGAATACAAAGTTATCCTGTGTGCAGAATGAGGATGTATGGTGAGGCTGCTGAAAAGCTGGCAATGTGGAAACGTGTGCTACTACTTTTGCAGTATTTCTGAATTTATAACTCAGTATTTCAAATGGGAGTTGAAGGGCATTTTGTTTTGCTTGCAGGGAAATGTTATCTGCTTCTCGTTAATGCGCCCCATCCTTGCTATAAAACTAAACATTTCTTTTCTATTAGGCAACGTTTATTTTGATGTTAAGTCTTGGGGAAAAAGATACGGAGTGTTAACAACTATTTATCCCGATATCCAAGATGAAGCAGGTAAGTTCATGGCGCCAGCTTCTTTGTATCCATGCATAGTTTGAACTCATGATGCATCCATGCGTAAACTTTCATTCAGCAGTCTGACACAGTTTTCTGACCTGTGGTGTATAGCCAGCTTTTTGGTTAATGGAGACTACATTGCTTTCGTAATTACTTATTGAGGCCCTCACTGTTGCCAGTGCAAGAGGAAACTTGGTCTCTCTTCACACTTTGTACCTTTGTTCTGGTACCTTAGAACAATTAGGATTCTTAATCAATTTTATTTAAATACCTGGGAGTGGTACAAACAAACTTCGTAGTGAGGTGATGCTGTCAGCCGTTGCACGAGCCAGCAGTGAGACAGGGTAAATACAGAGAAATGTCATATACTGTGTTATTTTTTGGGGCAGTTGCACTCCTCTGATGATGTGAACTGGGTGAGTTTGTTTCTTGCGTTACTTACCACCCGACTACTGCTAAGCAGCCCCTTTGTGTGAGGGTGAGCAATCTCTTGAGAGGCTGTGCTGGAGCATGCCCATACCCTCGGCTGTGCTTTTTTGCTGCGGCTGTCTGGCTGCTGAGCAGGATTGCTGAGCCTCTTTGTAGTTTCTGTAAGTTTGGTCTGATCAGGTCTCTGCAGTGGAGAATTTGGTGCGGGTCTCCTGCATCCTTCTGCACGCTGAAATTCATATTTCCTCATTGAAAAAATCTGTTTGAAATTACTGAAAATTCTGGGCAGGCTGATGCTCAGGTGAATCACAGCCAGAAATTTCTTGCAGCTCCGCTCTGGAGTTGTTTCAGCGTTACAGCTCGCAGAGGGAATGAGTTTTGTCGGCAGTTATTTAGAGGCACGCAGAAGCCTCCTGGGCTGCGCCGCGAAGAGCGTTGCCAGCAGGTCAAGGGAGGTGATCCTTCCCCTCTGCTCAGCACTGGCGAGACGTGCCCGGAGTGCTGCATTCACCGCTGGGCTCCCCAGTACAAGAGAGACGTGGGCGTGCTGGGGGCAGCCCAGCAAAGGGCCGCGCGTACGATGGAGGTACTGGAGCATCTTTCATAGGAGGAAAGGCCGAGAGAGCTGGCTCTGCTCAGCCTGGAGAAGAGAAGGCTCAGGACTGATTCTGTGTTTTACCCGGTTTCCCCGCAAGTCACGTACAGCTAAACTTACTGTTATTTCTAAAGGTTTTGGCTGTTGTTTTACTTATAACCGACATGGTGAAGAGAGCTTTTTTGTAGCAGTACACTTAAAAAAAAAAAAAAAAAAAAAAAAAAAAAGGGGGGGGGGGGAGCGGGCAAAAGACGGATGAAGTCAACAGATAATGGTCAGCCAGAAGCTGGCAAACTAGTGAAAGAGCCAAGATGAAGATTCAGTGGATAAACTAGGGTTATATTTCTCTCCCTTTATTTCTTGTCAGTTTTGAATGATGAAGCAGGTGTAATGGATTTTTGTAATGTGCTTCCCTTCATATTGTATGACATTCCAAATAAAAACTGACTCTGTATAATATCAGTAAAGTACAATCAGAATGGCTCAAGAAAAATGACCATCTAACAGATCTCCAACAATAGCTGTGAATCATCATTAAAATGTGTTGATACTGGAGTGCTCCAGGGGTTGGTTCAGACCCCATGATACACTGTGGTTTTGTTAGCAATCTGAAATAAGTAGAGGAAAGAAATATAACTAGTGTCAACTGCTGATAAAACAGTTGAGCGGTGTTAAATAAGGGAATTTAAAACAGTGTGAGTTGCTTGCCAAGCTGGATCCCTGCAAGCCAAGTCAGTGCATTTTTCCGCATCACTCAAATGCAAGGTCACGTATTTGTCAGCAGAAAAAATACAGAGTCCAGAACCCCATTTGATAGCTTCTGCCAGGGAGCAGTGCGTATCTGACCAGGGGTAGGAGCCAGCAGAGACGAACCATCCCCGCTGCCGTACTGTGGCAAAAAGGACTGCATCCTTGGCTGTGCAGTGAAGGAAGCAGCAAATAGAGCTGGGAGGAGACCTCTGTAGAGAAGCCATTGGTAAAGACGATACTGGAAGGTTGCTACTGTCCAAGAATAGTTTTGATACTCATCTGCGTGCTCTTCTTTGTTTATAGAATCTGAGCCAGAAACTGTTTGTATCCCAGAGAAAAAAAAGTGGGGTTTTTTTGTTTGTGGGTTTTGTTTAAGTTGTTTTTGTTACCTTTTCTGTTGTGCGGTGCAATCTGTTTGTCCTGGGAAACTGGCTGATAAGTAACTAATGGAGGATGTAAAACCAGAGAAGGCCAAAAGGGCTGAAAGGGTAGGATGTATTAAAGAATCTTGAATCCATCTCTTTAGCCTGCAGAAATCAAATTCTACATCTGTATAAGGGAGAAGGGAGGGAAGTTGCAGGATAAGAAATTGAGTGAAAGAGACTAAAATCTGAGTATTTCCCATTTCCACTTGTTTTCATTTGCGATTTTTTTTTTTTTTTCTATGAGACATATCCCTTTAACAAATCGCTTATTCTTGGCAGTTGATACTGATAAACGACATGGTAAAGATTTTGCCTTGTGGAAGGCTGCCAAACCTCAAGAGATATCTTGGACTTCTCCCTGGGGAAAAGGAAGACCTGGATGGCACATTGAGTGTTCCACAATATCAAGGTCAGATTTCTTGGGATTTTAAATCTAATGCTGGTTTCTGGTTTCAGTCACAGTACAGTGGTACCAGCAGTATTGAAAGCGTTTTTTCTGATCAGTAGAAAGCACCAGTTTTAATGTGAATACTTTGTGCAGTTTGGGATGTCACGCGTGGCCCAAACAAGTTCTGCTCCATCTTAATGGCGTAGATGTCTTGATGTGTTTTGACACCTGCTCTTGAGACAGACATATTTAAAATACATCGTGCAGGATCACACAGTTGATTAGCAAGTCTTTTGACTTAAACTGAGTAACCAGAGTTTTAGTGAAAGTTATGGTACCTCTTTCACTTGTCTCCCTTCCACTTCCTGCAGTCTCCATCAGACCTAGTCCCAGCACGTAGTGCTGTGTCAGGAGGACAGGGTGTGGGATTCCATCATGACTCGAGCAAACGTGTGAGGTCTTGCTGGCCTTATCTTAACGGCAGTGGTGGATATGCGTGCTAATCATCTAAGCATTATTCAGCTTTCTTTAGAAGTTAGCCACAGGATTAACTACTCTGATTTCTCTGTGGCAGTGTGTTCTGTGGGCATGATGCAAATTGTGTGTAGTAGCATTTTGCTTGCAGTTGGTTTAAATTAGTTTGCTCTTAATTTGGAGTTTTATTTTCTCCACAGGATGCTGGCATTTTGTTCTGCAGTGTATTAACTTATGACCTATTAATTTGTGCTTTGAAAAAAGAGACTCTGATTCTTCTCTCCTGGAAGATTGATGGTGGTACTTAGTTTTGCATTAGGCCCAGATGTTTTTTGGAACCTAATAACAAATTATTTAGATCTGGCCCTGTTTAACTTGAGAGTTTTCAACCCATGCTGAAAGCGGATGGAACAGGTGCTTTAGGTTTCCCTTGCATACACTTTGGTGCCCCTGGGGTAGACAGTCACTACTACCTGATTGTGAAAAGCGCTTATAAAGGTGGTTCTCTGCCTGTGAATAGTTTCAGCGTTATGGAACAGTTCTTAAAGCAACAGAAGCGCAGGAAAGCGTGGTGTATTTGAAGTGCAACCTGTGACAGAAGTGCAGTCTAGGTAAGAAATGCCAACCCATTGCAAAATGGCCTATCTGCTAGTGGGGTGCTGTTTATAGTCTGCATTTCTTTCTGCAAAAACTGATTTTACTGTGGCTGGTTGAGGCTTCTGCCATGTGAAGAAGAGTCAACCCATGCAGAGCGTAAGTGTAGTAATGGAGAATGGAGAGCTTATACTGGTCAGCTACCCAAAGCGTTTTGCTGTGCTGGTCAGCTGTTGAAGGCCCATTTTAAGCAATACCTGCTTGTCGGTCTGCTTTGCCAAAGGCCTCCAAAGCACTGTAAGTAAGCTGGGTGAACTGCTTTTGGACAAAAGTCTGCAGCGTGTGCCTGGGGAAGGTGCCGGGGACGGGCGCTGGCCTCTGGTGCGGCTCCGCAGGAGGGAACCCGCTGCTGCGGCTTGGGCTGGAGCTTCCCTTGCGGGGAGGTGGGTGCTCCTCCTCCACCCGGAGCCCTCGCAGACCCATCTCCCCTGTTCCCACCTCTTTGTGTGTTCGTGGGGGGCAGACAGCAAGCGGCCGGCGCTCCTCTGTGGGCGGCAGGAGGGAAGGCGTGAGCCGGGGCCGCGGCGGCGAGGCGCGGTGCCTGAGCTGGGGCTGGAGCAGACAGGAGGAGGCAGAGGGCAGGAGGGTGGGGAAGGGCAGCGGCCCGTCAGTCTCCCTCCTCACCCGTGCCTCAGTTTCTGTTCTTCCTTACTGCCCTGCGGGTAGGGAAGTGTTGCCTTTGTTTGGCAGATGGGCAAAAGGAAGTCATTCGCTTGCCTGGCGTGGCCTCGCAGGGACTTGCTGGAGCGGTGGACAGGGTGTAGCGGGCTGGACTCCTGGTGTTGAACCAGAAAGCGGCTAGGTCTGTCCTGTCGCCACGTGAACACCTTGCTTCCAGCCGCCGGCGTTTGCAGAGAGGCCCGTGCCGTGCAAGCGACCCGCACGGATGCAGCAGTGCTGCTGGGATGAGAGCAACGGCCTTGGGAGACGAGAGGCACCAACGCTTTCTTTTGACACGATAACAATGTAGGATTAAGCATTTTCTGTCATGACTGCATACAGTGTTGCCTGAATTCTTACAGGAGAGGTACCAGATAAAGGATAGGTATGCTGAATTTACAGAAATGTTCATCGCTACGAAGTTGTTAGGAGGTTTGCAGATGAAGGCAGCTGTCTGATAATGAAACTGTAGAAAAAGGAAGGGAGATGTCCTGCTTGCCATTCTTTAAATTAGAAAAGTAATTGTTTCTCTTAAGGAGAATTAATTGCAAGCAGATATGGGTCCTGTCTGTACAAGTTCTGCTGCAGTTTTAGTGTCCGAGATCACAGAGTCACAGAATGTTTGGGGTTGGAAGGAACCTCTGGGGGTCATCTACTCCAAACCCCGTGCCGAAGCAGGGTCACCTAGAGCAGGCTGCAGAGAACCTTGTCCAGGCGGGTTTTGAATATCTCCAGAGAAGGAGACTCCACAACCTCCCTGGGCAGCCTGTTCCAGTGCTCCGTCACCCTGAGAGTAAAGAAGTTCTTCCTCGTGTTCAGACGGAACTTCCTGTGCTTCAGTTTGTGCCCATTGCCCCTTGTCCTGTCGCTGGGCACCACTGAAAAGAGTCTGTCCCCATCCTCCTGACACCCACCCTTAAGATATTTATAGGCATTTATAAGATCTGTGTAAAGTCTTGTTTTAGAACTGCAGTCACTAAATTGTACACTTAAATTTATGTTGTTTCATCTTATACTTTTCTGCATTTCTTTTACAAAAAGTTTTTGTCATGTGCTACTTACCGATCATGAAAATATGGTTACAGTGCAGTGTTTGGAAAGCAGCTGGACATCCATACCGGTGGAATAGATCTTGCATTTCCTCATCACGAAAATGAAATTGCCCAGTGCGAGGTATATCATCAGTGTGAGCAATGGGGGAATTACTTCTTGCATTCTGGTAAGTAAAATATTAATCACTTAAGAGGCCTGTAGGAGATTATTATTATTTTTTTTTTTTTTAGGTTTGGCATGTGTGTGGTGTGAAGTGTGAGGGAAACCTTCCAAGCAGATGGTCCACTGTGATGACTGAGTTTCTGTCCTCACTAAGTGAAGAAATATAAATAGGAGTGAATCTTGAAACTGTAGAATGAATGCCTTTATTAATAAAGCAGTTACAGTTAAATACTCCTAAATTTCATGTGGGCAGCTCTCCAAATAATAACAGGATATGCATTGCCCATGTACAGTGTTTACTCCTAATTAAAAATGTGGAAAGAAGAGTTCTTCCTGTATAATCTCATTCTCTTTCATTTGAGTTTCCTCAAAATTTGACAGTACTCTTTGTGATAGGCTTTCTTTTTCATTGTCTTTTGTCTGGAACGGTCCTGCAGAAGGAGGGTGGGAATAGTTGATATTTTCTGTATGTGTTTATGCAGTCCTCCTAAAACCAGAAATTCCTGCTGTCTTAGGATCAGAACCCGCAGTATCTGAAGGCAGGGAGTGGAGGTGGCAGGTGGGCAGGTAGCTGACTGCAACATTTTAAAAGCATTGAGATTAGAGTACACCAGTCTTGTTCTCCAAAGTCTCTTAGCACCAGTTGCTTGTGGGCTTAAAAAGAAGTTTTCAGTAGCATGCAAAATAAAATATCCTGTGTTTGTAACTGTTGAAAGGCTTTTAATGATGATAAGAAAAGACATTTGTACTACTGGAAAACAAGAATGGAAAGAATGCTAAGATACATGAATTGATGAACCAAGAAAGTTCATTAAGTGGTGATCCTGCAGAGAAATGTCTGAGCTGGGACGTTTTGCATGCTTTGAAATGCGAGGGAAGCCTTGCAGGGAGACGCTCCGCTGCAGCAGCCAATCACTGGACATTCCATGTGCACAATTCATGTACCTGTAGCTATTTAAATTTTGCTGGGAAGCTTTTTTTATCCACTGGTAGCATTACACCTAGCGATGGATGTGAGAAACAAGATTCATGCTGAAGAGCAATTGAGTCAGATGCTTTGGTCTACTCTGGTCAGGCATGGTCAATGAGGTTGCTGGTGGGTAGAGACAAGGAGGTCTGTGACATCTGTGGGCTAGTAAAGTCACTCTCGCCCATCACAGAATCATAGAATGGTGGGGGTTGGAAGGGACCTCTGTGGGTCATCTGGTCCAATCACCCTGCCAAAGCAGGGTCACCTACAGCACGCTGCACAGGACCTTCTCCAGGCGGGTCTTGAATATCTCCAGAGAAGGAGACTCCACAACCTCCCTGGGCAGCCTGTTCCAGTGCTCCGTCACCCTCAGAGGGAAGAAGTTCTTCCTCGTGTTCAGACGGAACTTCCTGTGCTTCAGTTTGTGCCCACTGCCCCTTGTCCTGTCGCTGGGCACCACTGAAAAGAGCTTGGCCCCATCCTCCTGACACCCACCCTTGAGATATTTATAAGCATTTATAAGGTCCCCTCGCAGCCTTCATTGGTTCTGTAGAAAAGTGGAGACAATGAGTCTCGTCCCTGTGGTCCCTTAACCCTCTCTAGTGCTCTGACCAGCTTCAGCGTCTCTCTGCTTTCCTATGGCATGGGAGTGACTCGGTGTTGGTGCAGCCCATAGGTGTCACAGACCTTGTCTCTTCCTCCCAGACATGACCTCCCTGGCTATGCCCAACTAAACTGTACCTAAGTGTCTTTTACTTGCTTGGCCTTCAGCCTATGATACTGCCTGGCATTGTGTAGTAGAACTGCGCCTTGCTGCCTGTGCACTGTATTGCTTCAGTGAAGTTTGTGCTGTACGGTGCCCTGAACTACGCTGTTGTCTGATGGTACTAGCGCTGTTCCTGTTGATGGAAATCTTGAAACTTGTTCTTCTTCCTGTTGCAGTCCTGGTGGTTCTGGATGGTCTCCAAAGAACTGAAGTCAGTAGAAAGTCAGGTTCAGATCTGCTGTCTCTCTTCTTGCTGGTCAGTGGTTTGTGCAGGATGTCTTGGTGAACTCTCTGAGCTGCTTCCCTGAGTAAGAGATGCAGAGTTAAGCCCGTGTATGCTCTGGGAGTTACTTGGGCTTTCTTTTTTGAGAAGTATATTGGCACTGTACAGAATAAATATTGAATCCGAGTTTCAGTTCCCAGTGTAGGGCCTGTTATAAATCAATAGCAATTGTGCAGAGGCTGGTGCATCCTCCAGGGTCTGCTTTGCTCCCAAAGTGCTAGGGAATTCTTTGTGCTTCCGCTGAGATGCACTGGTTACTGCCAGGTGGAGCCTTCTCTTGAAAACCACTGAATCTGACTATTCAAGCTTGGAATTGAAACTACAGGGGAAATATTTCTTGAAACTAACTAAATAAAGAGGAGGCAGGTTTTCTTTTTTTTCTTTTTTAAAAAAAAAGACCTCAATTTCAAGGGCAATTTGTACACTGAGGTTCTCTAGGAGCTGACAGATTACATTCATTAAGTTAAAAAACCTTGCTGGAGGACGATAGTGTGAATTATTTAGGGCAAATGAATTGGCTTCAGAAACAATTTATTCTGGTAACAGACTTCAGAATTTTAGCAGGCTCAGAATTGGAGGAGCAATCCCCATTAGAGGAAGAAAATCCCTGCACTGGGGATAAATCTTCTTATAAGGACTTTATTTTTAGACTGCTTGTACTCTGGGAAGAGCGCCAAGACAAAGTTACGAAAATCCTTGTATTTTGTGATTCTTCAATGAAATCATTCTAAGTGCTGAAAGTCTTGAAGAGGAGTATTATTTCAAATTCAGATGGTACCTGTACCGTATTAGGAAAACACAATCCAACTATTTTAAGCTTGGCTGTCTAAAGTTAAGTCAGTCAATATTTAGGCACCTTTGCAAAAGAAAAAAAAATGATCGTACCCAGGCTCTTCCCCTTCTCCCAGGAGAAGTTTGTGTGTGGGTTTTACTTGAGTTGTGAGAGCCGTGGGTGTCCAGTGCCTCTGACAGCCCGAGTGTTCTGATTGAGGGCCCTGAGTTTAACCAGGCAGTGGTGAAAATGGCCTCACCAGCTAGCAGGTGGGACAAATACGATGAAAATGAGATTTTTGGTTTGATCATAGGTTTCTGCTGTAACTGGTTCTGTATCCGTAGATCTCTGGATTCTTTCCTACTCTCCATAGACTGTGTTGTGTGAACTTAAATTTCCAGGTGGTCGGGGTAGGACCAGAGGTAGCCCTCTTATGGAGAAGCCCCGCTACATGGAATCATTGGCAGAAATAGCCGAGAAGTGAAACCAGATGCTTCTCATGGTCGTTCACCAGGCCTGAGCGTATTGCTTTTGTGTCCGGATGAGCGTAAAGGGGATTTTATCCACTTGTGCAAGAGACAGTGTTCCACGCAAGGCTGCAAAAGCAGCGCTGTGTGGAGAGTAGCACAAAATTCAGGCAGCTGCTTGGGCTGCTGAGCGAGAAAATGCCACCTCTGCCACCACCTTTTGCAAAAGCAGAAGCATGATCAGAGGTTGTCCGTGCGGAGTGCTCTGAGGTAACGCTGCGCTGCTAAGCTGAAAGAATGCAGAGTGCTGATGTGGTATTAAAGAGTAAGAAAAGTTTGTGCTGTAAAATCTGCCTCTAAGTACGATTAATTCTGGATTCTGCAGGTCATGAAGGGCCTGAAAATTGCATGTTAGTTGTAGGTGCTCAGTAACTTACAGGATTACTGTTTTATTAGGAGAAGCCAATTAAGGGTTTTGACAACATTTCTGAAGTGATGCTGGGTGGTCTTTCGTTGGCGGCGTGTTCGGCACCTCTCTGGTGCTGTGCAGCTAGCACGGACGAGGCCTGGGAGCGTACAGCACGAGGTTGCCCATCTGCTGTCTTGCTTTGACAGAACTTTCAGTCCTGAAGCCGAGCTCTACGTGCTCTCCTAAATGCAGTGGAGATGGTCACTGCCTCTTTCCTGTACCACAGCCCTGCAAACTGACAGTCCGTGCGGCTATTGAAAGCTGTAGCAATGCTCAGAGATTGCATTTTTAAATAAGCTAATTCAAGTTAGGCATCATGGCTTCATCCCTCCCTCCCGCTTCTTTTTCTCAGTCTCGTGAAGTCTGGAGAAATAGGGAATGTGCAGAATATTTATTTTACACTTAAGCTATTTTTAACCAGTACAATAAACTTTTGCATTAAAAAAAAATAGTGTAACAGCCACCAGCAAATAGTAAGTACAGAAAATTGTTTGAGTTTCAAGAATATTGTAATGTGAGATCACTGGAAGATCTTTAAAAGTCTTAAAATATTTCTGGAAAGTCAAGAGTAACATGTAAAGTACTCTTCTGCGAAGACTGAAAAGTATTTGCTTGCTTGCTTTTTTTTATCAGTTTGTTTAGTCAGTTCTGAGCAGGAACACTTTTTTTCCTTATTAATGCCTCTGGTCATGGTGATGGTGTTTTGATGTTTAGTGTGGTGTTTTGTTTGTTTTGTTCTTTTTGGAATTTCTTTTCCTGTGTTTTAAAACTCACCCAGCCAAAGTTGAGGATGGAGAGGTGTGCAGGACTGTAGGCAAAGCTATTGAAAAAGATGTTACATGTTGCATTGAAATGGTTGGCACATATCCATCACAGCACATGCTGCCTCCAGCGTTTCCAGTGTCTCAGTGCACGTTTTCTCATTCACTCCACATTCAGAAGCAAGCTCATTTATCCTGATTAATTTTTTTTGTTGTTATAGGGCATTTGCATGTTAAAGGAAGTCAAGAAAAAATGTCCAAGTCATTAAAAAACTACGTAACAATTAAGGTAATCTATTTTTCTGAATTGAAGCACTGTATGTTTGTAATATGTAAATATTAACCACAGCCCTCTTTTGAGAAAACACTGGAGAGTGTGCTTGTGCTGCTGTGAAAGACCTGGAGCGGAGTGTTTCTGTAGTGCTGCTGTGCCTGTTAGTGCGGGTCTGGGTGTAGGAAACCTGCTCGGACTCAGGGTTTGCTTATACCGTGGATCTCGCTGAGCTGAGAGGGTTTGTTGGAGCAGCATGTGTGCCAAATACTCTGTGTTGCAGGTTTGCAGTTGGACTCGGCAATCTGAAGGATCTTTTCCAGCCCGAGTGATTCTATTCTGCGGCAGTGGGTTCTCGTCTCTCTGCTCTCAATAGTGCAAATGCTTTTGGGACTTAGAGCAGAGCGAATCTTTTTCCTTGTTCTGCATAGGTGAAATGGGACATAGCGTCAGCGTGTTGTCAGGAAGCTGCTGGGTGTCCTGCAGCTGCGCAGTGCCAGCCGTCTCTTGTCTTCTCCTTAATTTTTATATGGTCATCTTGCTGATGCACAGAGAGCTTTGTCTTTTGGTACCCGTGAGCCACGTGAACACGTCCTGTGTGACTGTATCCCAGATGCTTTGGCGCAGCCTGGCACTGGGTTTCTCTGCTGCGCACGTGCAGTACAGCTGCGCTTGCTGCTAGGGTGGCTCCCGGGATGGCTGACGCCTGTTGCTGCAAATGGGTCACTTCCTTCCTTTAGACCAAGCTTGAGAGGCTGTTTCCGCACGTATGTTCCCCTTTGCCCTCTTGGAAGACATAATTAAAATCCCTTTAAAAAGAAGTTCATTATGAGCCGCGTTGTGCTTAATTCTCCTGATGCTGTGTGGGTACAGTTAAGCCCTGTCTCCTCCAGGAAAATTACCCGTGGCTTACAGTTTTCACAGAAATTTCCCACGTCTCAGCAGACGTTGGGGACAGGGTGGAGAAATGACCACAAATGCAATACATGCAGTTAAAAATAATGTATAGAAATGTTTCCCTCCACGTCTGCAGTGAGAGTTCTCTCTGTTGAGAAAACCGAGGCTTCAGACCTGCCTCTCTTCCCTTGTGCTAATGTCTGTCCTTAGACACAGCTAACAACTATTAATCCTGCCCTGTAAGTGGTTCTTCAGTCCAGTGAAACTTCTTCCTGCGTCTTGAAAGTCAAGCCTTGCATAGGAGTTTTTATGCCCACTCTGAAAGAGGGGAGCCCCAGCGGGACGGTGCCTGCGGCATTCCCTTGGTCCCGCTGGCAGCCGTCTGCGTTCCAGGCCGTCACCTGGGCATGGCTGCCCTGCATCCTCCCCATCCAGCTGCCCCGTCTTCCCTCCCCCTTGTCACCTTCTCCAATTTTTTTAAGTAGCTATAAATTTTGACCCCAAACTCAAGCCCATTGGAGTAACGCATGGCTGGGCAACCTGCTTTGAAAAAGCAGTGATATTTTCTCTGTGCTCCATTTTTTAATGAAACGCAGAGTTGGTTTTTCCAATCTGGATGGTCTTTTCCCAAATTCAGATTTATTTTGGTACTTTACTCATGTTGTTCTACCTCTGTATATTACCGTAATGCTTCTGGGCACATTGGGTACACTCAGTTATACAGAATTTTAAAAACAAACACCAAACCCACCCACCAAAGCAAACAGTATCACTGTCTGTTTCTCCATCTAGCTTGCCCTGATTGCCTCGATTGTTTCTGTTTTCACTTGAGAGATGGCACCTTGCTGATGCTTTGCTACCTGCAGTGGTCAGGCTGGTTTAGTCTGGTAGCAGAAGCTAAATTTCAAAATGTGCATCTTTAACCAAATGACACTTTCCATATTTTCTCACCTGTAGTAACTTCTTATGATTTCTATTTCAGTGGCAGTTCGGTGTTACAAATTTACCATCAGCAATTTGCAAATTAAAAAAAAAAAGAAAAGCAGGAATGCAGTGTTCACAGTCAGTCTGCCGCAGTGTCCAGCCTTGCTGAGAACAGAGTTGGAAGTGATTAAATGTTTTATCAGTATACCTTCCAAGCGTTTAAATAGTGCTTTATAGTGTTACTGTAAATTAACTTTACGCAAGTAGTAATAGTAAAGCTAGATAAATGTTAGGGTGAGATTAATGAGGTTTCATAATTAACACAGATAAATTCTAGCAATATAAAAAAAAGTTATTTTTACTCACTCCCTGTTTTCCTTCATATTCTAGTCTCATAAAAAAGTACACTTCCTTTCTTTTACAAGAAATCTTTCTTTTTTTCTTAAAGTTTGTAAAAGTCAGAAGCTGTCATTTCCTGCAAGACTGTATTCCAGTCTTAGTCTGGAAATTTGAGTTTGTTTTTTTTGCAAAGGTCTTTATACAGTGTATGTTTGGTTGTAATTACAAAATACTTTTTAACTGTCTTATATTTCACATTGTATGTATATTTATATCTTGTATATATGTACGCACATCTATCTTATATGGAATTAGATTTTTATTTAGTTTACACTTAAACCAGTGTTACAGTTTAAAGCTTTATGCCTAACAAACTACAAAGATAGGTTATCTGTCATGTTAGTTTGCCTGAAACACAGTGTGAAACTAGTGTGTGTGGGTGGAACAACTCCTGAGGACATTGTTTGATATCATGCTGACGCTGTCTTTCTGTGAGTGGAGTTTAGGATTTCCTGAAGAAATTTTCGTCGGATCAATTCAGGATGTTTTGTTTGCGCAGCAGATACAGCTCAGGTAAGGAAAAAACCCCGTATCTGGCGAGATGTGCGTGGCTTTCCAGGTGGCAGGCACGTGTGCCCAGCCAGCGACCGCGCGGGGCCCGCTGGCCGGTGGGAGGGGGGTGATGCTCTGCGGGGCTGCTCTTGCGCTCTCCTTTAGAAAAGCATCTTTACCGAGGGTGGTACTTAACCATTCGTCTAAATACCTTCCTGAGCTGCAGTTAATTGTGACTCTCAGTTAATTGCACTTTCAATTAATGAATTACCTCCATCTCTGATTTGCATCTGTTGCAGTTGCTTGTATTTCAGTCATGATCACCTGTTTCTGGAGTGTATCTAGGTAGAGCTTTGCCTTTTACTCCCATAGGGTATGACAAGGGCTTGCTAATAACTTTTTGTCTCCCTGCTGTTTTACCATTTTCGTCCCGTGGAGTTACTGAGTGTTCAAGCAGTTCTGTGGTGCGGTGCAGCTCGCTTATACCAGCGCTTGATAACCTAACGATCATCTTAGCCTGGCAAATGGTGCCGGTGGGGAGGTTTTGTCAGCTTCCCTGTCTATCCCGTGGTGATTCCAGCAGGCAGACACTACTTTGAACTGGAAGAGTTTTTCATACAGACAGTGTTTTTACCGGTTTGTCGGGGCCTGCCAAAAGCAGATGGTAGTTCCTAACCACTGCCAGGTCATCTGGCTTGCTGGCTGTCCTGGCATGGTAAGGGAATGGTGGAGCACAGGGAAATGCCTGCTATGTTATTTCGGTGGACCTCCAGCTGCCTCAGATACAGCACCTTGAGCAGTGTGACTGGGAGAGCTGGCGTGGTTAAGGCTCTGTGGCTTTGATAGTGTCCATCAGACACGTAGTCCTTGGACTGAGAAGTCTCTTTGATCGTCAGTACCTCTAGCTGCTTGCAGGAGCCACCCGTCTGATCTTCCTGGTGGACCCTCTCTCTCCTAAGGCAGCTGAGGGCATCGGGAATACTGTGTATTCCTGAAGTATTTCAAAGCATGGGAGAATAAAGAGACTGCTGGTTACTAGCTGCTGCCCTCACCACGGTAGGAAGGGGGGAGCAGATCCGGGCAGGAGGTTTGCTGTGGAACAGACCCCTGTTTGGAGCTGGGGAGGTGGCAGGCGCCAGGGTGAGGTGGTGGGAGGGTGGCATGACTGGCTGTTTTGGGGTGATGCTGCAGGACAGTGGCACCCCCAGTGCTCCCTCTGGGGCTCTGTCACGAGGTGAAATGTGTTGTGCACACATAAATGGTTCCCAGGCTGAAGCTGGGGGCACTTGGGAGTCTTGAACAAATGTGTGTTTAAAACAAAAGAAGGAAAAAGGCTGACACCTACAAAACTATCATATATATGTTTGTCCTGTAAACAAAAGCCAAATGGCAGTTTTGAAGCTTGCCTCGGGGCAAGGAACGACACTGGAGCCCTGCAGCCTTCCGCTCAGCTGGCCGCATCTGACCCTCTGCGAGAAGGATGTGACCCTCTTTTTGCCTAGCTTCTAGGTTAAACACCTCCCTGTGATAAAAACAGAGGGCTGCCTCTGCAAACGTGGGTGGCTTTGATGAAGGGATACCATGGTGCTATGTCAGAGTATGGTGCCGGTAAGCCCGTCGGCAGGCGAGGAATGCTCAAAGCTCTGCTGCGCTTGCCATCTCCACCACCATACGAGGCCGGGTGCGGTTGCTCACTGGTCGATACGGAGCCAGAGTCAGTCCCCGCTGAGCCAGGCGTTTGCTGTGCAGCCTGTCGGTTTGTGTCCCCATGGTGGCGCTGGGTTGACGGTTGGACTTGATGATCTTAGAGGTCTTTTCCAACCTTAATGATTCTATGATTCTGTGAAGTGTTTTTGTGAGAAGCGAGATCCCAAGCGCCTTCTCTTTGTTCCTAAAAAGGTTTTCGCAGCCTAAAGCTGTTGGCGATGGTTCCTGCCGTCCCTGCCTGGGATAGGGCTTTGCAGCAGGACATCGCCCTTCTGCAGCGTGTCTTTGCAGGGACCCCCTCCACTCCATCGCTCTCTCTGCCAGTGGGGCAGAGCTGCTTGGGGCTGAGCTGGGCTCTGGGGCAGTGGTGGTGAGCCGGGCCTTCTGCTTTGGCTGATGTCTCTGGCTGTCTCCTCCTTGGCCTGAATGACCACCCTTCGGCCCACCTGGGGCTGTCGGGGAAAGGTCTCTCCATGGTGTTGCAGGCAGCAGCGTGGTGCCCAAACACCAACACGCCTGTCAGGCTGCTTCTGGCTGCAGCTCAACAGGGGAGGTGCCAGCTCCGAAGCCCTGCGGGACCCCGCTGGGAGGCACTGCTTTTCCTCTTGCGTCTGATGGGCAGCGCCTTTGCTTTTGCAGTTAGGCGGAGGGGCTCTGTCCCCAAAATGCTCTCCTGGTCACCAGAACCGCTCCCGTTATTTTGTGAACCTGAGTGAACTGTAACATTTTGGTCCCTCTGGTCTTTAATTACTCATTGGTGCTAATAAACGTATGTTTTGTAATTTGATGATGAAGCAACAATGCCCTCGGTGGCAAAGGAGGGAAGGAGTAGGGGGTACCGTGAAGATGATTACAGAGCCGGGCTTGCCTGTGCCGCGCTGTGGGTTTGCAATGCCTGCAGGCAGTGGTTTAGGAGAACGCCGTGAATGGGGGAAGAAGAATGGCTTTAATCAAAGCAGGCTTCATCAGGATAAACTTTCATCCAGTATTCCTCGTGGAGTTCCTGTAACCAGGGTAATCAGTTGAGTAATCTTGGTGGATATAAATGATCTCTTTCAATATCTCACTGTTTTCTAGAGGTCTGTAGATCGGTCTCTTTAAAAGCTGAGTAAAGCTGAATTTTAAAAGCAGTGTTAATGAGGCAGTAAGGCAGATTTTTAATTATGCACAAGTGGAAAATCTGACAAATACAGGTCCAGACTTATGCCTTATTTATATTGGGATAAATCCTACGGAAAGTCTGTTTAAACAGTTTGGCTTCTTGGGGATTTAGGCTAATGGAACAGAGATCAGGTCTCACATCTGGCTTCTTCTGCCCTCTAAGATCTGTCCCCTTGCTCAGACTGTCTGCTCTAAAGAGTCTGCGTTGGGTAATTGCACACAGCAGTCGGTTATAACGTGCACAGACCAGAGGTGAGATTAGCATGGAAACTACACGTGATGCTCGGTGCTGGTGAGATGAGGAATACGCTGCAAGCTGTAGTTTGGGTGCACCTTAGTGCAGAGGTCAGGCCTAAAATGCTGAGGCGATAGCGCACTGGCTACGAGCGGCACTGTGATTCGAGTAATCAGCTCTGGTGTGATGCTGTGGGAAGGAATGCGTTTAAACTTAGGCCTGTCCTGGGTGGACACAGCTTCCACCGAAGTCGGGTGAGCTGTCTTGTGTGGGGTCCCAGTGCCCTTCTGCAGAAGATTGCGTGTTATTGTACAAATAAAGAAATTGCCTCTCGCTGATGGCAGCTCGCAGTGAAAGTGCCAGGGGCCAGTCCAGAACCCGCTTCTGAGGGCGCAGGAAAAGCGAGAGGAGCCTGCTTGGCCCTGAGAAGCGGATGCTGGCAGCTCTCGAAGCGCAGTTGCCTGCCGAAGCTGGAGGCCCGCTGACTGCCGTGAAGGGTGTCCATGCGCGTGGATGCCATGTTAGTGGGGGGACTAATGTCGTTGTTCCGGTGGGTGGAGGAGAAGCGCTGTAGGGTTAGGGTATAGCAGACCTCATCGTGAAGCAGAGCTCTGCTGAGGATGCCATGAATCATTTACCTTAAGGTTTTATCTTTCTTTCCAGCGGCTGTAAGAGGCTTAGATGTAAGCATGTAAGTTGGGTGTGATGAACCCCATCCCAGACATGCCCTAAAGAGTTTTAGCAATTTGTATTTTCTCTAATAGCCACCTTCAAAAATTTATATGGTCAGCTTAGCTTTGATATCGTGAGAGAATTGTATATCTAGCGCAGATCTAGACTGCAAAACTTTAGGTCCATCTAGATTCCAGAAGCTGGTGAAGTAGCCCTTTAACTGTAACTGCCTGTATCTCACAGAGTCAGTGGTGAGGGTTAGGTCTCTTTGGAGATCTCCAAATACAGATCCTGCTTACCTCAGTTAGAATAGGAGCAAAATTAGGGATGAGATCAAAGCTAGGTGTTCCCAACTTAAATCTGGAGGGATGCTTAGGAATATATCCAATCCAAATGCTTTTGGGTAATAACTTCACAGAGAGAGAGTAAATAATAAATAAAAAACCAAAAATTTAAATTAAGTAGCTGTTGCTTCGGTCAGCTTCTGGACACTTTTTGAATCAGTCTGATGCCTTTCCAGTAGTTTATACTTTGTCATATGTACTGGTTGTCTTTTGTATTGATTTAATTCACCTAGTGCACATGAAGAATGGAGTTTTTAATTAAATATGCAGTTAATGGTAAGAGAAGTTTGCTATGACAAGTAATAACAAACTTTTCTTGGAATGACTTCATGTCAGAATATTGTTCCTGTGTATGACAGACAACATCCTCTCTATTAATGCCCGAATAATTTTTTTTTTTCTTAGCTGTAGAATTTAGTGATGAGAGCATGGATGATGCAAAGCATCTTCTTCAGGCAATCTCCTCATTTGTTAGAGACGCAAATGCGTATATAAAAGGACAGCTGGTATGTGACCCTGTTAGAGAAGACATACTGTGGGAAAGGTAAGTGCACCTCCTATATCTTAAAGATTGTGATTGTGTGAGCAGTAGTTTGCTGACAGGCTCAGAGGGCTGAATGGCGTAGTGTTCTGGGTTCTGTTTAATAAGCAAGACAAGAAGAAGGACTGAGAAGCAGTCTTCCCTGCCAGCCCTCACCAAGGGCAGCTTTTTTTTTTTCTTCTTTTTCTAGACAGCTGCTTTTCCTCATAGTCTGCTACGCTTAGTTCATTGTGTTTTTAAAATCTGTGCTGTTTGTCTAGTGTGCCTGTCCTAACACAGATATCTTTACCCCCCTTGGGTGCTGTAGAAGGCAAAGCTATGAAATGATGGTGCTTGTGACCCTGATGGTGATGAGGAGGCTCTTCTTTGGAGTCCCTTAGGAAAATAGGATCAGCATCCAGGGGAGAGACATGCTGTGTGCGGGGTGCAAGGCTGAGAGGATGAGCGCAGCGCTCCGGGGCCGGAGGGGCGTTGCGTGCCCTGCAGCGACGTCCGTGCAGCAGCGCTGGGACGTGGGCTCAGAGGGGACGTGGCCCACGCTGCCTAAGCAAGAGCCGGCTTCCTTGCGGCGCAGGCACCTCGCTGCCGGGGAGCTGAGGCTTGCACGGGGCGCTGGAACGCGTTGCAGGGAAGTGGAGCTGAATTAACTCGTCGTGGTATTTGGCAAAAGCAAGCCCTTCAGCAGGAGGGTGCAGGAGACCTGCTGGTGAGAGATAAGGCTGAGCGACGTGAGGCGCATGGGCAAGTTGAAATGGGTTGTCGGTGGGGGGCATGTGGGAGGGTACCACTTCTGTGTCAGTAGATGTAAAACCAACCAAAATGAAACAGAGCTCTTAATTAGGAAGGTGGTAGATATTCAGCGGAGAGGGGGGAAGCTTGCAGGGAGGGCTGCTGAGTTAGAGCAGCAGCTGTCTGATATCTGAGGGGAGGCTGACATTCCAGGCAAAAGCACTCGGGAACAGGCACAGCAGGCTTCGGGAGAGCCCCAGAGGTGCTCGGATAGCTGGAGATTCCCCAGGTAACCCCATTCCCCAAGCTTTACCATGAGGCAGCACCCTTGGGTCAGCGCTGTCAAGGTCCAGCTCGCCTGGCTACATACAAGAGCCCGCCGCCAGCAGCTGTTTGCAGCTGGCCGCTTGTTCCTGCTGCTGTCCCCATCCTCCCACTCCCAGCGGCCGTGGCAGGTGGCACCGGCCCTGCGGCGGTGAGTGCTGGTTGCCTGCTGGCTTTTGGCATTGTTAGACGAGCGGTCCCGCCAGACCTCTCCACCCGGGCCAAGCCGAGCAGAGTCCTAGGGCTGGGACGGGGCTGGGATTGGGCTCGCCTGGGAAATGGGGAAGCAGCGCCCGCTGCCCAGAGGCTTCCTGCTGGTGGGACGCTGGGCTGACCCTGAGTCAGATCGCTGGCCAGGCGCTGGAGTCATGCACGTGGTGTGGCTTTGGAAGAGAAACATGCCGTTAGCATGAAAAACAGGCTGCTGGAAAAAAAATAACTTAGCAAAATCGTCAATGTGCTTAGTATCAACCTCATTTTCCATCTGTTTTTAAATAATTAAGGCAGGCCTTGCTCTGCTGTTGGTTCCTGTGATTAACCGTGTATTTATTGAAGGGATGCAGCACTTTGGATTTCGACATGCGTCAAGTTTTTCCCTTTGCAGCTGAAAGATGTGTTCTCCCTGATCTGTGTAGCATTGCCCATCACAGGACAGCTAGGAAGGAAACGACGGTGTCCTTTCGATGACTCCCTCTGGCTGAATAGCTGATGAATTCGGCGTACTGCTGGCTTCTTGTTTGTCTTATCTTAAAAGTTACCTTCTCTTCTTGAAGGCTAGCCAACACAAAAGTAACCGTGAAGGCTGCGTTTGCAGATGACTTTGACACCTCCAGGGCTGTTGCAGCAATTATGGACCTCATTCACCATGGCAACAGACAGCTTAAGGCTGTTACTAAGGTAACCCATTAGGATACAGAGATCAGAAAATGACAGCTGTCCACTGTCCTACTGCTTAATGCAGACAGATTAGTTTATTGTTCACATCAGAAACCAGCAGAAACAACACTCCATAAATTGTTGGCCTTAATGGTGCCCATTTGTCCTGGCTGTATCGCGGGCATTGTGTACGGCTATTGTTTTGTGCTTCGTTGGGTCCGAAGGATGTTTCTTTGCTGCTGCTCTGTTATTTATACCTAAGGTTTTTGAAAGGCCTGAAGGCATTGTGGCACGCTGCTAGTTTTAGTGCTGGTTTTATGTTCTTACCCTGCTCCTTTGCTTAATACCCACGCACAGAAATCAACCTAAATTGGGAAATGGGGGGTGGTGGTTGCTGCGGGGGCTTTGGCCGGCGGTCCCAGGTGCATGGGGCAGTCACAGTGGGGAGTTCAGCTTTGGGGACCAAGCAGCTTCTGGTGTCGGCAGATTATAAGCGTGGCCTCAGCATGCCTGCATGAGTCCATCTTCAGACAGCTTGTGGCAGACTGAGACCCTGTTAAGATCTCTTGATGCTGACACAAAGGAGGCGTCTGGTAAGGACAAGACCCGAGTAGTAAACACGGTCTGAAGCACTTCTGAGGCTCCTTTTTACCCACAGCAGTGCAGCCTTGTTGCTGCGCTCCTTGGTTGCTGGTGTCATCTCATCCGCGCTGCTTGTGCTGTAAAAGAAGCGTGGAGTACATAGCAGTAACAGATTTGAAGAGAGAATTAACCCGTTGGTTTAGAAATCCTGCCTCCTCCTGGTCCTGTTTGGTGCTGTCTTTAAATTCTGTCCTTGGCCTTATCTCTAGAAAATGACTCTCTGTGCGAATCCCTGTCCCGAACCAGTTTGCAACAGGGATCTGTAACAGCATTACTGCTCCGAAACACAAGTGGCCTGACTTTGCCAGTCGTGGCTCGTCTCCCCTGAATTCCCTCTGTCAGTCGTTTTGTTGCGGGTCGGGTGGGGTGTTTGCAGGGCAGCTGATTCCGGTTGCTGGTTGCGGTGGTGGAGCTTTTCTGGGTGCAGCCCAGCTGCCGGCGCGTTACCTCCTACTGACAGTGCACATAGTTTTTCTCCTTAAGAACTGTGAGTAAATTCACATAAACTACTCACTCCTCTCTTTAACCTTCTCCCCATTCTTACCTTAGTTGGCACGTTCCTGTTTCTTTCCCTCCACCGTCCGCTTCAGCTCCTTCCAGTTGAGTTCTTTGGCAGATTTTAGGTTACGGCTTCTCTCAGGCCCTAATGGAGATGTCAGATAAAATCCAGTACCAGCTGCTCGTTTGGTTGTGTATGCCATCACTCCTTTTTTAGGCAAGGATTAGTCCCTGAAATTGCCTCTCAGTCTATCATTTAATCTTGATTTTAATATGTTTTTTTGCTGGAGTAAATATGGAGGAAAGAAAGAAATACATGTGTTCTTAAAAATGCTATTCTGTTGCTGCTACTTGTGGTTGCTGGTGCTACTGGGGCGTGACAAAACACCGTAAGCTATCTCTAATCAGTCTTCACATTGTTTAAATCAATAAGACACTCAGAAAAGGGTTTTGGGTTTGTTTTCTTTATCAGTTACTTTATAGGTGCCCTTGAAACTGGGATTTTGTTCTTTTATTTTGTTTTCATACACACAGCCCTTTCATGCCCAGAAATGCTATTTTTAGGCCTAATTTACTGCGTGTGTGTAATGCATGGCAGCTTCACGCATCTCTTCTCCTCGCTGCGCATGCTGGTAGTAAGCTCTTCCCCTCCCCCGTTTACTTAAATCTTTGCCCTTTGTGTGGTGAGGTGCTTTTATAGCTCTGTAAAAGTTCCCTTCCGGGCAGGTGTTACTGGTGGAGATAGTTGTATATAATTAGTAATAGTTTTCCCTTGTGGACTAGGCTACAGAGAGATGCTGAGTTCTGTAATTTGTATTGACTGGACAATCTCTTTTGAGTGTTTTTTAAACAGGATGCTGGATCTCCTAGAAGCTCTGTTGTGTATGGAAGCATTATTTCCTATATAGAAGGCTTTTTCAGTGCCCTTGGGATGTCCTTTGGAGAAAGACAGGTACGAAACGTCTCTTCTGTGTGCATTAGTATACGGTAGCAGAGCCAGCGTTGTGTTTTATAGAACGCTTTGCAGAGGTGTCAGATGTAACAAAGTTATTTATGGTTTTAGCAAACCTTTCTGCAGCACTCGCGGTTTCTGCCGTGATGTCTTAGGAGAGCACGCGAGCAGGTAGAACAGGAGAAAGCAAAGTGTGGGCTTTTTTCTTCTCTGAGGTACTCCCAGGTGACTTCGGCAGCAATTGTGCCGTGGAAATGAAAGTCTGAGGAATGAAACGAGAAAAAGTTATCACTGGAGGCCTTTCGAGTTGGTCCTGTTACGTGTCTGGCTTTCCCCAGGCTCTTCCTCTTCTCTCTGATGGCTGCACCCAGGCTGACTTCGATAGCCAGCCAAACATTTGTGGTTGTGAGCTCCCTGCGCAGCAGGAGCCGGGGTCCAGCTCTGCAGAAAGCCAGGGTGCGGCGAACGGGGCTGCTGCTCTGCCTTGAGCCGTGGCGGGGTGCGGGGAGGGGAGGGCAGCGGCGGGGCCCTCACTGGGAGTAGCTTACGTATCTTTTAGTGCTTGGAAAGGTAGGGACAGGGAGGGGGGGAAAGGAGAGAAGAGCTCAAAGTTAAGTTATGGCACAGGAACGAGAATGATAAATAGAAAGGCAATTATCCCGGTGTATGGTAGGGGAGCATTTAAAACGACACAGGGTGTTGGAGACCAGCAGGCTGTTCTGTGCTCCTCTCCTGCTCGGATCTGGGGCTGAATACCGAGAAGCTGGAAACTTGCTTTAGAGAAATGGTACTGCAAACATTTCTTTTGGGGAGGGGGAGGAGAGGATAAGAAAATGTAAATAGCCTTATTCGTCCTTCGAAAGTCAGGCAGTATGGCAATAAATGGATGTGTTTACTTTGCCTCTCTGTGGATTTTCCCACAACGCTTCTTTCAGAGCAGTGGTTGGATGTGATTTGGCTGTGTGTTACTCCTCAAAACCCATGGTTTGTCGTGTTAATTTTTAGTGGCATACTAAACACTTAAATTTCTCTGTAAGTTGGATGGCAAAGTCATTCCTCCAGATTCTGCACTGTCTGTATGCAGGTGCCTGCTGCATCTTTATTTTTGCTGAAACAAGTGTCTGAATGCTTTTCTTTTCTGCATGCTGTGCTAGTTTCTCTGGGGCAGCAGGGTCAGCAGAAGATGTTGGCACGAGGTGGGCAGGAAGGAAAGAGCAGCACGTCAGACCCTTCTCTGTCCCTCTGCTTTCTCCTTTCAGCTTCCACTAAATGAATCAATCAAAATCTTCATGAGAAAGGTCCGTGGGCTGTCACAAACTAGCAAATAAAATGGTGCAGGGATTGTTCTGTGACCTTGACACCAGCCACAACAGCTCAGCATCCAGCCTTTCTTGTCCCGGTCTCGTGGCTTGCCGGGAGCGGTCCCTGACTACCGCTGGTGCCAACACGTGGGCAGGCTGGCCTGGCCGCCGCTGGGCTAGCTGCTTAGCATAGAGGCTACAGGGAGCGCTGTTCATGCCCTCTTTGTTTGGATGTTTGCTTATAGCCTGTGGATCTGTCTAGCTCTTAGGATGGGATTCATCTCGGCTAATTAGCCTTAACAGTCTCACGTAGCTGCTTGTGCTTCTGCAGTAGTCGGTGGAGAGAGAGGCACCGCTGAGGGACGGTTCGTCTTGGTCTGGTGGCTGTATAAAATCAGACTGTCTGTCTCTCTGCATTGGCAAGAGAAGGTGCCTGGACAGCCGCAGGCAGGTAGGATGAACCCATCTGAAAAGACGATGGGTGGAAACAGTCGTGCCTGTTTTAGAGCTGGGGAGCTGAAGTGAGGGCTTTTGCTCTCGAGGAGCGCTGTGTTGCGGGTGCAGCTGGGGGCAAACAGGTGATCAGCTGTGGGGTAGGCGAGGGCCAAATTTCCATATAAAACTTCTTACGAGCTCTTTGGGTTGGTTGGTACTGCGGGACAAGAAAGTGGACATCAGCCCTGAGAGGCTACACAGTGTTTTATGCGGAAATTGGATTGGTTCATCTCCTAAAGCTGCCCTTCCTTCTGGAGGATCGTGCCTTGTGTCATGAGGAGGTGCCTGGTTTGAACTTTGGTGGTGGCGTTTGTAGAGGCATGTTTCTTGCTCCCCTCATAGACTCATAGGTTGGAAAAGACCTCTAAGATCATCAAGTCCAACTGTCAACCCAGCACCACCATGCCTGCTAAACCATGTCCTGAAGTGCCACATCTACACTACACATTTTTTGAACACCTCCAGGAATGGTGACTCAACCACCTCCCTGGGCAGCCTGTTCCAATGCCTGGCCACTCTTTCAGTGAAGAAATGTTTCCGAACATCCAATCTGAACCTCCCCTGGCGCAACTTGAGGCCATTGCCTCTCGTCGTATCGCTAGTTACCTGGGAGAAGAGACCAACACCTGCCTCGCTACAACCTCCTTGCAGGTAGCTGTAGACAGCAATAAGGTCTCCCCTCAGCCTCCTCTTCTCCAGACTAAACAGCCCCAGCTCCCTCAGTCACTCCTCATAAGACTTGTTCTACAGACCCCTCACCAGCCTCATTGCCCTTCTCTGGACACGCTCCAGTACCTCCATGTCCCTCTTGTAGTGAGGGGCCCAAAACTGAACACAGTACTCCAGGTGCAGCCTCACCAGTGCCAAGTACAGGGACAATCCCCTCATCATTTGCCTTTCCTCTCCTTTCTATATTTAAGCTTCTCCCAGGTAACTATTGATAGGACGAGTGGAAATGGCCTCAGGTTGTGCCAGGGGAGATTTAGGTTGGATATTAGGAAAAATTTCTTTACTGAAAGAGCGATCAGACATTGGAACAGGCTGCCCAGGGAGGTGGTGGAGTCACCATCCCTGGAGGTGTTCAAAAAAACGTGTAGATGTGGCACTTCAGTGCATGGTGGTGTTGGGTTGAAGGTTGGACTTGATGATCTTAGAAGTCTTTTCCAACCTTAATGATTTTATGATTCTATGATTTATCGTGCTCTTTTACCTGCCCCAGGTTATGGTGGAGCATTTCTGGCACTTAGATTTATTACCACCTTCAATCTCATAAACTCCTCCTTTAGTACGTTAACATGTTTTGAAAGTTTGGGGAATTTGCTGCCATTTATGATTGTGGAGAGCACTGAGCGTCTCACACTCTGAGAGCTTCCCCCTCACCACCACCTCCTCCTCCTCCTCTTTGTTTGTTTTTGCCTCAGTCAGCGGCCTCTGAAGCTGCTCCCTTTCATTTCCATCCTGCTGTTTGGTGACTAAATACGGTCCCCTCTGGCTTTAATTACTCAGCTGCTCTCCTGCTCCCAGTGGAGCGTCGCTGCCAGCGACTTCGCCCCCCGGCCTCGGTGTGCTTTACATCTCGCTGCTCCGTTGTCTGCTCCCCCGCTTCTGTCTCGGTGATAAAATACTGCAGTAGTGTTGCCTGGTTTGTTGGAGGTTTGTCCTCTTCCTCCCCCTTAGGAGCTCACCTCTGATGAGGAACAGGGATGGTTTCTCTGCCGAGAGCGAGACCGGGAGCGTGGCTGTGCCAGCGCCGAGGAGTGGCTTTCCTCTTCTGCTCGCACCCGAGCTCGCGCCTGGCGGCCGTCGGAGTGGGAATTCTGATGAGCAGCGAGACCGTTCCCTTCCGTGGCACTGACCCACGAGCCTTTGGCCAAGGCAGAGGAGGCCGGGACGCTTGGAGATGGCTGAGGGAGGGAGGGGTCCTGGCAGCAGCCGGACAGCCCCCACGGTGTGCAGTGGCTGCTGCTCTGTCAGGCCATGTTGGGTGGCTGAAGCGTGGGATAAGGTGGATCAGATGAAAGTTCTGCAGGTTTGGGGAGGTTTTCAGTAGATGCAAGGAGAAAGGGTGGTCTGGAGACTTAAAGCCAAAAGATTTACTTTTCCTGGTTTGTGTTTCCCGATGAGGGTCCGGAGCTCGAAGGCAGAGGCAGGGGCTGGAGCGTTCTCTAGCCCTGCAGACGTTTACAGCCAAGGGAGAGTCTGAGCTGGCGGCTGGGCTTCCCTTGCTGTGTCGGATGGCTGTTGCCAGGCCTTTCTTCCATGAATTTGTCTAATCTTCTTTTAATTTATGCACGCTTCTGGCATCTCGGAGGTTTCCTGTGGTGATGAGTTCCACAGTTGGGTTATGCAGCATGTTACGTTCACGTGAGAGCCCTCTGCTCCAAGAGCGATGCTTTCCTATCTCGGAATATGCTGAACTACTTCCAAGCTGTGACTCCACCATTAGTGAGACCGTGCTGTTTTAATCGTACCAATGTATGGAAGATGCACAACCAAGAGAGGTGGCGAGGCCTCAGCGTACGCTCCTGAGTTGGGGTTGGTCTTTAAATCGTTCTCAGATGTTTGTGAAGCAACCTGTTTGATTTCTAGGTGGCTCTGGGAGGAGGCGACTCTGCTGTGCTCTCCAACGTCATTGACGAGCTTGTAAGGTTCCGCGCGAAGGTCCGCAGCTACGCGCTCGCTCTGCCGGAAGAAGCAGCAGACGCTGTGCCAACGGAGGGTGCCGCGGGAGCCCAGGGGCCGGGACAAGAGCAGAAGGAGAAGAGGCAGCAGCTAATGCGGGAGAGAAAACCCCTCCTGGAGGCTTGCGACAATCTGCGTGGAGACCTTGCTGCCTTTGGAATCCACATAAAGGTAGAGGACAGTGACGCTCTTTGTGAGACTGTTAGTCTTTTTTTAGGACAGTGATTATTTTTCGCCCTTCCTGCCCCTTCGGCAGCCGTCAGTGTTGCGCCCCGCTCCCCGTGCGACTGCGGCAGCGGGAGGGGGAAGCTCAGCCCTTGCCTGGTGGTACTGCTAGCTTTCCCTTCTGCTCCCCCTCAAACTCATGTCTCCATGCAAGCTGTAGTTACTTCAGCAGTTACTAAGGGTGTGTTATTTTGCCACTGAAAATCCCATAATACTCAGAAATCTCTAAGCTGCCCAAGTTCAGTCCAGAAGGAAAAGTATGAGTAATGTGTGCAGTTGCTGAAAATCTAGATTACAGAGGAACTGGAAACTAAATGGAGATGACTTGTGAGACCCCACCTGGAGTCCTGCGTCCAGCTCTGGAGCCCTCAGCACAGGAAAGATGTGGACCTGTTGGAGCGGGTCCAGAGGAAGCCACAAAGACGATCCGAGGGCTGGAGCACCTCTCCTGTGAGGAAAGGCTGAGAGAGTTGGGGCTGTTCAGCCTGGAGAAGAGAAGGCTGCGGGGAGACCTTAGAGCAGCCTTCCAGTACCTGAAGGGGCCTATGGGAAAGATGGGGAAAATCTTTTCAGCCGGGGTCATTGTGATAGGACAAGGAGTAATGGCTTTAAACTAAGGGAGGGTAGACTTAGACCAGATACAAGGAGGAAATTTTTTACCGTGAGGGTGGTGAAACACTGGCACAGGTTTCCCAGAGAGGTGGTGGAGGCCCCATCCCTGGAAACATTCAAGGCCATTCTGAGCAACCTGGTCTGGTTGAAGATGTCCCTGCTCATTGCAGGGGGGGGGGTTGGGCTAGATGACCTCTAAAGGTCCCTTCCAACCCAAAGCATTCCATGATTCTATGACTTATGAAAATAATGCCTTCCCTCTACCCTCCCCACGTTCCGCCACCAGAAATGGTAAGTCCTCATGAGAAAGCCTCTTCTGTCTTCAGCAGCTCCATCCCCAACTGTTCCTGAGCCATAAGTCCTTTGCCTGATTTGTGTGCCACTCTTCCCTCCACCCTGGTTTCTGCTTCTAGCCTACACCTCATGCCACTGTTCTTTTCCATTACCCCAGTGGTTTCTTCTGCTCAAGAGAAATCCCTTTGCTGGCTTACTGTCTCCTCCAGGTTTTGAGGTGCTACATTACTTTTTTTTAAGCACTTCCACTTCTTCCAGTCGCTCTTTCTTCACTGCCCTTCTCGCCTCGGCTCCAGCCGTTGGTGGGTCAGCGTTGCTCCTCGCCTGCGGAGTAGCCCTCCGCTTTCTCTCCAGCATCCCTCTCCCTCCCTCCAGTTCACGCTGCTTGTTTTTGCCTTGCTGGGGAGCTGAGCCGTGCGTAGCCTCCTTGCGTCGCTTGGCCAGTGGCAGGATATAAAGCACGACGACGTTAGGGAGTGACATCACACACCCTCTCTTACTGGCTGAGCGGGAGAGCTGCCATTTGCCAGCACACCTATTCCAACCAAACACGATGTGCGGTCAGCTGCCTTGTGATCGCGGATGAAAGCGAGCGCGCTGATACGGACTGGGGCGAGGGCCAGAGTGCAGCGGTGGTGAGCTACAGCTGTGAAAGCGAGGGAGAGGACTGGGGGAAGGTGGAACATCTGCTTCCTTGGCTTGTTTGTACGTAGCTAAATCCTCGCTCTGCTTATCTGTCAAGAAAGTTTGCAAATCCAAACAACAGCAAGGAGACAGTCTTGGAGACGACAACTCCCTTTTGATCTATTTGGCAAAAAGGCTGCAGCCCCACCCCCAGCCCTTCTGAAGATTTGTTTTGGGTTGTTTTTAAAGGTATATACGGACATTTAATAACCTCCTAGAAATCAGCCTTAGCCAGGAGTCGGCCCATTCCATTTATTTCTTTTTTTTTTTTTTTTTTTTTAATAACCTGTACCTTGGCATAACCTGTCTCCTGCATGTCCCAGAACAGCTTGCTCCCGAAGACAGAGCACCCACAGCACACGCCAAAGCTGAGCTCCTGCTTTTTGTGCTGACGCTGTGGAAGTACCTGGCGGTGTGTGGTGAAGGTTGCCCAGGTTTTGCCTTTGCAAACCCCAGGTGCGTCCCGCAGACCGACCGGGTGACGTAGCTCTGCCGTTCTGCGCCTGGGCTCACTGGAGCCAGCGTGCGCCCAGACCCGGCTCTGCCCAAAGCAGGGCCCTCGCCACCCTCACGCGCGGCATGAGTCCGCTTGGCTGGGTTGGGTGGCTGCCCGGGGCTGGCTGCTGCCAAAACTGCCGTGGTTACACGTGAGGAAGCACTTTGAATTTTGCTTTGTACGCAGCCTCCGATTTCCATGAAAGTTTCACGAGCCCCACGATACGCACGCCGTAACGCAGCTGTTCCTCGCTCTCCCTCTGTCGCTCGCGGCCCCAAGGCAGCCAGCAGCCTCTCCAGTCCGCGTGCGGGAGGAAAAGCAGCAGAGCAGATGAAGCAGACGAGCCTCATCTCCGCCCAGTGCAGACTGGGAACCCCTGGTTTGGGGCTGGGCACAGAGGGGCTGGCCGCTCTAGGGTGCGAGTAGTGACGTAGGGCATGCCAGTAACGTAATTCTCTTGGAAATCAGCTTTGTAGAAAGGGTAGTTTCTTCTTCAGCTTGTATATTCTCTTGACTTCTGTATGCTGGTTTCTTCTCTCGTGCTGCTCCGTGCATGCATTGTCGTGCAGACGATGTTCTGTTTGTCTGACGCTACAGAACTTGCTACAAACTGAACTACCCACTGGTCTTTTCTTGTCATTATAGCGTGCTTGGAATGCAAGCTCAGCCGTGCTACGGAGTGAAATGTAGTCCATAAGTATTTGCGCCTCAAAACCAGTTTTCACTTAATGTAAAGAAAACTCTACATTGTATTCCAGCCTCTCTCATGAGTCAGAGCACGTGTAACACTTTACCATGTTAAATCATATTTCCCTACTCAGATAACTTCTGTTGCATTTTCAACAATTGCAGACAAACAGCTCGGTCTTAGCAGTCAGAAACCTTCAGTTTGACTGTAACGCTCTCTCTCCAAAATAGGGCAGTGTTGCCTTACAGGTATTTACAGCGACAGGCTCCTGCCCTAAAACTCAGCAGGAGGTCAAAGGTGCTAGGCAGGAGATCCTCCTGTGCTGGCCAGCAGAAGAGCTGGTTTGCACCTACACTGGCCAGTTAAAGGGGGGCTGCCCCAGCTTAGCAAAAGTTACTCACCCCAGGGAGCCTGCACCCTGCCGCAGTGTCCCACGCCAGCGAGATGACAATGTTTCCCTTTGTTGTGGTGGGTGTTTTTTCCTTCTGAACTGGGAAGGCTCCTCTGGGTTGGTTTACAGCTTCTGAGCATTAGTAACAGTGGTGTCCTGTGAGACGGCATCGCTGCCTCTTTACCTGACTCCGTGAAGAGCTGTGCTGCACGCAGCGTGGTTAGAAACCTGTGCCTCTGCCTGCCCGCCCCGTGTGATGCCCCTGTGTGCCAGGTGCCCGGGACTGACCTGCTTGCTTCTTCCTGTAGGACAGAGCCGCTGTTTCAACCTGGGAAATGGTGGAAGGAGGGCAAGCACACCAGCAGACCGAGAAAAAAAGCTGATCCTTCATCCTTGGACTTGGTGGTATTTTTTTATTTCAGCTGCTTGGGGAACAGTTGTAAATATTTTCCAAATAAAATCTTTGGAACAGGATGGCTAACAACAGTTCTGTTCAAATCATGTTGGAGCTTTGAGACTGCTGCTAGGTGTGCGGGTGCTCACACAGCGCAGGTGGTGGCAGCACGGCAGCGGCTGCGTTGGCTGGCGCGGGCCCGGCTGTGTTCCAGCGCAGGAGATGCCCCGGCCCCAACGGCTGCAGCATCTGCACTCGGGCCCTGTTTTGCTGAGCTGGCAGTGGGGATTAAACCATGGTGAAGACAGAAGCGAGAACTCAGGCCTGTCTGAGGGTGAAAACACTTCAGTTTTGTGCCCACTGGTTCAGACAGTTCTGTTTATCTCAGGCACAGGGGTGACCCTTTTAGCCCTGAAGCGTTTCCTCATCGCGGTGTTGCTGCTTTGGTTGGTCCTGCGACAGTCTTCACCGTAGCGTGACAGGATCCGGTTACCTGTAGGCCTTGGTATCTTCTCAGTTTGCTCTTGCACAGGAGACACTGAGAGTTCCCTAGCGCTGGGAGTGCAGCACGCTCAGGATCTCTCCCTCAGAATGGGGAAGATAAAATTAGCGTGTTTGGTTATTTCCTCCTCTGTTACTAATCCCCTGCAAAGTAAGTAGCCTGTGTAGTTTTCAGAAAGTATTAAGTGTCAGTATTGAAAAGCAACTGGCTCTTGTACCTTGTGGGATAATATCCATACAGGCAAGCATGCCTTAAATACCACAAGAGGTCAGCTCAGCCTGCCTTTTTGGGGTTTTTTTTGGCCATGTTTGTGTTTAAAAAAAAAAAACCAACGCCCTGGGTGGTGTGGCTGCAGGTAGATGGAGCGAGGCCTGCCTTGCGCACCAGGAGACCTGTGGTCTGCTGGCTGCGTGTACAGGGGGCTTGCACTCACCTACCGGCTCCCTTCTTTAAATCAGTTTACGAAAAGATAACAAAAATAACAAGACTGGCTTGTCTATGAGGAATTTCATTTGCAAGTACAATTCACTTAAATACAATTCACTTAATCTAATCTGTCCAAGAGGCTAAAGGCTTCCTTTTATACTGTTAAGTAGAGAATAAAACGCAGAGTGGTTTCGCTGCTCCCATTCCAGTTATCGGTACTCCCAGAGAAGACGGGGTGGGGTGGTCTTCATCGGCGCTGTGGCAGGTGCGTATGTGGCACTGTTGGTATTTCAGCTGTGGTAACGGCAGCAGCGCTTACGCCGGTAGCAAGCCAGAGCGAAGGGCAAGCAGCCAGCTCCGCTTCTGGGAGAAACCCGATCGGAACACACCAAACCAAGCACATGCAATTCATTTGCTATTATTTTTATTTATTTCCTACCAGAAGAAACTGCTACATTTCCAGAAAGTTTTAAAAATTGTTACAATTTGTATACATTAGTGAATAACAGAGTTACAGCTTCTGGGTAGAGCAGGTTGATATCTGTACTGAGCTCTGTTAATTGATTGACTTTGCCTAAAAATGCCATTTAGATTATAACACTGCTGCTGTTCTAAATACAAAAAAATGCTAATTTCAAAGGAAATCCAGTAGCTGTTTTAAAATCAGTTTTAACCTTCTGATTTTATTTAAAAGGAGTCGGGGCTTCTCAAATAGTTTTAAGGGGAAAAACACCAGTAGCTTAGTTTCCCCAAAGATGTAGACAGTTTACAAAACTGCTTAAATTGAACACCAAAACCCCATCTCCTATGAGCAGATGTTGCTCTAATCTAAAAAGTTTGTGAACCCTCATAGACCAAAATGAGCAAACATTTAAAAACCTATTTTAAAAATAGGCAACTGGTTTAAAAAGAAAAAACAAAAAAAATGCATCGGGGTGAGGTAGTAGTCACAGTGCATCCAGAAATATCAACTCTAAGGGCAGAAGGGAAATACTTGAGCAGCTTTTCTGGTTCCAGGTGCTTTCTGTGGGCAGCTATTGCAAGGTACGAGAACGCCCTCGGACTGGCACGCACGCTGCCGTACTCCAGTCTAGAGCTGCCTCACTGGAAAAGAGTGGCTGCAGCGAGCGTGTAACACCTACTGCAGTAACCAGACACAGTGTGTGCTTGTTTCTGTAAGGAGTACGTACACGTGGAGCTAGCTTGTAGGTTTAAGGGCAGCACCCACTTGCAGACCTTCAGGAAAGTTTTGTAAGTGTACTTGGCACGAGCTCGCCCCTCTCTCCATATTGGTTCAACCCCTACAAGCATTGACTGAACTTCCAAAAAATTTAAGAAGCGATACTGTGCGGAATCCCACGCAACTCTCCCTTCGCGCCCAATGCTCCTCTGCCCTGCCGGCGAGCCAGACGGCTGCGGCCGCTGCAGCAGGAGTCCTGTCTGTCTTGACAAGACAAAAAGCCCCCGGGGCCCGGTGCTGCACTCGGCACCCGAGCACCGACCACCGGTTCTCTGCTCCCGCGCAACACCCAGAGCATGCGCAGACCGGCGCTGCTCTCCGCCTGTTGCTCCCTCCGTTCGCATCCCTGCTGGTCAGCAGCTACCCACAGCGACCCTCTCGCCGCTCTGACGCGGCAAGGCCACCCGAGTCTCGAAAGCACCTCGCTCTGCCGCCATCACCGAGTCCGACCCGCTCCGTTAGGGATCGCTGAGTTGCTTAGCCCGCCTCGTACCTCTCCAAATGATCATTTCACAAAGTTCATCATACCGAGTTCTCGGTGACTCAAGGCCAGCTAAACAGACAGAAAACTTTTCTTCGGGTAAGCGTGATTACTGTTTAATGCGAAGATACCGACAGTATATCCTTGTATCTGCGGTGGGGGAACCTGTTCCGAAAACCCCAAGTTGTGTCGAAACGAACGCTGCCTCTGGGACCGGGAATGGGAAAAGGCAACTAATTACATTCAAAATCTACAGCATCTCTCATGCATTCCCTTTCCAAAGAGGCTTACTTCTTGCTTCTTAATATACTAGCATGGCAAAAAATGAAGTGCAATAGCTAATTCTAGACAGAGGGTCTAAGAATGAAAGTAGGACAACCTTGGTGCAATCCAAAAAATTCAGTCGAGCTGGTGGAAAAATTTTAGCTAAGTATCAAGTGCATTTTGTTTTTTTTGCTGTTCACACTTTAGTTATTGCTCAATAACTATCAAAAAGAACAGAGGAATACTTTCAGCTTAGTTTTATTATATTATAACAGATCTGCAACTACAGCTTATTTCAGCCAAACCTTTTTTGTATTCCAAACTCTTAAAAAATATCTACATTAATCATATTTTTCTATTCTTAAAAATAAAAAAACCGAAAATCTACCTAGCATACCAATGCTGCTACAGCACTTGAAAGGGTGCATTACTTATGTAAATTCTACGGCAAATGTAATTACTCTTGCAGTCATTGTTCTTCCTTTTCTTCTTCTCCTGCTGCTTTGGCTTCAGGTTTCAAAAAGTTTGTTAAAAGCTGTTCCAACTTCTGAAACCATGTCAGAGGCGGTCATTGAACGTCCAAATTTTTGAAAGGCTTGGTGGTTAGACTGCCTCGTGAGAGAGCAAGCTCCAAATGCAGCCACGAGAAAGGGGTTTTGACTAAAAGGAAAAAAAAATAAGAAAAACAGCGTTAGAAACAAGATCTGAACGCTCCTGTGTGATTCATAAGGTGGTGGACGTAATCTTTGTACCCACAGATGTTTGTCAGTGTTGTTGGGAAAGCCTCTTAAGCAAACATCTGTGCTTCTCAGACTCTTGCGCTGCAGAGCACCTTTGCTGAATTTTTTTTTAACACGTACTTCCCCTCCCCTGGCACAGCTCCTGACTGAATGACAAACACTGCCAGGGCTGAGGGATGCAAAACCAAAACATAAAGAGTAAGAAGGTGTTCCATGTCTGGTTTTACCGATGTGACTCTTCATCCTTCCCTTCAGAGGAAGCCTGCGGTCCCACCCGGCAGCCTGTTAACTCCCTGTCCTCTCCCCTCGCCAGGCAGCTCGGTTCTGTTCTCCCTGACAGGGAGTGGGGGAAGGAGGTGGTGATGCAGAGAAGAGATGGGTGCTAACGGTCGCAGTCGCTGCTCTGGGGCCTTCACCGGACCAGCTGAGCGGGGGGTACAGCGACAGCCGCAGACCCCACCAGAAATGATGGCACACTCTCCTAATGCCCCCTCCGTGCCTACACGCTGCCCGAGGGGGTGCACCCAGCCCTCGGGCACCGAGCCTCTCCCTCGCACCTCCTCACGGGCTTGGCCATGGAGCCGCTGCTGCCGCCTGACAGTGCCGGAGCAGAGGGAAATGACCGCGGAAGGACGCGGCAGCAGCCCTGGGTAAAACCCCCCACAGCTCAGCCGTGGCCCGTCAGTCGCTAGGGACCTACTGACGCCTGTGCCCAGCGAGAGTTTCATGAAGGGTCACGATGTAAAGCACGGGCAAAGCAGAGCGTGAGCTTATGACTGGGTGTTACCAGAGCAGCTTCGAGCAGCTTTGCCCTGAAAACAGCAACTTTGCACCCTGACCAAGGTGCAGGACCGCGAGTCGATCCTGCATGCCCAGATACCGCTCTGAAACAAGAGCACAGGCTTCAGGGCTGAAGACAGCCAAAGCCCCCATCTCCAAGGTCACCGCACGACCAGCTTGCTACACGCCGCGCTCCGAAGGGACGCCGGAGCACCCTGCCTACTTCACAGGAGATCTGCTCCCCACCCATCTGCTCTACCGTTCGCACCCCCGAAAGCCAGTGCAATTGCCACGTTTGAAGACCCCGCTCTGTGCGGGCCTGTTGTGGAACAGCAGAGCCAGGCCCGAGGGTGGCAGGACCAGCCAGCCTGCCCGCTGATGCCCTCGACCACCAGACCCACAAAGCTTCTCCCCCCGAAACACCCGAGACAAACGGGATTGGCACAGCGGGCCTTTGAGAAGGGTCATCTTCACACCACCGCAGGAGACACAATGGACTGCTGACGCCAATTACACTCTCCCATTTTTCCTTTGCCTACGAAATAAAGGAGTGTGAGCGAGCTGTCTGGAAAAGGCACAGGAGCCCAAGGCAGGAGAGGCTGGAGAACACATGCTGTGTTTGCTAATCTCTCCAGCAATTTAATACTGATCTGTCGTACGCCACGCAAAAATGAAGTCACCCTTTTTCATGAAGTAAAACAAAATTACTCCTTTAGTGGCAGCTGCACATACACAATCTGGGTTTCGTTTTTCGTTCTGTTTTCGTTTTTCGTTCTGGGTATGTCCGATGTCAGAACTGTTAAGTTTGGTTCAACTGGTCCCTCATTCCTCCTGTGGTGTGGACCTCATGCCATGCTCTCACAGTAAGGCGACCACAGAGTAGTTAACTCCTGTGGCCATCTAATCGTGCGCATCTGCACGTAGCATCCAAAAGCCTACAGAAGATCTCCACTCCTCAAGCTTCAACAACTCGTTACGTACTGTCACTGCCCAGCTGCTTGTGTCAGGGTTCCTTTCAATTTTGAAGCGGCTTCTTTCACAGAAAGACTACACGACCATATGGACCGACTCCTCGGAAGGAATGGACGTAAATTAACAGAAGGGCCGACAGCCCGCTACCGGTGCATGGCCTTAAAATGGCCACTTGGCCTTACAACAGACACCCTCTTTGGAACGGTGCAAGTTTCAGCTTACCTGCCCCACTGAATTACTTGGGGACAACACGAGAGGATTCACCAAAGTACAAAACCAAAGCTAACAAACACATTTTTTGAATTGCAGAGATGTTACTGCCAGTGACTACCACTTACATACTCTTCATACTGTCTGCCTACATTCAACTGTTTTGAAAACACATACCCCATACATATATGTCCTTGGGAATGGATCCAGGTTCACACTCTTCTTCTGCCTCAAACCTGGGAGATGTCAGATGACTGCAAAGTTTGTCCTATTAATTGTAACTGTTACGTAGACTGCTCTAGAATACCCTTACATCTTTAAAAGCACATGGATACCTTAGTCCCAATGACTCCAATGTCATTTGGAAATTCCTACAGCAGGCCTACAACAGTTGCCACAGAAGAACACAGACTCACAAGAATTAAGAAGTTATTAATTAATATTCATACCCATTTGTTTTTTCTGCTCCAGCAAGAAATGCCCAGTGCGCTAAGACTCCAAGAGAACCAGACAGGAGGTCCCCCTGTCCACCACATCGCCGGCTGCTTCCTTCGTGACTGCATACAAGTACTACAAACAGACAAAGAAAAAACAAAGTCATGGGCATTTTTTCTTCCATTTACAGTGACAGCACCGTAGCTGTGAGGGTTAACTTCTGAGGCACACAGAGATTAATCACAGGCAGCAGCATATGCTGAAACACACTATTCTTAAAAAAGGATTATCGCATTAACATTTAAAAAATACTTTTCTAATTAATTTTCAATTATTTGCAAGTAACATCGCACAATGTATAAACCTTCTCCACGTCACTCAGCCTGCACAGAAGGTTCAGTCACCGATGAGTGAAGTGATTCACGTGAACTGATGCTGCCATGATTTGCAACCACCGCAAACCGCACCAGGGCCCTCCACAAAGCCACTGCACAAACGCAGCTCTCCAGAGTCCCTGACCTTCAGAGTTCACAAACGTAAGCCAAGGTGTTTCACAAAGAGCAAATGCAAAATAGAATTAAAACCTCAAATCCTCTCCCATGCCCACCAGAAAGGTATTTTGCTGAGAACAGCCTTCTCCTTAGGCTTTGTAAAGACCATATGCAAAGAGAGATCTCTCTTTCTGCCAGTCAACAGTGTCCTGAGCATCCGTGCGTGTTTCCGCCGGCAGTGTCACTGTGGGCAGGCTCTGTCAGAATATCAGATCTTACATTTCTATTTTAAATATACAAAGGACCTTGGTCAAACTGATCTCTTGGTGGAGTTTTAACTATGAAGAACATGCAGATGGTTTCACTAAAATTTAACTCCTTTGTTCTCCACTCTCAACAAGCCCAAGCAAGAAGCCTGAAGGATACATAAGGCACACAAAAAGAAAACAGCATCAATTCTATCACCGTTCTCCAAATTCTCTCGTGAGTATGTATCTACCCTTAGCTTTCCCTCTTGCTTGGCTCTGAGAAAAAAAACAGAAGAAATTTGTTTTCCTCTCCTAAGAGAACAGAAGAGCTGGCAGAATCCTTGGTGGCCAAGGAGCGATCCTTTGCATCTCCAGTCAGCCGCCACGGAGCCACTCAGGTTCAGGGCTACGCAGACAATCGCTTCTGCGCTCCTCAGCATGACAAGTGCACCAGCAAAGTATAAAGCAAGACGTCGCTTGGGCAACAGCTCTCACCTCCGTTTTCTCAGGTCACCTGGGCTGGGTTTCTCCACCGTGTATGAACAGAGCAGCCCCGGTGTTTTAGAGGGAGTACTATCCATATTTTTAGAAGGAATTTTTCTCTTACAAAATAATGGGGAAAATCTGCACAGAACTGAAGGACTTGCAGGTAAACCCTCTTAAACAGCAAGATGTAAAAAACCTACTTAACGCAAGCAAACCCTTTCCAGTTCATTTGCGTGGTTCATTTCTGCTTTTTGTTACTCGGTGGCATGAAGAATTGTACTTCACTTCCATTTCCTACCGATTCTCCCAGCAGTAATTGCTGGGCTCGTGAGGCCAGGCAGCGGTGCATTTTTGCTGCCACTGAGAGGGCAAAGATTCATCAGTCACCATCAACACAGCAGACACCGCTGCAGCGTCGCCAGCAGTTAATTTCCCCAATCACTCTCCTCCCCTCCCCCTTCCCTCCCAAATTAAGATTCTGGATGCGTTTCTCAGTGAGCAGTAGTTAATGTCAAATTTCACAAGTGTAATGCTCTTCTGAGTTAGCCATTTGAAAAAGGTACGCCCTTTCAGGCGGCGTGGTTTAGTTTTTTTTTAAATATACAGTGCTTTGGAGAAATTACCTCTAATTCTGCCACTTTGAAGATGGTATCTCACCGGATTTTCACTTTGAGGGCTTGAACCTCCTGGCAGGAGGCAGGATGGAAATCCTCTGTTCAAAAGCTTTGGGGCCTTCTGACTGACAGCTAAGCGCAAGCCCCTGCTTATTAGCTGTGTGTCACCATCTGCCACTATTCTCTAGCCCCACAACCTTCCAGTCAGTTTTGAGCTGTACAGGAAAGCAAGATCTCCTCAAATCAGGCCAATTATAATACCCTGCTACAGAAGGAAAAAAAAAAGCCCTGGTCTTTTGTTTGTGTTTTTTTAAAAAGTCAGTCTCAAATATGCACAGACTACCTCACAGCCAAGAACAAAAGCAGACCTTTGTACTATGCACAGAGATGCTGGGAAACAAATCCACGCAATAGCTTCAAAGCAGCAGAACTACGGGAAATTCACTTGAATGAGGGGGGAAAGGTATAACACTCGGGCAATTCTTGCGCACAGGCTCAGCTCCTCAAAGAACACCTCAAAATAAAAGGATGATGCACATCACAACAGGCAATGGGAAAAGGAATGAAAAGCTCCCTTGAAGTACAGACACTGTTCAGAGCTTTTACGATAAAAGACTTCTAGAATCCCACACTACCATCAAGACCAACAGGCGTACTGCCAAACCCACGCAGGACAGTTTCTTCTCCTGGAACAACCAAAATGAAACTGCTGCCTTCCCACTCCCCCAACCCAATGCCCCCCACTAAATGCCCGCGATCCCCAGGCCAGCTCAAGCAGCTCTCTGAGGACCACGGGTGATGACGTCCTTGCATGCTGCACTGAGCAGTGACAACCAGTGGCAACGTTACAAGACCTCGATTAGACGGACCTGACTGAATAGTCAGCAACGATGCCGAGGGAGCAGGTAGCTCTACTCCCTAGAGAGCTGCAGAACGACGTATTTCCAAAGGGATGAAGTATTTTTCGGTCCATTGCTCAGGGAGGCTATACCACGCCCAGCTAGGGATGAACACGCACATCACAAAGCCTAGAAAAGGGGGTTCTTCATCTGGAACAGCTGAGGAGACCAAGACAACTGAATGCTGGACAAGAGGGAAACTGCAAAGACTGAAATCACCACAACGCGTCCACATTGAAAGGCAGCAACCCGAGCCACTGAAGGTCAATTAGTCTGACGCTAGTCCCGGTCAACTCAATGGAGAGGTTCATCTGTAGTTCAGCTGAGAGACCTGAAGAGCTAGAAGCACACAACTAACACCGGTCAAATCGGTTGCTGGGTCTGGGTCTCTTGTTTGGCTTTTAATAGGTCTGGGCAACCAAATCTGATGTCGTTATTTGACAGGGTGATGGGCACAAACTGAAGCACAGGAAGTTCCGTCTGAACATGAGGAAGAACTTCTTCCCTCTGAGGGTGACGGAGCACTGGAACAGGCTGCCCAGGGAGGTTGTGGAGTCTCCTTCTCTGGAGATATTCAAGACCCACCTGGACAAGGTCCTGTGCAGCCTGCTGTAGGTGACCCTGCTTCGGCAGGAGGGTTGGACTAGATGACCCACAGAGGTCCCTTCCAACCCCTACTATTCTGTGATTCTGTGAATCCAAAAAACAACTCAGTATAATTAATGAACTGTCTTTTAATGAAAGCTGACTTATGCCAAGCAGCTTTCTGGAAAAAAACAAACTTACTCCCTAGCACTTACCCATGGAGCATACATAAACTATCATAAGAAAAGCCTAGATGAAATAAAAATGTTATCGCTGAAGAAATCGCTGAATGAAGTATGGCAAGGGGATCTGCTGGAGTCAGAAGAACCACAGCCCTGTTCAGCAGTTTCAACACAATCTTAGCGATTAAACAGCACATAAATATTGCCAGAGCTGTACGCAGCAACTACAATACATCCCTCACATGCAGTCACCCAAATTTCTTCCATACTTAAGTCCACTGAAACAGTTTGTGCTGAAATAGGAGTGCAACAGAAACAAAAAAAATGAAGGCTGTCATGTTGACAGAGTATCAGAAAGTAGAAATTCAAGAGTTTTAGGTTCCACACAATTCAAAATTCTGTCCCAGACATCCTGCATAACTGTGGCCAAATCATTTAGTAGCTCTATTCTTAATATATTTCAGGCCAGAAAATAAGTTACCAGCACCCCCTGAAGATAACATAAACATTAGCATTTGGGAAAGCATTCAGACCATGGTATCGTGCTTAACTACACCATTGCCAGCAAGTTTTAAGCTGAAGGAACTCCCAGCCCAAACTGTGCTGGCAAATCAAAGCCCAGACTAATGACCCATTAATGGGTATAGTATGCTTAATTAAAAAAAACAAACAAAACCACACAACAGCCTGTTATGTAACTGAAAATAGCTGCCCTCTCTTTGAAGGGAAAAAATTTAGAATTCAGTAGTTTTGCTGAGATCAAGCACTACGAGTTAACTGGGAAGCATGAATTTTGATGTGGCTGTAGACAGGCAGCCCTACTTGCACCACGAACTCCTAGACACATTACAGTTAGAAACCCAAAGGCCCACGTAGTATAAAAAGTAATGTATGCCTGGGTGTTCTTGATTCGCAACATTCACGGTGGTGGGGAAAAAAAAACCCCAAAAAAACAGGGCTTCATTGTTGATGTTTTTGTCTAGAACACAGAATGTGAAATATGGGAGAGCTAAAGGTTAAACACGTAATACTGACAATGATCAAGAAGGCCACAAGCCTATGTGAAACATCACATGTACTGAGGCTGCAGACCTGGAGACAGTCTGGAGATTAAAATTTAATTCCTGTATCTCGGATGTCCTGAACAAGTTCTCTGCACTTGTTTTCCTCTTCGAAAGCAGGAGTACTACACCTGTCCTAATGTGCTCTGAGATCCGTGCGTGAAAAGTGCAACCATGCTGACTTCTGATATGATCCAACTGGATTAGGTCAGCTAACAGCAGCTACCCCACAGAACAACAAATACTCTCATTTAATTAGGAAGGTTTAAGATTTCCATTTTCTAAGCAAAATAATGTAGCTGTCAAGGATCATTTTGCTCCATCAAATGGAAGATTCGTGTTCAGACCATTATCAGATTTGAATAAAACCTTTTACCAATATACATCTCTGACCTGGCAGATATTCATACCAGTAAGAAATTTATCTTTTTCCTTTTGCAAGTTAGTTCACAAAAGTGCATAGCTGGAGATCATGGACTCCCAGAAACATGTCCCAGAATGCATACAGACAGGGAAACCAATATTAATGACCTGGGCTGGAGAAATCACTCAACTGATGTGGAAAATGTAAGTTGGCTTTTATATAAAGGGTGCTTATACTTTTATATTCCCTAATCACACTTTTAAAACTTAGCTAGGTCCTTGAGTGCGAGACACCAGGGAATTTAAGTTAAAAGAAAATAATCCACATTTTGCATTCCTTTCCTCGGCTAGGTGCAGCAGCCGGGGGTGGGGGGGGATGTGACGGCAGACAAGCAGTGCCAGGGACACAGCAGGCTGGGCCGTGGGCGCAGTGGAGGGCACAGTGGCCAGGAGTGACGACCTCCCCGTTTCCCTCGCCCTGCAGAAGCAGGACTGGAGACGAAGGTACTGCCTCTCAGTTAAAATCCTGGCAAAATTTGCTGGGCAGCTGGACACCACAAGAGCTTTTAGGTCAGTGAGCTAGGGACTAACAGGCACTGAACAGCTTCCTCTCCAGCTCTACAGGGAATGAATGGCTGAAATCAGAAGTACTGCTTGGGGATTTCTGGGAAGAGCTGGCTTTTCACCCCATATTCAGTACACAGTAATCCCTCTCAGATGCTTCTTAGTTTCTCTCCAGTTGTCCAGCTGCAGCTGTGGTCAAGAGAAGCAATGTTGGGCTACTGGCTCCAGCTAAAAGTAGTCACAAGCAGCAGCTGGTTACCCAGGATGTCTTCCCCTGCAAAAGGCAGACTAACACAGGTGCTGGGGAAAATACAGACAAAAACATCATTGTAACACTAAAAAACAAAAATCCAAATACTCACTTCAAGGACCTAACCAAATTTTAAATATGTCAGGAACCAAGACTGGTATAACCACACTTTATTATTGACCAGTTCTCCAAAGAATAATAAAAAGAAAACCTCAGAGAGCTGTGCCATAGTGAATAAAAGCTGACTTACCTTTTACCCACAGGCTGAGTACTCATTCCTACCCTGGTCAGTGATGGCACTGATATCACCTACCAAGAGCATGGTGAAGCTCATCTTTGTAGAGCAGGGAATCAACAACTGTAGACCAAGCTATAACGTGAAATTTCAAAAGGAAAGAGAAAAAGAGTATATAAAACTTAATTTAAAATCTTGGTGATTATGTTTACAGGGCAGTTGGCAGCTCATAACTGAAATGGAGACAAATTTTAGAAAAACCTCCTTTACAGTGGAGGACGGCTACCGATTTCAGAGAGGCCATGTACGTGATTCACTACTGATTTTAAGACCGTCAGGAAGCACCTGCATCATCTAATCTGATCTGTAGAAACAAACCTCAAAGGCATCCAGACACTTCACAGTCTGGCAATCTATCAAAGTTCTAGGTATGTTGCTGTCATAGCCGATTTCTTTGCCTGCTAATAAAATCTGCCTTACTTTTAATAAGAATTTATTAAGCTTTGGCTGCCAATCAGAATTCACTATGCAGTCTGCTTAGATTAGAGAGCTGTCTGCTGATGGTAATCCTTCACCAACACCTGTACTTCCCGCTCATTATCAAATCACCTGATAACCTTTTTTGTCTTCAACTAACAGAAGTAAATTGTCGACTGAATTTCCTACAGGCTCATGAATAAAAGAATTGTGACAATAACCACTACAGTCACTCTAAGCTATAAAGTATTCACCAAGCCAGCCTTCCCTGCTGCAAAATTCTGCATCCTCAGAAAGCCTTCCTTCCACAACAGCCAAGCACAGAACACTAAAGCTGCATTGTTAAGTTTGCAATTTCTGGTTTTCCTGGAGAGAGCACTGAGACTTGCTTCTTTTTTTTCTTTCTTTCTTCCAGAAAGCAGCCATGCAGTATATTCCCGAAGGAGAAAGTTTAAAACTGACCTATGGAAACTACAGTATCGGTGTGCTAAGCACATGAGCTCAAGGAGGAAATGCCTGAAAACAGGTACGGCTTAAGCACTACGGATGATGACATGAAAAATAAAAGGCAAGAGGAGTACACAGATCTTTTCAGAACATTCGATTGTGCTCAGAAGACATTGGCCTGATCCAATGATCTGGACTTCCCGCACACTGGAATCATGATGTATGTTGTCTTAGCTGAAAAAAAATGGCATCAGATCAAAAGAACAGACAGATGAAAAGAGAGGTTAAGAGCAAAAAACCTGGGAGAGAATTCAAGGTCAGTGACATGACAACATGTTCTGCGTTGTGGCACAGAGCAGACAGCAGAATCTCCTTTCTCAATGTAATTTTGCATTTGAGAAGCTTTTAAAAAATTGACCGACAGACTCCCAGACACAAAGAACATTCTTGTTAAAAGGAAGCTGAAGTCTATAGATTCTGCTTGCAAGCAACACAAACCCTAAAAAGTGTAACAGACATTATAACCTGTATTAAACTTGACAACTGCTTTGTTACAGCTCAGCAATGCTGCCTGTAATGCCTGTAATCCAGGAGAGAGAAAGCATCAGTCATAGAACCAAGGCAAGAACAACAAAGCAGTCTACAGCTGTCACTAAAAAAAATGCTATAAAGGCACAGAACTGTTTTTATTTCAAATCAAAAAGCCAGTTAACTAAGAGAAAAAAATATCAGAACACAACAAAGAACAAGGATGAGGGAGGGGAAATAAGAACAAGGAAAAGCCCCAAAAGCACACGGGACACACACCAAACTTGTGCCACATCCGAACATTCAAAATTGAAACTGGAAAGAGTTTCAGTTGTCTCCTGGTTTTCTGAGTCCTGCATGACCAGAGCCAATGGAGTCGGAGTGTCCCCTCTCTCCAGCAATGATGGGAGTACACTTATCTCAAGAATAACAGCTCAAAAGGAGAACAGAGATATATACTAGGTAATGTGCTCAGTCTAAAGTGCTCACCCAGTTTTCCCAACATTCATTAAAAAAGCAACAATCCTGCGTAAAAAGAACATTTTTGACATAAAAACAGAGAAAGAAGAGATACTACAGTGCTCTAAAGCTCTCTAGCTGGCATATCCTGGTTCCAGTTTATTTTATCCTCTGGCAGAGTTCACTGTCCCTTAAGCCCAGCCTGACTGTCCAAGGTTACAAATCAAGTCTGCTGTGGGTGCAAATACGACAGCAGACTTCATGCAGGGCGACTTGGGTACTACACGACTGACTAAAGCCCTTCATCACATCAGCATCACTATATTGCTTCCAGATCCCAGCTTGCTTCACAGCACTAATGGGGGTACGCGGGAAGTGGCTCTGCACAAACCAGTTGTCATATTACAGCTGTTTTTCTGTTATAAAAGACTCCCATAGCTCCCAATAATGAAAAATAGACTGTATATACAAAATGGTTCTGAAGCGGCATAAATATTTATCAGAGATTAGCATTTCAAGTTAATTAGAGGCAGAGCTGCTGCATGTTATGTATGTGAGATAAGACCACGTAGCCAAAATGCGACAAAGGCACTCATGAATTAATTTTATACTGATCACAGTAAATGATCAGTATAAAAAGTATCAGACAGGCAGCTAATTTTATTAGGTATACTTTAACCGTATTAGTAAGTGACTGTTTTAAAAAGTTGTAATGGCAATCTAGAGTTAATTTGGTTTGTTTCTTGCTTTTTTTTTTTTTAATTGTCAGGTATAATGTACAAGTCATATATGTACATGCTAATCTACAGTCCCACGGCAGACAGTATCAAGGAACTGAGCTGCTCATGAACCTCAAGACATCTTAATTTTTCAGACACACCAATATATGGTGAAACAACATTATTCCGCATTAATCTAGCCATGACATCCGCACTAGCATAGACCATCTCAGCTAAGTATTTCAAAACAGTTCACAGAGATCAAAAAATTAATTTCTCAATACCTGTGTAATGTAAAACCTAAGTTATAGCCATTTAAATGAGAAATAAAACCAGGAACTTTTTTCACCAAATGAATTAAGTTGCACTCTTAAAATATCAATTTACACAAGTCATCTAAAGGTGATCTGCAAAGACAGTCATCCCTCCCCCCTCAAAAATTCCAGGGAATACAGCCCACCAATCACTATATAGTCCAATCACTGGACTACAGCTGAAAGCAAACAAAGAAAAAAAAATTCACGTTGCTAAAAGCAAAAGGCTGCACTTACCTTTCTCTCCATCTGAAATAAGATCTCTTTCTCCCTTTTGAACAATTGTCAAATTCCCCATGGCTTGGCTGAGTCTTAATACACATCCATGATGATCACTACTGTCTACGGGGTCTCTAAGCTACAACACAAGAATTCCATACACAGTACATATTTTCCAACTAGAACAACATATTCTAGCACATGCTACTTCAGCATATGTATGGGGAGGGGGGGCTGGGGGAAGCGGCAGCATCAGTCTTTCCAGGTACTTTTTTCTATACCTACTGCAGTGCCAAAAAATGCATAAGAAAGGGTCGTCTTTAAAAAAAGAACTCTGTTTAAGAATATGCATTGCTGTGGCAATTACCCCATGAAACTGAAACTCAGAGAATGCTTCTCTCGCATATAAGAAACAGCACATAATGTTTAACCCAATAATAAGTTGTTTAAAGACTAAAAGACTAAACTTGCACATACTTAAATACCAGAAAGGAAAACAGCTCACCATGGCTTCATACAGCCTACTAAACTCCATATAGTTCGGAGTAAGAATAGCTCGCTGGTAGCCTTGAATAAGAGAAGGCTGCTGGGAAATGAGCCACAGTCCATCCTGCAAAAACGAAAAAGAACAACATTTACTGAATAGATTCTTAAATCTCAAACCACTGACTGGATCAAGAAAATACTTACAGCATCAATAATGATGGGAATTCCTTTCACTTTTGATTTTTCTATAATACCCTGCAAAAAATGCAGACAACTTTAAGATGCTTTTGCTAATTTGAATTTCGTAAGATCCAAAACAAATTCTTACCATAAATCTGATCATGTAAGTTGATATTAGTAAGAAAGATAGAAAAAAACCTGTTACATTCTGCAAACTAATGTAAGAAATTTTCCTATCAACTGGCAATTTTACAGTTACATTGTTCTCTCCCTGATTCAAGTATAAGCAGCGTCAACAGGGTTTCTGTAAGTGATGCCTTGGCGTTGATATACAAACAAGCAAACAATTCTCTTCCTGCTGCAGGAGGCATGCAATGCCAACTAAGTCGTACATTGTAAAAATACATCTCCAAATAATAATAATAAAAAAATCCAAATGAGTACTGCCATGACAGAAATCTGTAACTATAACACTAATTTTAGTTGCTTTTCTGATGACAGCCCCATTGGGGTGTTTGAATTTACTTATGAACACACACCCGAAGACAAGCAGTACAGAAAACATGTCATTCCACTCACAGCCCTGCAGGTTTTATACTTTCAACAGAAAACCAAGGCAGCCCACACAACAGACCACTTGCAAAAGTGTTTTTCAGCAAGCCGACCAACTGCCCTTGTTCTCTCTCCTAACCGAGCAGTGGCAACAACTGATATTCGAGCTTTTTTAATGAGCAATGGCTGACAGTCAAGTTTTTTTGAATGTTGGTCATTACCAACTTGTCTTTGAAGCTGGAGAGTTTATCTTTCTCCTGTATAAGAGAACAGAGGACGGCATCCATCCAAAAGTCTAATTATTTTTGAATGTTATTAAGCTCTTCAGAGTAGCTATCATACGGCACTGAGCTCCACAGGTTAGCAAGACATTATGTAAGGAGTAAGGGAGTAGTTTTTAATTCATGTTCAGAGTACTGAATGTATCTCTGTTCTTGTATTGTGCTCAGAATAAACACCGCCACCTTGTTTCCTGTAAATTATTAATTATGGCATATACATATCCTCACTACCTCCTTCCTACCCGATTCTGATTTTACTAACACCAGTAGAAATCTTCCTCTTCTATTTTTAAACGGATGACCAGAATTTAGCAGCGTGCTTCAACCCAACACTACTTTTGTTTGTTTGGGCACTGTTTGCACGTTGTAAGTGTGAGACTGAAACACCACCCACTGCTCCAAGCCTGAGGACTTGTCTCTACACACAGCTGCAGCTACACTGGAAGCCACTACAGAATAAAAACCTTCCCATGACAAACACACGCTTGCACAGCTCTTGGCACTGTGTGTCAGACTGCAAGGTGCCCACCCTTGCCACGATCCCAAGGGAACACCAAAAGTCTTCTCTTATATTCAGCTACTTAAATAATTTCGAACCAATCGCAAGTTTTACACAATTCATGTCATTCAGTTACTACTAATTATTCAAATTTATGAATAAGTATATTTAACAGCTGTGCCAGAATGGAATCTTAAAACATACCTAGAATTAGTCATGGCATACCAAAAGCCAGCAAGCCTCACTTTCAAAGCTTTTAAGATATTTATGAGACAGTCATTTCTTTATTTATTAATGTTAATCTGCACAGATGTGCACAGCTCAGTTTTCCTTCACAGAAGCTGTGCTGCTTCGCGCCTGCTGCGTTAAGTTCATTAACAACTAGGTTTAATTTGACCCACTTGGTTATAATAAAATAAGGCTGTGGGTCTGACAACCAGATTTATGATTTTTTTTTTTCCCCCTGTACAAATGAATGTTATACATCCAACAGTCCAATTATTTTCGAACCATACTAAGCTCTTCTGATTAGACATCATACGGCACTGAGCCCCAGAGGTTAAGCAAGATACTATGTAAGAAAGCATTCAGATCATCCTCCCCCAGCCTGTGAAGTTACAAATATCATTTACTGCAACCTTGTTTTCTAACCGGTTTTAATCAGAGTATTTTTGTACGTTAGCAGCTTCAAACTCCTTCAGTACACTTAAAATGATTACTGCTCCACTTCCCACTAACATGAATCACTAGTTTATTCTAGTAAGCCAGTCTTTCATGACACTTCATTTTTTCAAAGCAAAAAAGATTTCCCCAACAGAGTCCATAACGAAGTCCGAAGCAAGACACCAAATCTCTGAAGTCCTTATCCTTCCAAACTAGTCTCTTAAACTCATTATGAACAATCCATGGAAATAATTTTGCCAAAGTTCTGATGCTGAAACAGTTAAAGTTTGGCTGCTGCTGTTATTGTTTGGCCCCTTTTCATGTTTCCTCACAACTGTCATCTTGACTCCCGGTTAGAACTGCTATTTTTGTCTATACGTATATCTAACAACAGGCTAAATCAAAAATCCCAAAGATCCATTGTCCACCAAAAGAATGCAAGAAAAAAAAAAAAAAGGTGGAAGTTACAAAGCATGAAAGTATAGGCGCAGGTAAACAGCTTCTGGAAGGCTGGGTCACTGGTACACTCCAGAGAATAAGACATTTCTTCCTAATAACATTTTGTGTTCCTACCTCTCCAGCACGTCCTCCACAATCCTGAGACATTTGACCTCTGCTCCGAAGAGAAATCTCATCTTGCTAAGTAAAACCTACTGGCCAAACAACTTTTATTGTGTACCAAGTCCCTGAGGTATCAGTTTCTATTCTAACACACCAAGCAATCTTTGCTTTTTCTTTCTCTTCTTATAGAACAAATAAGCAGGGGATACAAAGTCCTTTGTCTTATTTAGAAAGCTCATTTTTGATTAAAAAAAAACCAAACAAAAACCTACCCTAATCACTTTCCTTTCCTCTTCCTTCCTTAAACCCAGACAGAAACTGCTGGAGACAGACAAGGAACCCCAGAGAGGAAGTTCTGGGGAGGAAGGGGGGGAAGAGGTAATCTGGCAATCGTAATAAAGCAGAAACAGAGATAAGAGAACCCCCACAAGACAACCACTGATTTGAAGGACACAACATTCACTGCAGAACCCCTGTTTCCTACTGTCTGTGGACAGGACCCATCTCACCTGCTGCCATTGCAAGCTCACATGGCTCACCACTGGAGAGCAATTCACCCTATCTGGCTTAGGCATCACATTTAGGGTGGGATGAATCACCAACAGACATACCTGTCTCTCCTCAGCTATCACAGAGGGAGCAGAAACACCTTACTGCTTTAGTTTTGGACACTGAGATTTAGGTGAGATGAAGCCCACTTTTAAATACTCTATTACTGCAGTTACTGGATAAAAAAACATATTTGTGCAAGAGGTCTTTACAGGAATAAGCGCAGCATCCACTGTGCAGAGTATTTTGTTCTTGGAAGCAAAAGTTAAGTTTTTCACTGAATCTGTACCTCCACATTTGGCATGGACTTTCCTGGTTTAACACTTCTAGCATACAGAAGAACCTTCACTGTTAATTGCACAATTAATACAGCTCAGCCTAACTCTACTTTCACACCAAAACCTATTTAACGGTTTCTTATAGGACTGTACGTATGAGCAGGAACCATCTGTTCACTTTTATCCTATGCAACAATTATTTATACGGGCAAAGACTTAGAAGAAAACATTGCCAATTAAAAACGCCAAGCAGTGTTACTAAGACAAGACTTGAAATCCAAACACCATCCCCACAAGTGAACAGCAACACATACAGGTATCAACGATAAACCCAAGACATCACCCCTTCCCTTCAAATGGCATTTTGAATATTAAGATTTTGGAGATTCTAGCTCCAAGATATCCCAGTGGGCTAGCTTTTTGTGCACAGAATATATTATACTACAACAGCGGTGGTTCAGCTTGGCGCAGACCAAGGCAGGAGCCCTTCCTTCACTCGATTCCTAAGCACTCGATGACATCCAGAAATGAGGGACTGGGCTCACAGAGCAACCTTGACACTAGTCATTAAGCAGAGAGGACAATGAGGAGGAGGAGAGAGTGACACGCTTCTGTCATCCAACCTCATGACCTACAGCCACGCTGGTTAGCTAAGATACCAAAGACTGCAATGCAGATCCTTCCTCTGTGATACTCACAGCCAGGCCCAAATTTCAGTTGTCTTAACTTTCAGGTAGAGAGTCCTAATAACAGGGGTTTGGGCAGTCTCTTGCTAGAGATATTCTGCTTTGCATGCTAAATACTTGGTGACTCTCCTAAAGAGGGATTCCACAGCCCACGACATTTGAATGAGAAAAGGGAAACGCCCTCCAGCCCACTGCGATTAAGATCAGCAATCATGATCTGTATTACAAGACTGCAGGACTCATGCTAGGACAAATCTGTAGCAAGAGCTTCCTCTCCTAATAATTGAATATCAAAGTTTAAGCTTCTACCCTAATTAAGCCAAAGAGAAAACGACCTGGGACTCACACATCCCATGAAGGTGCTGTGTGGGACAACCTCCCACACAGCTATCATTTGTTAGTGACACCAAATACTCAACATTTAGGAATGCCCAAAATAGTATTTCAGTGATTCCAGTTTTTGGTGGAGGTGGTTGAGGGGAGGAGAGCCAGAGGGGATAAAATTAACCTGAATCTACTCCCACTCTACTCTTGAAATACACAATTTCCTGAAAAATCTTCTTTTGGTGACTGGGTATCCAGGACTCGCATGCAAGCAACCTACTCAGTAAGAACTGAGAAAGAAGTTGCGTCACAGTAGAAACCAGCGCTCTATCTGGGTAAAGGTAACCCTTTCCTGTAACTGGGAAAATTTACAAAGTAAGGGCGAAGAATTCATGTGTTTTAATGAATTCTTTTATTATCATGGAAGCTATTCCTTGAAATGCAATGCATTTAGCTACACAATAACTGGTTTAGCTACACAATAACTTTGGCACTTTGGCATTCAGTGTTTGCAAAGGGAAGAATCAGGAAATTAGAGCCAGTGATTTTAATAAAAGATTGAATTTTAATGAAATAAACAGAAAACCACAACAGCAGCACATATAAAGCCACATCTATCCCACAACAGTAATTAATTTTCACTAAGGATGCATCACATTGTCATCTCTCTACCTTGCAAAGGAGAGATACTACAGGCAAATTTCCTTTACTGACACCTGCAACGAACACTGCATTTCCTAGGTCCCTTCAAGAGTCCTGTCTTTGCCTACTCTTGGCAAAATTCCTTACCCATGTGCTCAAAAAGAAGTTCAAGCTTCAGCATGCCATGATAACAGACAGCGTTGACCACAGTGACATCCTCACATTTTAGGCAGCAATATAACCTTGCCTTCAGCCCACCAAAAGTGCATTCTACTGCAATCTGCAAATACTAAGTATGTAATTCAATCTTCTGCCAGATGTTCCAAAGTAAAATTAAAATATCTTAGGAGAGCTGTTAAGCAAGTGAGGTCCTTTGAACAAAAGTTTGCACCCGTAAGGCTTAATCCGGTTAATAACTGGATTTCTGAAAGAGAGTAATATCTTCGCTTGTCCAAATGGGTCAGTGCCAGACCTCCTTGGCATCTGGGCAGTATGTGCCTTGCCAGGGAAGCACCGTGCCTGCATGCACACAGCTAAAACTCCCTTCAGCTGAGGCCTGCAGAGCAGGTCACCGCTATCCTATACTGTACCCTCCGGTGGGGTAATCAAAAGCCTGACCCTAGCCCAGGAGAGCTTGAAAGGCCCATTCTGTAAAACCTCACATACTGCCTTCTGGAATGCTGGTTACATTAAGGTGACTGATAACAGTTAGCTCCACTGCTCCCGTCCGTGCTACTGATCTGACAGCACTGGGTGACCTGGGCTCCTGGCTGGCTGAGCTGGAGCTGCCAGACTGAGGGCAGCACGAGCGACTAGCTGCTGGTTTGGGAGAGACACGCACACGTGCGTAACCTGGCACTGGTTAGGTCTCATACAACCTTAAATAATCAAAAAGGAGTGGCAGACCCTTTTACAAAGAACCCTCGACTGAAAGCTAGGATCAGAAACCACTGTTGAAACGCCAGCTATAATTGTTGTATTTTCCACATCGGTGCTGCTCTCACCCAATAATCCTGAATCCATGGTTTTGTCTGGAGCAGAGAGATAAAAGGGAAGGAACAGCCAGAGATTTCCCTGTAAATGCTGCAGCTGGAAGCACTTCTGCACACTCCCTCCCCAAGGTGCCCGGCAGGAACAAACAAGTTCAACCCCGACACGCTGCAAATCAATTCCTACAAGCAGGCACTGAAAACCCAAGGAAGCATTTCTACGTTCCTTGCTTCAAGCCTGGATAAATGCAGAGTTAGCAGGGACTCAGCTGCACAGAGGTCAGGATGCAGCTCTGTGGCAGAGATGCCTGGCAAACGCGCTTGGCGAGCAGAAGTTTGTCATCTCGTGCAGCTAGAGGTAGGCAAATATCCCAAGCTCAGGCTGTGCTCAGTGCTACAGCCAGGGTTGGCGGGGGGGGAGAAGCTTCCCTAAGTAGAATATATTTGATACAGGACGTTTTGAAAAACTTTAAAAGTGGAGTTTCACTGTTTGAGATTCTTGACATTGGAGCCATATTTTCTGTAACTTTTTTTATTTTTTATTTACGCACTGGGGGCAACGTAGTTAACTCTGAAACTTGCTTACATTAGTTTCCACAAAACCAATCCAAGAACACATCCTCCTTTCAAAACTCAGCAACGTCAATCAAAATCTCACTCTGTGGACAAGGTTTATATAAATCACCCTTAACTAGCCTAATTGCCTCAGTTTTACTTTATATATTCCTGTATGCATAAATATCACTAGCTCATTAATCACTCCACTAAGCTCTCAAACCTCACATAAGAAATGATTAACTACTGACTACCACTGATACTACTTGAATGAAGAGTCACATAATAGAGACAAATATCCTTTCTTTGAAACAAATAGCTTATTTATCTCACCGTTTATACTCCATTCAATTTAACTGGGTCTTTTGTCTTTTAACTGTAGTGCCACATGCTAGACCCTGTTTTCCAAAACAGATTTTTCAGGTGCACAGGAAAATACTTCATTTAAGCCAAGCAGAGTGTGATAAGGACTCTGAAGAGTGCCCCACTAGTCAGCAAGCTCATTAAATGCTTTGAGAAATGTTAAGAGCTGTTGTTACAACTAACAAAGCTGAAGATGCTGTAGATGGCAGCTATTCAAAACTGTTCCATTCTACATAAAATAGCATAAAAAAAGGGATGAGAATGATCCACTTGTAGATTCCCTCTTTGAATTCAAAGTAGATCACTTGCTGTCAAACTTGGAGGAAAACTACAGCTATCAGTTTCTTAATATCTGCCTCAATCATATGCTGAATTCTTACAGAAGTGACATAATTGGAAGTAATGCCTGAACATAAGAAACACAAGAATACCAAGCAAAAGCCTCTGAAATATCGTCCTAGTTATGCAAAAAACCCAGAGCACTCCATTATAGTTATCCCCCCCAAATTCACAATCAACCAGATTGAGAAGCTACATTTACACCCTTCCATCCCTATGCACATCCAAACCCAGTTTAAGCATTAATCCTGTTTACTTCAATCCATAGTAAAAAAACTAAATCAGAATAAAGGCACTGTATTTTCTTATGCTGTCTCATCCACTAAATACTTGCAGTCACAAAGCAAACTCTACAAGGTTTCCAATTTATGGTTGATTATGTTAATGTTAGATTTGACTTAAGATATGTTAGATTATGACTTGAAGATATTCATGGTCAGCTATTGGCATTTTGTCTTAAAATGAAACAAATAAATGTAAACTTAATATGAACTCTGGAATTTATCACTGCCAATTTCTTTTTAGGGTTTCTAGCTGAACAACGCTCAGAAGGAGCTGAAAAAACATCCAGTTCCAGCTTTTTCCTTACAAATACTTTGAAGTATCAAAACCAAGTTCATAGAATCATAGAATGGTAAGGGCTGGGAGCAACCTCATAGATCATCTAGTTCCAACCCCCCTGCCATGAGCAGGGACATCTTCCACTAGACCAGGTTGCTCAGAGCTTCATCCAACCTGGCCTTGAACACTGCCAGGGAGGGGGCATCTACAGCTTCTCTGGGCAACCTGTTCCAGTGTTTCACCACCCTCACAGTGAAGAAAGTTAAACAACAATATAATAATTCTGTACACAGAACGCAAATAAACATCCCACTTCACTGTGAATGACTTTCATCAAGATCCATTACATATATTAAAAAACACATTCTGCTTGCAAGCTGCATAAACCTGTATTTAAGGTCCTGTTAGCATATTTTCAAACACTGTTTTTCTAATCAAGATATTGCAAGGAAGCCACAGAATACTAATAGTTCTTAGCACAGGCAGCAATCATTCTCAGGGTAACCAACAGGCGCTCTCTGCCTAGAGCTGGTGTTCCCCAGCTTTACCCACACCAGTCCCACCACCACAGAGCAAGAACTGCACCCTGTCCCAGCAACTGCCTCGTCTTAGGTGAGGACACCCACAAATCCTGACTCTCATCGGGCTGTTTGAAAGCAATGAGGCTTGGCTGGTAAGAGAGCAGTTTTTCACTGGATACTACTTGTGGTATATGCATCAATCTCAGGGGCTGGGTGAGGGCTGAGAGAAACACAGTCCACACACACATTCTCGCAGCGGGTGCATGTACATGCCCTCTGGTTTCTGCCTCTGCAGCACCACAGGCACAAGATCCCATCTACCTGACCTCCTCCCAGCTGAGGGCTGAGAACAGCAAGTGGCGTGTCCTCACTGCCACGGCAGCTCCCTACGAGCTGCAGAATCCCCACAGCAGGAATCTCCAGAGGACAAACACAGGGTGGGAAGTAAATTCAGATGTGACACATACTGAAGAATGAAGTTTCTGTAAATAATCTTGTGCTAACTTGAGCCGACACGAGCAGCGATTCCAAAGAGTTAACACATCCTGCTGTTCATACCCACACGTGATGGTAGGTACCACAGACAACACTACTAATCTACCGACTGCAGCGTGAGCCTGGGATGCTTCTCACGTGTCTTATACTTGGCACAAACACAACCCGGGGTGCTGCTCAGGTACCAAGATGAAAATGCTTATCAATGCCCACAGAGGCAGATTTAGCTTTAACAACAGACTGCTATGACAACAAAATGTGGCTCTGTATTCTGTAGTCCTCTGAATCTTGCAAAAACTAGTGAAGTGTACTGAAGCACCCAGTCCCATTCTCATGATTTCTTAAGGCTGTGAAGTGTTGCCTAAATCCTGAAGGGCTTAAGGCTTCAAAGGGAGACATTAATCCAGCTAACCAAACACAAACACAGAAAGGCAGATACCTGAGTCAAGGTGGAACTGAGAATCCACCTGAAAGAAAATTTCAGATGGGCTCTCTCTGGGCACACTGGATGGAGGTGATCCACGACAACGGCCCACACCTCTCCCACCCTTTGCTAGATGTAAACTACAGCCAAGACATCGCCACACAACCTTAAGATGATGTCACTAGGGGTAGAATATGAGGTTTCTGAAGTTTATATCCCAACAGATTGCACAGATCTTTAAGTGCAAATGACTGGCTAAGGGTAGTGTTTGCAGGGTGAGGGGGCTGGAGGGGAGAGAAACAGAAACAGCAACGGGCAGAAATGGCAGCTAGGCAGGGCCTCAGCCAAAAGCAGAACCCAGGCTGGTATTCAGGACATTTTCTTGGAGTTAAAACAAAGACTGAGAATTGAGCAAGAGGAACAAGTACGCAGTTAGAAAACCCAGTTGATTTTACCACATAATCTGAGTTCCACAGAGCCATTCTTGCTATTAATCATTACCACTCTTACAGGAGGGAAGCAAGCACGCTCTGCTGAAAACACCAATCTAACTTTGCTGCTGCAAGACAAAACATGGCAAGACTGGAGTGGCAGAGTCCAGGATTTGGTGCTACCATTTCAGGGACAGAGGCAAGGAACCCAGTGACGATTCCAATGTCAAAGTCTTACTTCAGTTAAGGACAAGGCTCTTCATAACAATGAATGCTTTTCTCTACCTGATCCCAACCGTAACCACTATCCCACCAACATCTCCATATTAGTCCATTTGACCACAAAGCCCGTAAAGATCTGCCAAACTCAAAAGCAGAAAATTCGACAAGAAGATCACATTCATAAGCAAGAGGAGAAAGGAGATGACAGGAGGCTGGCAACTGATGCAGGACACAGCTAAGCCCATAACTGCCTCACTGCTGGCAGCAGCAGAATGCAGAACACCCTGGAGCATCAGGCAGCATCGGCTCTTCTCCCAGAGCACTATGCAAGGGGTACAATACTCTTCCCAAAGTCCTCTCAGGAGCTGCACTCATCACCCTGCAGGAGAGGAACCTGGTTCTCTCACAAACCTGAGGAACAGCTCTTGACATTAGAGGTGGGAATTCCGCTACTTCCAAACCTCAGGCTACAAGAAAAATCATATCACAGTAAGACCAGAAGTGCAAGCACCCCTGGAACGGATGAATGAAGAACGCTGTGGTGGGTAGATATGACAGGGACGTAATGTTGCTGCTGTGTGAAAAAAGAACACTCAACAGCTTTGGAAATACGCCGCTTCTAAGCATTGACAGAGGACAGTTGTAGGGACCTTGGCCTTGCTTCCACGTGGCAATTAAACTCTTTCTCAACAGAGTCCAAACCACCACCAGCAGCACACCAACTGAGATGAACTCGGGGAGGTAACCGTACTGTCATCTCTGGCCAGAATCAGTCACGGACACTGAAAGGGAAAAATAGATGGGCTGATGTTGCCTACAAGGAACCTGGCTGTGGTAGCTAAGCTCCACACCTGATGTGGTAACAGCATGTCGGAAGTTTGGAGCAGAATAGGGAGCAGAGGGGCTTCAATCTGTGCACTCCAGAGCTGAGAAGTGGAGCACCAATGTGGTTTTGTTCCTTTGTCTTGAAGAGAAATGGCTTGGACTGGTTATTTGCTCCGGAGTTGGACAGTCTAACAAGGCCATTACTAGGATTGCCAGATCTGCATGGGATCCAGCTGCACAGCTATTAGGACAGAACAAATGCTTTCTTCAGCAGAATTTTCTGAAGCTGCAGCTCCTGGTCCTGCAAACAAATGGCTAGAAAGTTATGACAGAGCATCAGCCCTCACCCAGGCAGCTGAGGAACAGCATGTGAGGGTTCTGGCACAGCCCCACACAAGTGGTGTATGAAAGAGGGATGCAACTTGCAGAGTGGCTTCTTGTAACAGGACTTGTAAATGGAATTACAGCAAAAAAGTAGTCAAAGAGTATCACTATGCTCTCAAGGAAAAAAAAAAGAAAACAAATAGAAATCAAAGGAAACTGATCACAAGGTGCTTCTTTTCCATCAGACTGTCTATAAAGGAGTTGAAATGCCACAGTGCACACACTGCAGGCATTAAGCATGAGGGAGGCAGGTGACACAGTAAAAATGCTGAGGAAGCAAAGTATTCTTTGGTCTGGAGAGAGTAAATGGACCATCTGGTCAACAAGTACCTGGGGCTATTCCCCAATAAAACACTGTCCATGGGCCGTATACCAGAAATTGGAGGTTACTGAATTAGTATCTTATTTTCTTAATGCTCAGAAGAGAGAAGCAGACCAAACACAACTGTTTGGACAAGCACATTCATTGGCAATGTGCTGGCACAATACTGACAAGAACTGACATAAGAACAGCATCAGAGAGTTGACAGAGCACTACGCCTCAGCACTTTAATGGGCCAGGAGAAGGAAGAGGGGCAGCTCTCTCCCATCGTCACTGCCACTCTGATACAAAACCCTGACCAGAAAGCAGACACTAGTCTACATCTCAGCCCCATATTCATGTGACAGCATGCTGAGGTTAGCTTAAAGGGAAAACAGAAAATTATATACCAAGCCAGCCTCCTATAAAAGTTTAAAATAGCAATGCTGTCATCGCTTGCTTTTTTTCTTGAAGGTGAAGAGTGATACAAAGCTTAAAATTCACTGTTGAAGCAAGAGGCAGACTCAGCCTTTCCCCAGCACAGAGAAGCACTTGTCTTCCTCAAGCAGGCAATCAGGATTCACTTGTCCCCAATTACATGTACTTATTAAAAGTTTTGGCCAAATAAAGAATTTAGATTATGATAGCTGGATTAAAAAAAACCAACACTGGGTAACTAATCAACACTTACATGATTACAGTGAAGACACAAAACTTGAGCTTTAATGTGACTTGAAATTGTTAAGGTCAGATCCACAGCTCATATGAACGTGGCCTGAGATTTTAGCACAAAGTAACTTCCAAATGCCTTGTCTTCATTGGTTGGGTTTGTTCCTTTAAGCTAGCTCACACAGGACAACCAGGCTGAAGTAGAAGCATGTTTGTAATTCACCAAGAAATCAAAATTATTGTTAGCAATGATGGAAGGGAAAATAAAAAAAAAATAAATCACGGAATCTTCCAGATATTTCTGTAATACATTGACAGTTATTTATAAAACCCAGATGGAATTCTGATATAAAAGCTTACATTAGATACCTTACATATTCTAAATGAATTCTTATTTTCTTTTGTGCAAAGTTTTCCTTTAGAAAAAAAATTGAAATTTAAAAAGCCAAATCATTGTTCAGTTTTTTTCTGAAAAAGAATACTGAAAAAATGTTTTCAAAAAAGAATAAAATCTCTGTTCAACTTTTTCACTCAGAATAGAATTTGATTTCTTGATCAGCTGTAATAAATTTATTTTTTCTTTCTTCCTGAATCCATGCTCTTCATTAGTTTTACACCTCTATATCACCAACCAAACATTTTTTGGAAGCAGAAGGAGAACTTCAGAAGGAAAGAGCTCCAACAGCAACTTTCTCTAACAAAGGCCTAGCAAAACCAATCTTCATAGCTCTCAAGGTATTCCCAACTACTCGGACAGCGTGGTCTCCAGCCTCTTGCCTCCCGTTTTGCAATTTCACCATGTAACTGTTAACATTTCTGTAAATCATATTAATTCCACTCCTTAGTACCACTGATTAATTCAGTAATACTTCTCAGGAAAAAAAAAATTAAATTGTACAAAATTAGATTGACATTAGACTGAAAGATACACTTTGAACATATAAAGATGTGTCGACAGTAATACAAGACATCAGCTGGAAGACACTGTAAGTACATATTATTTAGAGTACAGAACTATCTAAGCTCCTGTTTTCAGCTCTCCACTAAGGCTTGACAGAAAATAGAATTACCTCTTTATCCAGAGTAGAAATCTGGAACATTTTATAATTAAGAGTATTACTTCGTATCGCAAGAAGACACAGTCCCTATTCTTTGGTACGTCTCCTGATACAAGTTGTCAAACACGGTTCTGAAAATTAGGAACTCAAATTCACATTTATGTTCTTACAGTACAAGTGCTTTGCACATAAGAAAACACAGAGCCCTGTATCTAGAGACGCCAACATCTATTTCTTAATTAGTGACTTTCACAATAAAAACAAAAGCAAATCAAAACAACCATATGGGTGCCTAAAATTCAGACTGATGCTTACAGTTTAATAAGACAGACCATGACTGACAGTTGTAATTTTCAGCCAACAATATTTTATTAAATTTGTTATGTAGTAAACCTATCAAAAACACTTGTGCAATCATGTAAAAGATAGGAAATTGGTTAATAAAATTCAACATAAAGACACAGAATAAAATATCAATATACACATTACCTTAGCATTCTCAAGCAGAACTTCATCTCTACCCAAGCCCGGTCCTATGACAACTGAGTGCAGTCGTGGTAACCACTTTTCCACCTCATGGACAGCATTGGGACTATCACTAAATGGAATTGGGAAAAAAAAGACAAGTTTAAAAAGGCTTCATTGCAGTATTCTCAGAATCTGAGTTGAAGACGCAAGACAGAAAGAGAATATTTCCTATCCTGAGTGTCAGGCAATTTTATCCTCCAAACCACCAAAAATCTGTGACCCAGGAAATATGGAATAGTTGTCCAAATAGCTAAAATGAAACATTTATCTCGATTCATTCCTTAGGGGATACCACTTAAAAACGAGGAGGTAATTGCAAGTATCCACTATGGTTGTTACAGCGGGGAAAAATAAAACCCAAGGAGGAAACCAGCAATTCCTACAGGCTGTCACAATTCCCTATTTAATGTTTCTTTGCAGAGATTACACCTTGGAGAGAGATCCACCATTTCTCAGGTATATACCGCGCCTTGCTGGAAATGATGCAGTTATTTATTACCCTGCATGGCAAAATGGTATATCTATAGTTTCTTTTGTCAGTTGCTTAGTAAGCATTTGTTCCAAATGCATTATGGCCAAACTGTCCCCTTTCCCTTTCCTCAAAAGACAACAGGAGAACCAAGCTACTCAGTAAGGGTATTATCTGTTTTTAAAGCTTAAAATTTCTGTGGCGTTCAGGTTCTGTCTACGTTGGAAAAATTCTGAGAACATCCACTGCCAAATATAGCTGCCATAATACAGCATTCACCCGCTGACCAGAACTGTTTATTTTGTTCTGATCAGTTTTGTTGTGTAAATAGGTCAGAATATTTTGAAAGCACTGCCCAACAACGTCAGTTAATCCCTACTGACAGTACCCAGGGAAAATTTAGCCTCCCTCTCTCCCCACCGCTGACATAAGTGATGACAATAAATGAACATTTTAACTGAAGCACAGGGCAATAAAGCTCCCTATAAGCTAAGCAAGGAGGTATTACTTGATAGTATTACTCGGAATATTTTGAGCTTGCAATACTTCAGCAAAGCTCTGTTATTACAGCTGAAAGCCCTTGCATGTTTTTCATAGCCAACAGCTGTACTGAGGGACACACCGTTTGGGAACAAGTGTTTAGCTCGCGTCTGGCAGAATCAGCGAATTCCACAACGATTTCTGCAAGTGTCAGGCAGGAGCCCAAAGCTTTTGCAGCCGCACAGAGCAAGGCAGCTGGCTCAGGGCTGCAGGGATGCAGTGTCCCGTGCCTGGCCCCGGCCCCTCCGCCGGCAAGAGCTGCTCCAGAAACCCCCGGCTCCCCAAAGGCACCCTGTGCTGACACCACGGAACAGCTCTGCGGAACAAGGCTGCCGGGTGGGAGCAACGACCCGCTGCGAGGGCCATGGAGACAATGGACCACATCAGGACATCGGGGTCCCCAAAGCAGTTCCCCGCTTCGCAAGCTGCAGTTGAATTTTCAGTTGATTGATGCAGCTCCCTCCCTTCTCTCACTCACGAGGAAGCAGCAGTAGCTTCAGAATTGCCAAACAGCATGCGCTTTTTTTTTTTTTTTGTCCCTGTACAACCACCTATCAGTTTACCATGCAAATACAGGCTGGAAATAAAAATGATTCAAGAAATATTTAAAGCACTACTAAAAAAGCCGCTCTTTTATATGTGGCAGGTTGAACATGTGAAAACCTGTCTGTAAACCAAACTCAAATAAAATGTCACCATTTCTCAATGCAGACCACAAACTGAAGTTATCTCTAGAAGAGCAATACATATCTCAAATACACACACTTCTCAAATAAGCATCTCATGTCTACAGATCACATAGATACAAGATTACTGCTATACATATTAGGATGTTTGAATGGATTGGATTCAAAATACCTTTGGACAGTAGAAGCCAAATACATTAAATAACTGTTCCATCAAACATAAGCTAAGAATAGAGCCATAGGCAGTACCATAACTGCTCTGCTCTTCTACAACTACCTCCTGCAAACAATCTCAAAGTAGAAAGCTTGCCAATTTATTTATATTCAGGATTGAAATGCACAATTTTGTCTCCAACCCAACTGATAATGCACACTCTTCAAAACAAAGCCATCTCTTGGGAAATGAACAGCCCAACATTAAGCCACTCCTGCTCACTTTGCCTCCAGTAACAATAAAAACATACTGTAGAGCTTTTCACCTTCAAAGCATTTTACAAACATTACGTTCACGTAACTCCTTTGCAACTTCCCATCAAGAAGCAACCCAAGGCATGTGAAGGGCCAAGAGATTTAAAATGGTGATAATGACTATTACATTGCAAAATCAGCTATAAAAACATGCTGTAAAATAACTGATGGATTTTAATTCTTCATAAAGAAAGCAGAACAAATACTGACTCGGAGAAGCACCATGCCAACTTCACTTTTAAGACACTGGACACTCACAACAGCTGTGGTTATGCAGCTAAGGACGCCTTACAAATACTCCGTACCTACAGCTTCTCTGAAAGTGGAAGGGCTAGCGTGACATCTTCCAGTTTATCCCACATACAAAGTAGTAGCATTTTAAAGCTGATACGGTACAAATCATCAACACGTAACTTTCTTCAGGAAGGGGTGTCACCTTGAATGATACTGACCATGGGATTTCGCACAAGGACAGAAACTCTTCTGGCTCTTAACAGCTACCGTCTATACACAACATTTAAACACGCCCAGAAGAGTTCTCTGACACTGAGGTCAGCTGGCGTCGACACCCTCAGGCTTCAGAGCAGGTAACGCTCCAGCTGCCTATCAGGCACAGAATTTGGACCACAGTAGTTCCTCACCACTGGGAGAAGTTGTTGGGAGAGGCTAGGTGGCATGGGCCAAAAACCTTGCCAAGGATCATTTGGATAACTTGCGAGTACAGATAATCATGTTCAAGCACCTGGGAATAAATATTCCTTGGCAGTGTTTATTTTATTACTATAGAAAAAGCCAATGTACATTCTTGTTTGCCTGTGGATCAAAAACAGAAAAAAAACAACCACCAAAACACTCGGAGACACCAGCACAAAACGTAAGTCGGGTCCTCAGCTGCTCGCTGTGTACTATGCTCACACAAATAACGTTGTTAACTTCCTTTGTCCCTTCATGCCAATTTCTCCACCTGATTACTAACCCGATATCAAACCTCTCCATTTAATTATCACCTCCACTGCCCATGACATGCATGCACAATTGGAATTAGCATTGTATTTAAAAAAAAAAAAAGTATCTAGAAAGGTACGAGGCATGATGAAGACGTCCCATCGATCAAAAGAGATGCAATTTTCAGGCTTTGACAGACAGGGACCAGGTAAGCAAGAATCAGTATTGCCTTTAGAGGTGCCGAGCCACACGATATGCAACTTGGCTTTTTTCCAAAACGGGAATCACAAATGCAATACCCCAAAAGCACAAAGCTAATATTAAGAGGAGTCAGAAAGCCTCTTACAAGGCCACAAGAAAACAGCATTCGAATTTCTGAAAGGAGGGTAAAAACCTATGAGAGAGACTTTGATTAACTAAAAATCAGGGATTTCCCAAAATAAAGCAAGCTTTTTTGGAGGTTGATGGGGCAAGACATTGGGAAACAGTCTGGCTTTCCCATAATTTGAGAATACAAACTCTGCACTATGGACATACACAACAGGAATAATTTAGGAAGCTGAATCCAAACGTAACACTTGTAAACATGGAAAGTGAACTACACTGTGCACGTCTGCAATTAAAGATTCTGGTGACAGACCACAGCTGCAGATTTGCAGGGAATGACCAGATTTTCAAACAGCTACTTAACTCCCAGCTAACCATTATGTTTAATGTGACATGTTATCGGATGCCATTCTGATGAAAATTTACATTACGACAGCTCGCTGTTGTTCAGTCAAGCAACCAACCAACATCCCTCCAAACACCAAAATCTTCCTCAAAGTCTTAGCTTGTCTGGAAAGCAACCGATAGAGCTCTGGCTGCATACAGAAAAGAACTACCGCAGGATAAACATGTAAATAACAACTGCAAGACAACAGAATCATTAATAAGGAAAAAACGAAGGAGCTTCTGTAACTCATCTCATACCTGTGAGGTTTAGTAGGTAAGAAAGAGTCTAAAGCTAATATCAACATTCAATTGACTTTACCCATTGCCCATTAGTCAAAGAAGACCTAAACAAATAAGCAAGCATAGAGAGAGTCTCACAGCAGGGCACGCTATGAAAAAGGACCACACAGATCTTTACCTTATCAGCTTTCCTTGGTTATTAACAAGAGGTAGGGGAGACACACAAAGCTTTGCTCAGCGGAGGCTGAGAACACTGTGATCTCTTGGGAAGTCAGACACAACAGCTTTAACGCTTGCCTTCCCTGAGGCCCCTGTGTAGACAGGGCCAAGGTATGGTGTTCAGCATCTCGCGTGCTTATACTTTTGCTCCATTCTCCTCCAGAACGTACTGAGAAAAGTACTTTCCATTGCAAAATCTACAAATATTATTCAAATTCAACAGCACTGAGTCTCTGAAATGGTGAGGACAATCTTTCTTCGTGAATTATTCGTAGCTTCAGCTAACTTTTGTCAAACTAAAATCAATACACCCTGAAAAAATTCCTCTTGCCTTGCCACCTCAATTATTTTTGCATACGGGAACAGCACTGGTTTGGTTATGGTGCTTATGGCAGTTATTGCTGGATTCAGTACTGCACCATCCCCCTGCTGCCTCTTAATGCACAGCCTCACAGTCTCTTACAATACCTTTCAATTTTGAAAAGCTAATGTAGACAATAAGAACTTTAAGTCAAGCTTTTTGCTCTTCAGGACTCGTCTGTATTTCACTGCCATAAAAATAAAAATTGACATAAACCACAGTTCTGTAGATCTTCATCTTGGTGAAAGCTTGATGCAATAACCTTTCCAAAAACAAAAGAGCCTAAAAAATGATGGTGCCTACTGCCCTAATATCACCCACAGTTTCTAAACATCTTCCAGAGCAGTTCGTAACAGGTATTTGACAGGTGTCATCTGCTTGAAAGTCTGCTCTAGGCTGGTCACTGCCCAGAGCGGGAGGACACTTGACAGCTAGGGCCTGAAATGCAACTCCCATACCCAGTCCCCCCAAAAAGGAAATTTTGCTGTACACTGCATTTTATTCAAAGACTGGCTTTCACCAAATGATCAAAAGCTGCCAAGGCAATAGCTTTAAATTATTACAGAAAGCTCTAAACACAGCAGCTTTCCTCATTCAGGATGAATGACAGTTAACTGTCATTCCTTTCTAGAGAAGGGAAAGGAACAACAGTGATAAGGTGCAGCCTTGTCAAATTTTACATGGAAACAAGAAAATGTGAAGCAAAGTCAGCATGGGTGTAACCAGGAGCTACAGAAATAGCAGATAAGCATGAATGACAGCGCAGACTGGAGGCAGCAGGACCGCAGCTCTTCACGCGTGTTTTCAGCAGAGCTGGAACCACCTTCGTAATCAGAGATGTGGTTTGGACGTCACAAAACGCCAATCAGTGGGACCTCCTGCTAGAGGACATGGGACATAAGCAAGAATGCCGTCACCTGATCAACTGTACGGCTCCTTGCTGGAGAGCCTGTTTTTCAAATTCTGCTCATTATCTGTGCACACTTGGTGTGACTGAGGCAACTCCAAATGCATTAAAATGTACCGTTGCAAAAGTCTGTTACGTAAACTCAGACGAAGCCACTTCAAGTGGGCAGTTTCAAAAGCCAGCCTAGAGTCTTATCTTCAAAGATGGGAAAAAGTCTCTGATCTGAGGATGAAAGAGTTTCGGTTTTGTTTGTCCAAGCACTGCAGGTAATTATGGTAATGTGAATCAAATGTTAGACCTGCTGACATTTAGATCCTGTCATGTTACACAGCACATCAAAAGAGCGAAAGATGGAACATAATGCGTAGCTCTAGAATTTCAGTAATCACCTCAGAAAGCTAATTATTAACTATTGTGGTAAACCCTGGGTGAGGTCATTATTGGAAACTGGGTAAATAAGATAGCGAGAGAGATTATTCTGGATAGGTTAGGTCAAAGAAATTAAAGGCAAAACCAAACCGTGCAAAAAAATGTTCAAGCATAAAATTAAACTAATTCTATATTTGAAAAGTAGCTATATTTGTCAATGTTTAAATCACCATTCTTGTAAATTAACTCCACATTTCCAGAAGCCCAAAGGCTTGAGGCAGCCTCTTTCAGCCCCGTGAACAGAACTGGAAATGGTAACTTATTCTAGAAAAGCTCACTGATCCCATTATCAACTCATGGGTCTCTCACCAAGCACCTCAGTCAGGTAGAGTAAATCTCAGTGACAACACAGTGGCATGAAGTTGGCTGGATGCACTTAGAGACCACAAAGAGATACATTTAGTAAATTAAGACTGGTACATTAAAATGCCCCCCCAAACATTTAGAAAACAAAAAGGTCATTTTCACCTACCAGGCTGTTGAAAGATCTTCAGTAATGTTTAATCTGCAAATGCGATGCAGACAATACCTATTTTCCTGCTACAATCCCATGAAATGACAGGGAAGAAAATGAAAGAAAAACAAAGACACTAATGAGAGAGCGATTGAACACTATTCAAATCAAGTGTTGCTTTTCAGCCACTAGGTAAGTTAATTTAGACACCAGAAGTGACCCTGGTAGGTTTCATCTGAATATTAACAACATAGCAGCAAGAACAGCAACCCATCATCCAGGAAGAGCACTGGTTTCACAAGTTCATAGCAAGAGACTGCTCTTAATATGCAGATAGCACAGTTTTTACGTGCTTCATATTCTACCTTCAAGGCAGCGAGAGTCTGAATGACCTTTTGGGGTACGCATTTAGAAAAAATGCCGTATTCACCATATCGTATTCTTTCTATCCCAAAAATGATGACAACACCCAAAAATGTTTTCCACAGCTGCTATTTGGACACCAGACTTTCATTTAGGTATCAGATCTTCTCTTTCACTAGGAATTGGGTTGTCAACAAACTACAATCATCAGAGCCAACAACCATTTCTAATAATGAACCCAAGCGCATTATACAAATGAAGTCGCCTCTCATGCAGAGCAGAGCCTCTCACATCCTGTGAGAAACAGCCCCAAAGGAGAAGCAGCTATTGCTTGACTCTGTTTTCTGAGATTTCTCACACAGACATGACAACAGCACTCAAGGTCAACTTTATCTAGCCTTGTAAAGATACCACAGTTATCAACACAGTCATTTTATGACCTGCATTTAGATATATCCAAGTATTTAAAGCAGTTGCAGTAATGTTTTGATCTCAGTCATATTATCAATGCGTGTTATGACAATCCCCCCCCAAAGTATAATGATAACCAAATGTTTTGACTTCATTATTTAGAGAGTTCAGGGAAGTGAACTGACTTGATAAGTAGAATCTGTCAAATATTCTTTGAAATGGACTGCAATCAACCAAAACCTGTGACTTAAAAAGCGACAGAATGAAGTTAGGATGACAACGTAATTTCCCTCAGAATGAAATAGACCCTAAAAACACTAATGCACTTTTTTTTTTTTAAATGTTAAACTCAAAGTGACAAGCTTTTATCACATTGGTATCCCTCTCTAGTTTGTGTTCCACTCTTAAGGCACAGATGATAGCTGAATCAATACCCAGAAGGCAGAGTACTTCTCACGTGTCCACAGACAATTTGAAGACAGAACATGTCTCGGTCTAAACGTCTGCTTTCCTGATTGTCAACTGGAAAAAAAAAAGAATGAGACCCCAAAAAACCTTAAAAATTATCATAACAAAAACAAATGCAAAAGCAAATCCCAGGCATGCCCGCTTTCACTCAAACTCAAGATTAAACAGCAAAGAAGTCCAACCCTGGTGTCAAATCACAGCAGTACAACAAGTGTCCAGAAGGATGAATTTGGCCAGGATCCAGCTAGAGTAAAATGTTCCTACACACGTATACATCTCTTTCTGATGTATCAGAAAGCACTAAGAACAGCAGCACTCCCTGCAGTGATGCTAAAACTCTTTGGCTACTTCTCGCATCTTGTACGGCCCTGTGCAGCCTGCTCTAGGGGAACCTCCTTTGGCAGGCGGGTTGGACTAGATGATCCCCAGAGGTCCCTCTCAACTACTACCATTCTGTGATTCTGTGATGAGGTGGCAAAACCTCTGTTAGTGTCACCGGGGATAACGAGCTCCACAACAACATGGAGGAGAGGGACTACAGTATGGGGTGAATACATCTCATGTCTATTATTCACTCTGCAGCACGCAGCAAAGAAGCAGCCGCTTTTTGCCAAGAAAGCTGGACACAGGAAACAGGTCCATAAACAAGTTTTGTCCATGGGACTGCACAACAGGATTAGAAACAGTTTAAGTATACTTCTCTGAGTCAGCACATAGAAACAGACCGTTCTCTCTCCCTAAGTACTCAGGAAAAAAAACCCCAAAACTGTCTCATGCAATTCCTAGCTAGGCCGCTGTCTAAGTGAGGTTTGGGAGAAAGATCACAAAGTTTATGCCTGCATCTTTTCTGCGGGTATAACAGGGATCCAGCAGCCAAGACACTTGAGAGACACCTTTCTGGTAATCGGAGCAATCTGTGCTTTCTCCTTGACTTTCCCCAGTGACAAGAATTCTTGCATCTCTTCCAGCAACTGATTCAGCAGAGAGGTTAGTCACATGTTACACAGAAGCAGCATTTAATAGTCATCCTTAGCTAACACTACTGGAAGGTATGAGCTTCCTCCCACAAAGGAACAACATTTTTGAATCTCCTCTCCATATAACTAATTATAAATGGTCAAAAGTCTTCACATTGTTCCTGGGCTTTCTTTAAGAGACTTGGCACTGGTTAAAAGCGCTCATATAACTTATCAGGAGCTCGCTATCCATGACTCACTTTTACAAATTTTTTTCCGATCATCAAAACATAGACAAAGTCCAGCGAAACTAGGTAAAACACGTTCCAGCAACCCTGATCTAAGCTAAGCTTCTTCATTAATGGTAACTGACCTCAACACACAGGCCAGCCTCATGAGAGTTTTCTCCCCAATTACAGAATCACAGAATCACAGAATAGTTGGGGTTGGAAGGGACCTCTGTGGGTCATCTAGTCCAACTCCCCTGCCAAAGCAGGGTCACCTACAGCAGGCTGCACAGGACCTTGTCCACGCGGGGCTTGAATATCTCCAGAGAAGGAGACTCCACAACCTCCCTGGGCAGCCTGTTCCAGTGCTCCGTCACCCTCAGAGGGAAGAAGTTCTTCCTCATGTTCAGCCAGAACTTCCTGTGCTTCAGTTTGTGCCCATTGCCCCTTGTCCTGTCACTGGGCACCACTGAAAAGAGCTTGGCCCCATCCTCCTGACACCCACCCTTCAGATATTTACAAGCATTATGACAATGTTTTTCAAAATCCAAACAAAAACTTGAACTCTGCAATTAACTGTAAGTCTTTCAGTAATTATGGCAATCTTTCCTAGCCCATATAGACCCATAGATACAACCAGCTTGGAGGAAGGTATTATTTCTAAATCCATACTTCGTTCAAGCATGACTTTTCTGGAGATAATGGAAAAAATACGTGACTTCTTCAAGACCACAAGAAATTAATGACCTGACATCTCATTCTACTTCTCCGATAAAGCTCTGGAGATCAAGGAGTGTATCAACTGTCAACTTTACAAATTGTCTGACAACCAAGTTACAAGTGGGCTACTCAGCAGCATCTCAATATTTTCTGGCCTACAGAGGAAGAAAAACCTCTGTAAAAAAGTCTTTGCAAGAGGGGAATCTAACACAATAGATTTATTCTCTCTTCTTTTAAAATACAACCAGCTCTGTTCGTACAGCTCATTTAACTCTCTGATCACTCATCTATCAAGACAGGATAAGCTAACCCAACACAAGTATCCAAGAAGTCTATTCAACCTGACCTGAGCCAGGGAATTAACATAGGGAATATAAAAAAAGCCCCTGAAAACCGACGAAAGTTTCCAACACTAATCCAAGAAAGTACGTACACGACTATGGGTGAAATACACACAGAAAACGTCTGCAACAAAACTTAATACAATGCAAAAGCTAAGTTTTATCTCGTCTGTATTTGTGTAGAGTTTACAGTAGGAGCATGTTAACTGAGAAAACAGAAGAACATAGCACAAACCGCAGGTAGTGGTGACAAGGCAGCTGTGACCAAGACTCAGTACACTCCACTATTCAAAAGACCCCGACTTCTGCAATACACATTTTTCACTTCTCCACAGGAAAGCAAAAGTCAGCCAGCAAAAAATATTGAACTAGTTAGCTGGCCCGTTTTTCAATTAATACTTTCATTAATACCAAGTCATCATGGAAGGGGCCATAAATGCATTTGACAGAATCCCTGAATAAAAAGGAAAAGCTACTGTTGATAACACTGACTGTCCCTGGCCCCTAGACACCCAGCTACCATCATTCAGCTCAGGTGGTGAGCACGCACAGAGCCAGGTGTGGAGGCTGTGTCTGGCCAGATCCTGGGCTGCCACAGGCAGCCCCAGCTCTCCGACCTTCACTCACAGGACCAAGGAATGAAGTTACAAGATAAAAACCAAAGTTGCATGGTGGGTGTCTACAGGACAGGATGTTACACCAGAAGGGACGGTCTGCATCTGGGGCCACACGGAATTGCCCTGGCAGTGCTGCAAGATGGATGCCCGTCTTCACAACCCTCCTTCTGCAACCCCACTCAATCTTTCTCACATAACATTCCTCGCATCCTTGAAGTGACAGACATTTGCCAAGGACGTGAGACGCAACAGTGCAACTTCTAGCTCTTTCATACCTTTGCTAGCCATGCTGCCAAAGATGAGCGACCGCAGCTCTAACGAGCCAGAAGAGCCCCGGCTTTCCAGGGGCAGGAGCACAGAAAGAGCATGCTCTTCCCCTGAGATGATCCTCCACGAGGCGAAGGCAGTAGGGAAAGGTAGCGGCAGCCAAGTCACAGAGGAGATGATAAAATGTCAGACTCCTGACAGTACAAAATGGCAGCTGAACCCTGGCGAAATGCCAAGCTGTTCAAACTGTGAATTGAGGAGTACACGGGGCCGTAATTATGATTAGCATAATAAGAGGGTGGTACAACAGCCACCTAGTTACTCTGAAGGGTCATGGAGAAATCATAACAAAGCAAAGTTTTAAGGAGAGACACAAAAGAAAACAATGACGTAGCTGCTTGGTAGGTTTTACCCAGAGGTTCTTCCATGCGTGAAGTGCGGCCCCGGAGAAAGTACAAAGACTGTTTAAGAGATCAGGCTCTGAATCGAGAGCGGCCGACCATGCCTGCCGAACTCCAACGGCTCCACAGCATATAAAAGATCATACGAAAAGTGTGACACTGAAGACAAAGGACCTGATGAGAAAAATAGGCCGTTTGTGTAAATCTGAACAAAACCTGGGCTCAATAGAGTCAGTCAAGATTTTTTCCTTTCTAACCAGTAAAGACTGTTTTCTCTTTTCCTCAAATGAAGCAGAAAAGAAGAGATAAAAATATGAGAAAATTTAACAAACAAAATCTGAACATTCTGATATTTGCATTTTTTTTCATTTTGCATGTCATATAAACAATATTTACAGATCCATTGCTTCATACAATTAGCCAGCTGTCTGGGCGAAATTAATCAGAGTTGTAGTAAAAGTATTAAACACTGAGTTTCAGACTTAAAGCTATATGGATATGAAAACTTCTAGATTCACCATACTTTGTACATGTGGAGGAATTTATAGACAGAGATGAAGTTTAAAACCAAAACTTCTCTCTGCAAATGGAAAAATCGGAGTTTTCATTGAGATCTAAATTCTACAGGAGACACTGGGAATCTGTGTATAATAAAAAATACCCTTATTTAGCAGGCACAATCTGGTCCTCTGTGAACAGAATTTTACTGTTTACTCATTGTCACCTCCCTTTTTCTCTGTGACGCTTCTGTTTCTCCTGTTAGCCTTTTGCATTACCACAGACATCAAGAACCCTCTGTATAGGAAAAATGCTTCTCCCAAGGCAAGGTCAACTCCTTCCCATACAAGACAACCATATGCTGTATCCCAAGTGTCATCCACCAAGACAACCTAAGTTACAAGCTAATACGGCCACTAAGATTCTCCATTTCATTTGTTCATTTAATCCCTTCTATCATTACCATAGGATAGCAGACAGAACATCAAGTGAAGATGTGTATTTTGGATTTTAGAGGCTAATGCAGTTGGACTAGGAAAAACCCTACCCTTGTATCTTCCCGTTGCTTTCAAACACCTTTTTTTCCCTGTCTAAAATCCACAAAGTCATGTGTTTCTTCTGTCTTTCAAAAAAACCCACAACAAAACACAACCCTTGATATCTGACTTCCTTCTAACAACAGGAATGAAACCCACCTTTAGAACATAATAAACTTATGGTTTCCAACCGCAGGCATCCCCATAAGGGAGATCATATTCTTCTTCTCAGACACCGAAATATTTCTGCTGTCATAAATGCTTCCTGACAGCAGTATCTGACAAACACAATTTTAAATTGTGCTTTTTCTGGCTTAATCACAGCTTTGCTATGTACACCAACACACTTTGACACGCATGGGTGCAAGCTAAGCTCAGGGACATATACCTAAGGCACACATCTTAATTCTCATTTACAGTGCTCATTGTAAACCATCATAATACCTAATTGAAACTACTTATCCTGTAGAAGTTCACGAATCAGTAATGTATTTCAGAACACAAATTCAGGGAAGCACATACTGATTTTCCCAGTGAGGACAGCTGCTTATAACACTTTTCATCTTCTTGTTAATAAACCCTGTACTTCAGATCATTTTAGAACATCCACTTATTCCCAGGAAGAGGCGTGTATCTAATGTAACACACTTACGAAGAATCAGCGTCTCTCTTGCCTGGTAATTTTGCGTAAATGACTATACACACAGTAGTGAGAGGAAAAAAGATACACTACTGCTCAATACTATTAGGACTGAAAAAGCAAGAGAACATACTCTATTTGCCTTTCAAATGGAGATTCTAAAATGCTGACTTGTAGTGATTCTTAGTTCTAGATTTTGCCACCGTTCACAGTTAAATGCACTACAATCACAGAACACATGCCAGCAAGTAGCAGAAAGCAAGATCTTTGCTTTTTAAAAAACTGTACTTTGATAGTAACGAAAAAAAAAATCACAACTGATTGCTCTATATTAAAGATCCAACCGTTTGTAATGAAAGGCCAAACTCAGGAATTTTTGTAATCTCCAGCTCACTCATCCTGTAACTCAGAAAAAGAAATAATGCAAACTAATCAACTGTCAGGTTGAAATGTTCAAACTAGTAAGCCTGACTTGCTCATTTAAACAAAAGATAAGTCACTTACAGAACTGGATGAACAATCAGCTCTGGACTATATGATTTGATTACTGTTGCTGCATCTTTGGTACAAAACACATGGGATAAATCTGCACCCTAAAAAAGAAAATTTGCAAACAGAATTATCAAATTTATACTTAATAATAACTTTAGCATTCCAAAGTTTACTCAGTGAATGTAGTTAAAGCAACGTTTATTATTTTTTCTATTTTGGCTTAGACTACTATGCAATGTTTTGGAGATTTATTTTTTTTTTCATCAAACTTCCAATATAATTTTTTTCTGTTTCTCATCAATGGGATGACTGAAAACAGATCTTGAACTTTCACTCACTTGAGAAACGTTTCTCATTTGTAGATGAGCAAAGACTAAAATGTCACATGTACAATAAGAAGAAAGGTAGAAGAACACAGTTGAGCAAGAGACAAGCTACATTAGAGAGGAAAAATAATACTGTAATATACTTGCAAAATACAGCTATGGCAATCTCTGAGCACATTTCCAGTCCTACCATTTTTACTCAATGAGCCAAATCCACACCAGATAAAGGCTGGCACAATTTCAACAACACCCCTCAAGTTAAATAAACATTAAAGCTGAGCAGCTTAGCCTCAAGCTTCTGCTATCAACTCGAAAAATCAGACACACACATAAAACTATGTAAGCAGTGAGCAGAAAGCCTGATCTTCTACCCGTCTTGCATACTGAAATTCCCCAAGGTTAAGAAAGTGTCTCCTCTGCTTTACTACTATACAGTTAACATTTCAAGCTACTAAGCAATGCAGAGATTTGATTCTATGACTCTGTATGTGCAGAGGTAATGACCTGAGACCAAGTGACTTCAATAACGGACCTCCTAGTATGCTACTGTATTTGCACATAGGGAACAGACAGCTGAGTGGCCTTAATATCTTTTATCATAAGATAATAAAATAATATAATTTCAGTTTTAAATCCCTGAGGGACTGCACCCTGGAAGGGTGTGTGTGTATGTGTGTGTGTGAATTTCTGGACTGGTTACCTACTTATTGAAACAAATCTTCAAAGAGAAAAACATACACAGTGAAATGAAAGTCCTGACACACTAGAGTACTGAAAAGTATGTGTATTATGTAAGCATGATTTGTTTACATTTTAATAACCACCATTGTATTTACGTAGTCTGCATTAAATATATTTTTAGCCAGTTAATATGTCACTAAAATAAAGAAGTTCACACTTCTAGGGGGAAAAAAAAACACCTAGAAAATAATTCTGCTAGAGATTATAACGTAAATAAAATGTGCTATTAAAAATTACATTACATTCTACAACCATCTTCAGACTTACAATACGTAAGAATTTTACTGGCCTAAAGCTGCAAGTTTTGAAAGATACCTCATTCAACACACTTCTCAGGTCCAGAAAAAAATTCTGAAGAACCGACTGCAGCACTGAAAACATAACTTTAAACATTAATCTGAAGCTATTTTATTGTTCACTTTTGGAGAAAATACTTCATCAGGTTTTGAAATTTCCTATCCATGTCTCTGATAAAACAGCTCTCCCTCAGAAATTTTCAGTTTTTCAACACAGGATTAACTTTACCTTACACAGAGAAAATATTTACAGAAATCATAGCCAATGACATATTTACAAAGTATTTCTACATATCCAGGACCAATGATTTTCTTTGTTAGATAGAAGACCTTTTAGAACTCAAATTTCACATGCAGTACAGAACAGATGCTTTTAAAAAATGGTGTTTAGCCAGTACAAATGATGAAAAGTTCATTTTGGATTGGTATAAAAGAACACGTACCACTTTGAGAGCTGTAATTGCAGCAAAATACGGTGCTCCAGTGTATCTAGAATAAAATACAATTTAGGTTAGGAAACACAGTCATAAGATTAGATAATCTGGAAATAAGCCTGCCATAATGGAGTCCCAAATTCAAGAGCAAATTTTTAAAAAAGCTTTCTCTTTTGTTTGCTGTAAAAGACAGATGAAATCTTGCTATACTGAAGCCAACCTCAACCCTTGCTTTGATTTCAAAGGCATAGGATTTCACCTCAGCCACCTGACCCTTTCACAGAAATATTTATAAAGATCACATCACAAAAAAAGCAAACTCTTCTCAGACAACGAACTTGAAAGTTCAAAGACAACAAAACAAGAGTCGAGCACTGTTCACAAGCCAAATCTGGGATCCGTGACCTAGATCAATCCCATCTGGTTTTAGGTGCTTAACTAAAGTGCCTAAACTGTGATTCCAGTTGCCCCAAATTCTCTTTATGAAGGCTGCAGAGAGAGAGATGGACAGAATCACCCTCCAGTGGTGCCTACTTCTGCCAAGAGGTAAGAACCGAAGCCCATTAGACCAACAGGAAAACTAACTCCTGGCTAACCAACCCAACTGGAAGACAGCACCTTTCTGCTCTGCATAGAACATTTATTAATGGCAGATGTCCAATGGCAGATCTCTTATACAGGAGAAAGGTGCCATCTCTATCTCAAAAGGAGAAAATGAAAAACAAGAAGGTGTAGTGGCTCATTCAAAGTATTGTGCAGGCTACTGAATGTGGCCAAGAAAAGAACAGAGCCTCATTTATTTCTAGGTCAGTACAGCATTTAACTCATGTATGCCATTTTTTTTTTTTCCCTTAAACACGCCATTTCTATTACTCCAGAACACAAAATAAGGTATTGACAGAATCTAGTAAATACCACAATTTATCAAAATAAAAAGTGCGCAGCAAGAAGATATTCTGTTACTGATTTAAGAGACTCAGTTTCCAAGACATGAAAATATACCAGATGTGCCACTGTCTTACTCTGTTCTACTTGTTCAATAACTTCATCACGCAATGAGAAAAGACTAACGCTGAAAGCAGAGAGAGTTTGCTGGTCAAAAACAACAGAGAAGGTAGACACAAACAGCATTCTAAGTCTCAACCACATTCACTACCAAAAATTTTGCAACACGATTGCAGGGACACATGTTCTTTCATAAACACGCGTGGTCACGGTGACGGACTAGTAAAGCTGTCTGGAAAATACTCACATTTTACATGTAAGGTGAGTTTGAATGGCTTCTACAAGTACTTATGACACCCTCAAACTCTCTCAGAAACAAAAAACGAGTTTCTGTTTAACTTACTCTTGACATCCTCCAACAATGCCTATACGTCCATCTTGACCTTTATGCCTTTTGCCTGTTAGAGGAGGGATAACATTGCGCACCAGTTGAAAAATATTCTCCATATCCTTTAAAGAGTGTGTTCTGTGCAGTGAAAAAGATCTCTCTATAACTGAAAAAAAGAAAATAAGTGTTACTTTAAAGTATGTTCCTTCTTAAACTACCATCAGCATTTCTTTTAAGCGCTCGTACACACTACTAAAAACACTCAAAGATATACAAAGTGACATACTTCTAAAAACCAAATGCTTCGTCACTTAAAGGCCTTTAAAATAGTGAGTAACTAGGGAAGGTGATCATCTCAAAAATTAATTTTGGGTCTGGTGCAGGGAATATTCCCACTGACTGCTCACAGTACTAATTTAGGGGTCAAGCACAGTAAGAAGCAACAGCCCAGAATAGCTGTATGAACATTTTGCAACTAGAAATATCTTCTTAGTTCAGCCTGAAATCACTTCCAGGATTAAGCTCAACTGAAATAGGTACACTTGGTAAGGACTAAATTCATTCAGACACAGAGCAACTAAAACCACATTTTAAGCGCACACTCTACCTTATTTTTTGCTTCCCCTTAAAGACTTCCACCTCCTAGCAGAATCAGGGCCTACCGCACTGCTTTTTTATTTTGGCAGGTGGTTACAAAGCATAACGAACGCCTTTCTGCAAAACTATAATCCAACGCACTAGAGGCAAATGTTACAAGATATCACACAAAGATAATTTTGAGCTATAATACAACTACAGATCTCTGATGCAAAGCTACATGTCAAGCTACATATTAAAACAACTGCACAGAGGGCTTCACATTCAAATGAGTGTTTCAAAAGACTACAAAAATTTAGAAGAAAAAAGTATTTCTACAACTACAGAGAATTACAGTTTACCTAACGGGACAAATTTGAAGATCAGTACTTCTGTGAACAGTGTGTTAACTATAAATTGCAGTAAATACAGTAAAAGTTCATGTATTTCAACAGAGCTCCTCATTACCCATACAATTCTGTTCAGAACAATTTATTTGAGCATTAGTATTCGTCTCCTAGAATGTAGCTACGCTTACTTTTTTTACAGATCTTCTAAAAAGCTTTCAAGGAACTGCTATATAGTAATGCATAACTATGTAAAAAATAACTCCCATGATACTCCTTACTTTCAGCTGTAAAAAACTTTGTAATCCCACCCCCCCAACTCCAAGATCTACATCAAGAGAAACCAAAAAGAAGACAAAAAACTGTTTCAGAAATTTTGGACATAATAATGGGGAAAAAAATTAATAAACAAGAAAACTCTGCATCTGTGTGCTATCAGCAGAAAGCATCTTTTTCTACAGTATCTAAACCTAAACCAGACGTGCTAATCTTCAGTAATAAAGTGCTTTAGTGTTCAATAATGATGAATACTCCTGGCTGATCTTTTGCTTTTAAAATCCTTCAATAATAGAAGCACCTCATTCCTACTGAGAAAAAAAAAAAGAAAGAGAAAAAACAACCCCGTTTTGGATTATGGCCAAAATAGCATTGCAGTGACCCAGAGGAGAACAAAATGCTCATCTCCTCTGGAAATAGGGCAGATTATTTTCTTTAAATCACACTTCATACACTCATTGGTTCTCAACCACACAAGAAATACACTTATCATACAGCTTGTCACCCTTAGAGTGCAACGTTGTTAAGAAGGCCCTCTGTTTCTTTGTTGCCGTTTTTTGTTTATATTGAAATCTAAAATGATTGCATAATAAATAGGGAGAAAACAGAGAATCATGCAAAAAGCGATTCTTATTAGAGCCCCACTTACCTACAGAAACACTAAGGCATATTTAGCTACAAACAACTAAAATTTTAATTCCTTAAAAGATGTACTGCCTGAAGCGTTATTTTCACATTTATAAACACTTTGTTACACCTTCACCAATTAGAAGATTAGAATCCCGAGTTGCTCTTGCTACAGTTGAATATCTATAACACATTTTTGCACAATGTAATATGACTGTACATCTATACAACAAGAAAAACTGAACTTTAGTTTCAAGTCTTCACAGGTAATTAAACTCTTTCAACAAAAAAAACCTCTCTCAAGTAACGGTAAGGCCTTGTAGGTATCATCACCCCAGTCTAGAACCTCAAACTATTTCCCAAAGGATTTTCTAAAGCACTTCAGGTTTCCTTCTAATTTAAAAGTGAAAACAACATTTAAAACACAGAATCCCTGTGTACGCCGTAATTTATCTACAAAAGTCTGCTGCCATCAAGGAATGCTACAGACCAACTACCCAGTCAAGAAGAAACACAGCCAAGTCAGCCAGCCTAAACCCTCGACAGACCTTACCATCCAGTCCCCCAGGCATTTTACAGGGAAACGCAGCACGAAATGCAGAACTGAAAAGGCTCCAAGATCCTCTCAGGAATCGGAGAATGCCCTTTAGGATCTGGCATGCCTGATTACTGCTCAACGCTGAGGCTGGGTGTTCTTTTCTCTCCACAAACCATGCTTTTTGCTTCTGAGCAGTGTGAAATTTGGAATTAAAACAAAACGAGACCTCTTTCGTTTCCACGCAGCAGGCTACAGTCACCAAGCCCCACACTGACTCATTTCAGCGCTGACAAGAGTATCCCCGTTCTCCTCCTGCCCATGCAGTCTGCCTCCACGTACATAAAGACTATAATAAAGACAAATGACATGGAGCCACAGATCCCGAGAAGTCTGTTAATCAACGCTAATATCCGATTATCGGCTTCTGGCCCACACATAAGGTACGGAAGGGAAATTCTACTCATAAACACCAATTCCAGAGTTATTGCTTTGCCTTTTTCTTTAAAATAAATTCAGAAACACAAAGAATTTATAAATGAACTGGTGTAGAAGAAAAATATATGCTAATATTTTCATCTTCTATTACACCTACTACAATAATATAATGATTAATTAAAAGGTAAGATTCAGAATTTTTTTTTAAAAGAAGCTGGATTTTAACATTTGACTTACTTCAGTGTAGGCAAAACTCCACTCTTTTCCCAACCCTGAAAAAACATATGCACTGCCTTAACTTCATATAGTGGGTTAGGCCTGCTAACTTCAACAGCAGCAGAATTTCCGCTACAAGGTACCTAGTGTTTCCAGACAGTTCTCGGCAAACGTGCTACTTGCCTTTTATATACAACGCTTCTCCTAACTTCACTTTACAGAGATGTGAATGTGGAAAGAAGTCCCCAATGTTTACAAGGTTTGAAAGGTGTGATTTTGCTCATTAAAATTTAACTAATGTATCTATAATAAATAATCAGTACAACGGTACAAATGACGTTTTCAGTTCATTATACATCAGACAGACACCTTCACCACAGTATTACATAATTCCAATTAGCTTTTATTTTCAAAAGCTACTTACTACCAGTGCTTTCACACAGAAGTTTAAAAAAACCCTAGCTTTTATTTACGCTATAGAAGAAAGTACCTATCGGTGGAGAAAGTGCTGTTGTCATAGCATTATAATTAAAGTTATCCCCGTATGAACGATGGTTCGCTCTCTGAGGTGGACTCGCTGGTATAGACTGTGACCTTTGTGATACCGTAGAAGAAATTCCTGCCAACATCTGTCCCAACATCTGTAACATCTGGAGCTCTCGAGCATGCTCAGCTTCCCGACGCTTGTCCTCAATTTTGAGCCTCTGCTCTTCATATCTGTAAAATTTCTCTTCTGTATCCACGCTCTGCTGCAGGAATTTTTCCATCATTTTATCCAATGTCAAATTTGCATGGCGTTTTTTTGATCTTTTGGGCTGATTGAGAGGCGGGGTAATAGTCGGAGCATTGATTTCTTTAAAGCCTAAAACAAAGCGAGAGACAATCATTTTTCTGAAGAAAAAGAATATTCTAACAAGAAAGCAGCAAAAGACCTCCCTGTGAGATGTGCACCTAACGTGCCACAAAGTAGTTACACTTGTTCGATGTGAATTCTAACTATTTCAGATATTTTTATTTCAGAGCACCGAAGCAAACCCACAAGCTTCTAGAAAGTTACAAAGGTAACACGAAAATCACACAGAGGCATCCTTTAATTGTTGTAGGACTAAACTTCAACAATAGGAGACTTTTTGATCTTCTAAAAAGGTTTACGTGAAAGCTATTAAATAGTATAGCCTCATTTGTGTATTGCAGGTAATTACATTAATCTAAATTGAGTTTCAGTCTGTTGGCATTCTGGATTTGCATTTCAAAAGAACATTAGTGTAAACAACTCTTTGATGGGGTTTATGTGTAAAAAGAAGGTTGGTTAAACGTCAACCAATTGGCTGATTCCTCAGTGATGTCAACTTCTGAAGACAGGTTCATGTTTGTATTAAAACCACGGCATTAATCTAGATTTAAAACAAACAAACAGCACTGTCGTGTGTGTCCCCCCCCCCCAACACAAATACGGAGCTGAGGGTAAAGAACGAGCAAGGGAAGGGCAGGCTTTATCTAAGGGCTGTTTCTGTCTGCAAGCCCGCTGAAGTTACAAGCGGTGTTCCCGAAACACCTCGAGCAATTAATTACGTAAAAGATCTCCCTCAGCTTTCTGGCCCATCTGCAACAATAAGCAGATTTTTTCAGGTATTATCGTCAGCATCGTTTTAATACAGATTAAGAAAGCCGCACACAGCCTGCAGGGAACGCGAAAATCCTCCGGCGAGAAGGATGCCGCTTTGCTTCTGCAGCATTGCCTGACACTGCTGTCTCGATGATCTCTGCGCTAGTTCTGCATCGGCTTCACCGATAAAAAGTCGCTACAGTCTCCGACCCCCCCGGGCATCTCTCCCTACCCGGTTTGCAGCGCTTCCCGCCCCGCTCCCGTCCGCGGAAAGGGGGGGAGGGGGGGGAGCTCCCGGGGCCGAACAAGGTGCGAGGGAGCGGGAGCACGGGGGCGGATTTGGGAGCGCAGAGGACGGGCGGGGGGGTAAGGCAGAGGGTCGCCAGAAGCAGCCAGCAGGAGAGGCGCCGGCAGCCGGGCTGCGAGAGCCCAGTGGGGGGCACACACGGACGGCCACCCGTCGCCGGGAGCCCGGTGGGTACTCACCGTCGCCCGGCGGCACGGGGATGGCGAAGGGGGGGCACTCCACCTTGACGGGGTGCTCTGCATAGGATGAGCACTCCCCCGAGTCCTCGGTGAAGTTGTCGCGGGGGGACTCCAGCCCGCCGTCCTCGTCCGGCTCGGCGTCCGCCTCCCGACCGTTGCGCGGCGTGCCCGGCGTGGGGGGCCCGGCGAGCGGCCCCGCCGGCTGCGCGCCCTCGGGCGGCGGGGCCGGCGGCTCGGGGGCCCCGTCGGGCCCCCCCCGGCAGCTGAGGATCCGGTCCATCTCGTCGTAGTACTTGCATATCTTGCGGGCGTGCCCGTTCTTCTTCAGCCCGTCCCGGGCCTGGTAGTACTGGCGCTTGAGGCCCTTGATGCGGATGCGGCACTGCTCGGGGGTGCGCTCGAAGCCCAGCTCGGCCAGGCGGCAGGCCACGTCCCGGTACACATGGCTGTTGCGAAAGTTGCCGTCCAGCGCCGACTGCACGTCGGCCTCGCCCCAGATCTCCAGCAGCGCCCGCGTCTCCAGGTCCGACCACAGGAAGCCCCGCGTGTTGGTGATCATCCTTGGCCGGCCGGGGTCACTGCAATGGCCGCGCACCGGGAGAGGGAGGGAGCGAGGGAGGGAGGAGGGGGAGAGCGAGGGAGGGAGGGACGGAGGAGGGCGGCGGGAGGAGGGAGGGCGGCGGGAGGAGGGAGGGGGTTTAATGCCCGCGCTCGGCTCTCCCAGGGGCCGCCTACGCCAGCCCCGGCCGCGGTGCGGCGGGAAGTGGCGGGCGGCCGGGCCCCGGGCCGCGCATCCCCGCCCGGGCCGCCGCTCGCACACAGAACTTCCCGGGCGCCGCTTTGCCCTGCGGGCACCTGCAAAAAGGGCCGTGGAGGGCCGCTTGTTCTTGTGGTTTTTTGTTTGGTTTTTTTTTTTAAAAAAAAACCCAACACCTTACACACAGCCCCCCACTCCTAAAACAATGATGATAAATGAAAAACAAACACCCGGCGCGGAGCCGCGGCCCGCTCCCCCGGGCCGGCACACACCGCCACCCCGCTCCGGCCGGCAGCCGCTCCCCCGCCCCGGGCTCCTCCGGCAGCGGCAGGACGGCGGCGCTGGCTGGACCCGGCGGCCCTGCTCATCACGGCGCGCCTCCCCCTGTCTCTCTCTCTCTCCCTCCCCCTCCCTCCCCGCCGCAGCGGAGCACGGTCCCCGCACACACGCACGCACGGCGCCGCCGCCCCGCCTCGCCACGGCCCTTCCCCGGGGGCCGCCGTGGGGCTCGGCCCCGGGGCAGCACCGGGCTCCCTGCCCGCACACCGGCGGGGCCTGCGGCCGAGGCTCGCGGAGCCTCGCCTCCCGGAGGGCCCCGCTGGAGCGGGCGGAACCCGGCGTGGGTGCAGGCGGGCGGGTTTTCTTCGCTTCCCCCTCCGCCACCCCCTCGCCAGGCGGGTGGGGGGCGGTGGGGGTGTTTCATCGTGCCCGCCCGCTCTGCCCCTTTCGCTCCCAAACCGGCGCCAAGCCCGCCTCCCCGTCACGGGGGCCCGCCGCCGCCCCCCTCACGCCCCCGGGGCCCTTCCTTCCGCGGGGAACACCCACCCCCCCGCTCAGCTCCAGCGGCCCCCTCGGAGGGCGGCCCTCGTCGCCCCCCGCCTCGGCCCGCCCCCGCCGCCCCTCAGGCGCAGGCCCCTCCCCGGCGCGGAGATGTCGATACCTTCCTCCCGCCGCAGCCAGAGGGCCGCAGCCAAGGCCAGCGCGGCCAGGGCGCCGGCGGTGACAGCGCCCCGTCCCCACATCCTCCCTGGGTGGGGGGGGCAGGAGCTGCGGCCGGGCCGCCCCGCGCTCTCCTCTTACCTAGCCGCAGCGCCGGGCTCCCGGCGGCCCCCGCCAAGCGCGCAGGCAGGCGGCGCACACAGCTCATCGGCGCGGCTTCCGGCCCCGCGCCCGGCCGGGCAGGGCACGGCAGGGCAGGGCAGGGCAGGGCAGACGTACGCGGGCGGGAGCGCCCGGCCGCACCGCTGCGCGCCTCCCCGCGGCCTCCCCCGCACCCCCCGGCGGCAGCCAATGGCGGCGCGGGGCCTGCGCGGGCGGGCAGCGCTGAGGTAACGGCCGCGGCTCCCGGCCGGGCAGGGCCGCTGCGGGCCTCGGCCGGCTGCCTGCCGCTGCGGGCCCGGCGCTGTGGGGCTGCCTTCCCAGCCCCTTTCACTGGCAGCAGTTAGAAGCTCCCAGGAATTACCGTGTGTTGCTGCCGGCGTTCCAAGGCTCCTCATGTCCCTCACCTGGCTGGGAGTCTCTGAGCAGCCCCCCGGTTTACAGCTGCCGTTCATTATAGAATAATAGAATGGTTTGGGTGGGAAGGGACCTTAAAGATCATCTGGTTCCAACCCCCCTGCCATGAGCAGGGACATCTTCCACTAGACCAGGTTGCTCAGAGCTCCATCCAACCTGGCCTTGAACACTGCCAGGGAGGGGGCATCCACAGCTTCTCTGGGCAACCTCTTCCAGTGCCTCACCACCCTCATTTCTTCCCAATATCTAATATAAATCTGCTCTCTTTCAGTTTACAGCCATTCCCCATTGTCCTATCACTACACACCCTGGTGAAAAGTCCCTCTCCAGCTTCCTGTAGGCTCCTTCAGGTACTGGAAGGCTGCTGTAAGGTCACCCCAGAGCCTTCTCTTCTCCAGCCTGAACAGCCCCAACTCCCTCAGCCTTTCCTCATAGGAGAGGTACTCCAGCCCTCGGATCATCTTCGTGGCCCTCCTCTGGGCCTGCTCCAGCACATCCATGTCCTTCTTATGTTGGGGGCTCCAGAGCTGGATGCAGTACTCCAGGCTTTTCCTAGCTCAGATACGTCATTCTAGAGCAGTATTCTTGTAACATTTTCTTTTACTCTAAACCGCACCAGAGCTGCTGGCAAGACCAGCTGATGTTCACCTCTGGTCCTACGGTGCCTACGTAACCTAGACAATAAATCAAAATACAGTGTCACCCAGGAACAACTAACGCGGTTATACACATGAGAAATCTGAAACACTGAAGCTCAGAACAGCTGTAATTTTTGCTCTGGGCTCCTGGGTATTTCTAATAGGAGTGTCATTATTAGCTCATAAAAGCTTCTGGCCTAACTGCAGCAGTAAAATGTTAATGTTTCAGCTATGTGATGTTTTGAAAGGGCGAAGACGGACAGCATTTGTGTGTTCTGTACAAGCCGTGGTCGAACAGACCTGCCGGCTTTACCTGGACCAGACCCAGGCAGGAGAGATTTGCGCCCTTCAGCTTCGGAGGCGTCGCTGGGAACAGCCACACTGCCTGCAAGCTGCATGACAGGCAGCCTGCGCTTTCGGTAACCCAGGTTGAACAGTAACCCGGGAGCCGGCGCAGGAACTTGGGTGCCTGGCAAGTTCACTGTCGGGTATTAACTGATTTATTGAAAAGTCACTCTGCTGTAGGTCCTGGTACCTGGTGAGATTTTAAAGGCAATAGCGGGCTGGTAAAACCTGCCCCGTGTTCAGTCAGCACAAGAAATGCTTTTGACCCTTTGGTTATCTGGCTGTGTGGCAATCTGAAAGACAAATTCAACGGTCAATCACGTTTAGTTTTTGCATGAGTTTTTAAGGCAGAAAATAAGGTTATTGGGTTGTTGAACAGCACATTTCTTACACTCCTGTTTTGATTCCAGCTGGAAGGATAAAGAGCGCATAAATTTCCTGTGACTCCAGCACTGATTTGATGTCTGGAAGAGAGAGGGGACAGAACAAGGCGGATGTTTGTTTCATCCTGTCAAGTGTCTCTGGCACCATCAAAAAACATGTCTTGTGCCCAACCAGAGCGAGGAAGAAAGATATAATTGTAATGTTTTTCGCTGGGTTCTCTGGTTTCCTTTCTAGCAGAGATGGAAGCAAGTTCTCCTGATGCTGCAGAACCCTCAGAAGTCGCTTGTGGAATCAGTGAAGTTTCTGGGACCCAATTCTCAATTCATGTATGGAAGAAAACCTGAAGGTATCGGTGGGCTTCCTCTATGCCAAAGCTGTTCCGGTTGTGCACAACCTTGACACCAACTAAAACCGTCTTGCTGCTACTGTTAGCCAACGTGAGTGTAAAAACTTTCAGCAAAACACATTGCCGCTCCTCAAACATTCTACTGCTCTGCATCTAACTCCGGTTACCTTCTTTTGGTATGGTGCTGGCTGCCATCTCCACACCATGTACAGCATAAATCCGTAACTGCTAGTGCCATCTCTGAGCCCAGCATCAGCGACGTTACTCAACCAGGGGATGAGGCGGGAAAAAAGGCCTTTTAAAGAATTACGGAAGGGAAAAGGTGTGCGAGTCAAAAGTTCACGTGCCCATCATAGAGAAAAAGCAACTGCAAGAGGCATTTATTTCTTTAGGTCTATACTGTGCTGTGCACTTTTTACCAAGCTTCCTGTTCTGACGGTCCTGTCACTTTGTCTGCTTGTCTGTCTGCTTGTCCTGCTTGTAACGTGGAGGGAGGGAATAATTGTGCAGAATTGCCTATTGGGCTTTGGGCAAAATCTTTCCAGCTTCGTTGCTTGTTGCTCTGCTGCTGGCTCCTACCTCTTTCTCAGAGTCTTGCCCCTCCTTCTCTAGGTCTTGATATCAGCCTTCAGCTCCAGCATTTGAACCCTGTTCTAGCTGCACTGTCACCACAACATATCCTCCTCATTAGTGGAATAATTACTGCCACGTATTCCTCCCCTGCTACACAAAGACAGGCTAGCCATCAATGGCCGACCCGAGAACATCGTGCTGCTGTCAGCGCAGGCCAGAGCTTGGAGGTTTGACTTAGCAGGAGGTGGCAGCTGACGCTTGCTGGGAACAGAATGTTTATATACGGCTAGGGTGAGGCGTGGGCTGTAAGCTAGGATGTCCCTAGGCAGAGACCCCAAAATAGTGACCGCTCTGGACCATTTTGTGGTTTCTTCTGCAGGTTCCTGCTGAATCTTTGTTTGCAATGTTTTTGCTTTTTACTTCTGATTGCTCTGTACTCACTCAGCGCATAAGTCTGCGTCCTTGCCATCCATTTGGTAACTTGTGCAACCCTGCGTACCCAAGCCGTTCCAAGGCGAAGGTGGACAGCAGGTGGCAATAGCAGAGCTTGCAACATCCTTTGGTTGCGTTCTCTCCACTCAATTAATTGTCAGCCTGTACTGGAATCACCATTTAATACCATAAATATTATAAACTTATCCATCTTAATAACTGCAAGAGGAGGGTTTAAGCATTCGTGTGGAGTGAGTGAATGGAAGAACTCAGCAGTATAAGTATTTTTAATTGAAACTACCCGTAAAAGATGACCAAAGATTTCTTTGTTGTTAAAATGGGAATCTGGAAGCACTTTTCATCATGCAAAAGATGAAAAAGTGGAAAGTCTTCATTTCATTTTAATGTTTACCTGGCTAAACTGTGGAGTTAGAATTTATAGTGGTAATAGAGAAGGCAGTACTAATGATATACGGGTTAAGATAAAAAGGGGGCCAATCCTGCAGACATTATTAGCAGTGCTATTTACTGCTATTAAAGTGAGTGGAATGAGCATGTTTTACAACAAATATTATGTTTCTCTTAGTACAGGAGAAAATGTGGGTTTATATGGTGTAAATTTTTGTTTATTTGTTTTGATGTCTACCTAGGCTGTAAAGAAACTAAAAACAGAAGAAGACCTAAAGCTATAATAATTATTCCTGTCACTACATTTCTGTGCATTTTTATATTCAAGAGAAAAGACAGCAGCAAGCAATTAACAACAAGCCATTACAAAAACACATCAACATGCTTTGGTTTACCTGTGAAGTTTACTAAACAGGAATGTCACATGGGCTGAAGAAGGGAAAGGAGACTGTAAATGAGAAGAATATACCCACACCTGATTAAGTACTGTGTAACAAGTTAGCCCCTACAGCTTCTGTAATTCCTTCTATTTTTACCAGGGCAGTACAGGTACTATCACTTCTAGACATATTCAGTATAGTAGTATTTGTCAAGCCCCATGCTTCACTAGATATTTTTGTTTTATCCAAAGTGAATAGTAAGATTTTGTTCTTTTTGCTTAGTGTTAATGGTGGAAAAAAAGCAGATATCAAGGAAACTATAAAGCGAATGTTTCTGTTTAGTCCTCTTCTTAGAGCAGGTGATAAGAGTGATCTGTGTACTGCAGTAGACGTGAAGAAGGTTTTTTGTGCTCACCCTATTTCTTCAAACAAGTTCCTGGTATCTAGTGCAAACAAACATATATAAACCTGCATACCTGTTAAGCAACATCCAAAAAGTTAAAACAAGTGTTCTCTTTTCCAATGGAGAATAATGAGAACTCTAAGAAAGTGAATACTGTGGAGTTACACAGTTTTCCATAAAACTGCTTTTGCTCTGTCCTTTGGTGGCAGAAGGTAACATCTGCCAAATCCATTAACTTACACAATTTAGAACACTGTTATTATTATGAAATATACTACTCATTTATATCACTTTTTTACTGTCCAATAGCTACATGATATTTGATTTTAGTTATGTTGTAGCTGAGTCTGGATGCTTTGCCTGGGTATTGTCGTATCTATTGTACATACACAAAAGTCAACCTGATGCTCAAAACTCAGCTTTATGTGCATTCAAGAGAGACACAGATGCTCAGAATGATGGATGGGTTTGTAAAGGATAAATTGTTTTTACCGTAAGTAACACAGTTCAGTTCAGTGTCGGAAACACATAGTGCATACTGAACATGACTGCTGGAAGAAGACTACATGCTATATCCACAAAGGGATTTGAAAGCTGAAAGGTTCCCCTTTCAGGTACCCCACTTCCTTTATTTTTTTCTGTAATATGTTGCTAGTCATCTCACAGATCCAACTTTAGTAGTTGTGTCCCCAGGTTTTTCTCGAGACTTTGTAGTTGCTTTCCCCGCAGCCCCCTGAGCCTTGCATTTGTAGTCAGTCTCAGATTGCTGTAACACCACAGGGGATGTCTTTGCCTCCAGTTGCTTCTGGAGTTGTGCATAGTCTTGTTGCCCAAAAGAAAAAGCTGTAGTTCTCTTTCCTGCTTGTGAGAGCTGTTCCAGTTACATATTCCTGAGATCTCATATATGGAAAATATACTCCTGTCCTTAATATGCCTGCTCTTCAATATACAGGTGTTAAAATTTAACACACATAACCCGAGTTTGATTACAGCATCCTCCACTTGAAAGTCAGCATATATGCGTGTGTATTATTTCTTCCTGTTGCTGCCACAGCTGTGTAAAGTGTATGGGCAGCAACAATTCATTTTCTTCATGCCAAGGCCAGCTCTGCAAGTTTTACTGGTGTAATTAATCCCATCGGGGGAGGAGAAGGTCGTTTAAAAATAAAAGCCAAAATAGGGTAAGAGGGTGGATATAACTATGTTGTTATAAAGATGGCACATCGGAATGATGATTTTCCTTGCTGCACGGGAGCAGCTATCCCACTATAAAGTACATTTATACAGATATAACTGTAGACATGTTAAGAATTTGAGATAGCAGGGAAATTGTATTGCTTTAGTTCTATCGTGATAGATAAAATCGTACCTATTTTTGACAGACAAGCCCCAAAAAACCTATGGCAATATAAAATTACTTCATTTGGCCAATGGTTTTCCACAGAGAAGCTTGTCCTTTCGTGTGAAGTAAAATAAACTTTTCAAAACCACATTTCCATTATCTGTCCTTTGTTACTGTTAACACCTTCTCCAGATAGGCGTGCCACCTCAATGAATCCTGTTCTCCTGATAGCACGTTTTCGTGAAGAACAGTTAATGAAGGAGCAGCAAGGATCAGGAGGGATGGGAATTTTGGGGGTGTGTGCGGGAAGGAGAGTGTTGGCAGATGGTTCTACAGCTGCCAAACAGCAGGGGTCGAGAAAGGGGACCCCTGTGGCTGGGCAGGAAGGGGAGCCAGTAGCCCTTCTGCCCCGAGCTCTTGCTGTCACCTCTAGCTACGCTTTAGAAGAGTTGAGGCAGCCCATGCCAGGGTCCCCGCTCCGTACCAACCCGCCCCTCCTGCACTCTGCTCCCCCGCTGGGTCTTCCACCAAACCTGGGTCTCATTCACAGGTTAAAGTAACATGAAACTCTTGGTGAGTGAAGGGGAGAGGTCTCCATGTGCCCGTGCAGTTAGGGGAAAGTCTCACTGCCCTGAGGCCACCCCACTGCTGCTCCCCAGCTCCAGAGCCTTTCATCTTACTTGGCCCCTGCCCATCTTTGGCCCTGTTCCTTGCTGGCCACACTGCAGCTCAGCACCCAGTGCCAGCTGCCTTCAGCCTCCCCCTGCCACCCGCTGAGGCTGTCCTCAGTGGCCTTCTGCTCCCACTCTCCCTGCGCAAGAAGTGGCTCCCGCTGCTCGTAGTAAGGCAGACACAGCCTGCGCTTCGCCAAAATCCACCCAGGCAGGACCCTGGTGGGAGTAAAAGAGGAGGGGTGTGCAGCAAAACCCAGACACCTTAGCAAGGACTAACCACACCAACCCTTGGTGTCGTGGTGGGGGGAGCGGGTGGCAGAGTGATAATGAGCTGGAGTGTCTAGGGATGCTCAGGCCAAACCTCAGCTAGGGATGCAGAGCTGAAGTGAGTGGGCAATGCTATTGTGTATCATCTTCAGCCTGCAGCGTTGGCTGATTTCCTGTCGTGGTAAACCACCCCTTCAACACCACGCAGGGAGAGGAAGGCTAAAAGGAATAGTGCTAAAAGCCCTCTTCAGGTACTCCCACTCTGCAAATAAGGACCCCAGGACATTTCTCTTACCTTTCCCATTATTTAATTACACATCCCACTGCCTTGGGCTGCCTCCCCTAACCTTTGCATCCTCACTCTTCCCATCCTTTCTCTTCCCACTGACCCTGTCCCACTGCAGAGCGTGATTTGGGCCTGGCTCTGTGGCTGCTTTTGCAAAGAGGGTCCCAGCATGATGTCGAGTGTGAGGCAACACCTTGCAGAGGAGCAGCCACCGAAGCTGGGCGCCAAGCCTCACACACTTTCACTGGATTGCTGTGCACTTCCACACGTGCACACATGTGCCACAGATGGGCAGTTTCTGCAGGTGACGGCAGAGGACCACAGAAGCAGCCTGTAAGCCGCCTGCAGCCCAGCTGTCAGCTGGCGAGTTACCTGCTGTAAAAAAGTCTTTCAAGGCACTGCCTTCCAAGTGGCCATGAAGGCTTCCTCCCACCGTACATAAACCAGATTATCGCTGAACTTCTTTGATCCGCTCCTAGGGAGTAATAAAATAGGCATTTTGCTCAGTAGAACTCCATCTGGTCTTTGAGATATATTGGCATGGCAAGCGTCCACCTTCCTTTGCTGTCGCTCGCAGTCCCCATCCAGCCACTTATCAGTTCATCTGTCACAAGAAGCAGAAAGATTTCCCTTGCATAGACAAAAAGTCACCTCCCTGAGGCCTCTGGTAACTGGTCCTGCCTCTATTCTGGCAACCAAGGCAGCACATTTTAAGGTTGTAGCAGCCTAAAAAGGATTTAACAGGCTGTTCCTTCTGCTCAAGCTTTCAAAACTGTCTCTCTTCAAAGAAACTGTGTAATGGGGAAGGAAAGCATTGGGAAGAAAAAACAAATCACTCCTGTCTTTTTTCTGGAAGAGCTCTTTCTTAATGCTTCAGAGCAGACAGGATTTTAGTGGTTAGGAAAACAGGCAAACTGAATGCTGTTCTTTTGATAGAAAATGCGATGCTTTTCATTTGCAGCTGTGCACACAGTCGTAATCCACCTTGTGTTTATCAGGTTCAAAAGCAGTTTTATCAAAGTCACTGAAAAAAAAGAAGTGCTGCGGGTTTGGGCTTAACCATGCTTCTGATACCCATGGGTCAAGGCTGAGACCTTTCTCAGAAGGGGGACCTACTTCCCTCCCTCCCTCTTGGGCTGAGTTTATTAAAGCTGCTGACCTGTTGCAATTCATTGTGATTACACAAGTGACTCGGTCACCTTTCAAAAGCATTGCGTTATTTAAAGACAAAAACATTACTGAGTAAGATCATGATGGTAAATATTTGATGGAAAAAATACTGTTTATCAGGTTTAAACAGATGCTTGAGGTCATTAGTTCTTCTGGCAAATGTGTGTTTCTGCATGTGTTTCCTGACCCTGTTTGGAGGTGCCCTGTCTCTATGCCCTTCTCCCTCCCTGGTTTTTGTCCTGTTGCCCACTAGTATAGTAATTTTCTTGAGGGCACAAGGCTTCTCAGACTTGTTTACCAGCCATGAGATTAATCTTAACTACTCTCCAGTGATTCTAGGATCTCAAAGATGCAAAGGGCACCTGCTGATACATTAACCTATGAACAGCTTGTGTGTGCAGAGTCTGGAGATATAATAATTTGTGCTTTTTCTGGGATTCCAAAGTCTCATGTTGTTACAAAAAGGCACTTAGACTATTCAGTGTGAGTAAAAAGACTCAGAATTGGAGGTCAAAGTGACAAAGGACAAAGATGACCGAATTGTGGAGGTGTGTGAGGACTGTTTCAGAGTAGTGGAAAAAGCGGAAATAAAGGAGGTCAAAGAGTTTCAGAAGATGTGGCTGTGTATTTTTGCCAGGTCATGAGCTGTAATGAGAAATATGGAGTGTAATTCAGCTCCAGATTGTAGACATCTAAATTTAGCTATTAAATGTAGCTAACTGCCTGTGAGCCACATACCTAAACTTCCATTTCAAGCAATGGAGATCAAGTCCTTAGAGTTATCTGGGCCAGGAGAGCTACCGAGCTCATCCTAAATTGGACACCTACCAGCACAGTCAGTCAAAGACCCACTCCTGCTGCTGCTGAGGTACTTCTTAAACTTTGTCAAGTCTGCTTGGCACATACCCAGATGCCTAGGGTGCTCGAGGATGTGCGGGGTTCCCTGCAGCCAGAGGAACCACACACATCCCTCTGGTGACTGCATGGGCAGGGGGAAGCTGTGAACCTGTTTGCCTGCACAGAAACACGCCAGGTGGTTGGGACAGCTGAGTGCAATGCATCCTTCAGCGCAAGCCTCCTTGAATATCCCAAAACTGCTCGTATACTTGCTTGTTTCACGTGGTAGACACATGAAGGACGTAAACATGGCATCAGCTTCTCCTGAGAAGCCCAAGAGCGTGACACCAAGGGCGTGACAGCCCTGGTGCTTTATAGGTATGGCGTGTATACATATCATATAGGGAAGCTAGAAACAAATTTTATAGCTCCAGCATTATAACCTATAGCGCACTCATTTGCAAGAGAACAGGCACTTTCCTCATGTGTTTCTCTTTTATCTTACTCTCTTCTCAACCTAAAAGGTGAAAAAAGAGAAAAAGACCAAACAGACCCACAAAGACATTATCAGAGCTCATTGTTACCTCTTTCTTTGCAGAGTTCACTAACAAGGTTACAAGTCTTTTTGGTATATTGCACAAGGATTACATGAATTTAACTACTGCTGGATTTTCACAGTAGAACGTGAGCATTTCTGGAAATACAGTATGTTCATGCAGTTCAACATAAGATGTGTGAACACATGAATACTTAACAGTGGATATTAAGAACAGATATCATCGGCTAACGTTAAGAGGATAGATGCATAGATAATTGACTTGCACTTCGTGAGAAGGTTCTTGGTCCCTCGCTGCTCATTGCACATTCCCTTTGCAAGGCATTCCTGATACAGAACTGCCTTAAAGGCATCATCAGCTGTGCCTGTGCCACTGTTCCTACACAGTCATGTCCTTTCTTGCTGTTGTTAGGCTTCTGTTTGCAACTAAAGGCTGTTACTTCCATCTGCTGTGGGCAAAAATCTGCCTCTGAAAGACTCTCACTGTCCTTTGGCAGTGTGCCACAGAAATGTTTGTCCACAAAAACAGTAGCTGCCAGTGCTGGATTTCAGGGACTGCAGGATCACCTTCAGTACATAAGAGTGCACCTTTAAATTAGTTATTATTAGATTCCTCCAGATTAATTTTCTTTGGACTTCTGAGCCCCATACTTTCCCCAGATGGGCAAAGTGACTGACGTCACTGTTCATGCAAACACAGGGCAGCCTGGTGAGTCGTGGCGCTACAGATCTTCTCTCTTCTTTTCTCACTTTTAAGCAAGAGAGCTTGAAAGAGAAGTGATTCCTTTCTCATAACCCATATACATCACTGTGCTCTGCTTTCTATCCAACAAAAGATTTCATCTCTCCCACGCCCTTTGTAATCGTTATTGACAGTGCAATTCTTCTGATGTCAGTCAGATTTATAACCCAGGGATCACCTTCAGATTGAAACTTGCCTTCGAGTTCCTCACATCCAAACCATGTTTAAATCTTGCAGATGATTTTTGCCTACTCTTCTGAAGAGGTGATCCTTCCTGTCTACTCACACACCAAAAAGCTTGTCAAATACACGCACTGCAGTACTGGAAGAAGAGTGAGAAATGCTGGTTTTTCTCAGAATCCTTGTCTGTCATTCCTGCCACGCTTAGAAGTACTACTCACTGTACTTCCTAGACCCCATTGCACTAGGAATTAAGCTTGTAAAAGGACAGAGTCCCAGAAAACTTTACAGTCCAAGTATATGAGACAGCACTTGGGTGGATACAAACGAGCAGACAGGGGTTCATAAGAAAGATGGGGACAAACTTTTTAGCAGGGGCTGTTGCAATAGGACAAGGAGTAATAGTTTTAAACTAAGGGAGGGTAGATTTAGACTGGATGTAAGGAAGAAATTTTTTACGCTGAGTGTGGTGAAACATTGGCACAGGTTGCCCAGAGAGATGGTGGAGGGTCCATCCCTGGAAACATTCAAGGCCAGGTTGGACGGGGCTCTGAGCAACCTGGTCTGGTTGAAGATGTCCCCGCTCACAGCAGGTGGTTTGGGCTAGATGACCTCTAAAGGTCCCTTCCAACCCGAACTACTCTATGATTCTGTGGTTCTATGACAGGAAAATGCAGAGAATCAAGAAGGCGTTACTGGTCAGCATGGGAGTGACAGTACTTCCAGCACACCTGCAGCATATGAGATATGAGTTTCAAGATTGTTACTGGAAAGCTTTGAAAAGCACAACGCATTCACTGCATAAACGTTTAGGGCACTCTCCCATGTGTGAAAAGGATGCATCAAGAAATGCAACAAATGGCTAGCTGGTGGCTGGAATCAGTATCTTCTAGAGAACAAGGGATAACAACACAGTGCAAACATGCTAGGAAGGCCCTTGAAAGTGAAGACAGGGATATATTTGACGACAGAGAAAAAAGAACAGAGAATAAATGTGGGGTTCAAAGACAAACTGTTGGAGAGGAAATAGAAAAGCTAATGGAGGTCAGATGCTGTTGCATATGGTGGTAAGGGTGCAACCTTTAGCTCAGCAAGTCCCTAAGCTGCTGATTATGGGAAGAAAGAGAGGAACTCCCTAAATTTCTGGTTTTCTGCCCATATTCTGAGCATCTCTGGGACTCCACAGGTGATTTCAAGGAGTGGGAGATAAGGTAAATACAAAAGGAGAAGTCTTGCAGTAGGGTTAGGCATTGGCACTGGCAAATATTTCAGAAACTTTGCACTGAAAAGTAATGGCCTGTACATTATTTTCCCTAAATAAAACTAATGACCAAAAGCAGGGAATGAGTTCAGATGCCGTGTTTTTGTTACCAGGACAGATGGAAGAATAAAGGACACATATAGGATGTGGGAGTCAGCACCAGAAACTTGTCTGTACTACAGTTACATATTTCTGAGCTGTGTTTAGTTGGCTAGAGAAAAGCTATGACATCTGACTGAGATACTGGTATCCAAATAAATCCAGTTTATGCACAGTCCACATTAGATTATTTGCAGGATACAAAAGTGCCTCTTAAATCTGTTGAATTTTCCCTCTGACCATTCAGCACCTTTTGCGCTACACCCTGTTGTCCCTGGAACATCCCTGCCTTCAAAGCCACCCACCTAATCTCAGCCTTTTTTTCTACTGAATACGAAAGAAAAGAAGTGTTGAACCAAACATCAGTTACAGTGAAATTCTTTTCACCTACCTTTTGTCATTTAAACATTAGCCTATTAATCTAAAAGTCAATCTACTGATTCAGTTCTGGATGAATAAATTAAGAGACTGGTTCATTTCATTCCTTAAAAATAAGTATGTACTTACATTTGCAAAGACATTACAAGTCGTTTGAGGTAGGGCTTCAATTTTTTTCTTGACCTTGATATCAAAACTGTGGTTCAGGTGCACTCGAAGGTAAATCCTGTATTAATAGTCACTGATGGGGACAATCTTTTCAGCAAGGCCTGTTGCGATAGGACAAGGAGTAATGGTTTTAAACTAAAGGAGAGTAGATTTAGACTGGATATAAGGAAGAAATTTTTTACAGTGAGGGTGGTGAAACACTGGCACAGGTTGCCCAGAGAGGTAGTGGAGGCCCCATCCCTGGAAACATTCAAGGCCAGGTTGGACGGGGCTCTGAGCAACCTGGTCTGGTTGAAGATGTCCCTGCTCACTGCAGGGGTGTTGGGCTAGATGGCCTCTAAAGGTCCTTTCCAGCCCAAAGCGTTCTATGATTCTGCAATTCTGTGGTTGCCCACATTGGGAGTCCTGTTGGAGTACATCACTCCCCCTTCCTTTCTCATGGATCTAGGCCTTCCTCGGGTGGAAAAGAGCCTCAAGGAAGGAAAAGCAGCACAAACCTCTGGCTTTCCCCCTAGTAAGTAGTCAGGGTGGAGTCAGAGTGGGTATCTGGACCCTGATGCTCTTTGATCTATGACATACCAAATAATCTCTCTTCATATTTGTTATGTGAGAGTGGTGTGATTTTTTTGAGCTGCCAGATGTGGGACGCAAATCTGTAACTACTTCACAAAGCAAGTCACAAAGCCCAGGAAGGAGAAGAGGTTAATAAGACTGTCTTCAAAGGCCTTTGGCAGCCACTTCTGTCTCTTCCATGTATTTTTTATGCTAATCTCTTGAAATTTTATGATGTTGTTTTCGTATGTATTTTCCACATTTATGCTTGAGATTATTTATATGTCATTATTCAGCTGTTTATGTGTCTGTGGCTGCTCTTCTCATGATTCCTCTCATTTTTAAAATGTTCATTAATACCTTTGAGAAAAAAAGAAGTGTGCAAAATAATTCATAGACATAGCAAACTTTAAAAAAAATGTTCAAGTTTCTGAGCTCTCCGTTTTAATTCTGTCTGTTCCTTTAATGTCAGCTGAACACTTAATACTGATGAGGAGACAGCTGGTTGCTCAGACATGGATGTACAACATCTGCTAGCTGCTGTATAAGCACGAGACTTGGAACAGCTTCCACTCACTGTGCACCTGACTTTTTTGAAAATGGTCCAGTTTTTGTCTGTGAACTGATTTGGTGTCTTTATTCATCGTAGAGCATCTCCTCATTCCTTCTTTGTTCATCCTTGAATGTGTGCCACACCATCTGAAAATAAAAGATTGAATTGGAAGGATAGCACTTGTTTTTTAGCTTTTACACAGTTCTTCCAGTATTTCTTTTAGTTAAAAAGAAATTATTTTTTGAGTGCCTGCAAGTCTGTGTCACTCTTTGTCTCCCTTGCCACAGGTGTCTGAAGTGAGAAAATGAAACACCCGCATGCTGACAACCTTGGAGCTATGGGCAAGGGGCTGCTCGAGAAGCTGCATAGGGGTGGAGAGCCTCTGGTCCTGCAGCAGCTGACCTGTGAGGTCTCGTTTTCCTGATGAGGAAACAGGTAAAGATTGTGACTAGTAAGTGTGCCTGAGAGATGAATTAAAACAGCAGCATTGGAATCTGCTTGCAATAAAGAAATTTAAAGAGCCTCTGGGTCCCTGATTGTAGCTGGGTGAGCATCCAGTGAGAAGAGACATTTTCAGGGCTGTAACCCGCACTCAGAATGCTTCCCGTGCTGCTGGGACCTTTCAGCAAAATACCACAAGATGGTCTGCAAGTGCTGAATATGTACATGTACAGATGGTGGCTTTTTAATTCTGTAAAATGTTTTTTTTCCAACACACAACACAGGCATATCATTCTGTGCTGGTGTGAGTGTGTTCATACAGTTTGTTAAAAACATCCTTTACGTTAAAGGGACAAGTAAGGAGATGGGAACTTTATGTACCCTCAACACAAAAGTAAGAGAGGATGCATTTCTTTGCCTCTTTCCACTTCACCTTAGGCGCTTTCTCAGGGCAGGACCTGCACAGACATGCACACTTGTATAATTTCAAGTGTGCAAACTGATTTCCAGGCTGGGGTGGGAAGGTGTTGATGTGCTCAAAGTTAAGCACAAGGCTAAGGACTTGCCAGCCCAAAGTTGGGGACTTAAGTTCTCCAGGGACAGGAGCATGCCTTCCTGGGCAGCTGGATATTTATGTCATCAACAGCGTGCCCTCATCCAAAATTCCTGTAACCATGTTTGCTGGCACATCACTTGAATGTCTTGGTAGTGCTTACTAGCTGCAGATAATGCTTCATAAATGCATCTGCACGTTCTGCACTGAAGTTCGCTCCCTGGAGTGAGGGGTAGGGGAGCCTATCAGGATAGTTACTAGGTGCCATCCAGCGTCCAGCACAGCCAGGGCTTTGGGTCTTGCCCAGAACCTGTTGGTACTATTGCTATAGAAATAATACTTTCTGCCTACTTTGTGAAGATGAGAGGATTTGTTGCTTTTTAAGAAAAAAGGGTAATTATTATTTAGGATTTCAAAGATTTCGACAAGGTATATTTTTGCTTGTCTTTGTTGGGATTCCGCATTTTCACCCCTTGCTGAACTATGTTCACTGAATCACTTCTTATTCTCTTTCCAAGCAGAATTTGTGAATTGTGCCAAGAAGTGTTGGTCTTTTTAGGTCTCTGACTCACCTGCACTGGAGCAAATCTCTGTGGTGATTTAGGCTACAAGCATTTCAACAGCTGCCTGCTCCTTCCCTTTGCCAGGAAGAACAGAATTTCCTCTTTTGGTTGGACTATGGTAATCCACAGGTCAGGGTAAGAAAACCTACTTAATCTGCTTTTTAGCTACAAGAAACTCTGAACTGGAACACTTAGTGTATGTGCTTGATTACGCTGGTACTCTTCTGGGGCTGTGTGGATGGACTTTAAAATTTTTTGGTGACCGTAATGCCTTTGTCAGGTCCCTTCTACACAAATGCCTTGTGAGGAAATATGGAAACACTGATCTCCATTTTGGATTGTAGACAGAATCAGATTTTAGCGTATGCCACTGGTTGTGACAAGGCTAGAGTGTATTTGCTTGTGTACATGTCCAAAACCTCTTGGTGGGTGCATTCCCTATGAAGGTTGAAAGACAAGGGTCGGACTCATTTGCATCAATTTAGGAGTCTGAAGTTAAAGTGTTTAGCCTCAGATTGTCATTTTAGCCTCCATTTATAATCAATGACCAGGGAAATGTGCCATCAAAGATGGTATGTGTCATACTAAAATCAATGCCTGTGAAAAGTTAGGCAATGAAGAGACACAATTCCTCCATTTCCTTCCGTTATACCTAAAGAGAACGTAGGGTACGAACTCCGACTGCTGTGGATAACTTCAAGCTCCCACAGATTGGTGGCAATAATTCAGTGGTTACTGAACTTGGACATCCCTTTTCACAGGTAACAAAGGTAGCACACAACTATGAAGGCATACAAGTAAGCAATAGAAGGACTTGAGATGATAGACATTTACAGTGGCCATCAGGACTGGATGGCTCTCCTCCAGGAGTGATAAAGAATGGAACAGCTGACTTGTTAATAAATATCTACAAGTGATCCTCTCACATTTATTATGCCATGCTGAGATGAAACCCTAACCCTGACTTTAACTCTAGCCCTAGAAATACCAGTTAAGTTATAGATATTTTATTTTTGCATTATCCTGAAGAACAGAAATATTGCTGACACTGAACACGTGCTAAAGAAATTACAAAGAAATAACAACCAGTGATCTTAGTCTTATTACTAAGAATAAAAATTAGCAAACACATTGATAATGACAAAGTACTGAGATGTTTATGATTTAAAAGCAAATCGACAGCTTTCATAAGGACAAATTCTGACTAATTTTGTGTCTTTTTTGTAGCAAATTATTAAAGGAAGGGAGAAAGAAAACCAGGCAAATCATTTACTAGCTGAACTTTCACACAACAGGCTGTAAAAGAAACTTGAAAACCACGGGGCTGTAGGAGCTGTTCTGTCATTAATCACAACCTGCAAGAGAAAGGAAGCAAAGGATAATGGTATCAGTCTGAAATGAGGTTAAATCTGAACTGTTCAAGCAATCAGTACACGTAAAAGTTTCTCATGTACTATCATCAGCCAGAGTTAAGAAAAGAATTAGCCAATTATCATAAAATGTCTGTATAATTAATTAGCAGAAGGCTACAGATCTGAAAAATTATTTCAAGCTGATTAGCACTTACTTTCCTCAAACTTCATTTCACCCAGCTCTGCTGCAAAACCTTCTTACAGTACAATTTTATTCAATTATCTCATGGAGTGAAGAGGATTCAGTTTCTCCATCCAAATCCCTGGCATACATCCATTTGCTAAGTTTCAGGTTCTGCATTTTTTGGTGTCTGTGGAGCAGGATGGGAGTGCAGCTGGCTGCAGTTGCTCATGCTGTATACCTCTTGACATCTAAGAGCCTGGAAGAAAGCCATGAGTGTGCCATCGTGAGTATGTTGGCTTGAACATTTGGCCAGTGGCATACAAAATAGAAACCCTAATGCCCAACCCCAGCACGCAAAACATAGACTGAAAGTAGGGCGATAGTGCCACAGAAGGAGAAGGAAGCAACCCGTAAGGAAACACAGTGTAAAGACATGGTAAAAATCTCATTCCAGACTTAAAACTTTCTCTGGACTTTTGCATAGGTTTGCACCCGGTAATTTTGTAGGGGCTGGTGGTAACAGGAGCTTGGCAGAACTGTGCAGATGATCTTACTCACTGAACAGTTGCACTGACCAGGTGGTCCTCTGAGGTTGGCTGGGGACACAGACGCTCCTTTTTACACTTTCTAGGAATCATCCGGATGCAATTCAGTGAGCCAGGAAAAAAAATCTGTTCTTCATTCCTCGGAAAGCTGAGGTAGTACAGAAGAAATGTTTCTGGTTTTCCAGGACACACTCCTAAAATGGTTTGGCGAAGAAGCACGTTTGACTAGAGAAACAGGAACAACACAGTATCACATTTTTGGAGGGGTAGGTGGAGGGGAGGGGACTCCTGCAGTGTGGAAACAACTCAAGGTTGTTTTTTGCTGCCTCCTATGCCTTGTGACACCATGGAGATGTCACACAACGGGAGCCACAGTGTCTGCCATTGGTAATCTTTCTACACCCTCTGGAGGCAGTTGCATTTACCTGCCCTCTGCCTCCAAATTGTCTACTGGTGTTGAGTGGAGAAGGTCTCAGTGGGGGCCAGCTTGCTGTAGAAATATTTCCTTGCTCACAAGGATGAGATCAATGGGTCTAACTCGGTTTGACATTTTGTTAACTTCATTTGAGTCCTGTTAAAGGCAGGGTCTTCATCTTATCTATTTTTTTTGCACATTCCAGTTCTTCAGCCCTTGGAAATGCAGCACCTTTCTGGATAAGAATTGTTTCTGTAGCTGAGGGAGAGGTGGCTAACCAACTAATCCACTCCAGAACCACATTCGGCATCACTAACACAGCCATTAAAGCCTGTGAAGTGCATGCAAGTAAAATTTATGGAATATGATTGTCATTTGCCTGTTTCTGGTGCCCCTTAGATTGTCACATGAATTGTTGAAGATTAGGGCCTCATTATCCTCTTTACTGGAGGCATGAGCTGAGGGACAGAATAGTGAAGGAATATGAATAATAACAAAGAAGAAAGTTGGTCCTAAGTTTTTGTCCAGGACAGCATATTCCCAACAAGCTAATAAAGACTTTGCAACAACCCTTTTTTTTAAAATGCCTTCAGCTCAAAATGCCTTCAGCTCAAAATGCCAACTGAATGAATCAAAATTAAGAGTGTTCAGCAGAGCAAGAAAGACTGCAGAGGACTGCTCCCGCGAAAATTAATAGAGACGTTCTGGAACCCCGGCTCAGACGCACGAACCAGTCTGTAACCTCGACTATCAAAAATTCGTTATATATGTAGCTTTGGGGGATTTAACAAGCCATTTGAAAGATCAGAGACTATAGGAGAGATGAAAACCAAATTAAATATGTTCGTTACAGTATCATTACTTCATTTTGCCTTCAGAAACTGGCACGTATGATTTGGCTGAACAGACATGGAACAGCTTCTTTTGATCAGTATGAATTACAATGCATTTTGCCCTGCTGCCGCTCTCTGTTACTCCTTCCGTGGCTCAGATTGTACGAGTTTGATTAATGTACATGCTTTACACGGGGTCATTTTTTGTTTTGTAGCCCCACTCATAATCATATAAAAAGACAGTATCTACCCTGGATCAGAACTCCCTTGTTAGAGAAAACACACACATACACAATTTTTTTTTCCCTGAATTTTTGCTCTACAGTTTTAAAGGAAAATAACTTTGAAGCTCATAATTTCTACTCTTTAATGAACATAGTATTGGTCTAGGAAGAGAACAAACCTAGAAATGAATAATCAGCCAGAGTCTCTTACAGAGTACTGCCCTGACAGCTACAGGCTTGGCCTGATGTGATGCACTTAAATAGAGTCTCAGCAACTGGTAAATGAAGGCACCAACTATCTCATTGGCCTAACCAAGATCATTTGATGTAGGCATCTAGTTTTAGGTATCTAAGTAAAACCAGTTACTCCTACTGTTCTATATTTTTGTGACTGGAGTGTGTGCATTTAATTGGTAAACAAAATTTAAACCAATGGAATATCACTGTGTTGATATATATACCACTGCTAAAAGACTCAGCTTGCCTTGAGGCTGAAAAAGTTCAACCATCACTTTTCAATTTCTTTTATTCTCATATAGATGTAACTCTACAGGCTTCAAAATGCCCCATATAAAAGTTATTTAACTTTCAGAAGACCTGACTAAAATCTTCCATTGGTGTACAAGAGTTGTTGCACTGAAACTATTTGGGTTGTACTAACATTTACAATACTGCAAATGGTGTCAAGACACTGGCTCCTTGAAAGTTAGGCAACTTTTCAGCTAGTCACTTCACTGTTTTATTTCTAATGGCTTACAACACTATACTGTGCCTGGCTAAGAATCTTCTCTGTCATTTTCTGATTTTGGCTGTCATCTGTATTTCAAGGCAGCAGAAGTAAAAACAACTTTTCTTTTTAACTATCCCCCTGACATACGGGCATCGATGACAAATTGAAAACATGGAGGCTCACCTTTTGAATCATAGAATCATAGGTTGGAAAAGACCTCTAAGATCATCAAGTCCAACCATCACCCCAACACCACCATGCCTACTAAAACGTATACCCTCAGCAAGTTTGCTGATGACGCAAAACTGGGAAGAGTGGTAGATCCACCAGAAGGCTGTGCTACCATCCAGCAAGACCTGGACAGGCTGGAGAGCTGGGCACAGAGGAACCTGATGAAGTTCAACAAGGGCAAGTGCAGGGTCCTGCACCTGGGGAGGAACAACCCCATGCACCAGTACAGGCTTGGGGCGGACCTGCTGGAGAACAGCTCTGTGGAGAGGAATCTGGGAGTGCTGGTGGATGACAAGTTGACCATAAGCCAGCAGTGTGCCCTGGTTGCCAAGAAGGCCAATGGCATCCTGGGGTGCATTAAGAGGAGTGTGGCCAGTAGGTCGAGGGAGGTTCTTCTCCCCCTCTACTCTGCCCTAGTGAGGCCCCATCTGGAGTACTGTGTCCATTTCTGGGCTCCCCAGTTCAAGAAAGATGAGGAACTACTGGAGAGAGTCCAGCGGAGGCCTATGAGGATGGTGAGGGGACTGGAGCATCTCTCCTACTAGGAAAGACTGAGGGAGCTGGGCTTGTTTAGCCTGAAGAAGAGAATGCTGAGAGGGGACCTTATGAATGCTTACAAATATCTGAAGGGTGGGTGTCAGGAGGATGGGGCCAAGCTCTTTTCAGTGGTGCCCAGTGACAGGACAAGGGGCAACGGGCACAAACTGAAGCACAGGAAGTTCTGGCTGAACATGAGGAAGAACTTCTTCCCTCTGAGGGTGACGGAGCACTGGAACAGGCTGCCCAGGGAGGTTGTGGAGTCTCCTTCTCTGGCGATATTCAAGACCATGCCTAGAGAAGGTCCTGTGCAGCCTGCTGTAGGTGACCCTGCTTTGGCCAGGGGGTTGGACTAGATGACCCACAGAGGTCCCTTCCAACCCCTACCATTCTGTGATTCTGTGAATCCACATGTTATTGTTAAGCTTAATTAAAAGTGGAGGAGAGAACCCCAAACCACCTAAAACTCTCAGCACCGCAGTTTGCATCAAAGGAAATCCTCAGCTCGCTTTTGCCTCCCAGTCGCTCTTTCTTTACTGCGACTTTTGCTATGCAAGGTGTGTACCCAGATGTGGGTTAAGACACTAGGATATTTAGACTACGGCTAACTCTGAGTTGTTTGTATACTTGCTTACCATAGAAATGGCTGTATTTTTTCATGCTGCCAGAGTACTTGGTCTGGTCAGAAGGTAATTTCTGAGGTAGGTGAGGAAACATAATGTATATACATTTTTTTACTATAGATATACTATACTATATGATATTGCATCACGACTGGGAAAGCAGGGAATATAGACACGAAAAACTCAGAAGCTGACTTGACGGCTTTCACTCTTGGCAGCCGAATCCCGCACACCCGCTCATTCCCACAAGGTGTGCACAGTAAGGAAGGGTGAATTGCTCTTCCCAAAGCCACAGAAGCACCCTCAGGTAGCTCCCATAGGGTGAAGGCCCCTGTGATTCCTGCGGCTGAGGCAGTGCCCGTTCACCAGGACGTAGCTCTGCAGCCTTCAGATGCTGCTCTGGCTGGATTTTCTGTTCTGCCCCAACTGCTTTGAACAGCTCAGGCACTAGCAGAGGGCTGCAGCACATCTGGACATGGCCAGCAGAGAGTTTCCCCACACAAATGGGCTTTTCGTTGGCATTAAGCACGCAGGGCCAGCAGAGTCATGATCTGCACCAGCGGTGCTGCCCTGCGGTTGCTTACCAGTGCCTGGGGAAGAGGGCAGCTGGGAGAAGAGGGACGGACAGACATCCATGTCCATTTTCCAGACAGCCCCAGGGTGGGGGGTGCTGGCAGCCTGCACGCAGAGCTGCTGCACCAACACCATACCCTGCTGCTGCTGAGCGACAATGGAGTTTTTCATACGTATTTAAGCACAGGAGGAAAAATTATCCTCAGCAGCAGCCCCCGTGCAGCCAGGTGGTAACACACAACCTGAAAATTATCCAGCAGGCAACAACAGGACACCTGACGTGGGCTTTGTTCAAAACAGGCTCCAGCACGGTACATGCCGGCGCAGGTGGGAGCAGAGGGACACGCTATGCTGGCACATCTGTGAGAGTGGAAGCAAGGAATATAAAATGCACTTTAAAGGAAGTTATTTGTTTTCCTGTCTTTAAGGAACGCTGTTGGTCCCTATGCTCATCAGAAACAAAGAGCAAACAAGTTTTCTGGGAAAGTGAGCATAAACTTAACAGCATCTGACTGCACATGCGAACATTTTCTGAATGCAATGGCATTTCTATTGCTTTTTTATAGAAAGTATGCTTGGGAAGAGTACTCCATAAGTTTACTGTAAAAGCAGAGCAGAAAAGTAGTGACTGAAGAAGGAAAACCTTCTCCATTCAGTGCCATTCACATGGACGTGGCTGTTCGCATCCAGCTTGAAACCCAAGGGATCTTGCAGCGAGCAGTCTTCCCGTGGCATCCCTTTCCAGCCGGCGTGACGAGGGGTCTGATGCCGGCCGGTGAATCCCAGGGGCAGTGGCAGCCTCTGGGCTGTCATAACAACCACCGGGCTGTGGCCACGCTCGCACACGCTGCACGGAGGTTGGGTTTGTGACTACTCCTTCGCCATCAGCTGACTGTTGCCCCCTGCCAATGTTTCTTCTAGTTCGGGAAGTCATTTCCACTGGGCTGTTCATTTGTACTGCTGACTTCATGGTACTTTTCTGACTAATGGTACCAGATTATTCCAGGAAATAATGTATCAAAGGATCATTTTAACAATGGTCTAATACATAGTATACCCTCTTTTGTCTTTCACTTCAGCAGTGGCTCCTACACTGTTTCTTTCCTAGGTTCAGGGTTATTTTTGATTACTGCAGTGGTAAAGTATGGCCTGTGACAGGGAACACAAACAGCAATATCCCAAGCATGTCAGCATCTCAGTGCAGTGTGACTGCAATACAAATGATTTTTGGACTCATGCTGTGACTATTCAGGGGAAGAGACTCTCCATCTCCACCACAGTACCTCCCCAGCTCTTATCAGCCGAGTTTTTCCAGAGGGTGAACAACCTGGGTAATCTCTGCTGTTTGAATCATTAGTCTTTGTCAAGTATTTCTTGCTGTGATAAGCTTTCAGTTTAATTTGTGGATAGGATCGTTCATATTCAGAGTAGTGGTAGCAGAGCTGTATCCAAACAGGATAAATGCGGGTCCTTACTTGCCATGGCATCACTGCAGTTTCGTGATGCTGTTGTTCCCTGAATTAGAGGGAGGGGGATTAAGCGTGCCGTACTCCTCCACTGGCACAGTGGGGACGTGTTCAAAGAAAGACATCCACCCCCTGCTCCCCTGGTCTGCATCTCCGTTTCTCCAAGACCAGCACTGAACCACCCCAGGGCCACCGCCAGCCAGGCCCACCGCTCTCTGGGTGTGAGACCCTCCGGGCAGCTGCAGCCATGGGAGCCCCTGGGCAGCTCTGGGTCTGCCTCACCAGGAGCAGGGCTCTTGAAAAGTCAATGGCTGAGGCTGATCGCCAGTTCCTTCGTGTGCCAGTTTCTTCAGAAGGTGGGATTGCTAATCCATCGCTGAAGAAAAGCCACGTGACTGTTCAGTATTTGGGCTTCCAGGCTAAGCAGGTAGAGAGTGAAGATTAGCAGGGAAAAACATAGACACAATCAATCTCCCTGGCCCTCAGAGCCAAGGAGCTTCCCCTGACTCTGAAGCTGGTTCATTCATTAGCTGCCGGGGAACCGCAACAACCTTGGGTCAGTATTTACCAGAATTTGTCCCCCAATACCCTTCCCCATGAGGTGGGGCCGGCACCTCTGCAAAGCCACCTGGAGTGGTGGTAGCTCTGCCAGAGGTGCTGCTGCTTGAATGTAGTAGGGTTGCAACTTAAAACACTAGAAGCAGGTGTTCACTAATGACTCCCGGTACGAGAACCACCCAGCCCTGGGACCCAGCTACAGCAACAGCGACGGAACCAGGTCCCAGGGCCAGAGCCGTGGCATTTGGGGGGACCCGTGCTGCTACCTGCTGGCACCAGTGCCCTGCAAGACCCCGTGGTGAAACCCCAGCACCCCCCAGATCTTCCTTCTCCCCCCATACATACTGCGTGTTTCACAGAGGAGATTAAAAAAAGAAAAAAACAACAAAAACCCAACAAAACTGCCAAACTGCTGAGAGAAATGGTAATCACTTTTTTTTTTTCTTTGCAAAGAGCTTGCTTCAGAAGTAATTCCTCCAATTTTTGGCTGTGCCAATACTGTTGGGGCACATCTACTGTATGCGCATCCGCAGTCTTGATATTCCTACCTGTCCAGAGAAAGGCACCTTCCCAAGTTTGCGCCTGCCCGAGATGGCAGCTGCTCTCTCCTGTCTGAACAACTTCTCTTTTACATAGGACAAAAAAAGACAGTTATGGTGCTTCAAGCATAAAATCATGACATGAGTGTTTAAGCATCCAGATTTGGCAAAGAGGTGCCCTCATACCCCATAGCACAGCCGTGTCCTGAATGTCCTGTTGTGACTGGAGCAGTTCATGTTTCAAGACGTGACAACACAAATCCACAAAATCCCCACGTGCTGTAGTATGAGACTAGGCACCAATGTAAATTCGAGATTCTTCCAGGATGTCTTCCAAAGGCATGTTGATCTTCCAAAGGATATCTTCTCGGGATAATCACTACAAACCCCATAGAACAGCAGAATTTGGAGTTTCTTCTGAACCATTTCATGGTTGGGAGAATGCAATTTCACATCATCACAGAGGAAGCAAGGATTGAAATCACCAAACTCCCATGATTTTGGACAAAATCCTGTGAATTGTGAAGCATCTGTGAGGGATGGCACATGCGAGCAAAGAGCTCCTGCTTTCATCTTCCAATGCAAACGTTGTTAGTCAGAGAGGGAAAGTTGATGCAACACATTAAAATCCTAATTTTCTTAGCCAAAATAAAAACGCCTCTACGGGTATGCCTACCTCGCAGCCAAATTCACAGCTACGGCTCCGAGTAGTTCAGGCTGTCATAATTCCCACCCACAGTGCTTCTGCTGTGTTAGCAATACTAAGGGGTAAAGGCACATTGACTCAGCTCTCCTCTCTCTGACATAACTCCGGTCAAACAGAAAGGATTTTTTTCTTCATCTTACTTACCAGAAAAGATGTCAAGGACAGCACCTTAAGCATTCAGCCATGAAGCTATGGTATGGTGCAATTTTTTAATTCATTCCAAATTAATATCTTATCGTGCATTTTTAAACAAAAACCTCTGGAAGTTACAAAAGGAAACATGGAGTCTCAAAGGAAAAAACGCACAACAGATATTAACAAAACCTCCACTATGTTCGCCAGACTTGGCCCACGACTATTCAGTATTTTTGATAACCCCAAATGGCCAGTCTTGTCAAAGCCTTTTGAAAGTCTGGGTGAACTGTGCTAGCTTTTTGATCCTTGATTAGGAACATATTTGAAGAACTGTAATCGAAGACGGAGATTTTCCAAGGTGAGACGGCTTGATTAGGCATCAGACTGTGACAGCCGAGGCGTTTTTATGGATCAGAAGTATAGCTAATGACTGGAAAACATGCTAGAAATGAATACTACATTTCTTCATGACAAAAAGCTAATAGAGGGTTGTCTCAAGTTTTTGTATTAGGTATGACACAGTTTGATATGTAAAATAAAAGAAGAAAGATGAAAGGTCAGCTAAACAGGAGAGGCGAATGAGGTAACTCTCACAAGTGGTACAATGTGTAGGATTCATTTCTCTGACACTGGCCATCTTACCATGCCTTGTCTAAGCAGGTTGTTTCACTTCACTCTGTTTTAAGGTGGAGTAAATTGCTGTGGTGAGGTTCCTGTTTCTCGCCACTGCCCACAGAGGGAAAGCAGACATCCACTCTCTGTATTGGCTCACCTTTTCTTCTGGCCAGTTGTCCCACCCGCTTCCCATTCTTTCGTTTACCCCTGTCCAGGAAAGACTGGACTGTCAGCCCCTGAGTACACCCTGGTGAACAGTTACTTTTACTGCTCCATTTGTTAGGGTATTATATTAATGCAATTAATATGCACAGACAGTAGATGCTAATCTCCTCCTCTCTTAGAAGAGGCTAATTTTTTTTGCTGCAGTCAGAAACCCAGTTTGTCAAGGTCATGAATCATCTCATTCCTCGGCAATGGCTGATCTCAGAATGTGACAAAAGCAGCCTCCGTTTACTGGTTAATAGTTAACAGTTTATTTCAAGTGCCTGATAAATTCTGGGTCAGATCTCCTGAAAACATCTGAGGGCTCAGGGTTAATGTTTATTTTAGCAGTGTGAAAATATGAACCACTTATTTCTCTAGCCTCTTGTGATTCCCTTTTATTTCCAGCATGAAACAAATGGGGCACAAGCAGCCATCTGCCTTGCCGGGGAGACCCATTAGCAGAGCTGAACAGAAAAATCTCTCAGAAATAGAAGACCGGATGGAAGGAAGCTACAAAGACCAGAATAAGAAGTTACCACTGCTATCAGATAGTTTAAGATAGTTGAAGGCCAAATATCTACCCTCATCTAAGTTTTGATCAAGTTATGTAGTTTTTGCAAAACTTTTTCAATTCTATAACCTCAAACTACTATCTTTACATCTCTTTGCTTAAATCTAGTAAAGATTACACTAATTTCTAAAATCCCCACTACTTTATTTCTTCTTTCCTTTCAACTAGCTCGATCATGTCAACATAAGTTTTATGATCCTTCTGATGCCGTGAAAAGCCGGAATTGAAGACTCAATAGTCGGCAGACTATTAAGCAGGTATTCTTTATTGCGGCGCCGGGCACACGGGGGATCTCTCCTCCAAACGTGTGCACCGAAGAGACACAGTTACTAGGTATTTATGCTATGTTAACATACATATTCATTACATTTCCAAGAAATGTTTATCATAGTAATGGCTTTTCCGAGAATTCATTAATATATGGTAATGTCCATCGCACATGTTTGTTTGGCGTCTCTCGGCAGGGGTCTTCAGATTATCCTGCAGCCTCCTTATCTCTGTAGTTTGCATACCTGTTCTCCCAAGGCCCAGGCGCCTAAAGGGATTATTCAGGAGTCCCTTGTCTTGCAACTATCCCAATTATTCACAAAGAACCAAGACTTGTTTCTGACCACCTGAAGTGATAACATCCCCTACATGTTACATTTGTTACATTTACAGTTATCACTTCCAGCCCATAACTGACAAGCAAGAGAGCACCTATGGCTTGTTACTCAAAAACTTGAAAAATCAAGCCTTGGACAGCTGGTAGCCTTCATGTGGGTCTAATTTATACTAGAGGACAAGTTAGCCCAGCATCTGGGGGACCTTTGCAGCCCCTTTCTACAGCCATGTCCTATCCTGACCGCACCTCAAAATCTCAGCGTCCCACAGAAGGGACAAATGAGCCATCATTTTCATCTCCTGAAATGCCACAGCTTTTAGATTAATGCTTTAAGACAATCTGACCCAAATTCCAGTTTATGTTTATATGTAACTGCAGCAGTTCAGGAGCTGCTTCATAAAACCATTCCTCTCACAGAGGTGAGGAGGATTCAGGTGGGAAACAGAGCAAGCGTACAGGAGCTCTTTCCTGGTAAATGCTGCAAGGGTCTGAGAATTAGCAGCTTTGGGACTTTCTGATTTCCATTAGTCTAACCTTTTTTTTTAACTTTTGGCCTCCACAAGGCAAGGAGTTCTGCAATGTAATCACGCACTGAGAAAAAACAATTACTTCCTTTGGTTTTAAACTTTCTACCACAAGATTGTAATGGTTACTCTCACTATTGCAGGCTTCCCACTAGTTTTTCATCCTTTGTATTGGCAATTTGAGGACAGAGGCAATGAGGTAAATGATTTAGCTGGAGAACAAACTCCACTTCCATTCCCTGGATTGCCGATTCTTCAGATTTAAAAATGCCTTGAGTTTCAAGTTGTTACAATACAACTTCACACAAAGCTTTGTTATAAATCTTTTCTCTTTCATGATCACAAGATGTACTTACAATGAATATAAACACATTGTGAACTTGCGTACCTTATCTATCAAAACACAGGCTTTGACCTGAAGCTCGTTGAAATGGATGGATTTTTTTCTGCCTGCTCTGAAGAACAGAGCTTACAACTGTTCACTGTGATTTCTCCATTTGTACTCTATTGTTTTTCATTTCCTTTTGCTATTATCCATTTTCCATATGTCCACAAATTAGCTAATTTATAACCCTAATCAAAAACTCGTAATAGAATTTAAATTCAAGTCCATCCTTCTTCACTGAAGAATTTTAGCATAGGCTTCATTTAGGTAGGCTTTTAGCTGTTAATGGTATTCCCAAGAGCTAAGAAAATACTTCAGCACTCAGCTGACCAGCAACAGGCTGTATGATCAGGTTATCCCTACTTGCTGTTTCACTGAGTGTGGAAATCTTTTTCTACAGTCACTGATGTCTTCCAACCAGAGTGGATATTCCAATTTGTTGTTCTTTTACCCTCTTCCATGCTCGTTTCCCATGTAGGTATTCTATAAAGAAGCTTTTGTTTTACACTTTGTATCCTCTCTCTTCTCTTTTGGACAAATCACCTTTTGTTTCACCTTTTAATTTCAATTATTTTTTCCATTCAGTTTAATTTGTCTGTAGTAAATTAATTTTCTCCTTTATCCTTTTTCTGATCTAAGAATAGCAACCTTGCTATGTTATTTTATGGTAATCTCATCTGAGCTTTAGAGAATTACAAGCTTCTTTATTTGAATTAAATAGGAACAAGCTTTCTGCAATGATAATATCTTACATTAACATCTCCAATATGTTCTAAAAGTGGTCTTTACTCTATTATTTTTACTCCTTAAACAGACCAGCTTTGACACAAGCAGGTGTTTGAAGTCAATTAGATTACATCATATTAAATCTGGAATGAGTTTCACCCAGCACTTCTGTTTAAATTAGGCATTTAGATAAAATATCAACAAGCATTAATAATTTCTGCAACTTCCTCTATCTCACAGAAGCTGTTTTCTCAGTGTGTTAAAAGGATACATATAATTCACATTCTATGAAAAAAATAATCTCATAATAGAGAGAAACTGGGGAGCCCAGAACTAGACACAGTACTCCAGATGGGGCCTCCCTAGGGCAGAGTAGAGGGGGAGGAGAACCTCGCTCAACCTGCTGGCCGCAGTCCTCTAAATGCATCCCAGGATGCCACTGGCCTTCTTGGCAACCAGGGCACACTGCTGGCTCATGGTCAACTTGTCATCCACCAGCACTCCCAGATCCCTCTCCACAGAGCTGCTCTCCAGCGGGTCCATCCCGAGCCTGCACTGGTGCATGGGGTTGTTCCTTCCCAGGTGCAGGACCCTGCACTTGCCCTTGTTGAACTTCATCAGGTTCCTCTGCGCCCAACTCTCCAGCCTGTCCAGGTCTTGCTGGATGGTAGCACAGCCTTCCAGTGTATCCGCCTCTCTTCCCAATTTTGTATCATCAGCAAACTTGCTGAGGGTGCACTCTAACTCTTCATCCAGGTCATTGATGAAGAAGTTGAACAAGACTGGGCCCAGTACTGACCCCTGGGGGACACCACTAGTTACCGGCCTCCAACTAGACTCGGTGCTGCTGATGACAACCCTCTGAGCTCTGCCATTCAGCCAGTTCTCAATCCACCTCACTGACCACTCATCCAGCCCACACTTCCTGAGCTTCCCTAGGAGGTTGTTATGGGAGATGGTATGAAAAGCCTTGCTGAAGCTGAGGTAGACAACATCCACTGCTCTCTCCTTGCCTACCCAGCCAGTCATGCCATCATAAAAGGCTATTGGATTGGCCAAGCATGATTTCCCCTTGGTGAATCCATCCTGACTGCTCCTGATAAGCTTATTTTAGAACCTTCTTAGAGGTGACATACAGAATGAGCTGTTCCATCATCTTTCCCGGGATGGAGGTGAATCTGGCCAGCCTGTAGTTCCCTGGGTCCTCCTTCTTGCCCCTTTTTAAGACTGGAGCGACATTGGATTTCCTCCAGTCCTGAGGCACTTCTCCTGCTCTCCAGGACCTTTCAAAGATGATGGAGAGTGACTTAGCAGTGACATCTGCCAGCTCCCTCAGCACTCGTGGGTGCATCCCATTGGGGCCCATGGATTTGTGGGTGTCCAGTTTGCTTAAATGATCTCTAACCCAATCCTCCTCAACCAAGGGAAGGTCATCCTTTCTCCAGGCTTTCTCTCTTACCTCCACGGACTGGGGTGCCTGAGGGCCAGCCTTAGCACTAAAGACTGAAGCAAAGAAGGCATTCAGTAACTCCATCTCCTCTGTATCCTCCATCACTGGGGCACCCATCTCATTCAGCGGCGGACCCACATTTTCGTAGTCTTTTGTTTGCTACTGATATACTTGAAGCAGCCCTTCTTGTTGTCTTTGACATCCCTTGCCAGATTTAATCCCAGGTGGACCTTACCCTTCCTTGTTGCTTCCCTGCATACTCTGACAACATTCCTATGTTCTTCCCAAGTAGCCTGTCCCTCTTTCCACATTCTATAGACCTTCTTCTTCCATTTGAGTTTTGCTAGAAGCTTCTTGCTTACCCATGCAGGTCTCCTGCCTCCTTTGCTTGATTTCTTGCTCATGGGGATGCACTGATCTTGAGCATGGAGGAAGTGATGCTTGAATAGTATCCAGCTCTCTTGGACCCCCCTACCTTCTAGAGCCCTAACCCATGGGATTCCTCCAAGTAGGTCCTTGAAGAAGTCAAAGTTAGCTCTCCTGAAGTCCAAGGCTGTGATCCTACTTATTGCCCTGCTTCCTCCACGCAGGATCCTGAATTCTACCATCTCATGGTCCCTGCAGCCAAGGCTGCCCCCCACCTTCACATCCTCTAGCAGTCTGTTTTTGTTTGTCAGTACAAGATCCAGCAGCACACCTCTCCTCGTTGGCTCCTCCACCACCTGTGTCAAAATGTTCTCATCAGTGCTTGGCAGGAACCTCCTGGATTGTATGTGCCTAGCCAAAGAAAGGCAATCTGCATTTATATTTACCTCCCACTTGGCATTTCAAATGCAAAAAATCAAGCAAGCAAATTTTCAGATAATATTTTCAGAGCTGAAGCCAGATCAGGAGGTACTAAAGCAATTACTTCAGCAACTTGCTCTTATAAAGGGCAACAACAGGTTTCATTTCTAGGTGACTTCCCAGGCTCCCAAGAAACACAGCAGTGTCTACAGTCTGGAAAGATGTCAAAACAGTAGCATACAATTCCTAGCAACTCAGAAACAAAGTGCCAAAAAGATACTGCTTCAGGAAACATCATTTTCATCAAATTTTTCCCACAACAGAACTACACAGAGGATAGTTGTATTTATAGCAGGAGAAAAAAGCTTCAGCTGCAAACAGTAGACACTCTTTGTCAAAGGTGATTTTAAAGTATTTTTGCTCTTGAATTTAGAGCAAGATTATATCTATATAATTAGATGGGAGAATATTTTTTTGAGGTGGCTGAAGGTCAAATCCTGTCATCCTTATTTATACCTTGGCTATGAATAGTTGCACTGATCTCAATAAGACTTCTGGACTACCCAAGGTGAGTAATGCTGAAAAACTTGGTTATTAAAGCAGAAAGGGTAAAAGCAAAACAGAACAGTTTCATAAGATCAATCAACAGCAAATTTCTAAATAGTGAAATTGAAAATGTGCTTGAAAGAATGACACAGAAATGAATTCCAGAAACACTGTGATGTAAAGGGATGCACTGGGGAGTGGTGCACTTTATTTTAATCATAAATACATGGTAAAAGACATAGAACAATAGGAAATTCTGAATGCACCATCTTTATGTAAACTCTCTGCAGGATATTACAGTGTGGCAATGTTTGAAATGTAATGATGTTGCCCTTATGCTGTGTTTGAAATGGTTTTCATAAACCTTAGGGTTGTTTCAGTAGGCTTTAGTGCCTAGATATAATATCTAATACAGTGAATGTCCAACCAACTAACTAGCTGTCAACGCAAATCTGAAATACTGCATGTTCTTTGTCTCTTCATACAAGTCAGAGAGCAGCTAAGAAGCCCACTTTCATACTCTAGGAGGGAAGGATTTTCTGTTGTAGAAGTAACTGTTGCTAACAAAATCATCACAGCGTCCTTTTTTCTAGTTCTAAACTAGGACTACAAGAGGACTTGAAAATTTTATACAGTAAGTTTGTAGTTTGAAGACTACCAACTTGAGCAAAAAATTCCAGTATTACTCTCCAAAACCATGCTGAGATCAATTGTATTTGCATATTCTAAATTCCATTATGATCATCCCTTCTTTTCTTAATCACCAAGTCCCATATTTACACATGTAAGTAAATCATGACTGTCTTTACACTCCTAATTAAATTAATATTTCCTTTCTAAATAAGTTCTATTATCCACCAATAGTCGGTGCATCCCTCGCCCAAGGGCCAGATGTAGGCAGATGAAGCAAGAGCCCATGAAGGGGTTCCATGCTTTTAGGAGAAATTTTTGTGATAAATTTCATTTCACAGTGATCAGTTTACACTTTGAATGTCACAATGTTATGTTTCTGTAAGGGGATAAAAAGAGGACAGCTGTGCTTTACTGCCAGATTCAGTTAAATTCTTTTGACCTTCAACAAGCGCCCGGAGGACAAGCCCCACTTCTCTCTGCATACTGCCAGTATGGGTGGGGAGGAGTTCAAAGAGGAAGGAAAAAAGGGGATCACAGTGGCTCATCCAGCCAAGAGGTGAAATAAAAGTGTGTAGTGACAGGGCTGGAGGCAGGACAAAGTGTAACTCCTGGCTGGATGTGATTTTGCCCTGAGGCAAAGTTGTCTGTGACACTTTTCAGTGGCCTTTTCTTCCTGACCAGAAACAATGATGACAAGCTTGGCACCGCATGAATTTCTTCATAGGGAATAGCTATGGCTCACAGCCTAGAGAAACAACTTAAAATTAAGGTATAAAATGCAGAAGATACTTGATATGCATGAATGTCAATAGTGACAAGGTGGGCTCAACTGAAAACACAGGTCTGTTCTTCTGTATGTGTTGCTTTTTCACATGATGACAGTATTGAACTTGCAAATGAAAATGAAGTTCTTCTAACTGTCACAAGCCTGTGTTGTGAAAATAACTTCACATTTAAAGGTCACAAGTTGCATTCATTTTGGCTCCCATGTCACTACTAGTCTCTAGGACGGTGCCATCTGATTCTGCCAAACCTGCACTCAGATTCCCATTCACGGGCTGCGGCAGCCTGTAGGGTTTCTCATAGATACTTGGATCTGTTTATCACAAGAACAAGAGTCCTGATGAGTTTGTAAGAACTAAAGCAATTTCTGTCGTACTACCAGCTAACTTACTCCATCCCTTTCATGATGCTGGAAAGAGTGAAAACCTAATACATCGTTTTATAGGCCTTAATTCTGTAACTTCTTGTAGGCATATAGACCTCTGTGCACATTCACGCGCAGTGCCCTATCAAACTCCAGGGACATGATAGAATAGTAGGATAGCCTTTGGTTCTCATGTGTTGATGGAGTCTCATTAGACCTTAAAATGCTGCAGTTAGAAAAAAGAAATCTATGCAAAACTCACATTTTGTGCACTTACTAGAACTTCTTGCATTGTGATCTCTTTGAATCACCATTGCTTACTTTCTGATCAAGCTCCCTATCCTCTATTTCCATGTCATTTGGTAAGTACATCCACACTAAGCCCCCTGAAATTCAGGAAAGAAGTTTTCTCTTTCATATAGAAGGATGTCTGGAAAAACTAGAGCAGTGATTCCTTCATGCAGTAACACATATCAATCTATGTAGATAAGTACAAAATACTGGAGGACTCGGATGATTTTGGCGAGTGGGAAGTACTAGTAAGGAGAGAATCAGGCTGCCTGGTGGTGTGGTCCACAGCAGAGCTGCTCCCTCCACAAGGTGCTGGCTGCCGGCTGTTCACAAACTCAGATTCCTCGCTGAAGAAAGCTGATTTGAGGTCTTGACTCACAGCTGAGCAACGAAGGCTAAACTAACTTCCTACAGAAGAGTTAAGTGGGGAGTTCCTCCTGAGCCCCTATTTTCATCTTCATCTCTAGCATCTGTGCATAAGGGAAGAGTTTACTCCAGCTCGGTGGCTGCATCTACAGCACGGGTTTACTCATGGTTTCTATTTGAGATCTTCTTTTTGGTTGCCTGTAACACAGGCAAATTCTAATTATCCATGTCAGGCTGCTCCATGATCCTCAGGCTGGTTGATTTACCCATCTCATTTTCAGTGCGCTGTGATTTGGACACCTACCAGGCAGAAGTAATACAGTGATACGCTTGTTCAATCCTGATGGAGGAAAACAGGCACACAACCGAGGTGCTCCAAGAGCTGCAAAGTTTGACGAGGGGACAGAGCAGGGACACCTGCCGAGGGGAAGCAAGGGACCATGCACCTCACTGCTGCGAGCAGTCAGCGCTGCCCAGCTGAAGCCCCATGGAACTGAAGATCGGTGGCCCCAGCCACAGGCCGCTCCATCAGCCTCCTCTGTGCTGATCACAAAACCAGCAGAAAAGTACTCACTGTCGCTGTTGAGTTAGTTTTTCATCAGCTCATCAAGCTCAGCTGGCTTGGGGAAGGGTCAAGCAGAAGCCAGTGCCAGCACAAGGAAAGGGCTGGGAAAAGGAGAGGAGAAAGAGGTGGAACTGCAGCCCTAGAGAAAGCAGACTCGATCAGAGCATCTAGGTCGTGGACTAATCCATGGGGTGAGGAGGAAGAACGTTGCCTATGTGAGGATAAATACGTAGGCACAGCAGTTGCAACGTGATGAATAGCTACAAAGCCTGAAAGAGGGTGCCTTGAGAGTGAGCTGTAGTTAGGGCTGTCTGGAAGATGATGAGTGCAAATATTTCTGTTTAATGAGCATGCACACTCATTTGCTCATTTAGAAGAAATAAGTCACAAAGGAAGGCAGTAAGCAGAAACAAAACCAGAAATTGCCGAGCTTCACAAACTGCGACCTGTTCATAGCTCTTGCAGTGACCTCATGTCTTGCAAAGAGATGCAACAAATCAACCACTGGCGTGCCAGCACGTTTTGAGGACAAGGAACTAGCCTCCCTATTGCCCTTCTGTTTTGTTCGCAAGGCCTTGTCTGGGATTCGCTGGACAGCTGAGGTACACTCCTCTGTTTTATGGAATCATCTGTGTTTAAAAAGCAGCGTATTTCTTTCGGCAGTTTGTACCTCCTCTATCATTACCAACAGCCCCATCGAGGTTCCCTGCGGTATCTCCAGAAAGCCCTCATCTGGTCATGGAGGTTCAACGTCCCAGAAGACACTGCCAGAGGAGGAAAAAGAGAGACAGATCGAGGTGCTGAACACCAAGGCCACAGCAAGCCTGTGACACGCTGGGGACAGCAGTTAGTAACTGGCACGACACACGCCTTCAGCCGCTTGCTCAATTTGTCTCCAAAAGAAGATCAGCTCAGCAAAAATCAACCTTGTTCCGTGACAAACATTTCACCCCATGTGAGCTTACAAAATACTGTTAGGCCAGAGGCCAAATGGGGCCCCACAGGCAGGACAATGTCTATAAATACCTGGGGAAGGCTGACAAGGAAGCAAATAAACAGGGTCTAATTTTCTCCTGAAAAATCAGAGAGCTTTCATACTGTGGGAGACTAGAAAGATGGAGTTACCCTGACGCCAGTACAGTCATTATTGGCTCAGGTTTTCGGCTGGTGAACACGCCTGACATTCCCATTTTTGAGGGGGTTTTACTCTAGCACAGAAATTGGTAGGAAACTTTAAAGTGTTGCCCACCTCTGTAAGCTGGCCCAGGTGTCTGAATTCCAGAACATCTGGAGACCAACCATGGTGACCACATTGCCACGCTGTCAGGAAGGCTAACGAACACCGTCACTGTAATTAAGTTGTGTCCCCAGATGCTCTGCAATGCAAAACAAACGAACCCCAGACAATGTGTGCAGCCTGCATACATACACTACCTAGACAGTGAAGTATTTTGTATTCTTTCCTATTAAGCAACTTTTGACATTCCTCATGCCCATACTTACTGCGGTGGAGACCTCCTGCTACAGACGACTCGGTGATTTGGGGAAATTATCTTGCAACAGGCCTAGGCATCTGAGGGCTAAAGAGCAAATTACAGGCTCTTCATGTTTTCCCAAATATTTTCACATACGCTCTGTTATTATCTGTATTGCATTACAGACTATCATGAGCCATTTGACTTCAACAACAGGCGACTTAATTGTACGCTGTAGATCCGAGCGCACCCATACCAGGAGACGTCGGCAGCAACAACCAAACGCACTGCGCTGTGCCTGGCGAACGTGCTCTCCTGAGGTCAGTGGGAGCTCAGACCACTGAGGACTTCACAACCTCGAGTATTTCAGGGCTTACCTCAGGACCCCTTCCACATAGCTGGAACCTGTCCACGTCACCGTTTTCCTAAATTCTCCCAAGGATCTGACACCACACGCACTACTCCCCTGCCTTACTGCATCTGATTATTAGGGGTAGATTACTACGAAACGGAGCTGATCCTTTACAGTAAGTGGCAAACGGGAGGTGCATAGCAGTGGGACAATGCACATCCCTGGCTGTGTCACAGTCGCTAGCTGCGCTACCAGGTCCAAATCAGTACTGGGCCTGACGGATTTGTCATCTCATTTAGCTAGGCTGTGGTTGACTTAAAAAAGTACATACATTGCCATCAGTGAAAGTTGGCTGGTGACGCTGTCAGGAGAGTCCCCTGTCTGACTGACCGCTGCTAGCTGGAAATGCACACACTCAAAAATGTGGGGGTGTCGATACCTGCTTCAAGAAACTGTGAAAAACATCTCTGCACGGAGCAGTGTTCTCTTTTTATAGTGTGTGTTATTTATTAACAAAACTTCAAATCCAAGTTGCATTTTCATCCTATTCTTGAAACTATTTTCTATCCTAACTTGTCTGCGTCACTGTTAGAAACTATTGATACCTGTTCTGAACACCAGAGCGAGCTACATTTCAGCAGTACGTGAAAATAACTCAAGTACAGCAGAATCTTGGTAAAATCAGAAATAATTGTTTTAAGTGCTTTAACTGCTATGATTTGGTAGCAGAAGCGCTGCTGTAAATCAATAATCATACTTAAGCTTTTAGGTATTTCTTTATTATGCGGACAGTAAATCAATGCATAAGGTGAGAGTACATACACAGAGGATCCCTTTGCCGGTTCAGATCTTCATGGTCTAAGCTCATTGATACAACAGTCTCGTCTTCTCTTTCTGAAACGGCGCCCGCCGCTTCAAAAGGGCACAGCGTACATTGTGCATGGGAATTTGCAGACAGTGTCCATGCAAAGAGAACGTCTGTTCTTTCCACGCTTTCGTAGCAGGTACCCAGAAGAAACCTACTTGCTTTGCACTACCTCAGAGCAGCACTTTAGTTCAGTGAGTGTTATTCTCCCAACGTTGGCATTGAGATGGGAATCCAGGCAGGAAATGGGAATCCCAGGTGAAAGCTGCACACACCGCAGCAAAATACTGCCATGCACCAGTGAAACAACACCCCTCACCTAGGACTTCACAAAACCCGGAATCAGATCCCATGTCATTATTTTGGAGTCTCTTGTAAGGGTTTTTTTTTTTTCCCCAAATAATTTAATGTCCTCTCCCTTTGGGTATCTCTGGTTTTAATGTCTGCTGGGTATCTGATTCTGAACTGAAACCATGTATCACCAGGTACAGCTGCAAAACCACAAAGCTGGGCAGTAAAAGCAGAACAAGCAAAACTAACCAGACATGGCTTAAAAAAACCCGTTGCTACAGAGCTATTCCTTTTGAGCAGGCAAGCAAAAATGAAAGCAGCTCATAAACGTGAAACCTGGACTGGCTAAAGGAATTCTAACAGCTTCAGCCCGAGACATGCACGTGTGAGGATGCGCGTTCACCGATTACGAAAAGTGCTGCTATCGGAACGCCTTGGTGTGGGGATGGAGAGCAAACTGATAACCGGTAAGTTCTCTTACAAATACTCCTAACAGTTGATTGCCCTCCAGTCGGTCTGCGCGTTACCCCTTTCCTTGCCCAAAATTCATGGCATGTTTACATCCTGTTAAAGCGTTTTTCTCCGGATTTGTTTGGCACGAAGAGGACTGACGCAAAAAAAAATCAGCCGGGCTGGATCCCCGGGCGATTTAAAGGACCGCGGCTCTGCCAGCTGAGCTGGGATTCAGCCGAGCGACAGCAGCTGGGCAGACCTGCCCCTCGGCGGACGGCAACCCCGGCTCCCGCAGGGACCCCACCTCTCGCCACGGCCACCGCCTTTGCCCGGCGACTGGCGGCCTCTCCGTCTGCACCCCGGGAGAAGCCGGCTTTCCCCCCGGGCTCCCGGGGAGCTCCGGGCCCGCCTGCCTTGCTGTCTCCGGCCGGAGGGACGCGGGCGGCCCGGCGGCACCCCCAAGGGGCCGGCGCGGCCCAGGCCCAGCCCCGGCCCGCCCCCCCCCGCGGGAGGCGGCTCCTCGGCACACGCCGCCCCGCTCCTCCGGGGCAGGGCTGGGACGGGAGCCCGGGACGGGAGCCCGGGGTGGGGGGGTTGGTTCGCGGAGCTCCCGCCGCCTCCCCGCCCGCGTCCCCGCCCGCGTCCCCTCCCCCTGCCGCCGGCGGAGGGCGGGAGCGGGGCCGGGCCGGGGGTAGGAGGAGCCGGGGCCGGATCGCGGCGGCTCCGGCGGAGCCCCCGAAGTTTGCGGGGCCGGCGGAGGGCGGCCCTCGGCCCTCGTCCCGCCGCTTCCGGGGCTCCGCCGCGGCGGGAGGCCGGTCCGGCGCGGTCGGGTCCGCGATGAAGAAGCCGGACGGGAAGGTGGTGCTGCTGGGGGACATGAACGTGGGCAAGACCTCCCTGCTGCACCGCTACATGGAGCGGCGCTTCCAGGAGACGGTCAGCACCGTCGGCGGAGCCTTCTACCTCAAGCAGTGGGGGCCTTACAACATCTCCATCTGGGACACGGCAGGTGAGGGCCCGGCCCGGCCCCGGGAGCTTCTCCCCCCGAGGTGGGGGGTGCCGGCGGGGACGGCCTCGCCTTCCCGAGGAGCCGATGGAGCGGCGAACCCCCCGCTGTGCAGAACGTGGGTGCCCGAGCAGGTGGCTGCTGCCTGCGGGCTCAGGTGGGAGTTGGAGATGGCACAACTTCAGCTCCTCGCTGGGTGCCGTCGGATGTCCCATCGGCGTCCAGGCTGGAGTCGGGCTCGGGCTCCCAAGCGCCTCGCTCTTCCACGGCAGCGACAAGAGCCCGCTCATGAGGGCTTCGTGCGTGGAGAACGCGGGCCACGGGTGGTTTCTGGCTGGGCTGGGAGCGCGGGGTTGTCCGGCCCGCTGCGTTGCGGCAGGCGGTACCCCGGGGTGCGGGAGGGAGCGCGGGTCGTGCCAGGGAGCCCCGCGGTGGAGGAGGCGGGAGGGCAGGGGCTGGAGAAGTGGTTCGTCATCTTGGTCATATGGGCATCTCGGTTATTAGGTTAGGAGGATCTGCTCTGTCACGTAGAGGGCCAGGCTGCCCCGAAAAAAGAGATCTGTGGATCTTCTTGCCGGTTAAGTTGCTTGTGGGAGAAGTACCTCGTTCAATATTTTTCTTGTTTTCATGTGTAGCTGAATTTTGTTGAAATTTGTTAGTGGCAATATGAAGAACGCAGATTGTGTGTTCTTGTGAAACTCGGGGAGCTGCAGCGGCGTGCAATATGCCAGTTTCCTCTGGGTGACGTTTGGGAGGGAAGTTCGTTTGCTGTGTCAACTGCATGTCACAATCTAGTCCAAAATGGCTTTGCCTGCGTCGGGAATTGAGAAGGAGGAAGAGGGGGGGAATGAAACTGCCAAAAAGTGATGCAGAAACACTTTTTTTTGGGGGGGTGGGGAGGAGATGTTTAAGAGCTTTCACTTCTTGCATTTCTTAATCTATTACTATGATGAAAGCTCGCTAGCAGTAGCTCTGTTAAATACACTTTCCATGTCCTCTGCAGTATCTTTTAAAAAATTGTACTTCAGTTTTAGAAATGACGTGTTACTGTGGGAAGTCACTTGCAGGCAACTGCTACTTGTTTCTAGTAAGCCAGACCCACATGAGTGATTAGCAGTGGGCTTTATTTCAACAGAAGAATTATCGTGGTGAGATTGTTATTTGGTAATTTCCCTTATGCCCTGCTGCTTTTTTCTTTTTTGAAATCATATACTGTAAAATAAGTCCTTTCCAGGCTTTGTCTTCTGGTTTTAGAGCCCTTTTTTTCAGTCGTTTATACTTATTGCATGATTTTATTCAGTGCTGGTTGAGGTTTTGGTTTCCAGCTGTCTGTGGGATCGGGAAAGCTCCAGAGGTGGTTCTCCGTGTGCCAGGTGAAGCACCCAGGCGATACCTGTTTCAGGGCCACCTGAGCGTTCAGAGCTCGTTGCCTTCCTAGCGGCCAAGGTCCCTCTGTACCCCGGAGCAGGGCCGATGCCCACGTAGCACCGCAGTAGCAGTTCCCGCTGCTTCCCGAGGCCCGGTGGGACTCCTGTGTCAGGATGGCTGAAGCTGCATGTGCAGAGCAGCCGCTGAAAAGAGTTGTCGTGGTGTCGTTACGGGGGCATAACACATCTTCCTCATTCTTCTCTGTTGTTGGGATTAGCGCCGGGCCCAGTGTCCCCTCTTTTGCATTTCTGAGGCAGGTACGGGCTCTTGCACCCTGTTGGCTCGCGCTCCTGCAGAACGATGGAAGTTGCCAAGACTGCGCTAGACTCTGTCGGGGCCTGTGGGCTCTGGTTGATTAACAGCTCTCATGAATCTTCTAAGAAATAGTGGCTGCCAGGGCACATATATGCTTACTCCTGTCCTGGTGAAGAAGGAGGGGACCTTGTGGATGCTGCAACTCTGATGTTAAGTCAACAAGGGGATTCAAAAGCCTGCATTATTTATTTATTTTTCTTTTTCTTTTGTGTGGACCTTAGGTTTTTGCTGGCCACAACACGTCTACAGTCCTTGGTCTGTGGCTCTTATCTCTCTATATTGTCACTATCTTATCTCTGCCAGACGGGTACCAAGTAAGCTTGGATTTTTGTAGTAAGGAGGAGTGTAAAATTTAGCTCTTTTGTCTGTTTATTAACCTGACATTGCTTACTACTGAATTCTTGTGAAGCAGTTACAGGGTCATCAAATACACTGTTTGCTCTGACTGCATGTGTGTAGATATATAGCGGAATCAAGAAGTAAAAGATCATCCAGGATCTTAAAAATTCCTTAGCACAACAATATGACAAAAGTACGATTCAATGTTTGTACCCATCTTCCTTAAATACTGAGTGCCAGCTCAAGTCATCTGTCTTAATGCCCCAATAGTACTTCACACAATGCACAATGTAGAAATATGGAAGATTTGGCCTAGAAAATGAGGGGATGCGTGGTAGTAACTACTATGCTAATTCAGTGCTCTAGTAAAATACACAATTATACAAAGTTAACTGGAATGCATGTTCTTTTTTAATGTTCTCAGTTCATGTTATATTTAGTATGTGAATGTATGTTTATTTTTGTCATTGCTTATTGGGATTATTTTGGGGACTGTTGTCTCCATAGAAGTCCCCAACATTTTACTTTCAGTTCTGTTTGGATGTTTATTGGTTATTGCAGTATAGGTTAGACAGTTGGCGGTAACAATGTAAATCTCGATACACTGAAGCTTTGTTCCTATAACAGAGTTTTGTTTTCACAAGATTAAACTTTAGTGATCGATGAGTATATCTGCAGTAGTGATGACAGATCAGAAGTGAAGTGTGCATGGATATTTGTACTCCATCGGTTTAGTTGCTAATCTTATGAATTATTTAAAATGTGTGGTTTTTACTCATCACTCTGTTGATCTTGTATTACTTCTCACTCTGTTATGCAAAAAAATCTTACACTTTTCCCAGGAAGAATTAAATTTGCCTGCCAGAGTGCTTGGAATGTATGTTTCTGTGTTGTTATCGCTTAGTAAATCACAGAAATGCACACCTGACCAGTTCTACCAAGTTAGGTCTGAAGTGCAAATTGGTTGTTCTGGGGAGGACTCTTGGCTGTACATTTACACCCCTCCTTATCCTGGAAAAATCAGCTGCTTAGTCTAGTCTAAATCTTTCATATTCTTATCCGCAAGTCTTGTAAAATGGGTGCGCAGAAGTTGTCAGACTTGATTTTTTATGTAAATGCTCACAGCAAATAATTCAACATTTCTAGTTCTCCGATCTGATGATTATGAGAGAAGTCATTTGGAAATTGCATTCAACTCAAGGAAACAAATAAGCCACAGTTGGAAGAATACTTGGGAGAATTTATCACACGCTTGTCATGTTTTATGCTCTTTTTTTCCTAGCCATCTGCTTTTGACTGTTTCTCCATTGTCAGAGGCTTGGATAGATGGTCTTGTGTCGGACCCAGTATGGCTGCTGTTGTATTCTTGGTGCAGAGAATTATTTATTTACTCCTTAGATTCTGGCGCTACAAATTAGATTTGCTTATTTTCTGTTTGGGTCAGTTAATTCAAAGGAGTTAAAAAAAAATCTGCATAAACTATACAAAAAAGAGAAACTGCAAACTTTTAGCATGTTTTAAAGGACGAGTTGCCTGGATAGAGGCCTAGTCTTTAAAGCATGAGTGCTTTGAGACCTTCATAGTAGTATGTTTGAAGTAGTGTTCTTCAGAACCAAGACAGGTAAGCAGCAGCAGCATCAGTCAGAAGAACTTTTTCTTGTGGGAGGATTGGAGGCTGGGCTCTCAGGATGTCAAAGCTATATATATATGTGTGTGTGTGTGTGTATATATATATATATCTTCTAGGCAGTGTTGGCAGCAACTGCAGAGTAGACCAAAACTTCCTGCAGGGTGTTGATGGCATGTGGCTCTGAGCTAGCACGTAGCCCTTTGTCTCGGGCAGCGCAAGCACATCCTGAAATTCTGGGGGTCTCGGTCCTGCTTCACCTTGAAACCCGGAATGCTCCTGTGTGGTGGCTGCAGCTAGCAATGTTGTGGGAGTCTTTTGGGTGTTCAGGTATGTTTTCTGATGCCTGGATAATTCAAAAGGAGAAGCATGTTTGTATGTTAGATTTCAGTCTCTAAGTTGGCATTTGACAAGGTAAGTGGTGCCCCCAGCAGCAAGGTTCCTTAATTATTAATGGTCACGTCCCCCGTGTTGCTGGCTTAGTATTAGAGCAGCAAACTGGTAAGCTAATGGCAAGTATTTCATGAAGTTCGGTTCATGATCCTGTAATTGTATTTTGAGAAAGAGGCTGGGTTTTGAACTTGCCGAGAGATAGTTGTGCAGCGTGATAATGGGGAAACATAAAGGTCAACTGGGAGAGCAAACTTCCCTTCTTTTCCTTCCACTCGTCTTGAGCTAGCTGTCTGTGTGCGAGAACTGATTTGACTATTTTCATCTGTGAATATTCAGCTATTGGTTCACCCCTTTATTTTGCACCTCCACCCCTTTATCTTGCACCTGCAGATTTTTTTTGGTGACTTTTCACAGGTGGGAACTCACAGGGACAAAGGAGATAAACATAGCTGTGAACAGGCTTTTCTGTGGCTTGGGCCAGTGGCAGTGTTTCTGCGTAAGGAATGCTGGCACCTCTTGTGGCTGGTTGGCTGGTGTCTGGTGCATCGGTGCTGGTGAGCACGTGTGAATTGCTCACAGTTTCTGATCTCTGATCGCCAGTGCTTCGTTTGCAGCAGGGCAGGCAACTGCCTGGGCTGAGCTTTCTCAGGCTGGATGTGAGTGTTCAGCTGATGAGAAGTGTGAGGTTCCTCACTTGCTTAGGCTTTGAGTCTCTTGACTTCAGGGGTTCTTTTCATTACTTATCTGTGTGGATGTACGCTTCCTTCTGCGCGTGTTTTTCTGGGAAGGGGGTGACCCAGCAAAGTTCTCAGGGAAGGCTCTGGATGCGGTGTGAGTCAGCCTTTTGCAGCATGAGATCAGCCCGGGTAGGCTGGTCTCCTGGCTGCCCTGCAGGCAGAAGTTCCCCTGTGCGGTGAACAATATACGTGTTGGCTGTAGGTGGGGAGAAAGCATGGCCCTCCATCATACTGAAACGGAACAGAGAAAGAGTAGGATTAAGCAGAGTATTTTCCTCGCAAGTGAAGATCGATAGTAGCTACTCTGTTCAGCATTCTGCTATTTTTGACTTTTGGAATTAGAGGATTAGAACGTGAGAAAAGAAGGTTCAGATGAGACAGTGAGGTAGGTTGGTCAAAGCCAAAGTGGGCTCTGAGGCAGGTGGGAAAGCCTTTCTGAAGCTGATGAAGTGGTGACAGAGTAGCATTTGGGGTTGGGTGTTGGTGAATACGTGATGAGGTGTGTTGAATTGAGGAGTTTGCTTGTTGGAAGGGTTTACAGGATAGTACCCCAAAAAGTGTCTTGGGCATCTGGGATCTTTTGGTGAGGAAGGCCGCTCAGCGTCTACCTGTGCGCAGGAGGCTGGAACTTAACAAGATAGGAGATGGAAATTATGGAGAATAAAATGCTTGAAGTTTGTTGCCGGTGAGTCACGGCTCGGGGGCCTGTTGTCACCAAAAGTCTCTGAGTTTTGCCTTTGGGAAAACTATCATGCAGTATATGATGTTTGCCTCTGTGTATTCATTGTTTGTTGCAGGTAAAACACTGACAGCTGAGGACCAGTGCCTCATACAAAAATAGGGTGGCTTCCCTGGGTTGCTGTGTACGGTTATAGTCCCCACGGCTTGAAAAGGAGCGGAGGTTCGAAGGGATGGTGTGGCTAGCTGCCGAGAAAGTTCTCTTGTGTAGGTGGGGAAAACCCCTGAAGAGAGTTCACTGTCAGTGGGCCCTGTATCTAAAGCCTCTGAAGCAGGTTGAGAGGCAGGAATAAAGATTTAGCTTTCCAGCATCCCTGGAAGCGTGGTTTTGTTGTTGTGCAGCAGTGCACCAGATTACTTTTTTTTTTGTGCAAGTAGTGTTTTCTGAAAAGAGAAGAACAACTTGGGAAGTGATTAAAAATATGAAGAAATAATGAATTGTCTGGACGAAGTCCTGGAGGAAGTTCTATTTTCCGTGTCCCACAACTTAAAAATACAATGATACACAAGGAAAGTCAAAGGTGGCAAATTCACTGCTGCTGAAAGAAAGTGCTTTTATAGGCAAATGAAGTAAAAAATATGGAGATAACTTGTCAGAGGGAATTGTGAAAAATACACAGATGTCAAAAAGGAAGGGGAGACAAAAGTAACAGTTTGTTTATTCATCTATGGCTAGTTCACTTTATTGAAGGAAGAGTTTTGTTTCTAACGTGTAATTTTAGTGCTGACTCTTGGGGAGGCAAGCTGACAGGGAGGGTAAGCCACTTGTTTGTTCTGAGTACTAGGTGCAGGCTAAGAGAAATGTCGTGTATGAACCTTTGCAGTAACTTCTGTCTTCCAGCCCCCGTGTTAAATCCCCGCTTTACACGTGGTATTTGATAATAGCGTGCGAAGTGACTGCAGCGTTCTAGCCTAAGTGGGAAACTACTTGACAGTTCAGCGAGACTCTCTCTGGAATAGCATCAGTGACCTGAGGTCTGGTGAAAGCTGCCCAGTGTCACGCCGTGGCATTGTGGCTTGACAAACATTAGCAGCTTTGGAGTCCTCGGTAGCACCTCAGATTCCATAACGAAAGAGGTTGTCTTTGCTTTCTAATTTGGGCCTGGAGTGAGGTCTGAGTTTTAGACTCATATTGTAAAAGGGGGGTGAGGGGTTAATATTGTCCGTTTTCGAGTGGGTCTGAGTGGACAGTGGAAAGGAGAACAAGAATATATGTTTGTCTGGTCTCTGGGGCATGGCCTGTGTTCTTGTTTTTCAGTGAGAAATTTGCTTCTTGGCTTTGGCTGAGACAAATAAGTTTGTACGAGTCCTTGAATTGATTGAGTACATCTATCTTAAACCCATGTTTTAAAGCCCCAGGTCCCAGGCTGGAGGGATACAGAGAATCTTCATAATAAAGAGTTTGTGCCTTTGGCATTGCATCGTTTCTTCCCTGTGTACTGAAGGAAGAGGTGTATTTTCCAGATATCTTTGTCAAAATTGACTTGACAGCTGAAAGGTTAGTTAAAGTATTGAGTGTCTGCTTTGTGACGATATTGAAAATGTAGGAGAGAGGGAGGCGTGAACAGGAGAAATGGTTAGACAAACAAAGTAAATGTAAGGACAAACCTGCTGACAAAAACTGCAGATATATGGAAATTCATCTTCATAGTGGATCAGGGGCAGGTGGGAGAAACTGTAGAAAATTTCAGAAGGGTGTCCAAGAACTGGATTATTTGCTCCAGTAAAACAGCTCTCCTAGTAGGTTATGTGCAAAGGCTTAAATAGGCGTTCTGTGCAAGACAGCGCGTTGTTAATGCCCTTGTTGCACTCTTCAGTTTGACTTGAATATTTGTGAAATGTGTACCTGAGCTATCTAAGAAATGATCACTCGTTCAACAGTTTGGGCATGAGAGGGGAAAACACGGGGGTGGGGTGGGATACTTTTCTCCCCCGTGGTTCTCTCTCTAGCAGAGTAAATAGTGTTGTGCAGAATGGCAAAAGTAACATAGAGATGAATGTGTACAAAGTAACTCATGTTGACCAGATTCTGGTTATTTCTAGGGTACCAGCCACATTCTGTAATGAAAAACAAATAGCTACTTAAAAGTAGTATTGGGTGTTTAGGTGCCTGAACTTAGGCAGTCTGTGTTGTGGTGCCTTTTTCTGCAGACTATGCAATGAACTTTCACTCTTTCCTTCAGAAGGAAGGTGACAGTGGGTACTCGAAATACAAGTACAGGGCAGGTAACTAGCTGTTAGCTGTATGCTTTTACAATTACTTCTTGGAGGGCTCATGTATGGCGAGTACTTCTCTTGTTTCATCTTGCACGTACATACGCACTCCGGTGCACAAATGTCAAAGCCAGGGAGACTCATAGCCAGCTTCACAGTGCCTTGGCTGAGCTGCTTCTGATACTTAAGCTAGTTTAAGTATCTTTACTTCACGCTGCGATCACATCTTAGATTGCAGATGAGTTGTTTGCTTCACTATAATTATTGTCTCATGTTGGAGCCACTAGCCATGTGAGCTTCCAAGTGATTTTTTTCCTGGGGCAGCATTTCACTGGCTGAACTGAGGGCGAACTTGGTAATTCCTTGTCTGAGTCACGTTGTACTGTTGCAAAATATCCAGACAAGTAACCTTTGTTTGGGTCTCCGTAAAAAAAGATGCTGAGTCTGTGGTGGATACATCTGGAGCCATTGAAAATTAGGGAACCGGAAGAATAATGTTATCTCTCAAGAAAGTCCTGGGATTTGATCAAAAGGCATCAAACTTGTGAGAAGTTCCTCTTCCTATGCCTGTCATATTAACTATAACTTCATACGCACTACCTGAGGATATGCCTAGGAAATGAGATTTGAACTTGGTGATTAAACTTAGTTTATGCTAATGGTATTGCTGAGAGCAAAGGTGGTCAAAGGAAATGAGGGTTTTTTTGCTCTTCATTTGAATGAATTCTCAACAGAAGTAGTTTGTCATCCTTTGCCACAGAAGATCCAGGATAACATCCTTTAGGACAACCAACTCAATAAGCATACAAGATTTCCTAATCCTACTAGCTGACCTGGGCGTGGAAGAAAACGATTCTGGAAGAGAACTTCTTCACATCGTTTTTGAAGGGAGATGGAACATCAGATGTGTTTGTGAATCTTCTGGTGCATCTTTCCATCTCTTAGGAAGCAGACTAGAATTGAAGTTGTCTTTGCGTGGGCCACCAAGGAGCCATTCATGGAAGAACTCTGCTGACAGCCTAAAGACCTGTGTGAGCTTGAATTTGTTAGTATTTTATAGACAAAGCAAAAAGAGGAGAATGTGTATTTCAGCTTTTGCCTTTTCACCTATTCCATTTGCACAAAAATAAATTTCAGTCTAGTTTGTTGCATGGTGGAAACTTCATGTACAGGACTCCAGGAAGAGAGACATTTAAAACTTTCAGTACTCAAACAGGCTAACGTCTTATGATGAATTAAAGCTTCTGTGCTTTCAGGTTGTTTCTGTTCCACCCTTTCACAAATTTTTGTTTGTTTGTTTTTTCTTTTTTCTGTCATGAAAATAACTCCTCGTACCCTCAGGTACAGAGAATACCTCCCTTTTCCCTTTTTTTCTGGCCTACAGGTCAATGAACTGAAGATTGGAGTAATTTTGTTCAATAATGATTAAACATCTAGTGTAGATACTTCTCCCTGTTCTCTCGGCCTCTCCTGTTGATCCACTGACATTTTTTCTTCAATCTGTTACATTATTTGATGCTCCTAACCACTGATTTTGTACTTGAGTAAATTCCTACAAAATACAGAGAAAAGATGTCCAGCCATCCAACTACTCTTGTATGCTTAGTTTAAAAATAATTGTCTTCAGTACAGCTGAAATAGCAGGATATTTTTGTTTTATATTCTGGAGCTGATGACTACTTAGGAATTTTTAGTCATTCATAATATTCAACCATAGATACTTAAATACGTGAGATGTTATTTTTCTCTTAATTATATGATTAACTGTAAAAAGAAGGATGGCTTAGTTAGACCGTCAGGAAAATGTTCTCCCTGTAAGAATATATTAAATAGAAACCCCAAAGAAACAATTTTGGAGGCAGGGCAAGAGAAATTCATGTGCAGCACACTTAATGGAGAATGTGAAGCAAAAGTTAGGTAGGTGGAAATAGCCTTCAAAACAAAAGAAATGTTCAAATGCTTGTCATTGGCTGGGTTATAATTTCTCTACATGAAGTCAACCAACTTTGATTTCTCCTTAAGCTCATGTTCCCAAGTCACTCAGTGACAGCAATATGAAAACATGTGTGTGCGATGTTGTGTCCCGGTTGCAGTGACCTGCCGTTGAGCTCCAGCTCCCCGCTTCCCTTTCCCCAGGGCGTTTGGGCTGACCGACTTCCCTTTCTGGTTGTGCAGGTTACTTCAGCGATGGAACTGAAGCCTCACGCAGTTTAATGCCTTATGTTGTGAAAGTCCTCAGAAGTTCAGTTTCTGTTCTTCATAGTGGGGTCTGTCATCTGGACTTACCAACCTGTTGTTGCTCTCTTCTTCATTGTTGAAGTTATAGATAAGGGTCTCAGTTACATTTTAGAGGGTTTTTTGTTTATTATTTATTTGTTTCTATTCTCCAGCTGTCATTTGCTCTCAAAAAAAGTAAAGATTTTCGTTCATGCATAAAAGGGAGAAATGACAGGGGTCTGTAGCAGTTTATATTTAAAAAAACGAACGAAAGAAAAAGCACTGTATAGTTGAATTGTCATCTTCCAAGCTTCATAAAAGGGATCGTCAAATCTTGTGAGTTGCTCCAAATGAGACTTAGGTGTTTTAAAGCAAAACAAAACACCCCACTGGTACAATGAGTGTGATTTTCCCCCCCTGCCTCACCGATGCAGACTGTTCCTTATTTAAAAAGTAAATCTCTAATTTTGTGAAACTGAAAATGTCTCAAACAGCTCAGCTCCTCCAACCCCCACCAGTATGATTACTTCTTTTTTATGAGGAGGAACAAACACTCCTGTAGGACTGTCTTTAGGACATAAGCTTGCCCTTCCATGGCAGACAGCAGTATGTATCACATTCGTAGTGTTTCATCTCCTTTCCCGTTCTAGCAGTGTGCGCCCTCTCCACACTGTCTTGCTCAACTTCTTGTTTTACTTCAAGCCTTGGAAGCCTAGTGGGGGTGGAATAGTTGGTGTCTATCCTCTCTTTGAGTGGCAGGGCACTTTGTGACCTAGACATGCTGCCTCATTACCTAATTATGACAGAAAAGGATGTAATGCATGCAAATCTGTAGACAATTCCCTTTCGGTAGGTAGCTGCCCCTCATGACGTGAGGGTTGAATGGGAAGACGCCGCACAGGGGTAACATTGATCTTTGTAGCTTATTCTGTATAGAAGGTTCAGAACTGAGTTGTTTATGGTTTTTAGTGGTCCTCCCTTTGTGCCAGTTTGGAGAACGTTGGTGAGAGGAGATCAATTTTTACCGTGCCTGTTTTGTGGTTTTCGTTTCTTTAATCCTCAGATTAATGCCTCTAAACAGTGAATACTAAATACGCTGTTAAGAGTGTAGGCAGAGAAGCCAGCAGTGGAGTTATAAGGGAGAAGTAGTGCTGGAAATGTAAAAGCCATGTGTTCATCTTCGCCAGGGCCAAGTTCTGAAAACACAAGCCACGCGTCCTGTGATAAAATTACCTGAGTGAGGTGAGCAAGTTGTAAGTGCGTTCCTGTAAGGCCCAGGTGGCAGCTGTATGTCTGGCTCAGTCTCCCACTTCTGGTGCTTGCTGAGACAGCCCACCGGATCACCAGAACTTCCTCCTGCTTTTGACAAATAGCAACTATCCGGAAGCACCCAGTGGAGAAGACTGCAGCTGAATAGAAACTGGTGGTGGTTGGTAAGGAGTAGAAGCAGTTGTAATTTTCTTGAGGATATATTATGCGTGAAAGAATTGCATGCATTCTTAGTTGAGAGCCTGCCTATAAATGAACTGATGTTGAAAAATCATAAAAAGAGCTGTCTATTGAGTGAGCTTAGGTTTATGTCCTGTGTTATTAAAGTGAGTGTCTCTTAAAAAAATTAAAGAGTAGATTTTTCATTCAATTTTCAAGATCCACAACCTTTAATTCTACCCATTTAGCAAGCTTTAAATGTTTTTCAAATTGCTAATGAAGGCTGGATTAAAGTTAAAATCAGTATTACAAATGAGGAGCTACCATATAGTTATCGACTACTACTGAGTTCCATTTCACCAGAAGATGGTTTAACTTCAAACAAGAGGCACTTGCTAAGTATCTGCTGGGGCAGATCATCTGTGGGTGCCTCCTGTTGATGTGGTGACCCTAGCTTCTCAAGGCATTCCAGACAACTCCGTGTTATTCATTATGCGTGCAAGAATCATATCTCATTTTTGAAACGTGTGACACAGAAGGTCACTTCTGACAAGACAACCTGCCAGGGCTCAAGTTCTTTTTCTGTGAAACGTGGTTTCTGTTTTTCAGAATATGAACGTTATGATTTGTAGACACTTTTTCTTAGCACTGAAAAATGATGACTACCAGCATTCAGATGCTGTTGTCGTGCACTAGCTTCTGGTTTGTAAAAGCTAGGTCATTTGGAAGTATTTCTAGTCCTCCTCTTTCGGTTATCTACTCCTAATCAACCTGGAAAGGTACTAGTAGGGTAAAATATTTATGGAAATAATGCTTGAGGTACTGTCTGCATATGGGCTTAGTAATTAATTTTATCTCCTCAGGGAATCATGGCCAATGTCCTTGGGTCCCTCTATGTTGTAGAGCCCCAGTGACTGTACTGAGCAAACCTGCGCTGCTGCTGTGGGAGAAGAGAAGGGTGCCTGGCTGTGGGGAAGATGTGGGTTATGTGACTGGCTTGACCTCAGAGTCTTCCAGGCTGATTACTGAAGGCTAAAAAGCTGCTGCTTCTGGTGCCCTGGTGCTGTGGTAAAAGCACCCTGGAGATCCCTGAAAATGTCCGAAAACTGAGCTTTTTGCAGTGTCTTAAAACCCTCTGGCCGGTCTCCTGGGATGGCCCTGAAGTGGAGTATGGTGCGAGGGGCAGTGCCAGGCTTTTTCAGCCGTCGCCACTGCTGATGCTTCCGAAGTATTGATGGCAGGATGGAGAGAAGTGTCGCTGAAGCGGCGCTGATGGAAAATAACTATTGCTGTAGCTAGTGTTCATGTAAGTGAAACTCTTCTGTGGGTCTGTGAAAGGGAAAGCTGACTAATCGTTTTCTCGCGTGACCCCCCCTTGCGTCAAAAAAGTTTATAGCTGCACATTGCTGGTTTGGTTTCCTATATTTGGGAAGGGATTTGCAGACTGACAGCCAGGAGGCAGAAATAATATGGTGTGTTTGGGATTAAAGTGGTAACACGGAAAAAGAATAATCCTAATACATGAGACCATTTAATTTCATTTATGGTTGGATACAGAACTTAATCCAAAGATGATCTACAATCAGTAACAATGAACTATTTTTCTTCTCTAAAATGTTGCTGGCCTTAATTAAGATGTTTATTGAGCAAGGAAATACCATGAACTTAAAAATGGTATGGTGTGTTGTATTGATTGACTTGGTATGTATGTAATTACCCTTCTGCAAAAAATCGGTATGTATGTGGTTACCCTTCTGCAAAAAATGCTATGGGGGATTTTGGTTTAAAAAAAATTGTAAAGAGGTATCTGAGGCAAAAGCAAAGTATCTAATGAGGAAGTTGAAAAACCTAAGTAAACTTAAAACAGGAATAAAAATGAAGAAAAAGAGGAAGCATTTCTCGTCTGTGAGGGAGCGGGCAGATGCTGACTTACCAACTCTCTACTGAGAGCTGGCAGGAATGCCTGACGAGTGGTAGCATTTCAGAGCACTTCTTGAGATCCATTTAGGAGGGCAATCTCAATTAACCCTCATCATCTCTGAGTTTATTTTATTTTTTTAAAATCACACACCTGTATCAATGTTTGCTTGGGTGAACTGGAAGCTAAGCTGACTTGCCCGTTCCTTATTGAGCAACATAAACCACCCAGTATGTGTGGAGTGACCTCCCGGCCCCGCAGTGCCAGTCGAACTGTGCTAAAATAACCCAGCCGTGCATTCCTGCCTGCGCTAAGGACCTGCTTCTCAGCTTGAAGAGCAAACTTTGGGAAGGAATGTGGGCTTTGAAGATCTCCTTTCTGTGTAACTCTGAAGATAAGGACCTGGTAACAGCCTCTGCTTAGCAATTGCATGGAGAAGTGGGCTCAGCTGCTGTGCCTGTGGAAAGGAACTGTAAATTTAAGGAAAAAGTGCCAGTTTTCAGGTACTGGAAAGAAAAGCAGGCTGCTTTTAGGACTCATCCTGTGGAAAATGAATTGCTTTTCTGTAGGAGGGACTTTTCTTGGAGGAGATGGATTGGTATTCCAGTGGGTGTTATGACCAAAAAGTTTCTTGCACAACCCAGAGGCGAGGCTGTTCTAAAGCCCTGTCCCGTAACCGGCCTCTTTGTTACCCACCACTGAGCAATATTTGACCGTCAAGCTCTGCTGCTGCAGTTAAGTGTTCAGTGCCATTGCTTCCCATAGCACTCTTCTGAGGTAAATCCAAAGGGGTTTTTTCCCCTCAAGGTTTGCTTCTAATCATATCTTTCCTTAAGAAGGTCGTCTGCCAAATGACCACTTCTTTTTGAGCAGCAGTTAAAATTTGTCTTTAAACATAAAGCTTCAGAAGAATTTCACATCAGTGACTACATTTTACTTAGATTCAAATTTCTGAATTAATCCGTGCTCTCCTGCTCCCATTTTAGTACAGGCGTGCAGGAGCTTCATAAATTTAACTCTCAAAGCACCCTGCCATGTTGCCTTTTCAGCAGAGATGGTGTTGATACTGGATTTCAGCTGGAGTTCTGGTGGAGCACTCGCTCCTAGACAGGAGGATAACATCCCATAAATCTGGCATGTCGTTGTTTCTTTTGTCGGACTTCAGTGTTTAGGTAAAACGTCTTCCGACGCAACTGCGAGGTTTCAGAGGGAAATAGATAAATACCGGTTTCATTTTTTCAGCTTGTGTTACAGATGGACTCAGTTTATGCTTGCTGGTCTGGTGGGGATGAGGTCAATTCTGTTCTTTGACAAAGCACTTACCCTTCCAGGCAGCTGGAAATACATGAACTGCTTGAAGCTTCTGGGGTTACTTCCCTCTCTTAAAAGTAAACACAGTAGATCAGGAGAACTAAATCAAATGGGTGGTTTGAAAAAAGTAACTCGCATGTAGCTAAATGAAAAAGTTATTCAGAGCTGTAAAGGTGTCAGTGGGATCTTTAGCTATAAATGGGGGTGGGTTGGTTGGGTGTTTGTTTTTTTTTTTTTGCACATCTAGCTAAAGTTTTTGTTGGCAAAAACGTGCTAGGTAGCATGGCTAGGAGCTTTTTTCTATGTAACGCTTTTTCTTACTAGGCCTCATATGATTAAATTTAAAATTATGGATGGAAAGCATATTGGTAGAGTAAAATTTGGTCTGTGGAAACTTTGATTTTTGAAATTAAAATTCTCGTGACTTTAGAAGCTCAGGCTTAATTTCATTATTAGAATGGTAAGTTCTGATTTATTCTTGCCAGCAAGAAAAAAATTTTGTATTTATGCAACAGAACAGATTCCAGGTACTCTTTTGCGCCAGAAAGGCTGAAGCTAGTTCGTGTGCTAAATCCTGTAGATAATAGGGATCTTCTCCAATAGTATTTCTTCTCCTCTGTATAGGAGTTTTGCAGCTCCTTTGTCTGGTGAAGACATTTCTGGTTATAGATAACCATCAATGTGCATTTAGTCCAAAGACACTGAGTTTATAAGTCTCTTTATGAAAAGATTATTGCAGCTAGAAATATGCATACTAAACAAATCTGTAAGGCTGCAGATAATGGTATGGGGTGCTGATGACTCTGGCCTAACAAGAAGGAAGTTAACTCGTACAGGAATACCTTTCGGAGAGGAGAGTGGGGTTTTTCCTGTTGGGGTTTTTTTTGGGGGGGGTATATATGGTGGGTGTCATGTTTTTTTTCTTCCGTTTTTTTGAAGAGGATACATAACGCAGCTGAAAGTCTATCAAAATTCAGAGTCTGAAAGCTGAAATGCAGCCACCTAATTTGTGGGATATTAACTTCTCATTCTTTGGTTGCTTTACAAAATACAAGTTCCTCAGTCACAAGATGAGGGCTGAATGAAATTCTATCTTCTTTATTACGCAGGAGATCAGACTCGAATGAGGATTACACTTGATCTCTGGCCTTGCTCTGTTATTTTTTTTTTCCTTTTGTTTTATTTTCTCTTCTTTCCCTTGTTAACTTGACCTCCTCCTTCCCATGAGTGTGTCCGATGGGTCTGTCTTTGGGAACCCATAATGGAAGTCTTCACTGACAGTTATGGAATAAAAATTGCCAAACTACACTTCAGAGCTGGATTTAAAATGTTTCTGGGAATATTTAAACTAGTTCATGACTGAATAATACAGGATTTGTCAAGATTTGACACGGCATATTTATTATAGCTGAGGTGTGGGTGAGAGGATTTCATCTGCAGTCATCAGCTTTTTTGGATACCTCTGTGGCTCTGCAGGATGTAACGATGAACTGATCATCACCAGCGTACGCTGCTAGGCATCTGCTTTTAGTTTAGCTGCCTTTCTAAAGTGAAGGCTTTGCTTAAAAGCAAATTTCTTTGTAAACTATTATGCTGCTAACTGTCAAAAAACCACAGCAAATTTTTAACTGTGTTTCAGTTGTGGGTTTTTTAAAGGTGTGCTGTGAATTAAAGCTATATGTCTTTTGAATCACTTCTGCAGCACATCAGAAAAATGTTGTGATATTTATTTTGGAGCTTCTACCAGCATGCGCCTAGAAAGGTAATCTTTTCGGAGGATATAAACTAAAACTAACCCTGTAGCAAAAATTCCTGTTATTTTCTGTTTTGCCACTTTTATTAAATGGAGTTTTGTGTGAACCTTTTGCTGAAGAAAAATGTGTCGCAACAAGCCATCATCTTCAGATAAAGCCCAGATGATCCCGCAGATCGTTAGCCACGTCTTCCGGAGTTTGGCATGTGACACGCAGTACACCACGCTGACATTACTCTTGCATAACTTCTCAGCTTGCTATTTGTCCTAACAATAAAAGGCCCATTTAAGTGAACTTCTTTGGAAGAATTGTTTTATGTGAATTGTGCCAAAGTATCACTTTTGGAATGTTAATTGAAGTGGTGTTTTAATAGCGATTAAAGAGTCGGTTGAAACTCCTTGACCTATTGGTATAGTTCAAGTTTGGCGAGGGAAAGCGGATCTCGGAATGGCTGAAGGGATGAAGGGGATTGTTCTTCTGGCTGGTCAGGGCTGTCTTGAATGGGTTGTGCTACAGTCACTCTCGGTGTGTATAGCAAAAAAGAAAAAAAAGAAACACAGCCAAAATAGAATTATGAACGCTTTTTACCAATGAATACCGTAAAAGGAGAAGCTAATTAGTAATAGTTGCTGCTGTCATTTATTTTAGCTGGCTATTAAGATGACTTTCGTTTTGAAAAGGCTGTAAACTAGCAATAGGCTTGAATCTGTAAAGGAACAGAGAGCACGTTACTATTAGGAAAGTTATTAATCCTTTTAAGGGAAGGCTCATCTTTCAGAAGGTAGGTAAAGTGGCTAGAATTTTAGGGAAGAATCTTTTACGTACTTCATATTTGTTGGTCCCTGCTGAAACATGTCCTGCAAACCTTATTTATGGCGTATTAGTTATTTTTAGTTTAGTTATTACACTTAAAGGGGAGGGGAAAGAAGTAGGCTGAAAGAAATCTGTATATAGTTTTTTTCATGAAGTGTATTACTGTTCCTAGGTATAGAGTGTAGTGGAATTTCCATTTCTAGTAAGTAAACACCCCCTTTTTCTTTATTTCAGATGGCTTCTAATGATTCTTTTTGTTTGTAAGGATTCTGAATTGATTCCTTTCCCAGCAGTAGTGGTGGTGATTGCAACTCAAAAATTGAATTCGTATGCTGCCTTTGTATTAGAACAAGCAAAGAGAGCAAAACCTCATACAGGGTGTGGTGGTGGTTTTTTTTTCTCTGCAGCTCATCTTTATGCTCTTTAAAAACTTACTCTTTTTCCATCTTTGTCCTGCTTTCCATATCTGTTTCCATGTTCCTTTTTTTTTTTTTTCTGAAATGTAGTTGGGGGTAGAAATACATGATTTGTGTTTTTAGTGCCCTTAACTAAAGCAGGGGAAGTAAGAGTTGAGTTGTTTTTCTTAATGCGCACTGGTAGTTGCTGGTGTGGACCAGCCTTCCAGGGGGTAGTCATCTACTCTTGACAGAATGTTAATAGCTAATTTAGATGCCAAAAGGATATTGGTTTTGTTACGTTAAGAAATGGAAATAAAGGACGAGTTTTATTTTTTCCCTTGCATATTACATTGCACACAGAATCCTCAGTAATGATGCTTGGTAATGCTAATCATGTAATCCAGTTTTTCCTAAATACTGTCGTAGCTTCTCCACTTATTCCATGGAGAATATATTAATATCTTTTAAATATTCCTGCATAAGTTTGCTGGGGACAAGTGGTTATACTCCAAAGATAAAAGATAAGTTTTTTTTAATTTATGTTTAAGAATTAGTCCTTTCAAACCGCCCTTCAGTTATTCATCACTGTGTATTTTTCCTCATTTTTGATTCCTATCAAAATTTAGGTTCCTTAATAACACTGTTTACATATATTTTGGGATATGTTTTATCCCAGACGCTGCTGGATCCCCGATGGTAGTTTAGCAGATTTCTGAAAAAAAGATCTCTCTTTAATATTTTTGTTTGCGCAGAAGAGTGCAGCTTAATCTCTCGGGAGAAAAGCCATACTGTGGTACCATAGCTCACAAATTTGGGGTTATAGGGGCAAGGCACTTCCTGTTTCATCAAAACCTTTCTCTGCCTCCAGTTAGATAACTGGTTGGATTTTCTCAAGTAACTTATCAGGCTGTTCAGACAAAATCAGATCTATTAAATTGGGTATTTCAATATTTGGTAGAATTCTGTTCTAGAATCTGCCAGTAGATTGTATAGGATTTCTGTATGTGAATTTAGCAGGGACAAGATTATAGTCACATCCTGTAATGCCACTTCCAGATGAGGAAAAGAACATTACATTCTTCCCATGTAATAGCACACTGAATCCTTGAGGTCTGCCTTTTATTCAAGTGTCATGGAGTTAAATGTATTAGACGGCATCTTCTGCTCCACTGTTTACGGTTCACAAGGCTTTCTCATCTGTGGCAGACAGTTCAAATACATCTTTGGTTCCTTGGAGTCTGGGACTTGCCTCCATTGGAATATTGTGGTCTTTTTTTAGGGGAAGATATTTGTAACATTTGAAACAAATGTCCGGAGCGTGTTTGCCTTCCAGAATGGCAGCCTCTGGGGGAGGAGAAGAGCAGCTCGAGCAGCGTATTTTCTTTATATAAAAGCAGGACTGTAAATATCGAAGCCTGACAGCATCTAGGTCTTAATAACTTGGGCTGTGAGCTTGTGAATAATGTCTATAATATGGAGTCTGTGTGTTGGTGAGAAGAAGGAACCATGCGTGCAGCATGATGGTGCTTTTATGTGTTTTTATGTTTTAAATTGGAGTGAAAAGAAAAACGCTTTACAGACTGAAGTTGTGTTGATTTTTTCTATCTGAATTAAGTGATTCATAGACAACAATAACGCAGCGGAGCGGTTCTAGTCTTTCTAGTCATGGATTTTTGTGTCCAAGGGAAACATTTGTTAGCTGAGGTGTGATATTTGTAGTATGATAATTAAAGCTGACTGAAGGACAGGGCTCAGTTTGATTGTGATTTCTTGTCTTGCCTAAGCAAGAAGCGAATGATTGCCCCTGTTCATGTGGCTTTCTTGCTCATGCTGAGGGGCCGTTTTGCAGAAGCAGCTTTAGAGGCCCACAACAATTCACGTTTGTAGAGTGGGGATGTTTGCAGGGTCTTGGGAATTTCAGACTCCTTCAGAACTCAAAGTTTTTGTTCACCAGGTAAAAAATAGATTTAAGGGAAGAGATGGTCTCTTTCGCAGTTTTAAATCTTTCATTATGAGATAGAGATACTTGACGTTGCAATTGAGAGTAAGTTGCATTTAGAAATGGAGTAGGCTTGTCCCAATCATATCACATTGAGCCCGCTTTCTTGACTGACTTTTTTCAATGGTTTTTCTTTGGAGAGCTGTATTGAAGAATTTTCTTTTGTTCATTGTTCATTTGACCCATGTGGCTGTTATTTTGGTCTTCCATGTGTAGCTGTTTCTACTTTAAAACATGAAAGTGAAGCCCTTTGGGTATTAAGATGAGTACTTTCCTATGTTTCTGTTATGTTCTGCTTTGGCCAAGACATTCATATCTAATTTTAATAACTTAAATAGAAGCTCTTGAAATAGGGCACAGTTCTCACCTTGAATGTTGATTCATATCTAAGTAATGAGTGTAAACAAAATAAATGTCGTCTAGATTTTTAGTAGAGCCAGTGATCTATTGCATTCTGAAACTTCAATATATACAAGTATCTTCTATAGTGTAGAGTTTTGAATGTATAACACTAGGTGAAGGTAGAGGTGTTTTGGGGATTTGTGGTGGTTTTTTGTTTTGGCCCCCCCCCTGCCCTGGAGACTTTCATTTGATGGGGAATTTTGTTTTGGAGGAAAACCAAATGTTGGTGTTTTTCTAATGGATTGGGAAATCATGTATTCAGACAGCTCCTGAATATGTAAAAATTGAACTCTCCAGTGCTTTATGACTCATTAGTTTCCACTAATTCCTACTTAAGTCCTCTACATTAATCCTTTGGGATGGAGACCTTTATTTTTATCCCCAGGTAACCACAGGCATAGTCCAGTTCTTAATAAAGCTCCTGACTTCAAGGGAAATGTGATAAAGGCCCCTAAAAGAAATAAATACCAATCTTGAACAAGGTAGTGTAGAACTCTGATTTCATAACTGTCCAAAACTTAACAGCCTGACTCATATGTGGGCAGGGGAATTTTCCTGAAACCTTTAGGGACCTTTATTGTTTGTTCTTGATAGTATATATCTTGGTATACGTGCACAAACAAAAATCTCAGTTCCTAGCAAAATTGCTTGCCCTAATGTCCTTTAAAAGGTCACAACTTTACTGCTTTGTCGGCAATCAGAAGGAAATGCTGTTCCCTTTTTAAAAGGGAGCTGCTTTGTCTACTCTTGCGATCACGCAGATGTTCCTGCTGAGGTAACTCAAGAGCATCAGGGTCACCCTTTGAACCTTCACCCACTGCAGCTGAGTCCTCAACTCTCATTTCTTTCTAATACTCATTTCTGTGCTGTGTCATGGGTTTCATACTTTCTCTTTTCTTTCCTGCTTTGGCTATTTCCTTAGGGCGCAGTTCCTGTCTCTCTTTGTGTGCACTCAAGTTCAGACTGTTACAAAGGCGAAAAAGAGTTTGAAAGGCAAAACCTAGCTGATACCTTGTGTTTGCGTTAATTCTTCTCTACTGTTCAGATTGCAGTCCTGCTTAAATTACAGTGAAAATCCTTGGAAGATACCTGGTTTATGGACTGAGAACTTTCTGGACCATTTTGCACTCTTGTGCATTTTCAGTGCAGTGTTAGTGTGCTTCTGTCGCTTACCTTTGTGTTCTCCACACTACATAGTTACTTTAGGAACTAAGAATTTAGGACCCCACTCAGACTGTGATACCAGAGAAAGCACAGTACTTCTGTTAGTACTTTCTGGAAGACCTTTTTAGCTCTTTAGTATTTGTGTTGTTTTATTCCCTGAAGACTTAAAGTAACAGTCTGTTTTGCATTGTTGTACATGCTTAACACTGAGATTTAAAACTTGTTCTTCCAATAGAAGATTTCTTGAAAGAGTGTGTGTGTGGGAAGTTATGCTACTTAAGAAATTGTGGTGAAAGCCTTTGAAGAGGCGGTAGGTAAGGAACATTCAGATCTGGCTGGAGGAAATCTTTTGCTCTCATAAGCATCAGCAGCAACTTCACAGGCTGCTTTGGATACTACCCAAAGGACGGCAGGCAGGAGGAGCACTCCGAGGAGACTGGGGCAGTGGCTAGCTCTGCTGCTGTCAGTGGATCCCACAGCTGGGAGCTGGGAAGAGAAGGGGATGCTCCGTCAAGCTGTGGTCGCATCCAGAGAAAGTGTTCACGTGGGCTGCTGCCTTCCAGCTGAGAGGTCGGGGTGCTGTAGGAGGCTGCCTAGACCAAAGCCTACGTTCAAGTCTCGGCACACTTTAAATCTAGCCTTGCTTGTTTATCAGGTTGGCCTCCTGCTAGGTCTGCTTTTCCCTTCTTTCTCCCTTGGGTTTCTTATGAACTTCATGGTACTGAGGTCGATTTGGCTCAAAATTCTTCGATTTGCTTATGACAGCCATTGTAGGACTTTGGAAAGACTTGTTGGCTGCGCTTCTCCTGCGTGGGTGAAGTCTGCAGCAGGACTTCATGTACTTGCTGGAAGAGCCTCTGAAGAGGTAGTGGTGCTGTAGGGTTGTCGAACTGCTTTAAATAAGGCAAAACGTAAAGATGAAAAGTGAAAATTAGTTTTTGGTTGCTTGGCTTTAAGAAATTTCCTTAGTGTTGTGTCCTTGTGGTTGATTTGGTGGTTCTTGCAATTCCTTTGATTGCAAATTATCTGACGGTTCTGCCACTCTTTCCTATTTTCTTTATTTTTTTAAAGGATGAAATTGTTTAATTCTTGGATTCAGAATTTATAAATTAATTTAACTGTGTAAAAAGGTACATGATTGTAGTGGGACCAGACAGGTCCAGAGAGAGAAATAACTGGCCCTAAGAAGGGGGTGGCTGTTCTCATGCAATAAGGTTTTCACTGTAATGTCTGATACTATTTTGCCTGACAGCTCGGTGACAGATAAGGTTTATTAGTTTAAATACTTTGTGAAGTTTTCGGGGGTTTCCACATCTAGGATTGTTCCAGCCCTTAAGTTCCAGGAGTGGTCTGTACAAGGAAACTGTGCTGCAAAAATAAATTATGCATTTTTTTCTGCATGTAGATTGTGCTGTGTGGGTGAGCGAGAGAAACTATCCATAATTCCTCTGACATAATTAATCCCTTATGCAAGGTAAATTCTTCTTACTGTTTCTTTCCCATTTTTTCAACAATATATTAGTTGTAGAAGTAGCCAGTTTCTAGTTCCAGTGTAAAAATGTCACGGCTGATATTATGCTGTGCAAGATTAGATTAGCATACCAATTCCATAACACAAGTAATAGTATTGTTCTAGCACTCGGCTGCTGTAGCAAATGATTTGGGCGGCTGGATTTTGTGTCTTAGGCATCTGAAGTGGGAGAACGGGGGAGGATGTATGTTCCATTGTGGTTTCCAGACTGCAGTATAATCAGGATTCGGATGAAAACAAAGTAGGTCACGGCACAAACTTCTAGTGAAAAATTGGAGACTTTTAAAAACTCAGAGTGCGACTGAAAGTACAACTTTGAACATGAGACTGTAGGAAAAAGTATAAAAGCACTGACCTTCTCCCTCTCCTACACCCCAGTCTCCCTTGCCCAGTGTACCAAAACACGGGGGTATCTATTCTTCTCCCCCTCCCCCCCTTTTTTTTTCCTACCTTCCAGATCATTGGTTAAAGAATTTCTTTTGCTGGAAGAAAACAAATAAGAGGTTATATGAAACTGCACGGAAGCAATTCTCCATAAACTTTGCCTAATGCTTTTCTGAACTTCATTCACTGAACTTCTGACCTCTGATGTCGTATAACACTGCCAATTATTCACCATGTAGGAAAGTATTTAAACCACATGCATGATTTTTTTGATTTGCATACTTCTGAGCATCCTCGCCAGCTTCCTTTAAACCTCTTTGTAGTGTATCCTGCACCTTTTCAAATCTATTTCTCTGGCGGTTACCAGTGTTAAAGGTGTGGTGAGCTTTGGATTTCATGTCCTAGCTTGATGTGTTTCAGTTTTGTTTTACTGATAATGATGACATTTTGACGCTCTTCTGGCCACCGTGGAGTAGTGTCCTGAAGTTTGTCAAAGGACTTAACTACAGTGACTCAAAGATCTATTTTAAGTTCTAATCCTGACTGGAGATAAGCTCTAAGTTACTTTCACAGTGTGCATGTTCATGGGCAGATGTGTTTTCCGAATATACACTGACCCATATTTTTCAGCGTGGATTTCTTCTGCCTTTCCTGTTCCACAATCACTTACAAGCATTTCATGATGCTGTAACTCGTGGTGGTCAGTAGCTTTGTGAAGAAAATTCATGTAACCAGATTTTCTGTAAGTGGAGGCTCTGTGCAAAGAGACTGTACAAGAAGAGTTGATAAATGATGATGCTTCTTAAATGTTCACAAGAGCACAGTTGGCTCTTTTCTATCTTTTTTTTTTTTTGGGTTCATTCACACTTCTGTTCTGTAGTGACCTAAGGCTGACTCTGATGGCTGGTTGAAATCGAATGTGTTTTATCTTTTTGTTGATGGAGTTTTGGAGAGTAAAGTGAACATGCTACAGCAAATTCTAGCAGGTATTTGGGGAAAGTTGCGGTTTTCGATAGGAAAGGAAAACACCGTTTGGCTGTCGTCTGCCTCATTTCCCTTAGTCCCTTTACAGCTACGGAAGAACACTGTATGCTTCCGAGAATTTAAAGAAGAGTCATTTTTGTCTTTCAAGAAACGAATCTGAAGGAGACCGTCAAGGCTTAGGTGGAAGTGCTGGTAGATACTCACAGAATGACGAGGAGGAAGAAATGTTTTGTAATTGGCTGTTGGTTATTGAGTGATGGTCAGGGCAACTTGAAAGACAAATTACTGTTAAAAAGTAGTTAGGGTTCTCTATATTGTGCATGTTTAATACTCTAAAAACAGTTTGAGTACTTATGGTGGGATAGATGCACATCAATGCAGGCTATATACGACAGCATTAGAGACAAGTCTTTTCTTGTAAAGCCAATGTACCTGAGAACTGTGGGCGTGTAGCATAGGACTAAATTGCTTACAAACCCCTTCAAAACCTAGGAAGAGGTGGATTACTGACTTTGATCCAGATTTCTGAACTGGATGCACTTGAAAGTGTGTACTGAATTTATAGGAGTAATAAATTCTAGCAGAATTTAGAAGAGTAGAACTTATTTTTTGTTTATAAATGGTTAAACAGGTGGAATGGGCCATCTGTGGATGCAAGCAGGGTAGTTGTTCATGTGACATAAATAAACTAGTATGCAATTTGATAAAAAACAAACTTTTTTTTTTTGCTTTTTGCAACTGAATGCTGTGTCACACTTGCTCACTTGCTCGTCTTTACAGATTCCTTGTCTGCAACTGAGCGAGTGGTGAGCTGAGCTGTTCTGTGGCACTGTTACACTCTTAAGGAAAAGCAGAAGGAAAAAAACTGAACATGCTGCCAATAACACATTTTTACCTTCCCTGCTCCGTCCAAGCTCATGAAATTGGCTTAAAATTCCTTTTTTATGCGGTTAATAATGCAGCTTCCAGCACGCTAACTTTTTGTTGTGTTTAAACCCTTGCCAGGACGGGAGCAGTTTCACGGCCTGGGGTCTATGTACTGCAGAGGAGCAGCTGCTGTGATCCTCACGTATGATGTGAACAGCCTCCAAAGCCTGACCGAGCTGGAAGAAAGATTCTTGGCACTGACAGACAGCGCGAGTGCCGACTGCATTTTTGCTATTGTTGGAAATAAAGTTGACCTCACCGATGACTCTGCTTTACCACCGGATGAAAATAGACCTGAGAAGTCTGTTGCCAGCTGTGGCTCGAAGGTGCGAAAACAAGTCCGGGCAGAGGATGCGATTGCACTCTATAAAAAGATACTGAAATACAAAATGCTAGATGAGAAGGATGTCCCAGCAGCTGAGAAGATGTGCTTTGAGACCAGTGCAAAAACAGGATACAAGGTAGATTACCTCTTTGAAACGGTGTTTGAGATGGTAGTCCCAATAATTGTACGGCAGAAAGCAGAGGGGCCACCACAAACTGTAGACATTACTGACTACAAGCCAGCAAAAAGGACAAAATCTGGCTGTTGTGCCTGAAGCATTTACACGACGTAAGAAAAAGGGGGTGGATTGTTCACTCCAGCAAACTGAGGAATAAGAAGTGCTTGCAGTTCACCAGAAAGGAGAAGTCAAAGAAAAAATCGATGAAATGATGCATGTGATAAAACGAATCTTCTGACCATTAAAGGTTTCTTGGAAGCTCTGTGTATGAAAATGGGAATGTGAGTGAACTCATGGAGGAAGACTTGCCAGTTTCCGAGGGCTCTGAAGACAAATGGTGTCTTAGTACAACTGGTAGGGACAATCATCTGAACAGTTTTGAAGGAGTCTGATTTTTAATGACTCGCCATTTCATGTTGCATGTAAATGATCCATCTGTGTACTCTTGGCAGCTTTCACATGTTTATCGTCTTTCCCCTTGCGATTCTAACTTTGGAAGATTGAACACGCGGTACTTTTTTATTCTTAAAAAAAAAAGAAAATCCAGATATAATTTATATTTGTAGCTAATAAATCAATTACAGTCTTTTTATGTCAGATATGACGGTGTAAGATTCAGAATCTGTACTATTAAAATCACTGTGGATAAGTGCTGTTCATCTGGAGACTTTATTAGTGTGGATTCTCCTTCCAAAGTGGGCTTTCATGTATTAACATGCAGCATCACAGCTCTTGCTGTGCTAAGTACAAGTTGCAGGAGGAAGTTCTTTTTCATTTTTTTCTCTTGTAATTCTTTTTAATGTGGGTAACAGTGTTTTGGGGAAGGAAGCAGTTTTCTATTTTGCCTGCATTTTGTAGAGACCTCTTGATGGTGCCTGTGTGATGCTGTGGTGATGGGTACCTGTGTTCTGTCTCCCTTCCAGCTCTTCCTTAGTTGTGCCCAGGCAAAACAGCAGCTTTTGATTTTTAGCAGCTATGCATGACATTACCGCCTGCCTGGAGGGAAGCGAGGACTGGGATTTTCTGGTGTGAAACTGGCTAATGCAGGAGGAAGGGAAGAGAAAAACAGCCTTTTGTGGAGTAGAAAGGTGTGCGAAGGAGCACTAATGAGGGGCATGGTTTCTCTCCTGACTGCAGTAAAAAGGAGGGGCTAGTACTCAGTGCTGCTGATAGAGCTTCCCAGCACTCTTGGCTACAAAGAACGCGTGCAGTGACCCAGGAGCTCACAAGGAGACATGGTAACCAGAGTGAAAAACTGCTAGTTTAAAAAAAACAACCAAAACAACACAAAACCCAACATCATCCCAACCCCAAAAACCCAACAAACCAAAAAATGCAACTCGTGTGTTTCCAGTTCTGCAAGTTGTTGTGTGGGGACTCCTTCATCTTCCGATGGGTGCTTCTGGTGTCGTTTTCTAAAACTAAAGGGTTGGTTGTTTTTATGCTTTGTCATTACCTTTCTCTGTCCCACACAAGTCATAGTTGTTTAGTACCTAAGGAGACAATCCCTAAATGAACAATGAATTAAATTATTACTAAATATATTTAAAATTTTGTTTTCAAAAGTATGTCCTTTTGAGCAGCTTTTTTGGATTTGCCAGGGGTTTGCAGTTTGAGACCTGCCAATCTGTCAGAGACTTATCTGCACCTGCTCTGTGGTATTCAAAACCTTACACAATTAAAAACCTCCCAGCTATTAACAAAGGTTCAAGGCCAGTGTCTGGTCTTTCCTCAGGACTGGGCAGCCTGCGGCCTCAGGCTTGTTTGTGACTGAAGCGATCTGCCAACACGGCTGCGAGAGGTCCACCGCTGGCTTGGCTGCATCTGCTGACAGCTGAACTTGGCAGCATGCAGAAGCTGGGCCGGGGCCTCTGATCACTGCTTGCAAGGTCAGGCTTTGGGGAGATGTACACATAGAAGGCAGAGAAAAGGAAGAATATTTGTAAATTTAACATCTAACAATTCTTAACATATAAATAGCTGAGATTATTTGAAATTCAGTTGCAACAGCATTTGATTCATATGAGATCTTAAGGAATCCCTACAGTCTTTCCAAAAGCTCCAGTTTGGCTGCTTTTCCCAAAAGACAATACACAGGATCCAGTCTTGCGTGCTGCGCTTTTGCCCCTAGGGCTATCCTTGTCCAGCATGATGTCCAGTGTCGCTGGCTCTTGTTCCTTGAGAAATGTCTGGGTTATGGTGGGCTGTCACTCTGCCAGCCTGTAAGAGATGGCGGGGTTGCACAGCAGAACCTGGGAGGGTGAGTGATACAGGGGAGCTGTTGGTAAGAGGGCAGCAGGAGACCTGGGTTGCTCAATGTGCACGCTAGCCCCATTTCTTCCCTGCTTTCTGAAGGCAGGTGGTGCCTTCAAGCAGAACTTGAAGGTTTCTGGAGTTTGGTGTAGGACTTTTTTTTTCTATTGTACTAGTAATTTAAACTCGGCTGTAGCTGAGCTCCTTTTTTAATACACATTGTTGATGCTCTATCTACTGCAGTGGTGCCTATGCTACCTTCATGCCTGCAAGCATGACTGGAGAACAGTTCAACCCTCAACACTGATGTTGCACAGATTTTTTTCCTGTTCCGTGGTGCTGTTTTTTTCTTTTTCTTTCTTTTCTTTTTTTTTTTTTAACACCGCAGAGGAGCAATACAATATGGCCTGTGCTTGTGCCTATGAAGTATCCTGACATAAACTCATTAATTTCCCCATTGCTTCTGCCAGTGTGTCCTGATATCCCAGCACTGCTAAAAGCATTTTTTTCTTTTTTTCCCTCCCCTCCTGCCCTACATCATTTTACTGGAACAATTCAGCTCGGCTGATGGAGGGGGAGGAGCAGCGCAGGCGTGGGGTAGGGACGGGCAGCCTGGGCACTGCACTGATGCACACTTGTAACTCACAGAATCACAGAATGCTCGGGATTGGGAGGGACCTCTGAGGGTCATCTGGTCCAACCCCCCTGCCGAAGCAGGGTCACCTACAGCAGGCTGCACAGGACCTTGTCCAGGTGGGTCTTGAATATCTCCAGAGAAGGAGACTCCACAGCCCCTCTGGGCAGCCTGTTGCAGTGCTCTGTCATCCTCAGAGTGAAGAAGTTCTTCCTCGTGTTCTTAAAACTCTTGGTGTTTTAAGAGCCCGGCAGTGCCGCGGCTGACGTCCTTCCAGCATGGAATGGTAGGATGGTAGGATGGTAGGTCGGGCCGCCCATCCATCTGGGCCATGCTCAGGCCGAGGTTAATGGCGGCCACGCTGTGCCCCTGTCCGATGCCCGCTCTGCTGCCTCCCACCCGCTGTGGCGAGCGTTCTCCTCCGTCGCCATGAGGTTGCTTTCCCCGTTAACGACCTCGGCGTGCAGCCGGGAGCAGGGCTGGCTGCAGCTGTGTGATGCTGGAGCCAGGGCTAGCAATGGCGGGTGGCAGCGCAGACCTGGGGGCTCTGCCAGCCCCGCCCGGGAGGGGAACTGCGTTTTACAAGTATTTAATTTTCCCCCCTCTCTCCCCCCGTTGCGTTTGGCCAGATTATGTGAAATGTTTGAACAGTGAAGTGAGAGATGTTACTTTTGGCCATGCCGGGTGAATGTGAGCCAGGGGTCTGCCGGTGCTTGAGGCAATGGCCGGGCCCGAGGGGGGGCACAGTGGAGGGATGGCGGGACCCGATGGTGGGTCTCAGGGCGCAGTGGCGGTACTTGCTCCCCTTGCCCGCTGTGTCTTGCACCGGCGTATGCAGTCCCTACTGGCTCTCCCTTGGTGGGAGGGGGTGGCCGTCCCCGGGGATGCCGCTGGCCCCTGCGCGGTTACAGGGGCTGCTGCTGACCCCGCTGGCGCACAGTCAGTGCCTGGGCGGCCATTTTCCCTGGCTTTGCACACGTGGTGGTGGCTGTGCCCGGGGCTGGTTCCGTTGTGGGTCCTGCCAGGCTGGTTAAGGATGCCGTGAGAGCAACTATGTTCAAACTGGAAGCACGACATCTTGAGGGCAGTATTGGAGCGATGCAGAAGAGGCAAGCCTTCCATCTCCAACATCCAGCTGAGGTGCAGCCAAACCCCCCCCCCCCAGCATCTCTTCTGGCAGCAAGCCGTTACCCTCTGTTGTGGGGTCGTGTTTACCGCTTGCGAGTTGTCTGCTTCCAGCAGCTGTGCTCGAGCCCAGCCATGCAGGGTGTGAACAACGCACTCGGCCGATCTGGTCAATACGCTCCGAGGAAGTAATTGGTGCCGACTGATCCCGCCATGTTGCCTTCGCTGTATCTGTGCTGATACACTGGTGCACTACTGCATACAGAAGGAGAACATATCATTGTTTACCTTCTCCAAGCTCAGCAGCATGTGAAACACTTCAGGGTGTTTTCAAACGGGAAAGCGTAAGAGACAAGCATCAGCTTTGAAGCAAAAGATTTGACTCAGTAAAGACAGACAAAACACTTGTGGTTATTACATCATAGGCCTGGAGCACTGTAGTTTAGTAAAAAGATGGTTTTGTTTTGCTATAGCTGAGTTTTTCCTGTATAAAAATGTTTTAATTTCCTGAGAGTGGGTTCTGGGATCACAGAATCACAGAAAGGTTGGGATTGGAAGGGACCTGCAATGACCACCAAGTGCAACCCCCATGCCATGAACAGGGACATCTTCCACCAGACCAGGTTGCTCAACGCTCTGTCCAACCTGGCCTTGAACACTTTCCAGGGAAGGGACATCCACAGTTTCTCCGGGCAACTTGACTCACCACTCTCACTGTCAAACAAAAAAAAAGGTCTTCCTCATGTCTAATCTAAATCTATCCTCCTTCTGTTTAAAACCTCTGCCCCTTGTCCTGCTTGTGCTGTCATTACAGGCCTTGGTAAAAAGCCTCTCTGCATCTTGCTTGTAAGCCCCCTTTACACATTGAAAGGCCACTATAAGGTCTCCCCAGAGCCTTCTGTTCTCCAGGCTGAATGGCCCCAACTCTCTCGGCCTTTCTTGATAGGAGAGGAGGTAAACTAGCAGCTAAGAGGCAGTTTGAGTAAGTCAGTTCCCCTCCATGCTGTGCTCCGGGTTAGCTTGCCAGATGAAATCCTCTGGGTGCAGCAAGCATTCCACGTGTTTGCATGCGCGAGCTCCCTCCCATGCTCAAACAGCGGTCACGTAGGCTTTGGAGAAACACGGGGGTGAGTACACAGACCTGAAGCACATGATGTACACAAACAAAGTACAAAAGTTCAAGGTCACATGGCACCTTGTGGGGTTTTGTGGTTGGTTTGATTTTTTTCTGCCCCATGCCTGTGCATTGAACTCAAAGTTGTGATACTGCGCTGAACAAACTTGTTAAGAATAGCTTACGTGAGTCAGAGAAAATTAAGAGGCAAAGCAACTGTCAGAGGAAGACCTATCTGCTAGTTTTACATGCAAAAAAAATTAGCTGCATAGGAAGATTAGGCAATGTATTAGCTATGAAAAAATCCAAATAGTTTTCTGTTGTCGTTGACATAATCAGTTTTTACAGATTTGTATAACTCCCACTTCAATTCTCTTAAAATACTGACCGTGCTGCATTGCTGGAGTTGCATGCTGTAAAAATCACAAGTGGCAACTGTGCGATCATCCCACGACCACGGAGCTCTAGGAACACTTGGGAGAGGTAAATTGCTGATTCTTGGGTGTTTGCTACTGCCATGTGTAATTTCAAAGAATCGGCAAGTGTGGAATAGATGTAGTTCCTGTTGACTCCTGTGTTTTCAATTCTAAGTATTTTATTTAGCTGAAGGAAATACTAGTGTGATTAGTTGGTTGGGGGCTGCCTTTCAGTGCTACAGCATGGTCAGAGAGCTGATTTCAAGCTCAGGTAGTTTCTCTGTTTATGGCTATATCTAATTATATGTACAACTAATCTAGGTTAGCTAGTGTGCTAGCTAAGAACTTTAACTTAGTTTATATTTTTTGCGGAGATGATACTTGTCAAGTTTGGTTGATGTTGGTTTCCTGAACATTGTAGACCATGAATAATATGGTGCTTTGATCTGGAACATCACAAGTTATTGTCTTAAATTGTTCTTCCTAACAACAGATAAAGTAGAAGTTTCAGTAGTTTGGCTTAAACAAGCAAATTTAGAAACACAGCTTCCCTCTTGGAGCTGTTTAAGTGCCAGGAAATAAACATGTATATTCCTGGTTGAAGAGTTTGTATTTGAGCGGAAGCAGCTTTCTGGTAGTGTGTTCTTAATTCCTTAGGTTCAAACAAAGTAATTCAACAGAGCAGTCCATACATATCACATAGAAAACCACTGCTCACAGAATGAAAATCATGCACAAACAGAGGTGTAGAAAAACTGTATTTTATTTATGATACAGTGAGGATGGAATGTAATTACAAAAGTCGAGAAGCACCTAAAGCAGGAGTGAGGTGACTGTTGGAAAATCATTGTCATTGCTATAAAAGTCTCTTCGATTTCAGTTTTAAGCAGTCGGGTATATATAATCAGAGTACGCGAACAGGAAATTTGCAGCCGATCCTTTTTCTACCCCCTCTCTTGCAGTGGTGACAGACGACTTTGGGCTAAATTGCTTCTTTCTACAGAAGGAAAGAGCGAGCCATTCTGGGCATTTATCAAGCCTGGCATTCAATAACCTGGTTCTCTATGGGAAAAGATGCTGCCAAATAAATGCCTTGCTTCCTTCCCCTTCACTTCTGCAAGGACGGCTGTGTGCCAGCTGGGATGGCGGTCACCCCACTGCCCCGTGGCCCCAGCTGCCAGGACAGCATGCGTTCAGACAGACGACTGCCAGGTCTGGAACTCCTGCATCGAGCAATACACTCTCCTGCAAAACCTACCCTAGGTGTGATAGCTGCTCCAGCAGCACGTGGTTAAAGTCTGTTGGTGACGAGCGGCTTGATTTCAGGGGGGAAAAGCTGCAATGCAAAAACCACTCGGTGCCGCTGCTGCGTGGGCAGCGTGACGCAGACGAATGCCCACAACACAGTGACGCAAGAGACCTTTGTAATGATCCTTTGCCCTGGGCTATGTCTAGGGAAAAAATCCTCAAGCTTGTAAAATAAGATGCTGGTGTTCATCATACAGTCTCCTAATCAGAATAGGAAGAGTTACATTTTAGGGTCACTATTTTTGGGAGGCCTGTGGGCTTCTCCACTATTGCCAGTGGTCAAGTGCTAAAGCATGGTGAGGCTTGAAAAAAACAAATACAATAAAAAGATGATTGTCTGGGGTATGTTTGAAATGCCCAAGCATAAAATACTAAAATCAAAGTTAAGTTTCAATTCTGGACATAAGCACATTCCCGACTATATTTTCAGTATTTTGCAAGGGTTTAGCACTTTGATCACCCTGTGTTAATTTACAGAACTGCAGCTGTTAGTGTTTACTGTTGTGACAAATACAGTAAATAGAAAAGATAGATGTATTCTCTTAAAGTAAGTGTAGTGGGTATCTGACCAAGGTAACCATTTATTATTGAAGTTTTTTTGGCATTTCAAAGCTGCGAGTATTTGTATCATTTGGCAAATTATGTAATGTTAGACTAGCAAAAAATGTATATATATTGCATAGTAGGAGAACACAGCACTAGATGCGTGTGTTAGACTTAATTTGCTTTTACAGACACTTTTAAAAATTAATTTTCCATTCAGCTTTTGAGGTAATAAGTTAAAAAAGCACCAACGTGATTTACTCAAATGTCTAACTATCATGGAAGGCTTCACTGTATAAGACCTACATGATAAGCAGGTTCCTTATACTGTGAAAGACCTCTATAAATTTTTCATACAGACTTGACACCTGCTGATATGGCTTCGGATGAGTCCTGCCTTGAGCGTATCTGCCGAGGGCTTGCTTTGGAAGGGCTGGTCGATCGTAGTGAGCCAGAAGCTGTATTTATTCGCAAAGTAGTGACAGGTTCCGCGTGCGCCGTTGCATTCGATGAAAGGAGTCGCTCTGAAATCTTCCAGGCAGCTCCCAGGAGAAACCAGCGACTGTCCGCCGCCTTCATCACCAGCAGCAGTGTGCTAAACGAGACAAGGAGGGCAGCGTTCAGAGGACAACCTTGGGCAATGCTGTCAAAAACTTGCATGTGGGAAAAGGGAAAACCCACTAGAATTGCTCCTAATCCTTATCTCCGGAGCAGAGAGTCGGCTACTCCTGCACCCGTGTAAGGCTTAAGGGTTTGGCTATGTTTCAGCTATACAAAGGAGCTAGCTCATATGTTGATGCCACTTCAAACTCTTCTGGCAAACATCTTTTCTATAGTTACAGTTTTCACTGCTGGAAGTCTTAGAATTGGAGAATCATTTAGGTGGGAAGGGCCCACTGGAGCTCACTTCAGCCAGTCCCCTGCTCAAAGCAGGGCCGACTACAAAGTTGCCCTTGGTCGCTCCGGGGCACTGCCGAGTTGTTAATACCTCCAAGGATGGAGTTTCCACAGCCCCTCCGGGCAACCTGTTCCCCTGTTTGTTTACCCTCACTGGGAAGAACTTTCCACCGTATATCTAACTTGAATTTTCCAAATTATAAAGTCAGTCTTACTCTGCATCGCACATGAGCAGCACTGTGGAAACAAAATTAGCTTCTATGCAAATAACTAGTTCCCTCTAGGGCAGATCTTTGGCAGCAAATTACACCGAAATCATGCATCTTTACACCGCTCAGCTGTTACCTTTGACACGTACTGTGGTAACTGAATGTTACTTTTCTTCTGTCAAACGCGTCACTAACAAAACAGTCATTTCCTCTGTCCCTTTAAGAGCTATAGAGCTGCATTTTTAAGTGAAGTTGTTTAATTTTCTCTTAAAAACTGAAGGAATTTGCAATGTAAAAGAAAACAGCTGGAAAATAAAGTTGCTAAATAGTTTTGTAAATGTAGGGAGAAATCTGAGCACCAAATCCAAAATGTCTGCCTGCCTATGTTTTAATGAACACCGTAGTATAAAAGTGCAGGCTGTAACTGGCTTGGTTTGTGCTGCGAGAGGCCCACTGTGTTCGTGTAAATGAGTAACAGAAGTGGCCACCTTTTAACAGGGTAAAGGACTCTGAGCTCTGGCTAGGGTTAGGTGTTGCTGAAGTTTAGACAGATGTTTTTTACAAAAAATCCAAAAACCAGAACAACAACTCCCTCCTCCCAAAGCCCCCCACCCAAATCCCAAAGCTGCAGCCCACCAGTCATCTTAGAAATCTGCAAGATTCGCTAAGCAGTGAAGATCAAGAGCAAAACCGTTCCAGCATGCCTCCACAAAGAAGCATAAACCGTGAACAGCTTTGAGGCCTTTGCAGCCGGAGCTGGAAAGCAGTTGGTAAGAACGGCGCACGCTGCTTGAGCCCTGGCTTGGGAGCAGACCCGCCTGACAGCCTCAGGACGAGCTCGGGCATTCCTGCGCTCAGCATACGAACTCCAGCTCTGCGCCTGGAGGATCTCTTCTTGTGTTGGCCACGGCCTTGTATCCTTCCACGACACCCACGCTACCCTGCCTTGATAGGATGCATGATAGCAGAGTGCCCTTGCCACGTAACATCTTACTGACTTCCGCGGCTATTTGGGCTGCAGTCCCTGATGACTCCCTTCATGACGGTGCCTTACCCAGGGGAAGGAGGTGACAAGTTTCAGCCAAGGAAGTAAAACAGAATGTACTCTGAGATACCCACAAGTACGCTGTACTTCTTCCGTAGCGGCCTGAGAAGCAAAAATGTGTACACCAAACACTTCATTTGCTCCGAATGCTGGCTAGGAAAAAGTGAATTCTTCTCGCTGTGTGTTCCTTGGCGCTGGCAGACTTGGCCTGGCAAAAAGTTCTTGCTAAGGTGACAACTTTGCTTTTAACAATGCTCAGTGTTTACACAGAGCTTTGCAAACATTTAATTAATCCTTGGAATTCTGCTGAAGTAACGATGAGATCGGTATCAGGGCTTTTTATAGAAGCAAAAGAGAGGTCAAACATAGGGCTGGTCAAAAATTTGATCTGCCCTCTCAAAATGGGGTGTTTTTTTATGTAACTAAATGAAAAATATCACATCTCCCTTATTTTCTGAAAAATTTAAGTTTTTTGCTTTTGACAAGCAAATGTTTTGCAGGTAAGATTGATTATTGTTCCTCTATGACGTTTTCTGCCAGAGGAATCTTATTTTTTTCCCCCCAACCCTGTTTACTTCAGCATTCAGTCCAGTCTTTAATGAGTTAACAACATGGGCGTATTGCTGCAGGTTTTGACTCTCGTGTACATCAAGCAAGACAGAAAAATGAGCACCTGTCAGATCATGCAGTAACGTATTCTAGCTGTTCTTTTAAATGTCCCTTCCCCACCCAAACTATTCTATGTTCTATGTTAAGCCCTCCGGTGCTTACATGATCCCTCCGTACAGTCTTGCAAGAAGAGCAGGTCAGGCCCTTCGGTAGTTCTTCCACTGCACACCTAACGCTAAGCTTTTCTGTAACATCCCATTTCCTAATTATAAGAGCCCAAGACCTAAGCGATCCTACAAGCCATAGGCTACACAGCGCAGCTCTTGTTGCCATTAGAGATATGGCACTGAAGTTTCATCTTACAAACAGGAGGCTGTCTCTCTTTCCAGACTAGGTGAAAAACTTCAGCTTCTAAATCTTCGACCAAACATCAATGATTTTAAGTTTCCAAAAGAAGGGGAAAAGCTTTGCAGATTTTTTTCTCCAGATCAGCTTCTTAATAGTGATGTACATACGTAACTCCCAATCTTCAGCTGTGAAAATGCTTTGTAGGTGACTGTTGCACCTCAGGGCAATTTTATTTGCTAATCCACAGCTGCCCCTGTGTGTAGTGCTCCAAAGCACTGTTTTCTACATAAAGTAAGGACTCCAGATGCTAGTCTGACAAGAGGCAATTTTCTCTGCAATTCACATAAATTTTTGTTTCTCCTTTTCTGCTTCCTAGAAACTAGTTTTGTAGTTCCCTGGTTCCCCAGTATGATGCATGGTTTTGGTGTTGCTGCATCTAAAACACAACAGCCTTGCTAGTATCTGAGGCTCAAACTTAGAACCCAGTGCCACACAGAATGTGACACTGGAGAACAAATACCATAAGGAAGGAGTATCCGATCCACAGACTGCGCCAGCCTTCAGGGCAGTGAGGAATAGAAGCTTCTTGGCTGTGGACAGCAATTGCCACAGCTGGGGCCTCACAAACTGAGCAGCGACTGATATACGGCCTAATGTCTTCTTCTGCCACGGGCATCATCGGAAGTGGTGCTGTAGTTGAGAGCCAGTAGGATTTATCATTTCGATTTGCATAATAACAAATATCCCCAGGGTTACAGTAGAGGAACGGCATAGTACTAAAACGAGCCAAACATGAACCGGCCAGCCCTGTTAAAAAAGAAAAAAAAAAAAAGAGAAATGATGGCAATCATTCTTACAGAAGACAATGCACGTTTTCAGTTTCCTGCTCCTTCCCAAGCACGTGTCAGTGAAACCCTGCTGTCCAGAATGTTTTGCTGGCTTTACAGAGCCCCTTGAACAACACTAATGACCTGCAGGAGCTCTCTCAGGAGCACTCTATGCAGACACACAACTTTTATCTTCTCATTTTGGTGTTTCCTAAGCCTGTTCGCTGAAGTCCCAGCTTTCTCTAAGTTCCATTTCTTTATTCTTTTTGTTCTTTTCAGCCAGAGAGATGGAACTGAGGCTGCTGCCAGCAACACCTGCACGTACCTAGATCCTGGTTGTGAGCTTTCTCTTGTCCTTCAAAGTACAGCAGGCTGTATCCACTCCAGAGTTTGTTCATGCCAACTGGGCACATCGGCTCTTGGTCGGACTGGCTGTGCTTCACCAGCAGGTAGCCCATGCTAACGCTGCGCCCCGGCATGCCTGGCAGCCCGGGGCTGCCGGGGCGGCCGGGCTGACCTGAGGAGAGCAGGGAAAAAGAAATAATGCAGCTTAGTCTGGGCTCCCACAAACGCTCTGATGCTACCTGGTATTTCAGCTAAGCTGCTGATGAACAAAGCTTAATTGCATGATGCCTCTTCTTACGGTAAATTACTGTTAAAAGAGCCGTAATTCTGGGATTATAGCAGTGGCTTTTGAAGTAGATTGGTGCTGGATCAGGCGCCCTGGTTTCAAAGATGATGTATTTCACTGTCAGAGCCAGGGAAAGTCACATAGAAAGTTGTGATGAATTTGAGCATACTTTGTACAATGCAGATGAGCACATTTTTCCTTCAAAACATTTTCTTAGTCCAAGATTAACCAATGGTTTTTGAATTGCTTGCAGTCGCTTCATATGCTTAAAACTATGCTCTGTAAATACCTTTTTCTCTATGTACTTAGGTAATTAAGATAGTAATCTGCTCTTTGATTGGTTAAGGACACAGGCATTTCATTTACAAATACGTTCGCTTAAACATCACGTGTCCAAGTATCACCTACCCAACCATTCATTTCCATGAATGTAACTGCTAGTAAAACACTAGGCTGAAATACTTCAGAGAAAATCAATATAAAAATACACTCAGATCAAACCAAACTCACTCACATGAGTTGACTGACATCTACATCAAAACTTACTCCAAAAATATTGCTTTAAGAGAACTCTGTTAAAAGTTAGTTAGTTGTCCCTTTTGAAGAAGCTGTGAAGACAGAAACTTTCTCTCTCCTCCCCTCCTCCCCACCCAGTGACCTAGTAACTGCAGAATGATTTATGGCAGTGAAACGGGGAGGGGGGAAGAAGTGCTGTGCGACATCTCTTACCTTCAAATCCCACTGGACCCTGAAACCCCGTTGCTCCTTGTTCACCTCTGGAGCCAGGAGGAGCTGGAATGCCACCCCTGCCCTGAAGTCCTGGATCTCCAGGTGAGCCTCTGAAACCTTGCACCAACAACAGTTATGAGCACAGTGACTGCAGAGATCTCAACATGCTACCCACTTTGTTAACATGTGCTCTGCTTGCCCATGTTTGGTCCTGTCTGCCAGGTTTACCAATTTACACTAAAGGCAAGATCCTATGGTTCTTGCTCAGGCAAAGAGCACCGACTTCATTGGAAAAGTTTGGTGGGATCAAGACTACATGAGCCCCACAACCTTAATCTTTCACTCTTGCTGCCACCACACGTCTCTGATCCGGCTAGTAGCAGGAGGTGCACTGCATCGGGGTCCGTGCATCACTAACACCACAGTCCCTGGGTTGAAAGCACCTCCACAAGGATGTGCTCATTTCCACCAAAGACATTCAGACGTGATTTAAGTGAGATCCATATCTGATGTTGCTTTGGCCATGGGAGTGTTGTCAAAGCTTTCTCCTGTTTTTCTTATGTTCTGAATGCTGAGAGGAGAAGAAAGCCAAGCCCTGGCTTTGCAAGACCAAACTTTGACTCCTTTCTGACTTACAGAATTTAAAGTAGAAGAGAGCCAAAGCAGTGCTCTGGTGGCTTCACTCTGCTAAGGGTAACTGAGCTTTCACTCTGAGTGTGCGATTCCTACCTGGATCGCCCGGTGGACCCTGAGCTCCCATATCTCCTGGGCTTCCTTGCGGTCCTATATTTCCACGGGGACCTGGTGAACCTTGCTCAGCAACCAGCCTCGGAGGAAGAGGGGGCAGCCCAGGAGAGCCTGGAGGGCCCTGAAAGCCTGTGATTGGAAGCAAGATGAGATAATTTGTTAAAAAAACCCAAACTCTCTACATTTTCCTTAATGTGCTTTCATCCACGGATATGTTGCTGGTACTTGGATGCATATGTGAGAGAAGCACTATGGTCTGCACACTATGGTCTGCACCTCACCGCCTTGGGTATAGAAGCTGTATTCCTTATACTGGGGAAATGCACTTGAGTACGGGGATTGTCTGCTCTTGAAGAGCACAAAGATAAGCAGAAGGAAATGAATGATGCTACTGCTCCCTCACTTGGGCCACGGGAAATTGGGAAGTTCCCCTCAAATAGCCAACGGCTCTCTGAGGTGCAGCATCATCTTTTGGTGGGCTCCTGGAGACACAAATACACAATGGCATAGATGGAATGAAGGAATTTAAATATATATTTCTAAGTATCCAGTATGTCTACCCTGCAGGAGTAGTTTAGATCAGGAATTCTTCTTTTTTTAAACCCCCAAAGGGGCTCTGATTTTGGAGTCGGCACCTCATACAAAATAAATTCATAAAGGCAAAAAATTGACTACCCATTTTAAATTCAGGCACCTGTCCACTGGAATTGGCCAGGGGCCACAGGGAGTCATGCAGGCTGGAAGGGACTCTGTGGGTCACAGAGCCCAACCTCCTGCTCAAAGCAGGGCCAGTTAGGTCAGGCTCTGAGGAGCAGCAAAGTAAGAAGTTTAGAAAGGAGTCACGCATCTGACTGCACTTACTCACCGGTTAGTCCTCTATCTCCCTTGGGTCCAATGGGTCCCAAATCACCTGGAAATCCTACGGTGCCCATAAAGCCGATGACACCTTGTTCACCCCTGCGACCTTTAATGCAAAATGACAGGTGGCATTACTGTATTTCGACACAGATCAAGGAAGTGCAAAAGCCAGGTTATTAAAGCTGCTGTAGTGTAGGAGGTTCCCCTGTCCTCAGCCAAGATCAGCAGTTCCCATCCTTACCTTTTGGTCCAGGGTACCCGGGAACGCCAGGTCTCCCAGCTGGTCCAGGATCACCTCTATCTCCTTTTGGGCCAATTTGTCCACTCACCCCTGTTTGTCCACTTTCTCCTTTGCTTCCTGGCGGAGCTGGTATGCCAGGCTGCCCCTGTAGTCCTGGATAGCCTGTTTAGAGCACACAGAGGTTGTAATTTGTTTATACTTAAGATCTGGGCACAGGGGAAAGTAACAGTACTATCTGATTGTAACCCATCAAGTTTTATTTCCTTAATTTAAGCGGGGAGCTAATGCTTAGGTCCCCAGTAGACTTGTTCAGCACTCCTGCTCCTGCTCTCAGGCTGGCATACCCTTCTGCTGCGGGGGCAGAGGAATTAGAGCATGAAGCTCCCACAAAGCACGGTGTCATCTCAAGGACGTTTTCAGCAGAAGTGGGGTGCCTGCTGAGATACACCCTGCAATGAGTTATTCCTTCCCCAGAAAATGCCCTGCTTCACTGGGTGCTTCCCTGCTTTATCCTAAATTCTCCAAGCAACTAGAGAGAAATCAGGCAGCAGCAAGTACTTGATTCAGTGCCAGGTGGTAAATAAGCCAAGGACTTACTGTTCCGTGTATCTTCGTGCTTCAGTTAAACATCTGGATACAAATAACTACTCCATGCTGTCATGGGAATTATGGGAACAGCTTCTTTTTCCAGAATGACATATTGCCTGAAGCTAAACCTGGCAGGTTTCTGTTCAGTTGCCTTTGCTGCCTAAGAAAATATTTGGACCTTCTTTCTGAGGAGAGAGGGACTTACTAACTGTGGTTCTGAGCAGGGCATCTCTCGTGCTGCCTGTTGAGGTTGGATCACATGTGGATATAAACGCAAGACGCATGTGGCAAAGCAAGAGCGAGCCATGCCTGTCTCACCATTTTGGCTGGGAGATGGTGTTCCTGTTCCCACTCACCTGACTGCTTCTATTTTTATTTTTTAATCCAATGACTGCCTGGGGAGTGGGAATCCGTACACAGAGTTAGGCCAGCTAGCGTTCTCTTTCCATTTGGAAACTGGTGTTTTGTTGGTTTTCAGCTGGTTTGCCTGTTGCAAGTTTTTGCCATGTTTACATAAAAATTTCCATGCATCATATAAAGATGGTAGTGGGACACCTGCAACTTCCACTACAAGCTCTTCACAGTGGCACTACAATCTGAAAGGACTGTGCAGTCCAATAAGCCACAGGTGTATCAGCCTCTGAATACAGAGGGACGCAGAGTCGCTCTTTCGTATGTGTGAGAAGCAGGCTCATAGCATGGACGTTTAGAGAGAAGAGCTGATGCTTCTCAGTGTAACTTTGTTTGTGTGGTAATTGCACACAGGAAAATCTTGTGAATGATTAAGAAAACATTCCGTAGACTTGCAAGTCTGGCACAGACCTCAGATTTTACAGTCGTAAATTAGCATAATGCTTCTGAAAGTCGTTAAGAGAACTCTGGATGATTGAATCTGTTATTTGCATGAAAATCAAACCCTTCCATCAGGACAACCTGGAGGAACTGCCTTTTGCTTTCAAGAGGTCTGTCCCTATTACCTTATGTACCATCAGTTCTGTCCAACAATCATTCATGCACTTTAGTGTTGCATTTAATAGGGATATTTTACTGAGTCAAGACAGAAATAACAATGACTGCTGTTGCTAACCCAGTACTTAATCTTCTGTTGTTGTCTGGGGGCACAACCTTGTGCTTAATCTTTTATTGCTGTCTGAGGGGAATGAGGCATGAATTACCTGGCACTCCGTCTAGACCTGGAGAGCCTTTATCACCAGGATATCCTGATATATTTGAAATCCCAGGAGGCCCTGGAAATCCTTCCTGCCCAGGAATGCCAAAGGGTCCTTGAACTCCTGAAAGGAAAAGAAGAAATAGTACTGCAAGGAAAATGCACAATTGCAATTATAAGGACTCACCGCAGACTAGGTATAAAGACTGGGATTTTCAAAATGGAAATTCTGATTTTTGTTATATTTTTTCAGATGATGTTGTGGAAGTTTTTCTTAAAAGAACTAAATACTAGCTCTGTACCAAAGCTCTCTGGATAGCTAATTACATCTTACTGTGTGGAATGCTAATAATCTTGTGTCTGCCAGGTAAAATATTATTTCAAGATACGAAGTACTCAAAATATCCTTGGTATATGGAAGCAGACAAAAAAGCAACTTTGTTCTAATGTGTCCTGCGGAGTCAGTGGCCAGATACTTAGGGGTTTTTGGGGTCAGTTAAAACTGAAAGTTTGAATCCGAGAAGTTCTCTATAGATGAAAAGTGTTAAATGGCCAAAAATCTGGCCCACTAATGACAGATTATGCTTTTAAGTAGATTCAAGTAGTCAGCAAGCCTCAAAACCCCTTCTGTTATTAATTAAAAAAACCCCTAATAATGTTTAATTTTGACAAGCCAACATGAATAAGTGAAGTAGCTGTATCTTCCAGGGCTTGATAATAAATGTCTGAATGGTGTTTGAGGTGGCACAGCACATTAGTAACAACAAAGCGTAGCACAAAAGAATAGTAATGAGCCATTGAACCAAGTAGGCAAAGGCAGTAAGGTTGTATATATATGACAGTCCTTCATCCTTTTAAAGCCAAAATGTTGGAAAACTTTAAAAAAAGGCCCCGTAATTAGTTGATTCATCCATAACATCAGTCTGGAGGCTCCCTGACAGAAGAACAAGCGGCAGTGAACCATACCAAGATACTTGCAGCCCGCTACAACAAGGTGGGTTTGAGGCGGAAGGCTGTACGCTTACAGTGCACGAGGGGTGACGGCACGAGGAAAGCACTGTGCATGGCAGTAGAGCTCAGGGGGGACCAGAGGGACAATCACACATAGATGGACAGTGAGGCTTTCAGAAGAAAGGTAAACATTGATGGGTTTGCAACAAAAAGAAAGAAAGAAAAGCCATAGCATTTGTTGAACTGGAGACTCATTAGAAATATTTCAGGAGCTGATGGCTGAGAGTAGCCTCTGGCATTCGTAGCATGCTGAGGTCAGTGGGTGCTACAAGATGCTGTTACCATAGGGAAGGACCCAGGCTGCCCTGGAGGGGCTGGCTTGTCCAGCATTGGGCGACACACACGTCTGTTTTGGAGCAAGGGCTGGCCAAGCAGCAGGCACTAACTCCAAACAGCGACCTTCCCCACATCGAGAGCTCTCCTGTACAGCTGTCTACACTACACCACATTTTGTGACATCTGCAACACTCACAGATGAAACAAATAATATGTAGATCCCATTCTCCGGAACACAAACCTGGAACACCCCTGTCTCCCTTCTGACCCGGAGGTCCTCGGCTGCCTTCCACTCTGCTTGGCTCTCCCGCTTCCCCTTTGTCGCCTACCACACCTGGGAACCCTGCAGAGCCGTAGCCATCTGGACCTGTTGGGGAGTTGTTAAAAATTAAGACAAAAGTTGAAATGCTTCCGCAGGTAGTAACATGATTCTATGATTCTATGTAATAACGTATCAGCATGCTAACGTACGTGTATAGAGCATGTGGATTTACTAAACACATGAATCTGTAATGGCTCATTGAAAAAATGGCTCATAATGGGGAAGAAAGGCCTTGAGGCTTTAACTTTTATTATAAGAGGAATGAAATTACGATTTGAAGTTGTGTTCTAATCCAGCTGCGTGGCAGCACATTGTGTATGAAGCTCTTTGCCAGAGCCCACAATAATGAGGCAAATTCCACATTGGGTTTTGGATGACACAGTGAAGAAAGTCACATTGCAGAGGTCTCACGGATCAGACTTGCAGCCAACACAATATAGTGCCTGTGATGAGGCAGAGTAGGAGCCTCACTTGCCTGGTGATCCTGGTAAACCCTTAGTGCCCGGTAAACCATGCAGTCCACCGATTCCTCTTGAGCCAGGCAAGCCTGTTTTAAAATTACACTCATTATTATCTTAATAGTTTCTGTGAGTCTGTATATATTCCTAGGCAAAAAATTAAAATGCTTAAGTAAATACCACTGTGTTAAAATCTTGTGTATTATATGCAAATTCATTCATGACAAAAAGCTTATTATGAAATACACCATGCCATGGTTTTGTGATTGGCAAATTTTTTATTATTCAATAAACTCACTATGAGATTTTTTTTTAAATATCTCTGATCCGTCTGGTAGCATGCCATTAGTTCCAGTCTTGCTACCACAGTTTTGTTAATAACCATCTATAGTTTTCCAAAATCCTCAAACCAAAACAATTATGGTATAATTGTACACTCTAAATGTGATTATAATGAAGCTCTCTTCAGGAGAAATTAACAATTAACTCTGTATCATTAAAAAACCCAAACAAAACCCTAACAAAATGTCTAATAGCTGCTGCTGCTGTTACAGGCAAAATTGATCCCATCTGTTTGTATCTGTCAAAGTGTTAAGCATGATGTTAACACAAGACAGGTATCTCTAAGGAGATCTCTGGATCTAAGGGATCTCTGGAGGACAATTAAACCTTCACAAAAATAAGTGTCTATCTATTCACTGTCTATAAAGGCAGCCTTCATAACTGCATTAGCTTAGATTCGATGCAGATTCAGATAGATGAATCTTACTAGAAGCATGGCAATTTCTGGTTGTACTGTAGAAAAAAATCCGCTTACTTAATATATTAAGGAACTAGGTGGCAACCAATGAGATGCTGTATCCTGTGATACAACCGGCTTCATTTTAAACTATCAATCAATCACCTGTATTTTGATAGCGGAATTCTGTCTGAGCCGTAAGTCATTTATCCTTAAAACCAGACGTTGGATCAGTTCGCAGTTTTTGATGATGACATGGGACAAGTATATTGTTTGCTATCTAATGCCACATTTTAAAGATTTTTTCTCCCCAGCTGTCATGAAAAATGAAAATGTTTCCTGAAAACTGCTTTCCCGGGTGAGAGGGAGGTCATCAGCAACTAAAGTGAGCTCAGCAGACACCAGTCCTTCAGAATCCATAAATCAGAAAGCAACCACATTGGTCTTCATTAATGTACCTGAACTTTATGAGGAATGCATGTCTACTAGAGGGAACTCTGCCAGTCTGGACTGCAAAAAGCCCCCTTTCTTCTTCTTCAGCCCAAAGGAACAATAGCAAGCACTGACACTGAAATGACAGAATAGTTGAAGCTGTAGGAATACCTGGTTGTCCTGGTATGCCAGGCCAGCCGGGAGTTCCCTTTTCACCTTGAAATCCAGACGTCCCGGGGCTTCCTTGCTGCCCTGGGGGGCCAACCAGCCCCGGAAAACCTACGGGACAATGATGAATCATGGCTCATGAGTGTCCTGAAAACTGATAGCCCGAAGTACCAACTTGTGCTACTTTCATTCACCAAGGTAGCAAAATGAAGGCTTTCCCCGCCCCGCTGATGTCATTGTATGACACTGAACTGCTCACCCAGGTGGAAGAAAACTAAAGGGAGAAAAGGTAGGAAAGGCAAGGTGTAACAGAACAATTAATTACAAACTTCGCGTTTCTGACAACCTCAACTATAGTGCACTCCTCCTATTAAAATGATAATTTTACTCTATTGCCAGTTACAATAAGTAATATCATTCATGTGCACCTCAGTTTCCCTTTCTGCAGCATCTGGAGATGGAATCTTGTCCTGGGTTCAGCTGGGATAGAGTTAATTTTCACAAGAAGCTGGCTGGGCTGACCCAAACAGCCAGCCAAATGGGATATTCTATACCATGTGCTGTCATGCTCAGTATTTAAGCGGGGAGCTGGCTGAAGGAGGGGAATTTGCTACTCAGGAGCAAGCTGAGCCTCGGGTGGTGAGAACACTGCATGTTGTATATGCTTTTTATCAGTATTGTTGGTTGTTGTTTTCTTCTCCCTTTGCCATTCTGTTAAACTGTTCTCATCCCAGTCCTTGAGTTTTGCCTTTTTCCTTCTGCGTCTCCTCCCCATCCCACTGGGGAGGGGTGAGGAGTGAGAGAGTAACTGTGTGGTTCTTTGTTGCAAATTGAGACAAAACCGCAACAAATCTCCATCTGGATCTGCCAACTGGAAAGGTGATCAGACAAGGACTGTCTCCCAGTGAGGTACCTACCAAAACTGCTCCAGTCTTGGCTGGAGTTTCTAAGCCCTATAAGCATAGGAGAAATGTTCTGAAAGAGCATTTTCATGATCGTCCTGCAATAAGACGTGTTCTTAAGCCCCAATTTTATGATCCAGCCAGAGCCGACCCTGACTTTGGTTCCCCAATACTCTTGTACAGTCAGCCAACAAGGCTGGCTCAAAGTCTCCGTAACTGGGTCCTGGAGGATATTGACTTCATTTATGGCAGAAAAGAGCACTGAAAAGTCCACCTCCTTGTAGTATTGAGACAGCATTCGAATACCTGACTATGCCAGCAATAGAACACTTTGACTGGATACAAGATCGCTATAAAAAAGGAAAAACTGGTATGAAGCAGAGTTTGGCTTTTGAAATTTCCTCTCAGTAAGTTCTACCATGCGTTTCACATCCTTTTCACTGCACTTTACCAACTGACAGATTGATCAACATATTAAAAAATGTAATGACTTTCTTTTGAGAGAAAAGAGGTTTTGTCTTTCCCTTCTTAAGCAGTTTTATTCTTTGGAGCATTAAAAAAAAATAATATTTTACCTTCCTGTCCCACAGAGCCAGGGACACCCTGTGTGCCCTTGAGGCCTTCAATGCCAGGGAAACCAGGATCACCGCCTTCGCCCTTTTGTCCTGTGCCTCCTCTTGCTCCTGGAAAACCACAAAACAAGTATATTCTATTAATAATCTCTATACAGCCCTAAGCTAACAAGCATAATGTGAAGTGGGCTACCGAATGGGTCCTAGTCTTGCCACATAAAGACATTCTTCTAGTCATGGTGCTTGCATAACCTGGGAGAATGAAATCGTCTACAGCACACCGGCCAAACCATCATTAAATTTGTTTTTAAAAGTATTTGCTAAATTATGTGGAATATGACACCAATGTTCAAGTGTGCTGCATGTGCAAGGATAGCTCCAACGGTAATACATTACTTAACCAACCCAATCCAAAATCGACCTGACTCAGCTGCTATCCCATCTTCCACAATTATGGCCTGATATTGCTCCTTTTGTCATCAATGGCAAAAAATTACATGGAAATGTTTTACTGGAGTTGCATGTGCCATAACTACTTTCAATGGGAGAGGTAAACATAGCACATACGTAAAGAAAATATAAACCTCTTCAGGAGTTGTCATGAGAGCACAGGTTCAACAGCCGTCAAAAGCCCATGGTAAGCTCCCCCTCCTTTCCTCTGTGGACTTTAGTATGTGAAAAGTAATACATCGAGAGCAACTGTGAAATTAATACCTGTTAAGCCTGGCACACCAACTTCCCCTTTAAGGCCTGGCATTCCTGGTAAGTTTATAGTGTCTCCCCGCTCACCTGTTTCAAGTGAAAATGAACACATGAGGGATAAGGCTTAAAATTAAACAGTTTTTCCTGTTGTTTTGAATGAGTTGTAACTTCCGAGGCAAAATTCAGTAATTATTATCTTTCTAGAAAAAAAGACGATCAAGTTAAAGAAAGAAAAACATAAAGTCTCTAGAACAGCTGCCCTCCCTGCCATGGATGTATTAATCCATGGACAGTACATGTTGCATGAAAGTAACAGTATTAACCTGTTCATAGCCTCCTACATCTACAGTATCATTCTCTAAAACTGTACGAAGACTCTTTTAAGACTGGAGACCCCCTAAGACTCTTCAGAACTCAATGTTGAAAATTTGATCTAGTGAATACAAAGAGCACTCAAATAAGTGAAGAAACTCACCTATTTCACCATACGAGCCAGGAGTACCAAAATGGCCTGAAATTCCTGGAACACCCTTTTCTCCCTGTCATGTGGTTGAAAACAGGTATCCGTTAACGAGGATGAGAATTTATTCAACTCTCCAAGCAGCACAGTTTGGAAATACTGAAAAAAAGGCTATTAAATTCACCATTTTTGAGTTTCCATAGTACTTTATAGAGTCATTTGGCTGAAATCAGTCAAACCAAACCAGTACAAACCAAGGGACAAGTTATGTTTGCAAAGACTTCAGTTTGAAATTAAGAACATCCAATTATACGTATATGGTAGTGAGTCCTGCAGTCCTTTGTTAGGAAAAAGTCCGATTGAAATCCAAGGCCAAAGCTACCTGAAAGGAACACTGTTTCTGGCTTTCTTAAATAAATGATGTCTGCGAGTTTACTGTCAGGCCTTTTGTAAGACTTTATTTTTTCCAGTGTAACTTATTTTACAGCCAAAGTGAATCACGGTGAATTACCCTCTGGGAGCTGAGATTCTTAGACCCTTTTACAGTTAGATGAGTGACGGTGAGTAATTTTTGGCAGTCCTGGGAGAAAGGGAAGAGCAAGCCCAGCACTGAAAACAATTTTTACTAACAGCTATGGCAATGGGACCAAGGACCTAGAAGGAACTGTCTGGGTTCTCATTGCAAAAAGCTGGCACATGAAAGCTGGATGTCTCCCAATGAGAAAAGAAAGGACTCTGCTAATGAATGTTGGAGGGATCAAGCAAAACTATTTGATCCATTTCAATTTTTATTGCATTTTTATCTTGGCACTTGTAGGGGTGAACACTACTCCCTAGGGAAGCTGAATGCCAGCGCAAGGACTCCCATATTCCCTCACGAGCATGAACTCACCCTGCCTCCTGTGCTGCCAGGGAAGCCTCTGATGCCAGGAGAGCCGGCTGGACCAGGATACCCCTTCAGACCTGTCAGTCCTTTTGCACCGATGTCTCCTTTTGCACCGGCCAGGTAGCTGGGATGCCCAGGGGACCCTGGAGTTCCTGTCTTTCCAGGAATGCCTGGCATTCCCTTGCTACCTGCAAGCGGGGAAGAAGAAAAATAAAGACAACTTAAGCTATTGCAGCTGGGAAGGCTGACACGCAGTTGCTTGTGTGTGAGAAGTTTTCCTGCCAGGGGACTTCTCGAAACGTGGCACCATGATGCGCTCGTACAAAAAGGCAGCATACACACGCGACACAACCCCACAAAGCTTTCCACGGGACTGGCTCTGAGAAACGCAGCGGGAGCTCTGCTTTTGCTGTCAGAGACGTTGCTGGGAGGGCTGCAGCACAGTGGTACGATGAGCGGGGAATATTTAATATGGTAACCGAGAAAAGACAGTGATCGATAGTCCTGAATGTGCTTGCATTGTTTTGCTGTGACCACTGACCTTTTAAGCCAAAGAATCCCTTCGTGCCCCTTTCTCCAGCATCTCCTTTTTCACCTTTAACTTCCATCATCATGCTGGGCTTGAGCTTTGGGGGTTCTCCTGGGGGCCCTTGATCCCCACGGTCACCTAAAGGGTAAAAAAACCCAACCATGTCACAAAAAGCTGGTCAGCAGCACCGTGTTGGGAAAAGAGAACAGAAGGGTGAATTTAGCAACAAGGGGTTAATACATAATCTTTCACAAACCATGGAAAATCCACTTGCATAAAAAGTTACCTGTGTCAGTACGACCTGTCAGCAGAACAGTCAAGCATAAGAACACATGAAAACTGAGTTAAACTTTTGGACATACAATCCTGGGGAGCTGGACCTAGACTCCTCTGTGATGGATAATTTACCTCTCAGCAGAGCAGTTAGGTATCATGTGTTTATAAAAAACCAGAAAGCACACTGGAGAAAGCACAGAAAAGTAGGTTAGTTCCAGCAAAAGGGAAATTCTCAGTCAAAAAGCCTTGGGCAAAACAACGCGTTTGGCTTTGTTACCAGTTATTTTATTCCTTTTCTTGATTTGAAGGTTACTGGTGACAGCAGTAAATAATATCCTGAAGAAAGGACCCAAATAGACTGTACGACAGTCTTTAGTTCTTTGTGGGATGCAGAGACAGGCCAGCCACCCAAACTTGTCTCCTATAATCATGCACTGTCTTATATTTCATCAAGAAGTATATTTGCACTTTTCTTTGCAGGGGCTGTTTTCACAACTGCCTTTTGCTCAGACCTCTCCTGAATTCCTGGGAGCACTGTTTTGCAACCTTTGAACTGCAGACCGTTTTTTCTTAAGTACCTATCTCAGGGTCCCTAGAAAGAACATCTTGGCCTTGTGGTAAAGCGTGTATTTAAAGATAATTGTATGCAAAGAAAAGAGGACTGAGTTACACTTTTCATTTCACTGATGATGATATCAACTGATACGTTTCTGACTTTTAACTTCTTAATTGCCTGGTTTTCTGAATATTTCTGTGCCTTTACAGTGCAACTGGAGAAAAATCTGAATCTTTTCCCCCAAACGCCTTACGCTTCCTGGGAAAAGGCTCTGTTGAGTTCCGCACGTGGCCAGAGGCGCCACTGTCTGAGCTCAGCTGAATAACGAGATGTCTGTCTCCAGCCTTAAATGTGTAAAGATTCACAAAGAAGTAACCTTTCCCTGAGCCTAAAATCCAGGCCTTTCAGCCAGAGGCCCATGTGTGAAATAGGTGGAGGAATGTCTGAGCTAAATTTACCATGTGAAAAATGTGTCGTCTTTCTCGTTGTGTCCTTGTAAAATAGTTCTCCAGATGTGAAAAGCATACACACTTTGTAAGTGTGTACACTGTAAGCAAATACCTTTAAAGCCACGTGCGCCCTGTGAGCCTTTATCGCCCTGAGCGCCCAATGAGCCAAATTCTCCTTTGATTCCCTTGATGCCTGGTCTTCCTTTTAGGCCTGTCATGCCTTTGAAACCATCAATTCCAGGTGAACCTCTTGAGCCTTTAAAGAAAGACGGAGAAGAGAACCGTTATGTCACTCAGATTTCTGCGAACTAAGTCAATGTGAACCAGCAATGCATGACTAAAACGGTGTGAAAACTTCAGTGCAGCAGGACCTGTTTTTGGGTTCCTTGATGGCAATCTGCAGCTCTAGATCAGGTACCCAAGCTCTCCGAGAGGTGAAGAAGAGCAGGGGTACACTGTACTGCTTCAGCTGGCCAAGAGGAGATGTGGAGATGACCAGAACTTAGTGTCTTCTTCTGAAAGATCAGTTCAATCCCTCTCCTACAGATAAACTAGACAAAGGTACCTAGTTCCATGCAAGGTGTTTAGTCAGCCTGTTCTTCTACATGTCGATATACGAATCACGGGTCTAGGACTGGCTGGCCCTTTCTCACCAAACATTCCCATACTCCTCTTTTCTAAACAAGAGGATGGTGTTTTACACAGGTCATGCTAACAAATAGATCTTAATTCCCCTCAAATGAGAGCTGATCAGTATTTCACAGTTGTCCTAGGAAAAAAGTCATATCTTTCCCACTGATGAAATTGCAACAGGCATTTTTAGGCATGCGCCTCATTTTTGTGTTTAGCTTGGCTTCACACAGAGTTGAATCCTGTTGAAACTCCCTGTGTGTTGTAGACAACTTGCATTACACATAGTGTTTTTGTGGCTGGCAAGTGAGAATCTCACCTTCTCTATACGTAAGGTTAGTACCCGGGTAAAGTGAACATCCAGATCTTGTGCCTGGCATTGCTCAGTACACAACTGCCAGCTTTGAAAAGCTTTAAAGCAAAGGTCTGAGGAAACATCTCTTTAATTTCACAGAGAGCCAGTGGGACTGGGATAAGGGAAAGACTTTTGGAGACAGAAAAGAGTAAATACTGTACATTTTTTAAAAGAAGAACTAAAACAGCCACTGTCCTTCTAAATAGGGCTGCACGTCACAAGATAGCATTTTGCCAAGCACAACTCAGGAGAAAACACTGATTTGTGATTTTGGACTATATTAGGCATACGACCCTAATTCTTCTGTTTTAAATGGAGGTAACCCAGCGGAGAATGTGTCCTGTTCATCTCAGCACAGAAGAGCTTTAAGCAACATCACTTTTTTCAAAGCAGCTGTCCAGAGCTCACCTTTGTCTCCTGGAAAGCCATCCATTCCGCTTATGCCAGGGGGACCAGTCACGCCAGGTATACCTTGTAATCCCGGGTAACCTGCATCACCTTTGTCACCAGACAGACCTTTCAGGCCCACAGGACCAGGAAAACCTTGTTCACCATCTTCTCCCCTAGCACCAGGTGGACCTGCCGTGTGAACATGAAACAGGGAGATTAAAAAGTGTTTGGACATACATGATGATTTCATCCAAGGTAGCTCAAGAGGGAGAAAACTGCTGTTCTACCATCTTCATGCTGAGGGGGAAGGAAAATTAGGATTTTTTTCAGCAAAGAACTGCAGAAATTATATAAAGACAAAGCAGCTCATCAGTGCAAACCGGTCTTGCTACCAGCTTGGTTCTGCACCCACTCCCAACAGGACCTTCCCCTCCCCTTTAAATTCAGAATTAAGACCCTTTCCCATAAGACTACTCCCACTTAGTAGCTCCCTTCTCCCAGTCTGCCACCAGCAAGCTCTGACCTGGCTTGGTAGGTGGCTATAGCAGAAAAAGCAGCAGCTCTGCCAGTGAGGACCATCATCCCCCCTACTTCCCACCTGTGATACCAGTACAATTTGCAATCATAGTATCTGCACTATTAGTGTCATTTCCCTGGCTGAGAACTAAAGCGTGGCATATGCCACAACCCCAGGCATAACTTTCTGCTGTGGAAATCATACAGTTGCCCTGCCACAGAGAGCTGGCAGAAGACGTGACACAGGACAGCAATACTTCCTCACCAACAGGTCCTTGAGAGCCAGGCCCGCCATCTGGCCCAGGGTTTCCTGGTGGCCCTGGGAATCCACGCGTTCCTGGTGTTCCTGGCAATCCCATCAAACCAGGGAGACCTTGAGGCCCTGGATCTCCTTTGGGTCCTGGCAAACCTGGGTTACCATCCGCTCCTAAAATACCATAATCATGTGTTAAAGAGCATAAATATCTAGCGAGCTGATTACTGCATATCACTTCTGTGTATGTACTAGTCTTTCAGGGTATGTTTTTCCTCTGAAAATTCAGTGAGAACAGGAAAAGGAAATTAAAAGACTGCTCATTAGTTTTAAAATAATTGACATTACCAGGACTGATCTCAATATTTGCAGTGGAAAGGTTGACTGGCTCTTTCAAACAAATGGTAACATTTTGACACCAGGTAGATATAGATGGAGCAGATCTCTTCCACTTTTAACCCCAATAATTCTGTAATTCCTGATCTCTCTCTTTATCACATACATCTTTGTAAGAATCGAATCAAACAGCTGACTGAAGCACTGAACTAATACTCTATAACTTTTCTAATATGTGATAGGCAGGAATAGGAACATTTAAGGCAGACAGTGGGTTCTGGGTTTGTGTGATTGTTCAGAAATTTTCAAGTAAGGTTGTTACAAGGCATTGTTATAAGACTCATACATGTTTCTAAGCAAAAAGGCCCTGAATCTACATAACTAAGTGCACGGGGTGAAAATTTACATCTCTACAATATAAGAGCAAAGAGGGTGTCAAAATTTAAAAGGTAATGCCTGCTTTGCATTCATATTAGAGAAGCAGCATGACACAAGACCTCAGAAGGACATGGCACTTAAAATTGAGGCCAAGTGGCCCTGCTTCTCTTTATTCAGGTTTTACACCAGCATAGGTCCATTGGCTTGACTGTAGTTGTGTGCTTTATAGCTGAGATCACATAAGGTGAGTTTTTGCACCAACAGAATACCGGCTTTAGCTCTCTGTTCTGAGGGGCTAGTAGTTTAAGTGGCACAGATGATATAAAGGAATCACTAGCCACTTCATATAAAACTAAAAAAAAAAAATAAGACTCATACAAAAATTTACTTTTTTTTTTTGAGCCATTCTGTTAGAACTGTGAAATAAATCAAGAACAGACAAACTAGTAATACTTTTTCCTTTCATTGTACTCATTTTTTGTTGTTACTAAAAACTTTGTTCTACAGAAATGCTTGGAAAGAAGGTACAAAGTCATGCAATTCTTTTTTTTTTCCTTTTCAATCCATGTTTTACCTTGAATTTCTTCCCCTTTTCAGAGATGTTAGTGATGTTTTCTGCCTTTTATCAAACTTGCCAAGTGCCACAGAGCTGCCTTCATCCCTTTCCTTCACTCTGGGGCTCTACTGAAGGTGAAACCAGCTCTCCTCACTTCAAATAACTCATGTAAGATGATGCTTTTCTTTTCTTTCTTTTTTTTTCATTTGTGTTGAAAATCATGAGAAGAGTCTCCAAAATAGGTTCCTGTGATATACCTCCTTGCTTTGAGCTAGTCATGCAGTTACTACTCCTTTCTCACTTCCACAACAGTACTCCTAAATTTAGTTATGTGTTCAAATGCTACTGAAACTGTAGCACGGGATGCTTAATTCCCACCTGCTTTTGAAAGTCCTCCACAGAATTCAGAGTGCCAAAGTCAGATTTTGAATGGAAACTATGGTTTTCTCTGTTTTCTGTAGGCACATTTTTTAAGCTCTGTCAAATGATGGAATAAAATGAACACCCTAAAGTTATGAATAAGTATATAATGTTATCTTTTTCTTGTTCCTGAGTGCCCAGAGACTGACCAGGTAAAAATGGCTTATTAACATTTCCTAAACACTAAGCCCTCTTTGTTAAAATCTACAAATTCTGCACTAGTGCAATGTGCTCGTGGGTCGATGGCCTTGCTGGACTTCTTGATACCAGAGGGGGACTTGCTCGGACTCGTGTGTCAAGCACAGCAGTTCCACAACTTGAATAAGGAGCTTCGCTTATCTTGTCAGACAGAAGTAATGGGTGATGGCCTAACACTATCAACTGTGCGACATCTAGGGTGCAGACAGCCAGGTGTTGCTTCAGTTAAAAAACAGAAGGCCCTCCCCTGTAAGCACTACGAAGCTCCCCGCTGAACCACTGAGTCCCGCTTCTGATGACACAACACGCTATGCTAAGAGCCAGCTGACACACAGTAATTGACTCAGTCCCACCTCACCAAGATCTGCAAAAGATTTTGCAAAAGTATGAAAACTGGCACTTGAAGACGCTCTTTTGGAGGAGGAGTCAAATGAAAACCTTACCTAATGGACAGGTCATAGGGCCTAAAACTCTTTTGGCCCCCGAGAAGGGACGCCTTTTGGGTAAGAGTCGCGCCTCTGACTTTGTCGGCCGTACTCCCGGGAAAATGTTATTAACTAAAATGCTGAACTATTAAGTTGAGCTAAATTTTTGTAGATGGTGCATTTATCAATGGCGACCCCAAATCTGTGATACCCGTTGCTTGAATAAATTACCTATCATTTCAACTTTGCAAAACTGTCTCAGTGAATGTCCCTGGGAGGGCTCTGACAGGCAAACGTTGACTCTGGTAAGTAGCTACATACTTCACCCTTTAGACATAAACTGTTGACCAAGTCTGGGACCAGGCGTGGATTCAGCCACACCTAGGCTCCGCTCTCTGAAAAGGAGTTTAGAGAGCAAGGGGGCCCACTCTGAACCTCATGGCTCAACGGGAGGGCTTTCCCCCCCTTGCCACTTACCAGACTTCTTGAAGCCCTTTAACCCTTTAATGTGACAGTGCTGTGCTGCAAAGCCATGTACTATCCAGACATCTTCTGGTGTGGGAAACAATCTCAGTATTATGCAGCATGTAAGTGAAAACCACATCACCATTCCCTTAACTAGAGTGGCAAAAATTAGCAGTACACCTGAACACAACAAAGATGAGCAAAACCGTGTTCTCTGATATCCTATTGTAGCTGATTTCACGTAGTGCGATGTGAAGGAGTGCTGGTCATAAGCAACGGATCTCCAGAAGGTGTCTGGAGGAGCCAGGCATAGTGGTAACGGTTGAGGTAGATGGGGAAGGGATGGGAGACCAGCAGGCACTGGGATTTGATGCTGGGGTCATCAGTACCTCCAAAGTGTCCTAACACGGTCTCTTACTACTCTCACTTGTCTATAATTTGGCTACATTTATATCACATTCCTACTCAGTCATTTCTTTATTTGAAGTAGTTGTTACCTCTAATTCCAGGTACTCCTTGATCTCCTGGCATGCCTTTCAACCCTGGGAAGCCAGGGAGCCCAACATCCCCTCGGGAACCTGCTGCTGCTCCTAAAACTTCACCAGGAAAGCCCTTCAGTCCTGCTGCTCCCGGAGCACCGGATTTTCCTGTCAGGCCTGGGTGTCCCTGCAGTCCAGGTAGACCATTCGGGCCCCTGTCTCCCCTGGGCCCAGTAAAACCTATAAATAGAACAGGAATTAGGCATTGCAGGGTTCACTACAAACGTTGGAGTTCAAACCCTCGATACAACATAATAACACCTTTTATAGTATTGTAATTTCCCCCTGTTCTCAGCAGAAACCTGTAGAATCAAAACAAATTGTTATATAAATGGTTTTAAATCACATAGCATTTATAGCAACATTTGACCAAATGTGGAAATCGGCAGAACTTACAGGTGACCCCTCAGGATACCTAGTGCCTGGGTGATAAAAGATCCACAGCTCCAAGCAGTTACTTCTGTGCAACTGTTCTGACACGGCTATTGCAGCATTTTATAAACATCTTATTCTGTAAGGGCAAAAATCCAGTCCCTGTACACAAAAACCTGGTTTGATACGCAGCGGGGGTAAGACATTAAAGGGAGTCAAATCTGAAAAAATAAATGAGGAGCGAATGCATACTGGTAAACTGGGAAGACCTGGGGGAGTTGCCCAGATGGGTCATTGCTGTTGCTGTTCCCCACACATCTCAAGGGCCCAATGCCAGTCCCTTCATGCTCTTGATGAAGGAGTGTCACCGTCCCTGTCCCCTGCGCTGTACGTGAGTAACTGGGAGGGCACAAGCCTCTGTTACCACAAATGACAGGGGAAAGGCTTCTTGTGGACTGGGAAAACTGGACATGGACTGGAAGTTAAGTCCAAGCACTGGTGAAAGACAGTATGGAAGACTTAAAAAATCGGTCTGAGCGCCGACTGGCCTGGAAGCCATATGGTATGGGAGCCTTAATTTAGCATTTTGAGCACTCTGGAGAGCTTAGCAAGGGAAACAGAGGTTTATGGTCCTGCCCTACGCTGCACAGAGCCATGTTTCATGATGCATCCCTTGCCTGTTGACCAGGACATGCACCAACTCTTCTTTTGCTTTCTCTTTTGCTACTACAGATGCTGTAGGTGAGCCTAGAGGATGCTTCCAGGTCGTGTGCTGCCTTAGGGTGAGGCAGCACTTGGGTGCTGGGTACGGGAAAGTTTGCAGCACTTTGGTATCTCTGAGGATTTAGGAATTGGAAAAGAGATAGATGGAGAGAATTTCTAAAGAACTCCTAAATTAAGTTGCATCAATGGCTTCTGAATTGCGCCTGTTCCTCTGACCAATTTCAACCACAGGGAAGTGGTAGTTTCTGGCAGTAACTCTTGCTGGACCAAGTGATTTAATTTAAAGTGATGATCTGTCAGTATACCCACTGCAGCTTGTATATGTATGCAGTGGCACTATTTTTGGCTCATCTGACTTACAATCTATGAATAGATCAACTATACACGCAATTAATTGATGTGTCTTGGCCATCCTGGAACCTCTGGAGAGACAGATACGGAAGCCCTGGAATGTAAGCTGAACCTATTACTGACTAGCATAAAAGATGACAGGCAAACACTGTTTGGAAACACAGCTGCCTATGAGCAAGCTGAGTAGCTAGTATATCTGCCTTTGATACTCCAGTACAATTTCTACTAATGCTGGAAAGAGTTAAATAGAAATACTAATACTAGTATTTTCTTCCTTTCTGTGTCATCATTCTGAGTATATTCCATTTGGAATCTGAAATCTCTTGTTATTGATTTTTTTTTTTCCCGTGTGAACTGGCATGTACCAGGAATAGTGTGGCCAGCAGGAGGAGGGAGGTGATCGTGCCCCTGTACTCGGCACTGGTGAGGCTGCACCTGGAGTGCTGTGTTCAGTTTTGGGCCCCTCACTACAAGAAGGACATTGAGGTGCTGGAGTGTGTCCAGAGAAGGGCACCGAGGCTGGTGAGGGGTCTGGAGAACAAGCCTTATGAAGAGCAGCTGAGGGAGCTAGGGCTGTTTAGTCTGGAGAAAAGGAGGCTGAGGGGAGATCTTATCTCTCTCTACAACTGCCTGAAAGGAGGTTGTAGTGAGGCAGGTGTTGGTCTCTTCTCCCAGGTAACTAGCGATACGACGAGAGGCAATGGCCTCAAGTTGTGTCAGGGGAGGTTTAGATTGGATATTAGGAAAAATTTCTTTACTGAAAGAGCAGTCAGGCATTGGAACAGGCTGCCCAGGGAGGTGGTGGAGTCACCATCCCTGGAGGTGTTCAAAAAACGAGTAGATGTGGCACTTCAGGATATGGTTTAGTAGGCATGGTGGTGCTGGGTGCATGGTTGGACTTGGTGATCTTAGAGGTCTTTTCCAACCCATGATTCTATGATTCTATGATTTATAATTCTGCATTATAAAGCAGATTTTAAAAGGTTGGCATCTATGCTACTTTTCATCATTACAGAAGTTGCGGGAAATCCTTTTGGATTTAAAAAGTAGCGTTTTTGTGTTGTTTGAACGTGGAAGGGAATATCAGTGAAAATGCATCTGGAATCAATTTTTGCGTTTCAGTGATGGTAGTAAAGAGGTCAAAAGTATATAAAGAATGACAAATTATTTCAAGATACCTGGAGGACCTGGGATTCCTTCCCAACCTGGATCACCTCGTGTGCCATTTAGCCCTGGGTATCCCACTGGACCTGGATCACCTGGGAATCCTCTTGCACCTTTTGCACCTAAATTGTATAAAAGAAAGTAAGAAAGTGTGATCTGAACAAACAAACCAGAAATGTGCATATCATGTAAGAAAAGGTAGTGGTAAATATCATCATGATGTGTTTCTGGATGCAAAGATGAAACCTTTTTTAAATTTAATGGGACTGTACTGTAGCTCTTTAGCAGTATTCGACATCCCAAGACATGGATCGAAAGTCTAGGCTAAGCGCTCTTCCAAACATAGATCAACCTGACTTAAAGACTAATGTTATGGAGACTCCTAGGGTGAAAATAACTAGTATCGCAGCCTTTTAGAGACTTTTAATATTTTGTAAATTAAGGCTTTTAGCTTAAGGTCAAAAGACAGTGTCAAAGAGAGATGCTCAACAGAAATAGGCACAGATGAGATGCTGTAGGAGGAACAAGTTTTTCCTTTGCCTGCTAAATTGATCACAGAACAAGAGCAAACTAGCTTAGATAACCACGAAACAGAAATGTAAGGCTAAAGGTTAGATCTAATCATCCTAGAAACTGAATACAAATTAACTAGCTAACTTACTATATTTGTAACAGCACAGTTCTATAGCTTTGGTAGCAAAAGAAGGGCTGTGCCATGAAAACATGTTCCTCTGGCACCAAACTCATGTTCACACCGAGTTATCTCCTGACAGGTAAAATGAGATCTCGCTTCCTTGTGATGTAGTATATGACATTTGAGTAAGGGCAAATATTACTGTTTCTTAACATCTCAAAACCTGCAATAATTTTGTAGGATTCTTTCGTAAAGTTGTCTAGAAAATGAAATAATTTATTAATTTTTTCACACAATAGTTTTATTACCTGGGTCTCATTAATTCATTGTGTTCCAAGAACAAGGTTTTTGGTAAAGTTCTTTGAAAATAATTGCTGTAGAATGCTTTGTTTCTCTACCCTCCCCAGCTTCTTGAACTCTTTAAGTTCCCAGCTCAGGCTTGAAGGTCAACAACATGCTTTAACATTTTAAGTGTTGTTGCTTAGCATCACCACGAATTACAACTCAATTTATTTATTACACTGAAAGCAAGTTTCTTTCCACCCCTAACTATGACAAACCAAGGAAAATATCACTTGAATTTTGATACTTTTTTCTGCTTTAGTTTTCTGAATTTCCATTATTTAACCATGATTTTTTGCAGTTTTAGCTGTTGTTTGTGAAGGGGAGAAGGAAACCTTTAAAAAGACCACGAATAGGATGCCCATAAACAGCCAACGCAGTGTGAACAGTATTTTCCCAGTGCCGTACAGGACTATTGTTCTCTTCCTCATATGAACAATAACTTCTCAGAAAGCAATTAAAAGGAGAAATCCTAGGCTTTCAGGTCTCAGTGAAAAATTCTAATGCGCCTCTAACCCAAATAGCATCTTGGTCTTGTTTCCCATCTGTAATAACTGACTTTCATTCATTCTGTTCAGTATTGCACTAATTAAAAAGCCATGTTAGAGAAAGAAGGCGGCAGAAGGAGATTGCAACCACTGCTTACCACATATTTCAGTAACTCATTATGCAATGCTAGCTGCTGTTAACATGTTGTGCCAAACAGTAGTAAGAACAAGTCTTTATTTTAGACCGATGTTCAATCTGCAAGTGCTTTAGCTGTACGTTTGAAAAAGAAAACAACTTAAACATTGTATTCAACAGCGATCATGTAGGTCTTGAGACTACTGGATAACCAGGATATAACTTAGGGTGGGCTGTTTATGTTGCCAGGAATTTCAAAGAAACACAAGGACATGAGTGTGGGAGACTACAAGGATGACTCCTTGCCTGATATACTGGGTTCTACCAGCACCTAGGACACTGAGACACTACAGCAGAGCTCCATCCTGCCTGAAAACAAGGAGGGAAATCTTGTGGCCCAAACCACATCACTCTAAGCAGACAATGAAAATAGAGTAAAGGAGCCGTTGATACTTTTGTGTCGATCTGGAGAAGGTGGGTAGGAATGATGCTCCAGGAAACTAGATCAACACAGCTACAGCAACAAGAAGCTGCAAAAAGTTCTAAAACATATCCTGTTACTCCCAGGCTTCCAGCTCCAAAACCACCTCAGGTTGAAAGGTGGTCGAGTTCTGCACTGGGCTCAGCAAAGGGCCTTTTCCAGTTTTTGGAGAGAAGGGATGCAAAACAAATCTTAAAATTACCAAAACATATCAGCTGACAAAGACAGAGAAAGATTTGTTAAAGAGCTAACCAAGAGTACAAAATATAAAACAGCGCCACTTGTGTTACAGCAGTTTTACAGCTATGAGTTAGATCTGACTGTATTCGCTGAAAGAAAAACCTTCAAGCTCATACGGATGAAAGAATAAACGTCATACTCAGAAAAAAATTACAGGGATGGCAAAGAAAACAGCCTTCAGGAGCACTGATCCTAACAACAAACTAAGGCATTAGGACTAAGGAAACATAGGTCACAGATAGACATCATCTTTCAACAGGGACAAAATGTTCCCTTTTAAGATCCATTAGTCTGTGATAAAACAATCCATCAATCCACGTGTGCCATAAGAAACCTTGTGCTGGAAAAAAGAAACAACTTGACCTTAAAATTTATGGTCCAGATCTCTGACCCTAGCTAAAGCACATGGAGCACAGGAACAGGCACATCAAGAATCTTACATTTCCCAAACTGAAGGATGGTTTTTGTCAGTACCTTTACCGGCTTGCGATGAGCAGGATTTACTGACAAACAGCTTTATTGCTAGGAGTACCTAAGCCTATGGGAACTACCAATGTGGGTCAGAGGTTCCCTCCTCAAGGTCAATCGTTAGGACCACTCAGCACACCTGGTCTGTGTTTCTCTCAATTCCATCTCACACAGTCCTTCAGACCCTGTCTCCACCTCCTCTTCCTTTTGGAAGGAGGTGGGGAACGCTCAGTGCCGGGATGGCCCAGGATCACCAGGTGGTCCCTCTGGGCTGGGGTGGACCAGCTCTGGAAGGAAGGCATGCATGGCTACAGACAGCGCAACTGCATGGCGTCGGACAACCTGGCCCACCGCATCGAGCCCCGTTACAAGAGTTCAGGCTCACCCTTGGTGAAGGCACTCTGTCTATCACACGAGGAGGAATAGTAAGAGGGATCTCCCACAGTCCTCCATTGCAACCTTTTATCACCCTGCTCTCAGAGGGCAGGATTTTCCTTGGGAGGTGTCCAGTCAGCTCTGAGAGACCTCGGTATACTCTCTGCCAGTAACCTTGTAGACTTGCTCTGTGTACTCTCTCTCACTCACTTGCATGTGGAGGACAGTAAAAGGGCTCTCCTTTCTATCTTCTGTTTCCTGGCTGGCGCTCATCAGCATTGTTGGGCAGAAGCAGCTCAGGAATGGTGCAGCCACCTGGGCTGCATGCTGCTTAGATCTCTCTGCCAGCTTCACGTTAACGCTGTCCTCCATCGTCATTTCTAAAACTCACTGCCTGCTAAGGCTCAACTTTAACCCATCTGGCAAGCTCTCCCTCAAAAGGTAGTGTATGTGGGAAACCAAGGCGAAGGCAGAACGTTACCTGTGGCTCCTGGTAGCCCCGGCCTGCCTTGGGATCCCTTTGGTGGCCTCACACAGCCCGCACCTGCAAACAAAGCCGGTCAGTCACACTGTGCATGCCCACGCGCTGCCTCTCGTCAGCTCTGTGCCTGCAGCTGAGACAACGTCACTACAGCAGGTGAATGGAATTAACAGGCAAAACTCTAATCTGGAAAAATTTTTATTCTTCGTTAAAAAAAATATAAATTGGTCATGGATGGCATTTTCAGGGGAGCACTCAGGCTGAGCTCCAACCCAAGAGTTGCTCTTCTGTCTGTTTTACAGGGGCTACAGTGGCTGCTCCAGTTAGGCCGGCATGGGAAGGGTAGCCCAACCTCATGGAAGACTGTATTTCTCAGAATAAGAGAGACACTTTGTTTCCCTGTGGACAGTTTACACCCCTGAAGCAATCAAGTCAATTTTTGGTACAAATGAAGGGGTTTTTATTTTACATGTCAAATTGCTCTGACAATCTTCACTCAAAGTTTTTCTTAAAAAAAAAGTTGCTTAAATTTCTTGGCCACCTAATCTCTGCGACTCTTGTTATAGATTGCATGGTAATTATTATTTTGTCATATTAAACACTCAGGAGTGATGAAATAAAGGATTTCTGAATTGCAGAGCTAAAACTGCAATAATTCTAGAATATGTTTGATTTGATTAAATTACTTTAGAGCTACATGCAGTATATGCAGGGCTATTTGTGACCTGAAGTTCAAATAGTTTATAATCAAGAGCATCCAAAGCAGTCACGAGAAAGAAAGTATCAAGCCATGAGAGCAGCATAAGACTAAATATTAAAATACATTCAAGCCATTTGTATGCACAGTACCTGACCATATTGGCTCACTTCCATCTCCTCTAGAAAAGTCTTCAACGACCTGTCCACAGTCTGAGAAAGAATGGGAAAAGACGGATATTATTTAAAAGAGAAAAACTAAAATGCTCTCAATTCTAACCAAAATCTCTATTATAACATCAGATGATGTATTCTCTTATGTATTATGCATACATACAACACAAACTATTTGCTATAACATAGTGGAACTCTATCCATATATTAATTAGATCCAGGCCTGAAATCTAACCTTGTCAGAGTTCGGAGGCTATGTGTCCCAGGCACTGTGTAGGGTTGGCAGATGCCTGCTCTGGCTTGAATATTCTGTCAGGTATCCCAAAGTTGAGCAATAAAACTCTGAGCCTGAGCTCTTGTGCATGTAGCCCTGGTGCTCTTACACTGGAAGGGACTTGGAAAGCTACAGAGATACTGTGAAGAGCTCTGAAGGACAGATACATGGTATCCTCTGGTCAGTTAAAAGATTATGTTGGATGGGGAAGACCAGAGAAAATCACCTGTGAGTACTCCCATGGCAGCACATCCAACTGCTGGAAACTTGAAAGACCTTACTTACTCACTCGATGTGAAACTACCGGGACTTTTGAAGTATTTCCTTCTTTAAGATTTCCAGACAACTAATACAAGCAATCCCTTTTCACCCACATGAATGACCCCCCACCAAACGCTGCCTTTTCAACAGTGGTGTACACAACAGATGCTGTACACGATTCAGTAATGATCTCCCACGGCTGTGATGTAAGACAGAGTGATGTCTCTTACCTAGCTGGCCAGGCTCTCCTGGTAGACCAGGCAGACCTGGAGGTCCAGGGCTTCCATCTTGTCCATGGTCACCTGGAGGACCCCGGTACCCTTTTGGACCAGTAAATCCTTCACCCGGCAGGCCTGCTTCTCCTGGAAAGCCCTTTGGGCCTAATTCACCTGGATAACCAGGATCGCCAGGAAAACCTCTGATACCATCACCCTGTGGGAAGCGAACAGAGGTGGTCACTCCTGAGTTTGCTGAGAAACAAAAAAACCTCAAACAATTGAACTACTTTCATGCTGCCTCTTACAGGCAGCAATTCCTCAGGTATTGCATCCCATCTTTTTAAATGAACATTGCAAAGAAAATATATTTGAAATAATCTGACTTTAATTTAGACCCCCACGGCAGAAAAGACATGAGAGGGAGCATTCCCCTAAAAAGGCTGGCCCATAAACAGCACTTGGGCAATATGAATCACTGCTGTGGAGAGGCTTTCTGCCCTTTCTGGAAAGCTGCAGGTGGGTTTTGGGGAAACCACACGCACCGCTAGAGATGTTCTGGTGTGGCATTTACTTCCAGGACCTTGAGAAAAGCGGACACAAAATTGCACCCAAATGGGCAGATTTTTTCTTTGTCTGTTTCTCTGGTGATATTTCTACACTGTTGAATCAATATCTTATGAACATCACTAGAAAATGTTTCCATCCTCAGAAGTAATATAAAGTACCATCTTTACTGGTTGTGAAAAGCACTGTGGTCCAGATTGGATGATATGGCTCTGGCAATCGTCAAATATGATCTAAGAGCATCCCAGTGGTCCAAAACAGCATTTATGATGGGCATGATGAATCCCTCTTGCAAGGTATTTAACTTTTCCTTTTGCCTACAGAAGGAGCTTACAAAGCAAATTAAGACTACATGTCTAACCTGTAGATGGCTACAGCCAGATAGGTGAGGAGCTATCAAGCATGTATATGATGACACAACCTACATTTTGAGGACATAAAATTGTAGTAAGTTTTCCTTTTCTTTAAATCAGTCATAACAAAGCTGTTGAAGTTCAGTCACGCATCTCTCTTAGATAATACTGCAAGGAGTCACTAATAAGCCACTAATTATTGCAAACTAACCACTAATAACAAGCTGGCCTAAATGGGTTATACACTACTACTTAGTTGCTTAAATAAAATGGAAATAGAAGTGATTGTTCTAAAAACCCTGAGAGTAAACTTGTTGTTTAATATATCAATAACCAGCAAAGCCAGTCTAGTTGTGCATTGCTGCCTGTGACAGGAGGGCAGCCAGGTGATCATAACCGCTCAGAATTAAATGCATTAGTAACTGAGTGTGGTGGAAACGGTTTAGCTGTATTTGCTACTTACTGGAAGACCAGGCTGTCCCGGTAAACCATCTAATCCATCTCTGCCTGGGAAACCATCTTCACCTCTGATACCAGGCAGCCCGGGATCTCCTCGGATTCCTTTGGTGCCTAAAGAAGACCTTTCATTGTGAGACCAATTTCTCATGAAAGGTATATATAATAGCAAAATACAAGCAATATGAATTTTTACTCTACCTTTAGTAGTTATGTGGAAAGAATCTCCCTTTTCTCCTTTTGGTCCAGGAAATCCATCTGGACCCGAAAATCCCTGGCGTTACATACATTAAAAAAGAAAAAAAGAAAAGAAACAGAACCACTTAAGAAATAAGTAGCAAGATTTGCATTTCCACTGTCCTGCTTTAAAAAAAGTCTTCTTAAATTTTACTGCTTTTCCATCACTTTCTGTGAATGATTTCCTCTTCAGTAATCCCATTCTTGTGCATGAATCTTTATTAATATGCTCTAACTAGGACCAAGGTCTATGTGGCATGGTAGGGGAGCTTCTGAATGAGGATGGCATTGGGAGAGCTGTGGCCCTCCATCACCTAAAGTCCTGTAGACGACTGCAGCAGCAGAACTGCATTGGAGAAAACATGGTAAATTATTCAGTGTGAGCCACTAAGGAAATTGTTGTAAGCAACTCTTTGGTACCACGGACACAAAACTCAGGGTTATATTGACCTGCAATTGCTCCTGCCCACCACTACAGAAGAGGACAGCCTCATATCTGGCAGTGGCTTGTGATTCACGACACTGTTGTGGGGCTGAAAAGTAGCACCGTCTTCATTGACCAGAGACAAGAACGTGGGCACAGAGTGATTAAGTGACCTGCCCCAAACCACAGACCCGTAGGAAGGGTTTTTGTTAGAAGGGAGAGCTGGAGGTTCCTAGTCAAACCCAGAACTTGGAGCTAGACGAGGTTGATCAGGGCCTTGCCTAGTCGAAAATGCCTGAAAATGTCCAAAGAGGGAGATTTCCTCCCTTGCAAAGGCAAACCGTAATGAAGCCAAAGACCAGTCTCTGGCATTCCTGATGCCTTGGCACAATGCAGAATCCTCCTCCTGAACAGCCCATCTGAAAGTGGTATTGCTAGCTTCTGGCCAAGAGCCTTTCAATCACAGGAGCAAATCCATGGTAGGTGCCAAGGCCCAGAGGCTACGGGCTCATTTACCATTGACTATTTTATGCCAGTGAGCTTTAGTTACGAATAATTACATTCATGCTCCCTAAAACATAAGCCACACAGGTTTCTCCCATAGGCGTTTCCTAGCCTCCTCTTACTGAATTCCAGGGCAGACCCTGAATGAAAGGGATGTACCTGATGCATTTATTTTTTGTTTAAAAAACTCCTGTGCCATACATTATTTGAAAGGGTGTCTTTTGCATCACTGTCTGTCACTGACATTCTCCAAGATTTTCTTGGATGAAAAGCATGTGTGGAAACCATATCTCAGCTGCAGGTCATCTCAACAATACAGGTTCGCACTTCTGTAAGTCTAAAGAGGGAGATCAGATTTGAGTATAAGGACGCTGCTTTACCCGGGCCACATCTGCCAACTGCATTTTAATGCTCAGTGATGCCACATCTACACATCACGTAAAGATGTTTCTTTTGGACATTGCTTTCTGCAGGCCAAAAGAAATCCCAAAAACTTGACGTAAAGCTGAATTATTTCACTGACTATAGAACTGCAGAAATCTTCAGCAGTAATACTGCATTAATAGTATGATGTTCATACTGCTGTTTTTTTGTTTTCAAGGTTTAGATGTGCATAATGCAATTTAGCACACAGGTGTTTTCAAAATGTTTTACATCTAAATAATGTCTCTTTCTAATTTCTCTTCCTCCACAGAAAAAAATACCCTTTGCTTGGCATCAAATCTCATTTTTATTAAAATGCTGTAGATCTGATCTTGATTAAGTACATTTATTGTCATGTACGTAACTCATTGAACGTGCTCAAAGAATTATGGAGTCAATTCTGCCTAAGAATATGGACCAAGGATATTTAAACTAAATTGTTTCACTTTGAATTTCTGGCAGACCAAAAAGCTGAGATGAAGTCAGGGCTTTGCTGCTGAGTGATATTTTGCTATGCTGTGTTATGCTATGTCTGTATATGTCTATACTACTGCATGTTCGACAGTAACTTGAATTCTGGGATGAAGATACTGAAATTCTTCATTTCAAAGGCAGAAAACCTGCAGAACTTGCAAAATTTTAACTGAAGTTCGAACACTGAATGTCTTGAAAATATTTCTGTCATTTTTTTCATGACTTCTAGCAAGTAGAACTTTCATAAAAATATTTTGAATTTTCGGCAAAAAAAATTTCTACTTTTTCTGCTTTTTTTGACAACCACAATCAAGTGAAAGTTTATTTTATTTTAATTCTAAAAATTCCCAAACTTAAGCTAGTTGCGCATGAGTTTGTTTTTTCTGATGTTCAGAAGAGCCTAAAGCACTAACTGAAAACACTGTGTTTGCTCTGACATGTCTGCATAAACAAAATCCATTTTGGGTCAGCTTTACCAAAATTTTATTCTAAAACCTCGAGAGATGTGACTTCCTGAAGCCAGTTCTGACTGTGAGGAACCATGATGCAGCACCTTTAAGTGTAAATAACAAGCAAGCAATTATTAGCAAAGCCCCTTTCTCAGGGTTATTGAATGTTTGGTTTTAGAAAGACTTAATGTATTGTAAACAAGAACCTTACATTTCGTCATTTTGACATATTCCTCTCATCAGCAACAACTTTAAGGAACTACTGGAACTGTCACCCTTCTAGATGGTCAGATCATACTCCATGCTACAGCTGCTTGAAAGAGTTCTGCTGAAACAGCTTTGTTAATAGGAAGTGGACTTTGGATTATGTTGAAATCTTTCACTGTTTCCAAAACATGATATTTTCACCTCCATCCTAGCAAGTTTTGGCTTTCAGTATTTTGTAGACAACAATCTGAAAGCTATTTCTGTGGCACAGAAAGACAGAAATCATGCTTGTCATCATCTTTCCACGGAGAACAGCTTGTTTTGGTTGGGGTTTTTTTTGGTGTTTTTTTTTTTTTTTTTTTTTTTTTTTTTTGTTTGTTTTTGTTTTTTGTTGGTTTTTTTTTTTTTTTTTTCCTAGTAGGCATATAAAGCCATGCAATAAAGAAACAAGTATCTCACTTTTGCTCCAGGGTAGCCAGGAATACCATGTGGTCCTTGATCACCAGGTTCTCCTTTCCTCCCAGTCTGGCCAGGGATTCCTGGAAAGCCAGGAGGGCCAGGGGGGCCAGTAGAGCCCCTTCTCATTTCATCCCCCACAAGGCATTTACTGCAATCCCCTTCTTCGCCTGAGGAAAAGATTGGAAAGAGAAGAAAGAATGCTCTGTCACAACAGATGTTCAGCTGTATCCATTTTATATAGAGACTTGAGAATACTTGAGTAGTTTCTCAGATACTTGAGAAAAGTACTTCTTTTTATTTTTGTCTTACAAGAAAATAACACAAAGTTTCTGTGTTGTGTTAGCCCCAGATCAAATTCATTGGTCCCTGAGCTTGTCATGGTTCAGTAAATTCAGACTGAATACAGTGGGAGCTTTATGCAATACATAACAGCAGATCATCTATTGAGTTATCTGTTGTAACCTACCTTTAGGTCCTTTTTGTCCTCTTGGCCCAGGGAAACCTTGCACGCCAAATCTACCTGGCGTTCCCTCCTGTCCTTTCAATCCAAAGAGAGGACCTAGAAGTTTAATTAAACAAAAATATAAATTAATCTACTGTAGATTTACTTTTCTTCTCTTTCCTCCCTATTCCTTCGAGCTGCGCTACATCTGCCCTTTTCTGTTTCCCTTAATGACATTTACTGTCCAAGCCAGCCTGTTGTGAACTACCCCCTGCTCTCCTCCGAGAGATCCCTCTTCTCACAGCTTTCCCACACCCGTTCTCATAACTTCCTTCTGCTGTGGCAGATGATCCTTGCCGTTCTCTGCTCCCTCTCAATTCCTTCGCTCCTTTCTCCCAGCACAACCTATGCTGCAGTACCACAGACCACCTGCTCTGGATCACCTCCTGCACATCCTTTTCTCCACTCCTGCTCTTGCATTGCAGTGTGGTGGTTTCCACAGAGGCACAGCACCATCTCAGTCAGAAGTGGCCTCTGGAGGCCACCTGGTCCAACGCTCTGGTCAAAGCAGGGCCGACCTCAAAGCTGCAGTAAGTTGCTCAGGTCCTTCTCCAGCTGAGTACTGAGTATCTCCAAAGATGGAGAGTCTACAACCCCTCTGGGCTATTTGTTGCAGTATCTGACCACCCTCATGATGAAAAACGTTTTTCTAATATCTAAGAAGAACTTCCCTTGTTGCAGCTTGTGACCGTTGCTTCTTGCCCTGTTGCTGTGCTCCTTAGAAAAGCATCTGGTTCCATTTTCCCTATGACATCCTGAGAGATGGGGAAGTTAGCAGTAACATTCCCCTTAGCTTTCTCTTCTCCAGACTAAGGAACAAATCCAGCTCTCTCAAACATGCCTTGCCTTGACACTTCTATGTCATACGGTCCAGCCCCGTAACAATCTTGATCCTCATATCCCTTCTCCAGCCCAAAACAGAACTTCTTTTCTTCCAAATGTTGCCAGGAATGTCTAAGACACATGTAAACCTCTCCTTCCTCTCCCCTGTGTGTCCTCCCTGCCACTCATTTCGTTCTGTTCCCTCAATCCACTTTCTCCCTTTGCCTTGCCAGCAGCTATCTTTACAATAAGCAAAGATGTTCCCGTGAGTTCTCATCGTCTCTTTTTCTGTGCACTTACCAGGGGATCCGGCGGGACCGGGTGGACCACGGAGTCCTGGCGTGCCGTGCTTACCCGGGAACCCCGGTGGGCCTGACTGATAAGCGGGAGATCCTAATTCACCTTTTTCACCTTTTGGCCCCATTTCTCCAGGTAAGCCTGGCTTATCCCCATCCACTGAAAGAGAACCAGGGAAGAAGCTGAGAACCATTTCTTAACAACGCTGCTCAAACAGCTGTAATGTAGCAGAAGGGAAAGTTCATGCAACTGCATCTAGCAGGCAAGGAAAAACGGAGATATTTAGCATAGAGCAAAACCAGTAATTGCATTTTTCACTTGAGTAAATTAATAGCAGTTACAGAAGCAAGGCTCTGTCATCACCTCTACTTCATTTGTTTTGCCAGAGCCCCACCGAGGTGGAAGCAAAACACCCCTCTCAGTTTTCGCCCCCGCAGTTAGTTATCTACCGTGCTGTGCTGCGTATTCCACGCTCTGCACATAGATTTCTCCCACCCCAATCCTGTACCAGTTAAAACTCATTATAAAGTTAAGCTGTTGGAACACGTGTTGCTGTTATTTTTGTAGTGTATGGTATATTATGGTATATTACCATCAGAGAACCCAGGAAGACCAGGCAGCCCACGATCTCCTTCCTCTCCCGGGTCTCCCTGTAGCCCAGAAACACCTGGAAAGCCTGGCTCACCTCTTGCACCTGAAAAACATCCACAGTTCCACAAAACACATGTTAATGCGATGCTGTTTGTGACCCATAAATGCTGACTTGTGATACACTGCAGATATTGCTCAATTCTAAAACAGTAAAAATTTGGAACTTCAAGAGCTTCAGAATATTAGCATTTACAATCCTTTCCTAAAGGCAGCTTTACAAATGCAAAAACCCACTACCTCATGCTGCCTCAGTCTAAATAAAGAAATATATCTGAGAGATTTCTGTAAAGCCCAAACACCTGGGAGCTGAGCATGGCCGGTGACAGGAACAGTGTGCAGCCACCAAGCCCAGGAAGAAGAATGGCTCTCAGCTCTTACTAATATGCCACTAGGGCTACATTGCTGGGAAGCACGGAAGACCAGCTCTCCGAGAAGAGTCCCTCCTTTTCCCTGCAAGAAGTTCCCATTCTAACAGATGTGTGACGTGAGCTTTCCTCGGCTCTCCAGTACCAAAAGCCTCTGGCTGGGCCCCGCCATTGCCTGCAGAAAGTATTGTGCTCTTGTCAAAGTTAGCGACACTAAATGACATGTGGTGCGTCCAGCTCTCTGCTTGCTTCCTCCTCTCTCTGCAGACCCTCCTGCTCCTAAAAACCTGACAGGGTATCTGGGGTGATCTGGACAATGTTTTGGGCCTCTTGACCCCTATCTCTGGAGGAAGGGAACCATTCATTGTTAGACTCAGACTTTCCACAAGACTAGCAAACTCAACAGTAGGAGGACTCAGGCCTAGGCAACGGCATGTGACCATCCTTGCTGTTTGCAGGCATCTTCCCCAGGACATCTTTGGCCTTGGCAAACTGGTATCACCTTCTGTGTGTTTCTAGTCTGGCCAGCCAGAGCCACTGCAGCTCTGCAGGACAGCTGGCAGTGGCTGCTACAAGCCTAGTGAAAAGGTCACAGAGGAAATTCATCAATTTAACAAAGGAAAAAAAAATCCTCTTCTATTCCTCTAGACTTTTTTTTTTTCCAAAATATTAGATTATGAGCATGGTCTCTGCTGTGCTGCCATTGCTGCACTTTATCCAGAGTCTCTGAAAGAGGGTGCAGGAGACAGACTCTCCCGTTCTTCCTTTCACTGGACAACAAAGTCACACGCTTTTTTGCTTGTTTCTTCTCTGTGGGCACAGGAATGCATGGATGCCTTTTGTATAGCAAACCAGCTTCAGCAGGAGAGACAAAGGTGAGTAGGGCACGCACCTAGAAAGCAATTACACTTTCTGGAACAGTTTAGCAAACTACGGTTTTTTAAGGAGTTGAATTTTCAGGATTTCAGGCTTTTGATCTGTGTAGAAGGTAGTAAAATGTGGCTAAGATAAGCAATTTAAGTGAAGAAGACGTACCTTTCCTTGGGATGCGAGAGGGAAAATAGGAAACAGGTCCTGGAGGACCAATCTCGCCTGGCTCCCCCTGTTAACAGAAGTTGAAGCACAACATCTAAGCATATTATTCTAGAGAATTTCTTTTAAAATGGAAAGGTATGCCCATGAAACAGAAAGAAACAAACTTTCAAAAGCACTGCTGTGACTTTTAAGAAATCTCAGCGATTTCAAGTGAACAAACCACATAACTGGTTCTACAATGGCGACAAATACAATTGTTATTACACGTCAGAAAACAAAAAGAAAGCAAAATGACATCTGGTTTATTGCTTCTAGCAAATGAACGTAAAGTAGTACCTTGCTCCCCCTAGGACCATAGGCACCTGGTGGACCATCAAATCCTGGAAAACCCTGTAATACAGATAAAAATGATTGACTTTATCAGAGAGAGAAGAAAATTATTTGGTCTGTAGCAGCTGGCTTCCTCCGATGTTGGTGTGAAAACTATGCAACAGAGCTGAGCAGTTCATCTCCCTGGGATGTAGTAATTCAGGTAACACCATTAAGTCTCCTCATTGTTTTGATGTTCCATCTCTTGGACCAAGCCTAACTCCTGTCCAAGGCCAGAGGGACCTGCTGTGGTGCAGGCTCTGTCACCCCTGGCAGCGGTGCAGATGGAAGGAGCACCTACACTCACACCGTGCCCTTGAAGGCTGCAGGGTGGTGGAGGAGAACGGGGATCCTCTCTGGCCAGTTGACTCTGAGACATGTGGGCCAGGCATCCAGAACACACCGACTTGCTGCAAGAAGACTGAATGAGTCTGAATCATTACGAGCAGACATATTTTCACTGGAATGCAAACAGCGAGCAGCGAAACAGCTCTGAAGTGCTCAGGTCCTTTTTGCTGTTTTCCAGGCAGCTGTTTGGCCAAAGAGGGGTTCCCCAGCTGAACGAGAAGAACTCACGACCAGCTCTGAAGGCGCCTGCATCCACCTCTCCCATTGCCGGGCATTCACTCTCTATAGAAAATGTTCGTATGTACTCTGGAAAAAGACTAGTGTCAAAACGGTGAGCTTTGAGCAGAAAAAAGGGGCCAGATCCTCAACTGATATCAATTAACACAGTTTCGCTGAAACCAGCAGATTTGTATAATTAGATCATTAGCCAGCTTTTTTAAAATTCAGCATCTCCGAAGTTTCACAGTGGGAACAACTCCTCCGCAGAACCTGAATTTTAATAGCCAGCTCGGTAAGTCACTCACGCAGTTTTGAAGCTCTACAAATACCACAGCTCTCAGCAAGATGCCACAAACTGCACCGCATGCTTCAGAGACATTTCCACGATGGCAACTGCACATCACATCATCGGTAAAGCAGCCCCTCGAGTAGCAGGTGTAAAATCTCTTTACACTAGGTGGAGCTGGTGCTCTAAAAGCCAAGCTGGAAGCTTCCTAATTAGCTGCGACTTCACAGAATCACACAGAATCACAGAATCACAGAATGTTCAGGGTTGGAAGTGACCTCTGGGGATCATCTCGTCCAACCCTCCTGCAGAAGCAGGGTCACCTACCGTAGGCTGCAGAGGACCTTGTCCAGGCGGGTCTTGAATACCTCCAGAGAAGGAGAATCCACAGACCCTCTGGGCAGCCTGTTCCAGGGCTCCGTCACCCTCAGAGGGAAGAAGCTCTTCCTCATGTTCAGCTGGAACTTCCTGTGCTTCAGTTTGTGCCCATTGCCCCTTGTCCTGTCACTGGGCACCACTGAAAAGAGTTTGGCCCCATCCTCCTGACACCCACCCTTCAGATATTTATAAGCATTTATAAGGTTGCAGGCAGGGCTTAACCATCCTTCTCTCTTCCCTGAGAATCAAATCACTCGAAAAGCAACAAAAAGGGGCTCATTGTGAAGAGCACATCGAGTAGTCTGTTCCCTCCCACACACGTTGTACAACGATACTCCTTCCAAACCAGTGTACATTCCAGGAAAATTGTTGCCAAGACTCACCTTGAATAAGGGGAAGCCACTGAGCACTTCTGGCTGCAGCACGAACCTATGCTAAGGGCAACCATTTTGCTCTACTGGGTTTTGCACCAGCCTTTCCACGTACGTATTACTGAGCACGTAGTCCCGTTCCACACCACCAGGTTTTGCGATCGGACTGAATAGCTGTGGAAATGTTATTTTGCACACTCCACGTGCTTTCGTGTCCCATGTGTTTCCTGTTATTCATGCCTTGGTGGCAGGACAAATCCTTAAACAACTAAGGATGGAGAAGCATGGAAAAGTCATGCATCCCACAGCTATTTGGATACCTCATGGAAGTGATTTCTAATGCTGACTGAAGAAGCCTTTTTCTGAGCACAAACAGAAAGTATGAGCTCTTCTCTGTCTGACAGAATGCTATTTTAAATATTTGGGTGTGTTTCCATGGGGACAGAGATTTAACTGGTGTATTTATCAGTTTCCTTTTCTTCTTTTGTGATATTCAGATGACACATCTCAACCACATTTGCAGAAAACTACTCAAAAAAGTAAGTTTCTGGATGTAGGAAGAAAATTACAGAAATCATGGTCACTGTAATGGGAACAAGGAAAATGACACCTCCTCATAGTGCTCTTAAAACACGCTTATGTTTTAAGCAAAACAGACTTCAATTATAGGGCTACTTTTTTTCCTCACTGATGAGAAAGCTAACTGACCCAAAATTACAATGATGGATGAATCCAGACGATATTTGTTAGACTACAGCTAGCGTAATTACAGGCAGAATTTGTCCTCTACGGTTTACTTTTCAGACAGATTGTCTACATATGTGTAAGAAATAACAGTCTTGTATGAAATACTCACTCTTTCTCCACTGAGTCCTGGGAAACCATTGATGCCAGGCAGCCCCTGTGAAGGCACAATAAAATTGGCAAAATAAAGTGACAACCTAACATCCTAATGGTTAAGAACCATAATTGTTTCTTAGATAAAATAAATCTGACAGCTTGAAACTCTAACAGTCAGAGTGCAGATACTTTTTCAGTGAGATTCATGCACGGTACAAACAGAACAAGTCTGAAATCTAATTTGGTGTTTGATTTTCATCTCTTAATCAATGCATTGTAATTTGACCATGAAGATTTTAAAGACGGCTGAGATTTTTTTAAATGTGTGCTGAGTACTGTTCTCACTCTGCTTAAGCACTTTAGAAACACTGCCCCGGCAAAAGCATCCATAGGTGCTACAAGGTAGTATTATTTAAATTAGCTTTTTTTCTGGGATCACAAGTAACTGGAGTCAAACTCATGTTCGTTAGCCATGGTCTGAAGAGAGCTAAGCTGGGACCAGTGAAATACAGTCTGTGCTGAGGACCAGGAGAGTAGCTGTGGTTAGTGAGCCCAGCTTTAGGTAAGAGATGCACAAGACTTCGCAATGATGGTACAGGCATACTCGTGAGTCCCGTGGGGCCCTCCTCCCACCATTTCAAAATGGCCTTTTCGCTTTCCTATATCAGGCAGTTCAGAGCTGGCCACAACTATCATTTACTATCATTTCTACAGTTTGTCAGTCTGTGTTTTGTTCCTGAAGGCAAACCCTCTGCTTGGATTTGCCCATACCGCTGGGTGAATTTTACCTTTAACGAGAGACTCACCCTTTGTCCTGGGAAGCCCACTACCCCTTCTTCACCTTTTTCAGGAGCAGAGACAAGTACACCCTAGGAAACATTACAAGTCAGTTCAACATATTTCTTCATTATGTGCAAAAAAATTGTAAAACTGTTTTATGGAAGCTAAACAGGAAGAAACCATCATTGTAACACATGGAGGATCTAATAATAGCTGCATGTGAAAGAATTGTTGTCCTTAAAATTATGTGTAACTTGCTTGCTTCACGACAATAGCAGGAGCAGGCCATTAGGGAAAGGACAGGGTTTTCCTCCTATCACCTCCTCCTGCTGTTTTTCTTCTGTGGCTGTAACTCTGAAGAAGTGCCAAAGCAATTGTTCAGCTATACAACCAATTAAACAACTCAGCTTACGCCTGAACTATAGCTTCAGAGAGCTATTTGACAAACACAGGCATGCTGCTCCCTGCCCTACTGTCAAAAAAAAAAGAAGGCAGAAACACATATCCCCTTTTGCTAGATCAACGTAACATCTATGGTTTTCCTAATGTAGTCAACAATATTCTACAGATGTAAAATCTGACCAACAGCTGAAGGACTGGCTAGCAACTGCACACGGAGGGCATCAGGGCTCACACTGCGACCTTCTCCCATAACCTTGTGGAGAAGCTGACCAGATCATCTGAGAAAATACAGCTCTTGCAAAATGCTCAGTGAGGCATCCCTAATTGGTAAAGACTGTATTTTAAACCACTCTGGGAAGTAAAAAGGAACCACTCAATGGCAAAGCTATTTAGACAGTCTAGAGATTGCCTGCGAGTTAACTAAATGACATTCGGTCAAGCCTTGTGGACAGCTCTAAATGCTACAGCAACACATGGGATTACTGTCCACTGACTTACTTCAACAGGCTTAATGACCACTGAGACCAATGTCTGTATGTGCTGGAGAGTAGACTGAAAAGGATTGAGGAAATTTCCACATACGCTTATTTAATGAAATTTAGTGGAATTTTTAAACATAGATCAGCAGATCAGCAGCAGTAACGATATTTACTAGTAGTTAAAGCTAAAATGAAAAAATTTGTGAGGGAAAATCTTATTTCAGTAAACCAGTAAGAGAACAGCTGATTGCACTGTGGAGTTGTTACACGTCATGTTGTTCACTTTTTCTAAAGCATCACAACTGGTGTCTCCGCTTATGTTGCTCCATATCTATATTGCGTCATTTCAATGAAGAATGCACCAGTATTAACTCCAGTATTATTATGTGTCTTTGTTCATGTCCACTTGACTTACTGGAACTCCAGCTTCTCCTTTTTGTCCAGGTTCTCCTTTTTCACCCTAACAATACAGAAAAAGTATTCAGATATGTTATGCATTGCAATTTACATTTCAATAACTTTTCTACGACAAAGTGACACGAGAAAAAACACCACTGTTGTGCTGTTCTTTATTCACACACTTGTCATATGCAATGCACATTTTCCTAAGAAGTTTATAAAGTTGCCTTTTGAAAAAAATATTTTATAATTTTCCTATTTTCCTTTATAATTATATTTCCTATAATTTCCGCTTCTAGGAATGTGAACACCTCAAATTGTTTCCAGGTTTTCTCATGAGATGTCTGGGTGGTGAGTGCCTGAGTAACGCCTGTAAACAAACGCCCATTTTCCCATTTGTACCTACTGATTATCTACGAATTGTCTGATCAAAAGTAAGAGCTCCTGTCAGGATGAGACAAATCATAGCCTGAAGTCAGCTCACTATATTGATGATATCTCCATTGAATATAAAGGTTCTCCAGGTAAACAGCTCACATGCGGACATCTGTCCTTAGTCATGGAAATCCCAACTTGTACGTTACTTAATGCAGACTGCAGACTGTCAAAGGCATTTTTAGATCTTTCAGTATCATATCAATTTACTCACCTTACTGCAGAAATGGCATGAGCCACATGAACTTTCTAACTTCAAATTTGGGATGAAAAACTACTGGTCTGGAGGTTGGTGTCTGATACAGAATATATGCAGAAGTAGAAGTATCTCTGCTCCCAGCAAGAAGCAATAAACGAGAATGAACTGCATCTTGCTGTTGAGGATTTCTTCAATATGTATGAACAAGCCTTAACTGTAAGTATACAAATATCTGCACCATATAGATAAGCTATATAAAGAAACAAAATAATTCAGATAGCTTCCCTAAAGACATGCTTCTTTTACAGGAAGAAAATTTCACTGACTAATATGAAAAATAAGATATTGAATGATCTCTCAGCAGGTATTTCTGCTTGTAAAATGAGAAGATGTGAGTGATGGCCAGTAGCTGCACGCTTAAACAAAAAGAACAAGCTTGCCTAAGGCACCTCTAGTCTGTGAGAAGTGCTTTATGAATGACTTCAGCCACAATAGTTTCAATAAATACTTCGTGATCCAAGCTATGGGAAAGTAGCAGGTTTCTCTTTTGATATAGTAAAGTCTTCTTGGTACTATATGTAAAAGCACATTTGTACAATATTTTGGTTTCAGTATTGCACAGCTCTTAGTTCCTTGTGTATTTTGGCAAAACACCTTGTAGTTACCTTGTGTTTGTCAGAGGGGACACCCGTCAGTTCTCTTGTAGGAAGCCCAGGTGGACCTGGAGGACCTGGGGGGCCCTGCAGGAAATCATAAGGGTACATTTACTAACAGTTACAATACCTTGTCAAGCTGTTGATCGGCACAGTGTCTAAGAAACTGCAACAAAAGGAGCAATGCAGATTTGCCCCTGCTAGGAGTATGGTTCTAAATCTCTGGATAAATTGATGGCAGGGTAAATTTATTTTGGGCTGGGATTAGCATATAGCAATACTTGCTCTTGCCCTGTATGTTTCCAGAATGATGGTAAAGATTGTTGCTTTATATAAAGTGGTCTGGCTCTATAAATTTCAGAAGTGTTACCTCTGTGTTGGTGTAAATGAGGGCACAGCTAGGCCTAGACATGTAGAAGTTAGTTCAGCTACGACATTCCTTATGGAGATTATAATTACTTTCAAAGCTATATTTGTTTGTTTTTCTCTTATAATTACATAATACAATTGCAAATTAAAAGAGTATTTAAAATAGGTTCCTTTATAAATAGCAAATAACATCAACCTGTCCTTTAGTAGTGATATTAATTCATTACTTTTCCTTTACCTGTTCACCTTTTTCTCCATAGAAGCCAAGACCCCTGTTTCCCTGCAAAAACAATAGGCCAAGATTTACTAAGTGTACAATTCAGTTTTCTAATCTAAAATTCAATTTAAACACGCTTAAAGGCCTTTCCAGGCTTACAAGTCTGTAGGACACCACTGAAGAACTACAATCAAATAACGGTCTAGGGTTACTTCAAAGTATTTTTATAGATTCAAAAGTATTTTTATAGACCTAAACATTCAGAAAGACAATTCTAATTAAAATCTCATGCTACCAGTGCTTCTTACAACAGACTTTGAGTCATTCACTGAGTAATGTCGTGAAAAGATCAAGCATTTCTTTTGCAAGTTTTTTAATAGCACTGAATGTTAAACAAAAATACCTAAGTGGGCTGGAACAATGAACTCATATATTTTTTTCTGCTGAGATATAATTGAATATTGTGAAGACTGCAAGGATTCTCTGTTCATGGGAAGCTACTGTGACTACAGTAGCAATTTAAATCTGGCTCTAGAACTGCTTAATCGTTTTAGGGTAGGCGATCCCAGTGTAAGATTAACTTCTCGTGGTACGCAGCCAACACAGAAGGTCTTGGGCTACACAGCTTTTGGTGCAGCCTGTGGTTCTTTATTTTACTCACTTCAAGTGGGTCTTGTATAAACCTCAGCGACACAAAATCAACACAAACAACTCTGACACAAAAGCTTACTTGTGGTCCTGGTGGTCCTGGGGGCCCTGGTGGTCCCTGGGGAAACACAATAGGGGAGAGCAAGTTACTTGTTGCTTTCTAATCAGGCAGGAGGTCAGTTACTTTATGTCTGAAATAGAAGTATATATTTGCAAGGCAGTGTATTCCTTAGCATTCACTGTGCCATCCTCACTGTATTAGCTGTGTTTACTGTTCTGAAAAATACCTTCCTAAGTCACATCGCAGTCTTTCCTAACAGAGTAACAGTCCCCCGACTTAGACCTATTGAAATCCCATTTTCATTTCAAGTAATAAGAACTTGTGCTTTTGGATCCTGATTTAACAACATTTTAAGCTCACACCTAAAGTTAAGCACATCTTAAGCACTGGTGGCTTGGTATTGCATCGGTCTGTAAAGGGAGTTGAACTACCCTACGGATCTCAGATTACCCATTTGGTATTGTACAGAACGAAATCAAAGGAAGATGGTGGGAAAAGAAACTGTAACAGGAAAAAATGCTGCTCGAGTCTTACAAGAAGAGCAGTAGGAAAGCCATCAACTGGAGAGACAACCTGCCTTGCTTCAGTCAGCTATGCCAGTTAACAGGCTCCAAAGGGCTCTACAAGTTAAAAACGCCAAATGCAGGAAAGGTGGGGTGAAGAAGCAGCATGAGCAGTTCAGAGAGGAAGATGGAGAAGAGGCATAGAAAAGAGAGCAAGCTGCAGACAGAACCATCCATCTACTGAGCCCTGAAGAGGACGTAACTGGATTATGCAAAATCAAGCCCAACTTGCAAGGAAAACATAACAACATTCAGGTGGGACCTGAACTTGCTATATGCCTCTGCCTTGCTATGTATCTTTGTGTGCATAAACAGTCAACTTCTGAAAAATATTACATTTGAATCAGTTTTGGTGAGTCAAGCAGTCTGTGAGCCATTGCCTAACCTGCTGGGCAGATGCACTGTGCAGGACATCCCGCTGCCTGGAGGTCCTGCAGGGACTTAGGGGAGCCACGCTTGCCTTCATGTGGGATCAAGGACTTAGGGAAGAGGAATGACGCAAACTCAGACCTGGGAAATGCTCCCAGGTCGCTCTCACTGAGGAGCCGCTGCTTTAGAAATGGTCAATACAGTTGGATATATTTTGTTAAGAGCTGAAGATGGTGGGGATCCATCTACTCTGGAAGGGCGTTCAAAAGAGATGTTGTTGCCAAGATGGCAACCAGAGGGATGTAGTCACGGGGCTCAGAAAATGTATGGTTCATAGCACTCCTAACATCCAAGACTGTCCCAGTTTCCACTGGGAATGTGAGCCATTGTAGGCTGGGGTCCTGTGTGAAGCTCATGAACCGTATGGGTTCACTCTAGAGGAAGAGTAAGTAAAGGACTGAGGAGACTTCTCTTCAGGAGGACAAGAGAGGAAAAGGTGCAGCTTGCTTCAGATGATAAAACAGGCTGCTGCAGAAAATTAACTTTGGAAAGGCTTAGCACGCTGTGGATTTAGTCTTAGAATTTTGTTTGCTTGTTTGTTTGTTTTTTCAGGGGGATGTCCCTGAAAACAGCTCTGGAGTCTGTGTGTGAGAAGCCCTGAATTAATTTTTTTTCCTCTCATATCAGTGATGTTGAGCAGGTCTGAAGTGAATTTTGACACAACAAATGAGAAAGAAAATTCTATCAAGTTGTCTTACAGAAAATAAAGCAGGACTAAAGAAAATGAAATCTATTGAATTTGAACATCTGCTTCTCACCCATAAAACTATTAACTTTGGTAGTAAGAAATGAAGAAAATGGTATCTGGCGGGAACACAACCTTTCCAAAGAATGATTCAGTAACAGTTGTCAAAGTCAATGCTGTAAATGTTGATTTTGGAAAAAATGACCAATAAATAGTTTTTAAAAAAATTGTGTTCTAAATACTAATGAAGAATGTTATCTATACAATCTCCTGAGGGAAGTTTGCAGAGCTAATATACATACCCTTAATGAGCACAGAAAAGATAACATATTTAGGTTCTGACATCTTTGATAACTCGGTGTAGGGGGAGGTAGAGTGGACAGCATTGAATAATCTTTACAAACAAGACTCATCCAAGGAGGTTAAAGAAATACAATACAAATCAAAAACCTCTGGGAATATAGGGTGAAACAAACTGAACCTCTTTTTGCAATATTCATCCTTGAAGAATCAGTGTCTCACAGTGTTTTTTAAAAAGTTGTGCATCCAAGGACACTTACTTGGTCTTTCTAACCTGTTTTTTCTATCCATTTGCTAGATTACAGTCCAACATAATGGAACTTGCTGAGATGATTCTTGTGTCAGGTAAATTTTCTATAGAACGTATTTTAAATATACTTACCGGTCTTCCTCGCTCTCCTCTTGGACCAGCAGGTCCTTGAATACCCAGTGTACCTGGAGGCCCCTTTAAATGAAAAAAACCCCCAACCATCAATTAATGTTGTTCTGGTATCAGTTCCTATTGACACTTTATGACATTTGCTGTAATACTACTTACTTGAAAACCATTGAACCCTGGATCCCCAGGTTCTCCCTAAAAAAACCAAAGAAGTAAAAAATGCAATAAATACTATATACAAAATTGAATAAAATCTTTTTGTCACTCATTTTTTTTTCTCATTCCAAAAAATAATCATAGCATATAATGCTACACAAACCCTTACATACAGATGCATTCAACACAGGCGATGAGATAACCGAATGTGGGCCACACGAGTTTTGTACTTTCTATATGGAGTATAGTTGCATGCAATACAGTAGGAGGATACAAAATTGGCTAGGGAAGTTAAGAACCCAAACTACGAGGCTGAAATCGATAACAGACCACGTTTAATTCTTTTTTGAAAAATCTCATCTAACCAGTGGCTTAATTAGGGCTTAGCTGAAATGTACAAGCTTATTTTTCATGAGTTGCATGGGAATTACTGGATCATTTTGATTCTCTTCTGAGTCATTAAAAGCATTTGGAACATACTGTTTTCAGTGACCACATATTTTAACTGCAGTACATGTTGAAATGTTTTTGCAAATTGGATCCAAAAATGTTCTAGCGCAAAGACCTTCCAATACCCATAAATAATGCGGTATTCAGTCCAGACACCTTCAATCATTTTGAACAGCATCCTAACTATCTAGTTAATTTGAGTTTAGTTAACAGAATGATTTGTGGAACCAAGTACTTTCTGAAACGAATACAGGTGTCAGCATCCATCCTTGGCCACAATACATTTGAGCAGTTCTTAATCATTACTTAATCATTCCTAACTGCTAACAAGTGCAGATTTAAAGAGTTTCTGAAAGGAACAGGAAGATTTTTAACCTTCCTTTATATATACAGGCAACTTACAAAAATACAGGCAACTTACAAATATGTGAACAGAAAAGCCTGTTTTGGCACTCATAACTGGCAGAAAACATATGTAAACAATGTCAGCAGATCCCTTCTGTGCTGAGGACCGCTCAGATGTAGCTTTGCACATAAATTTGTCACAATTTATACTCTAACAGCATAGGCAACCCCTTATCTTTACCTGATACCTTCAAATTATAGAAGACCATACATATCAGAAAAAGCTATAAGTGATTACAAAACAAGTTTTTACGAATAGATACAGTAAAAACACCCATGGGAATACTTGGGGTTTACTAAGTAATTAAATAATATATTGAAGCATATTTTATCCCAAGTCAACCAAACTCCTGCCTGAAAAATATTCTTAAAGGATTCTAATATTAGATAGAGTCATTCAATGGACAAAACGATGCCAAAGCAATGATTTTGCCATGCATGATACAAAGGTAATCATTGAATAAAGAGGGTAATACTTGAACTATAACATCTCCAGTGCCTCTTTAATCCACCTGTAGGCTGGAATGCCTTGAAAATAACTGAATGGAGATTTTTTTTCCTAAATCTCAAGTAGACTTTGCTGTAACCAGAGAAAGCAGAAGCTGCCTTGCAAAGCCTACAGCGAATCAAAGTGGGCCTCTTGGGATGTGTCTGTCAGTGTAAGAAAAATTAACTCTCCACCATCTGCTTGTAAAACAGTACTGTGCATGAATAACTCACAGGAGTTACAGACGTACCCTGTATCGGCTTGCGATGTCCGGTGGCAGTATATAGGGCTCCCCCTTCTGTCCCTTTGGCCCTTGGACTCCCTGGAGGTGACCAAAAAGATAATAGAAGTAAGCTGTCATATCATGTTTGTTAACACGTAAACAGCTAAGATCAATGAAATACATTTGTTGGGGTTTTCCTGAGTATATATGTACTGCTGTTTAGAGGCAGAAGCTAGGCCTAGCTTTGGAAATTCAAGGTTTAAAAACAAAGTGTAAACCCTCTTAGTACATAAAAGAATGAATTTCTGATTCTGGGGGAAGAACCCCCCCCATTGTCTAGAAGTGGTGCTACGGGGTGACACCTCCAAGCTAGAGCAGCAGCTCCCCAGCACTGACACTTGCCCTGGTACATCCAGGAGCCCCACTGCTCACCTCACCTATGTACCACGCCATGGAAAGCCAATACTTTCGCCATGGGGCAGGGAAGGATTTCATCAGGAACTGTGAGTTTAATATTGTTTTACTGCTGTTGGATAAATCTGTACAGGTTTTCCTGAAGTAATCTCTCTGCAAGACCTGCGTGACAGGTATGGCTCTGGGCAGAACTCCCAGCTCTGTCTCAGTTTAATAACTAAGCACAGTGCAGCGTGTCCATGGCAAGTCCTCACAGACGCTCTACTGGGCCAAAAGGGAGCTCCATTAAGAGATGTCCCATTCACTTCCAACACATGTGTGAATGAAACTCACTTCAGCAATGATCTTACCCTCAGGTACTCACTTATTGCCAGCTACTTACAATTGTACCAGGGAAACCAGCGAGTCCGGGACTTCCCGAGTCACCAGGATCACCTACTGTCCCATTACAGCCATCATGACCTGGTTTCCCCCTTGATCCTGGCTGCCCAGGATGACCCTGTTGAGGAAGAAAAAAAAAAGTGTTTATCTATCCATCTGTTTCTAGTTTTCCTTTTCCTGTAGTCACACAGTATTTAGACATTCTCACATTAAGCCCAAGGCTTGGATCCATGGGAAACTATGATTTTCAAAGACAGAAACAGACAGTGCCTTTTTTTAATATAGCTGCAGCTTGAACCAGATGCCCCAGACAGCATGAAAAAATGAGTGGTGAAGGACCTTTCAGAAAGGGTAAGAAAGCTATGTTCAATGCAGGCTCTGTTAGGCAGAGCACTAAGCCAGATGAAGCTGCTATGCAGGGAGCCACCAAGAACTGGGATTATTAAGCATTTCAGTGCTTCACAATGAAGAGTGGGAAGAAAGGTTCCTCGCTGCCTTTGAACAGCTTCCAAGCCGGGAACAAAGTCAGAGATGCTTTTGGAGCTAGGTTGAGTGTCGTGATGAGGCTGTAAGCATGGAAGAAAACAGCAGGGCTCAAAGCAAGGGAGCCAGGGGCACTGCAGAACCTCCACACAGAGCCTCAGAACAGCTACTCCTGTCTCAAACTGGATTTCCATTGCTGTACCTACATTCACCTTAATTGCTGTTGCTTCTGGTTTGCACTGAGGCTGATAAGAAGCAAATCTGCCCCTGAGCAGCTCTTTCTTTCAGGGGACTCAGGCAGAAAAAACCAGAAACTAACATAAAACATTCCTCCCTTCTCCTCTTATCTAGAGCAAGAGTCTTCTCTTTGCTTCTGCTCCCCTGCTTAGAAGAAATCTGTCCACGTCCTGGCCTAGCTCCATCAAGTACTGGCATTCCTCACCCCAGAAGAGATTCAAGCTTGCCACCACCCTCTCCTGGCCTCCAGCCCCACAGGCCAGCATCGTGCCATTACAGCTCACACATGTGCCTACCCATCTGCCTTCCAATGGGCAGGGTTAAGTCTCGTCCTGGGAAAACTGGTTGGGGCGCGTAACCGAGTGGGAAGGGCAGTGGAGCTTGAGGACAGGGCACAATGCACATGCAGGTTCAAGTACTGTCTGAAGGTATTTATCCCTCAATGCAATGGGCAGAGGTTGGGAAGGCAGGGCTAAAAAAGACAGCTTGCTCAGGTAAGAGAAGTGGTCCAGCTATAGCAATACAGAGCTTCACACGGGAACGATTTTCTCTCCTTCCCTGGACGTTAGAGCGCTTAGAAACAACTCAGTATGAGGTGGTGAGATGAGCAAGATCCTTGGCTTCAGGAGTGTTAATAGGAATGGGAAGCAGGGTCTCCTGCTTTTCCTTTAAGACTGAGAAAGAGGGAGAGGAGGAAGAGTGTGAGAGAGAAAGCCCTGAAACTCGATAGGGAGCTCTTCTGGAAACAAAAAAGGGTGAAAGCAGAGTGGATGTGGGTGCGTGGGCTGCAGAGCGGGGCCCCGGTGTCAGGGAGCACAACAAAGGAAACCCAAGCCTGGGAACTCTGTCCAGGGATTCCTGTGACTCAGATTTCTTTGTTATTTTATGACACAAGATGTAAAGAAGTGTAAGCTGGGAAAATACTGTGCTGTGAACTTTACCCGGCTTTCCTTCTTGAATGTTTCAGTTTCATGGATCTGGTCAATTTGTTCGAAGTTTGACACCGTCTAGTGTTCAGTAAGTTTTTTAAGAATATTTCAAGCATGCCGTATGAGCTATAAAGCAAGTAATAATGGTTCATTTCTTAAAATCACTGGTCTTTCTATGTGCTTTGCAACTCTGGAATAATTAAGGAATGACCCTCTGGTGTCCTTCGCTCACAAGCTTAAGAGATGTGAAGTACTTATAGCTCTTTCCTACAAAAGAACATACTTAGCTGGGTAACCTCCAGGGACACAGGAAATTTGCGTCCTTTCTTGTCCCCTTTTACAAGGGGATTTCTCCATGGGACAAAACTAATGGTACCTTAATTATCCAAGGGAATGAGAGGGAGCACACATTCTGCTCTCTTGTTGTGTATCTGCAGTTCCACTCGCTTCAGTAAATGCCCTTTGCTTAAGAATGCATACGTGGCTGATGCAGAGTTTAGTCCAGAGATTTTAATTAAAGCACAAAGGCTTTAAACTAACCTGCAATATTTGCAGTTGGGGATTTCTTAAAGACAGGGTAACTGACTACTTACAGGAATACCGTCTGCCCCAGGGAATCCAGTGACTCCTCTTTGCCCCTGGAGTGAAACAGCACAATTAAAACCATATTCTGCCAAGTATTTTGCTCATTAGCTAAAATAGCTGATATTCAAAAGTTACCGTTTCTCCTTTGGGTCCACTTATTCCTGGATATCCTCTTTCACCTTTGTGACCTTTGGGACCCTGCACTCCTGGGATCCCCATCAATCCTGGTGGTCCAGTGAAGCCCTGTGATCCAAGGAGTCCTGGCTGGCCCTGATAAAAATAATAAAAAAGCATTTATTTAGGAACAGTTGTGATGCATGAAGCTGGATTAGTTGTCACTGCTGCAATGGAGTCAGTCTCTTGAAGAGAAAATAAACACAGAATCTCTTCCTGTTCCAGTAGGCCAGACTCTTTGATGAACGTCATCTGGAAACACCATGCAGAGGATCTCCAGCAACAGTGACCACATCGAGCATGACAAAATCCACACATGGAAATTAACGCTTGAATCAATATTCACTACCTGAATATTCATGGCTACTCTATGAAAAAAGTGTTTTCTTTGGTACAAGGCTTCTCAAGGGTGATTCTCACTGACCTACAATGTAACCAATTACACTCCAAGCAAGAAAAAATACGCTTAACTGTGAAATTTGTTTAGTGGCCGTATTTCTTACAAACGGTACCTGATATTTAATGGCAGGAATTTCTGCCTCTTTGGGGATGATATTTCTATTTAACAGTGACTGGAAACTGGTTAGACATGCATGCACCCACACAGGTTGAAGACTTGCACGCAAGGCTCCCTTGTCATTGTCCCCTCCAATGCTGCTTCGGCTCTTCAGGCCACTTCAAACATTGTTTAAAAATAATCCCCTGTTGACTGCCAACATCACAAGGCTCAACAGGGGAAAAAAAAAAAAAACCTTTGAAATGACACAACGGTGGTTTAAGTAATCGGTTGTGACAGTATGTCTGAGATGTGTGAAGCAAAGTATTTGAAAACCGCTCCAGACGTAGTGTCACTGAAGGCACATATGTTTTGCATGCTCTACAGTACTCAGTGCACTAATGACTCTAATAGTAAATCGCCACAGTCTTTTCTGGAGAAATATACTTCAGTGGTGCAAAGCACTACCTACCAAGACTTTCTAATTAAGCCAATTCTAATGGAAGTATTTTAAAAACACAATTAGATTTTTCACAGACCAGTCTGCAACAGCATCAATATCTCACAAAGCAAGAATTACAGCAAAAGATGAACAAAGAGAGATATATATACAAATGAGCTGATAAAAAAGTTTTAGTAAGTAAAATACTTACACTCTCATCCATGCCTGGAAAGAAAGAGCTAGAAGATGCTTGCAGTCCAAGAAGGATAACAGTTCAACTTCATTTAATGCCATTGACGTTGGAGGAGAGTAGGAGGGCAGTGTGGGGACTTCAAGAAATGAACCTGAGGATATCCTGATTTCTTTGTACTCACAAAGTTGTAGTAAAGATACTGAACAATGCCTTATTTATTTTAGGCAATATTTATTTTATTCTCATATTGAAGGACAGACCCTTTTGTCACACACTTTCAAAACTTCACAGTCAACCACCTACCCATAATTAGCAATTATCTATGCTACAGTTGTCTTAATATGGCAAACCTGAAACAAACACTGTGACTGAGACACAGCTTACTTCTAATTTTTAAAACAAATCAGTTTTCCATGCTGCTTTTGTGGAAAATGGCTGTCAGAACAGTTGCAGTAGATTTTTATATTTTAAATCCTATGTATTATATCAAATGAGTCCATACGGAGAAGATGACATAGCCAAACAAAGCACAAAACTCAGTGCAATGTTTTTTTTTCTCGGGAAAAGACTAGGAATGAGCCAGTATGAAGAACGAATTATATGTAGTTCCTCAGGACAAGCCACTAGGATGGATCTCTTACAGTATGGATCTTTTGCTATAATGTTATGATCAATTTTGCAAAACTGATGGTTTAGGAGCACTGTCAAAAGACACCATGCATTTAAGTGTTTGAGCTGTCAGTGTGAAAGAGAATCTCTCCTGTGCTTACAACCAAGCCCAACTTCAAATAGCATCCCTACTTCTAAACCAAGCCTGCTCATGTGGATTATTAGGTGTCAGGAGACAAATCTCTTCTCAGGTTGACAAACTGTGAAGTAACAAAGGTTCTACGAATACATACAAAACATAATATGATTCCTGTTGGCAGGAGACATACACATCTGAACAAGTGGCTGCTCCTTTCCTTATGCCATCCACAGCTGGCTGTTACAGATGCATCTTCCTCCACATCAGCAGTTTTCATTTCTTTAAAAATCAGTGAATCTCTAAAAGTTATCCTACGGAGGTGCAGATCCTTGTCTAACCAGATCCATAGCAGACATACTTTCCTTAGTTGCCTGACTCACATGGAAAGATGTTGATTAGAAGCACTAAAATAATGATTTAAATCCAAATCAATATTCATCAGTGTGAGCTCCAAGATCAAGAAAAAGAAGTCTTTTCTGACGCCACTTTTTCTCAACTTTTCTTACCTACTATGGCTCAAATTTTAAGTATAAAGGAATTACGAGAGAGTACATAAGAGCATACACCATGAAACTGCCATTTTAGAGAAAGAATAGATATTTTGTTCATTTTAAAAAATGCACAGTCGGTGTTCTTTATTTTTTTTTTGTAGAGCAGTATCAAATCTTACGCAAATATAAATACAAAATATTTCTGTCTTACTATAAAGCCTTAAAATTTAATTAAATACTTCAGCTAGTTTGTTCTTCCTCATACACCCAAATCTGGAAAGGAACCTTTAAAAGGGATGAAAACATATCTCATACACCTGCAAAGAACACAGAAAAATCATTCAAATTCAGTTGTAGAGCTCTGAGTTGGCTCCAGTTTCAATTTAATTTTGAATGGTTCTGAAAACAAATGTTTCAGTTACTTCCACAAAGAAGGGAAAACATGGATTCTGCACCCTGAAAACACTGCTTCATTTTTTAAATACCTGCAAGCTAAAAGAAGTCAAATAAATTCCCAAAGCTACACATCCACCTGAGATATGCAAACCATTTCTTTAGTGCCCACCTACACCCCATTCATGGGCAGCAGGCTTCAGGCAGATTGAGTGTAAAACATTCAGTTGTAACTTCTGATGAAATGCTGGTTATGTTCAGAACTGTCAAACCCGCACCTGGCTTTCTGCAGGGGCCACGCAGAGCTGCAGTACTTCAAAGGTGGCATTACATGCAACATGGTTACCTCCATTAATTCCTTCACCAAATACCACTCTCCCACTTCCAGTCCCATTTTCCTATCTGGTGTAGGGGAAGGAGTAAACAAGGAATGGAAAATGAGGAAAAGAGCTGGGCAACGCCAGTGCCCCCTCCCCATGCTTTTCTGGTAATTATCTGATCATTTGTTTGTTGAGAAATACAGGTTATTTAATACTATTTGCAATTAAGACAAGAGAATTGATCCTTCTGGGACCAGTTCAGCATGAGGCTAGAGTCAGAGCTGGGGAAGTACTTAATATCATGACAATGTTTGTGTAACCCTTCAGCCAGTTAGTAGCTTGGCTTGTTAACTGAATTAACTTTGTTAACCTTCATTAACTCAGACTTCAAGCTTTTACTCCGCTTTCTTTATGTTAGATCTTTCGTTGAACAAGTATGTCCCTTTTTCATTAGCAACTGACCTAAGAACATGCTTCCTTTGCAAAGGTCATTGAGGAGATTGAAGCAAAGACAATCAATTTGAAAGGTTTAGTCAAATAAAGCAGGACTTAATTGCTAGAGTCCTGAATTCCCCTGTGTGAAACCTGCCACACATGGTACTGGTCTACTTATGCTCCTGGAGGGTCAGAAATCCAGGAAAATTCTCCAAAGCTGTGAAATGATGTCTAGACTAAATTTCCAGGTTCAAAAAAAAGAAAAAAAAAAAAAAGGCAAGCCTAGGCAAACACGCTGTCCCTATCTGCCATATTTTAGACCACTCACAAAGTACTTTCTCTCGTGCTCCCTTTCCTTAAATGATAAAGCAATGCAGATACGTGCTCTGGCCCATGGTGCTCTTCAGCAGCAGCTTCCCATTCTGCTGGGGTGAACTGGAACTCCTCCCGACTGCAGAGCGTGGCACGATTGCCCCATGTCCCCTACCACGGGATCTACGGGCCAGTGCTAAGAGGCTTACCGACGTGTGCGGGGCACGCTATGGCCAGGACCTCGGAGGGAGCACGCGGAAAGTAAAGGAAGAAGTGTGCTGATGGAATTTCTTGAAGACTAACAAGAGGTTTTCCCTTTGTTCTTGTGCAAAACTTCCACAACTGTTCAGCTGAATTACAAGGCTCCCAACATCAGGATACACTCCCAAACAGGCAGTCCTGACTTTGCTCTTCCTGCGACTTCAGCTGACTGGGAGAGGTCTCGCACAAATCCATATGGCCAGCCCAGCCATATGCAAAAGCTATTTACAGAGAGGAGCAAAGGTCAGAAATTTAGGAAGTCTGGAGGAAATCTTCCCAGAAAATATTTGCAATGTTGTATATACATTGTCGCTTGTCCAGTGATGTGCATGAAAGAAAATGCTGTCAGGGTTGTGACTGACTTTAATAACTGCATTTTGCAATTTAGTCCCAGTGGACTTAAGAAGATCCTGAACAGACTTTTAAATCTGTACTGAATGTTCATGTTTTGCAGCTTGAACTTTAATTTCCAGTTCTTTTAGGATCGGTCAAATGAAAGACTTGTCATGTTGCAATACTCTCTTCCTTCTAATTTACTGCTGAATTTACAGGGTCAAAACAAAACTGGTAGAGGATGGTGCACTAATTTTGAGAGCAACCAATTGTTTGAGGTGCCATACAAATAGAGATAAAACAAACGACAGTACCTGCTCCGAAAGGTTTTAAAATACAAGAACATTGTCATGAATTGCTGAGAAACCCACCTACCAGGGTGTAGATAAGAAGAAAGGAGAAAGCTGTTGATTTGCAATAACGAGGAGACAGAATGGGAATTACTGCAGAGCTTCGCTGTCATTGAGCCCATTTCTCCACATATCATCACAGACTTCTATTTTGCAACTGCTTCTGGTACATGGAATGTGATGATTCAGTATTCCCCACACGAAAACGATCCTTGGAGGTCATCGTTTATTTAATAGTGGACAAGAAGAAAGGAGGTTAATACCCTGACATTTTAAAAAGGTCATTGGTGAAAGGACAAGGTCACTTCCTGCGGGAAGGGTGTTCTGACCGTGACAGACAAGCGGGAGCTGGGACTTTTTGTAAGAGGGCTCAGCCTGGAACGGTTCCTGTAAGAACAAATGGGAAAAGGATGTGACAGCAGAGACCTCGATGCAGTCCCAGTACAGTGAGACCAGCAAGCGGTACGGAGAGAACTCACCAGGGACTAAAATCAGTTACAAGGAAAATTATCAGCTTCTCAGCTGATTAGAAGCCCTAACCCAGGAAAAGGCATCCTGGCAGGCGCAGGGGAAACAGAAAAGTTTTTAAACACAACAATGGCAAAGTGTGGAGACCAGGGTGTAAACTTAGGGAATCTGCAGCTCTCCAAGGCAGCTTCCATGGAGGTAGGCATAGTAAAGCAATCTTTGAGCCCAGCTAAAAAAATGTCTGACCTTAGCGCTCCCCCCATGCCCAGAGATATAAACTACAAGAAACAACCTCAAGAACCCAGTTGCGGCACACTGAGTCAGACTGGGATGGGCATTTCACCTGGCATTTCTCCTGGGGTGCAAATCCAGGAGTTTATGGATTGAACACATCAGAGGGGAATATGTAAGGGAAGGGTTTGGGGTTTCAGCTCCAAGCAGTGCACGCTGTGCCGGAAATACATCAGCGATGGGGTTGCACAGCTTTGGGCCGAGAGGCAGAGGAGAGCAGGCCACGTGGAGTATCCTGCTGCCATAGCTCAACCAGTTCATTTCGAGTCGGTGACTGCTTCTGGCGGCCCCAGGCTGCCCAGCACAGACAGATCTCCAGAGAGTTCATCGCACAGTGCCCTCTGACTATTTACAGAACCGATGCCAAACCAAGTTCAAGGCCCTATGGGTCTTAACTGGTTATTTTTGCATAATCTCTCCATGGCAGAGATATATGCGTAGTCTTTCTCTCCTGCCAGCTCTGCTAAGACGAAATTTTTTGTTTATCCACACTTCTCAGTGGTTACAGGAATAAACCAAGTTTAAAACATCTCATTTTCAAAGCTTCGCTGGGTACAACTTCAGTCACCGATGAGCGCAACATTCACCATGGTGCAAAAGAGACTGGTACATCTCTACACCAGACATCATTATGCTGTACATTGATAGTGTGGTTTGAACGGTTCCATCCACCTCAGCAGCTCAAGAGATTTGTTTTAGTAAGGTTTAAATATTGTTGCAATTCTGCCTGGGAAAAGCAGGTCAAAATCTGTGGAATGGTAGAAAATATAAATACATAGGGCAAAATATAGCTAATGCTGGACACTGGAATGAAAGATTATCTGGGAGAAACAACCCTGAAGTTTTTGCAGGCTTGGTTGTTAAACCTATTAGTGTATGAATTTATTTCTATGTCTTCTGGACTGCAATAATGCCTGTTTTCTACAAAGCAGCCGATCCACCTCCATCAGCCGTGAGCGCTCAGAAGCTCCTCACTAGATGGCACCAGCCATCGCTGCCGCCGACAGCCCGGGCTACCGCAGGTGCGCTGGGTCAGAGCACCTCACCACCGTCGGGAAGTCTAGTAAGGGCTTCAGGCAGGGCCAAAGCATCCTTGTGAGAGGGCTAAAGCAGCACAAGCAGAAGGTTTCCTGCAAAATGTCTGGCAGTGAGATAACTGGGAAAGTGCAAATGAAATGGGACGGAATTCATCATGCAACCGAGCAGCACGGCTTCCTGAAGTGCCTATGTTTCGTCGCTCACCCTTTACTTCATGTAGTAGGAGGACTTGGTCTTCTAAGACGAATGAGAGAAACCTACTATTTTATTTCTCCAGTGGATTGTTAAATTTACATTTAATGTCACAGACCTGCACCTTCTCATATTTATGCTCTGAATCTGTGTTTTACTGTAGGGCTGACATTAGCTTCTGCCACCACACGGTTACCAGCGCTAGCAAGGGATGGACTCCTGTGATCTAACTTGAATACTGGTAAGCAAATGAAGAAAACCTTTCTCAGGTGCCTTAAGCTGTGTGATATTCAATTCTTAAACACAGAGTAGCACTGAAAGACTCAGCAGACTTTAAAAAAAAAAGTATAGAGTTAATAGTTCTTTGAATTTTTAATTTATCTTTTGCTACTTCAGAGAAGGTTATTTAGCTGAGTTTCACATTCCAGCTCGTTTTCTCAGAAAAAACTTTCCTTCTCATTTGTTAAAAAGCTTTTTTTATTTATACCAAAAAATAAGCCAAAAAATTATAAAATTCACTTTAAGTTAAAAATAACTAAAAAATGAGGCTAGTTCAGCCTAGTGGCATGGTAACAATTTGCTGCTCTTTCAACTACATTGTCTGGACATGCGACATTTTCTCTCAGGACAGCAGTGACCAAATGACATTAACATTAATTCCAGAGCTGTGATTCAGCTTGCAGAAGGTTTTTTTGGTTTTTTTCTTATTAAGGAAGGAATAAACATTAAATCTTCATAAAAAAAGAACTATGAAAGCGTTCTCTTTACCAGAAGCCACAGCCTTTTTCTGTAGTCAGTAAATGAAATTATTTTGTACTGTTTTTTGTTCCCACAGTTTGATCTTATTTGTGATCTTCTAGAAAGTTGCTATGTCACCCAAGAAGATAAAACATGTGTAAAAGAAAATATATGCTGGAATGTGGGTCAAGCACTCAAAAGAACCAGCCAAGTTTCTTCATGTCACAAAATACACAGAAGTATATGGCAGAAATGCTTTCTGTGCTTTGCAGAGCTGCTGTAGAAGGAACATTGCTGGGACCATGGCAATGGTCTCTCAAAGATAAACATCAGAAAGGGCAAGTCTAGACAAAACCTCATGAGGATTTCCATGCTAAGCCTTCAAAGGGTTATTGTGTAGAGGAAAGGAGAAGAGGAAAGAGGAGAAGATGTGGGAAGGAAGCGGTGGGCAGAGGGGAAGGGTGGTTTTGTTTGCAGGCTCAGTAAGGAGACAGCTCTGAAAATCCAAAGCTGCATCTCTGCTGAAGTATGGCTGCATAGACAAACTGAGAAATCTGGGATCAGAATTAAGACATATATTAGCAAATATATCTATCTAGTGAGCATGCTCTGGTGAATCATATAGTAAGACTTCTAATGACTTGAAAGGCATCACATTTTTTTCAGGGTTCTATTTATTGAACAGATGTAGACATTTATCTACATGCAGTGCAGTCATCCAAAGTTCCCAAAAGGTGAGGGTGACATCTTATGGCATGATATACCCTAATGCAGATATTCAAAGTAGGTCAAACAAATGCACCCTGAACGTGCCCATTTTTCTTAACTGACTACAGATGGAGCTTAGGTCCCTAGCTCAAATGTAGACCTCCATATTACTGCTTTCTAAACTGTGCAAGAAGGCAATACCCAAAAAGGTCTAGTCCTGGAATTGTGGATTTAGCAGTTAGGATTAAGATTCAAATAAACTTGAACATGAAAATTATGCTGCATGAAAAAGGAGCTGGATATAAATGCAGTAAATTTACTAAACTTGGCAGGCACTATATGCCAGACCGCTGCTACTGGTGGTGCAAAATGGTAAGATTTTCTGGTAGTTAGAAACCCTTCAGCATAAAAAACTGATCAGGTGATAATGTTGTGTGCTCAAAAGCACGTCCATTTATTCCGAGTGTATCATCTGGCCCCTACCTTGCTTCCTTTTTGGCTACTCAGATCGATATTTCTTTCATATTTTCTTTTTATTTCGAGGCCTGTAACAAGTGGTGTTCCCCAGGGGTCAGTACTCGGCCCAGTCTTGTTTAACTTCTTCATCAATGACCTGGATGAAGAGCTAGAATGTACCTTCAGCAAGTTTGCTGACGACACAAAACTGGGAGGAGTGGTGGATACACTGGAAGGCTGTGCTGCTATTCAGTGAGACCTGGACAGGCTGGAGAGTTGGGCGCAGAGGAACCTGATGAAGTTCGACAAGGGCAAGTGCAGGGTCCTGCACCTGGGGAGGAACAACCCCATGCATCAGTACAGGCTTGGGGCGGACCTGCTGGAGAGCAGCTCTGTGGAGAGAGACCTGGGAGTGCTGGTGGATGACAAGTTGACCAAGAGCCAGCAGTGTGCCCTTGTTGCCTAGAAGGCCAGTGGGATCCTGGGGTGCATTAAGAGGAGTGTGGCCAGCAGGTCGAGGGAGGTTGTCCTCCCCCTCTACTCTGCCCTAGGGAGGCCCCATCTGGAGTCCTGTAGCGGGTTCTGGGCTCTCCAGTTCAAGAAAGATGAGGAGCTACTGGAGAATCCAGCAGAGGGCTACGAGGAAGATGAGGGAAATGGAGCATCTCTCCTGCAAGGAAAGGCTGAGGGAGCTGGGCTTGTTCAACCTGAAGAAGAGAAGGCTGAGAGGGGACCTTATAAATGCCTATAAATATCTGAAGGGTGGGCATCAGGAGCATGGGGCCAGACTCTTTTCAGTGGCACCCAGCGACGGGACAAGGGGCAACGGGCACAAACTGAAGCACAGGAAGTTCCGTCTGAACATGAGGAAGAACTTCTTCACTCTGAGGGTGAGAGAGCACTGGAACAGGCTGCCCAGAGGGGTTGTGGAGTCTCCTTCTCTGGAGGTATTCAAGACCCACCCGGACAAGGTCCTGTGCAGCCTGCTGTAGGTGACCCTGCTTTGGCAGGGAGGTTGGACTAGATCACCCACAGAGGTCCCTTCCAACCCCTACTATTCTGTGATTCTGTGAGACTGGAAGTACGATTAATAGAGCTACTCACTTTATGTTGGTTAAACCGAGAGTACCAACCTAACGCAACCATAAAAATAGAAAAAACCTACTTCTATTGACATGTACATATTGTCCCTCTGACTTCCAACTAAATACCATCTTTAAGAAAGGGTTAACTAAAATAACTTAGAAATGTGACTTTGAATCGACTTGGTTTAGATCATGAGTTAATGATATTTTGCAGAACACTACAATGACATTGACTTATGCTTGCAAAACATTCATTATTATTTAATTAATTGAAGGTTAGTTTGATAGCCAACCAAAAATTCACCAGAGAGGAAAATCATCTTGCCAAATTTGCTTTTACAACCAGACAACTATCAAGACGATGGGTGTGGAGCAGGAGGAAGCAGGGAACTCCCAGTTACTCCATGACAGTTGCTGTATCATGCTTATGTAAAAGGGCAGCCTTTGGTCATGATACCTATTAAATGTTTGACTGAGCATTTTGAGGGATGGTGAATGCCTTACACGTTTTTAGCACAATAAGTATATTTTCAAAACAGAAGAAATTTCTGTTCATTCAGCATGGGCTTTGACAGGATTAAAAAAGCCAGACACTTTCCAGGGCACCAAACAATGCAGTGCAATCCTCCTAATCTGCTAGTATCTAGACCAAAATCTTCTTTTTTCATTCTTTCCGTTCGTTCCATTCATTTTATTACCATCGTACTATAAAGATTAACTGCTTTTCATGACTTTTTTAAAATCACAGTTCACACAAAATGCTAAAAACTTGCATAACACAGTGGGTCGGATAGCTGTAAGGTTGCTGCTTGGCTAGCTGGGCTCCTCAAGGCAGGACAACAACCAGCACCTGCTCGTGTTAGAACATTCAGTCATAGACCCGAAAGCCGATCTGCCAGCCCAACTGCTTTCAAATGGCCTTCAGTGGTGTGTGGGAGTGTTCTCAAGATCCTAAAATTCAGGAAGTTCAACACAGATGTTTTCTGTCAGTAGGCGTTGGAAGCACCAATAGTAACATCTGTTCACTTTTCATATTTGTGAGAACACTTTTTTTCTGTCCAAAAACCATTCACTGTTGCAATTTCCAAATTGTGCAACTGGCCAAAATGTTAAGCTCATTAGACTCCATGAGTTTAAGAGTATGTGAAAACTAAAACCCCTGCAGGAGTTCAGTCTACCATATGCCAATTTTTCCATTCTGTGCTTCTCTTCTGTTTAAACAAAAGCATAACTACTTTTTGTGGTGGGAACAGCTATCAAAACTGACTTGATCATGCAAATCTAAGTTACTACTGGCTGTTTTAACTGTAGAAAGAATTTAATTCTCTTACAGAGGCTGTGACTTTTTTAATAAGTTGTGTGCTGAGCTACTCTCTCCACATGGGCGCTCAGAATACACACTCCAGCAGCAAGTACAAGGGACTCGGTGCAGACCTTAGACATCCTCATACTCCAGTCACGGGAATTTACAGTTTGGGACGGTCTGCAAGATCCCGGCAAGGCCAGGTGATTGGCTCTGAACCGCCAGGAAGGACAGGGGCATATGTGTGTGGCAATATGAAGAATCATTGTTGATGCAGAATAAGAGCCATCTTTTTTTCCTCCTAACACATCTGGACAGATGGGTCTCAAGAACAGCGGGGTGCTGTGAGACCATCTGAACGGAGTTTGCACAGTTGTTTTCTCTACATGATTTGCTAATCTTGATGTTAGAATCAATGCGAATGCTCTAGAAATTTCAGCAGCTGGGACGCTGTCGAAGCCTGCTGTTGAGTCAGCTTACACCGAAGCTAAATGAACCCTTCTGCTTTCCAGTGGATGTGGCTTGTTAACATCACAAATATCCTAATGCAATCTGATGGTCTTTAAACTGAGCCTGGCTTCATATTGGGTTTGTCTCCAAAAACAACAAATAGTCTAAGTAATCTATAAGAAGTCTTGCCATCTTCAGGTAGTAAATACAAATACTGAAAACTGTGAGCAGTTGTCTTTTATGTAATACAATTAAGATTCCTGTCTTTTGTATGCACAGATTCACAGAAGATTTTTATAAGCTGACAGTACTAGATCAAGCTGAATGATCTAGGGAAGCTAAATGATTGGGGGAAAGTATTACAGCAACCAATTACTTGGAGAATTCTCTGTGATCCCACACAAGTCTTTTTTTTTCCTTGAAATCAGGAAGAAGGAGAGTAAAAATGTTTTTATTTGAATCCTGAAAGAAACGGTTCTATGTCCTCTACCCCCGAAAAATACTCTCTCTGTTGAATGTAACTTGTGATAACAGTCCTGAAGAGGGTCAAGAGTGGAGTATAAACTTGAACAGGAAGGTATAGTTCTCCAGATCCATTACGAAAGATCTAATTTTCCTGTTATACATGGTTTGAGGTAGCAATAACGGGGGCCAAGAGTGCCCACACATCTTCTGCAGATTCCAAAATCTGATCACTCATGGGAAAGGATGTTCTGGAGAACATCAGCAGCAGTCAGTTCCACAGCTGTTCAAGGAGAAAGCCTATTTATCATTTCAAATGTTGATTTCAAAAGCTACTGGAAATTTCCTAACCATTTATTGTAGGCAGTGTGGGTTACGCAGCTGCTTCAGCAAAGGATCAGAATGAGAACCCGAGCAAACCATTCTGTTTGATCCTTTACTCCTTTTCATTCTGTGGATACTGGGGGTGTGAAGCTGCTACTAAACTGTAATGCCAAGTTCCTTTTACTTCAAGGACATGCCATTAGCTTGACAGGCCTTTGGGAAGGTTGTTCTCTAACTAATAGTAAATGCAGGTAATATGGAGGAAAAGAGAAGCCTTCCAGACAAGGAGAAGCAGCAGAAGGAGCCTTCGTGTTCTATGGGAATACCAGAGAGATTGCTAAAGAATTTGTTGTGACTACTCATCTGGGTCCCATCACTGGGGACTGGTTTCAGGCTTCAACTTGAGGTGACCATCTTCAGTATTTCAGATTCTGATTCTGGAGTGCCTCTAAGCATTGTTAAATTGGTGCCGCCTTGGCTAAAACATGGTCTGCTTGCAGTATGAGTTGCGTCAAAGAAATCAGTGCTGTGCAGTGATGAGCTTTCTTTGTGAATTTATGATAATTTACTTGCAGAAGTGCTTCCATCAGCCTCATGGGAGAGGCTGCATTTATTGACAGGGAAATTCAAATTGCTGGGGATGAAAGGTCAGGACAGTGCAGTTCACAGGTTAACCATGACCCGAACCTCTGCTAGGATGCCTCTCCTGCTTTACTTTGACTGCTACAGGCAAGGATGAAAGGAAGCAAGAGATACATTTGAAGCTACTCCTCCTTTCCAAAAAACTAGCTAATGCTGGAGCATCTTTATCCTAGATTTATAGGTCCTGGATCCTCCAGGTACCTGAAATGACCTCAAGTGCCACAGGGAGCATCACTCTTCTGTATTTTTGACAAAGACAGTAATAAATGCATCTAATGTTCATGTGGTTCCTGTGAGTTTTTAACATCTCTCTTCCCTTTCTCCATAAAAAAATGTTTCAGCTTTAACTGTCTTACCTCTTCTGCACCTGGGAGAGCTTATGGCTTCTACCTAGCTTCTGAAAAAAGCCAATGCTAGCTCTGCTATGCAAGCTAACACCTATATTTTTTGATGCTTTTTTGTCAAGAGGCAAAGGACACTTGTTACACGAAAGCTAACAAACCCTGAGCAATATCATTATCAAGCGCTATAGTGCTGAATACAGACTGTGATAATGTGGATGGCTAAATCAGTCACTACAGCCTCCAGATTGGTAAACCCATAATTACCTGGACAATAACCAAGACTAAGCAAATGTTACCTGCTCTAGCTGACCCTGCTTGAGCTGGGGGAGTTGGACTAGATGGTCTTAACAGGTGTCTTCCAACCTCAAACATTCTGTGATTCAGTGACATACAGCAATACACCTGATGTTCAAAATCCTCCTTAAGAACCTGCAATTTAGCTGTTCACCAGGTCTACTGCTTAGATATTTTCTCTCACTGATGTCTGCAGGATTTTTCTATGTCTGTGTATGTATTTATTCTCCCTTTGGTTTGCTGTCTTCAGATCTCTGTGTATCTAATGCAAGCCATAAAGCACTCTAGTTTCTTTAAAACACATAAGGAGGGGGAGTCACTGACATGACGCCGTATACATCCTTACTGGTAAACACTGCTAATTACTGTGAACTACTCAGGTAAACTTAGCATTATTAACAAAAGCCAAGAGGCAAGTTTATAGCTGTCTGCCTGTGGATACAATAGCTGTGGGCTTCCTGCAGACAGATTTGTGTACATGTGAAGTCTCTGTATCTTTACAGTTTAGATGGGTGCAGTATTTACAAGAAAAGCTAGGCTTCTGGTTCTGCAACATTTTAATAACCTCAGCTAAAACCCTGTCACTCTACCAATTCTACTGCTTTACGCCGACTTTGCGGTTCTGAACTAGACTGCAAAAGTTTCTGCTCTTACTTGTTTCCACAGGAAGAAATCAGTGAGCACTCCTGAGTTGTTTATAAAGGCCTGCCTAGACATTGAGATACGGAAGTCTCAGATTTCAAATTATCACAGAAATTCCACGAATTTTATTTATTTTATGCAAATTATGAGATTCCTGCAGAAGGCCCTCCTAAACCGAATTTTCCCCAACGCATTCAGATCTTAATATGCAGAAAATTTGATGAAAAAGTGAAATGTATTTTGAAAATACAAGAGAAATGTTAGGGCAAATAGCTAGAAATGCCTTTCAAGATCTAGCAAAAGATCAGGCTCAGTAGATTGCTTTTCAGCTGTTTAACTAAGTAACTTGCTACTTCATTCAAGCCATATCTTAGAGAACTGATGATCTCATCACCCAACCGAGTAACTAATCCTTGACAGTAGAAATCAGTGATGATTTGAAAAAACTGCTAATTGACGACAGGGCACAACATTCTCCATCACACTGAGAACGTTGCTGCCCTAGACCGCCACTGACAACATAAATACTAGAAACAAATAGCTGAAAGTAAAAAATAAACAGCTGAAAGCGGTTGGATCAAAGTAGGAAATGGCAGGGAAATCACGAAGAAGGGTGAGGAAGACCCAAAGGGACTGGCAGGCTCCAGCAGCGTGGGGAAGGCAGGGACCCTGGGACAGAGCCTGCTGCCGCCGGGCACAGCCCTGCCTGTACGGCCAGCAAGCTGCTATCTCAGCCAGGATTTTTACCGCCTGCACAGTGTACTCCCGTCACCATCTTCTTAGTGGGAAGCGTTCACCACTCCAATTCTCTCTGCATACAGCAAATGGTTATTGTGAAAGAGAAAAAACAAACCCCACCAATGCTCCAGCAGGTCTGAAGCAAAGAATGTAGAATTCATGGCCAGAACATGGGTGCCTGAAGGCTCCTCAGTTCCCACAAGCTAGGATCAGTGATTCCCTCCTTCAAACACTATCGCTACAAGGCTGTTTGGTTAACTGTTTCCTTCTAGTCTTTTCTGGTGTATGCTATTCATAAAGCGTGCGCATTACTTGCCATTATATGTAAGACATTGCTATTAATTGGCATGCTTTTAAGAAACATAGCTTTCAACTTAGAAACAGACACTAAAACCTACCCTGACAGTACGCAGGGAGCACTTCATTCACTGTAGATGAACAAGTTAGTAGTATTAAGGAATCAGAAAACATTTTAGAAAAAAAACCCACAGATCAGAGCAAGAGATGCTCTATGAAGTCATGCTGAGGGACATCCGCATTTCTAAAACCTTGGCAGCCACGTGTCAGCCACTAATCCTATTTAGAGATGTTAGAAATGATACGTCTGAGGTGGAGGGCAGTGGGGAAAAGATGTGAAGCTACACACCAACCCCTGGGAAGAATACCGAAGGAGACACTTGATGACAGAATACGATGCTGTTCAAGCGCACACCTCCATCTCCTGCAATGACAACGCTGCCTTTGAGCTTCAGCTGTCAAAAAATACAGACTTCTGGTGGAGTGTTCACAGGATAAAATAGGGAATCTACTGGAAACAAAATTAAGCATACATAGACTTTTGGCTTTGTTTTTGCTTTTTTCTGCTCTGCTTTGCTTTTTTTTCTGCACTCTCTCTAGACTAACAGTAGCCAAACAGTACGTAAACGGTAACTATTTTATTAAGGAACAAATTACTATAAAATTTACTTTTACCTTCATGTTTGCCTGATATTAAAGAGTGATTGCAGGACAAACAGGCGAAACTACAGCCTTCACATTCCTCAGTGAGTAGGTCCATGCAGATACTGATGCTGGCTTGAGACTGGTCTGCATTGAGCTAACAGCAGTATCACTCCTGTGCAGTGAACTGGAGGTGGGAAGCACCCATTGAGGAGGACACTTCCCTCCAGCCAAAGCCCAGCACTTCCTCCTGCTGACCCCTCTGAAGTCTACCGTGAGTCCTCTGCCAGCCTTCGCACAAACCCGCGCGGGTACCACAACCCCATCTCACCTCCAGAGAGCCGCAGGTCTCAGACAAGCCCTTCTGCACTGAGGTGAATTTCTGTCAGTTTGGCATTTGCTAACTATTTTTATTAGGGTCCTTCAGTGTCAGCAGTAATCCTTCAACACAGAGATAAACAGGACTTCTTTTATTTATGGAGAAAACTAAGGAAGAGACTTGGAAGTACATTTCAGAAGACAGATTTTATGCAGCTGTTAACGACTTCATAGAAGAAACGCAAAAGATATGTGTTGGGGTAATAATACACAGTGATAAAAATGTAAACATGAAAAGCCAGGCGGTGACTTAATTTAAGTCTTGTACAGTCACGTGCTGGCTGAAGCATGTTTCCACCCTCATAATTAAAAAAACATCCAGAAATTTAAAACAACTGAACCCACACAGCAGTGGGACTTGCCCCATCCCAAAGATGTGTAGTGAAAAAACAAATCAGTTAAATCTCTAAGAATAAACAGAAAATATGCAAGTGTTCATTTAAAAGGCTTTTACATGATTAATCACTTCTTTTTCTAAATCTAATGGAACATGTATGTGTTCAGTAAAATGCATTAGTATCAGTTCCAGATTTAAAAAACCTGATGACACAGTAGATCTTAAAGTTTGGGAAATGAGTTAAAAAACATTAGTGAAAAGACTAGATTCTAGCTGTAAACAATACGCCTTGTTCCACATCAGGTGCCTTGGACAGCAGGGATTGAAGCACGATGCTCTAGGCAGACACGACTATCCACAGGGCACCTTGCAGGCCATTTGGAGTGGACACAAGTCAAAGAAACTGGAGAATTACTCCAGCATGTCCTCATAGCAAAGCTGATTGTCTGCAGCTTACAGTCCATGGGTACACAGGAAGCCCCTGAATGGACTAAGTGAGACTTGAAAAACGGGCATTTTGTGACCTTGAAGATATGGCCTAAAACATGCCTATTTTTTTCCAGCATCTTTAGTTACATGATATGATTGTCAAAGCCTCACTCTAGGTCAGCGGTCTTTGCAGCCACACCTACTTCTTTTTTGCAAGCAATGGTTGAGGGGTGTCAGAAGTGCATGAGAAAATCTGTGAAGCCATTTCAAGTACTCCCTCTTTTTAAATGCTCCTATATATCCTTCAGAAGACTTAAATGCTACAACATCGAATAATCATTTGGAATAAAGTTGTGGTATGAACACTTCCAAAAATTGTATTTATTGATTCCTTCCTCCAAAGATTAAATTCTGTTTTGCAGAGATTCTTGCACCACCACTACACCAATGAACATCCCTCGCGTGCAGCAGTGCATGGGAGACAGGCCACCAGCGGGCATTCCTGGTGGGGCTGCTGCCCTGCAGGCCAGGAAGCCACTGGCTACACTTCACTGCCCTGCTGCTTTGGCCTGAAAAATGCAAAATATGAGTTACTTCTGGATAAATTAAGCCCATGCTAATTTCTTGGCAGAAGCCCATTGGTTCATTTTAGGGATAGATGGGTGCTCTGCAGAGAAGGTGCTCTCCTTGCTGTCCTTCCTAAGGACCATGGGAACCCAACGGGAGGGTCGAACTCTAAAACAGAGACCACTGATTTTTGGTGGTGCCTTTTTAACGGGACTGCTCAAATGGAGTTGTCCCAAACTCTTAGCTGCTTCTCACAGCAACTGTCAGAAATATTTCTTCAACTTTCTTTGGGAGGCATAAACAAGGCATACAACACAGCCATCTCCGTACCACCTTCTTCTGAGTGGATTTCCTTTTGGGAGGGTGAAGGGGTGAACACAGAAGATTTTCCTCTGTAGCAGCTGTTGATCTGCCTTGCCTAAGGGACTCCTTGGTGCCAGCTTACACTGTCAGATCTTCCTTTCATTGGTCTTCATGTGGACTGAGAGGAATGGGGTAACACCCAGTACTTGTACCCTTACAATTCTGGTCAGTGCTGTCCATCTTCCTAGAGTAAAGAAGACTTTGTGTCTCCATGCTATTGATCTACAACAGGCTCTACAAACATCAAAAAAATGAACAGCTCATTTGCAGTACTCAGTTTTCTTTACAAAGGCATGTAAAATTCACATACAATTGGAGACTCATTTTAATCCCCTACGTGAAGACCATGACACTAAAAATGAGCATAAATTCTATGAAAAGTGAATGTCCCAATGCCACTTACAATCACAAGCATGAAATACAGAGCTTCTTTTTAAGTCTCTTACACCATTCCAGTCTACTCCTTCCTCATTATCTCCACAGAAAGACTATTCATTCATGCTAAGTTGGTTTGATTAGTTCAGATTGTTCTCTATCACATTCACATGCTCTGTTCTGCCTCCTGCAAAATTGCTTACAAGCTGCATCACAGCAAAGAGTTTCTGAGTCATTGTCACGAACTCCAAAATTTGTCTGTGCTGCCCAATGCCTACACCCACCAAAACAATCATCATAATGTTTGTATGTGGTGCTATTAGTTAAATATTTGGAGCTATAGCTGGAGAAATAAAGATTAGAACTTTTGCTAGTAATTACAATCATATGCCTGCAACAATCATTGCGGTTTTGCCTGATCCTTCGGTTGTTGCTCAGACAGACGGTCCACGACATAGGCAGGAAATTCCCATGAGAAAAGATTCTGGAAATGAGGTCCAAGTGGTGTGCTCTATTGGTTTGAATGGAGAAGATAACCAGTTTTTTTGTCAGTTTATTTTTATTATAAGGTAGCCAGAATAAGCTGAATATACCCAAATAAATGACACAACTTTTATCATTGAAATGTATTCCTTTTTGCATTATTATATGTTTTTAACGTTTAAAAAATTGTGGATAGAAAAAATTTACTGGCAAGTGATACACACATACTAAATATTTTTATCAATATTTTATTGGTAAACCATTTTCTGGCACATTTGTAAGTAAACAGACTGTAAAACATATCTCTAGACAAATATCACTGTAGAGGGACAAACAGTCTGTGAGAGGAGGTTTCCAAAAAATCTCAAGCTGTCATGTAATATTAACAGGAATACAGTGTGCCCTCAGCAGCACTACTGAGAGTGAAATGTTATGCCCATGGATGGTAAAGCAATGAATAAGCTGCAGTTAGTCCTGGTCATGAAGCACTGTGTTTGAAGGCTGGACACAAATGCCAAAAAATCTGTACCATGAAGTGCTAGTAGTCCTACAGGTCTCAAGCAGGCCATGCCAGAGCTTATCACTCGTCTTGCTGTGAAAAAACAAAGTGAAACACAAGCTCAACCACTGCATAGTGGCAGCTTTTCTAGATCTGCAGGGCTGAACAAAGCTGGGAACACAAAGCCACACAAGTCGCCCATTCTGAGGGCACTCCAACTAGAATTCAGCACTGCACTTAAGAGGCCTTAAAATCAGAGCTGCTTAGGATTATTTTGCTGAATGTTTTCTTATCAGGAAACACCCATCTGTCAGAAAGGATTCTTTCAACGGATCAGTTTAGAAGACTTTGGAGCGGGGAAATAGGACAGAATTCCCAATTTCAAAACGGCAGTTTTGGTCAAAATGAGACAGGGTGCCAACTCTTGCGCTAGCAAATGGCTACAGCACTCACAGCAGACGTGGGAAGCTCAGGTTCAAGCCTAGGGCACAGCTGCATTGCCATGTCTGCACTTCTTTTTCTAAATGTGGTTTTCCGTCTCAGTCCTTCAAAAAAAAATTTCACAATTTTGCCTTATTTAGGAATAAAATATCGCAAGTCTTGAAAATATTTCAGCTCAGCAAAAACGGCTCTGTTAACATTTGTTCTGCCATACACTACCCAAGAGCAGGCTCCTCGCTTGCGTGCTGGAGGACAGCATGTTTGCATCTTGCTGTCTCTGGCCTTCCACACCTGCTATGCTGTGAATGGAGTCAATGTCACCAGGCTGGCTCTCTTGGCCTTAGTCCAGCCTAAGATTTCCTCATGCTGGAGGGAACCTCTTCAGCTGCTTTTACAGGGCAGCTTTAATTCCCCTTTCCCCTGCTACAGTTTTACAAAATGGGATTGAGCAGAAAGTTAGTCTTCCTTATTTTTCATTGTCTGCCCAACAATGTAGCTTATGACTAATGTGGCTTTGATAACTAAAGTGAAGGAGGTAACAGCTTGCACACTCATCTTTTTTTTTTATTGTCATTTAACTTTAATTTTCCCTAATCTTCATGTGAATTGAAATGCAAGTGTACATGCTGCAAATCAGAACTCAGATTTAGCTGTATTTCTTTCTGAAAGAATCAGTGAAAAAGGAATGGGTATTCAAAAGGTAGTACAAAGTGAACACAGTGCTGGAATAGGACATTCACTGGCTTGCAGCAGTGGATGCAGAAAAGGTTCTCACTGCAAAGCGAGATTGATGGTGGAAGTCTGCTGGAATAAGGTTCTCTCTGGGTCAGCTACTGGACATTTACAGTTTCTTTATGTTAAAACCTATGATTCATAGATTTCTCTGCCTTTCACTGTAAGATTTTCTTAATTTGGGATTATTTTAGCTTTTGGTACACAGCCATCATTGCTATTTAAACAGTAAGTATGTTGCAATAAACTCAATTGCCTCGTCATCCCCGATTAACTCCACTGAGTTCAATTACACCACTTCAGTACCAGACCAGTGCAGCTGAACTGGGAACAAATTTGGGTCTAATATCTAACAGATGTGTGATGGGAAAATTTCCAATGTCTCCTTCTTTTCTTAGAAAGCAGTTTAGAGTAAAAGCTAGTTTAACTCTGGTTTCTCATAGCTCGGAATCTCTCACAATAACAAGCTTTAGGAATAACATGGGAATGAAAGAAACCACACTAATGTAACAAGAGGGAATAACAGCTCTGCTTAAAATACAAACTATTTCACATGCTTACTCCTATCTGCATTATATAGAATCCTTCCGCTGAAAGCATTCCAAGAATGTGCCATTTACCATTAAATCAATGAAGCCAAAGAGCATGGGAACGTACTCTGAGATCCCAGAAGAATCCATCCAGATTGTGCTATCAACAACCTGCAATGTAGTGCAAGGTTGAGACCGAGCCTGATACTTTGTCCAAAATCTGGGTGATTATTTTTTTGAAAGCCTCAAATGCACGCATTTAAAGAGTACCAGTCGTGACTGTCTCAGAAAACTTAAGCAAATTGGAAAATAATGCTTTCTTAATGAACGTATTTTCTTTTCTCTCAATCTATATGCAAATGTTTATTGCAAACAAATTGCATGTAAACTGTTCTGAAAACAGCTCCCTAAAAATAAGTAATTGAAGCTTACTCAAATACATGGCAGAAGCAGAAATTTTGCTGAGTTATTACATGCTCAGCTTTTTCACCCCATGCCTCCTCTACTGTTGGGACCCCAGCTCCTGAGATAAATATGATTCTTGTATAAACACATTCTTTCCAACAATATTCATCTGGCCCTTTGCGTCTAAGACAGTATGAAACGTTACAGAGCTCTCAGCACTTCATTCTGTCTCTCATTCAGCAAGCAAAAATAAATCTTTGCTTTTTCTGCTGGTATATAACATGCAGTGCCAGGAGCTGCAAAATCCTTCCCTTTTCTAGTAGTGTCTAGTGCACTCAAGAACTCGTCGTTAGCCACAGACGTGAAGAAATGTTAAACAAAGCTGCTACTGCAGAGTCATCTCCTCCTACATGAGCTCTTGCGATAGGTTTAATGTTCAGCTGCACTTGAAGAATATCCTTGTCGAGATTAAAGTGGCATCATAGCTGGACTGCTCACGTAGTTTTATTTGGAGTGGCGTCAGCATCCCTGCAGCGCGATCCAGCGAGGCTATTTAAAACACATCTCACCAATGCAAGAAATCAGATTTTTCACATTGAATGCTCTGAAATTTTCACAGGGGAGTGGGGAGGTCTCAATCGCTGTTGGTCTTCGAAAGAAGAAATCCTTATACACGCAGGACAGAATTCAGCTCCTCCTTTTCAGTTTGGACTACATTTAAAGAGAAGGACCCAGAACAGCTTCCCAGCTCATGGATCCAGATGCTTAGCCCAGTCACTTCCTTACTGCATATCAGTATGAGACACACAGGTGCTCCTTCCCCTTCCTCTGCCCCACACTCTAAAGAGAGCACGAGGCTCCCGAAGACGGAGGAGTAGAGCCTGTAGGGGCACCGGCACTGCAGGGCCAGCTGCAAGAGGACCAGCAGTATACTTTAATTTAGACACCACTCTAATGAAAGAGCTGGTACCGAACAGTTACATGGAGACCACAAGCAGAAAGCAAGAACACTACCATGATTTCATAGCTAAGATACCACAATAACACCCTGCAGACCTGAGCAGCTTAATTCTCAGCTCCATCATGGCTTTCCTTCATAACACTGGCAAAGCTCTTACAGCTGCATCAGTGGATAACACCTCCTTTCTTCAAGACTCCATTGCTTCAATAGGCAGCATCTTTCGCAGTGGTAAAACTGTACATTTTTCTCATTACTTGCCTAACTTTCATGAGTGAAGCCCTCTTTTCAGATTAGGACCAAATTTCTGTGTGAATAACTGACAGCACAACAGCTATAACTCAGTCTGTCATACTAATTTGGAACCGTTCATTAAAGAAGTCCATGTTTATCTTTTTATTTCATATTACAAAGAAGAAAGAAGACAACTTGTCTAAAATTATTTGCACGAATCTTCTTCACAGGTAAACTTGCACTAATTGCAAAAGTGATTTGTTCAATAAAAGCATGAGTAAGCAGTCTTGCACACGCACACACAAACACGTACTCATGCACACGCAAAGCTCTCCATGCCTGGCATGCAGGTGGCCATTTTTGTGGAGGAGGGGAACTATGGTTGTTTCACATTTGCTCATCATCCTTATTGCGTGCCTGCTGGGCTCGACTCTCAGGAGGTCCACCTCCAGGGAGAGAAACGTGATATGGGCAGCTTTCTATATTTAGATCCGAGAACAACTGAGAAGCCCAATGTTGGCTGCACTGAGCAGCGTTTCTGTCTATTGCCAGGTCTACAGCAGCCTTGGAAATTCACGCTCTGCATAGCAAAGGGCCATGTTTCTTTATCGACAAGTCGCCTTATACTCCATTGGCACGCAGAGCACACCAGTAATACTGAGCCAGGGCAGTGTATAGATGAGAACCAGCACCTGATCCACCACAGCATCCTAAGTTACATTGCTCCAGCTGTAACGCAGTGCTTCGCATAAAATCAAGGCTGGTTTTTTTTTCTCTTTAGTAAGGGTAACGTACTTTTATGGCCGAGTTCTCCATCAGTGTATGCTTCTGACACAGGGAACTAAAAAAAAATCTTTTCCTGTTTCTTTGTCTGCGTATAACAACATGTGCCAAAAGGAAGTATGTTCGGACATTATTATGCAGCTTGCTGAGAAACTATCTTAAACGTGAGGTTTCTTCTTTCCTACTAGCCATTATGATTCCTTATCTCAAGCATTCAAACTATTTGCTAATTAGTCTCTCTTCTGTTGTTTTTTTGGTGCTTTTTGTTGTTTTACAAAGTAGTTGCTAGGAAAAAAATAATAACTTAGGGACACGAACATTTCTGTCCATCTTCTTAATACTGAAATGCCCTATCTTTATTGAACAGGAATGTTAATATATCTCTGGGAATATCCTAGCAGAAAGCAGGCTGAATTTGGTTGTGAGATTGTCTGAAAAGCTGATGAAATAAAAAGACCTAGTAAGTCTTTTTGTGACTGATTGCTACCAGGAGTCATTACTAAAGCCTGATACACACCATTAAAATGAGTAGAAAACAGACTCCCGTCTCCTTTACATTATACAAGATACATTAGGCATAGAGGCTTCTATTATTTTGCATTGCAAGATCTAGTTCCCATTTATCTGTTCTCTTGCTCTAGCCCTAAGGAAAACCCAAACATATTCAAACATGCTTGTCCATATGTTAACATGTTTTGGGTGCTTTTCAGGTATCTCATGCCCACAAAGTTGCCAATGGGACTAAAAGCAGAGGGGGAAAAAAGTGTGACCTGTATATGGGGACAAGAACTTCTGACAGGAGTTGTGCAGCAGTTTGCTCCAGCTGGCGCTAGCATTGCTCTGCTAATGCACAGCTGAAATTCACAACTAAAACATGGAGATGGAGTGGCTGTTGCTTTCAAAAAAAGGTAGATGGTATCAAAACCAGCTTCTAAAATCTTCCAACAGAAACATCTTTCCATCTGCTGCTATAGTTTCTTTATCCTGAAATTGTTCTGTGGAATTTCCTGTTTACTCTCAATCTCCTAATTTATAGATCACGTCCTTCAACACCAATGGAAGAGTTTATGTAATTCCCATTCACTGAATTCCTTCATTATGCTCTTTTAGAACAAACTGGATGATTATCTTAATGTGTGTAAGTTCAAGAGGTTTAGCATTTCTTTATAATGAGTATTTCTACAAACTTCAATTTAATTGCAAGTTTGAGCCCCTTACTGACAATTGCCTAATTAAAAAAGAAAACTAAATTCAAACCGCAGGAGTAAAATCTACAGTGTATCTCACCGAGTAACACTACCATTATTTTTAATTTCCTCATTTTGTTGGTGCTTCCAGTATGTATTTGTTCTATCATTTGAAGCACGAAGAAAATATAACATCTCCTATTCAGTTACCTTGTCAAGAAATTCTTCTCCTCATCACTTTTACGTGTGATGCCTAGGTACGAGATCAGCCTGGAGCAGACCCTCCAGTGTGACAGCTGGGAGAGCTATAGGTGACCAACTCAGAAGAGAGAAGTTTGCGAATACTTGTGTAAGGACTTTCCCTTTCGCAGAGTCAGTAGGAGAGGCAGCCTTCCCATGGGGCACGCTGTGGGCTCACCCCTGACCATACCAATGCTTCTGGACCAGTGGAGACCGGGACCCAGCTCTTCTAACCCCCTCCCTTTTCCTCCAGCCACGCTTCCTTTACAGAAATGCCTTTATAGCAAAGAGCAGCACAGAAATCCAGCCTGCGCTGTCCTTGCTAGGCAGTATTTGAGGAGGAGGACGGATGAGTCACTTTTTCCATTCCACAGAAGCACGCACTTCCATCCTGAGCCCATCCAGTGCCGGCAGCCTTCCTGCGGTCTGGGAAAATGGAGGAAGAGGGCCCTGGATCCCAATGCACACCGCTGTTCCTCTCTCTGTCACCCAAGAAGCCTTACAAAATCCACTCCTAGAATGGCTTTGGAAAACTGTGATTCAGTTTATTTACGAAAATAAGATTTATATCGCTAAGTCCTCACTGCATATTTAAGTGGTTTGTTGAAAATCTTCCAAAGGTTGACTTGGGAACCAGATTCATTTTAGCTTAGCAGACATGTCTTTTAATCAAGTACGTAAGCAGCAACGGCCATTTGCTGCTGACCTGCCAAACTCAAGATGTGATTAAATAATCCTTGTGCCCCTTTGCCCTGACTCGCCCACCTCCTCTCCTGAAGTAACGTGGCAGGAAAGGCCTCCTTGTTCCCTCACCAACACCATTGAGACAGGGCTGGGTGCTCAGTCCCCACGGTAGGAGAGGCTGAGATTGCACCGAGCCCTCTATTTAAACAGCACGCTGGCTGCCCACAGTGAGTGAGCTGGGCACTGTTACACCTTGTAGCCTAACCTGGCCCTCAGACAAACAAAACATTGCATTGACAATACCCCAGTTCCCTCTGTTTCCAGCAACTTTATTCAAACAGGGAGAGGAACACAAACGCAGCTTCTGCTCCACCACAGCTTATGGAGGATCACGTCCACCGCATAAACATTTATGCAGAATGGACTTCAGTTCTCTTCCCCTTGTGCAACCCTGAGCCCTGCTGCATTTCGACTGCTTTCCTCTACTGCCCAGCTCCCTGCTCCCTCCTGCTCCCCGCTGCTCGTCTCCTCTTCTGGCCTTAGTCCCAGCCATCTGCTGCCGGTTCCTAGACAAATCACATCCACAACCTTCCTCCTTCTGTCTCCTTCACCGTTCACTCCCACACCCTTCTGACATCTCTTCGCCAAATAGCCACTTTGCAAGAAGAACATCTTCAGATTCATCAGGTGCGCATTCCTGGAGAGAAAAGCACCAGCTGAAGGAGAAGGGTGGTGTTGGCACGGAGATAGCCAGGGAGAAAAAGGAAAACAAACGGGCAACGAAAGCAGGGTAGGAAAGCACTATCCAGACGTGGGAGATTCCTTGCCTGGTAGCATGGATGGCCAGCTGGGTTTTGATGAGCCTTAGAGTGAATCAAACACCTCGCCTTACTTTTACTCTATATCCTGGTCTTAAAACAGAGGAAGAAAGAAAACAACAATGAGAAGAAGGTGGCTGGAGCACTCACTTTGATGAAATTTTTATGGGCTGTGAGATGCTCTAAAATCCATCACTGAAAACCAGCCAGAAACACAAAGAGCTAATGTGAGGGCTTGCATTTTTTTGTTTCAGCAGAAGAAAGTACAAAACAGACTGAAATCAAAACACAGCTAGTTTTCAGGAGACCCTGGGTGGTACAAAGCACTTGTGTTTTGTAAGAAGAAGCCATCAAAAAGAAGAATGCATCCTACTTTGATTTTTTTTTCTAGACATGGATTTGAGGTCGATAAAAGTAAATGAGCTCACCTCCCAGCAGAGATAAAATTCCACTCGTACAACTGATTAGCTAAAAGACAGTCCTCATCATACTAAAACTATTCAAATCAACTCCCCCTCCTGCAACCTTCCCACAACCCCTCCAACGCCACCCACAGTTCTCAGTGCAATGCAAAAGTAGCTGCTGACAAACGGGAGGGCTGTCCGTCTACTGAGTTTCCCAAGTGTCATGTTTTGGCTATTTATTGGCATAGTTACATTGCAAATGAACTTCTCACTCACCGGTATGTTCCAGCAAAATTTTGACCTAAGCAAAGCGTGCCCAGTGATTTTGGCCAATTGGCAGGGGCTGATTAAGCTCCTTATTATTTTTATTTTGTTTTGACTGGCTTTGAAAAGGCAGCCCTAAACAGGCTTTTCTCAATTTCTGGAATCTTAGGGAGTTAAGGAGGTATCATACTGCATGTGTACAAAACACCATGCGTCCACGCAGCGCTGTGCCATTACAGGCTACCACCTATACATTAATACCTCCTCACTCTGATTTACTACCCAGCTACCAAAACAAGACGTACTGTTGTGCAAGCATTCCTTCCACACTTTGATAAGGGAAATTATATGAAAAGCTGTGGATGCGCCCTCCCTGGAAGGGTTCAAGGCCAGGTTGGATGGGGCTTTGAGCAACCTGGTTTATTGGAAGGTGTCCCTGTACGTGGCCGGGGTTTGGAACTAGATGGCCTTTAAGGTCCCTTCCAATCCAAACCACTCTATGAATCTATGATTCCACGATATTAAAACCCAAAGGGGTTTCCACAACTCCCGGTGAATGTCACATCCTTCTCATGCTCCTCACCTTCTCTTAACTAGAGACTGCGGTTTCCGGCATGTTTCTAGAAATACTCAGAGCCTCCTGGATAGTGTGAAGTTCTGACGAGGGACAGAAGAAACTTTCTAGTGACAGAAGATAATTGTCATACTGACTGACGATTCTTACAGAGATGCAGAGATGGTCGTATAGTCCATGGAATAATTCTCCACCTCCTCAAGCTTAAATCGCTCATGTACAGCTCCCACTAACAGGAGTTACTTGGCAATAAAAGTTGCACTAAATATTGAACTGCAATATTCAGATACACATACATTTTCCAACACGAGATTCAAATCTGAAGAGATGCCACAGCAACAACCTAATCCAAGATGGAAATGACAATTGTCTCGTCTAATGACCTTTCTCGTCTCTGAGCTTTTGAACACTGTAGACAGGCATATATACCCCAGAAGACACATGAAATAATCCCTATGCTCTTCTCAGTATTGATAAGCTCCTGGCCTGACAGCCTAAGCCCTGTTCTGTACACTGCACTTCAAGAGTCAAGAGGAAAACAATAAAGAACGACCAGTGATACACAAACCACTTTACCTACAAGTAATACATGAATGAGTCAGCTCTCCCTAGACTGCAGTAGCAAAGACTAAGTGGAGCACAATTAGCAGAGATACCAGCACATGTGCTTCAGATATGTTGAAAAGCTTGCTGGGGAAGACTGTGGAGTCTCCATCACTGGAGGTCTTTAGGAGAAAGTTAGACGTATCTTTGTTGGCAACAGCAGGAGAGATAGCATACCTCACAGTTTACTAGGACATAAACAAGAAAAAAAGCCCTGTCAAATGTAGTAGGCGCTTATTAGTTGTGCTATCTACAAAGTCTCAAAGACATCTAGGCCTCCGTGTGAGAGGCACTCTATACGCATATTGAGTAACAGTTTAGAGAGCTTTCACTGTAAATAAACAAGAGGGCTGCAGGAGGGAGTTGTTGTTATTTTCTTTACTAAGGCTGAGAACCTCAGCCACTGTGGTATCAACCAAAAGACAAGAGCCTAGTTTCCAAAAATACTCCATACCAAACCCTGGCTCCAAGTTCCCTAAGGAGTCCTCAACTCCCAATTACTTCTCAGTAAATAAGTATGACGATCAAAAATCAGCACACAATGGACATAACTCATTGTCAAAACACTTTCAAAAAATCCATTTTACTTCAGTAAATAAAAAGAACTGGGCTCTTGAGAGACTCACCTTATATGACTTCTGTTCCATCAGACTGGGGGTCTGTGGCTAAGCCAAGAAGGGAAGCAACGTTTCTTGAGAACCCAAGGCTACAAGCAGGACAGCTTGTCTGGAGGCTGCAGCAAGTCCTGCACCACATTTCTGCTCATACACTGGCTGCAGGCACAACTCAGATGCTCATGTAGTAATTACTGAACTATCAGAAGCACATAGAGCTGGGCCAAAATCTGTGCTGATTCACTGCAGTAGAGTGAACGGTGAGCTGTAGCGCGAGCTGCTGCTTCAAGAGCTAGCTGCCACACCACCCCAGGAGCAGGGACAACTTAATAAAGTATATATAAGAGGGAAACGCTTTTTGCTTTTGTTTTTTGATAGTAACTTCTCACGTACTCCTATGTTCATGTACTCCTATAGCATGCAAAGCTGATACTGAAGTTCTCTACTGACAAACACTATGTATATTGAAGTACCTTGTATCCCAACAGGCCTGGGAGCCCCAGAATGGTAAAAAGTGGACTTCTGGTAAATAAAACGGAGTACTTACATGTTGTTTAAAGACAATACAGAAATCTGATGTCTTTGGAGAAAAAAACTGTTTTGAAAACAATGTTTCTGACTTTGCTTGTTTGCTGGGCATATAAGAAGGTGTACTGGTACACTGTAGTAATGCCCAATTTCACCCTGTGTGTTCTTGATATATACAATTTGTTGAAAAGCTTAAAACTGCTTGATGTTAATAAAGTCTACCTTTTTTGTTCATAATGACAGATACAATCTGACTGAAAAGAATGGAGAATAAGACCTAACGGAGACCATGGTTGAGATGCCCAGCTGATATGAACTGCGGTAGCTCCATTTTCTTCTTGAAGCTGATGCTGATATTCAGTAATTGTCCTGTGAGAAGATCTGAGAGATACTTTTTCCTGTTATCTACTGACATCAGAGAGGCTTTAGAAGAAACACGTGTGAGCAAAGGAATGGGAATGGAAGAGAAACTACCTATGGGCATTTGACTATAACTGGCCCCAAAAGAGGAAGTCGCAGTGCAGAGATGGATCACAGAGTATTGTTCTTCTTCCGCCACCATGGACTTTCACTGGTTTCTCTCCAGAGAAACTACCAGCAGCCATCTGTATGTCTCCCAAACCTCATTTCAAGATCCTGAGTGGGTGTCAGTAGCCTTTAAGTTTTGTGGCTAGCCCCACAGTTCAGGAGTGAATTTAGCAGAAGTGAAGGCGGACTCTACAGCAAAGGTTACAGACACACAAGCTCTGCAGAGTTCACCCAAGTTTTAATTTTTTTTCACTTAAGAAAGCAAAGGGGACAGTTTTAGCCTACAAGAGAACCATGAGCTCAAGTCCAAAGTAACAGGGAACTTGTTTGTTTTCACTTTTTCTCAGTATAACTTCTTGTTCGGCTGCACTGCGCTGTGTACCCTAAAATCTGGAGAAAGTCTGGCCTACTTTTGACCTGGGAGACTATAAATAATTGTAGACAAAACACAGACAATAGTAGATGACTGCATATTTTCACATATATTACTTGAAATTATAGCTATATTCTTCTTCACATAAGTTATCTGTTCCCTTAAGCTCTTGATAACTTTGTGCTTAGTGAAAATGGTTGTGTGTGCGTGGCACTTTAATGCAATGACACAATCTGTAAGTACAATAGCCCAAGTTTAAATAATGCTTCCTCACAAAGTTTTGGGCACACAACTAAGAGTTAAGTAGTTTCCATGTTTGTTTTTCCTGGATCCTGTTCTGAGACTATCTTCCATAGCTGGAAAAGGTCAACATCCTACCATTAATACAACATTATTCCCACAAGTTTCTACAACAAATAAAAGTTTTCATAAACAAAAGCCATTTTTTTAATGTGGTGCATGAAGAGCCATGTTTACTTGTGCTGTTATTTTGCCAGTACCTTATGGTTTAGAAAAGATAAGGCTATTAACGGAATTTAAAAGACATATTTTTTGATCTTATTCCACATTGGGAATGAAAGAAAATGTTACTAAACTGTCCTCCCAACTTCCTCTCTTGAAAGGTCAGACAACTTGGCAATCTATCACTTCTGAAAAAAAAAGTATACACATGTATATTTGAAGGAGCCATGACATGTAAAAAAAAATTATACACAATCATTCAAAATTTTCTGAACTTTACTCTCAAAATAAATAATGCTGTGAACATTAAGAAACCAGTTTGAAGTATTGTATAGTTATTACAGTAAAGCCCTACAAATCTTCTCTTAATCAAAATGCTCAGAGGAATTACTCTACTATGGCTTTTAACTCACTTTGTTCCTATGCAATGGCTGCCACAGTTCATCTGGGAAATGCACATACGTTTACAGACTTTCCATTTCTCAGCTTTCTGTAAGACTTCAGGAAAGTGTTCACGAAACCATTATCAAAGTATTCTCACGACATCTGGCTAAAAGTGTAAAAGACCAAAATATTGAATACAAGCAAGGTTTTTTTCTTCATATATAGTTTTCAACTGCGACACCTGTTTGGATTGCTCATTTGTTCCCAATGCATATGATTCACATCCCTTTTCTCCAGAGAAACAAATGTGCAAAACTGGTATGAGCTATCCAAAACACAGATCCCGCTATTTCTTCCCTTTAATCTTTCAAATCTAATGTGGAAAGAATGTATTGGAGTGGTGGTATCTGAAAAAGAAGGTGCGGTGCATGGAATTTAACATGTGATAAACTAGAACTCCAAAGGATAAATCATTATTATCTGTTAGTCTATTTGATTGCCTCTTCTCCATAGCATGCCCACCAGAAAACAATCAGTGAGCTGGTGCACGCCTCCAGTTACCAGTTTTAGCTGAGAAACACTCCTGTTCAGTTTTCTAACGAGGGTAAACACAGAACCCTGTGTAAAGTTGCACACACGCAGCAAAGTTATTTACTTTCAGTGGCTGAAACAGGGGAAGATGCCATTGCTTTGGGGTACGCCTAAACCCTCACGGCTCCTTGGCAGGACTGGGATCTGCAAAGCCGGAGCTCCCTACACAGTTGGGTCTGTTGCGTACCCCTGCCAATTACTCCCATTGAGTGGCGTCAGCCTCGTGGAGGCCTGGGTGGGTGTCCACCCCAAATCTGAGGAGCGTCAGGAGGATCATTCCTATAGCTCCTCTGCCAAACCAGCCTGCGATAGGAAAACTGAGAGCAGGCTTTCTGTCTGCTCCCAGCCAGCGTTCAGGCAGCATGGAGCACGCCCAGGCTGGGTGATGAGGGTGGTGGAGGCTGCCAGCTGGACATGTCTGAGAAACCAGAAGCAAGGTTGTGAAAATGATCGGTAATGGAAGTCAGCTGGGTCCTGGCAGCACAGGAAGATTGGGACTCAGGGTACCAGCACAAGAACGGGCTCAGTTTTTTGAAAAAAGGATGGGTAACTGGTGAAAGAGGGACTTTATGGTCAAATGGGGATGCAGATGGCTGTAGTAGTACAGAATAACGCATAAAGGGAATAGCAGTCAAAATAGTTGCAATTTAAAACCTTTTTCAATACATGATTCTGGATTACACAAGAGACGTATTACACAGGATTAACAACTGACAAGCAGGTCAGGATTTTGTACCTGAAACGGTGCTTCCATCTCAGAGCTATTCAGCGGTACCAGGCTGCTGCCAACTGTCCCCTCTTCTGAGAAAAACGTGGAGAGCAGGTGAGGAATAGGTGGTGACTCTTAGTTGAAAGGTACTCAGTAAGTCGAATCAGAGGAGTAAGATGAGGTAACTTCCCTTCGAGAAGCGCTCAAGAACGCTCTGTTCAAAAATCTCGTTTCTCTGTTTGGTTAGCCCTCACCCAAGTAAGAAGTTTTGTTCCGAGTTCTCCAATAAAAGAGCCCTAACAACAGCTCAGGTAACCCATATCTCAACCACTCTGAATATCTACAGACACCAGTTTTGCATCCTAAAGATTCAGGTTAAAGACACGGAGAAAAAAATGCGAGGGAGCTCTCCCTAGGTATCTCATCTAGCTGAGATATGTAACAGCCTAATCACAAGGAGATGGGAAGAACATGGAAACTGATCTTGTAATATAGCAATAAAAGTAACAGCGTCCTGAAGTGGTTACAGGAACAATCATAGTAGCACCTAACGGAAAGCAAATGTGCAGTTCTGATTACTTGGGCTCCATATCGACCAGCAACAAAGCAGTGAAAACACATATCACGCTGACAGCAAGAGGAGATTACATCATTTCAGGGACACATCTGACTCTGGCTGGAAGAGAATCTGGAGGAACACAAATGTCAGGCTCAAAGCTGGCAAGAGCCAGCAGAGCACTACAAACATCATGGCATTGTACAAAGGCATATGCACTGGACATAGACTAAACTGGCCTAAGTTTCAGGGTCATAAACAAAGCAAGGGATTGTTTCACGGCCCCCATCAGAGTTTATTCTTAGCATATTCATCTGCCTGAATATTCAGAAGTCAGATAGATAGGAAGTAAATGAAATTCATCAATCAACAGCTGGCTGATGCTCCTGCATCCTGGACTGTTTATGGGTTGTGCAACACTTCCTCTCTCAGGGAAAAAAAATCCTTGTTACGAGACAAAATGTTTTTTTCAGTCACTGGCTCTTAATAACAGTTCATTGTTGAGGTTTTCTTTGCTTTGTCTCTGCTTACCTCATGACACTTTAGTATCTAAATATTGGTGGATTGTTTGAAAGACTTGCCTTTTGCTTGGTTTACATATCACTGTGTACACTTCTGCAGTTTTTCTTTCTGACTATGACCCTCTCCTCCTTCCAGCCTATCCTAACCAACTCAAGGAAACTTCGGCTTGTTCTATAATTACACCAAAAGCTTTGTGCCCATGGAAGGAGGAACTTCAAAGAAGGAAGTCTTCACGCTATTTTGCTTTGGAGAATAGTAGATTAATATCTCTGGATGGTGTTATCCCCATTCTCCTCTGAAAGTCAAATTTAAGCAAAGATGGCTATTTCCTGTTTCCATTACAAGAAACTGAAAGGTTCTCACAGAAGGGTAAGCTAGAAGCTTAAGCGTATCCCTCCTGGACCCTCTGGAATGTCTTCGTTACTGTTGTAGCTTTGATTTAAAACACCTGGGTCTTCCCCTGGTCAAACACAATAAAATCTGCCTGTGATGCTTTTGCTTTCTTACGAAACACGCTTTACGCCTCTCATGAATTCTTCAATGCTTAGTTAGCTCTTAAAAAGCCAAACCTCATTTCTTGCCAAATTTCAGTTCCGAAAGCTAATCAGACCAGCAGCCACCATAACAAATGATCAAACTAAAAATGCCCTTCTTGCAGGGCTTCAACCAAATTGTGTCTGGTGGAAATTGCTGTGAGCTATTCGGCAATGCACAGCTGGGGTGGGATACCTCCTGCGACTTTTTATATGTGCCTGCAGCTAAAGGGATTCATTTGCAACACATGCTCAAAGGGTATCATGTAGTCATTTAAAGAGGCTGGTTAATTCATAGATGTTACAGGACCCTAGGACTGACTTGCTTTCCTACAGAGTGAATTTTGAGGAGGTTCTTCCTTGAACTAAATGGCTATTTTCAAAGGGTAAGCTTAAGTTTTACTTGTATTTCAATTCATGGTAAGAATAGATTATAATACTTGAGGAAACGCAAGCTGACCAATCTTGTTTCTGAAAACCGCAGTAGATGTTTCAATAAACAAACTGCAGGAATAGATGAACAGCTATAAACTAATACTAGGTATTGAATTTCATTATGGGAATGTGATTAACCGAATTGAAAAAGAAATTCTACTACATCAGGCATGGATGACAGCTATGCAGCCTCTACCTGCACACACCTCCCTAGATCTTCAACACAATTTGGTTTAGAGAATTAGGAATATGAAAGAGATCTTACAGTATGAAAGATGTCTACATCAAAGATGTCCTCTTGAAGCAAAGGATTCACAAGTGGCTGCAAGAGTGTTCCAGCAATTGTAAATACACGGAAGAGAAGTATGTTTATGCCACAAAAATGAAAAGGACTCCTGTTGGTTTAGCACACAGAGGCAGGAAGACATCTAGCTTTACAATTGCCCCTTATTGCACGGGGGTTTATTCAGTCAGTTGGTGTTCTGATTTATACCACGCAAAACATCTTTGAAGTCTGTTAAATTACACAGCGTATATAAATCAGGACAGGTCTCTGCCTAGGACTAAGAATAGCTAGAGAAGCAAAATCCTTACAGGGAAAAGGCAGAACACAATCTCTGCGAGGGGGACAGTAAACAGCAATGCATACTGCAGCTGTGTGAATGCACCGAGCCCACAGACTCAGCAGACAATATGATGTGTATATTTATACCAGAGTGTTGGGGCTTTGCAGACGAAAATAATCTATTTTTAAAGTGTACTGAGAATGGTATTTAGCTTTTATTTAGTTTTGGTAAACATGAGGGGACAAACTGTCATACTTAGGCAGGACACGATGAAATAATTTAGAGGATTTTTGATGATTAAATGTACATGTGACTGATATGATACGATTAGCACTGGCTAGCAGAAACTACTACTTAATGAAACTATTATTACTGTGACAGCAACGTGTGTCTTTGATGGCTATATACATACTTCACTAGAGAGGAGAGTACTCCCATGGTGGTGGAGTCATGTGCCCCTCCAGTGAGGACTGGACGCGCTGAGGAGGGAGCTGCAGGGGACAGGAGGGTCTCCTTCCGCCGGCGGGGAGGACCCCAATCCCTCTGCATGTTTCTTGCTCTGCATGCCACCTACCATCGTGGGGCGTGGGCTGAAGTGTCCCGCTAAGTTGTCAGTGTTGGCCCCTTGAGGAAGTGTTGGGGCCACTTTCTGTTACTGCTCAAAAGGGTGGCCCGAGTGCAACCTGAACCTTCCCATGGGTGCTTCCTGATGAAGCAGCTCCCTCTTCTTTGGCCTTGGTGGTAGCCATGGATCCAGACTAACCCCAAAAGACTCGTTCTTTATTTCCATATATCTTGGGCGGCTTCAGAGGCATGACGCTGGAGGATGGTGGCTCAGGGTACAGCAGAAGCAAGCCTGTTTTCTAGCACACTTGACTGAGGTTACCACTGCAGAGGTCCGGAGGTGCTCAATCTCGCTGAGGTGCCCTGCGTGTTTAACAACATCACTCCAAAACATACCGTTCCCCTGCTCAAGAGATGCTTGAGCTGTTGTGCCAAATAGAAAATATGCCGCTACAGACCTGCTGGGTCCTGAGGACATAGCTCTGCAGATGCAGGGGAAAGCAGATCCCTGCTGAGACACCGACTGTGCCTGCCTTGGCCATGGATCAGCAAGTGTTAAGCACTGTCCTGGGGAACCACCATCATGTCTCCTTTTCCCCCTCCTCCTTCTGCCCAGAGAAAATCCTGACACTTCCCACCCTGGATGAGCTGTGTTGGGCAGTATGTGGGCACTGAGGGAAAAAGAGAAAGGCAGGGAGGCAAGGGCTGCTGCTGCTGCCCCATTTCCCCCGCTACCTGCTGGGGACAGGAGACAGCACTGGGGCCCGGCGGTCTCCTGCTCCTTGCTCTACGCATGGACCCATCCGCGATCCTGGGTCTACAAGTGTACATGGTCTACTCACCCTCCTCTGCATTTTTGCCTGCAGGCACAGGAACAGCTCATTTTTTAAGCGGAATTTTCAATGGTGGCCAAAGGTCTGCTGTTAACAGCAGCTATATTTTATGATGACATTTTTCAGATGGCTTTACAATTCACCAAGTGGCTTTCTTAGAGATGCTTCCTCTTCTCAGGTTGCTCTGTTCTTTTCCTGGGGGGTGTAATGTTTTTCTCCCATCTCCTTTGACAATAAAGCTCTGTCCCCCCCTTAAGAAAGCTTTCTGGTCCTTCCCCTCTTCTCTGTTCTGCTGAGCTCTAGATCTCTCCATTGACTTCTCTAATTTTAACACTGTTTTTGAATTGGATAAACTGACTTCTTCCATTTTACATTTATATTTCATAGCACATCTGCAGCATTTGAGAGTTCACTGCATGGATGTTTCAAACCACACCATAAGATCTTGGCAGTTACACATGACTTCAGAAATTTTATACACATATATCTGACGTACAGAGGAAGTAATTAAACCATATGGACCTCTCCCATACAGTAGGAAGCACAGCACAAATCTTCTCACTTGATTTATTATAACCTTATGTCATTTAGCAAAACCAACTCTGCAACTGTTTGAAAGAAATAAACCATCTGAGAAGGAGAAAGAGGACCTGCATGGGGAGCTGCAGCTCAGGCAACCCTGAGCAGTTTTATGTGCCTGCAGCCATTCAGAGCAGTGAAGACCTCGCTGGCAGCACCGGGTATGAGCGAGCGGGGTGCAAACTCTGCAGTTTGGTTGGCGAAGCTTCTTGACAACGAGAAAAACAAATGGATCTGTCCTCAGGCTGCACATTTACCTCTGGTTCTGCTCTGCTGGCAAGGGCTAAGGCAGTTGGGCTGCACGGGATGGCACCAGAAGCTGTCCCTTGTCACACAGGAGGAGCCCACCCCTCACCTATCCTGCAGCCCAGCTCTGTGTGGAGAGGTTGAAGAAGGACAAGGCTGGGCTCCTGCAATTTAGCCTGTCCCATCTGCAGGGCACACTGATGGTAAAGGAATGGTCTCTGCAGTCTCTGTCACCCTGCAAAGTCCCTAGCAAATATAACTAAAATAAAATAAAAGCTGTGGAAAAGGACGCAAGATGGTGTTACACTGCACATCTATGCCAAGCACACGGAGAAGCACGCTCTGTGATGGAAAGGGAGTTAGTCTCATGGTGGTAAGGGATACTCTGCAGTAGCAGGGTAGTCATATTTGAAATGAAGAGTTTCCTGTGGAAGATATGTTCTGTCCATAAACCTGCATGCCAGTGTATGCCCTCATTGCCATCACATGCCAGTGTATGCCCGTTGCCCAGCAGCATGCGAGGGACACTGCAGCAATGTGGAGGTCTTGCTGAAGGGAGCTGGAGGTGCCTAAGGTATCAGGTGCCAACAAGAAAATACCCATGAAACACCTCAAGGGAAAAAAGGGGTGCTCTGCTATGAAGGTAATGAGGCCGACAGCTCAGATGAAATGCCTCTATATAAACGCAGGCAGCATGGGAAACAAACAGGAGGAGTTGGAAGCAATCGTGCTGCTGGAAAGCTATGACCTGATTGCCATCACGGAAACTTGGTGGGATGAATCCCACGACTGGAATGTGGCTCTTGATGGCTACAGGCTGTTCAGAAGGGACAGGCGAGGAAGGAGGGGCGGGGGCGTTGCCCTTTACATCAAGAAAACACTACAGAGTGAAGAGCTGTCCCCGAAGAGTAGCCACGAGCAGGTCGAAAGCTTATGGGTAAGAATCGGAGAGAGAGGCAACAAAGGGAACCTAGCGGCTGGTGTCTACTACAGGCCGCCAGATCAAAAGGAGCTGATAGACGAAGCGTTCTTCCTCCAACTCCAGGAGGCTTCGTGCTCGCAGGCTCTCGTCCTACTGGGGGACTTCAACCACCCCGACATCTGCTGGAAAAGCAACACGGCAAGCTGTAGGCAATCCAGCAGGTTCCTAGAATGCACTGAGGACAACTTCTTAAGCCAGGTAATAAGCACCCCTACCCGAGGGGATGCGATACTAGACCTGGTGGTCACCAGTGCGAGTGAGCTCGTTCGGGATGTCAAGATCGGAGGCAGCCTGGGCTGCAGTGACCACGCGCTGGTGGAACTAACGCTACTGAGGGAAATGGGAATAATGAAGAGCATAGTCAGGACCCTAAATTTTAGGAGGGCAAAATTCCAGCTCTTCAAGGAGATAGTCAGAAGGACTCCCTGGGAAACGGTCCTCAGGGACAGGGGAACAGAACAGAGCTGGCAGGTCTTTAAGGATGTATTCCACAGAGCGCAAGAACTCTCGATCCCCAAGTGTAAGAAGTCGGGCAGAGAAGGGAAGAGACCGGCATGGCTGAGGCAAGAGATGCTGGTCAAACTAAGGAAGAAGAGGGAACTGCACAGGCAGTGGAAGCAGGGACTGGCTTCCTGGGAAGAGTATAGGGAAGCTGCCCGGTTGTGTAGGGATGGGGTCAGGAAGGCCAAGGCACAGCTGGAGCTGAACTTGGCAAGGGATGCGAAAAATAACAAGAAGGGCTTCTACAGGTATGTCAGCCAGAAAAAGATGGTCAAAGAAAGCGTACCCCCGCTCATGAGCGAGACCGGCAAACTGGTAACAGCAGATGAGGAGAAAGCTGAGGTACTCAACAACCTTTTTGCCTCAGTCTTCACTGGCAAACTCTCTCCTCACCCCTCCCGAGTCGATGGATGGCATGAAGGAGACCAGGAGGGTAAAATCCCTCCAGCTGTAAGTGAAGATCAGGTTCGAGACCTCCTGAGGAACCTAAACGTATAGAAGTCCATGGGACCTGATGAGATGCATCCCAGAGTCCTGAGAGAACTGGCTGATGTAGTTGCAAAGCCACTCTCCATGATATTTGAAAAGTCATGGCAGTCAGGGGAAGTGCCCAGTGACCGGAAAAAGGGAAATATTATGCCCCTTTTCAAAAAGAGTAGAAAGGAGGACCCTGGGAACTACCGACCTGTCAACCTCACCTCTGTGCCTGGGAAGATCATGGAACAGATCCTCCTAGAAGATATGCTAAGGCACATGGAGGCCAGGGAAGTGATTCGAGACAGCCAGCATGGCTTCACCAAGGGCAAGTCCTGCCTCACCAACATAGTGCCTTTCTATGATGGTGTAACAACAAGAGTGGACAAGGGAAAACCAATGGACGTCATCTATCTGGATTTTTGTAAAGCCTTTGACACGGTCCCCCACAACATCCTTCTCTCTAAATTGGAGAGCCATGGATTTGATGGGTGGACCATTCGATGGATAAGGAATTGGTTGGATGGTTGCAGCCAAAGGGTAGTGGTCAATGGCTCAATGTCCGGATGGAGACCAGTGACGAGTGGAGTCCCTCAGGGGTCCGTACTGGGACCGGTGCTGTTCAATATATTTATCAATGACATGGACAGCGACATCGAGTGTACCCTCAGCAAGTTTGCAGATGACACCAAGCTGAGTGGTACGGTTGAGACACCAGAAGGACGGGATGCCATCCAGAGGGACCTGGACAAGCTGGAGAGGTGGGCCTGTGTGAACTTCATGCAGTTCAACAAGGCCAAGTGCAAGGTCCTACACCTGGGTCAGGGTAATCCCCGGTATCAATACAGGCTGGGGGATGAAAGGATCGAGAGCAGCCCTGCTGACAGGGACTTGGGGGTACTGATAGACGAAAGGCTGGACACGAGCCGGCAATGTGCGCTGGCAGCCCAGCGGGCCAACTGTGTCCTGGGCTGCATCAAGAGAAGCGTGGCCAGCAGGTCGAGGGAGGTGATTCTGCCCCTCTGCTCTGCTCTGGTGAGACCTCACCTGGAGTACTGCGTTCAGCTCTGGAGCCCTCAGCACAAGAAGGACATGGAACTGTTGGAGCGGGTCCAAAGGAGGGCCACAAAAATGATCAGAGGGCTGGAGCACCTCTCCTATGAGGACAGGCTGAGAGAGTTGGGCTTGTTCAGCCTGGAGAAGAGAAGCTGCGGGGAGACCTGATTGCAGCATTTCAGTACTTAAAGGGAGCCTATAGGAAAGATGGGGACAATCTTTTTAGTAGAGACAGCAGTGACAGGACAAGGGGTAATGGTTTTAAACTAAAACAGGGTAGGTTTAGGCTAGATATAAGGAAGAAATTCTTTACAATGAGAGTAGTGAAACACCGGAACGGGTTGCCCAGAGAGGTAGTGGAGGCCCCATCCCTGGAAACATTCAAGACGAGGTTGGACAGGGCTCTGAGCAACCTGATCTAGTTAGTGGTGTCCCTGCTCGCTGCGGGGAGGTTGGACTAGATGACCTCTGGGGGTCCCTTCCGACCCAAAATTTTCTATGATCCTTTGATTAAATACTGGAATAATGAACATATATGAGTCCAACACCCACAGTGTGGTGTGGTGCCTTTGGGCCCTGTGCTGTTGGAGTCCCTGCGCATTGGAAGGAAGCTCTCACCATGCCCCTCTGCGTGCTGCTGCCTCTGCCATGAACATGGAAGTGCTAGCGATGCTCTTGGCACCGTATGAAAAGCCACATGCAAATGGCTCCTGCTCCAAAGAGCTTCCATCCTAACACAGCCAAGCACAGCCAGCCATGAAGACCATGGCACCCTGTGCTGTGTAGGGAAGAGTTCACCTCACATAGCCGGCTTCTCTCATTCCTCTTCCAGGCTACTGAGAAGGGAAGTCCCTTACGAGAAGCCTTTAACACAAAAAGGGTGGTGAAATGGCAAAGGAAAAGATGTTGCATGGTTGGGAGCAGCTAACGGAAAGCTCATAAAAATAATAGAGAAGTAGAGGATCTAGAAACTGAGAAACAGCCAAAAGCAAGAGGTGATTTATACCAAAGAAAGAAGTATTTGGATCAGAAGAGAATAATACAGACATATCCAAGTCCTTATCAGACTGGACAGAAAGACTATATTGGCTGTTGTATCCTGAACGCAGCTCTGTGTGTACTGGGGAGGATGTCGAGCACGAGAACTTTCTTTTTTTCTCCTACTATACCATGCTTTGCCAACAACCTTGGGGCCAAATAAATTTGCTTTTAAACAACTTATAAGGCTTGATAGTATCTCTTTAACCAGTGATACTATATTGGCAAAAATCAGTTATGCTAACTAATAAAATAAGCAACAGTTAGACATAGAATTTCATCAAGCAACTATGATCCATACTAAGAAAAAAAAAAACCAAAAAACCCACAAAAGAAGCCAAAGAGCTTTTCTTTGCTGGGCAACTATGACAGTACCAGACAGAAAGGAATCCGGCAGACTAACATGATCTTTTCATAGAAAAATAATTTTGGCCTGTGGGAGAAAAAGTGCTGCATGGGTATTTTATTCATTTGGGCTTGCAATTTATTCATTGTCTAGAGCCATTCTCCGTGCCTAAAACACAGATTTCTGTCCTTCAAGATCTTCTTCCTCCATGCTCCTAAAGTGAATATCTAATTGTAAGACATTTTAACACTTGTCATCCTTTTCCAGATCAACGTAATGGAAGCACTTACACATACTTTAACAGCCCCGTTCATCACACAAAGACACTGAAAAATATATGGAAACCTTACACATAAACTGAGGTAAAAAAGGAACGTTAATTCTCTGAAGCGTCGAGAAGAAAACACTGAGAACAGGCTCGGTCTGCCTCGGCAGATACTGTTCGTGATGACAGCCTGCCCATTCCCACATTCCTGGTCTCTCCAGGTCAGACTCAAAGGATTCCACTAATAGTTTGGTACTTACCAAAGCAGACAAAAGGAAAATGGGTCAATGTTACTTGCTCCCATGTGACAAAAATACAGAAAATAGAAACAAGACCCATTTGAGAAACTTGTAAAGCCCTGGACACGTCATGAGAAACCATTCACACTCTCTGGAGAGTAATTTAAGTGCTAAAAGATGACCTGGATTATCATCCCCCTTGGACGCCTGTACGAGCTACTCAGTTACAGAGCAAGGCTATCATCCATCCGTTGCACGTTCTTTAAACTCCTGCTCACAGTAAGCAGAAGTTCCAAAACTTGGCCAAAAGCACAAAGAAGTGCAGCAGTTGCGCTGTCTGACTGTTAGAAGTCTAAGCCTGAAGGTCTAACCTAACAGACAGTATATTTGTCCTAAAACAATCCAGACAGTGCATTTCATTGATACACTTCATTAATGAAGTGCAATTCATATGTGAAACCCAAACAAAAATATCAATGATACATGAGAATGTACTGTGTTGTGCAAATACTATTGACCAGAAAGAGTGGAAAGATAACAGATGAGTAGACAGTCATGAAACTGTTGACATGCCTGAGGGATGGGATACCATTCACAGGGACCTGGACAGCTTGAGAGGTGGCCCTATATGAACATCATGAGGTTCGACAAGGCCAAGTGCAGAGTCCTGCACACAGGTTGGGGCAATCCCAAGCACAAATACAGGCTGCGTGGAGAATGGATTGAGAGCAGCCCTGCCAAGAAGGACTTTGGGGTGCTGGTAGATGAAAAGCTGGACATGAGCCACCAATGTGCGCGCGCAGCCCAGAAGGCAAACCCTATCCTGGGCTGCATCAAAAGCAGCATGGCCAGCAGGCTGAGGGAGGTGATTCTGACCCTCTGCTCCACTCTGGTGAGACCCCACCTGGAGTCCTGCGTTCAGCTCTGGAGCCCTCAGCACAAGAAGGATATGGACCTGCTGGAGCGGGTCCAGAGGAGGGCCACAAAAATGATCAGAGGAATGGAATACCTCTCCCATGAGGAAAGGCTGAGAGAGTTGGGGCTGTTCAGTCAGGAGAAGAGAAGGCTGTGGGGAGACCTTATAGCAGCCTTTCAGTACTTAAAGGGGACTTATAAGAAAGACGTGGACAGGCTTTTTAGCAGGAACTGTTGTGAAAGGACAAGGGGTGATGTTTTTCAACTAAAAGAGGGTATATTCAGGCTAGATATAAGGAAGAAATTTTTTACAATGAAAGTGGTGAGACACTGGAACAGGTTGCCCAGAGAGGTGGTGGAGTCCCTCTATCCCTGGAAACATTCAAGTTCAGGTTGGACGGGGCTTTGAAGAACCTGATCGAGTTGAAGACATTCCTGCTTATTGCAGGGGAACTGGGCTAGATGACCTTTAAAAGTCCCTTCCAATCCAAAGTCTTCTATGACTCTATGAAATTGCTTAACTGCAGGTACTTATTTTCTAACTAACTAAGTTAAAATAGACTTTCAGTATTTCACAGGAAGGCAGGAAGGAAGAACAAAAATTGATGTTTAATTTTAAGTAAAAAGGTATGGTAATATTTTTAAACGGTTGCGAATTACATCCAATGGGTTCGTATCCCAGTGTCAGCTATTGTGACCAAAGTTAACTCTGCACTATTATCTCCAACAAGTTTCTTTTCTATTATTTCTTCTCTACAGTTAAATGTTAAATCTTGTTTTATCTTCTGCAATAAAATGGTTCTCAATTGCTTGCTGTGCTTCGTCTTGCTTTTTGCCTCCACCTCTCATTCAAATTTTTGATATGCAGATGGCCAAGTACACTCTTAGAAATGCTGCCCTCAAAATAAATTCCTAAAATACCAGTGAAACACCTTCACAGTTTATTAGCAGACTGCCGTTAAATCTCTTTTCTTATTTGAGTGTAACAAGCCTATAAATCAACAGAATGCATAGCTAATACAAAAGGCATCAAATGGTGTCATTTCAAACACAGGAGCTGAATCCGCATTACAAACAGAGTTAATCCAGAACATTTACTTCAGTCATAATTTTGTTTAATCTACAACCTTGGTGTTCATTTTGATTGATTACACTAGTTCTTGATCTTTGTCCAATGCTGTTGAATTGTTCTCCAATCACACTGGCTGAGATTGCAAGTTTTTGAGACAAGCTCGTAGCAGAAGTATCTACACAGATCTAACCTAGGTCAACGGGCTTTAGAGATTAAGTTGAAAATGGAAATAAAAAGGTGGATGTGTCCTTCTGACTACCTTTCAGTCAAGTGCCATTCTTTTTCTCCTCTATAGCTGACTTGAAAAGGTTTTAGAGGAATTCTGCTTTCAGGGCGAAAGCAAAAGACAGGGAGTGCAACTTGTTAGCTTGAAATGGGCTTAAAAATACTGTAGTCGTTTAGATTACAGACACACACATTTTTTAAAGTTCACTTATGGAATAAAACAATGTTTCATACATGGCTGGAGCGGAAATGCTCTGCAAAGGAACACATAAATAAAAAAGAGTGAAAAAATCAGTTTTGTGCATATTGTTTGATTTGAAAGAAAGACTCCATTTGAGTTGATTTTGTCTCTTAAACATTCTGATTATTTACAAAGGAAAATGTAATTTTTGGCATCAAAATATAATTGTGTTCATGAATGTATAAAAAACAAAACACCGTGCTTTTTCTTATATGTGTTGCATCTTTTGGTTGAAATGAATTCTTAGCAAAACCTTTCACTGACTGTTCTCCAATCTCAGATTTTGTGTAGAGTGCATATATGGAAGGAGGATTCATGGCTTCTTGCTTATGGGAAAGTTATCTAACCTCCGTCCACCAGTTCAAAAAGACCTCTGATGCTGATTAAACATGGGTAAACAGAGCTAAAAAAGGAGCAAACATGCATATTTCACTCAAAAAAATGTCAGGACAAATGTACTAAAGAACAGCAATTAGCAACCAACACGAGTATCCAGCTACATGGTTTATGGATAGTCACTGTAGCCCAGGTTAAGCATTTTTCACTAAATAAAACATTAGGTCATAAACTAGGCATCAGGTTTCAGACTGACTCAAGTTCAAGTCCTATGAAGCGAACCTGAACCCTGCCTGCCTTCAGTAGCTAACTCTAAAGATTATGGGCCAATTTACTGCTAAGAGCTCATGCAATTCATACAATCATGGAATGGCTGGGGTTGGAAGAGACTTTAAAGGCCATCTAGTTCCAAACCCCCTGCCAGGAGCAGGTACACCTTCCACTAGACCAGGTTGCTCAAAGCCCCATCCAACCTGGACTTGAACACTGCCAAGGAGGGGGCATTCACAGCTTCTCTGGGCAACCTGTGCCAGTGCCTCACCACCATTATTGAAAAGAATTTCTTCCTTATATCTAGTTTAAATCTACCCTATTTTAGTTTAAAACCATTAGCCCTTGTCCTCTCACAACAGTTCCTGCTAAAAAGCCTGTCTGCATCTTTCTTATAAGTCCCCTTTAAGTACTGAAAGGCTGCTATAAGGTCTCCCCACAGCCTTCTCTTCTCCAGGCTGAACAGCCCCAACTCTCTCAGCCTTTCCTTGTAGGAGAGGTGCTCCAGCCCTCTGATCACTTTTGTGGCCTCCTCTGGACCCACTCCAACATGTCCATGTCTCTCCTGTGCGGAGGGCTCCAGAGCTGGATGCAGGACTCCAGGTGGGGTCTCACCAGAGTGGAGCAGAGGGGCAGAATCACCTCCCTCAGCCTGCTGGCCATGCTGCTTTTGATGCAGCCCAGGATAGGGTTTGCCTTCTGGGCTGCGTGCGCACATTGGTGGCTCATGTCCAGCTTTTCATCTACCAGCACCCCCAAGTCCTTCTTGGCATGGCTGCTCTCAGTCCCTCCATCTCCCAGCCTGTATTGATAGCGGGGGTTGCCCCGACACATATGCAGGACTCTGCACTTGGCCTTGTTGAACCTCATGATGTTTGTACGGGCCCACCTCTCAAGCCTGTCCAGGTCCCTCTGGATGGCATTCAGTGTGTCAACCGCACCACACAGCTTGGCGTGATCAGCAAACTTGCTTAAGGCAATTAAGCCTTAAGTCCAAAATTTAGATGCCAATGGAACAATGTCAAGACTTTAGGAATTGATGTATGCTGGGAGAACTTGTCAGGCAGTGTTTTGAATGTAGAAACAAAAACTTAAGCATGCAATTGAAATTGTACCCTCAATGCATATGTAAAGGAGAATTGCACTCTTGTATCTGAAAGCAGAATTTAGCTTCACACTGTTAAACACCTTTTATGTAACACTCTTCTTGTCTTTTGCAGTCACCAGTAAGCTGCTCTTCACTTTTACTTTGCTAGCCTGAGAAAAAATGAAAATTAAATCTGAGTGTACCATACCAGACTTGATTAGAGTACTGAAATAATGAAGAGTGCCTGCCTGTTCAAGCGTAATGCTTATTAGTACCATAGGTATTTTGCTTTTAAATCTGCTGCCATTACAAATACCTCCCCTCTGAGGGCAGCTCCTCTCCCTCGAAGTTTCCAGAGACTTAATCTTGGCATATGAAGCAGTGTGACATTTTGGAGCATCTTGTTTTGGTACTTCATACCCATTCTAGTGCAAAATCTGACAACACTTCAGAAGATACATGATCAAGTTCACTCCCAAAGCTTTCTATGTGGCAATCACTGGAGAGCAAATAGGACATTTTTCCAATCATTTCTGCCTGGGGAAGGTAAGAACAAAAAGAGAAAGACACGCAAGGGCAGGTCACTGCAAGGCATGTAAGCTTTGTGAATTTTTGCGTTGCATGATCAGTGGGTTTTCTTCTGGTGGTGAGTCCATGCTTGGGTGCTTGCTGAGTGGCTTCCTGGGGATGTCTGAAGGGTGTATGAACTGGCAAGGTGGCTCCTCGATCCTTATAACAGAGGAACTTGCACAGCAGAGGAGCTTGCATCAGCCTGTATACAGAGGCTTAGGTCAGCTTGCCTTCTCCCCATGACTCCCAGGTACACCTCAGTGAGGCCAGATCTTCCTTGCAGTTACTTAGCTTAATATGGGTAGAGGAGGGAAAGGGAAAAGTAATCCCACTCACCTCTCAAAGGAGAATTTATACTAATATATACTTTCAATAGCTAACAAATAATAAACTCAGGATGCAGACAGAAGAATAACAGAGCAGAGACCACGCAGTTTGTGGCAGAGAGAGTGCAAGGTGTGTTACTGCTGACCCAGGAGGCAGGTTTTGCATGTGCAAACCCTGGTCCTAGCAGAAGTCCTGGATTTGTTCTCTGGAGGCAAGAGTAGCTAAGCTGGAGAGAAACAGGCCTGCAGACAAGGCCTACCAGGATGTGGTGAAGCAGTCCCTTCTCTGCTGTGACCACCCCCACATAGCCACCATCAAAAAAAAACCTCTGATGTTGACTAAACATGTATGCAGAGGATGGCAGTCTGAGGGAAGGTGGATAATCAACTTGGAACAAGGGATCAGACCTCTGATAAGCTCAAATCTCCAGCTGATTACAATGTCCGCTTGGTGTGAGGATGCTCCTGGAGCAGAGTGAATCTTCCAGGAGAGGACAAGGCAGGTGATGGTAGGGGGAGTTCTGAGTATTTGACACAGATAGCTGGATTTGAAACAGCTGAGAGGATTGGAAGGCCTGCAGAGTGCTAAGGTAGCAGACCCAGGAGATGTCCAGAAAGGTATTTAGTCCAGTAGAAGGGAGGAACCAGTGGTCACAATCTACATTATACCACTGATGTGGGAGAGTAAGGATGTCCTAAGGGGTTACCTCAAGGCTACTCTGTGGGAGACTAAGTCCTTGCAAACTCCTTGGAGCAAGAGAAACCTGCACAGGAGGAATGGGCTGGACTTCAGTCAAAATAGAACGAGGCTGCTGTTACTGAAAATTAAAAAGTCCACAGAGAAATGGATAAACTAGGCGTAGAGGGAAGACTGACAGCTGTGCTGGAGCACCTGGTTCAGACTGAAGGAACTTCCATGAGGGAGACATGGGCAATGTTCAATACATTCCTGAAAAGGCAAGGGAGGAAATGAATAGCATAAATGCAATAAATAGAGAAAGTAAATAACACCATTTACAATGCCACTTGACTGGCACTTGCAACAGAGAGTGGGAAAAATTTGTAAGTGCTTCTACAGCAATGCTAGAGATCTGAAAAATAGGATTACGGAATTGTACTACTCGGCACCAAATGACAAGCCTGATGTAACAGGCACTGGTGAAAGGAGGATGATCAGTGGCATACAGAGTTGCTAGGCTGTCTACAGGAATGACAGAAAATGAGATACAGCCAGGGCAGTGGCACAGCATGTGAAGGCTAAAACAAAGTGTAGCAGAAGAAAAATACTGGGGGCAGAAGGGAGCATTAGGGAATCCCTGTGGGTGGAAATAACAAAGGCAGGACTTGGTTTGTATTTAGGACAGGAATCCCCTGTTAAAGACACTGATCATGAAATATTCAGTGAAATTAGAGAAGCTGCAAAACTAGGTCGGGCAGTAATATTGGCAAATTCCAACTAGCAACATACTGCCAGGCACAACGCCTCATCCACGTGAGATAAAGAGATAAAATTTTCAGACACAGTAATGGATTGCTTCTTAGCATGATGAGCCCTGGGACCCACACGAAAGGATGCTGCTCTGGGTTTAGGCTCAAGTGCTGCATAGGACCTGCTTCAAGAGGTACTAGTGGGAGAACTGCTCTGTAATGGCTTCACAATATAACTGAACTTCATGCTGTAGTGGGATGGAGTAAGCCAAACAAATACATCACACAGATATTCAATTTCCAGAAGCGGAAATACATAAAAATCACAAAAATAGTAAAAAAAAAACCAAAAAGCAGTCAAAAAGGCAAGAAGCCTAAAGCAACCTGGAGGCTTTTCAAAAACACTGTATTAAAAGTCCTAGTAAACTATGTGTCACATATCAAAAAGAAAGTAAAACAGTTCAGTAAAAACCCTGCATAGCTCATAAATAAAGCTAAGGAGGCTATTGAAGGGAAAAATGTTAGCATTTAAAAAATTGCTGAAATGAACAGGAGAGCCAATTAAAAACAGATCAGGAGTAAATGGCAAACTAGGATGGCTAAACAAGAATGCAAATATTTTGCAGAAGATCATCATGCTGATAGTAAAAAGTTGTTTAAAGAAAAGCAAGAAGCCATCAAGGGAAACAACAGTACCACATCATGTCAAAGGCTTATAAGCAGCACTCAGGGACAATAACGACATAGCAGAGAAACTTGGTGACTTCTTTGCATAGGTCTTTACTGTTGAAGTTGTTTGAGAAGGTCCCAAATCCAAGCTATTCATTGAGCCAGAGTAATTTCAGGTAAATATAAAGGAAGTAGTAGATAAAATAGATAAGGCAGGCGTTACTAAGTGACCAGGAGTGAGTGACATTCACCTGGGACTTCTGAAGGAACTCAGGTATGAAACTGCAGAACTGCTGGCCAAGGTGTGTAACCCATCATTACAAACTGCCACTGCACCAGTGGGCTGGTGCCAACCAAGCTCCCATGTGGAAAAGAGACTCAAGGAGACCCTGGGAACTGTGGGCCAGTTTGTCTCACTTTCCTGCTTGGCCAGGCATCAGTCTACCTTGAAGAACACAACAACTGAGCACAAGGACGAGCATGGTAAAGCAGGCCCTAGTGACCATAATATATTTGAATTTTCAAAATGGTTTTGACAAAATACTTTACCAAAGCTTTTTAAAATAAATTCCCTTGGAGTTGGAAGAGAGCTGCTCTTATGGGACTGAAGGCTGTTAAAGGACATGAAGAAAAGAATAGTGCTTGCCGGTCACTTTTCAAAATGGAGACGCAACAGCAGTGGGTCCTCTCAGGCATAGGTGCTGGAATTGGTTTTAGTAGAGACTTCCACAGTGGTCTAGAGAAGGGACTGAACCATGAAACATCCAAGTCTATAGATGATACTAACCTCTCTCGGGTTGTTAAATGCCATGCTGGTGATGGGGAATGGGGAAGATCTGGTGATGTCCCAGTGTGGGACATCCAGAAGGACCCCACCAAACCAGGTGGGCAGATAGGTTTCAGGGTTGGGGGGCATCAGGAATGGTATTGAGAAGGAAATACAGGGTGTAAATTTGCTGCTAATTAAGACCTTGGTGCATCCATAATCCTGTGTGCTGTGCACAGTTCTGGTCTCTCACAGAAGAGAGGGAAGAATAAAGGGACTAAAGGTTGGAGTGTTGCTTCAAAAGATAATCTAAAAAGGCTGAGACTCTTCCTTTTGGACAGGTGAAAGCTAAGAGGGAATATGACTGAAGTGTACAAAATTACGGAAGCAGTGAATAAGGTAAATGCAGAACTGCTCCTTTCCAAATCTTACAGTACTAGAAATAGGGTGTACTTGATGAAACCAGAGGGAGCTTGGCTTAGACCAGGTTGGACAGTAATTTTATATAATTTGAGTAATGAACTCCTTGGTGCCACCGGAGGTTGTGAGGACACAGTTACTGCAGCTTCAAAAAAGGATTAGACAAATTCATGGAGAAACACAGGTACTGAAGGAACATATAAATAGGATGATCTTGGGTAGAAGGGAAATGGACTGCAGAGAGTTGCCAGACCTCTGTGCTCACCATAAATAGCATCTCCTACTGCCACTGCTGGCGACAGAGTAGTGGGTGAGAGGAACTACTGGTCTAATTTGAGAGGATATTTCTTATGTTCTTACTTTGTAGAAGTAGAATAAAATATCAGATATCATCAGATATATCAACTTACACTCACCAAGAGTTACAAACGAGCTACTGCTTAGAAGACAATTAATTGCAATGCTCAAGAATTACACTAACGGTTAATAAAATTATTGTATTGGATTCAAACATTTCTGTAAGATATAAGAATGCAATTGATTTTAGAATATTTAAGTGTTGTATTTTGTTGATTTTTTTTTAAATTATGGAGAAAAACATCTGCTAGATCTAGTCCACGTGTTAAGATTCAAACTTGTATGGAAAATGCTTGTTAATAAAGATCAGACACTAGATTTCACAACTGTATAACACCCTAAGCCATTGCATTAATGAAAGCAATATAACATATCTGTAAAGGAGTTGCAGTGAACTCTCACATCAGCCTTGGTTAAAAAGGAATGTTTAGACATTCCTAAAAAGTGGCCTTTATGGGGGGACATGAAGCGGTCTTTTAATTTCACAGTTCCCATTATTCCAGCCCCTTGCAAAAACAATGGCTAAATGGCTCGAGCACTGTTAGATGCCTGACTCCGACAGAAAGTGCAAAGCAAGATTTCAACAGAGTACATTTTCTCACTCTATAGAAAGATCAAAAAGATTTCTATTCACTTCCACTTTCTAGAAAGCCTTCTAGGTTGATTATGAAGTGAGGTTGACTGTGAACTTCAATAGGTCAAACAGTTGGCCACTGTACTGAAAGGAGTTCTCTTTTCCTACATAAGTTCATTAATGTTTAACAAACTTTAAAGATGCATATATTGTACTTTGCTCAACATATGGCTGGCAGAGAACTAGTAAATATCAACATTTTAGGAGTTGCAATAAAACTCTTGAGGAAAAAGAAAGAAACTAGAAGTTTTTAGTTTGTTATTTCCTTTAGTCCAGGGTTTTGGTTTCATTCAAAACAGAATTTCAATATCATATTAGGGCTTCCCTTTTCTCCTTTCCCTCTTACCCAGGCACCTGGGTACTCCTTACAGTATTTCTCCACATGTGGGTTAGGGAGAGGACAAGTCTGTGGTCTGAGGAGCGTAACTTAGGAGAAGCTGTCTTAGGAGAAAATGAGAAGATGAGTCTGTCTCATCCGAGGGAGATGATGAGCCTGTTGTCTTTCCTCTCCCTTTGCACCCTGTGCCCTCCACTAAGGTTTATACTGTGGTTTCTTTTTGTGTGGATTTGGACACTCCTGCAGGACCTTTGATTCTTGCTGGAACTCAGCCAAGCTTTTTGCCAGCTGTGAGAAGGGGAGATGAGGGCGAAGCTGGTCCCTGAGCTTGGCTCCTGCAGCCCCAGCTTCCACCACCTGCCCAGCGGCAAGGCATGGTTAGATAGACTGGATATTCATATCCAGCTAACAGTAAATATGCGCCTGGATTAAAGTGAAACAACTAGGCTGCAATGAAAAAGAACAAAGACTAGCGTGTCATTAGACACCAGAAGAAACCCAGCTTGTGGAAGAACTTCCATTTACCCTTTTTGCTCCAAAGGTGTGAACTCAAAAGCAGGTGGGAACTTCAAGGGCATCTGTGTGTGGCCCAAGAAAGACACTCCTCCAGAGAAACTTCTCTGAGCAACAGCTCAGCCTTTGTTGTGAATTACAAACGTGGTTATCAGCAATGTCCTATGATCCTCTGAATGGTTGAATTCGACCCGTTTTCCTCCTGGGAATGAGGCAGAAAGCTCGCATTCGCGTGAGCAGCTCTGACGAGAGGCGGGAGGCTGCAGGTCAGCCGCTGCCTTCGCCTTGCTGCAGCAGCTGCCCCACCGCCACGGCGGGCAGATGAAGCTTCTGCTGTTTCAATTTTCCTCTCCACACTGGATTTCGTCGAGCTGTGTCTGAGCCCAGGGAAAGTTGCAGGGCTCAGCCCAGCCAAGAAAGAGTAGAGGAAAAACTAAAACCACACCTATTTCCGGCAGGCCCGCTAGGTGCATGCGCTAATTTGTGCTCGGTGGCCCTTTGTCCTTAGAAACTGCCCGTATGAAATGTGATTCAACTTTCCTGGACCTTCGTGCCTAACCTGATCAGTCCCAAACCAAAAGCAGCGTAGACAGAAGCACGGGGCTTCCAGCTGCCGTGCATGTGGGGGCCTGGCACACTCACCACAGCTCGGCTGAATCCTCATACTTCTAGACAGTGCCTTTCTGCCTCTAGCACAGAGCCCCCAGAAGATATCGTTGGGCATATTTTGTAAAAAACACTTTTTTAAAAACAAAAGCCATTGGATTAATACAACAAATAAAGAGAACAATCTTTATTTAAATGCTGTACCTTAAGACTGCAACTGAAGCACTGGCAGAAAACGAAGTAGAAGGACATATAAATAAAAGTAGGCATTTTTTCAGACCTTTTCTACTTTCACGGTTTGCAACTGTATTACCACTCCAACGATTTTGCTTCATTCAACAGATTCTGATACGCATTGAGTAGCAGCAATCCAAAGAAAGCGCTTTTGTTTGCCTGGTTTTGAGAGACCTGTCATGAACAGAATGTGACTTTTCAGGGGATGGCAGGGCGGACAGCTGGCTGCAGACCCTCGCAGTGCTGTTCCCACCCAAGTTCCAGATGCCGTGTAAGTGACAGCTCTGTTGCACCCGAGATGAAGAGTCACTGCAGAAGCAGGCTCTGACAGACGGCTTCAGGCACTCTTACAAGTGCAAACACGCAATATGTCTATTGTGCATGTAATGAGTCACCTCAAACAGAAAATGCGTGTCGTGCCAGATTACACAGAGGTTTTGTGAAAATAAATATTCCCATTGAGGATTAGCATGAGACCAGAAGCTATGCCAAATTTGGCTAGTCTCTAAAGGCCAATCTTGTTCCTTAAACCAGATGTTTAACAGAGGTTGTGACATATGAAGAGACCAGCAGACACAAAATACACGCAGTGTATGCTGACTCAGAATGAGGTGTATCATTTTAGAGGGTTAAAATACAATTTTTGAAGTGTTGTAAAATTCTTTAAATCACTTTCCCTGATACTCCTTCACATCTTGCACAATTAACGACTAGTAGCAAAATATAACTTAATGCTTTGTAGCATTCTCCTTTTCTCTTTTTTAGTGTCTACTTACAGGGAGGCCAGTGTGATTAGTTACTGGGGTTACTTACCTCCCTGAGATAAATCAAAGAGTGACAGTGGCCAGCAAGTACATAAAATCTGCCCTCACCTCCCAATCTAGATGGTAAGCCACTCACAGGGAGCTTCTCGTCAGTGCCACCTGACTGGTTCTCTACTCGGGTAACCTAAGATTTTCAGCTTTTCTAACCTATGCAGTTATTTTTGTTTAGCTACCGCTTTTGTCTTGCAGACTCGGCAACCTGAAATTAAAGGTTATTCAGTCAATAAGGAATGCGAAAGATATTTCAGTCACAAAACTTGGTAGTTTTGCAACAGATATTTTCACAAACTCTAGTGGAGAACAAGTATATCCATGCCTTGCCTTTAGAACCAAAAAAAAAATGACACTGAAAAAAGACATAGTAATATCATAATTGAAGCCATTTCATACAGCATCAGTTTTTGACTTCCAGTGCCCTTGGAGGGAAGTGGCAGGAGGCACTTGCCAAACTTCATGTGCTGGATGACAAGGGTAAGGCAGTAACAGTTGGAGGGAGACCCATCGGAAGCTGTGTCTCGGGGGAGGGCTTGTTTGTCCTCAGCTTCATCAGTTTGCCATTAGGCTATTCTAATGGAAAGCAGACAGTGAGCAGATCATGGTCAGGGGATGGGAGCATAACCGTTACAGTCCTCATGGCATGGTAGCCCCAGGATCATCTGACTTCCACGGAGACATCGGGACTTCTGCTGTAAACAAGAGTGTTCCTCTCCTCCCACCTACACTGTGACTTTCCTACCACCTCTTCCTCCACTCAGACGTGGAGTCAAGCTTGAGGAATGCAATGGGAATGGGAACTGACGGCCTGCTGCCTGGAGTGAAGGCAGAGAACTAAAAAGTCTTAAGAGGCTTGTGATAGCAGAAAGAGCATATGACCTGCTGCCGCATCTCTTGCCTGACCTATTCTTAGAGATGGGTGGATGGAAAAGGCTGAGTCACCGTCTCAGCTGCAGAAGACCAAGCTGTACAGAAGGAGCCTGCCAGCCAGGGCTCCACGCCATACAGGATAGGAACTGCCCTAGTTCTCAGAGCTCTCTGCGGCAGGTGGCTAATCCCCTCCACCCCGTCTCCCTTCCTCTCCCTCATTCTGCACTACTCCCCAAAACAAAGAACAGACTATCAGCAACAACCTAACGCCAGAAGTCCCAAGCGGTTTGCTTCCAGCAGGGATTTCAGGTTTTGCAGGCCTCGTTCCCTTTTGCTTTAACGGAAATCACATGTATGGGGTATATTTTCATCAGACACCATTTCATTAAAAAGACTTCAAGAACATTACTGACTGATTTTGTCCACATTCATTTAGCACTGTCACACAATCCAGAGACGCTCTAGCACACAGTGTCCCTAAAATTCTGATCCAATCAGCTCGCCATGGCCGTCAGGCCCCTTGGCCCTGATCTTTGAGAAAAGAACCTACAATATTTCATGACAAAGTATTTCTTCAAATCTAGAAGCTCTTGAGGAAGTAAGATGAAACAACAATAACTTGTTCCTGAAAAGGAATAACTGTTTGAATACTCTTAGCCGTCTGATGCAAGTCCACCTGGAGCAAATAGCGCTGAACTGGTACCATCAAGAACGTTTTACAGGAAAAAATGCTACTTACACGGCTTCCTTTTTCAGGGAAACACTGACATCCTCCACTGCAGTCTCTCCCTCCACATGGTCCCGTGTAAGACTTTCCACCCTGCAAATCAGAACACACATAAAACTGACTGTTAAAAGGTATGAGCTACTATACCTGGCACAGCACAATAAGCTTTGATTAGCAGACTTGCGGGGAACTTGCCCAAGCAAAGACAAGGATCATGTCTATGACTTCCACTTGAAATCTCTTTAATCTGTGCTTAGAAGCAGACATGAGTGGCTTTCCAGTTCTTCGAGACCAGCATCAAGAAATATAATGTTGCTCTATTAATTTCCCTCCACATTTTCAAAACATTGCAGCTCCATGCTGAGCAGTATCTCACACATCTTTTTGACACACGCAGCAGATATCGTATCACAGAAGCACAGCTGCTTGGATTCTTCAGGGACATGGACTAAGTCCTAGGCCACAATGCAGCACATTTTTCTACGCGTGCTCTAAATCGTTGCTATATTGTAAAATATTTATGGGTGGACATAAAGGAAGACTTAGGTATCATGTTCAAAATCATAAGCCAAACTCCTGCCCTCTCCTCTTCAGCGGCTGCCTATTCTGGAGGGACCTAAAACTTGCTAGCAACCAACCACTGTGACCTAGAAGTGAGACCTAGATTAAGTAGATGGCTGCAATTACATCTCTCCTGCCTGTCCAGAACCACCTTGGCCTGGGTCACAAATATATGGATCACAAATTATGCACCGCTCCACGCAAGTCCTTGGATGGACTCCAACCGGCAGGCCAGCTCAGATTGCACCTAGCACACAGTGCCTGCACCAAATGCAGCAGCCACAGTCACTCTTGTTCAGAAACTTGAACAGCAGAGATGCTGTGCATGCTGTGGCGTGACTTTTATAGCTGTAACTTAATAATTAGGAATACTGTGAAGACCAGCCTGTGGCCCACCTAAGCCCAGGGTTTTGAAACCCTGATAGTGCCCCAACAGCTTAGTAAGTAATCTGGGGAAGGAGGAAGGCATTTCACATCACTATTTCTGAACCTGGTTTGCTCCACAGCAAATAATTAATTGAGCCAGAAGAAAAAGAGAGAAGGACTGAAGTCTAGTGGCTACAAGAAGGATGTCTTGGAGCCACACCCCCTTATTTGGGGTGGCTCCTAATTTTCACATGCACACGCATTTTAGACAAAACCTCAAAGCACCCCAGCTGTAGGGTAGAGAGTCAAGCTCCATGTCGCTTGCTCCCCTCCTGGCTGGAAGAACCCTGAATCCTTCCTTGTACTGTGGCAGGGACAAATGGTCCCTTTACCCTCCCGGCCTCCTTCATAGCCTGAGCACGTCATCTATTGGAAGGGGGGTGACATGGGTATAAACAAGCCTACAAAACAAGATGGCCGCTCTGAACTGTTGTGCTGCTGCTTACAAAGGCAGTGATGCTGCCGTTCCTGCCTCAAGCCCTAACTCAAGGAGCTAAAACACAGCGAGGGACCAACACTGCCATGCTTAGCGTTATTCATGTAGCTCTAAGCAATCCCTTACTCAACAGTTGGGGTTGTTGGGTCACATTTCGCAGGTATCCACTTGTGCCATTACACTACCAAGAACCTGAAAATGCAGCTCCAGGCTTTGGATTCCTCCCTAAAGCCAAATGAATAAAAGGTACGGAGCAGGTACCAGGCATTGCCTAAGTCCTCCATTGGTCATATTTGTACAGTAGGCTCTCCATCCTATGGCAAGCAGTGATACAAAGCTTCCCAAACAAGTTCTTACGCTTGTCATGAGAGGGTTCATGTCTGTTTTGTAACTATTTTTGCATATTAAAATACTTTTGTTTCAGCTTTTTATTTAATTCTCACATTTAATGAAACAAGTAGGCTTTTCATACCGAAACAGGTCCACAGAATGGAAACCATGCCCTGAGCTATTTAAAGGTTAGGTGTTTGATTCAGCAAATTATTTCATGGATGTAACAGTGCTCTACCTCATGTTATGAACTTTGCTTTATGTTTATGCTATTATTTAGAGGAAATAATAAGCCAAGCCAGTTTTATAAACTCCATCAGCCTGCTCAGGTTGGTCTATCTTTTATTTAATGTTTGGATTGTCACAAACCCACCATCTCCATATTTTTTTTTCTTATTAAGCTATTTGCAGATGAAATGTGCTTGTCTGGCTCAGTAGTCTTCATTTCACAGAGTTTCCCCCTCAACGCCTTTTTGGAAATTAAGAATAATTTTTATGGATGCCATGCAGATGTACGGCCTGTGTGAACATATTGCTCTGCAGCATGCAGATCTTCACTAAGAAGCAGTGTACTTAGTAGCGCAGCCATCAATAAGAATCAACTCTGAAATTTTAGAGAGCTGTTTTGGTTGGAGCTGTCAATAACAGTATATCCCAGCCTAACAGTAACAGACTGACAGATACAGTAATTTCATCATTTGAGTTTTCAGTTATGCCTATTGAGAAAACAATAAGGAAAACAATAAATTTATTTCTTTCTTAATTAGTGGAGTGACTCTAAATTTGGTAAACCATTGCTAAGGAGAAAACAGAGTATGAATCAGAACTATGGCAAGATATTTGTGCACTTGGAAAAAAAAAAGGAGGCTGCTAATACTTCTTTCAACTGGAAGAAGTTCAAGATCTATTGTTTGTGTACTATCCACCATCCAATATTTTAATTTGCATGTTGTAACAATACCCACAGCTAATGTAGGGACACAATTGTTTTCTTCCACAATTTTAGGAAGTGCTTTTTTTTTAATTTTCTCATTTTATGTCCTTTTATGAACATAGATTCTTCAGACAATGAAGAGAAAAATCTGGAAGAATTCTCCAAAGGCAGGGAACATAGTGGGAAAGCATTTTAGACCACCATTAATATATCTCTTCTGCATTACACTTGGCCTCTCCTCATTGCTTAAGTTCCACTTCTTCACTTTTTGACTGCTAGTGGGATGACTCTGGGAGCTTTCAGTCATATGTAGCATTTTCTGCTTTATGAATGTTTATAATTTCTTGAAGGCAGATCATTGCACTGTTATTTATTCTGACACTACTGGGAAGTTAAAGTATAAAACATGACAGTTTAGAGATTTTTTAATGTTAAGAAATAAATCTGTTAAAGACTCTTGTAAAACTTTGTCAAAAACAATTATACACATGGGCACACAACTAAGATGAAGGGAAATCAAATGTACATGTACCAGTCAATAATTAGTATGCAAAAAGCCCAGTTTAATATTTAGCAATGGACAATGTATTTTTAAAGTACCACAAGTATTTATTTCCTGAGGAAAACAGATTTCTGGGAATATAACATCAATGGTGACATCCAGATGGAATTGTCTTGATCTGAGACAGGTGCCTGGAACACCTTTTTGGTCAGTGAGTCCAAATCTCCTTCTCAAAGCTAGCTGTGGCCTCTGATGGGAACACCAAACGTGAGGAAAACTATTTAAGAGCAGATACATGGTGCAAACACAAAACAGGTTATACCACTGCACTGGTATGCAAGCTCTCTGTGCGTAAGGTGATGTATTGCTTAATTAGAATTAGGCTAGGGAGTCAAGGCTAAAGTATGATAATTCTGTCCAAAAGCATGTAATATAAATGAAATGTAACCAACATGAACCACAGGGTCAGAAGGCTGCCTTTGGAGGCAAGGCTGTCTCATTTAGCCCACTGTAATGGTAAAATTGCCTAGGTAATAGTGTCAGAAACACCAGCTTTTGAGTATAACAAAATTGGGACTGATGAGGAAAAAGTAACTGAGTAGAGTGTGTATTTGGGAGGAGTATAGGCAGAGAGAAGAAGGTTCAAGGGTGGTAAAAAGGTGCAAAAGATAAAAAAGAGGATTAGGGTATCCAACTAGGTGAAGAACAAAGACTGTGAGGATATGCTAAGAACAAGAGCAGACACATGAAAAGGGTTGTGAAGTATTGGAACAGGCTGCCCAGGGGAGTGGTGGAGTCACCACCCCTGGGGGTCATGTGTAGATGTGGCGCACAGGGACATGGTTTAGTGGTGGACTTAGCAGTACTAAGTTAACTGTTGGACTCGATGATCTTAAAGGCCTTTTCCAACCTAAATGGTTCTATGGTTCTATGATTCTTTGACACCTGCAGGCAGCAGTGATGCTGACTTGCGAGCACAAGCCCACTGGGAGCCCCTTGGGAGAGCCCACAGGTGTCTCCACCAGGCATGTCCCTGAAAGACTTGCTGTGGGAGGGTGGAGTAAGAAGGGATAAAGTTGTAAGGAAGGGTAGGCCTACATCTGAATATCAATTGCAGGAGGAAGTGCAACAGAATTGCAACTCAAAAGCCCTTTCGTGCAATTTATAAGCTTCCTTAATAGTAAATTTGTATGAATACTAGTACTAACAATAAGCAGTAGAATTGTAATACAGTGTTTCTTGCAGTGACATAGTTGTAAATTAATACTACTAATAACACTGGTATGTTACTTAGCCTATTAAAGTATTATCAGGTTCTTAGAGGCGTGTTCTTTAATCAGCAAACATTGCAGGTTATGTCTGACATCACCAGTCTAAAGGGGGAGAGCTGAACTTGCGGAGTAAGACCCCTCTGCAAAGCTTCCACTTCATGCTGGGGCACCAAGCCTCCCTGTCCACGTCCTCCTCCTGCTGGCAGGAGGGCAGTGGTCCTTCTGGCCACACACACAAATACATGCTGCCCCAGCCACATGGGATCTGAAAACCAGACAGAAACTACCACACATGAAGGGCTCCAGACAGACCCCCAGCTCTGCAGGCAAGTGGCACAGATCTGCTTAGGTCCACAGCTTTCAGAGCTAGGCATCTGGAGAGCAGACTTACCTTGCAGAGACCAGGACAGAGCAGTCCAGAACAGATGAATATCTGCAATTCACTCTCTGGCCTCTTTTATTTACCAGCTTAGATATCTCCACAGGGGCCCATGTGAGTATGCCTAGCTCATAGAGCCTGACCTTCTGGAAAATGTGGTTACAGCTTTTTTATTTTTAAAATAGAGCTGGAGAAGATGATGGGGTAGAGGAGGACTCAGCGGAGCAGCTTTACTCTGCTCCATTCATTGCACACAATAGCACAGCAGTCAGAACAGTCTCTGAGGAAATGGAAGACCTAATTGCAGTTCTCTGACGGAGAAAATCAAACACGCACCTACCCCTGGGAAAGCTTTAACCAGTAGGCTGCGAACTAGGCCGGAATGGATGGAGAAAGGGAATGAGGAAAGCAATAAACAGAAAGGGGTAAGAGGGACTTTTCCAACTCCCTTTTTAATATTGTTGGATCACTGTGCTGGAATGAATATAAGACTGATGGTTCAAGGAACGTGATCACTACTTAAACACAAGCAAGAGAAAACATGTAAGTGCCATCTATGTTTGTAAAGCTTGTATATTTGCCTAGCGTAAACACCTTCTCATTTTTATGTATATGAAATAGCACGCACAAAATGTGGGTGTCCCCGCACAAAACCTTTTTTTGCCGTCTTGCTTGCTCATAATTTTTTTGTCCCAAAACAGTATTACTTATGCCAGTACATCTTCAGCCAACAAAAGACAACCTCTCTTCCGAGAATTCATAGAGTTCTGCTTCTGACTTAAATGCAGTTTCTTTCAGTCCCACTCTTAAAAAAAACAGAAACATATATGCAGTTCTCTTTAAACTCTTCCGCACATTAATGATTTATTTATTACTAATCTTGGCCAAGTTTGTGTAATCGTTATCTCTGCATGCCCATTCAAGTACCTTCACTTCAAGGGTTGGTATTCTGACAAAGAACAAAGGCAACCAGACGACAGACCTCAAAGTACAGTTCTATGAGTACAGAAAGACCAGGAAATATAAGCCATTTCCTTACATGCAGCTCAAAAAATATTACGGAAATTATAACAAAAATATTGCAACCTGGAATCAAAAGACTCTGCACGCAGACATTTTCTTTGATAAAGTTTTATAGGTTGCAGTTGTGCATTAACTTGTGTCTTGACAAGCCCTGTTCTGTTCTTTCCATCAATCACAGTGGCCCCTCCGAGCTGGCTGAGTTTCACCAAGCGAGGTTTTAGAAGGTCTGGGAGCTTGCTCAAAAGCCGAACTATGACTCAGGGTGCTGATATACCGCATGCTTCTGCAGCGTGGCACCCAGGAGCACACTGAGACTTCAGCCTGGATGTCCGGAGGGGATTCCTGGCATGCCTGCGAGGCAGCCCTCTGTGCCAGGGAGACCAGACGTGCCCACGCCTCCAGTATGGACCTCCGTTACCACGTCTGACCTTCAGCTGTCAAAACTCCATTTTGAATTTGGTTTATAAGGCCCTGACTTACAAACATTAATTTTCTGTTCCCTTCAAAACAAAGAAGGAAAAAATAAAGCAGGAGTATGACAGGGTACTCCAGCTATTGGTGAACCAGATGGAGAGGAACTCCATTGGTTTCAAATGTGACTGCACAATTATATTTGCTCAAAATCAGCATTTTACTCCTTAAAGAGTCAAAAACATTTGTTGCCTGGATGACAAATGTATTTCTCTAGAAACATCTATAAACAACCACCCAAAACAAGTATGGAGAACGCTGTCAGTGGGGGAGGCCTGGATTGCCCAGCATCAGGCTTGGTCTGGAAAATGCTCAGTCCCCAGAGTTACAATGCCAAAGAAGGAACCAGCCATCTGAAACCGTCTGCTTGCAACCCAGCAGCTACCAGTGCGCCAGACAGTAAGACCACTGTGAAGACCTTAATTGGCGAGGGAAAGCGAGAGATAAATTGGCACATTCAGAGAGGAAGGAAAAGATGTGGGTGTGGATCCCCTCTCCAACTGTTCTGAGAATTATTTCGCTAAGAAATAATTCTTTCCTTCATATCTGAATGGGAGCCAGAACCTTTTCTAGACTGGATGCATAGCAACTGGAATAACTTAGTGCGTGACCTCAATACCATATGAATGTTTACACTTCCACCAAAAGCAGGGGGAGCCATGTATTTACACATCCTTCAGTGAGAAAAAACCTGGAGGAGGAAACTGGTCCCAGGAGGAACACAAAGAGAATTACCACCAGCCATACTAAGAGAAAGCTGGTCTCTTAACAACTGCCTAATGCAGTCTTACCAATGCAATGAGAACAGCAATGCTTGTGGCAATCAATGATGAGTTATCGATTGGTGTGGAGTTTCAAATCCCACCTCCTGTTTACGATGGAGTGCGTAGAAAAAACTGGGAGGCAGGTCGCCAAGCAAGCAAGTGGCTTGCTTCAGTTCTCAGTCCTGACGGGCATGGGAACGTCAACAGAGGAGGAGTATCCAAAAGCAGCACTGCTCCCAGAGACTGGGATGCCTGTGCTCGATGGGTGGGGGAAGGAAAGGCAAGATAATACGAAGTCTCTGATGCTGAGAAGACCCCAACAGATGAAACCTGTCTTGTCAAGTGCGCCTCAACAAGTATGTTGAAGGCAGCAATGGGAAACATGAATTCTGTACCTCTCAGAAGTGAAGCTACAGAAGACTTTCCTCTTATGGGCTGACTTGTAGCTCTTGATTATATGAACCTTCTGGCACGCGGCCTTGATTTGAAGGCTGCATAGTTTCATTTCAAAGTGAAACTTCACAGCTCCACATGTTCCCTTTATTTGAGGTATTATTTACCATTCCCTCTCCAAACTAAAAAGTTCTCTTGTCGCAGTCTTGAGACACTGCCTTGTAACAACTGCAGAAGCCAGACATGAACAGTGTGAACCCACCCTTCACATTTTCATAAAAGCATTTCTAATTTTGTGGCTTTCATCCAAACATGTATTTACCCAGCAAACCAGATGGAATCCAGAAGGAGCTGCTGTGATATAGTAGGCATTAGAAAAAAAAAAAGGTCTTTAAGAGGCTCAGTCAGAGAGTAAATCTTAAAAGCTGCCTAAATATACAGTACAGATCTTTGAATAACTGTAAGGGGTCTTGCCCACTGGCCCAACACAAGGTTGGTTGCAAACAACGCACTTCCGAGCAAGCAGCGTATGTTTGTGACATAGTTTTGTGGTAAGAACTCAGTGAATGGGGGTCTCCTATGTTACAGGTAATGAAGTTAGATTCAGCTGCATTTTGTGGATGATCATATGTTGTTCTTAGAAAGGGACTAGAACATAAAATGGGAAAACCCAGTTAAAACACTTTAAAATGTCAAACGATCAAAAATAGTCACCACTATAGAAAAATTTATCACTCCTGCTTATTTTCGAAGAATCTGGAATGCCATGGGAATGGGAATTCTAAAAAGCAGCTGCAGGTCGCTGCATGAATGTGCTCCAGCTCTCAGGAGCTAATGAAGGAGGGTTAAGATGCAGAGGGCTTTCCTGGATCAAAATTGCATCCAGAAGAGGAAGAACAATGTCCTCTGGCACTTCTCTATTTGAGACAGGCAACTTAGCTGCCTACAGGAATGACAATTTTTGTCTTAATACTCAACTAAGGCTTGAACATCTGCTAGCAAGAGAGAGGTGATGCCACAGGCAAAAGCTCTTTGAAGAGTGTGCAGGCATGGCTGAAAATATCTCGTACACCTTACAAAGGGGCAAACGTTACATGGTCATCAGTTGACACCTATGGTCCACAGTGGTTACAGAAGGACAATAAAAGTGTTGTTCTGTTCATGAGCACTCCATTTTCAGTCTTATCAGCTTAAGAATCAGGTTTGCTTGCAGAAAAAAACCCCCACAGATAGAAGTCTAGTAAGAGTCTGAAGCTGGAAATGGATCAATAAAAGTAAGCAAAGGTACATGCATTAATTATTACTACTGTTAAGGTAAGCCCATTGGCTTCCCTGACTATAATGAGAACTTGTTATAAATGTGTAGATGCCTAAATTTAAGTGACTTCATATCAACTAATTCTTTGTTCAGAATGGGAATTTTTAGCTAAATCTGAGAGAAAGGTAGAAGATGCAGAAGTAGCTGAATGAAAATCTGGACTGGTTAGCTAAAATTTGTTTTGACATCTTGTTAAACTTGACTCCATGTTTGTAAATGCATGCTTTTAGAGATGCATATTATTGTAGTCTATTCTCTTTACTTACGAGACAACAGACTCTCATCTACCATCCAACACGGCATCCCTCATCTAAAAGGATGATAGTCTTTTAGAGTAAGAGTGCTCGGACTCCTTAACATGAGCCTTATTCCCAACACCCCATTCCTAGAAATTAAGTGTTATCTCCACAGAAGCTACTTAGTCGGTTTTGAAAAGTAGCACTGCAGGAGTCAGAAGTGTTTTCTAGTTAGTGATGAAGAAAGATCTCTGACTTGACAAAGTAGACGTAATCACTTGTTAGGGAGCCTGACACAGTTTGTTTCTCTTTTAATTTTTTTCTATTTTTTAATTTTATGCAAACCACCGTGCATTTTGTATTTGATTTGCCCAAGTGTAAAGGCTTATGCAAGGCACAAGTTCATGGACAGTGTAATCACCTCGTATGTGCAGTTACACTGCACAGTGGATCAAAAATATTTTCCATAAAGGAAGGAGGGTAAAGACACTGTCAGCCCTTAATCTGAATTTGGCTTTTGTCCAATATCTTATATTACCGGAATAAAATCCCCCTTCCCGTCCCTACAAACAGAAAGGCATTTGTTCACATACCAGTAGCATAATAATGAAACACAGCATCCACTCCTTAAAGTAGCAATTTCTATATTTAACTACTTTTAGTTTCCGAAGTCTAGTCATTTTCAGTTCTGGAAAGACATCCAAATAATGATATCATTTGCTTCAAACAATAGAAAGTCTGGATGCTATTCTATATATGGAGATTTTTTTTTAGTCTATTTATAAACCACTTTAGTTATTTGACCTGTCTAGTTTACTCACCTACGTAAATTGGCAGACTCAGGAAACTTACTTAAGAACACATTATTCTTCGTGATTGGTAAACCTCAGAAGTTGTTAAATAATACTTCAGATATGCACCCAGTATTTAAAAAACTCACCTGCACCTATTACGCTGAGAAGAAACCAACCTGCCAATGCAGGAAAGATTTTTGCTCTTGAACCAGCAGCAACGCTACTGCGTTAGCCCTGCTCGTGGGGATGGGACTGACAGAAACCAGCCGTGCAGCTGTTCGCACGGCTGCATCGTCTGTATTTGTTCAGTGCACTGCAACGGTGCCAGGGCTTCCCAAAACGTAAGCATAGCCACTGAGACTTTCTTCCATTTTCCTGATTTCTATAATTACTTCAAAATGCTTGATTGTGTATGAACTGCTTTTATAAATCAAACTAGGGAGTTACTTGTCTGCTGAAGAATAACTGTTTACAGCTGCAACCTTCTGACCTATGCATTCAGAGATCCTGCAAGGTGTTTTTTTTTTGATCCTTAGGACAGTTTTTAACAGCCTTTTTTTAATCCTGTCATGCCTGCAGAATCAAATATAGCAGAGAGAGAAAGTAAGTTGAGTTGAAGTTTCTCATGCAGAATTATTTATTAAATTGCAATTCAAAATATACACCAAGAACTGGAAGTATGGAGCTATCACTGCAAGCATGATTTGAAAGGCATGATTTACACAGGTTTATTGGTGATGGCATAGTTTGACTGACACTGCTCTTATCACACATGCTGATGGGTAAGTCTAGTCCAGTATAACTCTTACAGCCCTGGCTCAGTTTTCAGCATTGGCTGTTAGCCAGATGACTGTACTGGAAATATTAAATGTGGAAATTTGCTACGCAATTTTTCAGAACTGCTACTCGGAACTGGACTGGTATTTCCTTAAAAGTAAGACGAATGGATAAGAGATTTGCAAACTGGAAAAAGAACTGCATTTGATGACAGTCAAGTGTTTACTGCTAACTGCTTGGTCTGATGCAACACCCACCATTTCCTTTCTATTGCAGCGAAGAAAAAGCCCATGAGAACTAGCTTTCTTACTGACCCATTTCACTTTTCAGGTTAGATTCCAAAACTTAGCCTCCTCCTTGAGCCTTGTCCTCTCTCCTCTGAGTTGATCAGTGTTGCCACTGGTAAAGGCCTTGCATGAAGCAGATTGTTATGGGGGGTATACCAGACAAAGAGGGTATATTAGAGGATCTGACATATCAGGACTATATGCAGACCTCTGTGAAAGTTTTGCTATTTGCGATGGGGTCAAGCCAGGCAATCTAAAATACAGAAAAAGATGTGCAGGAAAAAAGATATATCTCTTCCTTGTGGATATAAAAACTGAAGTCAACTAACTACTAGTGATAATCTCCTTTCTCACCCATATACTTTTGATCAGCAAAATGTCTTAGTATATTTTCTCAAAATAGAAAAGGGAACTGCAAAAGCTCCTTTTAAAATCCTTCCAATTTATTTTGCAAATAAGATATCCCAGTACGCATAAGAAACACCTGAAAAACTCAGGAGAAGCATTACAATTCCTGATTTTAAAATTTACATGATATATTTCAATTCCCACTTCTACTAGAAAGCTGTTTCAGTTGCTTAACTACTCAGGTGACAAAATCTATAGCTCAACATAATGCTTATTTTGTGTATTTGTAATCTGTAGATGTAAAAATCTGAAACTTGGAAAGGACAGATTAATTTCTCCTGCATATTAAAAAATAAATAACCGACATTGTTTCTTTGGATATTTTTTCATCCTTCACACCCACTTCTATATAAATTTCATGGGAGAGGTGGCAAGGGTTTTTTTTTGTGAGGGGGGTGTTCAATTTCTTTCAAAATATCCAGCTGACTGTACAAGAATATTACCACAGCCACACCATGAAACGCTGGCTTAGAAGAAGATAATGTAGAATTTGCATTTACCCTTAATAAGAAAAAAGGGTTCATCTTTCCCACATGCACCACTGACTTCTGACTGACAACCTGCCTTGGTTCAGTTCAGCAGCTGGGCTGATCCCTGCAATGTTGCAGAATGGAGATGAATGCGCTTTCCCAGAGTCACACGCTGAGTCACTGCCTCAGCTTGGTCTAGGACCCAAGACCTTCCTGCTGTCCCGTTCATCTCCCTGACCAACAGACAAACACTGTCTGCATTGCTGCAATAAGTCTTGTAGCTTAGTCTCCACAACAAAAATGCTCTTATCACAGTACAAACAACTGACGTACTGAGATTATAAACAACCAAATATCGAGCTTCTTTAAACTGACTGAAGTGATGTCATTTGGCTTCTCTTTCACATCCTTTTTCATTATATGCTTGTCTTTTTGCAAATAGATCTACAAAAATCCGGAAATGTTCATGCCTTGGCAGTAAGGAGTAGAAAATAGACAAGAATAAAGTAAGGAGTATGCCTATAGCTCACTGTATCAGAAACTAGATGGGCTTTACTCTTTGACGAGGTAGAACAGACTCCACAGTGCTCGTCAAGCTCAAAGGTCTTAGCAACTGGCAAGTGATGCTTTATTCAGAACATGTTGACACTGTAAGCTGTACACCCCAGGTGACTCACGAAGAATAGAATCACAGAATCACAGAATCACAGAATGGTAGGGGTTGGAAGGGACCTCTGTGGGTGATCTAGTCCAACCCCCCTGCCAAAGCAGGGTCACCTACAGCAGGCTGCACAGGACCTTGTCCAGGCGGGTCTTGAATATCTCCAGAGAAGGAGACTCCACAACCTCCCTGGGCAGCCTGTTCCAGTGCTCTGTCACCCTCAGAGGGAAGAAGTTCTTCCTCATGTTCAGACGGAACTTCCTGTGCTTCAGTTTGTGCCCATTACCCCTTGTCCTGTCGCTGGGCACTACTGAAAAGAGCCTGGCCACATTCTCCTGACACCCACCCTGCAGATATTTGTAAGTATATATTAGGTCCCCTCGCAGCCTTCTCTTCTTCAGGCTGAACAAGCCCAGCTCCCTCAGCCTCTCCTTGTAGGGGAGATGTTCCAGTCCCCTCACCATCCTCGTAGCCCTCCGCTGGACTCTCTCCAGTAGCTCCTCATCTTTCTTGATCTGGGGAGCCCAGAACTGGACAGAGTACTACAGATGAGGCCTCACCAGGGCAGTGTAGAGGGGAAGGAGAACCTCCCTCGACCTGCTGGCCACACTCATCTTGATGCACCCCAGGATCCCATTGGCTTTCTTGGCAGCCAGGGCACACTGCTGGCTCATGGTTAACCTGTCGTCCACCAGGACACCCAGGTCCCTCTCCACAGAGCTGCTCTCCAGCAGGTCCACCCCAAGCCTGTACTGGTGCATGAGGTTGTTCCTCCCCAGGTGCAGGACCCTGCACTTGCCCTTGTCGAACTTCATCAGGTTCCTCTCTGCCCAACTTTCCAGCCTGTCCAGGTCACGCTGAACGGCAGCACAGCCTTCCGGTGTATCTGCCACTCCTCCCAGTTTGGTGTCATCAGCAAACTTGCTGAGGGTACATTCTAACTCTTCATCCAGGTCGTTGACGAAGAAGTTAAACAAGACTGGGCACAGTACTGACCCCTAAGGGACACCACTAGTTACCGGCCTCCAACTAGACTCAGTGCCGCTGACGACAACCCTCTGAGTTCTGCCATTCAGCCAGTTCTCAGTCCACCTCACCGACCACTCATCCAGCCCACACTTCCTCAGCTTCCCTAGGAGGATATCATAGGAGACTGTGTCGAAAGCCTTGCTGAAGTCTAGGTAGACAACATCCACGGCTCTCCCTTCGTCTACCCAGCCAGTCATGTCATCGTAGAAAGCTATCAGATTGGTCAGGCATGATTTCCCCTTGGTGAATCCATGCTGACTACTCCTGATAACCTTCTTTTCCTCCACTTGCTTGATGATGGCCTCCAGGATAAGCTGCTCCATCACCTTTCCCGGGATGGAGGTGAGGCTGACCGGCCTGTAGTTCCCTGGGTCCTCCTTCTTGCCCTTTTTGAAGATTGGAGTGACATTGGCCTTTCTCCAGTTCTCGGGCACCTCTCCTGTCCTCCAGGACCTCTCAAAGATGATGGAGAGTGGCTCAGCAATGACATCCGCCAGCTCCCTCAGCACTCGTGGGTGCATTCCATCGGGGCCCATGGATTTGTGGGCGTCCAGATCGCTTAAGCGATCCCTCACACAGTCCTCCTCGACCAAGGGAAAGTTGTACTCTCTGTAGGCTTCTTCTCTTACCTCCGGGGCCTGGGATTCTTGAGGGCCAGTCTTAGCGCTGAAGACTGAAGCAAAGAAGGCATTCAGTAGCTCTGCCTTCTCCGCATCCTCCGTCACCAGGACACCCGCCTCATTCAGCAGCGGCCCCACATTGTCCCTAGCCTTCCTTTTGCTGCTGATGTAGTTGAAGAAGCCCTTCTTGTTGTTTTTGACATCCCTTGCCAGCTTCAGTTCCAGGTGGACCTTGGCCTTCCTCGTCGCATCCCTGCACGCTCTGACCACATTCCTGTACTCTTCCCAAGTGGCCTGCCCCTCTTTCCACATTCCATGGACCTTTCTCTTCCACCTGATCTCTGCTAGAAGCTCCTTGTTTAACCATGCTGGTCTCCAGCCTCCTTTGCTCGATTTCTTTCTCAGGGGGATGCACTGCTCCTGAGCATGGAGGAAGTGACATTTAAAGAGTGACCAGCACTCTTGAACCCCCCTGCCTTCGAGAGCCCTGGCCCACGGGATTCCTCCCAGTAGCTCCTTGAAGAGACCAAAGTTAGCCCTCCTGAGGTCCAAGGTTTTGATCCTGCTTATCGCCCTGCTTCTTCCATGCAGGATCCTGAACTCGACCATTTCACGGTCACCGCAGCCAAGTCTACCTCCGACCTTCACATCCTCCACCAGTCCCTCCTTGTTTGTTAATACAAGGTCCAGCAGAGCGCCTTTCCTTGTTGGTTCCTCCACCACTTGCATCAGAAAGCTATCATCGATGCTCTGTAGGAACCTCCTGGATTGCGTCTGCCTAGCTGTATGGTCTTCCCAGCTGCTGTCAGGGTGGTTGAAGTCCCCCATGAGAACCAGGGCCTGTGACTGTGAGGCTGCTTGTAACTGCCTGTAGAAGGCCTCATCAATTTCCTCCTCCTGGTCAGGTGAATAACTGAATTAGAAATCCAGCAGAGGCAACCACCAGACTGGGTTTATGTATTCAGCTTTGCCATAAACAACTTTCTATGAAACTCCTCATAGGTGATGCCAGATAAAAATTTTGATTTTGAGCCAGAATGTCCAAAGCCCAAGAATGGATCTTAGAAATACTTTATGAGCAATAGTGTGCATAACCTGGGACTGCAATGACCATGTTAAAGGGTCACAATACTGCTCAAAAAAAAAAATAATCTGAGCTCTATCTCCTTGCTTGCCTCCCTGAAACTTCACAGATCATACCTCATGCCTCTGCTTGGAATAGATCTTCAGATTAGAGACCAGTAATGAGACTGTCGATGTCTCGGGCAGGTACTACCTTATTAGGGCTGTGGTCAGGCATCTCCAAGCTCTGAAACATAAAAACCCAGTGGCTTTTACCTGACATAAGACACAAGACTCTGCTAAACTCCAAAGTATGGAAAACAGCTCTCCACGTGTAGATTGAGGAATTCTAGGGATTCTAATGAATCATTACCATAGGTATGGCTCAACCACTGTCAAGACTGTTCTCCAGGGGCCCTTTGCTGTCCCACACAAAGCCACAGCTTCATTTTCAGGTATCAGAAGGTAACAGAAAAATCACATATTTGTCTTGCTTTTCTTTTCCCTGATCACGGAAAAGTTGGTATCTATGCTGTATTTTGTGAGCAGGACTCAAACACAGTACGTTTCTGGAAGAACTCCACTACATTTCCCCTCCTAGCAGAATCCTCTCTCACAATTTACTTTTGTAAAAAAGATTCCATGCTTGAACTGCTGAAAGGACAGAAAAATAGCTTCATTGATATCTTTTCACTAGATCTTTCCTTCTGTGAATTTTTTTTCCAGCCTCTAATAAAGTACTCCAGTTGATTTTTGAAAGGCAGGTCTTTTTCATGAATAGGTAACAGTACCAACATGCTGGATCAGTAATGAGGTTTCGAGTCCTACCACACTTTGTCAGCAACAGCTGTTGCTCACAGCTGGATCTCACTAAGGACACATTTGAAGGGGCTGAGCACTGACTGTTCAGCACCTGCAAGCTGCATAACTAGAACCTTTCTCCATCTAACGAGATGAGCAATGGTCCCCAGAAAATTCCCACTCTCTGTTTGTATTTCTTAGTTTGTAATCTCTTCCCTTTTGTATCCTGAAAGGTAAGAAGAGGGTTTCCCAAGCTGTCAGATCCTGGAACCTGTTTAACTGAATTGGAAAGATGCTAAAACAAGTCTTGGAGGCATTTACTCCAAACCTCATTCTCCTTATTTCCTTAGTGTGTACATACACACACACAAATGTAATTCAGTTTCCAGCTGTGAAGTATGATAGTTTTTCTTCTGGCTCTTTTTCCTTACTTCTCTGTTTCTTCTGATGAACTGGGTTCCACTCAGGCAACTGCTTCTCAGTAGCAGGAGATCCCAGATACGCTGCTACCTTTGTTTCAATTTCAGTTTTGCTGCTGAAGTACAATCTTCTAGCACAGTTGGACCATTTCTGTACAGCTCCCAGTTTTCATGGCGCCAACTGTTCACGCAGTCCATTCAGAGTATTTATTCTGCAGTTCTTATTTCTGATAACCCAAGCATATTTCAATTTCCTCAGACTTTTTTGACAGCTGCCTATTACCTTCCTTATGCATACACGTGGTCTTTCCTTCTCTCTGTACAACACCTAGGTCACCAGATCATCTGGAGAACTCCCTAAAGCAGATTATGGTCACACTAACATTAGCCCTTACTTTGTGGCATTAGTGATTCCTGCTGTCCACTGTTACACAGAAGAGTGGCTTTAGTAGCTTAGGAAAGTGTTTCTTCCTAGTGGTGTTCCTTGTATTATACACAAGCCAGATTTTGGAGTCTAGGTCACCACCGATGCAGCTAGGCAACTAACAATACGGGCATGACAAAAATAATCCTTGAAGACCTTGGTACGGTAATAAAAAAGCCTCCTTTACGAATGTCCTTTCTCCTATTTACTGAGAAAGAGAAAGGCTATCTACAGTAACTGCGATAATGGTTTTAAACTAAAAGAGGGTAGATTTCAACTAGATATAAGGAAAAATTTTTTACAATGGGGGTGGTGAAACACTGGCACAGGTTGCCCAGTGAAGTGGTGGATGCCTCATCCCTGGAAACACTGAAGGTCAGTGTGGATGGGGCTCTGAGCAACCTGATCGAGTTAAAAAATGTCCCTGTTCATTGCAGGGGGGGGTTGGACTGGATGACATTTAAAGGTGCCTTCCAACCCAAACTATCCTATGATTCTATAGTAACAAATTCCCCATAAATTCACGGGACTTTCTGATGCCCTGCTTCTTCTCACTCATCTTCCAGTGCAGATAGGCAGTAGGTCTGAATTCCATTGTCTCACTAAATCCAACTGTATCCGTTAATCATGGAAACTGAGCCTCTTGTTGCATACTGCAGAACTTCATCACCATCATGAAGTGAGATGCTCTTGGCTGTGAATTCCTGCTACTGTGTGAGCTAGGATCCCACGGCAAATAAGAAAGTCTTTTTTCTGCTTCTGCTGTTTTTCATTCTCTTTAGGTAACTAAGAAAACACTAGTTCCTGTGTTTTCCTCATTAAGCCACAGTGATAATATAAAAATCATGTCAAAAGTTACTCTCAAAATCTCACAATAGCAGAAACCCTCATCCTCCACACAAATTTATTTAACTCCTATAGACCCAAACCCCAGTATGCTAGTCTTTGTACACAACCACAACAAATGTGACTATTACCCCACGGTGGCAATAGTCTAACTCTCCACTGTCATCTTTTTCTAGCAACTGGGGACCAGCCAGCCCTGTTTCCTATCTTACATTTTTTTAACAATTCTGTGCACTCACGGTGAGAGCAGTATAGTGCTGACATGCTTTGCTGTGTCTGTTTTGCTAGGAGTAGCTGGCACAGCTGGCAAATGGGAAGTTAACTTTTCACTTCGCCCTCCAACCGCCCCCACTGCCCCCCATCCCAGGAAGGCAGCGGGGGAAAAAAGGAATTGTTTTTCTGAATTGCACATCTGTCCCGTCTCCTCCTGGGAAGAGACAGCTATTTCTTATCTTGGCTGTTTTACACCACTGAAATGTGAAGGGAGAGTTCGAAGGAAGGAAATCAGAGAAAAGACAGAGAGACCTCTATATTTCAGAGCATTGAAGGGAACTGCTGTCTACATACCAGAAGCAGGGTGGGGTGGTTGGTGGTGGGGGTGTAGGTAATGATGTGCTAGAAAACCTCCACTGACAGAAAAGTAAAACTTTTTGATGAAAAAAGAGCTATCTGCCCTTTACACTTTTGAAAAAGACATTTAAAGAAATACCTTTATATTATTTCAGCCTGCAAACTTCTTGTCAATAGTGATTGTCCTCTGAGATCCTAAAGAAAAGACGCGGCTGTCCGTGTTATTCATGCCTCAAAGATAGAAAGGAAAGAGAAACATCCTTTGTGCACTACTCTAGAACACGTCCCTGGAAACAGGGACTTATGGCTAAACCTAGTATAAATATTGTCATTTGGTAATACTTCAACAAATGACAGAAGGGTTAATTTAGCCTTCCCTCTGGGGATCATAAATGAACACATGGCTTCTCTGAGAAGACCCCAAAAATTTTAATTATCTCATTTAGAAGAAGCTCTGCCTAAAGACTTGAGACATGTGAGGGGCAAACTTCAAAAGATCTAGAGTTAAAGATAAGCACCCAAACCGGACAGCAGTTATCTGAAGCTTATCTGGACTATTTAATGTTCTGTGAAATGGTACCAGAAATCCTGTGCCAGCAGGCCTTCTGCAGCAATTTCAGAACTTCCTTTCAGGCTAGAAACTTGATCTGTTTGGTGGCAATTCATCACCTCTGGACCTTGCATAACGCTGAGAGCATGGCATGAGAACACAAAACCCAGCAACTTAAGAAGCTCCCGTCACGGAAGTGCTAACCAGGCATTTCAGAACTCAAAACTCCTCTTGCAGCAACGGGAGCTTGGACAAACTCAGACAGTTTCTCCTATGAAAACACGCAGTCTGAAGAGCAGCCCTTTCCCAAAAAGAGTCTCCTCACAGCCTAGAGAAGGAACATCATCTGCTGGCATCCACTGGCGTCGAAAGGGAATGACCAGGCTTTATCAGGCTTAACCGAAGATTTATTTTTGAGCATTTTGGGCCATTGTATTAAACCAACTCAGTTAGAAAGTTTAGAAAATGTTATGCACCAACTCGTTCATTAAAACTTGGGTAACTTCCCTGGAGTAAATGGTAGTCCTAATAAACTGCTCCGCTCCTGAGAAGTGGAGAAATGTCTATGATGTGGGGAAAAAGATTCCAAGCAGTTCTTTCTTTCTTTTTTTTTCTTTTAGGAAAGAAAGAAGACTTAATTCAGTAAGCCTGTTCCGCATGGCTGGGGCTCTGCGTGGATCCCTGCACCGCTGCACTTTCTGTAAAGGACCAGAAACACCACAGGGACGGCTGCGCAGTAGCTGGAAGGACGGGAGCGGGGAGCAGCTGGGACGCTGGCAGCTGGCGCAGCAGCAGTCCTGGCAGCGAGCAGCAGCATCAGCGACTCATGGCAAAACCAGCAGCAGAGCTCAGCGTGGCAGAACACGCGTGGGGATTAGGGCCGGAGCAGGTTTGGCTGCCAACGGCACCCACCCCCTGTGAGACGTGGGACCCCAGCTTCTGTGCGGTGGGGGGACAGGGGGAGATGGCAAGCCACTGTAGCTGTCACCCCCAGCTCCTGGAGGACGGTCTGATGCTGCGAACCTGCTCCACAGTGGCAGCTTTGCCTCCTGTTGCGGATGACTTCAGTTTTCCAAAATGACGTATGATTAATTGGGAGGTAGAAAGAACAGGGAAGTGTAAAGATTTATTTATTTAGGCCCTTTCGTTTGATTCATTGTTCCTGCAGAGGGAAGTACTGCTCAATAAGAGAGCGTAATTTAGATTGCCAGATTTCTGGGTGGAGGCTCAAACTGGTGCAGTTTGTTCAGCTCTGCGAGGTGGGTTGCTTCTTATTTTTTTGGTAAGGAGAACTAAAATTGATTCTGACCTATACTGCTCCTTGCCAGAGAGGTTTCTCTCGTGTTGAATTCCCTGTTAGGTTAGACATCAGTCTACCTGAGCGATGTGGGCAGACACAGACCTCTAAAGAACCAACACATACAAGTGGGCATCAAATCTAGAAGCATCGCTATCTCGTACACAGATGGACACAATGAAGTGTCATTTATCACTTGGACAGCTCAGCCAGCATAGGCTGCTACTGCAATCACATTATTAAATTACACTTCTGCCAGTGGAGTACCTCTATGCAAAAAATACAAATTGGTAACAGCACAGGCCTTGCCTTTCTGGCTTTACCTGTAATAGAAGCATCTGTAAGCAAAATGTATATATGTAATCCACAGATGGCTGAATTGCAGACCTGGCTAAAGACTGCTTAAATAGACCCTTACACTTAGCCAGGATGCAACTGAGAGGCACAATACAACACCGTCCATTATCTTATAATAATAAGCTTAGTTGTAAATATTAAATTCCATAACAATATTATTAAAGTACATGCTTGGATATTCTGTGGTTTTGATTTAGTTTTTCATTTTGAAAGAGATCATATGAACTACGATAATTTATTCTCCATATTAATTCAGGTATGTTGCTTTTTAAAAAATCATTTCTCTATTGTCTGTTTTGGAAAGAAACTCCAGTGAAAACTGAAATTCCAGGGGAATTTATTCTTTTCGGAAAGCTAGCTGTGAAAACATGCAGAATTTTCTGCTTTCCCATATTAAAACTCCCTTGGCCTTCTAACACCAGAACTATCCGTTCCTCCGAGTGCAGAACACACTAATAAAATATTTATCGTCTAGCAAAGACATTGGCAGTGCTTTTCATACCATCTGCATTCTGACTGCAGGACTTCTCAAGAGCTGAGTAAGGGTGCTGCTTGGACAACTTTCAAAAACTGGGGAAAGAATGCTTGACATGCCACGGGAGGTGAAGAGTCCGTGAGGCCAACCGTTACTGACCCCCACCATCCCAGCGCACCTCGCCCCATCTCTGCAGCCTGGACATCACATCCCACCTTTGACAAAAGCATCCTCCTTGCCCATGTTTCTACAGTAGCTCCAAAAGCATTAATTATTTCTAATTTGTAATGCTGAAACTGTGTTAGTATGTCAGTCACTTGTTTCACCCTAGAGAAGCTCTGTTTCCATAACGTACTACCTGTGGCATGGACTTTGTGGTGTGGTTCAGTCCCAGAGCTGAGGACGTGTACTTTGCGTTTGCTCGCTGCAGGGCAGATGCCATTGCTGCCTAAATACCTGTAGCTGCAAAATGTACCATCTGAGGAACAGATCAAGATCAGTACTACCAAACATCTTCATTATGCTGTTTCTTAACAGCACATTATGCTGCTTCTTGTAATTCTTATGCTGAAAGTTCAACATAGTACCTAACAACGCATTTATACGCTTTCTGCTACTGTTTTTTTGTAATCCTTGGGCTCAAAAATAGCAATAATTAATTGTGTGTGTGGTAGAAGACAGCAACAACAGTATCAAAACACATCAAAGCCTTTAATCAGCCATGGGAAAGCTGGGAAAGATTATTTATGTTGGTGTTAATTTTGATTTTTTTTGTATTCAAACAAAAATGTAATCTTGATTACAAAGAAGGTTTTTCCCAACTTTGACGACATGTTTTAGCTCTATACAGTCAGGTCAGAAAAAGTTACATGAATACAACATACTTTGTATGTAAATCCAAAGCATAGAAAACTTCAGTATCAAAATGATAGATCACTTGCGTTATTAATCTCTTCTTTCTGAGTAGGAGAAAAATGTTTTTCAGATATTTTTCCATGAAATTTATTTGAAATGTTCGAAATGTGGCTTCCTTTCTTCTAGATTAAAAGTAGCACACACCTTCAGGAAAACAGTGATAACAGAAAGGTCAGGCAACTTTCTTTTCCATGCCTCCACAGAGACTCAAGGCGCCCGTGTTCTGAGACACCTCCGCCTCAGGGAGGCTTGCCCAGCTCCGCTTTGCTGAGGAGATCTGATAAGGCTTCAAGTCGGATTGATAGGACTGCAGGCCATGAAGACCAGCAAGGCCGTTCCAGCTGTCTCCCAAGCACAGCTGGAGCCAGGAGGCATCACTGCTGCAGCACAGCCTTCTGCATCAGATCGCGAGGCAAAAGCAGGGGAGCACCAATGGACTATGAAAGGCAGTTTTGGTATCACTTTGCTATCTGATCTCGTTGACGCCATAACCTTTGCATGGAGGATTTCTGTCTTGTTCCACTAAAATCCTCTTCCACACCGAAGTTTTGTCCTCCTGGCATTCAACTGCTCCCTTTCTTTAGGACACTGCAACACCTACTGCACGAGGAAAACCACAAGCAGCATGTGGAGCAGGTTCCCAGCTAGCAATGCAGAAAAGGAACATTCTTCCCTTGCTTACTCATTTGCAAAAGGGTGAATACTGCTGAGAGCTCCCAAGCCTCTGTTATCTCTGTGACTGATCCTTGGTGAACAGCCGGCAGCAAAATGAACTTTCCAGGCTGACTGAATATCAAATAAATGGGGGTTGCCTGGACTAGAGAACAGCACCATTACCACTTATCTTGTTATGACAAAACGAGTTAGCATATTCATCATTCCTTACTTGACAAATGTAAGCAGACGCAAGGGGTATGTAGGGACATAACACAGTTTTCTTCCATGTCTCAAAAACAGCAAAGCTAAGTATCTTCTCTGTAAGCGCAGCATATTCTAAAATTAGAAAAACAAAGACTGCAGAAAGGTTTCTGGGACTTAGTTTTCTAATTCAAAAACTGGAAGAATGGCTCTTTCCATCCTTCCTGTTCTCCTACACCTCTAACTGTCAGCAGGTAGATGGAAAGAGAACTGTAGTTATGAAACAGGGAGCTGAGTTACATCCAAGTTAAAAAAAAAAAGGAAAGAGGAGCTACTGAACTGAAAGAAACTGAAGTCCAGTGTTAAAGTAGTATTACCTAGCAGGGTTCCCAGACTCGCTTGAACAATGGCAACAACTCTTGCCTTCACAAGTGGCTGTATTTATTCTTTGAATTCACAAACAAATTTGAATTCACAAATTAAAACCTGGGCAACTGCTTCTTTCATCCTCCCTTTACATACACACGCTTCCATAGCACCCTAGCTCCAGCATTCTCAGGCAGAGCTGCAGATATCCTATGGGCTTCTCTGCAGTTTGCCTGTGCTGGGAAGCAGCACTAGAAATGGGGGCTATTGATTTTGTCGATGTGCAGACGGTGACTCAAGTGAGCAGAGCTGGAAGCCACCATCTCTGGCCAGTACACACGTACCACTTTCAAACAGTGTGCCTGTATGGCTGTTTTGTAAAATAAACCATCTGGGAATTGCACAGGAGACTGCAGTAGAAGGAAAATGCAAGTTATGCCCATTTGGGCTGAAAAAAAGTACTCGCAAACATTTGGCTCCTTAATGCAGCCCAAGTCATGAAGCTAAGGTCAAACCAACCTGCGGACACAGGTTGAGTTTTGGTATCAGGGATCTGGAGTCGCCGCACTTGTGTTGGCCCATGAAGGGAAAATGCTCATCAGTGCTAACCCTCAGACCTGTGTGTGGGAAGGCCACAACAATAAAGCAGATAATTCAGAATATTCATGTGAGACAACTGCCACAAAGACGAGATAGCTGTAATGGCAGGACTAGGATGGAGAGAAAAATGTGATGACTTGCAGAAAGGAGAAAACCTAGGAAAACGAAACTCTCAAGTAACACATTCCGAAAAAAAGAAATATCATTTGACTGCTGCCCTGAATTTTCTGACTGCACTAAAAAAAAAGTCACATAAACTAACTTCTGTGCTGTTGCTTTTTCTTAAGCAGAAGTATGCAAAGTAGCTTTAAACTTATCTCTTATCTCTATGCTTGCTGCATATGGAATTTTCCAGAGGAATTTGTCTAGCAGATGTTTTTAACGAGAGTTGGTTAAAAGCATGATGAAGTTCCAGCAGGGAGAATAAATAACAGTGTTGTGACACTAGGAACTTAGTTGTCATCGTTAGTGATGAAGAAAGATAACTGCCTGCCCTGAGCAGGAGTGCTCTGGTGGTCTCAGTAAAATCTAAGATGGAGGAAAACAAGCTGGACCGAGTTCAGGGAAGCATGAGTATTGCCTCATATGCCTCCAAATTATAGCAAGCCTTGATCAGTTATTCACCAGTCTTCAGTTTAGGATTTTAGCAGCACTTGCTATATATCTGGAAAATAAAATGTCTGGAAAAAGAAACTGCCTCTTCTTCAACTGGAAACTAAGAATGAAAGGCTGGGGTCCTCAGCCTTTTAAGATGGAAAGCATTTATCCTAGAAAGTTCTTCTTAGTTAAACTACTGAAGATAGTCACAGGGGACACAGGGGCAGGGAGGGAGATGGAATTGGGCTCTTGGCACATTTCATGCTACCCATGCAGCTTGTTTCTTCCAGGCTGAGGAAGCAAAATGCCTGGAGGAAGAAATGGGGAGGAAATTCTACAGGGAGTTTTGTAAGGATTTCCTTCTCTCAGTTTTCTCACAGAAGAAGGTGACCTGAACTATTAAAGATAAAATAAATGCCCCACGAAGCCTCATATGAATTGACTTCTTGTCAAAAAAGCCTACTCTTCTACATGCAACACTCATAAAAAAAAAAGTTCCTGTGGAACAGTTTAATATAATTAGTTCCATTCAATCTGCACAGCTCCACCACTGATGAGCTGCTTTTGCAATACCAGGAGCAAAATTGAGCATGACTGAACTCTTTTCCTGCCATGTCATGCTGCTATACAAACAGCAACTGGCTTCAGGCTACAACATCGCGCTGCCCTTTGAGTCCAGGTTAGCCTGTGTGGGGCGGCTGCGGTCTCGGGCCTCTTTGAGTAGGCACTGAAGGGACACTGTGGGTGGTAGGTTCCCACAGCGCTAACGGACACAGAAAAAAATGAAGCAGGACAGAGGGCAGGGGAGAAGGAAAAAGAAAATAGGACCAAGAAGTGGAAACCTACTATACGTCCACCAAGCTCAAAAGGAAAGGATAAACAAAGCACTATTATTCCTTCTGTTGCTGCCTTTTTTTTTTTATGTGTTTTTTCAGTGTTTTTATTTTTTTACTAGATTTCTTTCATCTTCCTGTCTCCTGATATTTCTTTAGCAAAAAAATACCACGTTGAGATGCACTGGGGCTTAAAAATGACTAAAAGAACCACGCTGTACTTCTCCTCCCAAGTGTCCCCTTGCGGGGAGTCGCTTCCCTGCCACCTGCGGTCCCGGCTGCTGCACCAGGTAGCGAGCACGTGGCATGCCCGCTCCACCCCAGCACGCACGCTCCCTCCTCCGCGCGACCCCGGACCACGGCACAGCGTGGGGCAGGGGCATCACACGTCCCTTGGGGAACCCCCAGCCCCCTGTCCCCGGGCCAGGGCTGAGCAGCTTCAGCCGGCGGGCAGCTCGCCCCAGAGATGCCTCGGTGGAGGCGGGAAGGTGTTTCTTGTTGCAGGTGCGTGATCGCAATGAAACACAGCTAAGCTGCGCCCCGCAGGTCCATCACAAACGAAAGCCTCACAGCGATAAATAAAAGCCCCTGGGGATTTAACGTGCTTGGAGTCAAAGGCCTGAGTCCATGCTAACACACACAGGCCAGCGGTGTTTTCTAAAGGAAAAGTGGCTACGGATACCTGGAAGACGAGGTACGCTGCTGGGACACCTCAGAAGGGCCTGTTTGACCCTCACATCTGCCTGCGCAACCAGGGAAGAGACACAGATATATCCAGGGGACAACCAGGTCCAGCTGCCAGGCCCCTCTTGGCTCAGCTGTGCCCGGCAGGTGCCTCCTCTCCAGGAGCCAGCCCAGACCCGCTGCAGAGCCTTTCCATGGCTAACCTTGGGCAAGGGGAAGCCAAGCCTTCTGGGAACCTGACTCCTCTGAAGGATCTCACGTTGGATGTCTACTCTTGGCAGCACTTTGACCATTATAGAATCATAGCATCATTAAGGTTGGAATAGACCTCTAAGATCATCTAGTCCAACTGTCAACCCAACACCACCATGCCTGCTAATCCATATCCTTAAGCGCCACATCTACACGTTTTTTGAACACCTCCAGGGATGGTGACTCCACCACTTCCCTGGGCAGCCTGTTCCAATGTCTGACCACTCTTTCAGTAAAGCAGTTTTTCCTAAGAAGGGGAAAACCTTGCATCAATGAGTTCATTAGGTTGACAATTTACATGTAGCAAGTAGGCAACAAGGTTTTTGGCTGCAGGACATCTTTTGTTCACTCTTCTGGCGATATGGAGAAATTCTTGGATTAGCAGCAAGCAAAAGGAGCAATGGATGTCTGTGGCATACATTCAGAAGTACGAAAAGAAATACAAGGATTAGAAAAGTATGCCTGATAAAGTTTTGATTTATTTGAGAAGCTTCAATTTACTGTCCTAAGTGTGGAATTTAAGTAATTTCTATAACGGAGTTTCCAGGACATCCTATTATTATATCCTAACCATTAAATTTACAGTACTTGAAGGCTTTTTTCTGTTTCTTGGGATACCTCCCAGGAGAATCCAGCACTGGAATGCTTGACTCAGTAAATATTTATTTTTGGTAGTGTTTTGGTATACTTCTTTCCTGCAAATGTGTGACCTATGGTTATTTTTGCAAAAGAAGAAATTTGGAATTCTCTGTCTGCATGGTATTCTTTGACAGGCCAAAAAAAAAAATTACTTTCCCTAAAAGGAAACTTTGAAAGATACTAAATTTTGTGAGTTATTAGAGTATAATTAAAGAAATTCACAGAAGGGATCATTTTCCATACAGGATGAATGACATATATTAGACAAGCGTGTACAGATAGGGAAATTTACAATTTGATTAACCCACTAAATTTGTTCCAAGCAAGATAACCTTTCAGAAAATACCTTCACTACAGAGAAAGTAGGACCTCAGCCAAAAGGTGAATTCTTACGAATAGGTTTTAAACAGTAAAGCCAAAACTGCCTTTACTGTGTGCTTCCTCATGAGTTCAGACAAAGCTGCATATGTCCCAAGATACGCTAAAATAACCATTTCCAAAGAAGCAAGCACTTGGTTGCGTAATATTCTTTTAAGGTGGAGGTCATCAAACAAACTCTTGATTTTGAAAACTGTAATCTCAAAAGAGGAAACAGCCCCCAAGTCAACTGCATCCAGAGAGACGAACTTTACAACATACTACTTTCCAATGAGTGGTAACAGTAATTTCAACCCTTCAGTCCAAGAATGGCTGCACTTTCTAAGGACGCTGTTTGTTTCTTTGCATTATTTTATCACAAACATCGCAGTTAGGTAACATACAATCTCCTCTTCCTATTCCCATTGTCATCCTTTATAAACTCAATTTAAAAGTCTAACTGGAGACGATTATTTGTAAACAATTGTAAACAATTCTCTTCTTCAATGGGATGACCTCTTTTCCTAGGTATCAAGTATCACAGTTTGAGTTTCTCTCTTCACCCTGTGAAGCCCGTATTAGGAAACAATGAAGTAAACAATAGAAAGAAAAGAGAAAAACCCACCAACCTCCAGACCAGCTTAACTTAAAGATCTTAACATAATCTTAAAGAAGTTAATTGAAACAGTGTGGTATCTTTTTTGATTAGTCTTAAGAAAACGTTGCAGGCTTGCCAGAGTACAATGCACTCCTTCCCAAAAGCATGTAAAATTTCAAATGAATCCACATCCATATAAACAAAAGATGTTACATTATGGACCTATCCTTAATTTGTTTTAGTAGCTCTTAACAGACTGATATCCACACTGCTTAAATGCCAAAACTATAAAGAAAATGTGACAAAAATGAAAAGAGGTATCTGCCTCTGTTCCAGCGGAGCTACCACTTGCCTTTGTGGTGGTACTTCTAGTGCTGCCCTGTGCTGGATGGAAAGATCTGTTGCTACCGGCGTCGAAGGTGTGTATACAGGAGTCTCTGTATGAGCCCAAAAAAGTTGAAAAAACCCTTTTATTTGTGAACAGGGCTTCAATCCATACTTCCCATCAACGCAAATTTGACAATGATCATCACGGCTAGCTGAACTGGATTTAGATTTAAGATTTAGGACTGTGCCACTGTGCAGAGTAAAACTGCATTGGTCGATGAAATTCTAACCTTACAAATGTCAAGTTATGTTGTCCAAGTAGCAGCGTCTTCGCCCTGCTCCTCATGCCAAATAAGACACTGAGTTAACAACATCAGGGTAACGTTGCATTTGTGGGAATAGGCCAACTGATGAATGATACCTATCTGAATTTCCTCATTTCCTTCCACAGAAGAATTTATTATTAAACATAAAAACACAAGGGCTCTAAAGGAAAATAAGTAGGATTGTTGGTTAAATCATTTCAAATCACCACGACTATCTTAAGGGAAAGAAAAGGCAAGAGAATTAACTGGAATTCATTATACTGTAAGGAGCAGGCACACCAATCTCAAGTTACTATTTTCAGCCTAGTACACATAATGGGACAAGAGGGCAAAGGTAGAAATTAAAGAAAAACAAATTCCAGCCGTCAGGAAGCATTTTTCACATGAGAATCATAAATGTTGGAACACTCTATCATGTAAGGTTAATGAGGCTAACAGCTAGCAGCCAAGGAACATAAAATTAGATGGCATCATGGGTGGATGACAGAAAAGGAAGCAATTTTGTAATTATCCTGAAGGCAAGAATACTTCCGATGGTCTTTGCATACCAACATACATAGAGGGCCACATTTGCCTTTCAGTTACATCTGCAAAATCCGATAACCATCCCTAGGGGAATTAAACAGCATCAGTGACAGGATAACCTGGTCCACAGGTTTTATGCAAGTTATGTAAGAAATGCGAAAAGAAGGGTTATTTTTCCTTAACTGGCTGTGATTTAAAAAGTAGGCTCATTTTTCTGATTTGCTGTACTTTGCAAATTTCTTATATTCACTTACAGTTTTATACAATTAAATAATACCTAAGAACTATGAGAAAATCTATTATTGAAATTGTTGCCATGGAGTAACAAAGATAACAATTTCATTGCATCACTCTTTGACTTGATGCTGTGTGACATACTGATTATGAATCATGTAGGAAATTGCCATCCAACAAAATCAACACATTATATCTTAAATGGGTTTAAAACAGATACTTTGCCAAGTGTCAGACAAAATTTCAGTTAAAGATATGCGGGGTTTTGATGATAACCCATAACGATCGATTCTTCATCCAGTGCTCCTCAGCAGCTGTACAAGTTACACAGAAGAAAGCGGAACATTTTCACTGACAAAGTTAACTGATGTCATGAAGATGAGGCACTACAAAATAAAGTACCTTCTAGACTAAATGCTAAAATGGGAGCAATGAAAATACATTTTAGCACTGCCCATTGTAATTTCTTACCCACAAACAAAGAAACTTGTGGCACACAGAGTAAGAGAGACTCTCTGACAAGAAGCATAACAGGGTGTCGATAATCTGTCAGTTCAACATGAAGTCCTAGTATCACACTTCAGTGAAAAGAGATAATACAACGTTGGGTCACACGAACTGAGTAGTACTGAATAGAAATAAGGAGGTTATGCAGCTTTCTTAATCAAGACTAATGAAATGCTTTGTCCAGTTGTGACTGACAATTTCAAGTATGAATGGAAGAGGACTTGGAGGAAAGTCATAGGGAATGGTCAAAGACTTGAAAAAAAGGTTGCTTTAGTGACAAATTGCAGAAGGTTGATCTATGTAGCTTCATAAGAAGACAATGAAAACAGGTGTTTAAAACAACTGTTTCACCAGGTAGCACTGTCATCAGCAATGCTGACAGACATCATGGAGATGCCATTCTCCCAGCTCCATGTCTGGCCTTGTAACACCCCAAAATCGGTTAAATGCTACAAGCTACATATATATATACATACATATATATAAGTGTCTACATAAGAAAACTAGTAAAGCTGAGCTCTTTCATCTACTTTGCAAAGCTAAAAAAAAGCTCAGCAACAGATTTTAAAGCTAGATCAATGTGGTCTGACACCTGTGTTTGTTTATTGTAAGAGTAATCAACTACTGGAACAACTCAGCAAAGGCTGTGATTGATAGACTCTCAGACATAGGAAAAACAAAAAAATACAGATGGGATGTTTCTCTAAAACCAGCATTGTAATTCAAACATGAATCAAATTCAGGAACTTCTCACAGCCTATGTTATAAATATTAGTCTTGTCTTATATATTCCATGTTTTTCTTTACACCGATATGCCACATGAATCAAGTGTACTCTATCAAACCGAGTCTGTACTTTCAACTGATGACAGGCAAGGATTGCCGATGAGAGATAAAAGACCTAACAGTTTAGTGCTGAAAGTCTTACATAAGAAAGTGTAATGTGGTGGAGTGTCATAGGATTGACATGAATAAAATTCCCAGCTGGCAGCTCACATTATCATTATTTAAGTCAAAGCCCAGACATAACTTCACTGGTTAATAACAAATGTAGGTGACCAGTCTGGGGACATATTCTGACTCACTCTTCCAGGACTATCCTGAACTTCTGGTTCCTAGAAATTAAAAATTGAACCTGCTTATAGTAAAACATTTCTCAGCTTAGAGAGATATGACATACAGCTACAAAACTAGGAAAGCCAAAAGATGGATGTAATGTTAAGTAAGTCACTCATTATTACCTGAGGGAGGCTCAGAAAGCAGAACTTGAGTAACGATTAACATAAAACCCCACTGCCAGCACACACAGGCAGCATTTCTATTAATTGTTACCCTGAACATTAAATTCAGTCAATCCTATTGTGTTCTGTTGCATCTCCCAGCAACCAACAGAAAAGGTCAAATGCTTGCGGCCTGATCCAAAGTGTGCTCAAACCCATTGATTTAAACAGGGTTTCTACAAATATGCTGCAATCTCACTTTACAAACTGACTGAAAACATGAGACCACTTGATAGCACCAACTTAAATTAGAATTTTCTGTTGAAGACAACATACTGTTCTGTTTAAAAGCTGGTGGCATGAAATGGCTCTCAACACTGCAGTTAATCATTACAAAACAGTTAAGCCAGGGAAGTATTGTGTTCCTTAGCCTTAGTTATTTAGACTCCAAGCAATTGATCACATGTCCTTAATAATTAGACAGAATCCATGTGATAATGTACCAAATCTCACGCTGCTAAGTCTTTACAAAGCATGCTGAATATACTCTTTGGAAACACGTGACCTTTGGGGGCATGTCTAATGCAGCACGTAGCAATACAGAGCAGAGATTCAAAAACCTACTCCCAAATCACCCACCTTGGGTACTGTATCTGGCCTGAATAGCGTGGGTTGGAGTGTATTTGTAAAACCTGTTAGAGGAATTCATTAGGAAAGTTATAGCTGCAGAAACACAGGGCCTACTGAAAGTAACTTGTATCTTGGCAAGGTAGCCAGCTCAGTAACCTGTTGTGATGGAAATCAGCAGGCAATAGCATGCTACTGTGAGTGTGGAAGGATGCAACACTTCTTTCCCTGTTATTTTCAAAGTTGAGAGGTGTTACAGATAATATAATGCAACTGTGGCACAGATGTGTGTACAGAATGCTAAGGAGGAGTCAATGGTTAATAGCCTACTTCTATGCTAGCAAGGAGCATGGGGTCCCTCTCCCCCATCTGCTTGGCCAGAAAATGCGCACCTTCCGCATGACGTAGACTGGGGCATGGCTCACCTGCATCATGGCTGCAGGAAGCCAAACAACACGGGGATAGACAGGCAGCGAGTCCTGACTTGCTCGTGCTCCCTAGTTAGTCAGCTACGGCTCTCATGTTGGAGTTACGTTTTTAAGACAGTCTGTGTGGCTCTGCTGTTGCGGAGGCTGATGGACAGTTTGACACTCACGCTTGAAGGACGAGAGCTGCGTGGGTCAACAGTGGCCAGCATTTCCAGGTCTTCCACAGGCTCGGTCGTGAGCTCTGTCCTGCAGCTGGACCCCGTAGGGAGCTACTCTTTACTTCTGCTTGTGAAATTCTGGAGCTTCCCCTTTCCCCAGGTCTCCACATTTTCTGGCATTTTTCTTGCTGCTTTCGGACATCCAGAGATTTTGGGAACAGATCATCAGATCAAAAGGTCAGAAGTCTTTCCTGCTTTTGCTCTGAGGCACAGTCTTTGTGTATATTGCTCAACTGAAAGAGCAAGGCACAGCTGACATTACTATCCAGACTCTCTGCAAGGGCTAACCAGACTATCTAAAACTACACTCGGTTCTGAAGTGCCAGAAGAAAGGAATTTCTTCAAGCTATGGCAAAATTGAGTTGGTGTTTCATTCAAAAAAGTAAGAAAAAACCAAGCAACAACCTTGTGCTTTTAGTTTAACTCACCATTTTCACATACCCTTCTGCAGGAAAACAATACTTCCTTTTGACAGCAGGCGAACTTGGAAGTAGGAAGATACAGTAGAAATTCTAAGACTGAACAGCAAGATTTCTGCAGCTGAAACAGCTTCAGGGCAATCAGACCACAAAAAGACAACAGAACAGTCCCAGGCCTGGCTTCTCACCTAGCGAGGAATATGACTTTCCTCAAAGAAAATAGTTAATATGTTTACAGAAAATCTGCAAACAGTGAGAGATCTTGAGAGCTGAATAGTCTTAGGAGGGTCCCTGTGCCTCTTTAAATAAAAAAATCCTGTTTCTTTTGTACAGAAATAAATGGATTTGGGTAGTTGACATTTCTGCATAGATGAATGGATTACCATGGGGTTGCCCATTATTCACATGCAGCACTGTAATCTCTCTACAGACTATGTCTGCAGGGTAAGTAGTGAAACTACTTGGCATGTGCATTTTCATATTGCTTTATCTCCTGAGAAGGGCGAGCTTTAATCGCCTCAAATTAATTATGCTATTCTATGAAGTTATGTGTGCTTGTCTTAAAGGAACACTTTTTTAAAAGTCTAATGAAAGATTGGTAGCCTCAAGCCTAAGAGTACATGGCCAGGGTGGATCTCAGTCTACCTCTCATTCATAACGAATGACGCCTGTACTTCAGTTCCTCTCTCCTTGTTTACACTTGTTACTGGCTTTACAGAAGACAGTGAATGATACATGACTAACAGGCAAATCACATTAAAAGAAAATGAAATACCTTCAAGAAGTAGTAAAAAATTACATCATCCCTAATTTGAGATGGTATATGTCCAACGAAGCAGCTGACAAGTCTGGAGTCCACCTCATGGAAACCGGATTCTATAAACAAAGAGCCCCCAACATGCCAGTACAATGTTCCTGACTGCCTGTGATTCGGTCATAGTAACTGCTCTATGTTTTTCCTTGGGAAAAACCCAACAGACCAGTTGGTTCAAAGCATGAAGCCCTGCATACCTACTAAGCAGCGCAGGATCATGCAAGCATGTTGCTGTAGGGCTCACAGGAATTCCTTACTCAGACAAATTCAAGACTACAGTCCCAATCTTCAAAGTGATTTATGATCCAGCCTCAAGCTACCTTACTAATCACCCATCTACTCAATGCTGACCCTACGTAGTACTGTGTCCCTAAGCGACAATACAAACCTCAAGCAAGAGATTAGAGTTGTGAAAGCAGAGGTAACATTTTCTTGATATTCTCTAACACCTTAGACCATAGAACATACCTTATCAAGAATGGCTACTGTCTTCTACCTTGAAGGCACTAACAGGACTATTATGAACGAGTAACAACAACTAGAGTTTAACATTTCCCCTCTTACACAGAAAAATAATCAGATCAGTATTGGTCAGAGCATGCGTTCGATGGATGGCGTAAGACGTTTGGATCTTAACCTGATGGCATGAATTCATAAAAGCAAATCAATGTTAAAGAGAAATCTAATTTTTTCCAGATTGTTCCCCAGTCCATTGGCCATATAAATCTATTTAGATAATAAACCCTTGGAAGGGATTCAGTAACAGATAGTTTGATGTGTGTAAATACCATATTTCACACCCTATGAGTCTAATTAAGTCTATTTCCTCATTGGATATGGGTACTGATCCCTTAAGTCCCTGGGTCACTGGAAGGATGGAGTCCCAGGAAGTCCTCTCCCTACTCCCTATGGCTGGGGCAAAAGCTAAGCAGACTATCTTAGGGAAGACTTTTTTTTTTTTTAAAAGCAATATAAATAGCTTCATAGATAAAGGTAGGAATACTGCCATCCACCAAATGAATCAAAACTGTTGCCATAGGCAAGGACTGGAACAGAAAAGTAAAAAAGAGATCTGGACTGGAAGTTGACGCTGCATGACTGACAACTGATAAACCCCAGTTCACAGGAAATGAGGACAATTAAACCCCCTACCTTCTACTACTCACCCATCCTTGACTTTATTCTAAAAACAGAAGGTAAAAGAGCACATTTTTGCCATTCCACTCATCTGACCACTCCATGTAGATCTCTCTGGAGAGGGAGGCAGTTGAAAGAGATGTACTGCAGTGTTCATACTCTCCAAGAACTGATTAAAGTGCAGTTGGGGAGCACAGCAACAGCCACCAGAAAACGAACATGTAGCCAAGTCACTGTCCTTTCCTGGGGAAGGAGTATTTTTCCTAACACTTAGGCACGACAAAGAGCACTAGTGAATGTTTTTTCTGATGCCTCTGCTTTTGCAATTTGATTTGTGGCCTGTTGCCATTTACATCTATTTACATTATTACTTTTGTCCTTTATTTTACTTACATGATGAAGATATCAACAAATAGGACACAATGCCATGAAACACCACATAAAGCTTAAAACTATCAGGAGGGGTTTTGGTTGTCCTTGGTGTAAATTTCCTATTCAAGCAGGTGACATAGCAATACCGTTGCAAAGTAAGCCACAAGAATTCAGAATGCTAACTGACATTTTCTGCACCTGAGCGTAAAACGGCTCAGTTCTTCTATTTCATCCCTGCTCAGGTAGAACTACCCAATACACTGATGCGTGAGAGAGATGAGGGTGGGCCCTGGTTTCCAGCCAGCTAAACTCTCACGGCCTAAGGCACACATGCTCCATGTCTACATTAACGTATTAAGTAGCTCCGTGCCCCTCAGCTTGACCACTAGTACCATTTTGCCATCAGAAACGCCCCATGCATGCCTGTTGCTTGGGCTAGGAAGCTTCCTCTTGCTTTGCTGCAGCACTCCCTCATGACATTTTTGGGCATGGTGCAAGAGTCAGCATAATCTAAGGACCACAGGCAGTACCCAAGGGGTCATCCTGTTTGGGAAACTAAGGAGGCTAATTACCAAAGCTAATTACTGTTAAGGACAGAGAATTCACCTGGGACTCTGCGGTTTACTGTAAGGGACACAGCCAGAGAGGAAGCAGCCCGCAGGCTTTAGCGAGTTAAGATATAACAGATGTGCTGGCTACCTCGTGGGCACCTACAGAGGACACCAGATTTGGGCAACTTTCTACCTACTCTTACCACACACCTGCAAAGCACCTGGGGAAAACCCAGCTTCAGCCCCACACTGCAAGGGAAGTGCTTACATTTCCCCTTTCACTTCCTTCTTCCAGCCAGCGTCACTTCAGACTTTCCAAGTGTCACGCAGAGAAGCTTGGGCCGTTTCCAGCAGACTGTTTCTCTGGCTGCCGGCTCAGGGAGATATGCAGGCTTCCCATGCTCCGCAGTCCCAGCGGCTATTCCCAGCCCTGCGCAGGAGCGGCATTCCTTTCTGCCCACTCCCTTTGCCGTGGCTCAGCCCGGGACACGCCGGCAGCCACGGGTGAGCAGCTCTGTTCTCCTCCCGGACCTGCTCCCCCGGGGTCTCCGCACATGTGTTCAGGCTGCCGGGAGACTCGGACCAGGTGGCTGAACATCAGTTACTCGGGGTCAGCGAGGCTGGAGCTCGAATGTAAAAATGCCTTTCCTCATCTGTTTGCAGCATGCCCGGGGACTGCGCAGGCAGAGCAGCAGGAGCCAACACTGCGTCGAGAGCGACGCACACACGAGCGCGACGGGGAAAGCCTGCTAAGCCTTCCCAAATTCCCACCCCTACCTTAAGAAACAGTTCTGCTCCCCACCGCTGCAAGGCACAGCAAGCATGGGCAGCACCTGACAACGGAGACTCCCGTGGCACAGGCAGCGAATCCCTGATTCATACATATGCTGCTTCTTTTTCCTTTTTTCTTTTTTTTTTTTTGTCCTCAAAGAAAAGCAGGTTTGCTTCCAAGCCTGCGTTTCCGCAGGAGGCCGGGGCGTGCAGCGAGGGGTCAGCTTCCAGGCGAGCCGGGAGCTGCGGCCTCCCGAGGATGAGGACGGGCAGAAGGGCGGCCATGCCACTCTGCCTGCGGCAGCCAGCACCCACGGCCAGCACGCCAGCTCCGGGAGCCCCCTCGGACGTAAACACTCACGAGCTCAGGGCTGTGCTTTGGGACAAGGCTTAAACCCGAGGCAGCTCGTTGTTTTCTAATGATGCAAACAAAAAGAAGAGAAAAAAGCGAACTCGAAATCCCCATTTGCAGAACAGGACAAATAGAAAGGTTTGTACTGTGTCCAAAATATTTAATTTTGCCTGACATCCCGTTCATGTACACAGCCTGATTATACAGTCGGAAGGTAATTTTGACCAGCAAAGAACCTTTAAAAGCCTGGTGAAATATAAAAGAAAAGTATACTTGGAATAAAGAATTTATTACTTGGCTCCGTCAGCCAATGGTGAGAGGAGGTATGGGCACGGTCTGCAGCTAAGAGCTGCCAAAAAAAAGCCAAGCCCTATTTATCTGAATAATCTTTACTTGCTGACTTCAGAAAGCAACTTCAAAATAAAGGCTGGGATCATTTATGAATAAATAGGACGCCTGAAATATCCCGGTAAGCTTACATCCGTGGTAACCAATATGATCCAAACGTTCTTCTGATCTCACATGTCTAAAATAAAAATAGAACTAACGGGTGAATTTATGTTGAAACTTGATTTTTTTTTTCCCTTGACAAAAAGTCCTTTTTTGAGGAACGTCTGCTCTGTCAGGAGAAAAAAAGCCAAATCACGCTGCCCTTTCAGTTCATACAGAAGGTTCTGGTCAGTTTTGAAATTCTGTCCTGGCCCTCCTAAAACATGCTTATTTCCCTCAAATTTCCCCTGAATTTCAAACTCGCACGTCTGCTTCTCCAGCGCGCAGGCTTCCAGCCCCCCGGCTGCCCCCCGGCCTGCCCCAGGCCCTGCTCCCCATCCTGCCCCAGGGAGCCCCTGGGGCCAGCCCCGGGCGCAGCCGCGCAGCCTGCCCTGGCAGAGGGGTGCCAAGTGAGCTGTGGGGGAAAAAGGCCGGGGAAGCAGGGCTTCCCCCTCGGCCTGCCAGCGGCTTGGGGTCAGCCATGCCTGCGCCCAGCCCTGGGCCCGCCCTGACTCCCACCTGTGGGCCGATGCCCCAGCCCAGCCTCGGCCCATCCCCACCCCCATGGCCATTCCCAGAGCTCCAGGGCTGTCTCTGACCCCGGCGACCATCCCTGGACCCGCTGGGTGCTGCAGGGACGTACCAGGAGGGTGAGGGCCCTGCGCACCTCCCCACCCCAGCCTTCACCTCCCGCCTCCCATCTCCCCTGCACGCTGAGTAGCATCATCTGCATCGCCCCTTGTTCCTGGGACGTATAAATGCAAAAGCGGAAACTGAAAGATGGCACAAAGCCACGCACTTTCGGAAGACACAGTAGCCTACTCGAACACCGTAACTGTCAAAGAGATGAAACTGAACTGCAAAAACATGGTTCAGCTGAAGTATGTGCAATTACTCACGCAAATGAGCAAGTTTGCTCATTAACTTCTCTGCGAGTGCGCCTCATTACACATCGTTTCTAGGCTCTGAAACCAAGGAGCTGCCCTTGCCCGGTCGTGCTTCACACCAGCACCTTCAGCTTCCAAATGGACAAAAAAGGGCACATGAAAATCAACAATGTCCTCAGTCACTCAGAAATGTTTGCACAATAAAAATCACATACTTTCACTGTGAGCTGAGTCAACTGCTGCTGTCAACTAGCTGCTGCCATCTTAAAGAAAATAGCTGTTGGTAAATACCAGGAAATACTGCAGATGTCACTGTGCTTTTTGCTCCTTAGGAGCAAACAAGGTATAAAATAGCGCAACATATTAGTTTCCTGAGGGAGAAGGGGTTCGAGAAGATAAGCTAACTTCTTTGGCAAGCAAAGATATTGTAACTGCAAGCTACTAAATCAGCTTTGACTTCTCCCAAGATCTTGGATCTGTATAATACAGTAAGAAGAATGTTCCACTCCTTGACCTGGAGTCCTTTTAGGCTTGGAAAAACAAAAGCAAAGAACTCATAAACAATTGTCTGGTCTCAAAGCAGAAATTCACTGGTGCAAAAAGAAAAAAAGATACGCTAATACAAACTGTGCTCTGTACTACTGAATTCAAATGTTCACAACAAATGTGTTTGCTTATAGCATAACTGAGTAAGCCACAATGCAGCTTTACATTTTGGGTAAGGCAAATCTCTTTGGACTTATAAATAATTTTTTTTCACAAAATTTAAAAAATACGCGGTGAGTTTAGAACCGTAATGCATAAAGACTTCCTGTGGTGCAATTACTACACAATAAAACCCAGATGTGCTACTTTAAAAGCTTAAGGAAACGTGATGCTGAATTTTTGAAACCGCTTCAGCTACTTTCAGAGAGAGGTGACAAAAATAACAAGATCATTTTATTACGTGATAGTTTACCTTGTCAGGATTCTTGTCGCTCAGTATCAACATTTTAACCTTTGAGAAACAAGGGAACCTGACAGAACCCTGTCTCTACTCCTACCAAATGCAGCATGACTATATGACATGCCATTTAATAACTCTAAAGAATAGAATGAATATATTACTATACTACATACATTGAGCATGCTTCTGATCTACTCACAAGAAAAAGTGAGTAAAGAATCTATGTCTGGCTTTCCACCCAGAGACTAAAAAACATTGACATGTGTGAAAACCTTTTTCTCATCACTAACTCCAGGGAAACACAATCTACTGCTTTTAGTGTAACCTGTCTTTAGTTCTTGAATTAATTACTTGAATCGGTGTTAGGATATGACCGGGTATAAAGAATAGTCTCTCTAATGTACTCCACACAGACAGAGCAGAACTGGCTTTTGAAGAAATTTTTCTAGGAAGACTGATTGATTCTTAAGAAATTAGGATGAGTATCGGTTTCATAGGCATGGCACCAAAAAAAAAAAAAAATTCAAGGAAGAATTTGAGGAATAACAAAGGGAAGAGACATTTAAGGAACCTCTCTCACCGAGGAGTGGAGCAGACTGCATACAAGAAAGAAAGGACCAGAAATAAGGAATTTATAGCTATGTACCATGACTACATTTCCACATATGCAGTACTTGCAGTGAGTATGTTAGTCTGCCTGACATTGTATGATGCTGACAGGTGAAATCCTGGCTCTGATAAAAGAAAAAACAAAAATCCCATTTGAGCAGCCATCCCGCTGCCCATCTGCAGTACGATGCACACTGTGACCCTCATCGTGGAGACATCACTGCCAGATCAAGGCATGGCTGTCGGTGGCGGCAGAAGCACGGGGTTTTGCCTCATGTAGCTGCCTGGATGCCACCTCCTTCGCTTCTCATAGTTCTTTAACAGACCTGTCCCTTCCTCACAGCTCCATGACTGAATGTAGAACAACTCCTCTCCAAAACACCCAATAATTCTTTCAGGGTTCAATGAAATTGTGAATAAAATTATCAGATATGCTGGGAGGATCCCCAAAATGCTGGGGTTTTTTTTCAAGCTACCAGTATTCTGTCAAATTTTCTTAGGAACCACCTTTCTTACTCAAAGACGAGCCAAACTATGCACCCAGTAAACAGACCCAAATAACCCATGCCTGCAAAACGTTGGAGTTATCCCAAATCACCTCATTTTAGTGGCGAAATGAAGTTGTTCTAAAACAGGATTGCCACAATTCTTTGCAGGGAACTCCTAGACAGAGCTATTTCTGAAGCAGTACGCAGGTAGGGAGCCTGGTATTTCCAGGAAGAGACGGATTCACTTTGCATGTGCTAAGCAACCTAGCAGAGGAAATCAATACATCAGATTGATGACTTATTCCTAGGCCACCCAGGCAGTACGCACGCACTACCACATTTTGCACACTGTGACCCCAGTGTGTGCATTCACAGGAGTCACGCCCAGCAGGACGGGCTGATTGATTACTCCACCCTGGCTTCTTTCAGCCTGGAAATCCTGGGTTAAGGTAAAACATCCCCCTGTTTCAACCAGACAATAGTTTCCAAATGGAATAAAACAGGACACATCTGGGAAAACCTGGATGCAAGACAGCCAGAGACCACTGGCACATTTTAACTTAGAGCATTAACTTAGGCACCTGTGTCAGCAATCCTATTTCACTACAAAGTAGACAGAAGTTCGTAACTGGTGTTGCTTTTATCCTCTCTTTTTAAGCATAGTTGCTTCTCCCTCTTTGATGCCATTCCCCCTAATATATCCCTTTACAATGTTACAGAAGTCAAGAAAATTGTATCTCACGCACTGCTTTGACTCTATTTTCTTTCTATATAAATCTCTCTATACATCTATATATGTTTGCCTTTTTAACGGTTGTGATCTGTTATGTGTAGTTATTGTTGCAAATGTTATTCTAACTTATTCTCTCTCAATTTGCTTTCTTTTATCTGACAATCATTCCCTTCTTTTCTGGGAATCCATTGTTTCCACCAGAATATAGCCTGGGGGGAAAAAAATTAGTTTTAATTAGGGGCAGTTTAAAAAATATACTAAGGGGGCTACAATAAAGTCATCAAATGTTACAAAACTATTTAGGAAGAAGTGTGCTTTAGGAAAAACAAAAGAAAAAAAAATCAGCAGAAGATACATTCTCTCTGAAAAGAACAAAACAATACTGCAAGAACTATATTTTGGCTGCAATATATTTGCAGGGGCAGAAAGAGAAGAAATCTACAAACTTGGCCAAACTTTGTAGTTAACACAACTTAATTTTATTTAAGCCAGATGAATACTTAAATCTACAGTTTAGAATAGTTCCAAAGTTATTTGGGGCCTTTAACATCACCAGCCAGTGTACGCCAAAGAGCACTAAAGATAACTGCAGCCTGATCCACTCCATTTGGCTGTCTCTCCTAGTATTTCCATCCAGGGACTCCTCTTCCTTAGTTCTCTTCAAGCCTGCAACCAGCATCCTCTCCTCTTGCCAGAGAAACCATTTTTTCTTCCCCAACCCTCAGATATCCTAAACATCCTCGTCCTTTTTCTTCCTCTCACTTCTTCCTTTCCTCAGAAACATCCATCTCCCTAACAGCTAGCAGCAGCCTGCCAGGCAAGACATCCAGTCAAACACTCCGAGCTCCCCTGTTTCTCTCTCCCTCCTTCCTGGCTTTCTCCTCAATTTCATTCCAGTTTCTTCCTATGTACAATTTCACTCATTCAACAACACTCATCTCCAGCAGCCGTAACTCAGTCACATACACATGGCTGTCAAACTCCGCAGTTCTGCTTGTCTCATTCCAGGCAGAAGCATGACTTATAAGATCTGGTCCCACAGACTTTAATAATTCATATCAGGTTTTTTTTTAATCCAAGCTAGCAAAACACTTCATAACACTAGCACATTAATCCGTGTAACAAATAACAGGAGATTCAATGTGACAAACAGAATTAGAATACACAGAATTCGACTGCCAGCAGCCCACCTGCAATGACTCAGGTGCTGCTGCTGCTGCTTCCCACATGCGCCCACTCTATCACTTTGCCTAGACCAGAACTGTCACTGCCAGGAGCAAGCCCACCCCCTCTCCCACCCCCTCTGCCTGCTCCCAGGCCCGTGCCAGCCCAAGCCTCTACAATGTTAGCTAATGTTAGCTCTCACCCCTCTTCTCTCTTTGGGGATGGATTAGTTTAAACAAGTAATTTTCCAACTCAGTTCACCATGTGACTACAGAAAGACCTGTGCTGGCCAAGGGAAGGGAGTGGCATACGGGTAGAAAATGGGATAAATATTTTGGTGGCAATGCAGCTCTAATTTTTTGTGGAAACATGACCAAACTTCCTCATTCACTTTCACCAGGGTGTTGCGTCTCCTACGCAGCCACCACCTTAGGAACCGTTAAATCAGGGAAATCTGACCTCCAAGCAGGCCAATTTACTCCTCTGAGGTGCTGTGGCAAAACCAGCACCGCGGAGCTTCAAGCAGCCGTGACCAGACTGCATCCGCTCACCGAGGGAGCTCGAACGCCTGCTCGGTGTACGTCTGCACTAACACCGCAGCCTGCAGTCTGCAAGCGAGAACACGAAGGAGAATGAATGAGCCCACGCTACAGCTAAAGCTCAGGTACCATGCTACGCACGCTACAGCTCAGCTTCGGAAAAAGAAGAGTCGTAACACAAATGCCGCCTTTTTAGGCCGGCTGATCCCGGTGATTTCATCACTGGGCCTTAAAAAGCTGGCACGACCACCAGCCTGTTCTGGTTTCACTAGCACATGGCAATACCATCGTCCGTTCAGCGTTACTCAGCAGAATGACGTTGCTATCAGAACATGGCGAAGGAAAGCAGCACGTGACACTCGAAGCCCTCGCTCGCTTCCCTTCCCGTGGGGCCGTGTGTCCCCAGCCTGCCACGACGCGGAGAGGCCAACCCGCCGCGCAGACCGATGGGCAGGCTCTACCTGCCAGCTGCTGCTTGAGAGCAAAGCCGTTGCGTGTCACAACACCCGCGCAAAGGCCCTAGCATTTCCCACTTCTTCACAGATTATGCCATCTCACCGCAAAGATGTAACCACGTCAGGTATCTGCGAGGAGTGCAAAGCCACAGAAAAGGGGTGAAAGTTGCAGGCAGCACGATTAAACTAGGACAGCTTTTGAAAAAACGTAATCAAGGTCCCACTCACACATGACCCCAGAGCCTTGCCCACGCTCGGTGGCCAACAAACGCAGCCGCAAGCCAAGCCTTCGTGGCCTCTCAGCCTGCAGGACCCAGGCCTGACCCAAAGCCTCCTCGCATCAAAGACAGCCTTTCCATTTCATTCACCAAGCTTCATACCAGGCAAGTGTTGCGCTCCCACGTATGCTATCTCTCACCTCTTCCACACCCTTGTGACGAAGACCCAAGAGTTTAATGGCTTCTGTTTACATCAACACCTCAAGCGGGTATTCGCAACCACCTGTATCGCATCGGACTTACCAATTTTTATTTTCGGATTTAACAATTTAATTTAAACAACGATTTATGTATAAACACACCTCTGATTTGCGAAATTAAGCCACAGCTTCAACTCTGCAGTCCTCAGACGAGGTCTGTACTGAACTGAGGATATCTCATCCGCAGGTTAACTTCTCCCGAGTACTCTCCGGTATCTATAGCGCGGCATTTTTGTCCCACCCCTCTGTCCTGGCGCTTTTCTTATGAAAATGAAGACGTTGTGGGACGCGCTTTGCTATCGCTGTAACAAATTACCCAACCTGAGGAAAAGTAACAGAGGAACACTTCAAAGAGCCTGACGCTGCAGCCTCACGGCTCCTCTGCTAAACATCACCTCGTTGCAGGCAGTAACCTGTAAGGCTTGCGGAGATGATCTGTTGGTTGTTTCTTTTAACGGAACGACAGATCCGCCACCAGGCAAGGGCGAACGCAGTTCCTCACTTTCTGGCACCAAGGGAACTGCTTTTTCCTCCTCTCTCCTCGGTAAAAGGCAGCAGGCGTTTTTACTTACAGCGTCCACTTTGACGGCTGACAGCACGACTTCCATCAGGACCAGCAGCAGCCCCAGCTCCCTGCGGGGGAAGGGGAACAAGCCCGATATTGTTTTCAGCCGGCACGAAACCGGCAGGCGACAGGACTGCCGCGGTTAGGGGCGGCAATGCGGCTTCACCGCGCTGCTTCCGAGCGCCCGCCGAGCGGAACGACTTACCCGCAAACGAAGATACGCGCACCGGGAAGCCGAGAGACGTCCATCTTCGCCCCCTCCGTGCCCCGGGGCTCGGCTCGGGGCTCCCTTCCCTCCCGCTGGGCGGCCGCCCCTGCAAGGCACAGCAGACCCCGCTCGTCACTCGCCGGTCCCCGGGCGGAGGTCTCCGGGCTCGGCGACGCCGCTCCCTGTGCGGGCCCCGCCGCTCCGACCCAGGGGGGCCGGGGGGAGGTCCCGCCGCTCGCCGCGCACCCCGCCGGGCCGGGCAGAGCCGACGGCCCCGGCCCCTTCCCCGGCCCCGGCCCCTCCGCCGCCCAGCCCAGCCCCGCGCCCGCTCCGCACCGCTGCGCGCCGGCTCCCGTGCCCTCCCGGGCGGCAGCGGCGGTGCGGGGCGAGGAAGCGGCACGCCTCCCCCCTCGGCCCGCCACCCACCCGCGGCGGGGAGGAGGAGGAGGAGGAGGAGGAGGAGGAACCGCGGCCGGCGAGGAGCGGGCGAGGTTGCGCCCTCCCAGGGTCCCCGCCCGGGGGGAGGAGAGGGGCTGCCGCCGCCGCCCACCGGTTACGGCGCGGCGAGTCCCTGGCCCCCGGGGCAGTGCAGGCGCCGCGGCCGCCGCGGAGGGGAGAGGCGAGGCGCGGCGAGAGGCGGGGAGCGGGTGCGGGGCCGGCCCCGCCGCCCGGGGACCGACGGCGCGGTGCGGTGCGCGGCAGCATGCGGCTCCGGCGGGGCTTCGGGCTGCTGCGGCTGCTGCTGCTGCTGCTGAGCGCCCGGCTCGGCGCCGTGTCCGCCGCGGTGAGTACGCGGGGGGGGGGAGGGGGCTCCCACGGGCTGCGCGGCGCCGGCCCCACGCAGGACCCTCTCACCGGGCGGGACGGGGTGCCCGGGCGGGGCGGCGCGGCGAGCCCCCTTCCCTCAGCCCTGCCCCCGCCGGAATCGCGCGGGGCCCCCGCACCTCGCCCAGGTGGGCTCGGCGGGGATGCCCTGCTGCCCCACGGGTGGGTGGGTGGGTGGGCGGGGGGGGTCGGGGCCGGCGCCCTCCCGCTCTCCCGCGGCTCGGCTCTGTGCGTGGTGGGGGGGGACGGACACGGGACATAAAGCGCGCACCCACCCGGGATGTAAAAGTAGCAAAGCTGTGTTTCCACGGTAGAGAAAAAGGTGCTGGTGGGGATTGGGGGGGGGGAGGGTTAAAGGAAAAAAACCCACCCGGAGGCGGTCGGTTGCTGGGACGCCGAGCGCCGCGCTCGCCGCCGCGGACCCCGGCGTGGGCAGCGGGCTGGGGAGCGGGGGGGGGTCGCGGGGCTCCGGGCTGTAGTCGAGCGCTGGCACCTTTCCCGGTGGAGGCAGACTCGGCCCCGGGCGTTTGAAACCGAAAGTACGCGAGCAGCCTGCGGGCTGTGCTGGGGGAGCTGGGGGGTGTCGGCTGGCCGCTGTCCGTGAGGTGAAGAACTCCCTTCCCCGGCGCGTTCGCGCTGCTCCCTCTGCACCTCCCAGTAAGGGGCAGCTGACGCGGTGGTTTGCAGCAGGGCATCTTGCTGTGTCTCCTCGCTTTCCTGCGTTTGGGTGGGTGGATGCTGGAGTAGGGAAGCTCAGGGGTGCAGGACGCGCTCCGGTAGCTCCGGGGCGGATGGGTTTTTGCCGTGCTCCCTGCTCTAAATGTAGGACCTTGTGTTAGTACTCGGCAAAGGAAGTATGGGAAAGGGTTATTTTAAACTCTTTTTCTGCAGTTTCAGATGAAATTGAGTTCTGTAATGAAGTTTGGTATCTCTGTGTGGCCGCGGGGACAGTGTGTATGGCTGGAATCAGCTGAAGTTAAGAAATGCGCTGAACTTCTGATGGCTTACCTGTTGCTCCTAGGCTGATGGCATCAGGCTTGCTGTGATGGCAGTAAATCACTCGGTGATGCACCTCTTAGGCGACTCACCACTTGGCACTAAGCTGATTAAACTGTATTCCTTTCAGGATATGATTAATTTTAATTAATTAAAATCTTTTGGAGTAAATCATTCACGTTTGAGTTCTGAATTTGGTGTTCCTAGAGGTGTAAATACCTGTCTGTGAGATATGCTCCCGTCTTGCGCTGTAAAGTGAAGTCATTGGGTAAAGCGTGACTGTCAGCCAAAGACAGAAAGCTGTGTAGGGAAGATGTGCTTAGGAAAAGAAGATACAAACTTTAGTAATAATTATACAGTTTTGGACCTTCTGTAGCAATGCTGAAGAGGCTCTGCTTTAGGAGTGTCCTTTATATGCTGGATAAATTGTTTTACTAAAATCCAGATTCCTTAATATGTAATCTGGAGCTCTTAATTACATTATGAAGTTATCCCCACAATTAACCGCTCTGTCTGTGCCGTGCCGACTGCAGATTTACGTTTCCCAGTCAGTGCTGCCGGTGAACACAAGTGTGCTGTGGAAGTTGAGCTCCTTGCAGCTTTGTTACCTTCAGCTGACTTTCGGCTGTACATGGGTGGCCTTCTGATCAGTTCAGTTCCGCTGGCGTTGTCCCCAGCTCCATGCTGTTGCCTGTCACTAGCAACTACCCAAAAAGCGGTGGAGACCGCTGTCAGCCGGCAGCATACCAGGCTTGGGTCGTGGTCGGGAGCTTCTCTTGGAGGTCCTTGAGCTGGGGTGATGCCTCTGAGTGATTGAGGCTGGGTGGTGTGATCCTCTGTGCACATGGACAGGACCTCTTCTGCCTGTGGAGAGCTGGCCCAGTGCTCACATTGTCCTCAGGCGAATGCGTTCCCCCTGTTTACATTAAAAGAGTAGTTGTGTTAGCCGAGGACTGCGTGGTAGGCAAGGTTGTGTGCGGTACTGGTTGCAACAGGCTGAACGGAGCGACCACTGTTCTCCTGAAGAAAAATGATGCTGGTTCCTTCATGGCCCAAAATAGCTTATATTAGCTAGATTTTTTAAAAAAATGGTATTTGTGCAGCCGCAGTCTTGCCATGTTCTTAACTGCCCTGTGACCTTCATCCCAGAATCTCTGGGGCTAGAGGGCACTTTGGAGGTCGACTGGTCCAGCCCCCTCCTCAGAGCAGGGCCTGCTACAGCAGGATGCGCGGAGAGGGGGCTGTATCCAGCTGAGCTCCAAATATCTCCAAGGATGGAGACTCCACAACCTCTCCAGGCAACCTGTGCCAGTGCTTGGTCACCTTCGTGATAAAAATATTTCTTCATAAGTGCATCGTGGTTGCTCAGGGGTAACTCACCGAGGCTTGAGACTGTGCCTGTGAGTGCAAACGTACCAGCAGCAGCTCGTGCTGTGTTGGTGGTGGTGACTCTGCGCTGCAACAGGGTTGGCAGAGTGAAAAATTGCTTTTATTGCTGACATACCCATGATTAAATACATACAAGGAGATCTGGAAGGAGTGCTCTCACAGGGGCGTTTGACGTAGCAAAGCCAGCCTCAGCCAGCTACTGTCAGGACAACGTGCCTCAGGGCGGAGAAGGGAGCTGCTCCACTGCAGCTCCCCCAGGTTGTCACATGCCACTATGAGATGCATCCAGACGTGCCACTGGAAGCTCAGAGGTTTTTACGTCAACCATTTGTGATGAAGATATGAATTATAGCTGATCTGGGCTTTTGTACTGTTCTGCGTTCTTCTCAGGAGATTCATTTTCAAATTATAAGGAGAGCAGAGTGGAAGGCAGGGCAGTAGATTAAGATGTTTCCAGGTCAGGCTGAGGGACTGCTCCCACGAGACGGTTACAGGAGAAGCTTGTTTTGATGGATCTCTGCGGGGGCCCTCATTTCTGACACTCTTCAGGCTGCCATTTCCTTTGAAGAAAGTCCTTTTGCTGACATTAGTACTGCTAGGCAGAGAGATGACAATGCCGTGGGAATCCCGGATTCATGTCTCGGTACCGTGGCGATGCTGCTGCAGCGCCCGTCACTGTGCTTTCTGCAACGGAGCAAGATCTCCTGGCTGCACCTGAGCCCTGGGGCGAGTCGCCTTCCGCACAAGTGGGCTGGCTGCATGTAACGCCGGGAAACGGCGGAGATGCTCTGTCTGCCCCAGCTCGGCCATGGGCTTGGTGCTCTCCCCAAGACCCCAACCCGTCTCCCTTTCTACTTTTAGTGTTGGCAAAACGAGAGCCAGGCCAGAGCTGAGAGCAAGCGCTCTCCAGCTACTAGTAGAAGGCAGGCCAAAACAGTGACAATAGCATGTGTCATTCTTTCCGCAAGGGCAATGCTGATTCCACCGGCGCTGTTTGAGCCGAGCGTGTGGTGGCAGCTGGGGACGCGCTGGTGGGAAGCTGGGAGGCTCCTGTCCCCAGGTAAGCCCCGTCTGGGGAGCGGTGGCCCGTCAGTGGCTGGGCAGAGGCAGCTCTGCTGTGACGCCCTCGCGCCTTCCTCGTGTCACCCCTCCTATTTGCAAACTGCATTTGGGGCTGCAGCCTGACACTTGCAGTTCTAAGCCAGAAGCAAAAGAGTAAATTCCTTCCAACTAGTCTGAACGATTTTTCTGTTCCTTTTTTGTTAAAAACGTGGCTTATTGAGATGAAGAGGTACAGGGCAGATAAACCGAGAGCAGGTAGAAGAACTGACCTGGGCTTTTAGCATGTGGCTGAAGAGGAGCCGTGTGACTGAGTCTGAATGACCGGCAGCACTTCACGTGGGTGCGTGTTCACTAGTGAAGCAAGGCCAGGTCAGGCACCTGCCTTCTGCAGCCGTTTGTGTCTGGGGCTGCCACTGCCTTCGACGCTGAGACCTGTCCCCTAAGGCCATTGGGCGTCGTCCCTGCCTGCCCTCAAGGACTTGTCAATACCAGGAGCATGTCTAACAAACCCTAACAGGTTTTAGTTTGGGATGGAGATATGGTCACTTCAGAAAATATGGCCAGAAGGAGAGAGCCAAATGACTTCCAGTAAGTTCAGCACCTTTTGGGCTAGAAGGCTTCACAGGGAGGTGGGAGATGGGGTTCGGTTCCCCCTGCCAGCCTATGGCAGAGTGCAGGAGGGTCTGAAGAAGACAAGTACAGCACTCCCTTTTCCTCCTGTTGGAGCGAGGTGGCTTGGCAGGGAGGTGTAGGAGACCTGGAGCAGCCAAGGGTGCACCATGCAGGGCCATGAGAGTGTGGGCAGGAAGGTGGCCTTCCAGCCCCTGGTGAGGAACGCTTGACGGGGGAGCAGCAGTTGTGGATTTGTCTGCCCACCCCCAGAAGTGGGGGGTCGTTTCCTAAATATATATATATATATGTATATATATAGACACACACAGAGCAATATATATATATATATACACAGAGCAAAATGCATGGGTGCTTCTGGGAGCAAGCCTGGTGACTCGTTGCCCCCAGAGGAACAGGCTTGTCCCTGCTGTCCATCCTGCCCGCTTGCCCTCTGCCTCCGGCCACCTCTTCTACAGCATCACAGCACAGGGTGCCGGAGTCGGAAGAGAAGGGTAGGCTGTTTTGGGAACACATACCTGTTTGCTGCCAGCTGTGTTGGAGAACGTGGTCCCTGAGCAGTCAGTGCTGACTCATCTCCATGAACTTCATTCCTGGAGCCGGCTGTTGAGCGTCAGCACACGCAAGTGCGTTCCTGGACCGTCATCCCAAGTAGTGTGGTTCTTACTTCTGAGTATTTGTGTGCATCAGATGCCTGCAGGACTACTGCGATGTTTCACTGCAGCTCGTCCACTTGGCATATATAATCCTGGGATGTAATTAGATTATATAGTGCCTGAGGTTATGCTGAATGTATATACTGTCAGTTACCTTGATCATGTAGAGAAATGTAGGACAGATGCTGCAGGCCACTAAGACAATTGTTTAAAAATCTCAGAAACCATCTCTAGGGAAAGGCTTATGAATATTGTTCTTTTTATAGAACTAGACTAAACAAAGGAAGATTCAACAACTTCAACACGAGAATAAATTGACTTACTTCATCAGTGTTTAAAAGTTCCATAGTGCTCCCTTCCCAGAATTTCCGTTGATTTTCGTATCGCAAAGGCCCTTAACACCTTGCAGAATTTGGTCAAAGGGAAGAATTTGGGCATGGGCTATGACGCGACTGGAATAGCAACCCGTGCTTTTAGTGGGCAGTTGAAGGCGTGAAGTGCTGCTGCAATTTAACAATGTTTGTGGGAAGATCAATTTTTGACTTCTCTGGGTTGTGGCTGGCTGGAATTATTCTTGGGCATTTAATACGTTGGAAAAGCATGTGGTATTAGCCCTCCAAGAGTCTTTATGTAGCAGTTATCTTGGACAATATAGAAGTGAAATATAGAACAAGTTAAAACATTGTCAGTATGTCAATTGCTATCATTATGCCATTCTAATCTGAAGTGACTTGCAGTAAAGAAAAAGGCAACTGTGTTCTTCATAAAGAGTATAAGTAGATAGTGCAAAAACACCTGTCTATTATTACTCTCTGGCATGTATAAACACATAAAGGATGATGAGAGATCTAATCAGAAAAAAAAAGTGTCCATTTTAGCTTTAAGTTTCTATTTAGTACTGAGAAAAAAAAATATATATAAGTAAGCAGGTTTGAATAAATGTTTCAAAGACCAAAAATCTGACTGTTTAATCTTACCTTATCTCTGATGTGCTCTCTTGCAGAAAGAGGAGCTTGGATAAACTTTCTAAACTGAGAAAAAAAAAAGTACGGTAGTATATATGTAAAAGCACTTCAGCTTCCAGTCCCTTGTACTTCTGCTGTACCCTGTTCAGCTCTGGATTCACTTATTACCACTTTGATTGATGAAACATCTCAAATATGCCTTTCTTAGGAAACCTCTTACATTGTGCCTGCTTCCATCTCATTTCCAACACGGGCAAAAAGCATTACAAGCCTTAAGGTTGTATTAACTCATCTTAGCTTAGGTCAACGGGGGGCGGCGGTAGGAAATACCCCTTTTCACCTCTGATTTGCCAAGTCATCAAGTGTCTAAACACTTGACATCAGGCGTCTAAGCCCTTGACACTTACGGGTTGCAATGAGAATCGCAGTCTGGCTTTTGCACCCACGCTGGGGCGTTGCGGTGACCCAGGTGCAGTGCTGGTGCAAGGTACTGCAGCACGGGAGCCGGCGGCCGGGGAGTGCGCTGGGTTGGAGATGAGTCAGCCTCCTCTCAGCCAGCAAGAAAACCTCCTATTTTTTTGGCCTGGGTTACCTTACAGTAACATAATAAAAAAGGCATGGCCAAAGATGAAATGAAGGAGGCCAGAGAAGCGTTGAAAAAAGATGGGATTTCTCTTTTTTTATTGATTTTTTTCTCGTTACCTTCACGTAGCAGATGAAAAGGATGATGTCCTCACACATGTTCTGAAATAAACGGCGTAAGATTTTCCAGCATTGTGCCAACCCAATTAATAGAAAGTGTAACTGTGTTTTTAGCAGAGTTATTCAGCTGCTTTTATGGACTTTTATGTAGGCTGAGCTTTTCTTTTGGGTGGATCCAAGAGAGGAACTACTAAACATCCTCTGTTCCCCTCCTTTCCTCTGTCTTTTCTCTCTGCGTACGCTGCCGCTGCCCTCACCTTTGCTGCTGCTGGCAAACAGCCTCTTGCAGGGTCTGAGGAAGGGTGTGCATCTTCAGCAGAACAATGTGAAGGGCAAAACACAAAGTGATGTCAAGTGTGCGGAGTAAACAAATTGCAAAGTCATAATTCATTTTCTTTCATCTTTTTGTGGCTTTCACCCGCTGGTAGCAGTGACAAGACAGTGTTTTGAGATGAAGGTTTTCAAGATGGCTGAGAGGGAACTGGCAGAAAAATTATCAAAGTTGTAACGTAAATACAAGAATTAGTTTAACACACAAGGACTGGTAGGAAGAACTAGAATATTTTAATTAAAAACTTAGTGAGTTAGGTCTTTTGCATTCAGAAGAGATACGGCTTTTAATAGATTAAGCATGGGACAAACTATCAGTTGTCCTGTCGGTAGATAACAATACCTTAAAGAACATTTCAGATGCTACAGCTGGGAAGAAGAAATAAGTTTGTAGGTAGAGTTTGTCACCCCAGTGAAGAACCCTGTTAAAGTGGGAGCAGAAGAGATGTGCTGAGGAACTCAAGTTTACAGACTCCATGCTTCATGTCTGAATTGAGATACGATGAAAGCCACAAATAAGTTCTAGATGTTGAACTTCTTTAAAAGGTGCCAGAAGTCTGGTGGTGGTCCCTAGCATTCACTAGAAGAAAATAACTGTGGCAACTAATATTGCATTTCCTCCACCGCCTTTAAAAACCCGTGTCCAGACTTTTCTCTGCCCATGTTTGTCTCAGCTGCTGTGGGATTTGTAATCTCTCTGGCTACATGGGAGGTCTGCGGTTTCACCAAGACGGTCAACCTGCTTTCTGGCCAAGGTGCCCTTTCCTGCATCCTCTGTACATGAAAATGGTGTCTTAACACTGGAGCATGAATTTGGCAGAACGTTTCTAAATGGTGTTTAGTGGATTAAAGTGTTCTAATTCATCAATATAGTTGATGCTGTTCTTATGTGAGCATTATTTCTATAGATATTCGTGTTGGAAATTCACAGTGAGATGTGTAAACTTTCATGCAAATAATCACTGAGGGGAAAATGTGTTGTTTAATTAGCTGGTTCTATTTTCATAGATAATTTATGGGGTCTTTAGTTTAGTACATAGATACCAGAATGAGAAAGGCTTTTTTCTTTTTTTTTTTTTTTTTATCATGACAAATGTTTCAGTTGTAGCTAAGGGATAAAACAAATTAGCCCATTTTCACTGGATAGCTATGTGCTGACTGGATATTGTAAGTCTTTTGGTCTTATTAGTCTAGTTTATCTAGTGGAGGAAAACTTGTTTTCTAGTCTACTGAAGACTTCTGTTGAAATATTTGATAATCTAAAAGTATTGAAACAAATCCTAAGATTGTAATGAAACCCAAATAAGGCTGAAAAATTACACTGGTGTGGACTTACAGGGCTGTAAAGAATTAGAACAAAGTCTGAAGAAAAATTAGTACATTAATGGTTTGTATTCATAGTGCACATATTAAGGGAAAAATCAGCTAAGTGAGGGCAGACTCAAACATTCCAGGAATTTTCGTATTGTGCTTGAAGCTCTGTCCCTTTTATGGCAATGGTAAGTCAGTTATCTGCTGGCAGAATAAAAAAAGGATAAATTTTGGCTGCCATAAAGCCAAGATTCATGTGCAAGCAGTATTCAAGGCAAAAACTTGGAAGATTTTTTAGCTGTAAGTACATGTGTGTTTTTAACAGTTTGCAAGAACAGGCAAAGAAGGCTAAAACCATGTAAATGCTTGTAATACTACAGCTTTGCTTGAGAAAATTATGAGTTCCTTTACTGAAACTGTCATAGTTGTTTTTTTTTTTAGCTGAAGTCAATGGACTGGGGCTGTATCTTTGTTAAGAACAGCTGCATTTTTGGAATCAACATGGAGATATTTCGGGAAAAACAGGGAATAGCAAGAGGTATAAATGAAAGTGAGAAGAAAGTAAAAAGCTTAAAGCTATTTTAGGAAGTCTGTGTTTTTATCCTTTTTTACAAATGGTGCATTGATCCTGAGGAGTCAAGGCTGTGTGACTGATCTCAAGGGGCCAGAGTAGAAACCAGGGCAAGAAGCATCCCAGAAGCCAGGGATTAGAAGAGATTGTCAAAAACTGGTACCGCAAAAAGAAAAAGTCAGGAAAGAGGGAGAGGACGAAGTGCTAGAGCCCCGCACTTACATTTTCGCTTAGCTGTAGAACAACTGTGGGCGCTGGCTCTGGCTCCTGGCCCCTGCCTCCAATTGTGACGACCCCCAGCTGGCAGTCCCAGCCTGGAAGGGGTTCTTTCTCCCTGCATTACTGGTAAATCCCAGCTGGGGAAAGACTCGGACGTGGGTTCTGCTGATGTTCATTCTTATGCAATGTAATCCTACTGTCTGTGACTTTCCATTACTATTTTAAAACTTACTTCCCGTTATGGACCGCGGTGATACAGCAACTATTGTACCAGTGCCTAAAGTCTTTGGGTTAAATAATGTGTCGGCTTGTGCCCTTGAGAATGCCAAAATAATAATTACAGTCACGCAGAAAAACAGATCCATCTTGATGGGGAAGTGCCTTTGAAAATGTGCTCTGATTCACGCTGGATTAGTGGATGCTAATTTTTGATGCATTTTCCAGGAATGGTGTGCTTGGTTGGGACAGAGTTTCTGATCTTGAATGGACTCGATGTGTCACAAGCATAGAAAAGCTTTGAATGGTAACCCCTGGGACGTGCAGGCAGGCAGCTGCTGGCCTCACAGTGATTCTAGCTCAGTGCCCTCTGTCCTGGCAGGTGCAGGGTCACGTCCTCAAAGCTGCTAATAATTTCATCTTGTGTTTAATTCATTTTTAGAGCAGTTGAAGGTGCTAAGGATCACAGAATCACATAATCATGGAATGGTAGGTGTTGGAAGGGACCTTTGTGGATCATCTAGTCCAACCCCCCTGCCGAAGCAGGGTCACCTACAGCAGGCTGCACAGGGCGGCACCCAGGCCGGTCTTGAATATCTCCAGAGAAGGAGACTCCACAGCCTCCCTGGGCAGCCTGTTCCAGTGCTCTGTCACCCTCAGAGTGAAGAAGTTCTTCCTCATGTTCAGCTGGAACTTCCTGTGCCTCAGTTTGTGCCCGTTGCCCCTTGTCCTGTTGCTGGGCACCACTGAAAAGAGTCTGGCCCCATCCTCCTGACACCCACCCTGCAGATATTTATAGGCATTTATAAGGTCCCCTCTCAGCCTTCTCTTCTTCAGGCTAAACAAGCCCAGCTCCCTCAGCCTTTCCTTGTAGGAGAGATGTTCCAGTCCCCTCATCATCCTTGTAGCCCTCCGCTGGACTCTCTCCAGTAGCTCTTCATCTTTCTTGAACTGGGGAGCCCAGAACTGGACACAGTACTCCAGATGGGGCCTCGCTAGGGCAGAGTAGAGGGGGAGGACAACCTCCCTTGTCCTGCTGGCCACACTCTTCTTGATGCACCCCAGGATGCCATTGGCCTTCTTGGCAGCCAGGGCACACTGCTGGCTCATGGTCAACTTGTCATCCACCAGCACTCCCAGGTCCCTCTCCACAGAGCTGCTCTCCAGCAGGTCCACCCCAAGCCTGTACTGGTGCATGAGGTTGTTCCTCCCCAGGTGCAGGACCCTGCACTTGCCCTTGTCGAACTTCATCAGGTTCCTCTGCGCCCAACTCTCCAGCCTGTCCAGGTCTTGATGAATGGCAGCACAGCCTTCCAGTGTATCTGCCACACCTCCCAGTTTGGTGTCATCAGCAAACTTGCTGAGGGTGCACTCTAACTCTTCATCCAGGTCATTGATGAAGAAGCTGAACAAGACTGGGCTGAGTACTGACCCCTGGGGGACGCCACTAGTTACCGGCCTCCAACTGGACTCAGCGCTGCTGATGACAACCCTCTGAGTTCTGCCATTCAGCCAGTTCTCAGTCCACCTCACCGACCACTCATCCAGCCAACACTTCCTGAGCTTCCCAATGAGGATGTTATGGGAGACAGTGTCAAAAGCCTTGCTGAAGTTGAGGTAGTCAACATCCACTGCTCTCCCCTCATCTACCCAGCCAGTCATGCCATCGTAGAAAGCTATCAGACTGGTCAGGCAGGATTTCCCCTTGGTGAATTCATGCTGACTGCTCCTGATAACCTTCTTTTCCTCTGGTTGCTTGATGATGACCTCTGGAGTGAGCTGCTCCATCATCTTTGCCAGGATGGAGGTGAGGCTGACCGGCCTGTAGTTCCCTGGGTCCTCCTTCTTGCCCTTTTTGAAGATTGGAGTGACATTGGCCTTTCTTCTGTCCTCGGGCACCTCTCCTGTCCTCCAGGACCTTTCAAAGATGATGGAGAGTGGCTTAGCAATGACATCCGCCAGCTCCCTCAGCACTCGTGGGTGCATTCCATCGGGGCCCATGGATTTGTGGAAGGATGAAGGAGACCAAAGATGATGATGACAGGGCAAAGCCAGAAAACCGCACAGGTCAAAAATGAGGAAGATGGTTTCGTGAGGATGTGTCTGTGTGCCATCACTGTAAGAGTCATGTTTTCTTCCCAGTGTCTTCAAATAAAATCCTCAAAGGAACAAGCCTAGTAAGCGATTGCCTTATACCCATTTGTGTTCCCACAGTCTTTGCAAAGGTGACATACCCTGTTAAAAGGTGTTTGTCCTGAACACATTCAGATGCACTTACTCACTAATACCGCAGGAGCTGCTGGTGCTGGAATGGACTTGGCAACGTGAGAGTGAGAGGAGAAGGTCTGTGCGGTCCTGTAGATACGCTGTTCCTGGATACTGCCAGGTCCCCAGAAAGCACATGTAGGATATTATCAAGACTAACTGAAACCATGTTAAGGCCTGAACTGACATTTGCATGGTCCCTGTGCAGCTTGAAATGAAAGCCAGTGTGTTATCATTTTGGCGTAGAGTTTGCAAATTACCAATTCTATGCACAATTTTAGTAAGTCACACAATATGAGACACATCTGTGTATTGACAGACATGTAAGCCTGGACTCCATTTCATTTTATATGTTTAATGTCAATATATTAATATAATTTATTGTAATAAATAGTCTCCTGTTGGTTAAAGTTGAATGAATCATTTTACCTTATAAAAAAGAATAGCACGCAGAACTTAATGCAGTGCCAAAACAGCCCACGAACTGTGTATCTGTCTTCTGTTGAGCTCAGGTTTATTTTAGCTGGACCCTGTGCCATAGGACCCAGAAGCAATTCTGCGTTTTTGTAAATCCCCTTTCATTATCATACACTGAAGTCTGAACATTTCATGAACAGAAGTTGAGAAGTTCTGCATTTCCCTCCCCGTGCTCACTCAGATGCATGCCATCGTTGCAACGGTAACGGGCTATTACATGGAACGCGTTTGCACATGGCGCAGCGTGTATCTATGTTGTGCAAGAGAAATGTATGAAATTGATTGATATGGGAAGGTGCATATGTGATTATGTCATGTCTTGTATTGTTTTTTGGTAGCGCCCCTACATTTCTGATAAATGTGGTTCAGCTGTCTAGATTTCACAGTTCTAAATCTGAAAATAATATAAATCATATCAAATCAGTCATGAAGATAGAGAATGAGTTCTCTGCGAAGTTGCATGTATTATTGGATCAAGCATTGGAACAGGCTGCCTAGGGAAGTGGTTGAGTCATCATCCCTGAGGTACTTAAAAGGCATATAGGTGTGGCACTCTGGGACATGGTTTAGTGGTGGACTTGGCAGTGTTAGTTTTACAGTTGGACTCAATGACCTTAAAGGTCTTTTCCAACCTAAATGATTCTAAGTGTTGCTGAAATGAATTGAATGTTGTGATGTACTTAAATCATGAGCCTCTTATATGAGTTTTTCTGTACCTGAAGACAACAAATGAATTTCTGGAATGTTAGGTAAAATGTAAAGCCTGGGTGCAACACCACTAGTTAAAACTGAATTTACAATATTGCACGTAAAGTGGTCTGTTTGTTGTCACTATTGTTTGCTGTGTTAGAAAGTGTGAAGGGCAGAATTCCTGTGCTTAGATTTATAGTGTTAGATGGAAGCTGCCAAGAAAGCATTTTTAAAATCTGAATCACACCATGCTAAAGGCAGAATTGTGATGTACCTGCATAATTAACCAAGCTCGGTGTTGTTGCTGGTGGTGGGCAGCAATCCGTGTGTTTCCCTCAGTACTAATTATTAATCATTAATCTGACAGCCCAATATCAAGTGAGATAATTCAGAGGAATTAGCCATTAGACTGAATTTTGGTGCTGATGCTGCAAGATCTGACTGGCTGCAGGAATTTAGTGACCAACTGTGTGTAAAACTGAGTCTGTCACGGAGCAGCCTGAGCTTACGCAGGTGTCCACTTCTTTAGGCTGGCTATTTGCCTGCCTCTGTTTCAGGAGCGGAAAAGGGATGGGACTGTGAAAGGGTCAAGGGAATTTTCAAATCGTGGTGAAACACTGAGATATCAGCTGGATGGAGAAATAATTTCTAAGCATATTGGGTGGGTTAGACCAAAAGCCACACTTAGGTGCCTTCCCATGTGTGCTGTGCTCCCGGTGGAATAGGTGGTGTTTCAGCCTTTTGTTTACACCTGCTACTTTACTGTGGTGTATGAGAACGGTGTGCTTGCTGCTTCTTTCCTGGCTGTTTATTGCCTCCTGCATGTAAAGCCGTGGAGGTGAAGCAGTACCATTTGCCTTTTGCTGGCTGCCAGCACCTGCACTTTGAAGCTGGAGCGCAGCTGAGGCTTGCGCTGGGCAGCAGCAGGGATGCGCTTCTGCGGGACCAGGTTTGGCTGGGTGGACACTTCGCTGGGTAAAAAACTGGCTGGATGGCCGAGCCCAGAGAGTACTGGTGAAACAACCCCATGCAACGCTACAGGTTGGGGAGGAGTGGCTGGAAAGCTGCCCGGCAGAAAAGGACCTTGGGGTGTTGGTCGACAGCCAGCTGAACATGAGCCAGCAGGGTGCCCAGGTGGCCAAGAAGGCCAATGGCATCCTGGCTTGTCTCAGGAATAGTGTGGCCAGCAGGAGTAGGGAGGTGATCGTGCCCCTGTACTGGGCACTGGTGAGGCCGCTCCTGGAGTACTGTGTTCAGTTTTGGGCCCCTCACTGCAAGAAGGACATTGAGGGGCTGGAGCTTGTCCAGAGAAGGGCAACGAGGCTGGTGAGGGGTCTAGAGAACAAGTCTTACGAGGAGTAGCTGAGGGAACTAGGGCTGTTTAATCTGGAGAAGAGGAGGCTAAGGGAGGACCTTATTGCTGTCTACAACTACCTGAAAGGAAGTTGTAGTGAGGTGGGTGTTGGTCTTCTCTCCCAAGTAACTAGTAATAGGACAAGAGGCAATGGCCTCAGGTTGCATTAGGGGAGGTTTAGATTGGGTATTAGGAAAAATTTCTTTACTGAAAGGGTTATCAAGCATTGGAACAGGCTGCTCAGGGCAGTGGTGGAGTCACCATGCCTGGAGGTGTTCAAAAAACGTGTAGATGTGACACTTCAGGACATGGTTTAGCAGACATGGTGGTGTTGGGTTGAAGGTTGGACTTGATGATCTTAGAGGTCTATTCCAACCTTAATGATTCTACGATTATATGAAGCTGAACTCTCCAGATGACTGCAGTATGGAGCAAGAGCGATTCCTGTTGCATCCCCGTCAAAACCTACAGGCAATGAGAAAGGGGAGGGAACAAACTGTAAGAAAGCCAGAAAATGTCAGTAAGATCTATGCGTCTTTTCTTACTCTTAGGGTGTTTCAGCGAGTTGTTTATGACGTGAGAAATACTCCTGTCACTGAAGAATTGTTACATGCTGAGAAGTAGGCTGGCGGTCTCAGTCAGCAGAGTAAAAATGAGTTTTTTAAGCTTGGTTGTCTGAGGGTTATTTGGTATTAACAGATTTACAGAGAGAAAAAGAGAGGCTGGTCAGATGTCCTGTGCCTGTTTTCCTTCCATTCAGCCAGCGTTACCCTGTTCCCTAGACTGAAAGTCCAATGTCATGTCTGTAACCACTTTATTTTTTTTCATATATGTTTGTTTCAATGTTGGGACTTAGTGACAATGGGCTGATACCTTCCTAAGAACTTAGTTAATTAAAATATAACGGACAATGTGAAAATATATGCTATTATCTAATGTCAGGAGCCATTAAAAGCTTCTGGATGTGTTGAAAGGTGAGAAACTAGGTAGGTGTAGCGGTCAAGGTAAATTAGCAAGGGAAAAGTACCTCCTGAGGCTCTAGGCTGAGTCATCAGAGAGATTTTTTTTTTTTAAATAATAAAAATATTAACAAAGAGACCTCTTCCAAAATGTTATTGGTAGAGTATAAGGCAACTTCTTCTGTAGGGTTTGGTTTACTATTTCCCACTGTTAAGCAAACACTTCAAACTAGCTTCAAAGACTGTGGATGTATGTCTTGGTACCTGCTTTTCTCCTCGTTTTAACTCTTAACAGTGCAAAGGAGATGGACTACTGGGTGGGCTCTTCTAGTGTCTTTTAGTCCAGAGATGTTTCCAGGGACTAAGAATGGGAGGTTGGCTGAAACCCAGAAAGTTTTGTGGCTGTGACCAGCCGGTGTACTGTTTCTGTTTTAAGGACTACTGACAGTTGGTGCAGATCACAGCATCTAGAACCCTTGTGAAATGCAGGATTAGATGTGTTTTGGGGAAAAAGCAGTCCAGAACGTTTAGGAAAGATGACTTTCATTTTTTTGGTTTTGTTTCTTTTTCCAGGCCTTATCAAGAAATACTGGAGAGGAAAATTTTGGAGAAAAATTCAAAAGAAATGTACATTATGTATTTTTTCTCAGAATAGGCAGTAAAATAATTGCAAGGGTAATGATAAAAATATTACTGCTGTACTTTTATATATCAGAATTCTTTCTAAAATTATAAATAGTTTGAATAAACAACTTCATTTTGGAGCCTGCAGTGTCAGCCAAACACCATGCCTGTGCTCTGCAGTCTGTACCATTCTGAGTCCTGTGCTAAGTAACACTATCACGTCTATACATTGGCATATGATGTCTGTTGACTAAGGTTTTTCACCAGAAGCATCTCCTTTGTTTTTATGATAGAGTGAAGTATTCGTGCACATACTTCTTTCTGAAATCTTCATTTTTGTTTACAAGTTAATGATATGGACACTTTATCTCTTTCAACATTTTCATTTTCTCTGTTCTAGACATATATCATTGATGCCTACTTACAGAAATATCTTTCAATAGAACCACCTCAATACTACATGCAATATTCAAAAGTATTTTGTAATTCATTTTGTGTGAGCATATCTAGCACTGCTCATTGCTTTTAAGACTAAGAGATGCATTATGAATAATGTAGAACAACCTCATATTGGTAAGCAAGTATGTGTTACAGATACTTTTTTTTCCTCTCCCCTCATTCCCTTTTATTTCAGGAAAAGTGTGATTAAACCCTACTCCCTCCCAAACACTTTTAAAACCTGTGGGAATTTCTCACCTCTAAGTCAGGGCCATGGATCTAGATGGGGAATCAAGATAGAGTGGTAGGTTCCAATGAATTTCTTTTCCCTTGCCAATAAAGTTGGCATAGCCTAGATTCTGACTATATAGTAAAAATAAAGTGGGTTCTTTTCCTCTTCTTTCAGGTTGAATTATGAACTTTCACACTGTGCAGTCTCGGGTTTTATTTGTCCAGTTTGCTTTGTTCTGTGGTGTGTTCATCAAACCTTTTTTGGATAGGAAGCTATGGACATTGCATGCTGTCCAAAGGGAGAGTGTCTGTTTCAGAAATAGATTTATAAGGTTGCTTCTGGACGTACCCTGCCATGCCACAAACCCCTTGAGGGCTGTCACTTTTTGTCTGAAGATCGCTGCATCTCCAGCGGTTCCCCTCCCATGGCACATCCAGCTGCTCCCTCAGCTACAAGCAGGACTGCAAAGCGGTTCAGGCACTGCAGCCTGAAGTGATGGATCCTGCATATTTATAAGGAGCTTTTCCCAGCCGGGCTCTGGAGTAGCTGCTCCAGGTGTGCTGCAGCACCGCGGAGTCCTGGCTAAGGCCCTTGAGGTTGCAGCCTGCGGGAAGTGCAGAGCTCACGCAGACTTTCTTGGTACCTTTCTTTCCCTTTCCCTGTTTCAGCTGCTGTGTACGTGCTGCTCTCCCCGAGCGGCTCTGGCTGGATGCAGAGATACCCTGTTCAAGCAGGTAGCGAGGCACTCTGGCTCCGTAAAGCTAATCGACTGCTTACCTGGAGGCCGTCCTGGGACAGGGTCCGTCTGTTGCTGCTCTGGTGGGCAGGTGTTGCAGGCAGCATCGCTGCGGGTGAACGGGGCTGGCTGCGCGCGCGGGAGCTGGGAGCCGTTCCCGATTTTGCCACAAGCTGGTTTGGCAGCCCTAGGAAGTATTTTTAGCTTCCCTCTATCTCCCGTTCCCACAGGTGAAGTAAGGATAGCAAACCTTACTGATCTTCAAAGTAGGATGTAAGTCAGTTGGGTGATATTCTGTGATAGGGATTATAAAAAGCCTGGAAGTGTATAATAAAAACTCATTTGATTGAGTTTGAAGACTAATTTTTCAGTATCAGCAGCTTCAGGAACCAAAGGAGTGCACATGTCCCAAAAGCTGGCAGCGCGCTCGCACTCATCACCTAACATGTAACTCGGGGTTGTCTGGCTTTTTCCTGTATTGGCACTTGCTGTTCTCATTTTTAGGTGTTTCTACAGTAACCACAGAGACAAAAACTTTTAAATAAAGAGGCTAAGTATAAGAATGGGGAAAAAGATGGATGATCAAGGGGAATTTTGTCAAAGGGTTCAGGATAGTGCACCAGATTAGTTGGGATTTCCATCTGAAGCTTCTATTTTGGCTACTTCTTTGTGACCCTCTTGGAGAACAAAATTATTCCTAACTTCAATTACAGTATATTTAAAAGCATATCTTCTAAACTGTTTCTACTTAGGACCCCAAACCAGAAAAATCTTTTTTTATTTTCTACAAGAAAAGGCAAGTATTCACAGAATTATTTGGATGAGTAAAGGTAATGGGTTTGAATTTTGATATCCAGTGTAGAGGAGGAAAATAAAAGTGATCAGACAGAATAGTTTTAAACCCACATACCTTATGATGCCTGCCAGTTTTTCTGAGGAAAATCCAGCCAAGATCTCCATATTAAATTTATTTTAGTGATTTTAAAAAGTCTTTTGGAAATGCACATTTTAACTTTAAATTATTTTTTTTTTTCAGTTTGTTTAACATGAAATTCTTTTCCAGGGAAAGAAGGGGAAATGAAGTAAATGAATAAAGGAAAGGCTTGCCAACAAATGATAAACTTTGGATTGTTAGAAATAACTATAAAAAGTTCAGTGTCATATTCTGAGAATATGTTACCTGCTCTCCTCTTCGCCAGCTGCTAATTGAAAATGGGAGGGAGTGATTTAATTCTTTACGATTAATTTTACAGTGTTGGACAAGATAGGAAGTCCAGGCTGTTCTCAGCTGGGCAGCAAACAGTAGAGCTATTCTTTTGGTCTGAAAACCCTGACCCCGTAGGGAAAAGTGATCCAATTGCTTCCAAAATAGGCACATCTGTATACTGTAGTACTTTGTCTCTCAGTGATACTCGATGTACACTCCACCAGTTGAAGTACGGATGAGATAAATGTAGAGTTCCAGAATAAAAGGCATGAAACTACACCTCATCCCCAAAACTTTAGTCACCCTATGTGGTTTTTTGTTTAGAAAAGCTGTGTCAATCTGTTTTAGGAAGTACAGCGCACAGCTTCTGTTCTGCATTCTCCTCACTGCTTGTAGTTTCTGGTGGGCACCCAAGTGCTCTACCTGTCTTGAATATACTTACACAGACTAAATCACTCTAGTGCCCTTGCAAAAGTAAATTTTTCTGCATTCAGGTGCTGAAATACAGAACTGGAGATGGAAATGCAAAGCAAGCATCCTATCAGCTTGCTTTGCTCTTTTTTTCCCTCGAAAGCGCAGTGTGTTTGAGACGTTCAGAAGAAACACCAAATTTTAAACATGGCCATAGAGCGAGGGGGGGATGTAATCTCACCTTTGTAAGTACTATTTTTTGCTTGTAGGTGATTTTCTTTGTTGAGTTCAGAATAAGAGAGCTCCCAGCCCCCCGTCAGCTGCTCGCCCCAGGAGTATCAGGTAGCAGTGCAGTAGGTATTGCAGAACTGATTGGTGGGGAAACAGATTTTCTGCTTTTCTTACAAGAGTAGTAAGAGAAGGCAGCCTTCTGAGCAAACTTTCATTCAGCTGTTTTAGTAGGATTAGGAGAACAGACTGACCACACTGGCATGCTTTGTGATTAATTTTGCTGGGTTGGACAGGATAGGGAAGCAGGCTGGACTGGCTTGCTGGCTGATGCTAAAGTGGCTGCATCCCGCGCGGCTGCCAAAAGAGGCATTTCCACTCCTTTTCCTCGTGTACGTTAGCCTCAGCGTTGGTTTTGCTGTAAACCAGAGCCCGTTTCAGCCCGGCTGGTTCCCCGCGTTGGCTCCTGGTACGGCTGGCTGCATGACGGTCGGCGTTAGCACCGGCGAGGGAGCGGGCGCGGGGCCAGACCGCAGCTGTTAACAGCGGCAGCAGGGATTTGGGCCGTGCGGCAGGAACTGTGCTAACCGCAGCTCCGAGGTGCGGTTTCGCGTCAGAGCTGGACTGACCTGGAGGAGGGGTGGGGCTGACCTTCTGGTCTCAGCCAGCTCTTAGCAGGCTTCCCTAAGCTGCAGCCTTGCTCCCTCTCTTGTCTGTTCGCATTCGGAGCGGCGGTGGCTGTTGAATGCGTTTGCGTGACGTATAGCCAAACGCACTTCCCTCTCACCGCTGTCCGTATGCTGACGTAGTACCAATGTATCTTTGTACAGGGAAAATGCTTAAGCAATATTCTGGTTTTGTAGTCAAGCTCTGTGCAACTTAAATATGGGTCCCTTTCGCATCATACTAGCCTTTAATTGCTTGATGGATTTCACAGGATCCCATCTCAGTACGCAGATCAGACTGTGCTCACTGGATGAGGGAGGATGCAGGGGTTTTTTTTGCCTTACTCTTAACTTTTTGGACTTGTTTCTTATTAGAGATCTCATAATCAAGTCATGCTTTGAAGGCAGAATAACTGCTTTCAGCTTCTTATGAGCTTCCTATGGCTTTTATCACAGTAATACCTGAATGCTTCAAAAAAGCACACACTGATTTTTAGAAGCTTACCCCCCAGATGGAAGGAGGCAGCGTATTGCTGCGCTCAGTTATTCACCCCAGTCTGTCTGTCCGAGCCAGAGAGGTGCTTGAACCTTTCCTAAAGATTTCGTAGCTATTTGCTGGGTCTCTGGAAGAGGAAGCACGGAGAAGGTAATGCCAAAAGTATCTCCTGATTAGCATTCGGTAGCATTTCATAGTTTGATTTTAAACAGTCACTTCAGCTGAGGCCAGATCCTTGAGATCTTTTGTCTGAGAAAAGAGCCAACACTAAACACGTAGAAAATGAGGAATGTGTAATTAGTGACTGCCTGTGAAAAGTGTGGAAATTATTTGTGCAGCGTCTTCAAGGGATTTCAAGGTAGGAGCAGGGACTGGAACCTGCTCTCCAGGGCACCACTCAGCTGCCTTAACCGAGAAGTGTCTTTGCAGTTGTCTGCTTCAGATCTCCGTGTGTCTTCCAGTACGCGCAGCAACCAAGCACCAGTCACGCAGGCAGCCTGCCTTATGGTGGCAAAGCCTGGTGCTGAGATCTCACATTCTCTTTAAACGGATCTGAGCGGGTCTGGTGCTGGCAGGGATGGCTGTACGCTCTCACGGCTCGTGCCTATTTTTAGAGAGGAAAAGCGTTTTCTACCTGGGAGTTCCTTGCTGTGCCTTGCTAGGTAGCAAAAGTGCAAGGCAGGTCGGGTGGTGCCAGCTTGGCACTTGGGTTGCCTCAGAGCAATGGCAATTCAGTGAGTGCAGCCTGTGCAAGGACAGCAAGAGAGCTGCTCTGGAAAAAAGTAACCCTCTGCTCAGGGCAGGGCTTACAGGGAGCTCGCACAGAGCACCTTAATTTTCAATTTCCTACCTTGCCCTAGAATGGAAGGAGAAGGTTGTAGACCCAAAACCTTCAAAAATAATCGAAAGAACAAAGTGAATCAAACAAAAGAAAAGAAAAATGTAATCATGTTTCCGTTATGACTCTTGCAAGAAAGGAAGGTTGTGAAGTGTAGCTCTGCGACAGAGATTGTGATAGGAGGTGCCCGATCCCTGCTGCTCTCAGTTATCCCATCACTTTCCCGGGGCGGGAGGAAGGTGTGGTGTTTAAAATAATTTCTCAAAGGCTTCATAGTTACTGAAAGCAGTGGTGAAGTGGAAATTCATTTTTCCATGTCTCATCCAGACTGTTGTTTTGCTTCATTAAAGAGACTGCATTCTTTGCTTTTTTCTTCTCGGTTTCTCAGCCCAGTGTCTTCCTCTGACTGTATCAGTTATTTTCCTTTTACCTATTATCTAGTTATCTTACCTGTCATCCTTTTTCTCCTCAGTCCTTTGCCCTGATAGTCCAGTCCCAGTGTGTTTGGCTATCGTTTTAGTCTTACCCTTCTCTCTTCACGTGAAGCCACTTGACCTTTCATATATTGGCAGGGCTACAAGCTCTGCCTCCAATAAGGAAGAAAAGTGTACGCAGCAAGCCACAGGTTTTGATATTAGCATTGTATGTACAGGAGTATTTTGCCTATTAACTGCTGATGAGTAGGCAATTTCCAGTTTACAAGCTACTTAATCTGTTTGATTACAACATCAGTGCTTAGTCTGTGCTCCTCTTTTGGTGTTCCTTTCTTTCTGTTGAACCATTGCCAGATGTAATTCGTATGTCTGAAAACATGGAAGAGTTGATGGAACAATTGTCTGTCTTTTTGCCTGGAGGCTGTTCAGTGGGTTTTTGCTTCAGTGGGGTTCTGTGCCATGTTTATTGTTGCCCCCTCCAACGCCTAAAATTGCCATGGGAAAATGGAAAGGTCAGTTGCTGCAGGGCATCCTTGCAAACCTGCTTGCTTTCCATCTCACGAATATGAAGTGTTTAAAACTAGCTGCAAGCTTTGTTGAAGCAACTGAAGGATGATAAAATCTATGAATTCAGCTGAAGCAATGGTAAAACTGCAACAGTTATTTTCAGGCTTTTTGTAGACAGATGCAGGTTTTTGCAACCTGTTTTGAATCATCTGTGGTAACAGAAAATTGTGTATTACTATTAAACGTGTAATACTTAGAGAGTATCTTTCAGAAGATCAGCTTGGCACTGTGACAAGGCATGTCCTTCTGCGCGTGGTGCCTTCTATGCACTGTTGGTAGCAGGTAGCCCCAGCAGTCTACTGATGGCAGTGAGCACCTCCAAACTAATAGTAAAGCTGGTGTGCTTTATACGTGTATTAAACACATGGAGTGTATTGTGAGATTTTTCTAATTATCTGTTGAAAGTAGTAATTAATTTAAAAAAAAGGGTCTTAGTTGTCCAAGAAGATCATTGTGTACCTTTCCTGAATAAAGTAATTTGACACTGTGAAGCTGGAGAAGCAGTGTGATGTACTTTTATATAGCCCTTAGGACAAAAAGGAATATGTAGTTTTCAGTCTACTAATAGGCTGAGCGGAAATACAGTAGAAGGGAAAATTTAGAAGGGTTGAGTGTAATGCTATAGCAGGTGGTTTTGACTGCTTTGGCTACTGTTGGTGTTTGAATAAGAACAGATTTCTTTGAATTCAAAGTGAACAAATATTAGAATTACATCACATGTCGTTTAAACGTTTATGGGTGTCATGACTTCCATAATGCATAAAACTGCAAGGAAAAAAAGTTGTGCTTTTTGAACAGCAAGATTTAAAATTCTCACTGTTGATATTTCATTGGTTTTTAGGACCTTTTCTTTTAAAGAGTTTTGCTTTTAATATAAGTGAGTAATTGTTTTACATTTTCAAAAGAATAATAATGACATTGTGTTGCATTCTAGATAGTTCGGCGTTTAGGAATGCGACTTTTATTTTAAGGTTGCATGGGATCTCCCAAAGGCATTTCACTTTTGACCTTTAGATGAAATAAATGGATGTTCGCTTTTTGTAGAACGGACAGAGCCTGCTGGTAGAGTGTAAAGGCATTTCTTATTTAGCACAAAGTGAAGCTTTATGTGGAGAATTAGATATACAGATTAAGCAACAGTACTGAAATGAAGTAATGCCAATATAATGCCAATCTTGTCCTCACCCTAAATAAGTTTACATTCTTAGACTCAAACTGCTAATGTACTTCTGTGTTATTAGCTCTGCCTTCAGCTCCTTTGCTTCTAATTTTCCATTCGTGATTTCATAGCAATAGAGGTGCCTGTGCGTGTACATGTGTGCTGAGGGCCAGGCTTTAATTCTTCTGAAGTCTGAGGTGCCTGCCACATGAGTTAGTACATAGGTTTATTAGCAGGTATGTCTGGTTTTCACAGTAGAACACTTGTGGTTGTAGCTAACAGGAAATAGATAGATGCCTAGATTTCGACTTCCACAGTACATGTATCTTAAACTGTGTCTTCCTATTGTTCTGACGTTTGTAACGTGTAGGACAGGGCATAGTGCGTCCCAAGGGCAGGGCATGGCACCTCAGTACTGAAGTGCAGTGCGTTTGCTTTTTCAGGAAAGTTATAAATGACTTTTAGTACCTAAATGGATCATTGCTCAGTTAAAAATTTTTACAAATTTAGGTCAAAATCTGAATCTTGCACAGGCCTAATTTCATTCAGAAACAGCATGTTTGGGCCTGAAAGGGATTTCACAGAAGCAAGGTCTTTTGAAGAACAGCTGCTTCTAGAAGTGTTTGAGAGGTCTGAGCTCAGAATGGGCTGAGTTAAGTGCAAATGACTCCTTTCTTTCACTGAACCCCCTCACCTCTGTAGTTTGAGCCCTTCTTTGTATTTAGGTGAAAGAATTGCAGAGAAAGTTAAAACTTGCAGGCTGCAATAATGCCTGCAGAGTTGCTTTTGTAGGCGAGAGATGTCTCCAGCAGATGAAGAGAGAAAAGAAGATGCCTTTGTGTGGGCTCTGGGCTTTACCACTTTCCTCTGACGGTTTATTTTGTAGATGCACTCCTGAGCTTTAAGGAGCTTTCTATACGGCTTGCTCCCGGTGCTGGGCTCTGGTGTTGTGAAGAGAATGAGTTCTCAGCTCTTTCCCTGTGTTTGATTTTATCAAAGGTAGAAATAAGGGAGGGAGAGGCATTTCCCTTCCCAGTATCCTTCTCAGCAACGGAAGTGATGGAGAGAGCATCCAGTGTGGCGGCTGTTTATGCTGAGCGAGTTGGACTGGACACCGGTTCCACTCTGTTTCACTGGTGAGGCTGCAGAAGGAGATGTTTGTCCTGTTTGTTTGTCATGTGGCTTGAACTGACATGCCTGATTTTGTCCCATGGTCAGTGATATTTTGGTTTTGAAAAGCTGTGGAAATGCTTCTGTGCAGATTTTCAGTGTGGTTTTGGCTTATGGGAAAGTGGAAGGGGTAGTATAGTTGTAAAATGAAATTCTTACCAACCTGTTTCTAACTATAGGCATATGAATTTGGGGAAAGTTCCTTTCTTTTAACAAAGTATGCCTGTGTTACAATAACCAGGTGAAAAACTGGAAGAAAAAGCATTGGCAGAGCTTCCTCTTCCCTCCACAGCGGGGGCACCGGGGGGACCAAAGCCTGGCTGCGTAAGGTTGGCGGTGGGAAGCCGCGTGAATCAGATGCACCCAAAATACAGCTTCCTGCTCTACAGAAGCAGTGAGTCCAGCGATTCCCCTCTCCGCCTTGGCTGCAGAAAAAAAACATTCCTGCGCTCTTCCGAGTATTTAACCCATCATCCAGTTACAGTTGTGAAAAATGCAAAAACCTTGGAGTCCATAAAAGGAGATAATTTGAAGTTAATAGGGGCAGCGCTGTGTCGCACAGAAATGGAATGCAAGCCGTCGTGCGTTTCGCTCTTGTGTTCTGCTCTATTTAATTAATCTGCCAATTTAGTTCATGTCTGTGCTAAACAAAACTTTACATGACGTAACAGAAATGAGCTTGCGTTTCTGCCTTGTTTCCTCGGCGCTTTCATAATACTGTAACTTTCTGCCAGCCCAAGGACAGCAAGGACGAGCCTCAGCGTGGGCTGAAAGGCAGGAGACTGAGTAGTTGAAGCTCAGGAGTTGATTAAAAGGTTGGCCAAAATGCCCACCCCCTGCTTCTGCTGTGCTCCCTGAAACTTATTAACCTAAACTGGTTAAATATACAACTTGATTTATGAAGCACAAAATTGCTTCAGCAAATGAAACCTACCCAGGTCTGCAGATGTAGGATATTTCATTGCCTTGATTATTTTTTTTCTTCAGTTAATAAGTTAGTATATTAGTTACTGAACTTAATATAGGGTGCAATAAATGAAATTCTGTGCATCTGAGTATGTTTGATGAGGCAGGAGCCTCAAAGTCAGGTGGGCCATGATTGCCCCTAAAGTTTAAGGCTTTGACAGATTAAGGATTTGACAGAAGCAGACTTCATGTGTGAAAAATTTTACTTATAACATTTGAAACAGAGATTGGAGAGGAAGCAGCCATGCCCAGGTGGCTGATGGCTGTGGTGGTGGAGCTCACTTGGGAGTCTGGATGTCCTTAACCCTGGGAGCTGTGCTCTCCCTCCCCTACGCTGCTTTAGCTTTAGGCTAAAGTGGGAGGCGTGGGGCCTCTGCCTGCCCAGGATAAACCTGTTGCTCTTCAGGGGGCTGCGGTGTTCCTGGCATCAAACAAAGTGCGGTAGGAGACAGGAGGAGGCCTCTGTTGTGTCCCCTTTGTTCCCTGAGAGAGGACCCTGTCACTACCGTTGGGAGGAAGGTGACAGCAGGGACACAGAGGAGAGAGGGGAAGATGGCTGCGATGGTGGTGGTCCCATAACCCTGCTTTTAGCCCTTCTGCTCCAGATTCGACCCCTCCATTATCTTTTCTGCCTTCGCACACCCAGAAACCCACTTTCTGCACATTTCTGCAACACAGATATGTTCCTCAAACCTTCCTGTCCCCAGATCCTCCTGCTTGAGAACTAGCCCTCCTCCTCCTCCTCCCCAGCTGCCCTACTCTCCATCAGTTGCTGTGCTGGCCAAGCCTCGCCCTCCGCTCCTCTCCTTCTCCTTCTCCCCAAGGTCCACGTCTTGTTTCTAGAGGCTTTTAAAAAATGTCTTGTGATCATCAGAGATCTACCTAGACAGACAGATAAAGGGGAAGTGAAGACATAACATATGGGAGCCCTAATATTTGCAATCTTGTTTTGCTGACCAAATGTGACTAATACTTGGAAGACTAATGGTCAGATGCCATCATTGATCTGTTAATTGAAGATGGCTTTTGTCTTAATCTCCTCTATTGCAACATGTTGGAGACGTGCGTCACTAGATGTTTACTGGTGAAGATTACTGATGTTCTTCCAGACTGCCTTGTGTATGCTCAGTTTTGAAGACTTTGGCACAATTATTCCACTGTGAATCTTAGAAACGTATGTTCAGGAATATGTATCTTTCATATTCCGTATGTGCAGCTGCAAACAAAAATTTGGTACTATCTCTTACTTTAGGGAAAAAGTAAAGAACATGCTGTACCCATGTATGAGTCATGGTTCATTTATTTTCTGTGAGAAATTTTAAATGCTGTATTGCATGACCTTTGTCATCTTTGTGTACAGTGGAAAAAATATACCAAGCCAGGAATATCAATGGAAGTCTTCTCAATAACCAAAAACAGGCAAATAAGTTCTCATTGGGCCCTTTCAAATAAGTTCTCGTTGGGTCCTTTTTTTTTTTCTTTGCTAAATGGGTCTTAGCTGTGGAACAAATGATGATGACTGCCTGAGAATTTACAGGCTAAATAAGCTTTGAGATCATACAGCCTCCTTGACTAACCAGCATTCTCTGATCTTACATCAAAGGAATGGGGCTTTTTTTGGTTGGCAAACTGAGTCTGGAGCAAACATGTCTGCTTCCATGTTTTGAATCGAAAGGGTTATTTATTTACATTGTTCATTAGTGGTAAATATGGATAATGCATTTCTTGCAAGTGGTGCTTGTACCTATGCCCTGTTCATTTGGTGTTGTACTGAACTGGGTGAAAGATGGTAAGGGGAGAAATCAAAACTCCACACCTAGGCCTTAAGTGCAGCTAGAACATCTAGGACAAGGTACATCTCCTGGGTTCTTTCCCTCACATGCTTCAAGTACTGTTACTACCCAGTGCACTGTGTAATGCAGCAAGCATTTCTCACCCGCCCCCTTTTCCCCCCAGCATCTCGGATTCTTTTTCATAGAGAGTTAATGTTTGGCTTGGTGCTAACCTAACAGCTTACTACAGCCTGCGCTGTGGAACTGAGCGTGCCTTGTAATGGATTAGATACACGTCCTTAGAAGAAGAGGGATAATGTGTCTGCTGTCCAGGGGTATTTGTGGGGGCGGCAGAGAAATCAGAATGGACAGACAATAAAATGCTCTTTCATTCATGCCACAATTTTGGTGAAGTTTCATAATGCTGTTTTTTGTGAGTGCATGTTTTCCTAGTCTGTGTTCTTGTCTTACAGTTTTTATTACTTAATATGCTGTTTATTAACATACATCCTACAAAAAAGAGTCGTAACATAAAGATACAGCAATTGCCTGGTGTAGCATTTGTCATAGGAAAATTGGAAATTCAGAGTAACTTTTTAATCCGAAAAGGAAATAAACATCTAGGAAGTATTTTAGGGGTATTGGTCTTTTAGATCTGATTTTCACCTGTTCATAGGTACTTTTAGAGACTGTGAAAACGGTGATGAATTGCGAATTATGGTTGGTGAGGATTGTGAACTACTGTTTTCGTAATTTCTGAAAGGGGAAGAAGTAGAGAACAGTTGAAAGAATAACGTTGAAGTAGGTTCGCTGCGGTAGACTCGGGGTTGCTTTGGTAGGATCCTGCTGGAAGCAAGACTAAACAATTAGCGTTGTACCTTTAAGCAGCATAAACTGTACAACCGCAATGGGAAAACCAGAAAGCATCACAGGAAACTAATTGGGAGGTTCACCAAAGAGACTGAGTGAGTTGGAGCACATTACACAGAAAAATGGCAGGGAGGCCAAATTACTAGGAGCTCTTGTAAGTCAAGTACCATGGGCAAGTAGGGACATGTTTGGACAGATCAGTCCGAGATAAAATGAACAGGGGACGTAATAAAGAGAATACTCCAAACAGTAAGAGAAAACCAAAGGCAAGAAGTTGTGCCTTAGTAATTGGAGATGAAAACCTCATGATGAGTGAGGCTTATATGCTCAGGTGGTTAACTCATGCATCATCAGGAATCTGAGGTATCTTGGGGAAGGAACAGGCTAGAACCTACTTAAATTAGATGGATATTTTAAAATCATTTGACCCTCATGACTCAGACTCATGGCAGCGCTCACAGTCTAGTTTTTTTTAAGCCGCAGAGCCATCAGACGAAGCAGTCTCTCTCTCTCCTGCCCCTGCCCACTCCCAGGAGCTTACTCCTACTCCTGAACTCTGCCCCTTCTTGAGCTGCCATGGGATTTCATCCAGTTACGTGGTAAAGCAGGGCAGGGTGTTGCTTTGGCTCAAAAATTTTGACGTTTTAAAAATCCTGTGCTCTGTTAGTTTCTGGAAAATGACGTTCACCAGCCCAGTCTACCGCATGTTTGTGGTGCTGGTAGGAGAGATTCAGTGAGAGGTCTACTTTTGGTGGCTGTGCTAACATTGAGCGTTGATGGACCTACAGCATTGTGCCATGGACTCAAGCCTGAACTTCCAGCCTGTAAGAACTACCAAGGTGTAGTTGTACGTTACACCTGACCCCATCGACTCTATCTTCTTTCTTCTAGCAGTGCACTCTCGTTACTTCTCGTGTTGCCGTAATCGTTTCTCCTACCCTGAGCCAGTTCAGCTCACTAGCATGGGGAAAAAAAATAATTATGCTTTTTAAATTAATCTTTTTTCGTGAGGAAGAAGATGATTCCTTGTGGTGGCAGTGACTGACTGAGATTGACTGAGACAGACTCAGCTCCACCTTCAGCGAGTAGGCTGGTGCAATCTTACAGTCGTTGGCCTTTGAGAAGTGACGTGAGGCGGGAGTTTGGACAGAGCAGCTGTAATGCCTGCTTTGGTTTGCTCTGCTTTAAAAGGTGGGAAAGGAACACCCGTGAACTAGTACAGACTAATTAGTTTTTCTCAAGTTTGCCAAAAAAAGAGGCCTGGCCGACTAAACAGAGTGGAAGCGCTCATGTAAATAAACACCCACGCGGCTCATGCTGGCACCAGCCGTGCTAAATCAGTTCAGTGGCTCTGTAACACAGTAACAAGTGTTGAGTGGCCAAGCAGCAGATAACAGTGAATTCAGTAATGATTTTAACATATCTCATCTACTTCATGATGCAGATGTCATGTGCAAGTGTCTGTTCAAATGATGGAGGGAGGCAGTAGCATACAGTTCTCCATGTGAGAGGACTGTCCAGAAAAAAAGGATGGGCATTGCTCTTCTGAAATGAGAGGAAAGAAAGCAAGCACAGGTCTTCAGCTATGTAAAGTTTTTAAGAAGTGGGTAAGAATAAATTGTCTCTGTTCTGCAGGTGAGAAAAGAATCATTAAATTGCTAGGAGAAGGATTCAGGTTGGTCATTAAATGGGTAAGTTTAAAGAAAGACCAGACAAGCAGTGTGAGGAACAGGTGTGGTTGATCCTTCCTCAAGACAGCAGGCTTAGTAGCTTCTTTGGCTCTCTTTTCAGATACTATTTTCTAGTTTTTTAACTTAAAGAGGAAACAATGCGCTTAATTGCTAATATACATGAGCAGCAATGCAGTGTGTAGACACTGAGCTACAAGATACACTCAGAGAAATTTATTTTGCTTCAGAGGTACTGAAGGACTGCTAGGCAATGTGTGATGTCCTATAGTTGTCTCAAACATTGGCAATGAAACGCAGTTTCACTGTGCATCAGTGAACACTTGGAAAACTAATCAAACCTATTCACATGTTATATTCATATGCTTCTTTGCTCCTCACCTCCCCCTTTGTAGAATGCAAGAGGGAAGTCCTTTCCAAAAACTCATTTTTTGTTTAAAGAAGGAGGCAGTGGGAGATTGTTCTAAGCAAAATGGTTTTGTTTGAGTGCACCTCAAACTGAGTGAAAAATAAATGTACAAAAGCTTTAGAGGATCTTTAGCTCTTCTGTCAGGGTTATGCACCAGATGGAGAGTCCAGCTGCTTCCTCCTGACCCTTGGTTTACTTTTTTTTTCAAATCTCAGCAAAGATAAGTGCAAAAAACCATGGATTTTTAATTAAGGAAGAAACGTCAGTGAAGATTTGCTTTCATGGGAGAAACAGGAAGTTTTAAAAAAGCGCTTCACAGAAGGGCCTTACCTCTGTCCGATGCTATTCCTTCTTTGTAGCTAAATTTACCATTCTCCCAGATTCTTCATATTGTCCATAACTGTGAATTTTTAATCATCTTTGAGACTGGATGTGCACAGGAGTTATGAGGCAGTTTTGAAAAGCTTCAGTGAATGTGGGTGAACTGAGGGAGAACCAGCGTAGGAGCGGAGCGGAGTTTTAATGTTGCTCACGGCGAGGGATGTGTGTTGCCCACATGCCAGTCAATGTCGAAGAAAACTCCAGCGTCTTCTGCAAGGCTCTTTCCTCACCCCTCTTCCATGCCCTCCCACGTAGCACAACTTCTCAGCACTGCTTACATTTTACTCAAAACATAAATATTGGGGCAGTTAAGCAAGAAGACAGAGCCAATATATTGTTCTCTTAATTTACTTAGCATATGACCATGCACGTATCTGCAGTTTACATTAAATTACGAGATGTGGATTTAGTATTTCGATTTTTTTAAGTAATGTATTTGTTATAAAGATAATGCTTCCCCTAGTGGGAAAGGGAAGACCATATTGTTACAGTGACATGTCTTTGTAATTTGAGATGACTTATTTCTTTTCAGAGCTTAGACTTTGTGTGTGTAATTAGAATAGCAAAAAACCAGGTCTTAGATATTCTGAACTGCAGGAAAACACAGTTCAATAGAGGGGTGCAAACAATTATTTTATTTTTTTAGTGTTTTTCCTTACTATTTAGAAGCAAAAAAAAAGATGAAAACTTAGCCTGTATTCCCCCTGTACTTATGATTTACAGAGATTTGAGATGCTCATTCATGAAAGTAAGCTAAACTGAGAAAGATTTTTGGATCACAAAACAAAAAATCAACTGACATTTACAGTTGGGTGGCAGCCCTGTGTGTGTCCTCACACACCCACGCTGCAATGGCCAGAGATGAGAGGGAGACCTCCTTATTGTATCCCCTCTCCTTGTAGTCCACAGTCTTGACCCGGTCTCAATTTTCTGCTCATCTCTGGCCCATCTGGGGGACTCCTCTTTTTTCCCAGCTCTTCTTTCCTCCTGACATGTCCTGCTCACCACTCTTGCCCTACGAATCAAACTCTTCCATCTTCTCCAGTTCTCTATATCTGGTCTCAAGCTTCTGCTGCCTCAGCAAAGGCAGACTCTCCCCATTCCCTCGCTGAGGCCACCCTCGCTCCATCTGCCCTGGGTTACAGCTAATGACGACATCTTCACCTTCCCCTAGGTACCATAGGCAAATGCCCTTGTCCCAGTGGCCTCTGCAGTCCATCCGCTTATCTGGCCTTTTTTTCACAGAAACGAAACTGCTTCCCTCTGACTTTGTGCAGCACAGTACAGAGACCCTCCCCTGCGTTCTGGTTGCTGCTGCTCTTCTCTGTCAGTCATGCCCGGTTCGGAAGCCGCCTGCAACTACATCCCCTGTGCAGCTCACCTTGAGGCTCCTTTGCCACGCTGCCCAATGCGCATTACACCTCAATTACACTTGCAATGTGTGTATATTTAAAATAAGTGTATTTTTTTTTTTTAGTTTTAGTTGCCTGGTTAAAGGCCAAATGCATGGTGCTAGGCTGAGAGCAAAGATCATCCCAGTTAGTGAAGTGGCTCATGCCAAATCTGCTGCTGAATCTGCTGTTCTAAAGAGCGCTGCTTTTTTCTTGAAAATATTTTATCTCTTATCTTAGTGAACTGTGTAAAAGAAACTGTATGAAGAGTGGTGTGCTCTGTTACCTGGACAGGCTGGAGAGTTGGGCGCAGAGGAACCTGATGAAGTTCAACAAGGGCAAGTGCAGGGTCCTGCACTTGGGGAGGAACAACCCAAGGCATAAGTACAGGCTTGGGGCGAATCTGCTGGAGAGCAACTCTGCAGAAGAGGGTCCTGGGTGTGCTGGTGGATGACAAGTTGACCATGAGCCAGCAGTGTGCCCTGGCTGCCAAGAAGGCCAATGGGATCCTGGAGTGCATTATAAAGAATGTGGCCAGCAGAATCACAGAATCACACAATCATGGAATGGCAGGGGTTGGAAGGGACCTCTGTGGATCATCTAGTCCGACCCCCCTGCCGAAGCAGGGTCACCTACAGCAGGCTGCACAGGGCGGCATCCAGGCCGGTCTTGAATATCTCCAGAGAAGGAGACTCCACAACCTCCCTGGGCAGCCTGTTCCAGTGCTCCGTCACCCTCAGAGTGAAGAAGTTCTTCCCCATGTTCAGATGGAACTTCCTGTGCTTCACTTTGTGCCCGTTGCCCCTTGTCCTGTCGCTGGGCACTACTACAAACAGTCTGGCCCCATCCTCCTGACACCCTGTGGAGTCTCCTTCTCTGGAGATATTCAAGACCCGCGTGGACAAGGTCCTGTGCAGCCTGCTGTAGGTGACCCTGCTTTGGCAGGGGGGTTGGACTAGATCACCCACAGAGGTCCCTTCAATCCCATAGCTTTCTGTGATTCTGCGCGTACTGTTTCAGTAAATTGGTGACAATGCAGCCAAATTGCCCATTTGCCTAATGAATGCTGGTAGTGGGAGCTTATCTGATCTGTGTCTTTGGGGGAATTGATTGAAATGAAATGTATGTATTACAGAGATCCACACGATAAGCAAAAATTTTTGCCTCCATTGACATTAATATCCAGCTGACATACTGAAGTTCCAGCACTGTCAACAAAGAGAATACAGTGAAGAATTATTTTTATGGTTTTTATTTCTAGAATTGTTACTGTAATTCATTCAGTAATGAAATACAAGTGTGCCATGGTTTGGAAGTACCCTAAATGTCCCTGCTTGATCCATATGGCCTGGTGATGGCCTCACCGTTAAAAGAAGCTGTTTCTCACACAGCTCTCCTGAAAGTCTGGGATCAAAAAGTGATGTTAACAAGTGGTGACTGACCACATTTAAGAAAATGTCAGTGTCATTTGAACCAGCATAGTTAATAGTGTGTCAGAGTTTACAACATTTCCTGTTTTCAGTGCTTTGTAATTGTTATCTCATCTCTCTTGGTTTGGAGGGGGGATTAAATCATTGCCAGGGACTAATTTTCAAAAACTGAAAGTGCATGAAAAGTCAGCTGGTTTTGCTTGAAAGTGAAAATATAAAGTGAAATAGAGTAGGCTTTTATTTTGAAGTGAAAATGGGATGACAAATACTACAGTATACAGTGTAGTCTCTGAAAAGCAGTAGTTCAACATAATACCTCTCAAATGTTATTTTTTCTAGGTAAAGGCAAAGACTTTGTAGAAAATCCATTTCCGTAATCATCCCTTTCCATAATCCGCTTCTTTAATATGATAAGCATCACTTTTCTAAATCCTGAAAGTACCTTTCAAGAATTCTTAAACTGAATTTATTTTTATAGCCATTATATTATGGGATATGCACTCCTGGGAGTTGTTATAAAAGAAATAAGATATTTGATGCCCAAATGGCTAGCATACTGCCACCAGTAATTTAGAATAAACAGATAACATTCAAAGTTGAATCTGATAATCCTTTGTTAGAGCTACATACAGCTCTGCTTAAGTATGTGTGAAGCTGCTGCTCTGACTTACTATGCTTTTTAAACCTCATCATATTCCTGTCAAAGGGTACCTTTGCTTTACTTGATAGGCATTTGAAATTAATTTACTACGTCTTGCCTTTTAGAGGTGGCTAATCTTGCAGACCAAAATATTGTTGCCTGAGAAGGTGCTGTGGTTTATAAAGTTGCTCCTGCAAAAGCCAGCCTGGGGAAGGAACTGTTGGGGCAGCCTCAGTGGCTCCTTCTGCTCTTCCTTCCCTCTTGGGGTGAATCTCAAACCATTCAGGATTTTATTGAAAATAGGGCACGCAATGGGGGAAGGATGAAATAGAGTATGTGTGGTGCACAGAATGGGCAAAGACACAAGACTAATTTATTAATTTCTCCTTATTTCCCTGTGAAACCCATTTCCCTATTCGTAAAACCTCCTGTGTTCATTGATGTGAACCTGAGCTGACAGAAGGGTAGAGGTCTTGAGACATTTTGGTGTTGTGGAGATGAGCAAGACCTTAGTAATGACTGAACTGAGGAAAAAGTGATTGCGGTCATTCCCCTCTTAAATAGGAGAAAGATTATAAATGCTCTAACTGCAGGAATAGCCTTGGTGAGAATGGGAGCTGTACTGGAACAACTGAAAAACTTTTTTTTGGTCCTTTTATTGCTGTTTTAAACCATGGGAATCCTTTAGTGACTGAAAGTTTCATTAGTCTCCAGACAAATGGTGTTATCTGTAAAGGATACAGTTCCCCACTCTTTCACTCTAGTTTTTATACACTAAGGGGTTACAGAGATGGATACTACTTGTACAGTCTCCTCCAGCTAACTTTCCCCACCTCTCAAGTGTCATATTTCTTTTCAGGATCAAGCACCCTCAGGCTGGATCTAACCTATGTCCTAACCTCAGCAAGATCCTGCATAGGATCCATCTGCATCCCCCGATGCAGATATGATTGTGGCTTCCGTTTGAGTGTCAGCCACATAGGAAGAAGTCAGGATTGTCAGACCTGGTCACTAATGCACTTGGTGTTATTGTAGGCAAGGACAAAGCAAAGCACAGGCCATGTTGGAGAGAGAAGATTAACTATTGTTGAGAGAAAACAATTGCACGTAAGGTGTGTTTTAGATGCTTAGGAGTGAGGTCCCATAGTCACAGTTTGTTTTTCCAGATGAGTTTGCACAGCAAAGGATGATATGGTCTGTTCCAGAACTGGATTTAAACAAGGTCCCTGTTACTGGAAGGAGAAAAAAACCCAATCGATGCATTAAAAGGAGGGGTCTTTCCTACAGCTGCTGATGCTGTAGGAAATAGGGATTCACTTTCTAGAAGCATTGTATATATTTCTGCTGAACGTAATTGTCACTTCCATCTGTCACTTCTGTCAGTCATCTCGGATATTTCTAGTAATGTTTCTGAAAGACACAGCTGAAACTCTTCTTCAGGAATAGTTCCCACACAAGGATTTCTCTTCACTTCTTTTTTTGAAAGGCGGTTTTTGAAACTGGGAGTTATGATTTGGCAACTCTGCTGTCTGATATCTTGTGAATGTGCAGCTAATCCACTGACTTATAAATCACATCTATGAAATGTATTTGTACGTTATAGTTCATACTGCAAGTTACTTTGCTTTAAGAATGGTCATGCAATCTAAGTAGGAGGCTCAGGAATTCCCTGCGTGTTATCCAGGTTACCAGCCTTGCATTTGCACTGTTAGACCCGCACTTGACACTTCATGGTAATCTAAGTCCAAATCTTGTTGTGGCACACAGTTAAATAGCGTGAAGTGGCAAAGTAGACCAACAGGAAAATACTAACAATGCTGCATGCTGTTACAAGGTGTAACAAATCTGTCATGTTACTGCACAGCTAACCTATAAAATAAATTAAAGGCTCCAGGGACTTGTCTCTGATGTGAGTCCTCACACAGGGCATGCTTAGGCAGGGCACGCTGCGAATTGCCAAGAGCAGGGTTAGGATGCGAGCTGGCAGTGTGTCTGTCAGCCCGGGTGTGTGTCTGTCCAGCACCGTGTGCACGTAAAAGAAGCCAACCTAAGGATTCTTCAGAAAAGAGCAATATGACTATTTCAAGGCCAGTTTGGTTAGTCCTTGAGCTTTTTCACTGCCAGCTTTTTGTTGCCAGTGGTGTCTTCTGGTCAGAAATAGTGAAAAGCTTTCTGTGCTTTTACACGTGTTTGTTAGAGCCTGTTTGAAGTTTGCTGGCGATTCCAGCGTTGAAGACGTTTCAGGACAGGTTGTACACGTATTAGAAGTAACACTCGAAATGGAAAAGGCCGAAAGAGTTTACGGGGGGGGGGGGGAGAAAAGTATGTAAGTCAAGGTTCCTTCTGACTTGTACATTAGAGTTGACACTTTCATGTGGTATTTGAAATTAGTCACCATTGTGAAGAGAAAACAAAGTCTTTTTAATTCAAGTGTTTTGGGTTTTGTTATAGGAATACACATTTTCCCGGATAAGAATGAAGTGCTGCAATACCTACAACTTTTTATGTTCCATTACTCCTCCACAATGATTTAAAAATTCTGGAAATAATACATTTGAGGTTTTACAAAGATAAAATTCAGATGCTTTCTTCTTTACAAAATGGTGACACATAGCCATCTAGAGGGAAGGAAGGATGTGAAAAACAAGACCAAAGGAAGAATGGTGCTGTCCTAATGAGTATAGCAGAATCTTCTGTGGTACTAATTGCTTAATGTTTCCATCTTCCCACAGATGCTATTTTTGTAGAGTTTTTCCAAGGGATGAAATGGTGATTCCATAATCTAAAAAGTGATAGAAGTTACTGTTACATCAGGCCTTGATTTGAGTAGTATAAAAGCATTCATATTTTTGATATGTGAACATTTCAAGAAGACTATTTCAATACATTCTACGGTGACCTGCTTCTGAGCAAAAACCAGAATTTTTTTTGCAGTTGAAATAATTGTCTTTACCCAAGCAACTCAGAACTTTGTTTGTGGTATTTTTGATCTTTTCAGAAAATCTGCCAGGTCTTGTTTTGTTTTGGCCAGTTGGAGTGGAGTGCCTCTTCAATTCTTAAAGCTCTTTGACAAAAAAAAGGATTGGAAAATTAGGCAAAATGTGATCATATTTACAAAGTAAGTGGGTGCCCAAAGTTATACTTGTATAGCCAAATCTAAATGAGTAACAAGATTTTTCAAAATTACTGGGTACTCCACAGTTTCTGATCATATTTTTAGGTGATGTGATGGGTGCAGCACTCTGTTGAAGGAATCTGCTGCAATGGTTTGGATCTGCATAGTGCTCTGCAATTTTGAAAATTATGAAGCTTATTTTGATTTGTGCAGAGGAAATAATAATGCTATTGTTAATGCTGCTGCTAAACTGAGCTTTGCTGGTGTTTTTCTCTTTTCCAGCAGTATTTCTCATGACTTTTATTTTTTAAACTTGGATGCTCTAGGTGTTGCACCTCTCCAGCAATATTCTCATTTAGTTGCTCAAAACTTGTTTGATGTTCAGAACCTCTTGAAGGCCTTTTGACTCATATGGACTACTTGGTATCACTTTTGTCTCTTTTTTGAAGGAATTGTGGGAAGGAGTCAGATGCTATGGGTGCATATCAAAGAAAGAAACCAGCTGTGTCTTCTTCCAGTCTGAGTGCAGTATCCATCCTCATAGCCATTCCGTTGCTGTATGCACTTTGTAAATGGCTGTGGCGTTATGTTCTTTCTGGGAGATGCTGTGGCACGAGGATGTTTGTGACTGGAGACACTTGGATTCTGAATTCTGTTGAAGTCTATTGATTAGAAATCAGGTTTTGTTTTGTTTTTTTTTTCCAGTTGGAATTGAAAGGAAAGCCAGATAGAATAAAATTGCAATGTATGAGCTTATCTGTGCTTCTGCGGAGATGCCTGTGGGTTCTGGAATCCAAATACCCTTGTCTTCCTCCTCCTCCTCCTTGGGACAACCTGCCGCTGTTCTTCATGCCTCTGTATTTGTCAACCAGAACTCCTAATCCTACATCTCAGTGCCTTCTCCTGCTCTCCTTTCTCTGCTCTGAGTGCTCTGAGTAGTACCAGCCTAGGGTGACGCTCAAGAGGTCATGCTTCATGAAGAAGTGAAGGAAGGGTTAAATACAAGAGTCTTGGTGATTTTGAGATGCAGACTGCTGGGGAAATAGGCTGAGCTTACTTGGCTGGCTTTTGGAGCCGAGAGCACTATTGCTCCCCGTGTTTCCTGGGCTTCCAGTTTTGTTAGTGTGTGATGATAGGGATGGAAACTCTTCCATTTCAGATGACTCTGAGAACTGTGGAAAGTTGCATAATTTAAGTATTAAAATCCTTTTAAATAAAGTAGCTTCTGTTTCTTTCTAGCACTATATATGAGTTCAATTAAGTGTTTTATCTTTATCTTAATAGGGTACTTTTCAAACCCGAATTATTTTACTTGAAGATCAAATAAACTATTAGAGAGAGGTGATGATAAATATTGCAAAAAAGCAATATAAATAAATATCTCCTTTAAAGCAAGCACCAGTGAAATTAGGGGACTAATTCACTTGTAAAACTTTTGCTTATATCTGGTTAAAGTATGCTAATGGTAAATCAGACAGACTGAATCTACCCTAAAATTGAATTGCTTGAATTATTTAATATATGACCTTTATTATCTGTTTCAACTTCTGAATTAAATCAGCTAGAAAAATGATCCATGAGGAAATCCAGACAGAGCTACCATTATCCCTGTGCAAGAAATGTGAGGTGGGCCCAAAGCAAGTGTTATTTTGACTTAAAATGAATGTTTTTAAATAATAACCCTTCAGTCTCTTTGAAATTTACCTGCTCTTTTTGATCTTTAGTTTGCAGATTTCTGATCTATGAGACAGCCAAAGGGATGAGAATTTTTAAATAAAAAAAAACCCTAGAAATTTGTCATAAACTCACATAACTCCCATGTAAAGCAGATTGCCAAAAATGAAAGGACCCCTGGTAGTCATGAATACTTGCAACACATCTGTAAGGTGGTAGTCACAAGTTTAAGGCTATGTGTAGGCAGCATTGATGCCCTTTTGGTTAACAAGCCACTTTTAATAAGTAGAGGTAGTAATTTTAATGACTTCGGTTTTCTTTAACTTTTCGTGCATGCATATATGAGATTTTTTAAAAAAAGTGTTATTTAGATGTGTGGTTAAAAGCGTGGTCTGTTCTAGGGAGCGATTTGGGAATACATCTGGCGCATTAAGGATGTTGCCATGAGAATGACATGTTCTGAACTTTTGAGTTTTAATATGAGTTTTGCAGATGTGCTGGCATTATAAGACGGTCTCGTGATGTGACTTTGGGTGGTTTTGCTTACATTTATCACTTTTATTCCTGTTTTTTGAGGACACTTGTTACTCAAAATTGTCAATATTTGCATTTCTTGTCTAGGGGGATTGTTGAGCTGAACATTTTTTCATTCATTAATCTACCCAGAATGTTCTGAAACAGCTAGACAAATTTACAGTTTGCAAACAGCTTTAGTTCTAGTGAAATGCTTGTCAGTTAGGACTGTGTGAGTCTCCGCATCACTTTTGTACATGACTTGAGGTAGTTTTTCATTACTTGAGGATAAAATTCTTGGGTTTATGCTTGTATGTTAGTGCTGGGAACATATGGCAAATTGCAAGGATATATACTTAACGATGCAGGATAATTAGAAATTTTAAATTTCTTTAGCGAAGTTACAAAATGTCTGTACTGCTAGATGTACTCTGGGTGATACGTCTTCTAGAGGTGTTCACAGGCTGGGAACGCTCCAGGAAAGAGCATTGGGAAGCTCGTTTTCAACAGCTGAGTTCCCTGAAATTTGCAACTTATAGGATGAAGCCATGTTGGTAGTGCCACGATGTGTGGTCGTTTTTGACAAACAAGAAGCCTGGCTAAGCTAGCAGTCACATTACAATTAACTGTTATTGTGAATTGAGCTAATATCCATAATGATATAACGTTGGACAACCTATTCTGAAAAAAAAGGAGGACACAGTATCTTTCAAACCAATATGGAATGAGGTGATTAAACAGAAGTCATGCAGGTATAGAAAGTGGAAAGTAACTATCAAATTTATTGAAGAAGAATTTAAACCAGCATAATTGCAGAGATATTTTGAACCTCCTTTCACTAATACCAGTAAAAATAGAAGTATCTTTTTTAGTAAGTGGAAGTTACACTGTTGGAGAAGGGAATATGATAAGTAATATTTCATTTTAAAGGTAAACTCTGGGGATCTCCATCTTTTTCTGGCTCAGTAGCATGCAGTAGCTTATAAATATATTGGCTTACCAGTTTAGCTCAGTGCCTGATAAAATTACAAGTTCCTTTGATAATTAAAGTACTTGTGAAGCCTGTGTCAATCTTAACTTCCCCCGCCTCAGACTGTTTCTAGACAGGGCAACCTGTGGCCCTGTTTGCATCATCTTGCCCTCCACTGTGGCAGCATTTTTTTGGTTGATCCCAGAATGAAAGTAATTCAATAAGCTAAAATGGTCCCTTAAAAAAACTGAGGGGAAAAAGCCACTGTATTTAGCTCTCATGTAGTTTAGTCCCAGGATAGGTTTGATGTGTGCCAGTGGCAGCAGAAGAGTAGAGCTAGGGCCACAGAAAGGAGAGGACAAACCTGTGGCAGGTCCCACCGCTACTGGGCTCTGTGGCTTTTACCTGTTGTGAGCCAGCCCCTCAGCGACTGGCAAGAGGAGTAGGCTTCGCTGGGTGCTTCGGCTTGCCCTTTGGGTGCCATGAGCTTCATATTGGCGGAATGTATTTTGGAAGAGATCTGAAATTCATACTCATAATGAGTATGAATGCTGTAAACATAAAGCATTCATACTCAATTCGTTATCTGACGAGGGTCATATAATAACCCTTGTTTATTGTTTTCAGAAAATTTTAATTATTTCTTTTAACAAAAAATGAGATCTTTAGTGTTTAGTATGAAGCTTTTACTGGATGGTTGAGCTTATTCTATCTATTTGGGTTTTCATTCTAAATAGCAAGCAAGGGTCGTTGAAGCCTATTTGTGTCTGCTTGCTTATTTTTAATAAGTGGAAGAAATGTTGTAGCTGAACTTTATCTAGCTGCTTCTTACTGTTTTTAAATAAACTACTCACAAAATATTTACAGCTATATCTCAGTGTTCATCAGTGTTTGCACTTCTGCTGACCTCTACATGTGGAATGCAGGTTAGGCAAATGTTTAATTTTACTCAGCTATAGCTTTTCCATCACTCAGGAAGTTGCCGTAGAAAAGAATGGATTTTCAGCTTCTCTTCTAAATCACATTATTTCCGTTTCTGCAATGAAAGCTATTTACTTTTCTTTTGTATTTAATTAGTACGGTGTTTTTGTAAACTGTCAGATATTAAACACTTCCCTGGATGCTCATGAAGTTTGTTTTTATTTTCCAAATACAGTCAGCAACTGAAGTGGCACAATAAAAATTACCTTGTATGCTTTACAAAAGGAAAAAAATCAGTTTTTGTCAGCTTCCTGTCTAGTCAACAAAGAACCATGAAAGAAAGAGAGGACTGACAAGTTTGTTTCCTTTTGCGTCTGGCAAATGTTGCACACTAAAATAGTATTTCCTGTCTCTATTTTGCTGTACTGTGGTCATGTTCCAACATTTAATTTTTTATTAAAACTGGATTTTCAAATGTCAATTTTGAAAAATGTGGGTTTGAGAAAATTGTGTCTGTTTTTCATTTGGGCCAGACAAGTAAATTAGAGTACATGTGGACAGTACTGATTTTAACTTGTGGCTAGGTTTTAAAAACGCCAAAAAGAATCCAGTTGACAGCCGCATTACTAAAATTGAGTTCCACAGCTGAAAGAGAAAAAAATAAGCTGTTTGACAATCAGTCTAGGTTAGTCCTTAGTTACTGATTTTGAGACAAATTTCTCTTTAATAGATATGCTTATTTGCAGTGCATTGTGCATCTAGAATTTCACAATCCAGTTGGAAGTGAAAATGTTTTTTTGGAATAAAGAACGGATTTGCACAGGAAGAGCTGGCATTATAGGCTCTGCCAGTATGAACGTTCTGGTGTGTTAATGTAAGGACTGAATTCAGAGCAAGTTGGAGGACTGAGGCTTTAGGACTTTAGGGCAATAAAAGCTGCACTGATAATTTGCATTGCCATGTTCTGAAGTCCTCTGTGCCCTAGGGCTGTGAACGAAGAACTGGATCGAGCAGGAGGTGTAACCACCTCAAGTGTGGAATTTAATGGGACAAAGTAGGAGATTTAGACCATCTAATTTCCACCTAAGCCTGCTTACTTCCCATGTAAGTTTGCTGGTCATTAGATGAGGGAGGAAGACAGCAACGCCCCTAAAGAGGTCTGATCCATCCGCTCCTTATAAGCCTGACGCACACAAGTGCCCTGAGTTCTTGCAAGTCCTACAAGCCATTGCTAGCTTTTACATCACGGTGTGGTAATAGTGCTGCTCATCGGGTAGCAGAAGACATATGCTCCTCTCCGTAGCTCCTAATTCTCAGTGGAGTGTTGCAATCAGTAGATTAGGCTGTGGTAAAGGTCGTCTTTGTTCTTTTTATTGAAGTTAGATACAAGGGAGTCATAAACCATCATAAACCAAACTAGCCCAACTATGCTTCTTAAAGACAGAGGGAGGTATTTCCCTGCTTCTGGCAATGCCTGTGCAGGATCTAGGGCCTTGCTGCAGATGTGAGGTGCTGCCTCAGCCATGGGGCATGGTAAAGTGCTTGCAAAGTGGACTTGTGAACTGAAACAGTGATTTAGGGATTGCTTCTCAGTTGTCTGTTGGATTTGTGACCTTTACAGGTTGAGGGCTGAGGGGTTTTTTTTTCTGCTTTTCTTTTTTTTTTTCCCTCAGCTTGTTTTCAGATAGACTATTTCCTAATGGACACCACCACTTGGACAAGCCCCTGAGTATTACCACTTAGCTGGTGTTTCTCAGAGAGGAATAGAGGCCTTTGAGATCATTTCTTTGCAACAGCAAAGGAAAGAAAAAGTGCATTTTTGCTCCTTGGTTAGTTGTCTTTGTGCTTCTGAGCAGTAGCTGAGTCTTCACTTCTTTACCGAGCAAGGGCTTTTGTAAAACCGTGAGGTTGGCATTTAAGATACATATCTCTTGCAAGTTGTGACTCTTCAACAGCTGTGGCAGTATCCGTCTGGGGTCTTTAAATATGGAGTAATGTCCTTTGAAATGTAACTAGAACTGAGTGAAGTGTTTCTGGAGTGTGCAGAGTCTTTAGGAGAAAAGATACTGATGTGTCCTGAAGACAAAGCAGCTCATAGTCAATGGCATCTTTGATGGGAGCAAAAGCCAGAATTCACTGGCCTGTTAAAGAGCAGAGAAAGCAGTGCTTCCCCTTATGGCTTTTTAGGAGTCCAAACAGATAAACGAATGACAATTCGTTCCAAAAATTATTAGTTTAACTGAAATGAAGTTGTAACTTGGGGCTTAGGAGAAGATGCCCAGGTAGACTGCTGACTGGCAATTTGTCAAAATATTTGAGAAAAATGCATGCGCTAAACTTCTGGTACTGCTTCGAGTCCAAAATTTGTGGTAGGGTTAGAATGCAAATACTTCTAAACCAGATTTCACTTCAGGAAATACTCTTCCAATTTTAGGCCTGCCCTGTGATACTGTGGTTTTTAGAACTCTCTGTATGCAACAACTGGCTGAAATATTTCACTAGAGTAATTAAATGCAGCTTTTTTACTGTAGCAGTGGTATTGCCATAGCATGAACCTGTTTGGAAGAGCTTTAAGATCTGTGGGGAAGAAAAGTGGGTTCGTGAAATGAAATTTTTGTATATTTTGGCTGGCTGCTAAGTAGACTAAACATGTAACATGCTTTTTAAATCCAGTGTTTGACAAGGATGTTGAACTGCTGTGGTTACTACTGCAGTTTCCAGAATACCATAAGGTTCTTAAAATGTATTAATTGCTCATTAGCAATCTCGTGACTCTTCGTTGAGTCTGCTGGCTGGAGTGAGGCTATCCCTGTTTTACCTGTCTCCTCTTCCCAGTGTTGTTGAGGAGATTAGTGAGCTATCCTCCTATGTAGTGTTGTGAAGTACAAACAATCTATTTTACATTGTTTCTGTTAGTCGTTATTAATTTATTATTTCATTGTCAAATTTTTTGAAAAAGTTTAGGGTCCTTTTAGAAGAAAAGACCACTTCACATGGAATGAGCATTGTTTTAATCAAGAAATTGGTTAGACAGTTCTGATAAAATCACGCAATAAAAATTGCATACAGTCCAGTAAAATTTGACAGACTCGAAATACTCTGGCTGACAGAGTCCTCCTGGAAGCATTTTAATGACCATTTTAATACACCCCTGCAATATGCCATGGAGTCCAGTGGGGACTTCCCTTAAGGTTTCCCTTGCAGAAGCTGAAGCATTTGACATGTAGAAGCAAATCTTAGCAACGTGACGCTGCACCTCTTGCGAGATGGAGCTATGCACTGGGGACGTTCATGCCGTACGGGTACAGCCACCGTTTCAGGGAGCGACTCTCCGTGTACCCACACGTGTATCCACATAAAGCTACGTCATTTCATACACCATGCAAAACCAGATTCAGGGAGGGCTGAAGGGTAAGGAACTAGCTATGGGTAGCAGAGGACTAAGATGGAGCAAACGGACACTATGCATGCAGCCCATGTGACATGGAGGCAGGAGGTCTCCTCGGCAAGATCCAGCCCAGGGTGGTGGTTTTACCTGCACACAACCTCCTCTGCTGGTGGTGAATCATGCTGTGGGAGGGCATGTAACGAGAAATCAGGAGTTGCCCAGGCAAAAGCACCGTGCTCAGAGCCCGTCCGGAGGAATGCCGTGCTCAGGCGGCGTGAGTTCAAAACGCAGCAGGCGGTATCTGTGGTGGATTTTACGTCACCTGGGTTTCTTCTCTGGGCCCGAGCCTAGAAGTCCGGTTAATCTTCCGGTGCTTTTCTCACATTCTGTGGTGTGCGTCCCAACCAAGAGGATTTCGCCTCTGGGTTTATTTAGTCTGGGGAAGGACGGTTGAGGAAGAAGCCCTCCGCTTCCCAGGGCTGTGCTGGTTTAAAGCTGTTACTTTTAAACGTATTTGTTTATGCTGACTTTCATGTTTATCAGCTAACGGAAGGGAAAGCACCACTCATGGTCTTGCTGTAAACATTTGCAAAATGGCTTCGCTGGCTTCCTGCGTGTCCCGCCTGGGCCCTCTCCTCTGCCTGCAGGTTTGCAGCAATGGGGCGCTGAGGGCTGCATCTCCCCCGCAGACTCATCCTTACGCTGCGCTCCCCGGGGCGGCGGGGGCTTGTGGAGGCCCCGTGGGTACCGGTTATAAAAGGGAAGGCTTCGCGGCGGCTGCGAGGTGGGCTCTTTGCCAGGGCAATGGTGGATGTGGCGCTGAGAGGGGCGCAGAGCAGCACCTGCCTCGCGCGGTGGGGGAATGGCGGCGGGGACCCGCAGGGACGGTCCGGGGGCTTGCATGGCCCGTCTGGGCACGCCGGCTGGTTCCCACCTCTGCGCCTGGGCTGCCCTCCTGGGTGTGACGCCTGGCGCCTGGCACAGCAGCTGCGCACGCCTGTCCTGCTGACCACGGTGGTAATGGAACCGTAGGTGAGGCAGCGGGGTGGGACGTGGCCGTTAAGAGGGGTGTCTTTCTTCTCCACCTTCTGAGAAATTGTCCCGCAGCAAAGGAGCTTGGCCGGTGGCCATGCCACTGCGGTTTGCCCTCCTGCTGGTGGGCCGGGCCGAGCCCAGGCTGTGGGCGTGAGGGCTTGCTCCGGTGGCGGCAGCCGCCCTTCCCGCGCTCCCCAGAGCTGCTTAGAGAGGGCCGCCACATGCGAGAGGAGGGAAGGAGGGAGTCCTCCCTGGCGGTTTCTTCTCAGCTTGGTCCTGCTTCTGGCCCGCGTCAGGGGAGCGCTGGGAGGTGGAGGGTGGCCAGGAGGGGCTGCATCACCCACTGGGCAGGCGGCCACCGCTGCCTCTCCCTCGTCCTCTGCTGGGTTTTGGTGGCATTGTGTTTTGGCTGCCTGCTGGAGCTGTTTTGGGGCAGGCTCTCAACCACACCAAGCACCCATTCTCGAACATATTATGGGTACCCTTGTGGTTGTGAAAATGGGGACGCGCACTGAACACCAAAGGGACAGCGGCCGGAGGAGCCCCGAGGTGTTTCTGGAAAGCAGTTCAGCCCTGCTGGTATGGGTTTACTGAGAGGACGGCGAGGAGACTGCCACCCGTGCCTCAGCATCGCTGGCCACCGCTGCAGAGGCAGCAGTGATGGGACACCATTGTCATGCTGCTGTTTCCGTCTTGTATCCAGGCTTCTACCTCTGGCAGGTGCTGGAAATGGTTTTGCGGATCCCTCCCAGAAAGCAGCAAGAAAATCAAACTCGTATGATTTGTTTCAGAGACTGCAATCTCTCTGCCTTGTGAAGGAGAATGAAGTCTGATGTTTGGTTTCCCTGCAGCGTACATGCCCAGTGACTGCTAATGCTAGTTACACTAAAAAGGCGAGTTAGAAGGCAGGGTGTTTGCGTCTGTGTCATGCAGAACAAGGAGCAGTTTGCTTTGTACACTTGTGATTAGTTGCATACAAGGCGGGTGGTGAGGTCTGCGACAGCCGTGATGGTTCTGCAACAGGTTTTCCTTTCCTTCGCTGAGATTGTTTTAAATTAGCAAGACGAGGAATGGAAGCTTATCACCTGTGTCCCCTGGCTCCTGTTTGGCCATTCACAAAATGGAAGAGTAGGGCGGGGATTATTGGCAATGATTGCCATAATCAAATATAGGAAGGGTCGTGCCATTTGAAATATGTTCCTGGAACAGCTTGTCACTGGATGTCAGAAAGTCCCGGAGTATACTCTGATCCTCAGGTGTCAGTGAGGTAACACCAGTGACTATAACACCAGAGGATCCTATTGGCACCTAGAATTTTTTTCACTTCTTTGAAAATATAACTGAAAGTGAAGTTCTTAAACAGGAGAAGGGTAAAAAACCGACTCAGCTGATACTCACTTGGTAAATACAGTATTCTCTGCTTGCTGGAGGCTAAGCAGTATCTGGCGATCTGTGGAAATAGACCTGGTAGTAGATAATGTGGATGGGAGGCTTTGTATTGTAATGATAATGCCATTAGTTAGTATTCACAAACCAGTTGCCTCCTTTGAGCTGTGCAGAACTGAGTGGTAAAATGTGATATTCTGAAAATTTCACTAAGTAAGCAAATACCGCGATTGTTGCCAGAGCTTCCTGTAAAAGAATGTACTTAGAGGAAGCAGTTGCTTTGAATGTCGTTTTTGTCCAAATATGGAACAACAGGAATAACTTTATATTTCCTGTGAACTAACTGGAAGCCCCCTGGATTTACATTGCTTTGAGAAAATGATGTTCACATCACCAACAGGAAAGCTGTGTTCACAGAGCAGTTTTCAGGGGACTCCCATGACCCTACCTCCAGGACAGACCCGTGGGGAATTTGGAAAAGAATGTGAAAAATGAGGTCCCAGCAACAGAACATTTCAGCTCCAGCAATCTGGTATGCTTTTGACTAAGAAGATATGACTTTTTTTTTTTAACATCTTTTTAGTGAAGTGCTTCCAACAGATGCAAATTTACAAAATAAATACTTGCCAAAATAATTAATAATAAGCATTTAGAAATTAACTAATATTCCCTTGAGTGGCTAAAATACACTGGAGATCTCCGATAAGAATCTGTGGTCTGTCTGCCATTTTTGCATGAACATCCTGTAGGATTCTGGTAATACTAAAAACAACAACAACAAAACAACCCTTCCCCCTAGCCAAACAGAAAAAAACCGGCCAAAAACTACAAACAGCCCCCCATGTCCCAAGAGCCATAATTATTTTTTTTTCCAATTGTATTCCACAGAGCTTTTCTTAAAATCAGTTGATTTTCTGAAAACTGTACAAGACTTTAAAATAAAACCAGAGCTGAATTTTTGTGACTTGTTCAAATTTTGTTATGCATTCACACAGTAACTTGTCATTCCTTTCCGATATTATCTATATGTTAATTTGGGACTTGCTTAAAGTTTCCCTCAGGTTAACAGGGATACTTAATTGATGCACTGACATACTAGTAACTATGAAGTGATGCAGTTTTCCACTGTGTAGGTTTGTTCCAGGAGATTTTTCATCTGGTATAAACTTATCCCTACAGGATTTATTAGAACAGCTCTGTGTTGACAGAGAAATCACAGAATGATAGAATAGTTTGGGTTGGAAGGGACCTTTAAAGGTCAATCTAGTCCAACCCCCCTGCAGTGAGCAAGGACATCTGCGACTACGTCAGGTTGCTCAGAGCCCCGTCCAACCTGACCTTGAATGTTTCCAGGGGTGGGACATCCACCACCTCTCTGCGCAATCTGTGCCAGTGTCTCACCACCTTCATCATAAAAATTTCTTCCTTACATCTAGTCTGAATCTACCATCTTTTAGTTTAAAACCATCACAGAATCACAGAATCACAGAATCACAGAATAGTAGGGGTTGGAAGGGACCTCTGTGGGTCATCTAGTCCAACCCCCCTGCCGAAGCAGGGTCACCTACAGTAGGCTGCACAGGATCTTGTCCAGGCGGGTCTTGAATATCTCCAGAGAAGGAGACTCCACAACCTCCCTGGGCAGCCTGTTCCAGTGCTCCGTCACCCTCAGAGGGAAGAAGTTCTTCCTCATGTTCAGACGGAACTTCCTCTGCCTCAGTTTGTGCCCATTGCCCCTTGTCCTGTCACTGGGCACCACTGAAAAGAGCTTGTCCCCATCCTCCTGACACCCACCCTTCAGATATTTGTAGGCATTTATAAGGTCCCCTCGCAGCCTTCTCTTCTTCAGGCTGAACAAGCCCAGTTCCCTCAACCTCTCCTCATAGGGGAGATGCTCCAGTCCCCTCATCATCCTTGTAGCCCTCCGCTGGACTCTCTCCAGTAGCTCTTCATCTTTCTTGAACTGGGGAGCCCAGAACTGGACAGAGTACTCCAGATGAGGCCTCACCAGGGCAGTGTAGAGGGGAAGGAGAACCTCCCTCGACCTGCTGGCCACACTCTTCTTGATGCACCCCAGGATCCCATTGGCTTTCTTGGCAGCCAGGGCACACTACTGGCTCATGGTTAACCTGTCGTCCACCAGGACACCCAGGTCCCTCTCCGCAGAGCTGCTCTCCAGCAGGTCCACCCCAAGCCTGTACTGGTGCATGAGGTTGTTCCTCCCCAGGTGCAGGACCCTGCACTTGCCCACCCCTTGTCCTATCGCAACCGTTGCTGCTAAAAAGCCTGTCCACATCTTTCTTCTAAGTCCCGTTTAAGTACTGGAAGGCTGCTATAACGTCTTTGTGGAGCCTTCTCTTCTCCAGGCTTAACAGCCCCAACTCTCTCAGCCTGTCCTCACAGGAGAGGTGTTCCAGCCCTTGGATCATTTTTGTGGACCTCCTCTGGACGCGCTCCGACAGCTCTGTGTCTTTCCTGTGCTGAGGGCTCCAGAGTTGGATGCAGAACTTCAGGTGAGGTCTCACCAGAGCAGGGTAGAGGGTCAGAATCCCCTCCCTCACCCTGCTGGCCACGCTTCTCTTGATGCAGCCCAGGATACGGTTGGCCTTCTGGACTGTGAGTGCACATTGTTGGCTCATGTCCAGCTTTTCATCCACCAGTGGGGACCACTTCTGCTTCCTTCTGTCCTACTCATGTACATCAACCTACAGCCAAAGGAGGTCTTCAGGAGAATGAATATTTTAATTCTTATCCGTGCAAGGTTTAATGAACCTTTGGAGATTATTGAGTTGCACTTATTTCTGTTTCTTAAAGACATTTGGTGCCATTTGAGATATTTACATGGGCCTGGCAGATATGACCTGGGGCCTAGGGGAGAGCTGTTCCCACCTGGCCTGGCAGCTGGAGGCGGGTGGTGTCTTACAGGATATCTTGAATGGCACTGTTCTTCTGTGCTCTGTGAATACTGGATCTACAGAAAGTGGAAATGACACAATCAAGGTCTTTAAATAGCCTGCTACATGACAGAAACTTCCAGCGATTGCTGACTAGAGCTGAACTTAATTTGGTGACCTACAATGTGAAATCTATAAAACCAATAAGCTGTCCCTCGATTCAGGGAATTCCCTGAACAGTTGTAGTTGAAGTCTACCCATGATTTGCTGGGAAAAGAAGAAAAAAAAAGGACATGAAGATAAGCTGCCAACTTTTTTCTTTTTTTTGTTTTTATGGGGGATTAAAAAGCCTTGGGAGAGGAGGAAAGACTGGAGCTGACTGACATTATAAAATCATAAAATGTTGCCTTTTTTCTATTATTTATCTGTCCATAGGCATCTGAAATTGATGAGTTTACAAATTAAATGACAACTGCACTCAAATTTCTGTTCTCTGCGTTAAGTCCTGAAAATGAAGGCACGGCAGATGTTCCTTTATCTGAACCATTTTGAGGGTTGAAGTTCAAATCATCAGTCCAGGACAACTGGCTTTCTATCAGCTTCTGTAAGGGACAGACTTCCCGCTCTTCAGGGGCTTGACCAAGGCCAGTCCTTTAGCACAGATGTCGCCAAGCAGCAGCAGTTACCCTCGTCCCGGGAGAGGGTACGGGAGTGACTGGGGGTGAGGGACAGTGCCCCGCATTGTTCTCTTCTCCTTTCTGCCCCTTGGGAAGCTGGCAGCCGCGCTGAATCCTGTCTGTGTGCAACTTGTCTTCCAGTGCTTCCCACTTGTGTGAGTGCTCACGCCGAGGTTTCCATTCTAGTTACCAGTTAGTACTACTTGTCCTAAAAGTGATAGTTTCTATGATTCACTTCAAGCTAGCCTTAGTAGTTTATTCATTCTGAAGTGATGTTTTCTGTTTCGACCCTGCACTTAAACTGGTCATGGTTTTGGATGAGAATAGGGATGATATAGCTCTCTGTATTGCTTTAGTTCAAATTTCAGTTTGAACTAAATTCCAATTCAAGTTCAAATACCAATTAAAACCCTAACGGAGACAGAGTATAAACTTTAAAAATTATTAGCTGGTACGTTTTGGTCAGAAATGTGTGAGTTTGTCAGCAAGTTAGTGATGTGATGGAATATTTGACTTTAGAATTGCCAAAATAAATATTGAAACCATATTGTATGAACAAAATAGTAAAAGATGACATATTAAGAATAATAAAATTATTAAGAAAAAAGCATTTCGGAGTCATTTTTCAGGAACGTTTAAATAGCACAGTCTGGCTTTGCTGATTTTTCTTCATTTGTTACGAGCAAAAGAAATAAAAACCTGAACTCGCAAAGGAGTTTCTTTTTCCCCGATGGCTGCTTCCTTCAGTTTTGAAGATGCACATGTTCCGTGCAGTGAGGGTTTTGAATCTGCTCTTCAGCTCATGGATGAGTGCCCGTTTCCCAGCCGGTGCTTGGGAGATCTGCTGTCACACTTGGGTAGTGCAGTTCCATGCCCAGCTACCCAGCTCTTGCGGAGGCAGGATGAGAGTGAGTGGAAAATGCCTTTATACTCCAGTGCTTTGGATTGTCATTAAGGAAGGAAGATGCTCAGGTTCCCATCTCTGATCTAATAAGATTTCAGTCTGCTATGTGAAATGAAATTGTTTCAATGGGAGAGAGGAGGTCAGTCTTGCGTTTGAAGTGCTCCACAGCACAGCAGGTTTCCTCCTCTTCCAAGAGCAGTGAGCTCAGAGTCTCTGAGGCAGAAGACAGCATATGGTAGAACAGCTCTAAGTCTAGGTCAAACAGGTAATGCAAAGCTGTTTGTTGAAGGGGAGCGACTTTGAGGTTTTGTGGCTGGGTGGGGATTTTTTTAATTATGGGAAGAAGAATGATGTACTTACACTGATAAATCAATTTGCTTTGCCAACATTTTTACAAATATGTTTTAAAACCCTAGTTTAGGCAGGACAAATTTAATTTTCCCCTACAGAGTTCCTGTCAACCAGTATATCAATACCTGACTTAACCTTTCAAAAATAATGTTTCAAAATAGACTTGTAGCTAATACGTATGTTAATACTAATCCATACCTTGTTACTGTTGTCTAAGCAGAACTAGAAATTTCTAAGTCTGTCATTTGTGGCTTTTTTAACAGATGAGATTTCTTGCTTCTTGCAAATTACTATTTTTATCCTTTTGTTTACATACAGTTTGCTCAGATATAGAAAAAATGAAGCTTTTCATCCTGGTATGTTTATTTAAGAAAAAAGAGGATTTTATACTGTTCAAGTGTAGCCATCTGTTTCTATAATCTAAAGTAAATCTAGCATTACAAAGGCAAAATTTTGCTAAATTTTGCTAACTTGCTAAGACAGTGTGGATTTTTTTGTTATCCTCTTTGTTCTAGCGAAGTGTAAATCAGAAGTTTTAGCAAAATGATTTTTAAAAAAGTCGTTAATGGACTGCAAAATCAGGTAAGAAAAATACTGAGGTTCACTTCAATATAGCAGTGCTTTCCTCTAATGGGAGTTTACGTACAAAAGAGCAGTGCAGCCAATTCAATACAGTTACGTCTAAAGGGTAAAGACGAGAATAGTAATACAGCCAGGGAGCTATTTTGACGTTCTGAAGAGAGACGAAAATATGAGAGGAATGCGAGATAAGTGTCCTGCAGTTGGCATCACCTCCCTATTCCTGTATTTGGTGAGGTGTGGAACTGAAGAGATCTATTGATCCGGCTCTCCTGTCAGCTACATGAGCTGTACAGACGTGTGCATAGGCAAAGTGCAGCGTCTGCTATGTGGGGATAAATCTCCCTTGGCCTTCCCCGTTGTGATTAGGTTAGTGTAGTTACCTGTGCGATTAGCCTGAGCTGGTAGGCAGCTCAGCATCTGAAACTCAGCAAGCAGAGTCTGAGCTGATACCGTGGGAAAGAGAACTATGTTTTGTCTTGCATAATGCACTTCTGTAAGAGCGTGAAGCATCCGAGGACTGACTCGGCCTTTGTGGTTGTTTGGAGATCTCTGTAGCCTCCAGAAACGGTGCATTTCCAGATATGGTGGTGGCCTCCCTCCTGGGCTGCTCATCTGGCTGTTTCCATCGTTCCTGTCTAGTTCCAAGCAATAGTCCTCAAATGCCAGGAAAATAGCTGGGTGTCGGAAAGCAGCAAAATGCAACAAAAGTCTGTACCTGCAGTCTGGCAGATGTCTTACCGGCTGAATTGCAGAGCAGGGTTTCTTCCATCTGCTGCAGGAAATTTCAGCAGCCTGTTCAGCTCTGTCACTGACAGGGCTCAGCACTCCTAAGGCTCGGTACGTGATTCGTGGAAGTTAGAGATCTGGGTTGGGACGCCCATTCGTTAGCAGCACTTTTTTAGGACTATATGTTAATATGATAGCTAATGTATCACTCTCCTTTGGGCAAATACTCAGTCTGCATGTAGCATGTTAATACGCCTGATGTTAAAGGGACGTCGTCTTTTTATAGTTTTATACTGATTTGCTAGCGTGATTCACTAAGCTTATCAGTTGCAGACAGTCTGGGAGAATGAAGTGGAACGGAAATGCTTGTCAAAAAATGAAGCAATTTGTAGCGCTAAAGTGACCTTCTGCTTCTGGGCTGACTGCTGTTTTGTGGGAGGAGTGAGATGAAGTGAGTGTCATCAAATGTTGTATGAGCGCCTGGCCTGTGGTGCAAGGAAGCTGTGGCTATTTGAAAACTGCTAGCCTACCACGCAAAGTAGGTGAGGTATCACAATGCATCTGGCCAAAACCTTTGGATTAGTCTGTAACTGGCTCTCAGACAAGGGATAAAGAGATAAAGACCCTGCCTTTTCATCCTCCCCCCTCCCCATCCCCATTACGCTTCCTGCCCAGCACCGTTCCTTCTCTGTTTTGGTACCTGGAGGACAGCAGTGATTGCTCCAAGCTCTATGCGGGGGTAGGACATCATTTCAAAGAGGACGTCTGGGAGATAGGACAAAACTATTTGTCTGTTTGTCTCAGTATCTCTAGTCACGTGTGGCCGGAAATCATGAACTGGATTCTTCGTATCGTGAGACTGATTCAACATCATAGAAGTTTAGAAATAAGTAGTAATTTGCATAGCTGCAGCTTGCTTACCTTGTGATAATTATCTGTATTCCTTCAGGGAGAAGTTTCCCACTTAGAACTTGATTGTGTAAGGTTCTTAAGTCATTCCTAAATGAGTACCAGAAATGCAGATCGCCTTGTTCACAGTTCAGAAGATACTCAACTAAATTTCTAACACTTTCCAAGGACTGAAGAGCTACTGTTAGTCTCTATCCCATTCTGTCTGTAACCTATAGCTCTCTGATCCTCTATATCCACTTTTCTCTCCTTTGTTCCCCTTGTTCTCCTGCATAGCCCATACTCCTTTCTGCCCATTTCAGTCTCTCCAAGGTGTGCTTCATCTGCCCTGAAAACAAAGATCCAATATCAGTGAGATGGATCCTAGCGCAGAAGTTCCTGTTTCTTGCCATTGAATAGAGGAAGACTGCAGTGACTAGTAGAGGTGTTTGTGCCGACACTGGTTAGGTGAACCTGATCCTGATTCCTGTACCTGCTGTAACCATCTTGCTCTCTCCCGATTTCTCCCCTCATTACTTAAATGCCTCTTTGACCTTCTTAAACTGACCTTTGATCCATAAGCTGTTTCCGGTCTGGCCCTCCCACCTTCGCAGAGGACCGAGAGGAAGAAGCTCATACTTCCTTCCAGGATATGCAGAATGTTATCACATCCTTCAGATTCAAAAATACATTTTAGTAGTTGAGAATAATTCTGTCCAGTAGTGACTGTCACTGTTGGCCAACCTTCCATCCACCTGCAAAGGTTACAGTCAGTGATAGCAGGAGACGATGCTACTGTAATACAGAAGCAGAGGTTTGCAGCGCAGGTGGCCTGTGCTGGCGTAGCAGGCTACAGCATTTGTCTGCAAATGGGACCTTCTGCAGCTGTGCTCCCTGATGCTCCGTACCTTGTTACCTTCCTCGCCTTTGGTTATTCTAATCTGAGGCGTAAGAAACAGGAAAAAGTGAATATAATGGCGTCATTTTGGGGAGCACAAAAAGAGACCCGAAAGCACAAGTCCATTCTTCTGGCCATGCTAAATTTAAGAACAAATCCCAACTGAAAAATAAATAACAACATACTTTTTTTCCTAAAATGGTGCAGGTTAAGTAACAGACTGAAGGAAATATGCAGGGATTAACTTGAAAACAGATGTTTATAATGATTCAATGACATGTTTTAATTACATTCCCAGATGCAGTTGAAACAGACTTCTGAATTTAAGGGATGTATTGATGAAACTGATAACATTCTACATGATGCTGGAGGAGGAAGTATGAGCTGCAAGCATGCGTCCTCCAGCTGTGATCTCATCAGGTCTGAAAAACTAAGGGAGGTCACACTGGGTCACTGCTTGAAATGGGAGCCCCGGTGCTTTTCCAGGCATAACCATGTACTGCGAGGACTAAAGTGGATTATTCAGTGGATGGCACTTTCCCCTCCTGGTCAGTGCTGGGTTGGCGTTGTAGCACGTGTTGGCATCATCTTCAGATCTAATTCTCTTTCTGTAACATAGGATTAATACTCATTCAATTTTCATCTCTCTGTGCATTTAATGCTGTAATAATGTAAGAGAAAAAATGGGAATATTTTTGCTTTATGCGAATATGGAGAAAGTTTGACTTCAGACAACAAATTTGGTTGATCTACATATGAAAAAATAAGATCTCAACAAAAGCAACAAATACTTCAGGAGGTGTATTGCGGTTTTATTGGACAAACTTTAATAATTTTATTTTCAGTGTTAGACACCCATTTCCCTTTGATGCTTTACTTTAAAAGAAAATGTATTTACCAAGTAAAAGGTACTGTATTATTTAACTTGCTGGAGTGATGATGTTTGTTGGTCTTGTTGGAGGTTTTCCAGATTCAGAGCAGGTTAGGTACATTTGCTTTTACTTCCCAGAAGTACTGAGGTCTCCACAGAGCCCACAGGCATGGAGGGACAAGCCCCCAGCATCCGTGCTGAGAGCTGGCTCTGGAGGGGTGCCATTCCTGACTGATTCCTGGTAACAGCTTACCAGGGCTGCTGGAGGGTCTCGCATGCGTTGGTGGAATATTCAGTGATACATACGTTTTGCTTGTTTCCCTTCTAGTCTGTTTCGGAGGAGCATGACAACAGTAAAAGCGACAGACTGCTGAGTTACTTCTATGCTTCTTGACTATGAGGAGGAAAAGTGGGGAGTAGTAGCCCAGATGCACTTGAGTGCACAGAAACACTTTAGTAACATAAAACAACCATAAGCTTTTACCTGTGCATCAGTTAATCTGAATTCTCTTGTATGTTACCCCCTTTCATGTTTTGCAAAAAATAAACAGCTCTTTATGATTATGTCATAGAAATCCCAATATTTTGATTGCTGTTGACTTGATCCAAACAAAGTAACCCTCAAATTTCACAAGTCCCCGCCTTATGGCATATATGAAAGCTTTTAGTAGCATTTATTCCTATTAAGCTTCCTTCCTCAAACACCTAAATCAAGGTCTTCTCTCCCTCACTTCTGAGGGAGGTGGCACTTAGGAGCATTTTATGTGGTGAGGTCAGCTGTTGGGACTAGCATGGCCAGCTGCGCAGTGTGCCTTCCTTGCTTCCTGAGATGAAAATGCCCCTCTTCCAAATCCTCCCATCCACCTGCCCTCTAGAATTTCACCTCACAGAACCCAGGCAGATTTCCAACATCCATGCTGAAGTACCGTCATTTTCTCGAGGTACAAGTTGGCTGTATTTTGACTTCAGTTTATGTAGTGTGGAAACCCCATGAGGTGGTGCTGTCCTAAGGAAAGTCTTTCAGAAAAGAAGGATCTCTGGAGTATCCACTGGAAAATAATTCAGACTGGTTATGTTTTTACACATTTTCTATGGATTCTTCTGCTGCAATGAATTTGCTTTTACTGTGTGGAAGGTTTCCCAGCATAGTGACAATTACAGTTAGTCGTTATAGAGAGCAAGAAAGCAAGAAGATCACTTGAGATGTGGTAGATGTAAGAAACGGACCAGAACGCTGGAACTAGACATTGCCTGGCCAGTAAATGTTAACAATTGCCTCCATATTTAACAGTAGGAGCAATTTGCTTGCTTAGAGGCTGTGGTTTAACTTGATTTCATAAAGTACGTCCAGAAGTACTTGTTGATACAGTTTGCTGTCATAATTATGTCAGTGTTCAGTTTCCTTTAAAAACTATTATCTTCCTATCTGACAACTGCCAATTACTGATACAAAAAATTAGTAAATCAATATTAAATTATCTCATGGTAAACACCCAAAGGATGTAGACAACAATTTTTGTCTTCAGAAAAGAAACAAAAAACATATTCTTCAGGTCTGATATTTTTCTTCTTAAGCATAGAAGATAAATCATGAACTGCAGTTTCACCGTCCCTTTCTCCTGGAAGCCATTGCACATATTTGTAGAGATTAAGTATTTATGCAGAATGCAAGCCATTTATTAGCAAACTGATATTAAAGAGATGCTTCTACAACTGGATTGATTTTGTTTTAAATATTTTGCTGGTCTTTGAATGTGTGACTATAGAATCGTAGAGGAGAATCCGCTTGTATTAAATGGAGGCATTCATATTGCTAGATACAGAGTATGTCTGTATTTTTTAAAAATGAGTTATTGTTTAAATGGTGGTCCAAAAGACAATGATTTAGAAGTAATATAACAGTTTTCTATGGTTAAAAACTAGATCAGGTTTTTTTCTTCGTTTACAAAGGCATGTTTTATTGGACTGGGGCTGAGACCAGAAGTGTACATCTGTATAAAGATAACAAAACATTGCGTTGGGCTTAAGCGAGCATCCCCTGCGCTGACCAGCCTTGCAGTCAGGGTGGTGCTGCTGACATCCCTGGCTCGTTGCGGTGTGTTCTGCCTGTCACCCTGAAATTCAACTTAATTCTCAATTTCTCTTTTGTTTTCAGGGCTGTTCCGGTTGTGGAAAATGTGACTGCAGTGGAGTAAAAGGGCAAAAGGTGAGTAAGTCAGCTCTCTCCGCATCCTTATCTTGCTTATTTAAACCACATGGTGTACAATCTACTGCGAGGCAGGCTGGTTTCGGTGAACACTTGCAGCGCCGCGGGGCGTTGGCAAGGCCGGGCCGTGTGCCCTGCAGCAGGGTTTCCAAAAAGCAGCCAGCTCAGTGTCCACAGCAGCAGAGGGCCAGACGGCCAGGGGTGGGACATGGCTGAATGCCCTCACTGCCGGGTAAAGCTCCTGGCCCAGGGCTTGGCCGTGCCATTCCTCTTCACTCATCGAGTGAGATGCTAGCCCAGCGCTCTTGCCTTTGCTACATCTCACCCCCAGTCTTGTCAGTGGGTAGCAGGCTTGACATCCCGACCACCGCTGGAAGCGATGCGAGCTGTGCAGCTCGGAAATGCTCCCCTCAGCATGCTGTGCAGATTGCTCTCCAGGAAGGCTGTGGTGCATCAGAAGCAATGTACTCTGACCAGAGTTAGCCCTGTGAGGCAATGACCCGCAATGGGAAGAAGGAAGTTAATAATCAACTTAAATTCAGAAAAGTGTTGCAGATCAAGGAAAAAAAAGATATTTAAAACTTTTTGACAGAACCTTGCAAATGAATTTTAAAGTTCCCATTCAGCTATCCAAACTTTCTATGTATGAAATAGAAATGGCACTTTAAAGGCTTCTTTTTAAGCAGTAACAGTGAAGAATAAACATAACGTACTTAAGCATTCCATGAATTCCCCCTCTAAATTACCTGCTTTTGTAAATATTGTAGACATTCAGTCACTCTCCTTATCTCTTCCAGTTTTGCTGTAGAGATTTTAATCTACAATGTGTTCTGTTGTGCATGCACGTGTACTGTATATCTTACATTATAAATGAGTGTAAACCAAAGGTTTTAGCATCCTCTGATTGCAGTGGGAACATTTTTTGAGGTAAGTTGTTTAGGTCACCCAAAGGAGTGCTTAGAAGTGGTGGGGGGTTTTATTTTTTGTTTTGGGGCGTTTGTTTTGTTTTTTTAAATACATACACGGCTGGTGTTCTACATTCTCTCACACGCGATAGCAATGTATTTATGGGTGAGGGTTTTAAGAATGTTTGTTGGTGGCTTTTCTTTGGTGTTTTCCAGAACAAGGAATGTGAATGACTTAATTGGAGACCCAAGCAAAGATAATTTTCTTTGTAACAGAACATAGATTAATTTGTGAGACAGATGAAAAGTGTTGAGGTTCAAAACATCTTTAATATGGAGTCTCCTTTTTTTAATGACCCATTACTATCTGTTTAGTAAAAGTCAGCTATGTGTTAAAAACATATAAAGTAAAGATTTGGGGAAGGTTCAGAACTTTAAATTTATTCCTTGATATCTTGATCTTATTTTTCAGTAACAAGTACAAATGAATCATTGTAGAATGAGAGAGATACTACATTATAACTCTTGTGTTGTAAGCCATTATTTTTCAGTTCACAGCGTATGCCAGCATCTTGCAACTAGATCATTTTAAAAAATGATAGTTTGGGGAAATAAATTGTATTAAACCTTACGCTACATTTATTTCTGGCTGCTATCCTGACTCTCTTTGCTGGAGCTTTTGCTGTTGTTTTTCAGTCGTATAGTCCAGAGTCTCAAAAAATTCTCATTGAAAGAAAGAGATGCTTGTCTAATATGCTAGAAGCCAAAACTACCTTGAATTAATGTAGATTATTTTAAAATGTAGAACAGAGAAAAATATCAGTCTATAGCAACAGAAATCATAGTAAATTCCAGATCTCATGGAAACTTGTCCAGCAGGTCAATGTACTCCATGCTCTTCCTAATGGGTTCCATCACAAAATTTGCTAACTTTAAACATGTGTGTAGTGAAATATTTATGTACTTTTAGACTGTGTGGAAAATGTAATTATTGACATTGGAGACATCCAGAAAGGTGAATGAATAATTACTTATACCTGGAAAACAATATTTAAGAAAGGCATTTGAAGGTATTTTGGAATGCATCTGAAAGTAACTTGATTCAGATCAATATATATTAATGCTTGCTCATTACATTAACACTCTGAGGCTTTCAAACAGGTGCTTAGGATTTTGAAAAGAAAACTGGGTTTTATTTACAAACATCTGCTTCCTGCCCTTGTTTCAGCCGAGCGCAGCTTTTCATCCCCATTCTTCACACTTACTGCCTGTCTAGAATAAGGACAGCCCACTACTCAGTCCCAGGCCTGAAGACAAAAGTTGGTGAGGGAAAGCAAGGGAAGCATCCTTCCTGCTTGCCTCTGTAATATTTCTAGAAATGGTTTTTCCAGCCAACGTGTTTGGATTTGAAACGTGTCTCTGCTAAACACAGTTCCCACGAATGCACAGATCAGCAGTGGTACCTGTTACCTCAGAGATCTGTGTGAATGTTCCCTAATCAGAGGACTACTAGCAAGACTGATCCTAGCCAGGGATCCAGGCCAGAAGAGGGCTGCCATGCCCAATGCTTGTGGTACCCCAGGAGACCATGTTAGAGAACATCTGCTCTCCACTTCTCACGTAGCCACTTGTGTGGGAAGTACATATCCATTCTGTCTTGCACCATCCACGGCCAACATGTTGCCCTCACTGGAAACCCTTTTGATCTGGCTTCCATGTTGTGCAGAAGTGCACAAATGCTGAAGGGCCTTTTCCAGTCCACCCACACTCTTCAGCAATGTAGCCACACCAGTTTACTGCCGTGGGAGCTTCGGCAGCTGCGGAAGTCGGTGCTGGGTTTACCCTTTAATGCCTTAATTATTAACATCTGGAGATATATTTCCTACTGTAGTGTGGGAAGAAACTCCAGACCCTATGATTTGGGGGTGGGGTTTAATTAAAATATATTTGGCCAAATAATCATATTAATGATCTCACCAGAAAAAGTGCTGAAAATAGTGCTTGATTGAAAAGCTGTGAAATGCCCAAGAAATATTGCCCAACAACATTTCAGACATGGAAGAGTAAATTACATTGCTGTATTTTTCTCACTCATTTGAGAATCTTTTATCAATATGACCATTTGGATGGCCATATTTAGGATACATTCAATATGTTCTCTCATTAGGCTGTTTCCGTGAAAACTGCATCTCTATGCCAGACTCCTTGAAGATGACTCATACTTTATCAAGGGCATATAATTGACAAAGTCTAAGGGCTTTCATCCCTTTCAGAAAATGAGCGTAATTGCAACAGATGGCTCTCATCCTATAAAGCCTTTATTATTACACTGAACATCAGGCTGTTATTTTAAGCTATATAATGTTGAGTATCAAGTATTTGCCAAACAAAAGGTGCAGAAATTTTAGAAAAACATAATATTGCAAAAATAATACAATAATAAATAACACATTACTGTTTTCCATTAGATAGATTAATGTAAAACATCTTCATTGGTATCCTCTTACACTTTTTGTCTGGTTTTCTGCATAACAACTGACTGTTCTTTCTAACCTCGCTAGAGTGTGAGATCTGTTCAAACTGATCAGAATTTTGAATGCTTGCCTACATTTTATTGGGTTACTGAGAAGCAGACAGAAGCTATGTTTTCTCTTTTATGCCTACCTAGATTTTGAAAACAATTTCAAGCAGCTGTGGAGATAAGAAGTTCTAGCCATTAATGTGTGTAGAAAAAGCATGTTAAGCATTTCATTACCATTTAGAACAAAGGCTGTATAGAGCAGAGTAAAATTCTCCATGCACTGACTTTTTCCAAGAATGTTCATTCTCTCATTCGTGACCATTTACACTCATTTTACTCCATATCAGAAACATGCATAATGGGAGATAACACTGAAACTTTGCCGTAACTAATACAGAATGATGAATATTCTAACACTTGTCAGTTAGAATGCATTAAAGTATCAATTTTCATTCTTTAGTATAAATCCCTTATGATGATTGCCCTGCCTCAGCATTACCCCTTAAAAGTTAGTCACGTGAATATCGAATGTGATTTTGTCATTGCATATGAAGTATTGCACTTTTTAAAGAAAATCTCTGCTAGGAGATTCTGAAAGAAAATAGAAAATAAGAATATCATTTACTCTTCTGTAACTGCTGCTTTTGAGGGTTTTTTGGGTGAGATGCAAGAAAACTTGAGCAAATCATTTTATGTTGGCATGTTTTTCTTTGCCTAATTCTGGGACTGCATCCGTATTATTGTACCTGCATAAAAATTACTTCTCTGTTTCCCTTGATGGGTGCCTCATCCCCGTGTGGATTGACCATGCTGCAGAAGTACACAGACTGGCTTTGCCTGAGCCATTTTGGGTCCGGAAGCCAAGTAGCTCTGTTACTGGCTTAGGCTGACAGTCACTGGGACACCTCTGTGGTCCCCTGTAAACAGGAGCAGTGAGCAGTCTTTGCTCTCCTGTGCACTCATACAGTCTTAAAAGTCATACATGGTTTTGCTGTCTGCGGGTGATTGTTCTTCTCCATTTTGTCTGAGTGATGAAGAGTTGACTGTTCCAGTTGACTGTGTCCCTGTAGATTTGTTTTGTCTTGGTCTGTTTTTTTTAAGCTTTACCAGACTGGGAGGGCCTTCAAGGCTTTACCTATCATTTTAGGTATCAAAATGTTTGTGGTATTGATGAGTTAAAACGGTATAAAACCCCTTGTTGAAGAGAAGCAGCAGCAACTGGTGGGAAAATCACTTTTAAGTACTTCTGAGTTTCCTTTACAATATAGCAGAGGGCAACGTGCCAGTTCCTCTAGGGGAACAAACACTAAGCACTAGATCTGTGCTTTTCATGTTCAACCTGTATGAGAAACATCAAGACTTTATTTATCAAGAGCGTTGGTTTTTACACTTTCCACTGGCACTATTTCATGTCAGTGTTTACTATTTGATTTTAATCAGTTCTTCCATAGTTTTGCTCAGTGTTTCTATGAAGTGGCTGCTGTGGAAACTTAGCTCATGTATAGCAGCTGCTCGTGCCTGAGTTGGAAAGACTGTGCACTGAGGACACCAAGGAGAGCACAGCTACATTGTCTATCCCAGAGAGGGACATAAAGTTGTCAAGAGGGGTGATGAGCAATGTGGGAGGAAAGATTGTGTTTGCAGTCTGGAAAGGGCTGATAACGTGAAATCATTTCTGAAAGAGAGAAATCAGAAGACTGTAATAAAATAAGCAAAGATACTGATCAGCTGCAGTTCCGATACTCTTCAAGAAGACTTGTGGTTCATAAATAGTTTCGAAAATCAGGCCATTGTCAGAATGCTTGTGTCAATTCTGCAGTGACAGTAGTGTATTTTTATTGATTTACCTTTTCTTTATGTCACTCAGAGTAAAATAATCCTTTTAATTCAAATCAGGGAAAAAGAACATCCATATTTCATAAAGAGAGCACACCAACAAAGCTGCTATTCTTGAAAAGAACAAGATATCAAAAGACACTGAATAATACTGAGTATGATATGCTGAGTATTGAAAGCTTTCTACATTTTCGTCAACTGGCAGACCAACTGCCAAGTGGTATCTGAAGCCATCAGCTTTTCTTGATTTGAAATAGTCATTGGAACAATTTGTCCCATTTGTCCAAATGGAAGCAAATGTGTCTGGCAGCGTTTCTATATTAAGATGTATTTTTGCACTCAGTAGGGTACCTATCTTTGATTAACACAAGCTACTGGATTACACTGATGAATTTATCTCTAAGGAAAGAGTGCTATAGAAGCAGATATCTCAGTAATACTGTGTGAAGGGGTATGCTCGTATTTAGTTTTCAGAGCTGGCTTCTGAAGGTTTTCACACATTAGTATTTCAGTTGGCATAATACGACCTTTTAAGCAGCTGTTGCTGGATGTATATCTTTGCTTGTAAAGGTGTTGGACTAATAATCTGATGCATTTCATCATGGAACATAACGTGCTGTCTAGCCCCACAGATTTTGATTTTACATTTGTACAGCTGCTGTTAGTGTATGTCTTCATGATGTATTCTCAAAGAATTACAGGGCCTTACTGTGATCTGAAGCATGTAAGCCTCCAATGCAGTCACTAAGTTTTCCCAAATGTGAGGTCAAAGTAAGATGAGAAAAGACCTATAAGACTTTCCAGTTCTCTGATATCTGCATGCCAGAAAGCGGGGACGCCCAGTGCCTGTGCAATGCCCATGCATAGTTTGGAATCTTCCCAAATTTAAAATTTTGTCCATGCAAACAGAGTCACGCTTCCAGTGTCTACTGACTACACAGTGATTATAAAGCTTATGCCCTGGGTTGCAGCATTTTAGTATCTGGTCATGTATGTGACAGCCCCTGCAGTCTGCTTCGGCTTTCTGTATGTTCGTATGCCTACCCACAAATACTCTATGATGCAGACAGGGTTTTGTGGGTGTAGATTACGGGTCTAGGACAGCAAATGTCCGGGATACAGCAGTAGCTACATTTTGTGGTTTACCCCCCAGGCTTCTTTAAATCATTCTGGCATTCAATTTATACTGTCCTTGCTGGGGATCTCAGACCAAGCCAGCCATTGTAACTGATGGTTCGGTGATACATCAGTTCCTACACAAGAATTTAATACTTGATGCACTTGATAGTCAATCTCTGCCTACATTTTCTCTGTAGCAGTATTAACAAGAAGCAACCTGAGCATATAGAATTATTGCTAGGGAACCACAGTAATATGCTAATCTCCTTAAGTCACTTCCTAGTCTTTCTAGCCAAGAGCAAAAAGTGGTTGGGGGGTTTGTTTTGGGGTTTTTTTTTGTCATACTAGTGGTAGGTAGTTGTTTGATTCTCTTTGCTCAGCTACCTCCTATTTCAGATTTTAGACCTACATTTTCAGTGAGTGGTTATAACTTACGTTAGTCATTGAAAACACCCAGCCATATGATGTTCATTTGCAGAAAAGCAGATCTGAGTTCTCTTAAAGTTTGAATTTCTTTAAGAAAGGGTAAAAAGCCAAATTTCATACAAAATTCTCAAAACATTTGCAGCAGAAGCAATAGCAAAACTTGTAACCATATATGCCTGGAAGGAGACAGCATGGTATGAAGCAGCATGAAAGGAGGATTTTCAAAGAGGAAATCTGAAGTAGCTGCTAAAAAGGTGATAGTGGAGTACTTTATCAGGCAAGCAAGTTCCTAACCAGCTGGAGAACCTCTTTAGTTTAGCCAAGAAAGAAGCTTAGTATCACAGAAGGAGCAAGAATAGCTGAGAAAGCTTTTTTAAGAGATGTTAAAAAGGATTTACATTTCCTTTCAGGTAAGTATAACACCTGAGAAGGTTTTACAGAACAGTAAGTAAATTGAGTTACAGACAAAACAGCAAAGGAAGTTAACCTAAATGATGAAAATAATTATTAGCTTTCAGTAAGAGGTAAAATCTTCTCCTATAATATCTTTAACAACAGAAAATAAGCAAAATTAAGGTAAAGTCAAGGGAAAAGCAACTTTTAGACTTGTCTGAAAAATCATATTTCTATCCCTTAAAATATTTAAGGGTAACTAGAATGGCAAAACCTACCCATGAATTCTGTAGCTCTTGAAGAAAGTGTGTGACAGCTTGCACTGAAGTTCAGCTGGAACATTTCTGAATGTTTTGATACGCCAACAAAAATAATTCTCACCAAGGCTTGTGTCAAAGATCAGTGTGCACAGTTAAAGTAAGATACTGAGTTGAGTGAGGGAGCGAACCCAGACACTGGCGTCGAATCGGATGTCCTCTCACTCTTCTCTCGTTTGACACGGTTACTGGCTGTAAACTGGTGCAACAGAAGTATTTTGTGGCTGGTTAGCAGAATACTCAGAGCTTTGGGGGGGTTTTGGTGACCCTTACTTTTGTTAGAACATTTTGCTCGACTGCCAAGCAAAGACTGAAGGATGCTGCAGAACTGCAGAACGAATGGGTTTAAGCAGTGGCAGCGGAGAGGAGGGACTCTGCTATGGAGAGGGGCAGTCTGAAGTGCCCTGTGACTCCAGCGTCACGACTTAGGTGAAAAAAAGAAGAATACCGACGGCCCACACAGTGGAGCAATGAACAGAGAAGCCGGTGCTGCTGCTGGCTGTATGCACCACCTTAAACGAGATCTGTGAGTTGTGGATGCCATTAAGGATCTTCAACTCAAACGTCATTTCTGTCTGAAAATGTGGAGGTGGAAGCTGGAAATGCAGCGAGGGCACATGCAGCCTCCTAAAACTCCTCCAAAGGGATCTCATTAGGAGTTCTAGGTATTAGATGCAATTAATTTAGATCTGTGCCAAGGCAAGGGAACTGAGGGACACTGTTTATCTCAGAAAAAAAGGAAGAGGATAGTGCTTGGAAAAGTGAAACTCTCCAGAGGTAGGCAAAGTACAAACCCTTGACAGTAAAACTGCCTTCACACCCTGCCTGTTCCGGGGCACAGGCAGCTTGCAGGAGGGGCAGGGGGGCTAAGCGGCGACGGCAGGGAAGGGCCGTCCCTTCCATGGGACTCCCACAGCCCGGGACTGTGCTGCTTCCCGGGGCTGCTCTGGGTGCCAGTCGGGCATCACAGACTCCATCTGTCTGTCCTGACAGGCCCCTTCACACAACTTTGCTGCCTTTTTTTTTTCTTTTTGTCAAAAAGAAAACGTTAAAGACACCTGCTAAGCTGTATACCATCAACTTCTAGTTGGCATTCACTGACAAGTAATGGTGCTGGTATCCTCCACAGTATCAAAATAAGGAAAAAAATGGTTTTCATTATTTTTCAGGATTATTGCATCTTTATTACCACAATTGATATAGGCTGAACAACCCTGGAGGCAGGACAAAAAAATTGTATTGTAGTGCCTGTTCTCCAAAGGATCTGGTTGAGTCAAGAGACTCTAGAGATTAAACTGAAGAAACACTGATTTACGCTTTTGAGGCACAATGCTATCTGCCTTGTGCTATTTTCATGATAGTAAGTCAGAAGCCAGAATATTTCCTCTAGCTTTTGTGGAAAGATACGCAACTTTCAAAGTGTTTAGAATTTTAGAAATGCCATTTTAAATCTAACCCAAGAAATGCAGCTAGAATAGCACTGTCTAGAACAGTACTGTCTGTCATGTACTCTTTAAGATATGAGCACTTCATTATGAGAACTTTATTGCAGTCTGCGCTGCCTAGGACCAGCTGCCCATGTTTTTACTATTTATGGAAGAGATTATTTTCTGTAAATATGTCCATGACAAACCTTTGGCAAGAGAATAAAACTTGCATGCAACGTCACATTTCATTCCAGGTCTAGGATCTGAACAAAAATAAATTTAAAAAAACCGAGAAGTTCAAGGCCTTTTGTTTTTCTGCTGTTTCATCTTTAAATGTGAGCCTTCAAACAATGCCAAATGCAAACAAATGCTAAATAATTTTCACTAATGAAGAAGGAAGGGCGTGGAGCATTTTTACCCCTTATATTCTTGTACCTTCAACACTGGAAGTGATTTAACACAATGTGCAATAAAACAAAGGAAGAGTTACTCAGACCTAATGAGTTGAACAGATGATTAGAAGGGGTGGGAAATATAGCACCCTTTTGATTCAACCTGTGTCCAGGTGATAGAATTTCCTTTTTTTTTATGGTGCAAATGTATTTGTCCTTCAAATGTCCTTTTCCCTTGTGGTTCTTTGAGGTTCTTCTATTCCCCAGAGTGGCTCTAACTGATGGGAGGAGGATCCTTGACCCATGTCTGATGGGGGGGAGAAGTTTGGAAATAGACCGTGCACACCTTTGGTAAAAGTTTTATGTGACTTCCTCCAACATCCTGAGCTGAGCTCTGTGGGTTGTTTTTTTTTAAAAAAAAAAAAATCAAGAAAAGTTTAAACATGAAGAGAATGAACCACATACCTTGGTGCCAAGCTTTGTGCAGGCAGACTTCCACAGCTGGAAAATAAAGTTCACTTGCTGTCTGTTGGCTTCTGCTTACTGTTAAGTCTTGTCTCCATATTCCTGTCCATACACATGCCCTCAATCATGCTTTGAGGGAGAGTACTCCTGGCTTAGAAAACGTTCAAACTAGGGGTCTTGCATGTTATTTTTTGTGAGTGACTGAAAGGTGTATGTGCCCCACTAAACTTCAGTGACTTTTTTTTCTTTTTTTTTTTTTTTGTCTTAATGGAGGCAAAACAAGCAAAGCTTCTAAATAATAGTTTGCTGCAAGTACAAATATGTTCCTCCTTAGCATCCTACCTACTTCTGGTTCTGTACCATTTATCTACACCGGAGTAAAATATCACACAAGAAGTACATTGGCCAAAGACTCACAAACACAAGGAAACACTGAGAGCTCAAGTTAAAGAGTGTTTATGGCTCAAGAATTCCTAAAAAGTGAAATTTGGGCACCTCAGTTGAAAAGACTGGGTACAGCAGTTGGAAATTGGGGAATAGCTACCATGTGAGCAAGAAGAGGAATTACATAAAGAAGATTTGGTAGATTATTTAGAGAGGGGCCATTACTTATAGCTGACTTAGGTGAAATTGTACGATGCTGATAGGCTGGCAGTCGCTGGACACTAATTAAATGGAGGCTGAGTCTGTAGCCATGACTGACTTTTGGGTGTTAATTTTACTTCAGTCAGCTTGTTTGACTTCTTACTCAGCTTCTAAATCAGATTCAGACACACTGTGTATCCACCCACTTACTTGCACACCAACTAAGCACATACATACTGATACGTAGAGAAAAGGATAATCAAAGATGGTTATTTCTATTTTTATACTCCTGGGAAGCACTTAGCAGCTTCCTGAGGAATGCTGTGTGCAGCCATGAGGCGACACTGAAATATGCTTTCAGTCTAAGCATTCTGTCATATTTGGGAGGCAGAGGCGCAGGCTCAGTCTCTGAACCGTAAACCTGAACAGCTCTCTAATTAAATGTTTGTACGGATGGATTCGCTGTTGGAGGTTTGAGTTCATTTTGTATCAAACTGCACAGGTCCCCCGGTGTTGTAAATTCATGAGGCTTGGGAACGGATCCTTTCGTAGTAGGAAGAGCAATCCTTGCAGGGAACGAAAAACCAGAGCGGAGGGAGATGCTGTCCTTTGGTGATCAGAGTGCAGCTTCTGCCACTAGCTATATGAACCTGTGTGGCGCTGGCTTTTGCAGCGTTCCCTCCTCGCAGTGCAGCCTGAGAGCTGGTTTAACGGCAGGACTGAAGGAGTCCCACAGGGGAAGGTCATGGGGAGTAAGCGAAGGGAGAAGGGGACGGCAGAACTAGCGCCGTGGCAGAGAGTGCACGCCTGGGGAGAGCTGTTCCCCGGTAGCTGTTGGGGTAGCTCTTTGTCGATGTGTGTCTGCATGTAACCTAGAGTGGCCCTGGTAATGCGCAGGGGACTCATCCAGACCACAGCCAGCCTGACTGTGGTGCTGTGCCAGTGATGTAAAACTGTCATGGCTGCTCTTTCTGTTAGTCACTCCAAAAATGCTATACTCCTGTTTCCACGTGAGTGAGCTTTCTGAGATGCTTCCCGGCAGTGCAAGAATCCAGATTTTGCTGACTCTCCCCCGCCCTTCCCCCTTGACCCCCTCTTCCATTCTGCATCCTGTCAGGGGTCAGCCCCAAAACTTCTGGGTGAGCCAAGATCTTTACAGAGCTCCTACACGGATTCTTTGCTTGTCTTCACAGTTATGTTTGTGTAATTAATTACTCATTACTTGTGTGGCTCCAGAGTTGTATAGCTATAGCACAGATAGATTCCAGCGCTGAAGAATGTGTAGTGGGAATTTTATAATGTTAAGCATCCTTAGTGCATTTGAGGACGCCCGCCCTGTGAGCATATAGCAATAAGTCTGTTTGACTGATATCCACTTCACACTTTCAATAAAATACTGAAAATGGTAAGTGCAGCTGAGGACAAACAGATGGCGTGTATTGTACATGTTTATTTTAATCCTGAAAGATATTCAGGGCCAGCGCTCCCTCTGGTGGGTAAAATTACTCCTTTAATAAAGAATTGCCTATTCTCCAGCTCCATTTCTTCACTAATATGACACGGAGCCAATTACCAGTCTGTAACACGTGTTTAAAAGAGTGTGCAGGGAAGCACAGTGACTTGCGAGTGCTACTCCGATCGCGCCGTAGCGTTTCCCACTCTGCAGCCCAATTACTGGTCTAACGCCGCAAAGCTGGTTCACCTGAGTTGTCACACTGACATCGGCTGAAGGAACAGATACAGACCCTGCATTCACCTCTCAAGTGGCTTTGAATAGCCTGGGTAGAAACCGTCTAGGGCACTGCAAGACTGTTGGGCATTGCTGTAGGTTTTACAAGGTCATGTTGCAGCATCAAGGTGTGATGAATGTTTTGGATGATGGATTTTCTTGTTAACGGTTGCACCTAGGCCTCAAACTAATCTCTTTCAAAAGCAACGTTTGAGACTTTGTAAAATCAGACTGAGTGTAAGAGAAAAATAGCAAAGAATGCTGAATTGTTAGGTGCTGTTTCTCTCCTTTTGGAAACTACATCCTCTATTTTCATCTTGAAGCGGTTGGATTGCTTTGCCGCACATGCCCTTGATGGTGTTTCAGTTCAATGCACATTAGTTTTTGGGAAGAAGCAAGCATGTGGATTTGTGAAAGTCTGAGCTTGTAACGACACTGGAGTCAGCACCAACACTGATTTGAAGACGGCTTCTCCAGTGAGGTCAAGCATTTGTTGGCTCCCAGCTCAGTTCCGCTTGCACGACGGCACAGCTGAGGAGCGCCGGTGGAGGAACTCCAGCAAACCCCACTGCGCTGGTGTGAGAAGCTGCTCTCACTGCCTTTCCGCCCTGCGTCCTGCATTGCTGTGTGCTCCCCACGTCGGTTTTGGCAGGCGCCTGGCCACCTGATGAGCTCCTCAGCTCACTGAGGCCAGAGCAAGCTCACTCGCTAAAGAAGAAGTGAGTACATTTAGTGAGCTGAACTGGTGCAGTGGAGGCCTGGGGAATCATACCAGCTGGTGTAGAAAAGGGTGAGGCGGCACCAGCCCTTTAAAAGAAAGAAGAGAAGAGCCACCTTTGCTGGGTAGATCAGCTCAGCTGCCTTTTGACATCTCTCCCTAAGAGTGAGTTTTTTGACTTTTCGGCTGAAGGTCAGGCACGTGTCTGTCCTGCCGTCTCAGCTGCAGGGCGAGTCCTGGCAGAGGCAAATGAAGCATCCTTCAAATGGGTTTGGGAAGATCTGCACATTGTTTTTCACCATGTGCCTGAGTCTCTGAAGAGCCTGAGAATATTATATTCATATGGGCCCAGACACCCTGTAAGCCCGCACTTCTGGAAACAGTTGATTTATATCCATGTTACCAGTTTCTCGAGTCTAAGATCTCCCAGTCTGGCAGTCCCTAGACAAAATAATAGGGGAAATAATTTATAATGGGGGGGTGATTTTTTCCTCCCCCTCAGCACTTAATTTATTACAGCTGAATCTTCTGAAACTACTTACTTCATGTGACTCTCTGGCTTAGCAATCTGCAGTTGTTCCATGTGTCAAACAGCATTTCATGGTTAATTTGGAAGAGTAGATGCCAGAAAAACTATCAGCCCCTGCAGTTACGCTCTTAACAGGTTCACCTCTGTTTAGAAGTCCATTCAGTTGCTGCTAATTTGAACTTTCTAATGCAAAGGCATTTGCATGCATTTCACAAAAGCTGCGCTAATACAGGCATCTTACTTATGAGTGCAACAGCGACTGAGCACTTGCTGTCTTTTTACGTAGCACCTTCGCATTTTCAGCAGCCAAGTGGCAGAATGTTCATTTTTGTGAGCTGAGTAATGAATTCTCCTTTGTGCTTTCTGACAGTTTGCATTGAATCAGCAGAGGTACAGATGACTTGGTTACATCTGTTTTAATTTTTGAGTCTCATGAATTGATTTGTAAGAAGCAGAAGCTCTTTCAGTATTACTTGCCAAGATTTTGCAGCTGTGAATATTGGAACTTGAACAATACATAGCCCTTGCAGTCAAGAGTCTCATGCTCTTCATGCATCGCAGCTAGAAATCTCAGCGCTGAGTGAAAAATAAGTGGGGTAGCAGCGGTGATCTGGTGCTTGCCAGTTGATGTAGTGTGGATAGTTAATGAGGTGCAGCATAAATGTAGTGCAAACACTGACTGGAACACTGAGTGAAGAAAGGAACTGGGCAGGCAAGTGGGGAAAGGATGCTGCTCAAGTATTTCCTTGCAATGCAAGGCATCTTCAGGACATGCTTATGGCTGTACTGCACAGCATAATGAGCAATGGCTTCCTCTGAGCTTGAAGTTCCAAATAAGCCACTTTGGGTAGGAAAGCAGTGGTACAAATCTTGCTACCCCGGTGATCTCTGCAGGCTAATCTACCCAGTGCCGTTAGGACACATGGAGCTCTGCATTCACATGACTTGACAGCTTCTAGATGGTAGAGTCTCTGTACTCTCTTGTTCAGTGTAGATACTTTGAGACTGGTAGAATTTTACTGTAATTTAGTGTAGTTTCACTGATGCCAAAAAAAGGTCTCATGGTGGAAGTTGGTACTAACTGGAGCAGGAGTACTGAAGTAAGACTTTTGTTCATTAGTGCTGCTTCTTCCGTTACAAGTTTTGGCACACTATTTTTCTAAAACTGTTATATAAAGAGGCAGTCTGTTACCTGGACTAAAGAAAGGGACTGGAACCCAGGAGACATCCCTAGGTCTGTTACTGGGTCTTGGTGGAACAGGTTGTCCTAACTTCTCTGAGTTTCCGTGGATGGCATGGAGGAGTAAAGTCCTATTAGCTGTGTAGCCTGAGACTGCAGAAGTTTGGGCTACTTACCCAATACTTACTTTGAACTACTTACCCCAAACTTACTTTGCAGTAAAGTCAAATGGGAAGGCAGAGTAGAGGGAGAGGTAAGCAGTGTGTAAGTCCATGCTCTCCTGTTAGAAGAAGTGGCCGAGGTGGCAGGTTGCATGCAGAGAGGGATCCGGCGGCTCTCACACATGTGGTCGCTTTATATTTCCTTACTTCCCTCTGGCAGATCACAGGCAAAAAGATGAGCTCAGTTCCAGTATGAGAAAGCGTGAGTCTGCGGTATTTGAGACAGTCCACATGCTCAGCAGTTAGGCTCTCCAGGCCTCGGGACATCCAGTAGCTTGACTGGATGTTCAGGAGTCCTGGACAAATAGCCAGTTATTTTTCTGATTGGCTTAACAGTTTGTCTCAGTGAAATAAAATGTTTGCAGGGAAACCTAACTCAATACTGTCTCGGCTCTGCTCTTGCAACTGTGTTTTACCCGTCAGACAGGGCAGCCTGGGAGAATGAAGACGGCCTTGAAAGAAATTACTATAGCTGCCTTGGAATCCCAGGTTTTTATTTATTTCAAGCCTTGAGTGAACCTCCTTGGCAAGCTGAAGTGGTCATTACCTTAGTGAGTGATTTACAGGCATGTTAAGGCCCTTTTACAGTGCCAGAATAGCCTTAAGGGAGCCTTAGACTAAGTGAAAATCTGATCTGTAAACCTCAGTTTTATCTTTCCTTAAGAATGGAGGAAAGACTATTTCCCTGTGTTGCAGGGTGCAGTGGGTCAAAACGTGTTGAAATCCTCAGAGGGACAGAACTCCTGAGTGCAGAAAGTGTTGGTTGTGTTTCACATGACTTCACATTTTTCCATGGGTGTCAGAATAACCTTGTTTTCTTCTCATTTGCACATGTTGTGCTTTCCTTCAACAACGGAAAACCCTGTTCTAAGTGCTTGAGTGCCTTCTCCCTCCTTAGTCCATCTCCCAGCAGGTTGTGAGAGCAAGTGCCCACGGTTCAGTGTGAAATCCTGGTCTGAAGTGACACAATATCTGATTTTGTAGAAATACGCTTGTTTCTGCAGTGCCAATTAGCCAGCCAAAGTGTGGGTTTTAGAACCTCAGTAATTTGTTTAACATTTCAGATAGCCTTCAGATTTTTAATTACTTCAACATTTATTAAGAGGCCTTGATCCTGACACATTCTTCCTTAAAATATTTTTCAAAACAGTTTTAGTTACTTTAGAACTTGGACTTTGTATCTCTTACAGCTGACCTAGAAATATATTTCTTCAGCTGTTCTGCTGTTTGCTTTGTTTTGCTGTTTTGTGGTCTAACACATGGCCTCAGATTTGGGTTAGTAGCAATCTTTATTCTCAAGCCATGGCGAAGAATACTGGAGGGTAAATAGGGGAGCTCATGCCATTTTGGCATTTCAACGAAAAACTGATTGTTTGCCTCAGAAAGTAGCTTTTTATTGAAAAAAATATTTTTGTGGGAGGAAGGAGAAGAGAAGCAGCAGTAGAGTTTTTCCTGGCAGGAAATTTTAATAAATTAGTGTTATTTTTATTTCACTTTCTCATGTTCTTATCATCTCCGCTGTAGTTTTCTCCTCTCCTCTCCTCTGCCTGCATATCCTAACCTTTTCTTTGCAAGATGCCTGTTACACCTGCTTGAAGAGTGAGCTCTCCAAGACTCGGATGTTCTGCTCTTGTGTGCTCAGTCCTCAGATGACCCCTGCAAGTTAGCAGCGTATTGTTGGGAATCTTTCTCCTGAGCCAACAGGAGAAAAGTTTCTTGCTGTTCACCATGATAAAATCCGATTTCTCACTGTTTTGCTGAAAATACTTAAACCTTTGTCTTTGCATAGCTTCCTTTTGTGTGTTTGAACCTTGTTGATTTTATTTTCTTGTTGGTATGCTTTGAAAATTGGTCTGTGTTTTGAGGTTCTAAAACAGGTGCCATGTTTTGTAGCTGTTGTCCAAACTTGTATACCTTTTCCTTTTTGCAGTTGCTCGCTAATGTTGTATTCATCCAATATTCCCACATTTTTTGGACAATATGAAGTGTTTCTCCCTTTTTTACACCACACTTTGAAAGGACAACTCTGGTTACTTTCTGCATGGAACGTTCAGCTTTTGATTTGCTTTATTTGCTGTTTTCAGACTTTGACACGCATAATTTTTTTTTCACTCTCCAGTATGTGTAGATTTTGTAGCCTTTATTCAGACAGTGCTTCTCTTGGTTTCACTGGGAGTCCAAATGTAGTGAATGTGTAATAGCTGCAATATTGATCTAGAATGTAGATGGATTTTCTGCCTCTAGATTTATCCAATTTAAATACGTTTAGGGTTGTAGGGAGAGGGACAGCACAGAAAACACAGAAGTCCCGTACAGCATTAAAGAAGAACCTGAAGGATGACACATACAATCTGTGAGTTCGACTTCTTGGGAAGATCCTGTATCTCGAAGCACTCTGTCTCTGAGCCACCCTGAAATTCAAGGTTAAGTGACAAGCCTGTCTCAAAAATATGCTGTTATGGATGATATACAAGAAAAGTAGTGACAGAACAGTGATATTTGCGGTTTTCAGAACTTTAATTGCTGATTTGGGGTGCTGGATTTTCTACTAGGATTTAGCGGATCTCTGTAGGAATGCAGATAGGTTTTCCTAGAGGGAAAGTGGCCTTCCTGATCCCAGGGGTATAAACATGCATTAACAGTGCTGTTGAGGGAGACAGAAAAAAGGTTTTGGTTCAAAGTCAAAAAATACTTTTCTATTACACCGCACTCAACCTCTGCCAACCTATTACTGAACCAGAAATATTTCTTTGTTTATAAAAGTCCTTCTTTCAAATAACCAACATGAAGTGTTTGCTGTCATGTGTAGCTTCTTGCCACCTAACAGGTTTCTGGAACACAGAAGCGGGGGACATGTGGGTTGCTAGAAGCAGCAGTTCAGCTGTTTAGTTGCTAAGGAGTTTTCTTCTTCCACAGGGAGAAAGAGGCTTGCCGGGACTACAGGGTGTGATTGGGTTTCCTGGAATGCAAGGACCTGAAGGTCCCCCTGGGCCACCAGGGCTTAAGGTAAGAACATAAACTTTAAGATTTAAAACACTCAGATTTCCCTAAGTTGTTGTCTGTAGGAAAGACAAAGCTGTCTCGTTTTCTTTGCAGGGTGATACTGGAGAACCAGGACTGCCAGGAACAAAGGGAACAAGAGTGAGTTCTAACTTACTTTTTTGCAGTTCTGATGTCTATGGGTTTATATGTCTTTGACTCTCCAGGGCTGCCTTCAAGTGCAAGACTGGGTTAGTCTCTTCTTTGTGTTAATCAATGGCATCACCTTGTGTTGCACAATAATTTCAAAATTCTTGCTTTTGCCTTTGAAGTTCTTTCTCCATTGGGCAGTCAGTGCCTTTGTCTATTTGCATTTTCACCTGGTATTTACCACTGCATCAACAGCACTGGTTTTAATATGCCTTTGATATCTTTCTGACATACCAAGAGGCTTTTTCCAGCTTGAATATGAACTAACCTTATTACCTCATGCAAAATTCTCCTTTATGTTTGCTGTCTAACCTCTCTGAAGCACTCCAGCAGAGACGCTGACACACCCATGAGCACATTCATGTTAAAAATGTGTGCCGGGTGCAGAGCTGAGTTAAAGCCAGGGACAAAGATCTCTCGACTTTGCTAGAAGAGGCTCTGAATATGCCTGTAACCTTCCTCTTGTCATTTCTGTTTAATGTGACACTTATATGACACTTCTTTTAGCACATTATATTAGCCAGAGCCATGTCTCTTGGGGCGTTGTGAGGTGCCAAGCTCATTCAGAGCATTTTCACATTTTGTAATGTAATGTAATGATGAAAGAGAATTTGAATAACTTGACCAGTAATGATACACACATTTTCAGCTATGTCCTTGTCCACAGATTTTCAAAATACTGTCTCAGTTTTGTTCCCATTTGCCTGCAGTTGCTGAGGCACATAGAATTTACTGAATCGACTGCAGTTTCTGAGCCATTACAGAGGATATTCTGCTAGATCAAGAAATCCTCATTTCAGTCTGTGATGTTCACGATGCCCTGGGGTATCCTGAGCATTAATGTAAATTGGCATCTGCTGGCAAATGTGTTTGTATGCTACAGTGCAAGTAGACTGTATATTAGCAATGATAAAGTTTTGGGAGATGCAAATATACTGTCTGAAGTACAGGAGTCCAATACATCTTTTCTGCTTCACAACACATGTATTAGGAAATACTGCATGAATAAATAAGCTGATAGGATGAAAATGATGTGCCAAGTCAAACTCCTGATCCATTACACTAGAAAGCTGTTCAAGGAAAAAGAGTTATTTCAACCCAGTAGGTTTTTTTTTTTTATGATAAAGATGAACTTGATACAATGATGTGGATCATGACAGATGGAGAAGCAATTTTATGGTGTGTTACCATCCTCTTCTGTGAAGAGGTGCCTGCAGTAAATTTCATGGGAATGATGGTTGTGAGAAGACAGAGCCTCTGCATTCCTTTTTACCTGTGCGTAAAGCTCTGGTACAGTTCCTGTTGAAGGTAATGCACATTGCTGCTTAAAAAGCTAAGTAAATATAAAACATTGCTTTCAGTTACCAATCACTAAGATACCATATCTGAGAGGTTTTCAAGATCAGAGTTATTTTGTCAGAGAAGTTTAGAAGAAAGTGTTACTTCATTTTTGACTGTCCCCACTGGAGATGCAACTCCGGCTGCAACTTGTCGTTGCCGTTTTGTGGGTTTGCCATTTCAGTTTCCCCAGTTCAATATGTTTCTGTTGATTGCAGGGCCCCCCAGGAGCATCAGGCTTTCCAGGAAACCCAGGCCTTCCTGTACGTATGAAGTCTATGTATTTTTACAATGAACGTGAAAGTTTTAGTTGTGGCATCTGACCTGGATTATTGCTAATATTGCCAATTTTTTACTTTATTTTCATGTAGGGCATTCCTGGACAAGATGGCCCTCCTGGTCCACCTGGCATTCCAGGATGTAATGGCACAAAGGTGACATTTACATATGTTTATGACACCATCTCTGTGTCTAAATAAACTTCCCTCAAACATATGTTTCCTAAACAAAACTATTTTCTCTGTTCCCTTTAGGGTGAAAGAGGTCCAGTTGGTCCCCCAGGTTTACCAGGGCTGACTGGGAGCATAGTAAGTAGATTCTTTCATGCTTGATTCACTTGTTTCAAGGCTGATTCTTGAAATGCAAATATAACTATATGAAATTATGGAGTATAAAATGTAAAATATGCAATACTGAGGAAAAATAACATCAAATACGTCTTTTTTCACAGGGACCGCCAGGACCTCCTGGAATGAAGGTACATTTTACTTGAAGTGTCTCCATATCCAGCTTCTAACAATAAAAATTAGCATGAACTCTACACCCTCTAACACTAGCAGTCCCTGCTGAAGGACTGAAAAATTGTACTGGCATGTTTCATGTTGTACTCTGTTCTGCAGTCCCACTAAACAAAGGCAGTGGGGCGACCTCCAGTTAATAACAATTGAACATATGTGTTATTCCATGCAGGTCTTAAAAGTGTAAGTATTACATGGATTACAACAGAAAAAAATAGTACATAACATTAATTATGTATAAGTAGTATGGTGGCCACCCAATTATGTATAAAGATTTAAATGGATTTTATGGTTCAAACATTTGTTTTGATACTGACCTTTTATTTATCTAAATAGTTTCAAATAGAGAATGTTTGTGGAAGAAGGTCATATAGACAATATGAGAAGCATCCAACACATACTAAACAGTTTTCATAAAGAAATAAATTTAACTAACTAACTAGGTATCTGAGTGCATTTTGTGAACTGGAGAATGAACTACTGAATGTCAATAGAGAGCTTTTGCTCTTTAAAGTGAACAGATATAATTTGGAACTGTAAGCTAAATATGTCTAAATGTAGTCTCAGATTTGTAATGATATGACTGTCTGAAGCTGTGAAATGCCCTTTTCTCTTTCTCTCACATGGGAAGAACTAGGCTATAAACACTGAAGTACTCAAGTGTTTTTCCCTAGGCATGTATACATAGGTACACAACTCCTGAAATAAAATCACTTACAATATTGCAACTTTATACAAATGCAGAAAAATGAGCTCTTCTGGTATCAAAACAGGAAACATAAAGAAGTGGATAATGATCAGAATAGTTTTCTAAAGTAAGACAAAGTTGATTCCTATTCTGAAGAAAAAGGATACCGTAAAAGGCTTTTATGTCAAAATTAGGTATAAGACTGAAGATCTCGGCCTCAAAAAGAGGTTGTGAGGTTACCACTTCTCTCAGCAGCCAGGCCACATGCTCGAATTGTGTCGTGACACTGTAGTAGTGATAGATTTGGTGGGAAAACCTGTCTGATTACCCATTACAGTACAGGAAATCAGGGTAAGGAGGAAGATTTGGTACTGACATCTCTTCAGGTGGCTTTGTAGGACATTTGGCAATTTAAGATCTTTACTTTTAATATCGCTTGCTGTGTTTCAGCTGAATTAAAAGAAGGCGACTTTTTCAGACAGTTTTCCAAATGATTCCGAACTTTGCATGGCTCAAACTTTCTTCTCATCTCAATATTAGTGTTTTTGAATGCATTTGAATCACTGTTCAAATATTATTCTTTTTCTTTTCTTATTATAGGGAGATCCAGGTGAAGTGATTGGTCTTTTACCTCCTAGTGTGTTAAAAGGTGATAAAGGCTTTCCTGGCCAACCTGGACTACCTGTAAGTATAAAGGATGTTTGAATAGCAGTGACCTTCAATTAAAATTATATCAGTATCATGAAATTGCCAAATTAATACCATTTGTTAATTATGCCATTTTAATTTTTTATAGGGTCCACCTGGAACTCCAGGGTTTCAGGGACCAATGGGGCCACAGGGGCCTCCGGGAGATCCAGTAAGTTTCCTCTCATGGTGATTTGCACTTTACATATAGAGCTTTATTATAGGAAAGTTCTACAAGGTGTGTATAGCCAATGTTTGTTGGGATTTGGGAAAGATAACTGGTGACTCCAGGCTTCATGTTTAGCCTCCTGGACTCTACCATGGCAGGAATAACTAGGTAACATAGGTTTTCAATAGCAGCTGCTCCTACAGTCGTCTTGTCTTCTTGCAGGTTTGAAGGGAGGGTTTTTAATAGTTATTGCTCCTTTTCCCTCTTCCCCCACTTAATTTATAGAAAATAAACTACAAGCCTAGCAGCCAGATCTAAATCAAAATGTTTGCGGAGGTTGTTCGTATGGGCAGCCACAGTAAGCAGTACTGTGGAAAGCGGGACATCAGCTGTCTGTTATTATGGTATTTGCTAGTGCTGAAGGCGTTTTGGCTATTTGAAGATTTGATGGATCCAACAGATACCGAATATCTTCTTTTCCTGTACTGGATGCAGGTAGCGCTAGCAGGGAGCAGTTGTTTCCTGCTGATAAAAGTCAACATAGTGATCTGGCTGTTAAAGTGAGCTCTGTGATATTTCTTACCCTTCTGAAGAAAAGTGAAAGTGGTGTAAAGGAATATGGTAGTACAGATTAGTCAGAATTTGCACTTGCTGCTGTGAAAAAGAACCATCTTAGTGAAAGAAGGGTGAGGACTAATATTTAGCATGCAAAACTGCAAAAAAAAAAAAGTCAGCAATAAAGTTTTTTTACAGTGCAGTGCCATAGACTTTTTTTATTATCTCTTGTCTAGCTGCTGATTAGGTCCAACACTATGAACTGCAAAACAAGGTCTGATGAGAGATCTTCGACAGATTCTATTTGGTTTTATTATTTATTCTAACCTATGAATTACACACAGTAGCAGAAAAGACTACATCTTGGTTTAATGGAAAGATTTACACTCTTGCTATCTTTATAGAAGAAGGCATTATTCCACCTAGTGTACTATATACTTATATATGCTCAAATGTACTGTCTTGTAGGGTCCTCCAGGGCCACCAGGACTCCCAGGCGAGAAGGTAGGACTCTTTTCTTGTAAATATTGAGTCTATTTATTTATTTATTTGACACACCAGATCCCCCAAAATCTGGAAACTAATGGTGCTAAAGGAGTGGGTTTTTTACACGTTAGGATCTATTTTTATGTCTTAATGGACATCATAAAGAGAGATTTTTAAGGCTTTTTCAGTTTTTTTTTTCAAATATGTTTAGATCTGTTATCTCACTTGATCAAATCAGTAGTAATTATAAAATTCTTGATTATTTAAACTCATCTAAAAATGTCAAAATATTCAGTAAGAAGTTGAAAAAAGAACATACTGACAACAAAATTATCTGATAAATTTAATTCTATTTTTTTCACAAATTACTGTGAGGCAGGACTAAAAAAACAGCAGGTGGTCTAGGACATAATTATATATTTGTTTCACATGTACATTTAAAAGACATATTCTGTCTTTTATATCCACTCTTACTTTTGCTGTGTGCAAAATACCTTCATAGGTGTGTATGTATGCACTGCTGATAAACATTGACTAAAAAAGTGTAATTTATATTTTCAGGGCTACATGGGCTTGGGCTTTCAGGGTCCCAAAGGTGAAAAGGTAAGCTTCTTTTGAAAACTTCTAGAGAACAGCTGTCAAACATATTCTTGATACTTTGTTTTAAATAAATAAACTGTTGGAATTAATCTATGGAGAAAATCACCATGATGACGTTGTAGTTTTTGGAAGACTTTGAGCAAGTCTGTAGCTTATACCTAAATGAACAGAACTCATGAGCTGTTACAGAATTTGCTCATGGTGATGTTATACCTGACATTAATTTAGGTCATTATCCTGTTTTCCAGCTGTGACTAGTACTAATTACTTTAGTTTGCAGTAGGCAGATATGGAAACATTTACTCTGTGTATTAGGACTCATCATGAGTTTTGTTTGAAATTGGTTTAGTTCTGAGGGATGAGTTTTAATATTCTATCCAGAATTATCAGAATTAATTGTGTTAGGACTCTTGAAGGCCTATTTGCCTTAGTTTGGGTCGGTAGTGTATACTTTTGAAACAGATCTTTTAGTTGTCCACTTTCACTGTGTTTTGACTTAACTGGACCAGTTTTCAGAGCACACAGACTGGCTTACTTTTGAATGAAACTAAGCCAAAAGCTGTGCTCCAGGATCCCATTTATTCTCTTAACCAGCATCAAATGGGAGGTAAAACATGTTAGCTTTACTGTGTTACCTCTGTTACTGAGAGGTCTAGGTTGAAGTGCCTTATGTTGCATTTTCAGGAGCCAAGAACTGCATGCAGTCATGGGTTGTTTGGTAAATTGATGCTGTGTCTGAGCCCTTCTGCCAAAGCTTCTCATGAATGTCATTGACAGAGGCCTTTCAGAGTATAAATAAATTATGTTATTTAAGTGGTGTTTTTTTTATGCACCACTTTATTTATGTATTTTGAGGCACGACGTGATGCATTGTTGAGATTAACTTGTTATCATAAAATCTCTTGAAAAATGTTGGCCTAAGAAGTGTGTGGAGATTTCCTGGACTCCTCAGGTTTGTCTTTAGCAAAAAATAAATGGTATTGCTACGCATTACTGCTTGACAGAAGCATATTTTTGGAGATGTTTTACTGTAAAACTTAGTACTTTTACTTTATGTAAGGAGATGAGGTGGTGACCTCACCTCCTTATAGATGTATATTGACACATACATACTAAAAAAGTATGATCCACAGTTACCACCGTGAAGTTGGCCTTTACAAACAATTGAAAGCTGATGGAACACTATAAGCTTTGAGTAACATTTTCCTTGGGGCATCAACTTTCTGCACCTGACCTCTTTCCTCCTAAAGGAGCTACTAAAAAGCTTTTGTACTAATGTAATAATTAATTGAATATGTTCCCTGTATTTGGTATTAATCCATTTTCACCCTAAAAGGAGGTTAAGAGATCTTTCTTCAGGACAGTCTCTGTCTGTCAGCCATTATACAGTTGTGTCTCCTATAACTGTGTATATAACCCTTTCTGTGACTGATTTTGCTGGAATAAGAATTTTTTTTTAAACATTTAGCTATATTTTTAAAAGCAAGTAGTAGTTCCCTTTGATGTTATTGGTCTTAGTAATGTTTGTTCTTGGTGTCAGTACTGTTTTCAATGGACTATCCTGGGTTTGGTGTTGACAGGGAGAACAAGGAGTAAGGGGCCCTCCAGGCCCACCAGGACCAGCACCACATATGAAAGAAAAGGGGGCTGAAATCATAAGGGGAGAAAAGGTGAGACCTTAAATGATTAATCTTGTTGTACGCTTCATTAAAATATGATCAGTAGGAATTAGCAAACAAACGTAAAACAGGAAAAGTCACCTACAGCCGTTTTTCAAAAATTTCTCCCTATTTTACTTCATGAATGAATTTTGATTGTCTTTCTGGAAGTTTCTTTGAAAAATATATGATAAAATCATAAATGCACACATAATTGCGTGAAGAAGTAATACATACAGCAGAGGACTTTCTGAGGAAGAAGGATTGATAAGCATAGTCCTGTAAACACCATATATTCTGAAAATTTGAATTAAGTAGCTTATACTGGACTTTTCATGTACAGAATCACATTCATGGAATCTGAGTGGTAATGAAATATTCAATTATTGAATTAGGCAATCTAAGCAATGTCTACTGGTATAATAAACTAGCTTAATGGATTCACGTTTTGTGTTTGTCGAACTGCTTCTTGCACAACATACTGTTGGACACAATTCTTGGAGGACAGGGTTAAGTGTCCTTTTTTTGACATGAAGAATTAAATTATTTACAACCTAAGTGAATAATGGTTAAGCTTTTGCTTACTAATCTATGTTTTTTTATAATTTCATTAGGGTGAACCAGGTGAAAAGGGTGAACAGGGACTCCCAGTGAGTATCGTGTAGATTTTTTTTTAATTACTATAAAAATTGTGAAGAAGATGTTAATGGCCATGAATATCATTATAGCTATTTGATGAAAGCAAATTTACTTTCAAATTTTGCAGTGTTACTAATATAGCGTGTATGTATTTTCCAGGGATTTCCAGGTTCAGGTTTCAAAGGAGAAAAGGGTGAACCTGGGAAGCCTGGTCCACGTGTAAGTATGCTCAACTTTTATCAATGCTGTCATTACAGTAGTTGCATTGTTTCCATAAGGTAATTAAACTTAGCAACCATTAATGAAACAGAAAATTTGGTAGATTTGAAACAAGCAAATTTTGTTGTAGGACAGAAGTACAAGTCAAGGTAGTAATAACATACAATACTATTAGTATGTAACATGCTTTCAGGTAACTAAAGACACCCAACAGTAGCTTGCATTTGCTGAAGGCAAAAGCAAGACTCCCATTGACCCCAAATGAGGCAAAATTAATTCATTCCAGAACAGAAGGAAAAGCAAAGCAAAAAAAAATCACTCTGTAGAAATCACTTTAGCTAAATGGTACGTGTTGAATTTATTTCAAATACTCTGACGTACAGTCTACAAAATAAGCCCTCTTAGCCTAAAAGTACCATTTCTTACAAAGAAGAGGAGTGAAGGAAAAAATTTAGGTGACTGAGACACTTTCGTTTGCTGGTTTCTAGCCTGGCTGTGGATACTGGAGGCCATAAGGTCTGTCACATTTGTGTAGTCTGGCCTATATAATGGTCTCATCCATAGAACTTCTGTGTGAGTTATGCTATACCTTTCATAGCTAAGCTGGTAGCAAACCCATCCATTCTCTACAAGAAAGCGTATCTGAAGTATTGTCTCTGAAATTGTGGGTCTTCGTAAGCTGCTAGAAAAAGACCCAGCACATCTATAAGCATAGAATTATACTTCAATCTGAAAAAGATAAAATCTCCCTCTCAAATATACTTTAAGGTCAAATGTTCCGTCATCCTTTCAGTAAAGATATGTGATGGGATTATTCTTGCTATCATGTATGTATTCGTACTCTTACAGTAAATGAGAGCTTGGAAGCTGGGAGGATAGAGAAATATTGGCTTAGAACTTGTTGAAGAAATGAAAGCATCTTTGAATTGTTCAAAAATGCAACTTTCAGTTTCTGCAGAGTTCCCTGAACAAAGTTTCTAAGATACTTTATATATAATTGTTGCTGTTCAAGGAGATCATAGCTACTTATGAAATTAAGATATGGCTTAAAAGATGAGCAGTTGTTAAGATCTGATATTCTAGTTTCATGGAATGAAACTATATGATTAATTCCAATCACAGTGAGCATTTGAAGACTCTCCTGACTTCACAGATCAAATTTTTAATTAATCATTAAAAATTTTTAATTAATCATTAAAAATTACTCGTGACCTTTCTTTATAAGATGCCATAGCTGTGCACATCAGTGGTGATGGCCTGTTCACATTGGTTGTATCTTTTTTATCCTTTAAATGCATTGTTTTAGACAGAATTTTTTGACTTAAAAAAATTTTTAATTTTTAGTCTGAATTGCATGCACTGTTACTTTGTGTAATGACACATTTGTATGTAAAAAACAAAAAAATGTAAAAAACATTTGCTTGTTTTTATGGGACATATTCATATTGCTTATGATATGCATACAATCTAAGCACTGTGACACCAACTAAAAGCCAGCCTGCAGTGGATTAGGCTACAAGCCTAGGTACCAGTCCCTTCATAGTCCGTAAGAAGAGGAAGGGAATGCTGAAAAGTAGGTTAGTCCATCTAGGTCATTTATTGCGTACCCGTTGATTACCTCAAGGGAATCTAATCCCCTCTGTAGGCTAATGCGTTGGTCTAATAGTGATTCGTTTTGCTCTGGAGGAGGGAGTCTGGGATTCTAGGTTATCATCCACCTTGTGATTTGAAATTATAGCTTTCACTTTAGAGGAAGTGTTTTTTACCACGAGATTATGACGCGATCTGATATGGGGTCACTCTCCAAGCTTTCTGTTGAAACTGAGCCACCGAATGTCTACGAATAAAGGTTTCGTGAGGCTGGAGAGTGTATATATATATATAGAAAGAGATTGCTATGAAGGGAAAAGTTCCTGGGTCTGGTTCCAGTTTCCTGTGCTGCTGATATGTTTTGTCTTGAAGCCTCCTTGACTGGGAAATCCGTGTGTTGTTCCTGAATCAAGGATTGGCAGGATTTTATTTAATTCTGAAGCTCGTGGGATGTTCAGTAACATAGGCAGTAGGCAGTCGCAATTCGCCTGCTTTGTACCCTCTGCGCTGTCAGCTGTGTTAGCACACTTCGGTTAATGCATTACAATAGCGATCGTTTTGTTCTAGTGTTTCCCCACTGTATTTAGAAATCGCATGTATGTGGCTGTCTGTTTAAATAGAGTGGAACTTGGTGTTTTACAGGGAAAGCCTGGAAAAGATGGTGAACCAGGACCAAAAGGAGAATCCGTATGTATTTTACTGCATTTCTGTTACCATTTCTTAGATTCAAACCAAGGAACTGTCTATTATAAATGGTTGAAATTTTGTAGCCTTCTGAACTGTTTACTTAAAGTTGTTGCTTTTGGTAAATTAGTGACTGGTTTGAAAATTTAAAATTTCGATGCTGCCAGAGCTATGATGCAACTATACCTGTCTTTTCTGGTTTCGCTGTCTTCTACGTGCAGGGCTTGCCTGGTGGATTTGGGATTCCAGGACGACCCGGGGAGCCTGGTGCGAAGGTGTGTAGTAGCTGCCTTTGCTTCTTCCCATCACACAGAATGAGGAGTTAAGATCTTGTATGGCGTGTTCATAGATGTGCATTAAAACATAAATGTACATAAAGCAGTCTTAAATGAATGTTACTAAGTTGTAAAGTCATCACTTGGAGACTAGGAAAAGTCAAACTTAAGGTAGCTTAGGTATCCCTGCTTTAGATATCTCTGAATTGATTAATGCAGGCTTTATTTTGATGAGCTCTTTGCCCAGCCAACATATGTAAAAATGTACTGTCCTAAAAATCCCACTTTCTCTTTACATAGTGTAAAGCAGTACAGGCCTGCAAACTAACTACTTACTGCTTATTATAATTTTCCAGATACTTACAATTTGGAAGTTGCATGAATCTGTATGAAAGTGTTCATTTGCTAAGGAAATCCTATTTTGTGGGGAAGAAAATCTAAGCTGGGTTTATGTTTTGATTTAGGGTGACAAAGGTGAACCAGGTTTTCCAGGACCTCCAGGAAGAGTAAGTAAAATAATTTAGTGTTGTATTTTAAACATAAATTAAAACATAAATTTTGTGAAAGTCAAAGTGCTCAAACAATGAGGGAAACAAGAGAGACTATGCATGTTCTGGTCTCACTCTAATCAGTCATGTCCTCATTTTTTCCAAATGAAAACAAAAGTTGGATGCAGTTCTTTTAAGTATCTTTGAAATTTGGGAAAGGAGCTCTCAAAGAATATGAATTTCAAATGCTTTGGACTGTGAAAATGATAGGCATTGTTAATCAATACAAAGTATCCGAAAAAGAGTTCAAAAGAAGAAGTCTGTCATCTTTGCAGTCTATATTTTTTTAACACTTCAAACAAGAAGATTAGATTAGTCAGCAATGAATATGTCAGTGATGGTTCTGCTTCCCCAACAAGGGGGAAAATTCCCAACGTCTGCTGATTTGATTTGAAAAAGGGTGCGTACTTCCTGAATCTTTTATTGCAAATGTTAGTATCCTGTATGTCCAGCTCAGATCAATGTTAGCAGAAATTGCCAGAGCAGAATATTTTAAAATTAAAGATAATGCAAACCTATACAAACTGGTCAGCACTTAGACCATGCTGAGGTTTCTTGGCATCATTCTTGTTGAGAAAGGTGCTGTAAAGCTGTCCATTTAATCGGCTACTGATATGAAGAAATTTTGGTAGAACAGGAAATATTTATTTTGTCTGGTAATTCTTCAGCAGCTACAACTCTCTCACAGCAGTTGTTACATATCGCTGACATTGCAAGTGTAACTAAAACTGCTCAAAATTGTTTTCACAAGACAAAATGGCCTCTGTACCATCAGGTTAAGATGGGGGAGATACAAACAAAGGCACGGTTGTATGTTTCTAGTGTCCTAGTCTTTCTTTTGTGATTCAGGTTATAGATGGACCAGTAGATACCTTTGGTGAAAAAGGAGAGCCTGGACTGTCAGGTTTGCCTGGACTGAAAGGTCAAAAAGGTGAAAAAGGTGTGTATTTTCTTTTGTTTTTTTGATGGAGTTATGCTTTTAGTTTTCTTATTATAGGAAATTAAAATTGCACTGTTTGTGAGCTCAGGAGCTTTATATGACAGTGAAATGTTCCAGTTATTTATTAATTGCTTTCAGGTTATTACATTCTCTTGTAGTTTGTGGGATGATGCTTCTCATCATAAAGAAGACTGACTTTCAGTTATAGGCTGGTAAATAATCCAGTGAGATTATTTGAGAAAGATGGAAGTCAACACAAGCGTAAAGAGGATAATGATGCAGAGAATCTTGAGACTCCTTTAAATAAATCAGTAGCTAGATTTTAGTCTTAAAAATGGTGCATGTAATTTACAAAATTCTTCAGCAAACAGGAAAGATCAAGCATTCCCTTTCCCATTTTCCCCATTACAGGCCTTACCCTGTTGAAGAAAAATCAGTGAGAAGATGGCACACAGCAGGGCCTTTTCCTTAAATGTATTGTTTGCAGATATCTATGGATTATTTAACTTAACTTTTGATTCAGCTCATACTAGCTTGTAATGTGTACTTAATTAATATGTGATAACAGTTCATTGACATTGACATTGCTGATTTTGTTGCCTAATTGGAAATCTCTCTTTCTAAAGGTTTCCCTGGTATACAAGGAATCCCAGGACCTCCAGGTATGAATTTGTGGCCACTGATTTTGTTCACATTTTTCCTGTGTTCTTCTTGGGTGAAGAATCCTGAGAGATGTTCTCCTTAGCTGCTGCTGGTTACTGCCTGACCTGCAGAACACCCAGGCAGTGGTCTAATCTTCCCCCTAGACCTTCCTGTAGATTGCTTTTCTCGTGTCTCTGGTGTGATCCAGCCTTGCTCTTTGTATAGAGCCCGGAGAAATTTCTGCTTCAACTGAAGAAGTAGTGTGCGCAGGTCGTCATAGATAGCCCAGAGAGTATGACTCCATTGGGCAAGAAGAGTTGTAAAATGTGAATATGTGCGTGGGTATGTGCGTATGTACTTATGTATGTATATTCATATGTAGATTATTTGTTTTGCTCTCACTTCAGCTCTATATAAATTTGCATAAATAAAATAAAATAAGATTTGCAGGGAGAAATAATAACATTTATTAGATCAAAGTCATTCATGAAGGCTTCCTGCTTTTTTATGACTCTATCACGATCTAATAAAAGTTATTTCTTTTGCCTGCAATTGTCGCCTTCTTCAACTCTTAACATCTTCACATCCACGACAACAGTGCTATTATATATACATGTACATTTGTTTGAACTAATCCACAATACTTGCTTTTTAAAAATTAGGCAAACGTCTGTGGAAACCTGACTCTAGCACATCCTGTAATGATACTACTATTACCTCCTTTGCTCGCATTTTCTATCTTGACAGTGAGCTAAATATGAAACTAATGTGAGCCAGGATCAAGGTAGTTTCCAGGAAATTCTTTACAGTTTAGGGAGGAGATACTACATACCACAGGCTGTAATAGTCCCTAAAGAATTCTATGTGACAAGACAAGAGCAATGGTAGCTCTTAGTCTATTACCCTTACAGAAATTGAGATTTGTGTGACTTTCATATCTTCCTGCAACGTTGCAGAAGGCTCAAAATGGTTTAACAATCAAGCTCAGTGATTAGTTGTGAACTGTAATAACTCATTAAAGTATGAAGACCTGCGTGACTGTACATATAGCTAAAAGGTGATCTTAAGTAGGTTTGTTTCTAGCTGTTTAACTGCTTCTCTTTGGCGGTTGTTTGGTTATTATTCCGACAAACAGTTTTGGTTTTAGTGTTCCTGAAATCTGCTAGCATTGTTGAATATTTATTTACTGAAGTTCTTAGACATGCTGTCCCTTTCCAGGCATGTTTAAGATTTGGTTTATTATGAGATAAGGATGTGTGTAACAGTTTCTAAGTGTAACTGCTAAATTAACTCCGGTGTCGCCACTATTTACTATGCAGTGAAAGTTGATTCAACTAAATCTCAGAAAGGCACTTAGTACAGAAGAAGTGTGTTTGTCTAGGGACCTAACCAAAGTGAGTTACTCTAAGCTGTAGTGGTACATAATCTCAGTTTTGTATTAATTGCCAATAGTAAAAAAAACAGTGCCTTTTTTATTTTGCACTAACATTTCTCCCTTTCTCTCTGGAACCTAATGGAAGCTAATATGTTGATAATGTTAGTGTCTTTTCACTTGTCACTCTTTTAATGTATGTTTTACTCTGTCCAAAGGTCGACCACTTCCAGACAGGGCAGGGTCACCTGGTGTCCCTGGAGAGAGAGGTGAAAAAGGTGAAAAGGGTTCTCCGGGATTCCCTTTACCTGGACCCCCTGGAAGAGATGGTTTCCCGGGTCCCCCGGGGTTGCCTGGCCCACCAGGTCCTCCAGGCAAAACAGGTAGGTAAAGCACTCAGTTGCTTTTCACAGTGAAGACTCAATAATGCACATTGCACACACATAAAAAAGGAAAAAGAGACAAGGTTATAAAAGCTGTAATCAGAATGCATCTACATCGTGGAAGAAACAGATCTGAGTTGTTAATGGACCAAGTAAAAGCTGTTCCGTGATGCAGCAAGCCACTTGTTTCATTACTGGGACGAAGATTCTTTGCTAAATAAACGTTTCTAATATTTCTTCAAAAGTTCATTGTGGATTGTTACAGTATAACCAAATAATTGACCTTAATACATATTGGTTTCCTCTGTGTCCTGATGTGCCAACCTGGAGATATTTGTAGATTTTTCAATTAAAAAATTAACAGGTACCAATATTGTTCTCAGCATAAAAGACAGCTGTTCAGTATCACAATTTACAAGTCTGCAGTACCAATCTATGTAACAGATTGAACAGTTCTAAGAACTGCAGACTGAAATACTAGTCTGCCAGAAGTTTGTATTGTAAAATGAAGTTATCTTACAAGAGAATGGGATCAACACATGCTTTATAGAGGTAAAGGAAAAGCTAGTAATGATGTGACAAGTACATAATAGTATTAGTAGTAATGATAACAACATTATACAGATATGTGTAATTAGATTCTCATAAAGCGTTTTTAAAAGGAAAAATGTTTTGGTTTTGCTTTAGTTGATACTGATATTGTGAGTTAAATTGTCATTTCAATATAATGAATGGTGTCCCTATTACAGTAGTTTGGGCAGTCTAAAACTATTGAAAGGAACGTTATTCTCTGTGGAATTCTGAAACCAAAAATCCTTTGTTCAAAAAGCACTTGAAGATGTCTAGCTGTTGCTGGGTTTGCCAATGAAGCAGTACAAAATCCAGCACCTAGAGTATGGAATTAAATAGGCAAATCTTACCTTGCCTAAAAATAAGAGCAGTTCCTGGTTTTCATACAACATGATTCTGTCACTGCTTAATCCTACTCCTTTGCTGGACACGTCTTTAGCTTTCTTGAAGTGCATAATGGGAAACAACTTGTTTTCATTTAAGTGTTGCTTGTCAAACTTTACAGTAGCAGTTTGACTACTGGCTTTGGCCAAAATGATGTTGTATTGTATTGGGTCAGAATCTGTGCCGTGTCATCGAACAGAACAAGCACAATCTGTAGGCTCATATCAAGCCTGCTATATATTCTCATTTGTTACCTATTTCAGTTCCTAACATATGAAGTTTCTTGTTTTCGGGAAGCTTGATCAGTGTGAAGAAGTTAAATAGATGTTAACAAGCTGCCTTTGACCTAGAAAGTTTCCTAAAACATTGAAAACAAAGGTCAGAGTATAAAAAACTCTACTTAATGAATTTCTTCAGAACGTCAATATTCTCCATTCTTTGCAGGGTCAAAACAGCAATTTTTCACCCACAGCACTTTCCTTAGCCAAAACTTACAATAAAAGTAGATTTTATGTGAAAGTTGTTCATAGCCTTATTATGGCAGAGCCTGCCTTTCTTCTGTAATTCTCAGAGTTTCATGAGCAGTATATATGGAATCAGAATACAGAATCCTAGTTGAATTTTTCAAAGTAAATCAAATAGAAAAGTGAAATGCTATTCTGACGTATCACTCTTCATAGATGGTTCAGCTGGGACATTCATAAATGCAGCCCTATAATGGAAACTTGCACTTGTCAAACAATATTCTTTATTTCGTTTCCATTGCAGACGGAATTGATCAATGCCAGCAGGGAGAACCTGGTACACCAGGTAGTCCTGGACCGCCAGGAAGAGATGGATTTCCAGGAGAGATGGGAGAGAAAGGTAATATTATTTTAAAATGGTTGCTTTCTAATAATCTGTACCCTGGCGCTTGGGTATGTAAAGAGGATGAGCAAGTTAGGCTGGATCCAGAGAAAGTGTGCTTAAAGTTAGTTAAGCAAATAGCCCATGGACATGGAAGATGTTGCTTGAGTCTCTGGCAGAGTAAAAGAAGGACATTGTGTACCGAGCTGTGTGACACAAACTTCACTTACATTTCACATAGCCTGCACATTGCTGGGAAGCAATAAAAGATGGCGCAGGGCTGAAAGAGGAGCTGGGAAGAAAGAAAGAGTTGGGTATAGCCCCATTAAGTGTAAATGGAACTGTTCCTTGCGATTTAAGATGTGAATTCTGAGATGAAGAATTAGAGAGGGGCAGAGGAGTTGGGAATGGAAATGGTTTATGAATCATTGCCATGAGTATAATTGAAGCTAAAATTGTAACACCTAAAAATAGGACTGTCAACCATGTGTTTTAGCAGCATTGACTAAATGGACGTATAAAAAAATGAGCTACACTCATTTACACGATGGTTGATCCTTCCTAATCTCATTCTGCTCACTGCTTTTCCAAAACTGTGAAATTGCAGTGACTATGGAGGTTCTCCTTTTTCTGCTTTAATCTTTTTATTTCTGCTGTACCCGGTGTATATCTCTTTTCTTCTTTTTGATCCTCTTCAGCCTAGTCCTTTTGAACTGTTCTGTTAAATATTATCCCTAGGATAAGGCTTAAGTTGATTTTCATGCCATTCTTTTAAAAATTTTAAAGAATTTTGAATATCAGTTTGCTGATAAATTCTCTTTGAAGCATGCAATTAAAAGTAGCACATTTATTTATTTTTATTCTTTCACCATGAAGTGTATTAAATTGACGTTTTCCCCTGAAACCACCTGCTTGCAGTTGTCTGAAATCTTTTCATTGATATTCATGAGTTTTGTTGGGTGTTTTTCTCAGGTGACAAAGGTGAATCTTGTGCCTTATGTGATACAGTAGGACCTCCTGGACTTCCAGGACCACAAGGGCCACCTGGTCCATCAGGTAAAAACTCATTAACTACCTGAGAATTAACTATGGCGGATAAAATCAAAAAATGCATCACAAATGGTCTAAGTAATTACTTTTTGTCCCACTAATGAAATTGTTTGTGAAACTAATAAAAGGGGGACAGAATACTCCTATTTTTGACCTGATTCCAAATTTACGATGCAATCAACAAGAATTACCAAGGAAGCAGGAATTGACCACAGTGGAGGGTCTTTGCAAACTGTGACTCAAATTTTTTCACAGAAGATTGTGAAAGTGAAAAGTAATGTGGAAAGCATTTGCCCTGTGTGCCCAGGCTTGGCAATGTCCCATACATACGTTCCCAATCCTAGCATTAAATTCTGTGGCCAAAAGAAAAAGAAAATTCTGCTACCAGATGAGGGAAGTGCCACATGCAAGCAGTGATATTATACCTAGTGTTTGTTCTTGTGGCTGTTTAGAAAAATGAATACAGTTTAGGTAGTTTCAAGACTGCAGGGATTACATGATACGTCTAAATAGTAAGGTGAATTAATTCCTAAGTCAAATGAATCATCAGCTTCTGAGTTTATGAACACAGACACGTATCTCACATGAGCACATGAATCCAGACAGCTTCACTGACTTTACCAGTGTTACGTTGACATAACTGGGGACGTAGTGAGACACTTTGAGAAGGATAGCAAAGAATTCATGTACAATGAGCTATTTGTAAAAACATGTAATAAATAGAATTGTATTTTTGTCTCTCTGATAAGGTTTTCCAGGACAATCAGGTTTCAAGGGTGACAGAGGCTTACCTGGACTTGATGGCCTTCCAGGGGTACCTGTAAGTAATGCCTTGCCCAATGCTATGTGTCCTGTGAGGCATGTGATCAGAAGTGTGATGGTGTAATAGTGCTGTTTAAAAACAGACCAGCACAGTGATATGATAAAATTAAGGAACTATGCCTAGCAAAATAAACTGGGAATCAGTTGTGGTTGAGCTATGGGGGGAAAAAAGAGCTGTCAGAAATGGGTTATATTTCTGTGTTTGCCCATCATATGAACTCAGCAGGACACATGACCATCTGCCTGAGCAAGCTAAGCAGTAGAGTTGGGTGAAAAGTAGGATTTTGCAGGAAACGGATGCAGGTCTGTCCTGACCTTCTCATGAATCGTTCCAGTAATTCTTTGCTGTTGTGTACGTGTATGAGAGAGAGACAGTGCCATCTAGTGTAGTGCAAGCAATCTAGTACTAGTGCGCAGTGTATTTTGACAGTGTGTCTGAATTTTGGGAATTGTGTGCAGTGTATGCCGTAAAACATAATTAACTAGCAGAAAAGCTAAGTAGTTTTGAAGAAATAAAGGAAGCCTGTGAATGTGGATAGTATCCTGATGATATGACCGCTTATAAATTATGTTGACACAGCGCAACACGACTCTCAGTGAGTAAGGCTGGATATCAGAAGCAGAGCAGCTGTAAGCATAACACTTGTCTAAAATGTAAACACAAATTGCTCCTAGATGAGCACTGTACTAGCACAACTACATTTGATCTTGTTAGAGTTCACCTGAGTGTCCCTACGTACACTGTGTTGTGCTGTCAGGACCTACCTTAGTGTACCCATTCCTTTAGTATAACATGTATTTTGACACCATTCCTAATGTAAATAGACTGAGTTTGTTAGTCTTCATAGACTTCTTTTACCAAAGCTATTTTCTCCTTCCAGCTGATCACTTTGGCAACACAACTTCTGAGTGACATTCATGTGCACTAGCGTTAACACACACTGGAGTTAAGCATGCAGTCTCTATCACCAGCAGAGAGGCACCTTACCCACCTGTGTGAATTCCTTACTCAAGGAATCTGTTTCTCTCCATTGAGTATAAATCAAACCTAGATGCCTGAATTCAACCAATGAAAGTTAGCTAGAATGGAGTCCATTCTCTGTTTCCACCGCAATAAATAAGATGGTATTACTCAGTGACTGAATTTTCTGTAGTATCAATGGGATCCATGAAAGAAACAGTGGAGAAAAATAAAAGATATCCTAATGTATTTAAGCTTTTTTTCTGTCTGGCATTTGTTCGCAGCACATGTTTTGCCACACCTTTATATTTTCCTTTTATTGCCTCTTAAGTTCTGTTCATGTCTTTCATCAGACAAGGACTGGCTGCTGTTCTGAATTCTTTTAAGCTTGTTTCCTCCACAAAGTTCAGCCAAGTGATGATCCAGCATATAGTTTAGCTTGGAAGTACTACACAGAGGTCAGCATCGCAATCTCACATTGTTTAGAGCCATGCCAGAGGATCACAGTCTGATCCAGGACCCACCAAAGCTAACGGAAAGATGACATTTGACCATGTTCTGATTCAAGTTTAAGTAGAGGGCACACATCAGCCATAGTGAGAAGCTCTAATTCACTTGAAATTAGAGAGACAGTTCCTATAAGAAAAGTTCATATAAGTCCTAGAAAATATGTAGGGAAAAAAGAGAATTCTGGAAATACTATAGATATAGTATTAAGTAGATAATTTCTTCCCAGGAGAGCTTACAAAACTCTTTTCTGAGCATGTGCAATAGTATTGTGATAGTACCAACTGACTGTGATTGTTAATTGTACAAAATCAATGAATGTCAGTAATGAAGGGAAACCTGTATTTGCATCAGCTAAATGTCATAAACTATCTAAGGAGAAGCTTTCAGCCTTCAGCCTTAGCGCTTGTGCAAATAATGTTTGAGTTTTGTAGAAGACAATTGATTTAATTTTGTAGATAATCTCTATGTTTGATGAAGATTATAGTTGATTTAAAGGTTTTGAAGGAAAGAAAATCATGCATGGGGCTTGTATAAGCAATTTAAACCTGTAAGTTTGGCTGAGCTTGTCTTTGCATACTGGAAGCATGTTATTTTCCTGTATTAGTACTACTTCTGCTGGTATTGTACGTTATCGTGAAAACGTGTATATAATTTTGTTGCATTTGCGTCAGGGAAGTAGGTTCCACAGTGTTACAGAATTCAGCAATTAAAGGTTGGGGCAGACACTTTAATTCTGAAAATGCCTTTTTAAAAAGCCTGGTTTACCTTGTTGGTGATAATTGATTTCAATTATGTGTATTTATACAGTGAATGGTTTATTGAAAATTCAGAGTGTTTTTTTGGTGTCATGGCCTGCAGTTCTTGCGTAAGAGGTGTAAGTTTATATACACCATCTAAAATGATATACCTGTGATACGGTAAAGGACAAAATGGTCAAGATGAGAAGATTTGCATTAGTTCCTTATTCACACTGCTGTGTCCTAGAAAAAAATCTCATTTAACCTGCTCAATAGAAAAATTAATGGTTTAATTGATCTGGGTCTACTCTTTAATTTCTGAAGATTTGTTTTCTTTTGTATCGGTTGAAGGGTTGGTAGGGCAACTGATGACATCTGAATTTATGAAATTTCAGGGGCCCCCCGGCACTCCAGGACTTATGGGCATCCCTGGGGCAAAAGGAGAACCAGGAGATTTTTCGTATGATTCTATCCTGAAAGGTGAAAAGGGAGATCCTGGTTTCCCAGGACAACCAGGTACTCCTGGAAGAGAAGGAAGACCAGGAAAAGATGGCTTGCCAGGTCTCCAGGGCCCAAAAGGAGCATCGGTATGTGTATTTCTTTATGTTTATAAATTGTCCTACTGTGTGTTTATTTATGTTTACATACTGTCCTATACATTCTGCGTTTCATATCAGAATTCACATGCTTTTATGCCCTATACATGTTTTATGTTTATTGGATTCATTCGTTGCTCCACATCTTGTCCTTACCTTGAGTAGTGTATTCTTCCTCAGAGGAAGATTCCAGTTTCCCTGGAACAAGTGAGGAAAACAGTCTTTCAACAACAGACTATTTCAGAGTTAGGTTTTGACGCTTTCTTTTTATATTGTCATGCAAATAAGTGATCTGACTCAGATGTGTAAAGCATGGCTTGTTACTTTCAGGACTGCAGAGCAAGGTTACTTCCCCCACAGAGCAGGGGCAAGAACAGTAGTTTTGTTCCTTTCTCCCTTTCTCACAGCTTGATAGTGAGAACTAGTGTGGATGATTTAGCTGATATCTGGAGGTGATTGAAGGGATGCCATTATCCAAGCAAAGACTGTTAAGACAAGATTCAACTCTGTTCTAGCATACTTCTCTTTTTGTGGAAACTAATGCTTCAAAGTCTTGCAGTGATAGAGTTCAGATGGTACAGATGTGGAACTGAATGTGGAGTTCACATCTGCTGCCAGATCCACCACTGAGAACAGAGCCTACATGGTCTAGTTAGCTGCATTGCACACTAGGTATGATTTCCACGCGCTTTTCCACATGGAACCCAGTTCCATTGCTATTGAACTCAGTGATAAAAAATCCACTATCTTCAGCATTACGGATACCTGTGCTAAATCCAAGTTAGAAAACATTGTAAGAGTGAGTATGACGTGTTCTGTCTTGCAAGTAAGGCAAGAAGCACACTTATGCTTTTGAAAAACTAGGGTACAGCTGGCTTGAAAGGAGAACGTGGTCCCCCTGGCCAACCTGGATTCCCTGGAGTACGTGGTGAAAGAGGTTTTCCTGGCCCTCCTGGGGTAGGCGCTGCAGGGTTGCCCGGCGACAAAGGAGACAGAGGCTTTGCTGGAACCCCAGGTTTACCAGGCCTTCCAGGTAATGCCATAGTATGCTTTAAAAAAAAAAAAAAAGGAAAAGAAAAAATTGTGCTGTTTAAGTGGTGCAACTTAGAGGATCAATGGAATTTAAGATTGAAATAAAAAAATTTACTAACTTAAATCAGTGTTTGGTTTCAGCGGTATAATTGCAAATCTCTGAGGGCAGTTTTCTTGAAGAGTGTGTTAGGCCCAGCGGGATGATTTAGGTTCGTCCTAAACTGAGTTCATCCTAGTATTCTATGAATCTTCTACAAAAAACATCATTAGAAGTCAGTTGTAATGGTACGGATGGACTAATATTGCTGGCTAGGTGAAAGTCCCCTGTTTAATTTCATCTGTTCCTGTACTTCGTGCATCTCTACATTCACAGGAGCAAAGGGTGAAGCAGGACGAACTGTACCGCTCCCCGGCCCTCCTGGGGCAGATGGCCTTCCTGGGCCACCTGGCTTCCCTGGACCCCAAGGTACAGTAGCCTGCTAATCCTTGTCAGATGACCATAATGGCCTGTTCCTCAGAAGCTAGCCTTTGTATTAACATTTGTCTTATTTTCGCTTGCAAAGGTGACAAAGGGAATCCTGGGCTTCCAGGCAGACCCGGCCTGCCAGGAGAAAAAGGTGCTGTCGGGCAGCCAGGTATAGGGTTCCCTGGACCTCCAGGACCCAAAGGTAAGATAAAGGTATCCAGCTAACAGAGCTGGTGTAACTGGGGTGTGGATGGAGGCCTGCACTGTCAACCAGCCATGGCTGCATGAGATTTGGGAGGTGCAGCTGAAGAACCTCCCTTGCGAAAGTCCACAAGCAGCAAAATAAGCAGACTTTCAACGCACACTTGCATTGTGTAGTGATGTGGTGCAGATACAAAGATACTGCTGCAACAGAAAGTGATCACAGAATCACAGAATGTTCGGGGTTGGGAGGGACCTCTGAGGGTCATCTAGTCCAACCCCCCTGCCGAAGCAGGGTCACCTAGAGCAGGCTGCAGAGGACCTTGTCCAGGTGGGTCTTGAATATCTCCAGAGAAGGAGACTCCACAACCTCCCTGGCCAGCCTGTTCGTGATATAGTTCGTGATATAGTGATATAGTACAACATTTTAGATAGCAGCAACTGAGGCTGCTGAGAGATGAAACACTGTGTGTGATTGGTTAAAAAACCCATACTGACATGACTACAACATTTCTGGGCCAGAGCTAGTAGCTCTGCTGTGTCCCGGATGGCTGAGAGTGGTTTGGTTAGAATACCAGCTTACTCAGTGTAAGTTTAGTCTTCCCTGCATGGCCATTGTCAGAGTATGCACATAGCTTAGAGGGAGCCTAACTCTTCGTATTCTAGTTTTGGATTTTTGGGACATGTATTTCATAGTGCTGGTACTCACTTAGTACTCATTAGAACAAGATGGCTGAGCTTTGAGCAGCCATCTCAATCCCCAAAATTCTTATGTGTCTTCATTAGTATTTATTTTGTTATGATTCCGCACACCAATGAACTGGGACGGTCAGAAAGACTTAATAGGGAGAAAGGGCAAGTCTTTACCTGTGACTGCCTCTAGTTCCTCCAAGACTGGTGTGGGACAAACCTGAACAGAAGAGGCCTGTTACATCTGGAAGAGAATTGCTGTATGCTCTTTGAAGCCAGCAAGAAAGGAATGACATATCAAATACACTTCTTTCAAGGACCCCTCCTTGTGTCCAGCTCTACCCAATGACATTCCTGTGGCTTAGCCAATGGATTTCGCATTCCCTGAGGCCTTTCCCTGGGAGAGGAACTTCGTGTCAATTTATTGAGCATGTGCTAGTGTTGAGTGAGTGCTATCTTGAAGTGATTTGCAGAATGTTGTATGTATTCCTTCCTGCATTCCCAAGGTGTGGTGCACAGGCCAGCTGTGGCATAGAAGCCTTCTGTGTGCAACGCACAGTGGGACGTGTAGGACATGTCACACGACATACACTGAACAAAAGATGTTGATTCACAGGTGGATTTTGTTGTGCATCCCTCACTCTGATGCCCCACAATTAGGTTGCCTTTTCTGAAGAAGTCTTTGGGAACTCAGTTTTGCAGACAGGATGTTTCTCAATGACATGAACCCACAAGGCTATTAATTTTAAGAGGAGACACACAGCATTTATTTCTTCTGGGTGGTTGTTTCTCGTCAGAAGCCAAATGCTATGAGAAGCTCAGCATATGAATCTCTGTTGAGACATTTGGGTGCTGGCATCCCTAGACATTTAACATAAAAGACTACGCAACTCCCAGTTTAAACACATCTCTGTGAGGATGTGAATAGTTCCGTTAGAGACTTGAAGAAACAGCAGAGGACGCTTACAGGCAGAGACAGTAATGATGTGATTTTTGTTTTGTTTTGTAGGTTTCCAGGGTCAGCCTGGCTCGCCAGGTCTGCCAGGTACTCCGGGAACCCCTGGCCTGGATGGTTTGCCAGGTGTACCAGGTCTACAAGGTCAAAAAGTAAGTGTCAGTGGTTGATACTGTTGTCTGTGACTGCCTAAATTAGCCAGAATGTGTGCAAAGATCCTGCTTTAAAAAAAAATAAATAATGGCCAAACTGTCCTTCATTTTATGTTTCTCACTATGCACAAAAAGGAGAAGAGTAGGTGGGTGAATGCTTGACATTAATGCAAAAGGGCTTATGGCTCTGCCCTGAAATCGTGTGTAGCGCTCTGCCTCTGAGTGATTTAAATACAGTCAGTGAATGAATTCTTGGTTTTGATGTGTTGATTCCCAATCGATTGTGTTTCTTTGGCTAGGGCGAACCTGGTGTAGGTCTCCCTGGCCCTAAGGGATTGCCAGGCGCCCCAGGCCCAGCTGGCATCCCTGGAGAAAAGGGAAATCCAGGACTGCCTGGCTTACGTGGCGAGCAAGGCTTTCCGGGCATACCTGGACAGCAAGGATTCAGAGGTAACGTCGCCGGACAAACACAGCTCTGTATTTCTGCTTCTCTTTTAAAGTCACTTCTCCGCAGATGCAACAAAAATTCTATTCATCGCTAAGACACCCCGCTGATATCTTGTGTTGCCCTTTTTCCCTCTCAAATGCGAGCAGCATAAGAGCAGCCCTTCCTCCGAGCCCAGGCAGGAGGTGGCAGATGCTGAAGTGAGCTCTTGTTGGCCGAGCACTTCCAAAGCACCTGCTCTAGCACCTTCGGCCAGCGAGTTTTCACCCCACACCGGAGGACGCTTGGTCCATGTGTCTGTCTCCCCGCAGGTGACCCCGGCCTTCCAGGACTGCAAGGCTTGCAGGGCCCCCCGGGCGCGCCGGGGCTGGGCCCACAGGGATCACCGGGACCCGCCGGGCAGCCGGGACCCCAGGGACCGCCGGGTGAGAGGAAAATACTCCTGTGATGGTGCTTGGGGGGGGACTTCTGGCGTAAATGGGTGTAGGCGTTGGTAAAAGCGTTGCTGGTGAACTGTTTTGTGGTGTGAGGTCAGTGGGGATGTGCAGGGGAGGATGTTGGTGGGCCTCCTCCATCTGGTCCAAAACGCAGGGTGAGGCCTCCTGAGAAAACGCCTGCCATTTTGTTCAGTCTCCTCAGGTCATCAGTGGGTAATACATAGAGGATCAAAGCCTCACTTAGAAAATGAGGTCCATTTCTGCTGTCACAGAATCACAGAATCACAGAATAGTAGGGGTTGGAAGGGACCTCTGTGGGTCATCTAGTCCAACTCTCCTGCCGAAGCAGGGTCACCTACAGTAGACTGTAGAGGAACTTGTCCAGGCGGGTCTTGAATATCTCCAGAGAAGGAGACTCCACAACCTCCCTGGGCAGCCTGTTCCAGTGCTCCGTCACCCTCAGAGGGAAGAAGTTCTTCCTCATGTTCAGACGGAACTTCCTGTGCCTCAGTTTGTGCCCATTGCCCCTTGTCCTGTCGCTGGGCACCACTGAAAAGAGCTTGGCCCCATCCTTCTGACACCCACCCTTCAGATATTTGTAAGTATTTATTAGGTCCCCTCTCAGCCTTCTCTTCTTCAGGCTGAACAAGCCCAGCTCCCTCAGCCTCTCCTCATAGGAGAGATGTTCCAGTCCCCTCATCATCCTTGTAGCCCTCCGCTGGACTTTCTCCAGTAGCTCTTCATCTTTCTTGAAGTGGGGAGCCCAGAACTGGACAGAGTACTCCAGATGAGGCCTCACTAGGACAGTGTAAAGGGGAAGGAGAACCTCCCTCGACCTGTCTGGCTTGGAGTCTTCATTCTTCCTGCTATGTAATTTCTGAACCACAGGTGGACATCATCAGATATTCCTGTTAACGGTGTTCCTGTGCTCCGTTAAGGACTAATCCAGTGTCTTCTGTTTTTCCTAGGATTTCCTGGAATAAAAGGAGAAAGGGGCTTCCCTGGTATCCCAGGTCTAGACATGCCAGGACCAAAAGGGGATAAAGGTAGCCAGGGCCAGCCCGGAGTACCAGGGTCTGTGGGGTTACCTGGCCTACCGGGTCCACAGGGGGCTGTTGGACTGAAAGGATCATCAGGTAAACATCTTTTTGCTCGGAAACCAGCATCTTTGACAACTGTGTTATTAAATTGTGGTAGCATGCCCCTTCACTCGGTTAGGAATTGATCCATCAAAGAGTCCGAGCTTGGGAAAACACACGGGCTGACGTCAGTAAAGCAGCTCTGTGCACGTGTAACTGAGCTGCTGCTTCAGTCCTTTGGTGGATCAAATTGAGCAACTTGTAGGAACTAGCCTTTAGCTTGTAATAATGAAGGGCAATTATTCTGCACAGCTTTGGTGACAGAATGTGGTTTTAATAATGCCTTTGTTAATGACAGCATTGTTTACTGCAATAGGAATTTTTAAGAATCTGTCAACAGCCCATTAGAAACTCCATTTTATTCTGCTTTTCATAATGCTGTTTTTACTGTTGATTTCTCTATTATGCTTTTTTAGATTAATCATCTTCTTTGTCCCATTTTTCCTTAAGTAGTGCAATTCTTAATACGACAGGGAATAAATAATTCCATTTCTTGTACATCTTTACACTGCTTGCTTTATTTCTCTTATTCACTCTTTCACTTTGGTTTCAGGAGCTAAAGGAGAAATGGGAGTTATGGGAACTCCTGGATTGCCAGGGACTCCTGGACCAGTTGGAGATCGAGGGTTTCCTGGTGAAAAAGGTAAGAAAGAAATTTTCTCAAAATCAAAATTGTAAAATCCATCTTTTACTGGCAGAAGACAAGTCTGGAAACAACCAAATACAAGGAGTGTGCTTGGCTTCAGGAATGTTTTATGTCAGGTAACTTGCCTGTAAGTTAGAAATAGTGTAATTTAGAAAGCCATATACTAGGAGCAGTCATGTATTTGGGCACCAAGCCACAATTTTTGATCCGTTCTTCAACAATGTAAGGGTTTATTAGGTGCAAGGATGCTATAGGTATTAGTCCAAGAAAAATACCATGTTTGAAATTATAAAAAGCCAGCAGGGAGGTCTTAATTAAATCCTTCAAATAATGCCCTGTATTACTGTCAAACTTCTGTCTCTGTTGTTTTGAGAATCTAAAATTAATGGCTGTGAAGCAGGAAAAAATGTCAACTTTTTTGACGGAGCTATTATGAAGTTTTGGTATAAAAAAGCATAGTAGGAGATAAATGAGATGTTCCAGAACATGGTATTCAGTGCTCAGAATTTGAATAAATAGCTAATTTGATTTGTTGTTGTCTACTAAATATTTTTGCAAAGTTTTATATGCCACTATAATATTCTGTGCTATCTCTTTATAGGTAGCCAAGGTTTCAGAGGTTTAATTGGACCACAGGGTGATCCTGGTGTCAAAGGGGATAAAGGTGAAGCCGGTCTCCCAGGAAAACCTGGAACAATGGACAACATGGACATGGTTAGTCTTAAAGGCCAAAAGGGAGATCAAGGAGAAAAAGGTAACTTTAGTCTCTAACTGTGTGATAAACCCTCGTATACTATTAGGCAGCAATGCTTTGAGTTCAGTTGTATCTTAGTTTTAGACAACGGGTTTTTAAAATAAGATTAAAGAATTTCACACAGCAAATGCAGATATTTTTCTGGTATCTTTCAACTCCGTAGAAACAAAGATTAATCACAGACAGAAAAGGTTTTGCTTGGATGCAAGAGATTCAATTTGCCCTTGTAAAATCCATTTTATCTTTTGTCAGAAGACTCTCTGAAAAGATAAGAAATTTTAAAAGTGGCAGCTAGAGCTTGCCAGAAAAGAAAAGCTGTGTTTAATATAGAACATGTAGTGGAAACATTGTTGTGGTCGTAAAAACCAACTGATACTGTAAGAAAAAGTGGGCAGCCTTTTTTGGCACACGTTTCTTTGCAACCAGAAGAAATTTCAGGAAAGACACACGTGTATGCCACTGATACCAAAAGATCAACTTACGTCAGTTTAGAAACATCTGGAAATGTGCAATAGAAAGGCAATCAGCTTGCTATTTAGAAATTTAATGGTGGTAGAGATACTAGGTTTTTTAGACAATGCATTCTTCTTTGGATTTTTACTGTTACATGAAAATTTAGTTGTTTAAGACCATTGTCTCTCCTGTTTTTCTTTTCAAAGAAAAAACAGTGTATATTTTATGTATTTTTATTATTTGTCCATTTTTATTATGATTTACTTTTTATTAAAACATCCCACAAGAGTTTTTAAAGAAATTAGAACAGTTTTAGCTGAAATAGAACTGTAGGGCTGAGAAGGGAGCTATGGAGTAGTAGGTTTTCAATTCCTTCAGTCAAATCCTTCAGCCTTTTATTGTATATCATGTTTTCCGAAATAGTTATGATTCTTGTTACCCTTTCTGACTTCTCCCCAGTTTGGCTGCATCCTTGTTAAAGTGCACTTTGCTGAAACAAGCGAACCACTTCAGCTCAGGCCCTGCTAGAACGAAATTTCCCTTACTCAAAACAACAGCTGACTCAGTTTGTGATTAGCTGTAATCCTTAGTCCTTTACTTCTGGACTGCTGCCTGTGCAATCGTTTTTCATTTCCTATGCATGCTTTTGACTTGCTGTGGTGTATTACACTTCTTAAATTTCATGATGTTGGATTTCAACCTTTACTCCAACTCTTCAAAACCCTTCTGCAGTCTTAATCCCATCCTCTTTTCAAGCCTTTCCAGTTTAGTGTCATCTGTACACTTCAGCAATGTGTTCTGTCTTGGGCCCAGGACAGGACAGAGCACCTGAGACTCCAGTTTGGCAGTCAATCACCAATAACTATACTGTGTTGTATTTGAACTGTGGGAACAGGAGAGTTTCCCAGTCTGGGTGGCTCTTAGCTCCATGTCCTGACTACTTGTCAGAATGAGACCTGGACTCGTGTGTCCTGGCTGTGTCTCAGAGAAACCTGGGCATGTACATAGTGCCTCCCAGCTTGGACAGCCAGGGACTGCAAGGGAGAGCCGGAACAAGTGTGGAATGTGTCTGCCTCTAAGCTGAGATGCAGCTTCTGAGAGCACTTTTGTATTTGGTGAGGCTCCCAGCCTATAAAGATTTCATCTAGATTAATTTTTCTCATTTGTTTCTGATCTTGATATATAAGGTGGTATGAAAAGCCTTAAAACAAATCCACATAGGTTGCTTTTTATTACTTTCTTAACTACTGTTGGCCTGTAGGTTGACTGATTGTTAATTAGTTTTATTTCCTTTCCAGAAATATAAATTAGACACACTGGTTACATGCATATAAAAATGCCCAAGCTCAGCAATTCGAATGGTTAATTTCTTTAGTTTCTAACTTCTTCATCTCTCCAGCACTAATAACGCACACTTGCAAACTTGTATGCTCTGCCTTTACCTGATCCCACACGCAGTCTGCAGATTGGCCTGGCTCACACAGCCTGGAAGGGTATGTTCCAAACAGACCCCAGCCTGCAAATTTCTGCTGTTATTCTGCCAATCTCATCTTCTTCAATCCAGAGATACTTAGTACCAGCAGAGAAAAATAATAACCCAATTCTGCTCTGTAACTTTCTGGATCTATTAGCCGTCTTCATCTCTCTAGGCATGAATATCACAGTAATGTTTTAAAAAGCTTCTAAAATACAAACTCTGCACAAAAGGCACAGTATTATTACGGAAGATTGTCAGTGATGTTTAATGAAAAAAATTGATTTTGGACATTTTGGGATTTTTTTAATAAAATCTTCTTACTTAAAAGCATTGTGCGAGCAATCTTCAGTAACCTGTCGTCCTGCACCTATATGCAATGATAACAGAAAGGGTTATGACAAAAAAACCTTGGACCTTACAGCTGGAAAAGAGGCATGCCACAGAATAAGAGGTGGAGCCTTCTGGAATGATGAGTATGCTTTAACATTAGACAGAACTGAGGAAACAGCAAATTTCTGGCTGTGAACTGGTTGTTCACATGCACCTGTTTAGACAGCAGATCAGTCAAATCAATCATTTTTGTTAACACCTGATGTTGTCTGTCACTTCTGAAGTAAGTCATTACACATGTTCATTTGCAGTCTCTTTTAAAGATATTACTTGCCTTGTGTTTTGCACAGACACCTGTAAAATTGTAATAGGTTGCAGCCTTTCCTTAGCACTGGTTTAGTAAATGTGGAATTTTACTGTGTTTTACTCAAGTGTGACTCTGTTGTAAAATGCCTGAAGCTTGAATTGAGCCATTTCCTTGTTCAGCAGGGAGAAACAACAGTGATCAAATATTAACTAGAAGGGTTATTATATAGCATTACAGTAAATTTTGATAAAACTGGTCTCGCTGTGTTTGTTTTCTTGGTGTCCAGGGGACCACGGAGCAACAGGAGAAAAAGGGTTACGTGGGGAATATGGAGAACCAGGAATTCCTGGAAAGGATGGTGAACCTGGTACTCCAGGGCATCCAGGTATGTCTGAAGCTAGCAACAGAGACACTGTTCATCAGGTATTTTAAACCACATTAACTAATGGGACTCTTCATTTCTCTGCTGTCTGTAGGACCAAAAGGTGATCAGGGCCCCCCAGGGTACCCAGGCGATCCAGGAATTCCAGGACAAAAAGGATCGGTTGGTGAAATGGGTTTGCCAGGTACTGATTGCTGGGAATTTCTTAGCATTGTTTTCCTCAAGTTAATATAGAACATTATGAAAGACCTGTATGGAGGATTTGTTGGGGTAGATCTACTAAACGGTCGCGCTGTTTATGTTATCTGAACTTTAGGCTTTGGGGACCTTGCTTTCTCAATCCTATTGTGATATACAAATAATAGGATGGTGTCCTAAGTTTCTACATGCAAATTCTTCAGCTGAATGTGTAGGATTTGAGTATTTGTTGCAGACAGGCAGTTTTTCAAGTGATATCTGCCTGTCTGTTGCTGTATCTGCAAGCCTGTGAACTTCATTGAGCTTCTTGTGTATTTTACCCCTTCTAATGAGTTTGGTAAGTTGCTGTGTACTGCTTGTTAATTATGGACTGTAGTCGTCTGGGAAGAGCGTTGTTGTGGAGAGGACTGGTAAAGAACAGAATGGAGAACCCATGTCACAACATGGAACCTTTGTCTCCATTCAGATGGCTTTGTGCCTAGCACATTTTATTTAGGAAATCGAAGGTGAAAGGCTGAATGGTAAAGGGGGACAGAAAAATTTGCTAGAGCAGAATCCCTTTGTCACTGTGGTCATGTAAGAAATTACTCAAATCAACACAAACTTTTATTGAAATCATATTTTTAGTAAGAGCTCTATTTACTCCGTATCCAAGATTCTGACCTTCTCTTATGAGGAGAGCTTTTCTTCCCATAAAAAGTCCAATTTAGACAGTGAATCTCAGAAGTTAATTTACTAGCTCTTTTAGTGAGTTACATTGTTTTTCTAGCTCTGAATAGCTAAGGCAACACTGAAAAATCATTGTCAACACTGCTAGGTTGCCATTAGTTCTGAAACACCCATTTTTCCTTTTCTCTTGCTAGGAACACCTGGAGAAAAGGGTCTGCCGGGAGTACCAGGTTCGCCAGGCACACCAGGGTTCCCTGGGCAAAAAGGTGAAAAAGGAGACAAAGGAGCACCAGGTTTTCCCGGAATTGGCTTTCCAGGGTCTCCTGGTGAGAAGGTATTTACATCCCTGAGGATTTAATTGTCTGTCTCTACGAAGTACCTCATTTGAAAAGATGCCTTTGGCCTTTAAGCTATTTTATTATATTTTCTATTATTACGCTTATTTAAATACCTGATGAGAAACTTGAAAGATGTGCATATGCGCAGGTTTAGATGCATTCTGTTTGATGGTACCATTATCTCCAGGGTTATTATTTATTCTGTCTCTTCAGAACAGGCTAATTTACATTGCTAGAAATGTGGGGGAGGGGAAGAACTTTTAAAAATACTAAGTAAATAAAGTGAAAAGGGCTTCTTACAAACAGAGCAAATGATCACACTGAAGTAGTGTTTCTGTACTTTTACAGAGATACTGGGAAGCTGAAAAAGCCTATAAAATGCTCAGATATTACTGAAAAGATGCTACTGAGAAGTATTAATACTGTCTGTAAAGTTAATTTAATCTCTAATAGTATTCTAATACGATTCTCATTTGTTTCACATTCCTGAATTTATAAGTAAAAATTGTAAAAATGAAACTTACTAATGTGGTAGCAAATTTGCTGAAGACTTAAAAAAGATTTTTTTGAAGATGATTAAGTGTAATAAGTAAGTTGAGGCCAATTTGGAAAAGACTTTGTAAAAACCATCATAAAAATGCATAGAAAACTATTCATTTTCATATGTAGTTATTAAGCAATTATTAGAAAAGTCAATAATTCTGATAGTGGAATTTAATGCTAAATTTAATCCTAAATTACTTTGTTTCTAAGTGGAAAAAGAATTAAATTCCTTATAAGCCTGATGGATAAGGGATGACATCTACCACTGCAAACAGAACAAGCTGTTTCAGAATTACTGTGTGGATTTTATAACGTGTGCTGCTTCTTCTAGGGAGAACCAGGAAGAACTGGTAGTCCAGGTTTATCTGGAGATAAGGGTGAAAAAGGTAGTGCCGGAATTCCTGGAATGCCGGGTGTCCCAGGTCCCAAAGGATCCCCTGGCATGGCAGGATTTCCAGGCAAGTGTTTATGCTTTAGTAAAACAGAAACTGCAGTGAAAATATATGTCAAACCTACACCAAATATCCTGTATGTAAACCCATGTCTTCTTGCTTTTTTTAGGGAGTCCTGGCCGTCATGGAGAAAAGGGTGAAAAAGGACTTCCTGGCTTAAGTGGCATTCCGGGTTTAAAAGGAGAACCAGGTAGAAAAGCAGTATAAAACATCAAATATAAAACTTAGATTATTGTTCACCTCCAGGCAGTGGCTAAAACAAATACTGTGTCATTCTACATTCGTTTTGGCTCAGATATTTCCTGATACGTTTGATTGTTTCATAAGCAAACAACCACAGTGCCGTTTCTGAGGTAAATCTGAGTCAGTGTTGTGTGGGGATAGTGCTTTTGCACTGTTTGTGGAAGGGATTTTACCCCCTTGTACAAGGCTGATTATTGCTGTAACTGTTAGTGCTGTTGCTTTTGAGTGCGTTTAAAAACAATAAAGTTGATTCATGGGCCCAAACCTGAATCACCATGTTAACATCATTACACAGATGTTAAAGAGGAAACAGGGTAGGGAGGAGAGTGAAGTCCATTGCTGTTACAACTATAAAAACATTTCTGAACTTGGAGCCTTGTGTTCTTAGTTTATTGGCTGCAGGGCACATCATCTCATTGGACAATGGGCTGTGCTACTCACAAGTCTTTCCTGGAGTTCTCAGTGCAGAACTCACTGGTACTCATGATAATTAGCTATGTTAAAATCTGTAAGATTTGAGCCCTGTCTCACACTAATTTAATTCAGAAGTAATCTCAGAGAAAAGTCACACTGCAGTTGTCATGCAGTATCTGTGGTAGCAAAAGAATAAGTTAAGCTTTTCTTTAAAGAAAAAAATGTGTTAAAGAAAAAAAAGTCAGGTGATTCATAGGTGAAATGAAAATGGCAATGATTTTTCAGGTGAACCTGGTGTTCCCGGTCCTGCTGGTTCCATCGGACAGAAGGGTGAACCAGGTTATGATGGGATTCCAGGTGCCGCTGGTGCAAAGGGTGAACAAGGTACTGTGACTGTCATGTTAAGTCTGTGTGGTACAAAAATGCACGGAGGCAGGGTACAGAATATTAGCTGGCAGAGGGGTGTGCTGGGTTTGAGGTGCTTTGGATGGAACCTTACAAAATGAAGTTAGTACAGTGTCTTGCAGACTACTGACTGTCATCCATCATTGTAAAGCTGTTCATTCACATGAGCAACTGTGCTTAATCAGTGTAATCTTGAAAGAGTTTCTTTCACAAAAGCTGGCAATACTTTAAAGAATTGGTGTGCTTTGGAATTAATTTCAGATTGCAAGTTAGCTGTGAAATAATGGAGCAGGCTTGCCTTTTCTTAGGGTAGAGTTTTCAGTCATGCAGGACCCATTGTGCTAGATACAATGGCAATACATAACAAAGTCAGTCTCTGCCCTGAAGAACTTTTGCATAAACCATTTATTTAGATTTTGTATTTGCTTAATAGAGTTTTGTTCATTATAGGTAAAATTTATCCCATTTCTATTTTTTTTTTCTAATTTTTGGCTGCCTCTATATTACAGGCATTCCAGGTAGAGGACTTCCAGGATTTCCAGGTGCAAAGGGAGATAAAGGTAAAACACTTCTTTAAACAAGCAGCAAACCTCCCTCACAACATACTATAAACATAATTCTGTAATTCAGACATACTTTTTACTTCCTTCTTTTACATGCAATACCTTTTCAGAGCAGGCAAAAACTCTGAGAGGCTCAAATACTAATTTCTGTTACAGTGGCAGCATCTTGGACAGGAGTTAGATATGCCCTAAAATAGGTAATTATTCATAGTGTGGAATTTACTGCAAGCTGTGCTGTGATGAGGTAATATAAATAACTCCTGTAGTTGTGTGCTGTGCTTTCGGCTCTAAATATTTCTGTTTTCCTACTAATTTTGCAAGAATCAAAGTCTAGTGAGGCTCTGTGCACCAGACAGCTAAAAATAGTAGTTTCCTGGCGAGGATACTGCAGTAATTTTTTTACCTGAGTCTGTTGTGCAACCCAGATGCAATTTTATTAAATGCTAAAATTGTTATTCTCTGTAGCTCAGTAGAGCATGTCTAAGCTATGCACAGGAGCATGGTGCAGAAATGCAGAAGATAGCAGAGTCCTGATGAGATGTTACTGAAAACTGTTGTTACCTGCACTCAGGACTTTTTAGCTTGAGTACAGGCACGTAGCTATCGCAATTTCAAGACTACTTATGGTCTTCACAAAGTGCATCACTACACCGTACTGTGAGAACGGCTTGATTGGCTTGAGTCGGTGCTTGTTCAAGGTGTCTGTAATGCACCATGCTCCATTTTATGAAATAAGTATGCCCTAGACCTAGATTGCGATAGATACAGTGATGGAGAAATATCGAACTGCTGCTGTGAAAGGAAATCATGTACAGTTAAAGGATTTTCAATTTTAAACATCCAGAATACAAAAAAGATTCAACTAGTCCATCTACGAAGTTAACAGAACATGGCAGATTTTGAAGAACTTCTACAGCTTGAAATATCAATGCCCTACCTCACTCATTCATTCTATAAATACAGGAAACTTGTGTGGACAATCAAAAGTGATAAACCAGATTTTCAGAATGTCTTTTATTTACCATCCCAGAGTAATTAACAGTCATTAAATTGCTGAGAAAGCCCTAATGTTACAGAACTTATTTTAATAAGCAGATTTTCCAATGGGAACTCAGTAAGGCATGAAAAATGCTAGATTATGAGAGCACTTTTCTCGCCTCACCCATCTCTCTCATTTTGTCAGCACAGCTCATTTAAAAATATCTGGTTTTAGAGTAAATAGATATCCAACTGACATAAATTGTGTTCAAATGTATTGTAGTTTCAAAAAAACAAGTCCAGGATTGAAAGACCCTGTTCTGTTTAGGCAAAGAGCCAGGGATAGTGTTCTTTATACATTTTATTTCTCTTATTATTATACTTATATCAGCTAATCTATATTCTTTTTCTTTAATCATGATCTAAAATTTGATGAACTGTGAATGTTAACTATTTGTACAAGCCTGAAAGTAAGTACTAAGTGTTAAAATCTAGATCTTAGTAAAAAAACAAAAAATCCCTTTTTGTCCAGGAGCAAGTCCTTTTGTGTCAAACAAAACATCTATTACTCAGATATGACCATAATAATTGTAATGGAGTAAGGGTTTGGGGGCTTTATGTTCCTTGTGGAAGGATAGATGCTGAATGTTCATCTATTTTTAGAGTGAATTAAAATAGCCCAATGATCAGTTTGACTGACAGCTTTTCGTAGCTAAACTACTCTTTTCCTCATACTTTCTGTGATAATGGAGAATAATACAGTTTTCCTAAAGTTTAGCATACTTATACAAATGTATAAAGGCAAGGTCAATATTTTCTTAAGGAAGAAAGCTTGCTATGAGTAGGTAATGAGGCAAAAGGTTTCAGTGGTTGCGGTCCTTTCTCTAATCATGTTTTGGGGATTGTTTCAAATCTTAGGTGCAAAAGGTGATGTGGGCTTTCCAGGATCCCCAGGAAGTCCGGGGATCCCAGGTCTGAAAGGAGAACCAGGGTATGCTGGTCCGCCAGGCCCTAAGGGCAGCCAAGGTCTTCCTGGACTACCGGGAAGTGCGATTGAGGGCCCTAAAGGAGACAGAGGACCCCAAGGCCAACCTGGCCTTCCAGGTAATTCTTTATCTTTTTAGTATTAATGTACTGCTGTTAATCAAAGCTCACTTAAATAATCAATCATATAATCAATATTGCATATCCTTATTTATCATCTTCTCGGAGATCAGGGAAAAGCTCCCTTTCGTAGGCAGTTTGGTGTTAGTCCTAGAACAGGCTGATTTTATGTCCTCAGGCAGTTGGTTTTGTCCAGAAGTCTTTCTGACGTTGAGGGATTTGCCTCCCATTTCCATGTGTCTCCCTCTGGACTTTATTTACTGTTTCGAGGCAGCCATGGCTTATGACTTATGTTCCTGTGTCCTCGAGTGTTACTGTACTTAAAAATGGCCTTACCTTGGCAGTGGCCCTGTGCTGGAGGTTAAGAAGAAGAGTAGAGCAGAGCTGCAATACGTCTCTAGCACGTTCATATCTGAGAACATGCCATCTGTTTCTTCTGCACATACAGAAAACTATCCGCTCTTTTCCATCAGCCACAGGCTGATGTGTTACAGGTGTCCATTCAGATGAGGAGTCATACAGACTTCCCTGCAACAGATGCTCCTGCTTATCTTCTTGAAATCTTGTTGCGATAATTACTTTTGTTCTGCCCATCTGTAGATTTAGCCAGCTCGTCCTCTGTCAGGTACTGCTCTGAACAAATTTAGCCACTAAATACTCTCTTCTGGTTTGTAGGTTTACCGGGTCCAACAGGGCCACCAGGAACCCCCGGTCTAAAAGGAGCCAAAGGAGAGCAGGGGAGCAATGGCTGGCCTGGGACTCCTGGAGGTCCAGGGGTCAAAGGTGATCCAGGTTTCCAGGGACTACCAGTGAGTTACTATCAGTACACTCCAGATTTGCTGAAAGCTGGTTCTTGTAATTAATGGATATATTAATCATACTTGATTCTCGTTCAAAATAATGATACTTTATACTCAGAGTGCCTTTGGACTCACTGCTGATGATGTCAAGTCAGCTTGAAAACATTTCAGTTCTCTCCTTTTAAGGGCTGTCTATGAATAAGCTAAGAATAAGTGAGCTAATGAACTTATTAGAAATTTATAGATAGTGGTAACATACAACACTCAGAATATAATTTACGGTGTATTAACAGGACAGGATGGCTGCAGCACATCCATAAATCCCGCAAATGCATTAGTAGTTAATTTTAAAGGTTGCATATTTCACGATAAATTGCCTTCTGAAAATACCTGAACTGTTTGGGTTTGTTATGAAACCTTTCATATAAAGTGCACTTTCAGTACTGTCAGTGATGAAATATAGCTGCTGATTTAGAAATACAAACAGGCAATGCTATTAATACATTGTTGTCATATATTATGAATGTTTCCTGATCTAAAACAGTCCCTTTTCTGTGTGTTAGGGAGAGTGAAGTGGAATAGGACAGTCACCCAGAATAGTTGGTCTTCTATACTCTTTCTCTGAGTGTCTACTGCCTTTTTCCGCATGGAAAAATACACTCTATATTTTAAGTCTTCATTTCCTCTTTCCTACTAAGAAAATAATAAGAATAAAATTTATGATAGAAGGAGTAAGAAAGTAGGTAGGTATGACTCAGCAATTCCTAGTGTACAGAAGGAAGGAAGACTCAGGAATAAGTTCTGAATGTGAAAAGTAAGATAGTGATAGTGAACTTAAAAGGTCCGCATTGTTCTTGATAACGCAGAGATCTACTGCATCCTTTTCTGCATCCAGGAATCACTTCACAGAGACAGTAAGGATTTGCTTCAGTGTTCTGACACTGGAACTTGGCTATATCTTTTTCACTTTGAGATCATATCATATATCATATCAGCCTGGAAGGTAGTAAATTTGAAAATAACATTCCAGTGTATTTTCCCCTAGTTTAAGAATTTGCAATACTTCTGCAGAGAGCTAAATTTCTGTACTACAGGAAATTCTAAAGGTCTTCACAGGTTTCTGTTCCAGTTGAAGACTGTTTTTCAAGAATGGGAGATGCCAAAGAAAATGTTTTACTGTCCTTGAGCCACAATGCTTAGTGTTGGGTTGTTAACTCGGTGTGAAATGCTCCAGTGAGTTATTTCAATATTAAATTTCCTCTGGTGATACATACTATGATGGGTTTCTAATGTCTTTATCCTTCCCAGTATGACAGGCTTCTGCCCTGATTATAGCTCACTTGCTCATACAGGTCTCCAGGTACATGGGAACCTGTATCAGAAAGGAGATTTTGTTACAACATGGGTGACACAGCCTGCCCAAAAACCCTATCCAAAAAACATGAATGCAGAGATGAGACCGTGAAATACAAATCCCATGGATTTATCTGTGCATTGTAATGTTGAAATGAGAACAGAAACATTTTCATCTTTTTCACAAACTGAAATAGTTTTGTTTTGTTTGGAACAGGTCCAAAACATAATGTTGTTTGCTAAGCTATATCTGATGGGGGAAAAAAGAGAAAGTTTACGAATCTGCATACTGTTGTGGAAAAAATATTTTGATGGAAAGCTTCCAATAAACTAATCATATAAAGCATTCCATTTTACAATTAGAACCTAAAATGTTATTTAAAAAAACCCTTTTGATGAGATTGTCTGCCTGTTGACTGTCTTCTGAATGAATGTTAGCCCTCCTGTTCAGTGCTACAGAAGTTCACACATTATGACACAAAAAGAGGGCCATTTCTTTAAACAATCCTGCATACTCTGCGACTGAAGGAAACCAGGGAACCTTACTTCATTAATACCTCCCTTACCACTCCGAGGGTAGCATTTCTTTTGTGCAACTTTGGAAGTCTCACTGTTCACATCCATTTTTGAGCTAGTCATCTCTTCTCCCTTTATAGTCAATGGAAAGAATTAGCCATATATATAAATATAAACATCTAACTTACATCAAATGAAGAATCACTCCTGTGTTTGTCTATTCTATTGCTCTCTGAATATCATGAGATGAATTCTACCATTGGTATTATTTTTCACTGAGTACTCACTTCACATTTCCAACGGGATCTCTCTCTGATCGGGAATTTAATTCACAAAGGGATTTTGTTTCTTTCCTCCACCCGTGTTCCGCTTGTTGTTACATAGGAGACTATCACTGCCTTAGTGCTCCAGACCGGAGTTAGGAATTAGCCAGGGAGAAACTCTAAACTATACTTACAAGCTTTTTGCAGGTGATCTGCAACAGACCAAGAAGAAAGGAAGTTGGCAGTCGCTTAAATGACTGTTTACAGTGTCTTTTGAAATCTGGGCTTGGCTTTCCTTGAAGTGAGGCTACGATAAGCTTGTTACCATTCATTTCAGAGGAGCAGTTTATAATAGTGAAGACAGAAGGAGGAGTTCACATTGTGTTTGAAGTCCTTGAGTCCTCAAGTATTTTAGCCCTATTGAAAAGTAAAAATCTTCAGAGGATTATAAATTGTTGAGCACAGTTAATTTCATTCCACATGTGAATGTAGAGGTTTTCAAGTCTGCTGTGGTTTAGAATTACCCCATTTAATTATCTAACTAGCAAGCACCTGCTGGGGCTGCACTGAAATTAGTATTTGCTGATATTTGTGCTTACTGGTGTTTTTCATAACAGTATTGTCTAAGGTTGAAGACCTTTTTATTAGCTATATTGTTAGTGAGACCTTATTCTGATCTAGTATCTTTGTAATGCAAAAAATAGTTTAGTAAGAACAGTGTCATGCTTGTTCCATTAAGAGAAGCTTCTCATCATAACCATTCCTTAAACTTAACAGCTTTTCTCTCCTATTAATTTTTTTACAGGTTTCCGAAAATACACAGCCCATTTGAGAGTCATATCGTAATAGTGTAGGATAACTATACTTCATATTTTCTTTTATACAGGGTAGTCCTGGTTTACCAGGAGATATTGGTCCAAAGGGTGATCTGGGACCTCCAGGAGTTCCAGGCGTTCCAGGTGAGAAGAAAATTTACCATATTCCTAAAAAGTATGCGAAGAAGTCTCTTTCATATCCTTCCTCTCTCAAAAAAGATGCTCAAAGAATGTTGACTCTGTGTTACAAATTGCTGAAACAGGACATTAAAAGCTGCATCAAAAAGCATACAAGAACATTGAGATTTTTCTCAAGGTTTTTTGCCTTTTTGCCTGTTGTCTTGTTTTGAAAATTTTAAGCATGCACTTGCTTTAAAAGGTGAGTGTAAAATCCATTGTTTAGATATTACCAGTCAAGAATCTTCAAGATTTTCTTGAGAACTAGAAAGGCAAATGCTATAACTGTATTTGAGGAAACATGGGCTCGATATATCTCCATTGTTGACTAAATTGCTATTGCTGTCGCCATCATATACAGGAAAATGCTGCTTGTATAAAAAATGCAGTTATTAATAGAAAAAAAAATAATTCTTATGATTTAGAGAACAATATTAATAATTAAAGTAAGAGAAATTTGTTTTCAGTCATAATTTCTTTGGTGACTTAGTGTATTTGTTTGTATCTTGTTCTTGAAAACAGTTAAAAAGTACTTGTGCAAATGAAGTCATGACCGTTATGTGATCATGGGGTTGTATACAATTATTCTGCACAAATCTTCCAAATCAAGAAATGACTGAATTTTTGTGTAAATATTTCCTTTGACTTCAGGTCCAAAAGGAACTCCTGGCTTCCCAGGCCTTAAAGGTGAACGAGGTGACCAAGGTCTTCCTGGATCTAAAGGTACAATATAAAGACTTGCTTTTTTTCCAACATGTTATTGTTAAGATGATTATTTGTGACTAGTCAATGGATAACTCCCTCCCCCTTATATTCTGTGTAAAAAGTTAGAATATGAAACCAAATTTCATGGTATCAGCATCTGAATGGTCAGACTAGATTTAATGATTGGGTAGAGAGTGAGTTTTATGTCCTGCTCTGAAAAATCAGTACAGAGGTTTTGTCATTATTAGAATCTTTAAATGGTATCCTAGAACCAGAGAATCATACAGTGGTTTGGGTTGCAAGGGACCTTCAAAGATCATCTAGTCCAACCCAGCTGCCATGACCAGGGACACCTTCCACTAGACCAGGTTGCTCAAAGCCCCATCCAACCTGGCCTTGAACACTGCCAGGGCGGGGGCAGCCACAGCTTCTCTGGGCAGCCTGTGCCAGTGCCTCACCACCCTCATTGTAAAAAAATGAAAAAAAAAAAAAATTTCTTCCATAAGTCATATCTAAACTACCCTCTTTCTTTTTAAAATTGTTGCCTCTTGTCCTGTCACTCCAGACCTGATAAAAAGTCTTTGTCCATCTTTCTTATAATCCCCCTTTATGTATTGAAATGCCGCAGTAAGCTCTCCCTGGAGCCTTCTCCAGGCTGAACAGCCCCAGCTCTCTCAGCCTTTCCTGACAGCCCTCAAGTCATTTTTGTGGCACTCCTCTGGACCCACTCCAACATGTCCATGTCTTTCCTGTGCTGAGGGCTCCAGAGCTGGACACAGGACTCCAGGTGGGGTCTCACCAGAGTGGAGCAGAGTAGCAAAATCACCTCCCTCGACCTGCTAGCCGTGCTTCTTTTGACGCAGCCCAGGATAATGGTTGGCTTTCTGGGCTGCAAGCGCACGTTGCTGGCTCTTGTCCAATTTTTCATCTGCCTGTATGCCTAAGTCCTTCTCCTCAGGACTGCTCTCAATCCATTCTCCACCCAGCCTGTATTTGTGCCTGGGATTGCCCCGACCCATATGCAGGACTCTGCACTTGGCCTTGTTGAGCTTCATGATGTTCGTACTGGCCCACTGCTCAAGCGTGTCCAGGTCCATCTGGATGGTATCCCTTTCCTGTAGCATGTTGACTACACCACTCAGCTTGGTGTCATCCACAAGGATGCTGAGGGAGCTCCATGCAACCTAAGGTCTGGATAGCTATTCCAGTCCTTGGGAGGTCTATTTGGGTGAAGATGTCAGCACAGACAGGCTGTAGTGCTTCTGTTTGGGTTTCAGCCACAGCCTTGCAGTTGCGTTGGTGGACACCATTTTCTTTCAGCAGCTCACAGTCTCCTTAGAGCTCTTAGAAAAAGAGTCCACTTAAAAAATGGTAGTTCTTTTAAAAGATGTCATCATTCTAATTCCCTGGAGACCTCAAGCTTCTGGGTAGGCTTGCACAGCCATCAGTTAGTTGGCTGTGACTATCGGGGCTGCAGCCTAAGCCTGCTGGTGAGCAGAGGAGGCAGCAGCCTGATAACTAGCAGAGTGTGCAGCTCTTCTGAGCAAACTGCTGCGCAAACTGCTAGTGCCACCCCTAACAGATACCACTCCCTGTATGAGCACCCTGGTCGCAGTGCTTCTGGTCAGAGCCACATCTATGGGCCTGCATTGCCCTGTCTGGTGGGTGATGGGAATGTAGGAGGTAGTAATGTGGTTTTCAGCAGCAGCATGTGCAGCTAGTTGGGTGTTACCAGAGGCTTGTCAGTGGCAGAGGCCCAGCCCAGGCTGTTTCCTGCATTGTGCTTCGAACCCTGTTGTCCTACCCTCAGTCAACTTCAGGTTTGGCTTCTTAACAGGTATGACCCTACTCAATGCACATAGAAAGTCTTGGACACATTGATATCTTGTAGCTGTAGGCTCTGTCTATTCTCTTGCTCTGTCTAGTCTCTTGACTACATAAATGGCAGTGCAAGGTAACATTGTTTTCTCACTTTTTTATTGTGCAATACTAAATACTTGCCGATTTCCTCTGTTAACTTTGTCAGGTTTACAAGGCCTACCAGGCCCACCGGGTCCTTTTCAGCTTGTTAAAGGGGATCCTGGCTTACCTGGCCCTGTAGGACCAGTTGGTCTCAAAGGATTCCCAGGACTTCCAGGTCCCAAAGGACAGCAAGGTGAGTTTCTAACTTGCTAGTAGAAAAGCGTTTTAAATAATGCAAAAATAGACCAATAGTAGGCTAGACACTAGAAGATTTTTGGTATAATATCCAGCTTTTTGTAAGCCACTTAAATTGTGTCAGCAATGAGGAAGAGAGTCCTTCTTTTTGAAGCTCATCCGAAGGAATCCCAGAAACAGACTGCTTCCTAGTGATTTTTTTGTAGGCTCTCACTGTGCAGTTGTCACATCAGTATCTGATATCAGCAGTAAGCAGAATGACTTGCAACACACTGCTCATCCCTTCCTCAGAACGTATTTGTTAGAGTCTTTAGTGTTGAATTCAAACTTCATTACTGCGTGTCTCTGGAAGAAGACAAGCATGAGGAAAAACACCTTGATTTTGGAGTGGAACGTGCTTCCTGAGGAAACTTGATCCATAGTCCTAGATTTCATCTCTTAGTCCAGACACTGTAATTTTTGTAAAGGAAAGGTGAGCTGCAAAAGCTAAACACATTAGGGAATAAGAGAAGGGAGCAAAAGGTAAGACAAATGAAATGCTGGCACAAGGACGCATGTCCTTCAGAATGACAGGACGTGGAGAGTGGGAGCTCAGAGGTGTTCTTAAGCTATTAAGATTCTTAGGGAAAGCTTTGTTGCTGATTGTTTTATGAGAAGATGATGGGGAATTATGGTGGAATGTAACGAATATATTCTTTCTATTTAATGTAATAGTTACGGAAGTTTGCTCTTGGAGGTGGGGTTATAACTCTGCAACTGCTGTCCATTAGGAAATAGCTATGAAACAATGTCAGTGACTGAACAGGGCATGGGTTTGCTTGTATGGCATCTGTCACTGTTCTCTAGCAGTCAATTCAATACGTGAACACGGTATTGCTTTTTGAGTGGTAAGGAAAAGGATAGTTGTGACAGCTTCTGCTGTGTCACAGAAATGTTGGTATGGTGCTGATGGTGTTAACTTCTCTTTGCAAAGTAAGAGCTACTGAGTTTATGTAGGACTCAGAGGATCACTAGAAGTCAATAAAGCGAAGACATAATATATGTCTGAAAACCTGTTTGGGAAGAAGCCAGGAGAATACTGATTTTGCCACTGCTCATGACCCGGTTTTTATGGTCTGTTTTTGATTGGTCGTATGATAAGCAGAGAGGGAAGAGATTGCTGCCCTTCCTTGTCACATTCCAGGTGAATACTAGTTATTTTAGCAGCACACCCTCGTCTTACTTCTCTGTTCTTCTCTACAATAGTTACTTTGCCTGCAGTAACCCACATATGTGCTCTAGATATTCAAATGTACGCACTGAATCTGCAGGAGTTTAGTTTATGCTGAGGTGTACCTGTGCTGAATGTGTTAAAAGCCAAAAAGTCGGAACTAACATGAAGTAATATCCAGTAATAACTATTCCTTGTTTTTCAACAGGGGTGACAGGACCTTCGGGTGTGCCTGGACCACCTGGTAGTCCAGGGTTTGATGGTAAACCTGGGCAAAAAGGAGAAGTTGGTCCTTATGGTCCCCCAGGTAAGCCCATGAGTTCTTCAAAGACTTGGTTCCTTCATAGAAAAGTAACATAGGAGATTAGGTGTGAATGTATCTAATTTCACTTCTTTAGTTACGGAGGCGGAGTACTGCTGTCTGTAGAGATAAAAGGACACTCTCTGTATTGTAGGCCCCAGAGGATTCCCTGGTCCACCTGGCCCTGAAGGTTTGCCTGGGGCTATGGGCCCACCAGGTGCACCATCTGTTGCTCATGGCTTCCTTGTTACCAGACACAGTCAAACCACTGAAGAACCATCATGTCCATTTGGAACAAGGCTGATTTACCATGGCTACTCCTTGCTTTATGTACAAGGCAATGAAAGAGCACATGGGCAAGATCTGGGTAAGTAGCGACCAAATTAGAATTCCATTAGAATTCATTACAAACCAAGCGTTTCTTTCATTTGCAGAAAAGCATTGAACAAACCTGTGTAATTATTCTTGGCTAGCTGATGCTTTATTACACCTTCTAGGTTGGTAAAAATAATGGTTTGGTGTGTAGCGGAAACAGTGTCAGTTTATTTAAGACAGTCTTCATCAAAGCCTTTGACATGGTCATCCACAGTATCTTTGTAGTCAAATTACTGAGACAGGGGCTGGCTAAGTAGATGATAAAGTGAGTGGAAAATTGGTGGGTCTATCAGGCTCGGAGGGATGTGATCAGGTGTGCAAAGTCTGAGTGGTGGTTGCTGATTAATGATGTCCCTCAGGAGTTAGTACTGGGCCAATACTGTTTAATGAATTAATTAATAACTTGGGTGATGGGCTAGAGTGCACTCTCAACAAGCTTGTGGATAATGCCAGGTTGGGCGGAACAGTGGATTCCCTAGTGGACACAGCTGCCATTCAGAGGGACCTGGCCAAGCTGGAGAAAAGGGCTGAGAAGAACCTCAAGAAGTTCAGTAAAGGCAAATGCAAAGGGGTACACCTAGAATGGAATAATCTCGTGCAACAGAACAGACTGGGGACTGACTGCTGTTTCCAGTAGCAGCAGTACTAGAAAGCTGCTTTGCAGAAACGGACCTGGGAGTCCTGGTGAGCAGCACTGAACAGGAGTTAGCAACGTGCCCTTGCAACAGCTACTCCATTCCCCACTGCCCAGCCTACTGGGCTCTATTGACAAAAGTGCAACCAGCACGTGGAGAGAAGTGACTCTTCCCCTCCATTTGGCAGTTGTGAGACCACATCTGGCATGTTGTGCCCAGACCTGGGGCTTCTAGAACAAGGAAGACGTTGATATACCACGGTGAATACAACAGCTAGCTACTAAGATGCCTAGTGGGGTCTGGACAATCTGATGGAACTGGGTTTGCTCAACCTTAACAGAAATTTAGGGGGAGACCTTAGCTGCTGTCTACAGCTGTCTGCAGGGAGGGTAGAGAAGACAGAGCTGAACTCTTCTCAGAGGGGCTCAGTGACAGAAGAAGCAATGGACACGAGTATGAGATATGTTCCAGTGAAACATCAAAAAAATCTTTTTTAACATGCTGATGCTCAGACACTGGAATGGGACCCCAGAGAGGTTGAATCTCTGTCTTTGGAGAGGCTCAAAACTTTACTGGCTATGGACTCAAGCAACCTGATCTAACTGACAGAGGGTTAAGCTAAATGACCTCTAGAGGTCAATTCCAACCTAAGTTATTCCACAATTCTACAGGCAAGACTGGGCTACCCCTTGCCTTGCCCTGGCAAGGAACTTCCTTCCTTGTGGAGCTAAGGGAATTCACTTCCTCTGAGACAACTGGGCCCTCCAGCGCAAGTGTCGTCTGCTTTCTAGCTGCTTCTGGAAATATTTGTTTGGCAGTTGGCAATGGTTTAACAAAAATGGGTTAGCAAGTAACCTTTCACTTAACATTTCAGGCACGGCAGGGAGCTGTCTTCGTAAATTTAGTACCATGCCTTTCTTATTCTGCAATATCAACAACGTATGTAACTTTGCATCGAGGAATGACTATTCCTACTGGCTGTCCACTCCTGAACCCATGCCAATGAGTATGGCTCCTATCACTGGTGATAGTATCAGACCATTCATCAGCAGGTACAGTTTCAGTTCCACTGTGTTTGTAAAATGAAGAAGGCTGTGAAAAGTGTATATGATACTTTATTTTTTTGGAAAAGGCTTTTAATCTGTATATTTTTATTTCTTGCCTTTAAATTTAACGTTAGAGTTCCTTTGATGAAATGTTTCAAAGTATGCATGTTTTCAGTTTAGACTTTGATCAAAAGTAAAACTGTTTCGGGGGAAACCCAAACAAATGAGTAGTCTATTTTGAGTCTAATTGGAATGAAAAGATTTACTTTGAAATGATGTTTTGCAAAAGCTATATGTACTTTCAAGGAGAAAAAGTTTTGGATTTATTCACAGTACTTGTCCAAAACAGTTCTTTTTTTGACTAGCCATAGCTAGAAGTTTTTTAGGGCTCAGTTTCCTTTTGTTTGAAAATGGCAGCAGTATCTATCATACAGTAGACTGCCAGGCCTCTTCCATTGTTTTGGACATGCTGCTTGAATACAGCCATTATTGTCTGAATTAAAGGATATAGTTGCGAAATCAATCATCTGTATTTTAATAATTCCAGATTCTCAGCTAGCATAATGTGTGGCACTTCTACCAGACTTAACTGTTCTGTATCAGTCCAACACGTTGAACTTTTTGGTCCATTTTAAATTTTAAGGCCACTAGCAAAAACTATCCTGGCATAAAATGCCCAGTGCTGAAGGCAGAGGGGTGAGCAAGAGTGTGGTCAACTGTACCACTGTTGTTAGATAAGAATCTGACAAGGGAATATCCAGTTTAGAATGTAATTGTTAACCATTAGATATAGGCATTACTGTGATGCCTGTTGTTTTTTCTAATCTGTATCAACTCTTGCTGATCCCTTTTGCTGCCATAGAAAGTGAATGGGAGTGGACATTGCTGTTATTGTTTTCTGGGATCTGGATATACCATCCAAGAGAAAGGACAATTCAGATCATAAGTGGGCTGTAGTCTTGACATCTTGGTGTGTTCAAAAAACTGTTTGTCTTTACTGCAAAACTTTTTATGTTTATTTTGCATAAAATAATCCATCTTGTATGTGCAGTTGTACTCTGTACTCCATTTTTCGTTTAGTGCCATAGAAATTTGTATGCCTTGAAAATGAGCAGGCAGATGGAGGGAAAGATTCTCAAGAGAGAGTTTAGTTTTTGTTGGTCTTACTTTTTTGGTTGTTCATTGGAAGTGAATGGAAGGGGCTTGAGTTTCAGAAAAATTCAAATGACAGACCTCAGAAATTCATGTTCCTTTTATGCTATCCCTGATCAAGCAGCCAAAATAGCCTTTAACAATCATTTTTTAAACTCTTGCTCAAGGAGGTACCCAGCAACATTTTGCCTTTTCTTATGCATATGGAGTAGCTTTTGCACCATGAAAATGTTTGTGTATATGTGTGCCTGTGTGTGTATATGGGTTTTTCTCCTTTTAGCCCTAGCAGAGAGTGAGATGATTGTAATACACATTTTTTAAACCAGCAAGGAATCTGAGAAGACTGTTCTTCCAATTTATTTTATTAGCTGAGGCTTTTAAACCAACAATTTTCCCTGACCAAAAGCTGAAAAGGTGTAGAAGCGTTGCTTGCTGCTGTGGGTCATGGGACTTCTTTTCATGTAAGGCCTTCCACTGAAATGCCAGAAATCTCTTGAAGCAAAGCAGAGCTCCAAGAATAGAGGCAGCTTTAGATTCTTCTTTTAACTTACACTTTCATTGATGTGTTTCTTAAAATAACTGTCTTGCTTCTGCACTAAAGATGAAGGCAGTGGGTATGAGAGCAGTCTTCAAAAGTCAGAAATAGAAGGTTTTCATTCTGCATTCCTTTGCTTCTGTGCGTTTTCCAGAATCCACCTTAATCCGTTTTGCACTTGATTCTTTTACCGCTCTGATAATAGGAATCAGACTGTTTAGTTCGAAGTATCTGTTTTGTATCATTTTCATCATTGCGAACTGCAGTGACCAATTTAGGAGCTGTACAAGAAAAAATGGATTGTATCTACCAAATTACGTATTACCAGCTCCCATATTAAAATTTCCAGCCCAACACATATTTTTTATGATTATCCTGCAAAGGCACGATTGGTCATTGGATTCTTCAGCAGCCTAGCAGTTCTGAGACACAATGAATTTATCTGAAGTGAGAGAACTGGTGCTGCATAGCTTTCTGAAGAGTTGCTTTCAAGTTCATTGTTCAAGTTGCTTTGGTAGAAATCTCTTACTGGAGATAAAGACCACAAAAGTAAATAAAAGCCATGTTCAAGGAAAACACATGGGGAAGAGTCTGCATTAGATCAGATTAGCAATGATTACCTTTATAAGACATTTTCCAGAGAGACGCTTTCTCTCTGGAAGTCACTCAAGGCTATGTTTAGGATGATGAATTGCTGTTACTTGTCTGTGATCACAGCAGACCACCTTTAAGTGATACTTACTGAGTTACAGTGCTTGGCTATTTGCCTCTCATGTTCATGACATTGAGCACTTTTAGAAACTGCAGTACCAATGGGACTAGAAAAAGACAAATAACATTTAAATATTCAGATAAGAAGTCTCTCGTTCTTTGCTCATAGGAAGGCTAATAGGAAGAAGACTTAGTAGTTAAGCTGTCCCCAAGTAAATGAGGAAAAAAAAAGTACCGGTTGGTTGTTTTTTGAAATGAAACATTTTGATTTTCCTTTGCTTTTGAAGATGACAACATTTTCTAATTCAAGATTCATTAAAGAAGGTAACTTCTGAAAAAAGAAGCAGTAATCCTCAAGTGCATGTAGCTCATTCATGTCTTGGTCTTTCCAGATGCTCTGTATGTGAAGCTCCTGCTATGGTAATAGCTGTTCACAGCCAAACAATTCAAATACCACCCTGTCCTGAAGGCTGGAGTTCCCTTTGGATCGGTTACTCCTTTGTCATGGTAAGTGCACCGGGGCATACTGCCAGCTAGGAAAAGCATTTGTTTCAGGCCTTTGATCTGCACTCCTGCTCTGGGAAAGTTAATGTCTGACTATGTCACTTCAGGTCTTAGGAGGACATTACACCTCTGTGCTTTCTCGTGACTTTAAAAAGATTCTGGCTAATTACTAAACGAGAGAAATGCAATAGCAGTTAGTTGTTCACTTTTGGGGAAATGCACACAACTTGCTCTCTTGTTTGCAGCTCCAGCACAGGATCCAAGTGCTGAATAAATGAGGAAATAAGCATAATTTTCCATTGTCCTTCTACATCTATGTTGCAGCAGCTTCCTAGAGTGGTAGCATATCGGTGCCTGTCCTCTTCCCATTTTTAATGACGAATAAGCCTTTGGTTTTCAAAGGGTGTTTTTGACCGTATGTCCTTCAGCTGTATCTATACTAGTAAAATAAATAAGGCCAAGGAGTGGCCTGGAAGAGCCGCTCCGCAGTGCTCCGTAGTGGTCAGTTGTTAGCGTGCTTCCTGTCATGCTTACAGCCTAGATCAACAGCCACTCTCCCAGGCCAGGTCTGGGCATGGTCTGAGGAACAGCAAGGATCTAGAGCTGTTAGCACTCGGCAGTGGGAGAGAGGCCCACTGTGATGTGGGGCAGGAATTGTGTTAAGCTATTCAGATATAAACCACACCAGTCTGTACGCCTTCTGGGCCGGAGAGCTGGCCCTGGCCTGGTGCTAGCATAGAGATAGCTTAGGTCCTACTGTCCGTCCTGAAGGATTTCTGTGCATACAGCTGTCCTGAAGTGGATGTTGCTGGTATGTTGTGCTGCCTCTAAGTGAGAGAACCCAGTGCAACCTCTGGAGCCCTTCAGCTTCACCTGCTTACTCCTCACTGAGCTGAGGAACAAAACGGCAGACAGACACAACAGAGGACAAGGCGAGGCATGTGAAGAAATACCTGTGCAAGGGAGTTAATAGGTGTTGTAGCGGAAGAGGTAGAGAGTCCCTCTCTGACTGATGCTTTTGCATTTTTCTAGCACACCAGTGCTGGTGCGGAGGGCTCTGGCCAGGCCCTGGCGTCTCCTGGTTCCTGCCTAGAGGAGTTTCGCAGCGCTCCCTTCATTGAATGCCATGGCCGGGGCACCTGCAATTATTATGCAAATGCTTACAGCTTCTGGCTTGCCACTATAGAGAGGAATGAGATGTTCAAGTAAGTTCATGATTTATTTATCAGTATTTCAGACTTAGTCGAGCCTTGTTACTGAATAAGAGAAGTATTGTTTGAATATAATACATGGTTCAAGTATTGGCTGTGCCCCAGCCTGGTTAGTATATACAGTTAATGATTTTCATAACAAAAAGAAAAAAATCTTAATAGCTTTTGGGGGAATTAATGAATGTATCTTCCGTTACTGTTTGCAATGTGTCATTTGTACCTGGTATTTTGCTTTTCAGAGTAATCTAACAATGTTTGCATTTCCACTATGTTTGATTGTATTCACTGAGTCGTAACTGGGATAGGCTGACGTACTGATTGAAATTAAGTTAGAATATAACATTCCGCCTAGTGGATGTTAACACATAATAGAACCACTTGAAATTAGTGCAGGTGTTGAACTAAGTGAGCTGAACAATTATTTACCTTTCCCTAATGTTGGAGGAAGTATGTCTAAATAAAATGCAGCTGACGGCAGAGGCCTTGGGCGTTTCTTCAGTCCTGCAGAGGTTCTAATTTCAGGAATTAAGTGGTAGTAGGCTTTGTTCTGGTCTCCTGCACATGAGTCTTTTTCAACACAGTCTGATTTGTTCCGTATGTATTTTATTAATACGTAAGCATATAGACCAGTTCCCAGGTCTGCATAGCTTACCTGCTTAGCAGACATTCCTCTGGAGTGCAGGCAAGCATCCTCTTCCACTGCAGTCCAGGCTGCTGCTCCCGGTACCCTTCCTCTGGTACCCTTTATCTCTTCCTGTCTGCTAGATCTGTGGATGCTCCCTAGCCTGTCTCGGTCAAACGAAGCAGGTTGTTTAGCCAGTTTTGACTGTTTGTCTGTGAGATACCTGTCAACTGAGTAGGTAGGAAAACTGAGCACTGGGACTGACTGGCGCTGGGGCTGTGATAATCTCATCAATCAGAAAAGTGACTGCTGAAGGAGCCCATTTGCCAACACTGGGGTAAGCAGTGCCTCCCTAGGAAGGAGGAAAGCTGGTCAGAGGAAAATTTAGAGGACTACAGTTGTTTGTATTCATGGAGTCCTACTCAGAGACCTTCAACTTCATACCCTTTTCTGGCTACAAACTGTATCTCAAATTAGTAAAATAACCCCAGATCAGGGGACCTGTCCTACTGTCGTAATTCACAAATACTTATCAGTTTCCTGTAAACTCATAATCCTTTTTAAAGAAAAGCTTTAAATGTAAGCACACTTTTGTCTGAAAATGCTTTATTTCCGGTTGCTAGGAGTAACTCCTTGTGATAGGTTAGAGGCTAAAGATTTTGGTTTGTCTTTCTATATGACATCACATAATTTCCTTTGCTGGCTTTTCATTTTTCTGTAAAGTCACAAGAATTAGCAGAAACTCATGAACAGTCAAATGTCATCAGTCTCTTTGCCTAATTTTTTTTTTTTACTACCCAAATTACAGCATGTTTTCAAGCTGCTGATTAAACAAGTAGTGTCTTCTGGTTAAGAAAACATTCAGCCTTGTGACAGAATTGAATTCTGACGTGACTGGAAGTGGACGATGTTTAAAACTAATCCTGTGACAGTTTGTGACCAAACTTGAAAGTGAATATACATTGGAGGACGTAGGGAACCTGCTTGATTCAGCATAGCTTAAAGAGGCACTGGGCTGCGTGCGAAGTTTGTGTTGTCAGTTATAAATCTGAAAACTGACTGTATCACCAGTTGTTGATGAGTCTTTTCATTTATTTATTTTTAATAGGAAACCGACTCCCTCCACTTTGAAAGCCGGGGATCTGCGCTCAAATGTTAGCCGTTGTCAAGTCTGTATGAGAAAAACATAATGACTTTTGAATTTCAACTAATTTCACACAATATGGTGCTATTCGTTTAACAGCAATGAAGCCTAGACATATATCATATGTACCTCATTGTTGTCCAATATGAAAACAGTAAAGTGCCTTTTAGGAACTTGCATAACTAACACACACTGCTTTACTGGCCCTGTCCTTGCTGAAGAAGAAGAGAGACAACAAAGATAAGCTTCAAATGTTGACATGCCAAGTGGCACTTTTGATCAAAATATATGTATTTTTATATAAATGTAATGCACTGAAAGAATAAAAAGTCAGCATTTATCCAGAAAAAATGCAAAGGTGCTAGGAGGTATGCAGTTCTGCCTTATACTGTTTGACCCTCTTTTCTCATTCTTGTATTATATATTTAGATTCATTTTTCTTCCCCAGATAAGTTTGTTGTTACCGTGATCTAGGCGTCTCAAAATCCCAGACTCTTGGGTATGTACTTATTGTTCCTGTACAAAGCAATACTAATGTAAAAAAAGAGTTTTGGGATTACAGACTGTGGTTAAGCAACATGTGACCATCTTTTCACAACATAGAGTGCCATCCTGCAAGCCTTTGCTTCTGTTTGTAGTCTTTAGTGCTGTTGGTTTGAAGGGGACTACATCTGGAAGAGATCGCCAAGTTGGTTTCCCAGATAGGCGAGTGCATGTTTCTGCTATGTTGGTACTATGCAGCTTCTTTATGCAGTAGAACAAACTTTCCTGTGGAATAAAGAATGATCCAGCAATGGTCAAGAAAAAATATATGTATAAATATTTTAGTAATTTATAATAGATATCAACCATTGGGCAAATCAAGCTCTGAGTTCATCATTTCAAAAAGAAGCTTACAAAACTTTTCTTCTTTTCAGTGTCATGAATTAGATGTTAAATGCCAAAATATGATGTGAAATGTTCATTTTACACAGGCCATTTCAATGCTGAAGTTGCAGAGACTGAACCCAGGTTAATAGCTATTTGTGTTTATTATAGTAAATCCTGCTTTGAGCTTATAGTCTTTATTCTGTATTTAATATTTTTCAGGGTTTTAAACACTACTCACACACTGAATGACTTGATTTTGAAAAGTATAAGGCCTTAATTTTGTTAATATTGTGCCAAAAAAAATTCTTCAAAGTGGCCTCAGAAATATTTCTACAGAGTTTCTATGCAATGATACCGTTGTTTGAGCACATCCGTGTCCAAAAGTGTTTTATAGACTATTACCGTGCAAATACCAAAAAGATTTTTGCAAATGCCAAGGCCTTTGTGTAATTTCTTACATGTGTATTTCTTAAAAATTCAAGTTTGTAATAAAACTATTTGTGTAAAAAAACAGAAGAAAAGAAAAAGTTTTTACTAATTTGTTATTAGCATTCATTTACAGCAATGAACTAATTTTTAATAAGCCACCAATAAATGCACAAGCTTGATGCAATCCTAGATTATTTTTGTTTTGCACATCTTTCAGATGTACAAAGCATCTTCAAAGGGGGAAACAGGACACTGTGCTGACGCCTCTGTGGTTGCTCTGTGAGAGCCGGTACCGACAGACAAAACATGGGTAATGCATTGGTTGCTGAAATCTGCTTGATGCAAACGTGTTACAGAAGTCTGCTAACTTAATCTTAGCTCACGGGAAGCAGTCACGTTGTACACATTTTTCACTCTTCCCTTGAATTTTTCATGCACAAATCAGAACTGAGTTATACAGGATAAAAATTAAAATATCTCATATAGTTTTGCAAGGTGAATCTTGGCTGCGGTTGTCTGGAGAGGAAATGGGCTGTGGTATCTTTTTCCTCGGCAAAAGCACGTAATTTGTTTTGGTGTTCCAAATATGTGAAGAGGCTGCTGCTGTTGCTGTTCTGAGCTCCCTTTCACTTCAAATCCTTGAGGACGTTGGCTCACCAAACGACTGAGGGCCCCTGCGTGGAAACTGGCCGTTTCCTTTAGCTCCCATGGAAGTTCTGACAGATGATCATTTTATTTATAAATGACCAGCCCTCACAAAAGCCCCTTACCAGCCTATAAAATACAAGAGCCTGGACATGTCTAATCAGCCTGATGCGGGGCTTTCCGAAGGGCCGCTTGCCATTCAGAAGAAGGGGAGAAGACTGTAGGGTGATGCCTACATTCATTCAGTAGGCTAGGGTAGGGTGATGCCTACAGACGTTCTAGTAGTAGAGAAGGCACTCAGCCTTCTCTGGCTCAGAGGATCCACGCTGCTGCTCAGACTGCTTGGCTGCACGCTACGGCTTGCCTGCTGGTCAGCTGGGGGTTGCGTTTGCTTGGTGGGGATTGTCGCAGAACTGCCAGACAGCTGAATTTGTAATGTCCTGTGTGTATGTATAAACCAAATCTGTGCATAAGCGTCCAATTCCTTTTGCTAGTGAAGAGACTACTGGCTGCAGCTGGGGGTGTACCAACCTGTGTTTCCTCAACCAGGAGAATTTTGGAAATGAGGTCCTGCTTTGAAAATTTTCAAAAACTGTTTGAACTACAGTTTGATGTCTTATTTACCTTGCAGTAATTGTTTATTCCACAACCTCCGCCTCATAAAATGACCTAAACTACTGTCACACAAAAGATGCTATTTCTACTTAAATTGGTGAGTAAACTTTTCGGTGGTTATTGAATACCAATCAGATCTACGGGAAGTCTTGTGAACGCTAGATTTTGATGCCCTGGGTGAGGAAGAGTCCACGTACTAAAGTAGAAAAGAAGTCTGAGACACTTTCTTGCTCTCAAAAATCTGTGAGTACCACATATTCAGTCCTTTCTGGCCAGCATTGTTGCCGCAGAACAGTTCGTTGTGTGAACAGGCGACTGCTAACACATTGCTTCTTAAAATTGCCTTGCATAAGCTTAAATTTGAGGAGAAAGTTGTTCCTAAAGAAGCGCAGCTTGTTTAGTAGGCCTGGCTGGTGTTGAATACTCGGAGAGTGACGCTGGTGACCCAGATAAACAGATTTCCACAACAGCAGGTGGTGCCCTTGCTCTCCCTTTCTGCTGAGACCGGGGCTCGCAACTTCACCCTGGCAAGCGCCTTCCTCTGCGGTCCGCCGCAGCGTTGGGCAGCCGGACGGTTCGCTGTTTGCCCACGTCTCCGGCTCTGTGCTGGCACGCCCTAGCCACCAGCAGTTTTCCTTCTGAAATAGGAATGGAGCAGTCTTCAGTAAAATAATACTAAAAATTCTACACACAGGCAAAATAAAAATAGAATATAACACAATAATCCAATATATATGCTGAAACAAATGATCTCTTCGCCTGTGTGTCTTTTCCGATAGATGTACATTCAGTTTATAATTGTATCTTTTATCCTTTTCATAGTGGTAGCTTCCTTGATGAAATACACTTTCTCCCTGTGAAACAGGACTCCAGAGAACAATACCCCCATACCAGGCTCCCTGAGAAGTGATTGTATTAAAGCCATACCTTTTTATGACTGAAATCGTAAAGCTGCGTGGCTTTTTGAGAGTTCTTTTCCTGCCTTTCATGTTTGACAAGTCTTGGGTAATCTGCACCAACTACACAAGGCAGAATATGAACATGTAGAACACGGGGCCGGGCTCATGGCTTCCAGAGCGCCCACTCAACCCAGTAAACACAAAATACAGCACCTGGCACAAAGACAGACCCCTGACAATTTGGCATCGCAAGGGTCTCGGTGTCTGCCTCAGGCTCCATGCCCTGCTCTGGCAGCGGTGGTTGCCCACGCCAGCACTCACCCCTGCGGAAGGTTCTGGCAGCTTCTGCCCGAGGCTGCCGTGGAGCTGCATCTCTCTGCTGCTCACCTCGTGACAGCGATGTGCTGCCCGCTGCGTTTCTGCCTCTTCGTGCAGAAATAATCTTTCTGATGGAAAGCCCTCAGCGCAGGGAAGACATGGAGCTGTTGGAGCAGGTCCAGAGGAGGCCACAAGGATGATCCGAGGGCTGGAGCACCTCTCCTATGAGGAAAGGCTGAGAGAGTTGGGGCTGTTCAGCCTGGAGAAGAGAAGCCTGCGGGGTGACCTTAGAGCAGCCTTCCAGTACCTGAAGGGGCCTACAAGGAAGCTGGAGAGGGACTTTCGACAAAGGTATGTAGTGATAGGACAAGGGGTAATGGCTTTAAACTGAAAGAGGGCAGATTTAGATTAGACAAGGAGGAAATTTTTTACACGGAGGGCAATGAAACACTGGCACAGGTTGCCCAGAGAGGTGATGGAGGCCCCATCCCTGGAAACATTCAAGGCCAGGTTGGACAGGGCTCTGAGCAACCTGGTCTGGTTGAAGATGTCCCTGGTCACTGCAGGGGTGTTGGGCCAGACAACCTCTAAAGATCCCTTCTGACCCAAAGCGTTCTGTGGTTCTATGAGCTTCACATTCTGATTTAGATAACACACTGAGAACAGGAGAGACCAGCGTGGATCCTTAAATGCGTACATCAGGCTCAGGCTGATGCTGAGACCAGTGATGGTCTGGGATAGAATTAATCATTATTAAGAAAAGAAGTATCCAGTGGCCACATGGAACCCATCCACTAGTTACAGTGCAGTTTATTTAGTATGAACCTAATATTAATTGTGAGCTTGCAATGCTGGGGGGGGGCGTGTCTATACAGCAGAAAAAGTAAAAAATAATATGCAAACTTTTATCACTGACAGCTGACCAAGAAGCAAGAAGCAAGAAGCACCACATGTTCTTTGTGGAAGATGTACAAACAGTCAGAACAACCTCAAGAAAATAATTTCCTGAATGCATACTTTTTTTAAACAATTCTCTTCCTTCAGAGTGTCAGAAGAACGTTCTTCCAAAAAATGCAAGGAGAGAGCGTGTCATTTTGGTTATTTCTCTCTAGCAAACAATATGCTTGGTGTCTTGCTTGAGGTGTTAATACCTGTGGGAGGACAAATCACTACTACTTCTCATGGACTCGGAAATGTAAAGAGATTTCCCCCAGCCAGGCTTACTGACACCGCCTTCTGTCTTCAGCTCCCACCCTAAGGGATGTTACTCTGAGCTGAATATTCCTACTTGTATTTCAGTGCTGATTTCTGACGATAGATTCCTTTCCAGCTTCTTGTTGTCTTCAAACCAAAGAGAGCAGAGCGTTGCTTTTATGTAAACAATCAAAAGATTTACAAATGTCTGAATCTTTTAGGTTTACATATGTTACAGAGCTGCATTAATTTTCCTCTGGCTATATGCAGTCAGCTGTATTTATTATAATTGGCGTGCAGAGGACAGAAGACTTGACAGAGTGAAAGTTATAGATGGAACAGGATCATTTGATGCTCTGTCAAATCCTGTCTTGCCTAAGAAAACACGTTACATTTCATGCAGAATTGTGGCAGGCTTCATTTGTCATCTCAGCTGCATGAAGTATGATTTACACTGCAGTAAATAAGCATGTAAAATGGCCCGGGCAGGGGAGAAAGTCCTTGTAAAACAGTTTAAAGAGCATTGATCCAACCCTTTTATTATTCTCCACGCACAGCTTTTAGGCCGGTGTAACTCACTGGATGCTTTCTCTGGAACGTACCTCTCGGGCTCGCACCAGAGAGGTTATTTCTCACCATCGGTTCCTGGAAGAGGCTCAAAGTGAAGAGTGCGAGCACATGCCCAGTGCTATCTCCTGCCAAAGCTTTTGTTGTCTTTGTAGGCATAGTAGCTGGCAGTGGAAGATGTTCCCTTCTTCCTATTTCCTCTAAATAATTACAGCGGCATTTTTTCCAGCCTAATTTTGGACATGAACCTGTTTGTGAGATGTGATCAAAGTGGCAACCTAGTTGTAGGGACTTGAAATCCAGTCATGTGAATCCCATGTCAAGCATTGTTTCTGTGTCCTGCTTTCAAAATACATCTGGGAATCCCCAGACTAGCTGTGATGCTCGGACACATTCCCAGGGGAGTCTCAGTAGGGTCTGTTTTACAGTTACGTTGAGATCTGCCTCCTGTTGCCATGGTGTGGAAGATGTGTTGCAGCATCTGTGGGAACTCTGACAGGTAAGAAGGGGAGCACCAGGCAGCAGTGAATGGAGACTCTTGGTAGCTCAACAGGCACATCTACAAACCAAATGGCTGTTTGCTCTCGTTTCCACATAGACCGACTACAGCTTTGTCACAGATTTTTTGGCCTCCCTTTATCAGCAGTTGGGAGCTGTCAACCATTCCTGTTCAAAACTGATACCATCCAGGCCTTTTAGCATCGTCCCTGAACTAAGGAGAGGACCTAGCCCAGGGCAGTGAAGGATACATCCTGTCTCATTCTCAGCCCTCCTTTTCCCAATAAAATACACATAGGAAAGAAAAAAAGTGCTCGCATTCCAATAAAAATACACTGCATCTCTCCTCCTCCTCTGTTCAAAGGCAAACCTCACTTCAGGGGAAGATGGTGACCTTTCTAAAAAGGGAGGGAAAAATTGGAAAAGGCAATTTGAGAAAGTATTTTCTAGATCATACACTCACGTTATAACAGCAGTCACTCAGAGTAAGAAAGGCAATATCTGAAAAGCTACAGCCACCTACAGTTCTGAGGAAATTTGAGGCATTCCCCATAAAAATGGGAATTTCTTAGTAGGAAAGATACAGAAGTTATAAAGGCCAAACTGAAAATAACACAGAAATCACACTGGCTGAGTAGACTCTCCTGAACACAACCTTACACATTTGAAATAAAAATCAGATTCCAAAGAATACTGTAACTGCTAGTGATGTAAACCAGAAGCACAGCGTTTCCCAGGGGAAGGTCACTGTGACCTGGAGATCACAGGAGAGTAATTGGGATTCTGCTCAGGTGAGGTGCTTTGGGGCCCGTGCCAGGTTTCACTCACAGCCACTCAGAGAGCTGACCTAAAAAACTGAGTAGGTCCTACCAGTCAAGGCCTGAGATTGTTGAAGGGGACATCTGTGAAGAGAGTGAGGGTCTGCAAGCTATGGTCGAGCACTTGAGTGACCGCTATGAGAAAGATGAGCTCTTCCACATAGCTTTAGTACCAAAGCATTTGTTTGGTATGTTTTGCCCTGATCTATCACAGTCAGAGAAATCTGGTAACTGCTAGCAAAAACTAGATTTCTTCCCAGAAGCACACAGTACAGTGGGAATTTCTAAACTTTTTCTCCTCTTTCGCAGGCACATTGCAGAGAATCTCAGAGAGAGAGAGAGAGAGAGAGAGAGAGAAGGAAATTTTGTAGTTGTTTGTTTGCTCTTGCGAGGCACTGAACATGACCCCTCAGGAATGTGTAGGAGAGGAAATGAAAAGCAGACGTGGGAAGCTGAAAAAAGCAGCACTTCTCCTCTATCATTAAGTGTATAATAAGGTAGATTACATCAGTTGTTGGCCTAGTCTCCCTGGTGAACAGGTGTCATAGATACAGCACTGTCTAATCAAATATTAACTCATCATGTGGCAGCAAGTGCTAGGAGAGGGAACGTGTCAGATCATCTACCTCCTTTCACACGCAGCCAATTCTTCCGTGAGGCACGAAGGTTCAGTAAAGGACATTCTTGTCATTTTTATGGAGTGAATCTAATTTTATATAGGTGCAGAGACTGGTGACAACCAATTTTTTTTCCGCTTCCTATTTAAGAAAGTACTTTGGATACTAACGTATGAATGGCCACAAACTCAGACAAATTGGTATGTTTTCGTACTTAGTTATGAAGTAAACCCATAGTAGTTTAGTAGTAGCTATCTTCAACCATTACTTAGAATAAACTGATACAGAAGATTTTTAATTCATAGATTTCCACATTGTTTACAATAGCAAATAAATGCCATTGCTCCCATTTTAGAAACAGAGAAAATGGAAATTAAATTACATGCATGTAGTTAGAAAAGAAATCAGTCCTTTAATTCCTGGACTAGGTCTGCCCCTTCTGGACCATGGTCTGCCCCAAACCATCTGGCACTCCTGGACAGTGGTGAAATAAAAGAAATATTTGTTTTGGTTTTTAATATTCCATTGCATTTGTTAGACTTCTTACTTTATACAGAATCCAGAGTTGCAGTAGTTTTAAAATGACAGCTGGATCAGCTGTGTGGGTATTGTACATCAGATGTCAAAGAATCACAGAATCATAGAAAGTTTTGGGTTGGAAGGGACCCCTAGAGGTCATCTAGTCCAACCCCCCTGCAGCGAGCAGGGACACCACTAACTAGATCAGGTTGCTCAGAGCCCTGTCCAACCTGGTCTTGAATGTTTCCAGGGATGGGGCCTCCACTACCTCTCTGGGCAACCCGTTCCAGTGTTTCACCACCCTCATTGTAAAGAATTTCTTCCTTATATCCAGCCTAAACCTACCCTGTTTTAGTTTAAAACCATTACCCCTCGTCCTGTCACTGCTGTCTCTACTAAAAAAATTGTCCCCATCTTTCCTATAGGCTCCCTTTAAGTACTGAAGGGCTGCAATCAGGTCTCCCCGCAGCCTTCTCTTCTCCAGGCTGAACAAGCCCAATTCTCTCAGCCTGTCCTCATAGGAGAGGTGCTCCAGCCCTCGGATCATTTTTGTAGCCCTCCTTTGGACCCGCTCCAACAGTTCCATGTCCTTCTTGTGCTGAGGGCTCCAGAGCAGAATGCAGTACTCCAGGTGAGGTCTCACCAGAGCAGAGTAGAGGGGCAGAATCACCTCTCCTGACCTGCTGGCCACGCTTCTCTTGATGCAGCCCAGGACACAGTTGGCCCTCTGGGCTGCCAGCGCACATTGCCGGCTCATGTCCAGCCTTTTGTCTGTCAGTACCCCCAAGTCCCTCTCAGCAGAGCTGCTCTCGATCCTTTCATCCCCCAGCCTGTATTGATAGCGGGGATTACCCCGACCCAGGTAAAGAACATGAGAAGAGGCACCTGATGAGAGTTGCTTTCTGTCTTTTCAATCAGTTTCCTGGAGGAGAAGAAAAATCAGTAAAATATAGTATTCAGAATAGAGCCTCTGAAGCGAACTAATGATAGATGAAACAAGGCAAGAAAATTTTTTCAGCAAAGACAGCATATCACTGTTTTTCTTTGGTCTCCAGGAAGGGTCAGTGTAGGAGAAACAATGGCTTGGAGAGGATGTTCTGGATGGCCAAGTATCCTGACAGGCGGACTCTTACAAGTGTCCTCATTGATCCTTCCTAGCTGTCCTTTTTCCCAGAGCAGAAGCCTAAAGCTCCTCCACACAGTTTCAAGGAGGAGACTAAAAACTCCTCCTGTTTAATAGAGAAGGGTCTTAGTAAATACGGTGTAAATTTACCATGAAATAATTCAGGCTGGGGAGTCCTTTATAACCATCGAAGGAAGGAGATTTGGAGCTGTTTTTTCAATAAAAAATGTAGGTACAAAAAAATTGTTAAGTGTTAAGACCTAACAAATATGCACAGTTGTTTGGTGGGATTGCCTGAGTTGGCAGGGCTGAAGAACTAAGACGCTTTCCATCCCAAGCTCTGTTAGCACTTACCAAAAAGAAATGCACAGCTGGTTGGCCATATCTGTAGTTTCCTATTATCACATATTGCCCCTCCATGTTCTGGTGGGGTTTTTATTATGGATGATATATATATATAATCAACAGTTATTTTATATATATTTTACATCTAAGAACCATTATCCCATCATCTGTACTACTTGTCCAAAACATTATTAAAATTCAGCTGACAGAAGGGTGAACCTAATGTGTAAGAGTTAAGAAGTCCTGCTCCGTAGTTTTTTATTGCTCTGTGAAGGTGGGAGATGTGCCAAGAGCTGGAGAGATCTGGATGCAAATTTTAGCTCTGACTCAGCTCCACCCTGAATGGAGATACAGGTGCAGACTGTTCCCTCTCCACCCCACTTGCTTTTGGGACGAAGCCCTGCAGCATCGGAAAGGGCGGATCAGCTGGCAGTGAGCTCCAGCAGGTTCATGATCCGGGCAGCCGGTGAGTTAGGACCGGCGGGCGTGTCCCAGGGTAAATTCACTCTAGGGCTGGGACACAGCCAAGGTCTACAGACATACCACCTGCCCCACCATGCAGGTGCAGCTGGTGTCATCCCACTCCGCTTCAGCTCAAGTCAGCGTCAGTCCGCGGGAGCAGAGCTGGTGAGGCTTGAGCACCTTGAAAAATCCCTTGTGATGCGTTTAAAAGGAAGCGTTCAAAAGAAGCACTGCTAGGCCACCTGTTGGTGATGAAGCCTGGTCATTTATTTGAGACTAATTGAGGATGTCTCTTTGGGTTCTGTGTTGTATCACCTTCAACATCTTTCAGACACCTGAATGCGACAGAGCCGGTGAAAGGAGGCAGTCTTCTTGAACTCTCACTTCTGGAAAGGAGACCACTAAGAGCTTGTCATCAGTTTTTATTAACACTAAATATTTTAGCAAGCTCTTGCCATTTTAAGTATTGTGGGGAAAACAAAGCAGTCATCTGCCTCCCCTAGCAATTTTCATAGCTCATGAGACTAATCGTTCCTGTCAGGTAGCCGGGTAGCTGCCTCATTCTTTATAGCTGACAGCCTTTTTGCATCGTATTGAAAGCACAGGCTTCAGCCTTACGCGACAAAGAACATCCTACACATTTCAGTCACTGCCTAGAATCACTCCCTGTCTGAACGAGGTGCAGCACCGCACTGCAAAGCATGGAAAGGACAGTGCTGAGTCCACGGGATTCTTGCTCTCCGGAGGATTTGTTGGCAGAAGTGTAATGCTCGCAGCGAAATGCACAGAGAATGGGCTCCGCCCTGGGCTTGGTGAACTTGTGATCCTTACTTTTAGTTCATTCTCAGTGTGTGCTGTGAGTTGATCTAGATCTTAAGTTTTTATAATAGCTATGTTACTGGTGGGTCCTGGAGGGCTTGTTACAGAAAAAAGAAATACAGAATAGGAATGTTCTCTTGGTTTTGTGAGGAGAAGTGGAGACTCACTACCAGCAGAGACATTCTGCTGCAGTAAACTTGTACTGGTGGGACAGGTTTAAGTACTTAATCCTTTTGCTGCTCCTGTTCTAACAATTCCTAGAATATGGCAGCACTAACAGGATGTTTTTCACAGAGATTAAAAAGGATTATTCGTTTTAGTGACTCATCTCCAGCCAGTCCGTTGTTAAAAGCTGGGGCTGATTGCACAAACAGGGTGTTTTCCTGGTGAAAGGAAAGCAAACTAAAGAGACCTGCTCCTTTTTAGCCACCATCTATTCTGACCTTTGCTCTCTGTTATCAATGTAATGGTTAAAAATCCCAGCCTAGTTCTCGTCAACGTGCCCCATGTGTTAGCCCAAGGATCTGTCTCTCCCTGTCCTTCACAGACCATTCGGAGACAAACACCACACCACCACATAACATCTACGACCCTGTTTTTCTTGAGAGTGGTGTAGTGTCTGTGTGTCAGTGTTGGGGGCACATCCCCATCCAGTCCTGCTTAGAAGTCAGTTCTGGGAACAACAGGCACAAGAATGTTTTCTGAAACAAAAGAAGCCCTCTTTTGACAAGGTAGCAAGAGCAGCTGGGTGGAAGCGCAAAAGCAAGTAAAATGCTTCATAAAAAGATGCAAAGATATCTTGTTTTCTTACAGTAAAGCAGGCATTATGGTGCCGAGTAAGTCTACTGTCATGTTCCTCTACTACACATACACGGTCAGCCCCTTTTCTAAGGGCAAGCTATAAACCTCTGATTGAATTCATTTTCTGTCCTCTCAGTCTGCTTGGAAAAGGTTTAAATAGCAAGGGCAAACAACAAAAGCCTTTTCTTTAAAAAAATACAGCCTAGCTTGGAGTGTCTCTTTTAATATTAACTTTCCTGGCACAATTAAACAACTTCTTACCTTTTGCTTGTCACCAAGTGTTTCTCTGTGAAAAGCTTGCCACTTCCATTTTTTCATATGTGGGAAAGTCAATTGGCTTTCTAAGAACTACTTATCATCTTTCAGTTTTGTATGTCTTCTCCTGGCTTGTTACTGACTACTTTATGGACAAGAATTGCCAGGAGTCTTCTGAAGTATAACAAAAGCATGTATTTAAGATGAATTTCTGGGATATGCTCTCCACGTAACTCATTGTACCCAGTAACAAAAGTAATTTTCTTACATTGTAAACAAAACAGCCTTCAGTTAATCATCATGGAGCAAAAATTGCTTGGATGAATGATTTTCCTGTGAAGCAGGAAATATATGTTCTCTTGACAGCATTGACACGGTACATTCTGCCATCTGGATGTCCTGAGAAAGCACCTGGCTTGCTTCCTTACCTGCTGCTCTCGTCCTTTCTCAGTGGCCTCATCAAAGTGCACTATAAACACAAAAATGTCATCAAATGCCAAGCTTTCAAGCTTACATAATGCCATTTGCTCTGGGCTTTTGCAGTGTAATCGATCATCCCTGTTTCACAGGTGGAGGAGCTGAGCCAAAGACGCCCACGAGCCATGGGCCAGGAGTAGAGCTAAAGCCCAACTGCTTCACACCCTCGGTGCCCACTCTGAGGCCACGTCCACACCCATTGGCGTCGTCGTGTCCGCAATCACCGCCAATTACTCCCTGTATAAAAATATTCCTTCAGAAACACTGAGGCATCTTAAGAGACCGTATGATAATACTACATTTACGTAATGATTCACGCTGCAGTACTAACCCGAAATCAGTCATCGCTAACGTTAAAGGCACTTTTTCTGCTCTGCTTTCTTCCTCTGTGCCTAGGTAGCTGAATGCTGGTGAAGTGCCTGATTTTACACGTTTGTTGATATGTGTCTATGTGTAGGTCGCTAAGAGTACATTAGGAATGCAGTGACATTTGTCATTCAAACTATCACATCGACCAAGCCACTGTGGGCTGTAATGATTTCACAAGTGACTGCACTCGGTTATGTGTCTCAGGCTGGCACGTTGCCAAAGAAGGGTGATATTTTTTTTTTTTTAGTGAGTCAAAATTTTCTTTCCACCCTAGTACTCTGTTAGATGGGATCACGGTCCTTAGCTGCTTTCAGAGTAATGTGAAGTCACGTAGGGTAACAAACAAAAAGAGGTTAACGTTGTGAACTGCTAGCTATCCTGTGCTTTCCTGCTTTGTGGCAGGTTGCTGAGGTTCCTGCTACACGCTTCAATCTTTCAGGAGCTGAAAGGCAAGAAGCTATTTCACTGCCCACAGGAACTCAAGGGCGTTTGTGTTACAGTCAAGTAGTGAGAAGCCGTTTCAATCGGTGCCGTTGCCAGGAAGCTCGCAGAATAGTTTAAGTCTTTGTCATGAATCCATGAGGTCTTTTCTTACCACAGGCAACGTGAGAACTGTAAACTGTACTAAAAATCAATGTAATTTACTAATGTATTCTAGAGAGAACAAACAGGGTTTTTCTAGAATTTAGGAACAAACTGTCTGTAGACTGCTGCTGATGGCTTAATCTCCATGTCATTCTGTAAACAATAGGACATATGGCCAGCTGGGGTTTGCTAGACATTTCCAAAGCATCGTTATTTCCAGTTAGAAATGCTATCCGCTGTGAAGTCCAATCCCCACAGAGGAGGCTGCTGAGTCTTTGCACTCTGCCAGAGTAAAGGCGCTACTGCAATCCTATGTAGCCCAACTGGAGCCACGGCTATGACAGGAAACCGAGCAGAGACGGGGCAGCCTGGAAACTCTGTCCCTGATCATTATGTTCACTGCTGCTATAAAAAGACTTCAGTCAATTATGAATTTTTGTCAGAACATTGTAATACGGATGGAAGGAGAAGGTCACTTTGAAAATAGCTCGTATTTATTTGTCTGTCAATGCTCATAAGAAATTATACACATAGATCAGATGCTAGACTGGCTGTGACCTTTGTTTGTAACACAGACAATTAAAACAAAAAGAAGAATGTCCAAGTGGTATAGTTTTAATAATCCCAAAGATTAGTAACTAATCCCAAACCATAATGAATTTTCCATCAGCATGGCTTGTAGGTCACTGTCACTATAAATCTAGTCCAATGAAGTCCATTGCCGAAAGGAATACTCATGGACTGCAGAAAAACAGAACAGAAGTCAGGGTCAGTGATGGAAAAAATAAAAATAATAAAAGATTGCCCTGAAGGTGCCGTATTGACAACCTGTAGATGGCAGTGCACTCAACTACTACTCACATACTCTGCAGGAAAAATACCTTTAAGGATGTAAACATCCATCATCTTTTCCATTTACATCACTTTCTGTTCCAGTCCATCTTACTAATACCCAGTCTTAGTGCCACATGGCTGCAAGAGTCCTTGTCTTTAATCACGAATGTGCTTTGAATGACTGTTACGAATACTAGGTGAAAAGACTTGGACTTCTGCTCAAGTACCTGAAATCTGGACAAAATGGTTCCACTTCTGTGACCCTACAGAGAAATGGGTGTGTGAGGGGAGACAAGTTCTTGAGAAAATGGGAAAAAAATCCTCTGGTCAGAGCATGCCTTTGCTGAGCACATTATATGAGCACTGCGAGTTTAGCATGAAGTACTCAAAAGTCAGTCCTAAATTGTTCTTGGTGACCCACAGGTACCTGAAGCCACAGCTCATGGAAGTCCAAGGTTCTGGTGCAGATGAATTATCTTAAGTCCAAAACTGCAGACCAGAAGCCTTTTGTTATGAAGCCAATTTATCTGGGAGTGAAGGGGAGTACGTGGGATTACTTTAAACCATGTTGTGACTAAACACTGCTATGAGGCCGTGACCTGAGCGAATGTCTGAAATGGTATAAAAAACGTATCTGTGCAAACAAATGAACATTTGACACTGTCTCTTGCAATCCAAGTCAGGATGTTATATCCTGGATGGGTGGACAACCAAACTGGTAAGAAACCAGCTGGATGGTCAGACTCAGAAGGTCATGGTCAGTGGACAACGCGTGGAGCATGCAGCAGGGTAGGTACTGCAGGGTCTATCCTGGGATCTGTGCTGCTTAATGTTGTTATCAGCGACCTGGACGAGGTCGTGAAGCACAGTCTCATCAGTTTTGCAGATATTGAGGGTGGCTGGCAAACACTTTCCATGGTAGGGCTGCCATTCAGAGGGACTTAGAGAGGCTGGAAGGATGGACCAACAGGAACTTTGTGAAATTCAAAAAACCAAATGCTAAGTCCTGCACCTAGGAAGGAAAGATCTCTTGCAATGATACAGGCTGGGAATAGACTGTCCAGGCAGCAGCTCTGGGGAAAGGGCACTGGGGCAATGAGCTGGGCAGGAGCCAGCAGCGAGTCCTGGCCGCATCTGGGACTGCTTCGGCAGGAGCACTGCCAGGAGCTCAGGGCAGGGTCTGTCCCCTCTGCCCAGGACTTGTTGTTAGACAACATCTGGGTACTGTGACCAGCTTGGTGCCCCTGGTGCAGAAAGACACCGATGACCCGGAGTGGGTTCACCCCCGCCGTGCTCCGGGCTGGAGCATCGCCCCGTGAGCAGGGGCTGGGGCAGCAGGGTTTGTCCACCCTGGCACAGAGGCGGCTTCGGGGGCACCTCACAGCCACCCCAGTGCCTACGGGGAGGGGACGGGCAGGGGACAGCCGGGCCCGTCACAGCCATGTGTGGGAGGGCAACAAGGCACAGCAGGCACGAGAGGGGTTCAGGGTGGGTGCAGAAACCTCTCCCCGTGAGGACAGGCAGGCCGGGGGCAGGCAGAGGGACAGGCTGCCCGGGGAGCTTGGGCAGCCTCCATGCTTTGTGGGCTTTAAGATCTGTTTGGGCAAAGCCCTGGGCAACCTGGTCCGATCCCACAGCTGGCCCTGCGTGGAGCAGGGTTCTACGAGGGACCTCCTGAGGTCCCTTCCAACCTGAACTATTTTATGATTCCATAATTCTAAGCAGCAATATCAGACACAGGAGCATGAAGAATATTTCTCCTGTTGTGATGTTACATGGGAATCCAATTATGCACTGGAGATAAATCCTGGCTGGGGACAGTAACCCAGACCCGTGCATCTTGACCACTGGCATAAATTAGCGTATATTTTATTGACTCAAAGTGTTTAAATATAACAAATGCTGTTGCTCATTTTTTACTGTGAATGGCAAATCTGTCGACAGAATATTTCAATGCTGCTTCTCAAATATGGAACAAAGAACCGAATTAAGAGTTCGGCTTTTTTTTTCCATCGCTATTTACAGTTCAACCCCAGTATCCTGTTATGGACCTGAGCGTGATTTAAAGAGTACATTTTGTTTCTAATTTGTTCTTTTTTTAAAGTTCTGTTATCATTTTGAATTTTATTGGTCATTCACTATGACTAGCGGTATTTCACTGGTTCCTTCCGCTATCTCCTTCCTTTTTTAAAGTGAAAACCTATCATCACTGACATCTTTCTTTCCTTCCCAGGTCCAAAATATTTATTTTGAGGATTTCTTTATTACTCCGCATCTTTTTCTTTTTAATGTATTGCATTTTCCATGGTTGCTCAATCACAGTTTTTTATTTAGCATCCAAGAACTCGTTCTTAAACATTTCCTCGTGTGCTTTTTCAAAGCATTTCTTGCTCTATATAAGCATTCCAGTCTATAATGTTGCCAATTAGTCTGAATATTAAAAAATGACTGTTTAAAGCTTGGTAAAATATAATGCTGTTTAGTTGCATTACTGTGGTCAAATAACTTTAACCCAACCATGGTCATTAATATACAGGTAAGCATAAATATTCTAAATCATCAGTGAATATTTGCTTGTCCACCAAAATGACCTCTAATGTAAAAACTCTTATCATCACCTTTTATGAACGTTTTAAGGTCTCTGTAGTTACTTTACCTAACTTTTCACCCAAATGTAACTACTTGCACTTTTTCATACTCCCATGAAAAATGTCTGATGTTATTCGTTTGTTGCCACCACTTAAAAAAATGAGGCCCATTTTTGAAATGTTCCTTAGTTCCTGCAATACAGCTAACACATGGACAAGGTGACCTCCAGAGGTCCCTTCCAACCTCAACATGCTAATTGTACCTGTGATTTCTCCTGCAGTACCTTCAATGTCTACTTCAGTACTATCTGTGCTCACTGCTTCCAATTTTGTGCAAAATCTACCCTATAATTTTTATAACTGCTTCTCACTGAGTACACGATAAATGGAGTATAAAAGCCTGTGTACTTCAAAGATCCTTGAATCTGGACAGCATCATGGTTTGTAGAAGTGGGTTTCAGGTTCAGAAGTGACATCTGATGCCTTAGACAGTGGGATCCCACAGGCTCACTGCTTTAAACTGCAGTGCTGGTGCCACAGCCATCCTGAGCCCCTAATTACCAAGACACTTTTCCCTGTTAGCTGGGGAAGGACTGCTTTCTGGTTAAATGTAGAGCAAGGACCATGGCAAGAGAGTGAATCAGACACAGGAATAGAGCATATAGCACTCTGAAAAATAAAAATATTCTGTGAAAACCCTCCAACTTCGATCTCACCCTTTTAGCACATCCTGGATTTGACCAGTGATATTCCACAATGTGGTCATCTCTTCCTCAGCCTGAGATTCTTTTGCTTACAGAACTGGGGTCCAGGTTGCAAAACCCAGGGCTCCTTTCCTCATCAGCTTTCTAGGAAAAAACACTGAAAGATGGTAACCATCGTTCCAGCGTGGAGACACACTGTGCTTCGATAGCCCATGATGTCTCTGCCACACAGCTGGGCTGTAGGCCTGCCACCAGGGTGTGATGCCTTCGGTACCAAGTGGCTACTGCTGCTCACCGAGGAGGCTGCGACTCCTACCGCGCTGCTCCGTGCTCACCCTGCTGCTTCTGCGCCCCCTCCCCATCAGCTGCCTCAAACCCACTGGTTGAGAAATTGCATTCTCAGCATTTTTAAATGCTCCAGTAAGTAAAACTTAGCATGGGTAGTTAATCATTGATCTTTGTTTTTATTAAATTAGTGCTAGAGGTTCAGAATAAGACTCCTCAGTCTTCAGAGAAATGAAAGAGCAAGGGGGAGGGAGGGAAAGGTGCGCTCACTCCATTACTGACTGCGTTCCAGCGACTGACACATCGCTGGGCGTAACCACAGCAGCTATAGGAACTGCTGTAATTTAAGGCTGTTTCTCAGGGATTTTCCACTGGCTTCAGATGCTCCAGACTTATGAGCTCTACAGTTGTTCCCCACTTTACCTTGGAAACTTCTGTACCAGGCTTGTGAAAACAGCCACTTATTTTGGCCCTGACCGACCTTTCTTGGGTAGAATCAGACCTCTGAGGCTCATGCAAGTTCCCTAAATGCTCCTTGATTGTCTGGGGACATGTAGGAGGGATGCCGAACTGGTCCCTTGCAGCTTCTTACTTGTATACCCATGCGATGTGTGTGGATATGTGGATGTAGCTTCAGCTGCTGTCAGCTGTAGCATGCCTCTACGCCTCAGAGCCCCCTTTACAAGGCTGAGCTCTACTCGAGGGAAAAAAAAACAGTGGAGTGGGGATGACAGAAAATGAGCTTTCCACCTGTGAAGCATCCAAATTTGTGCATCAAACAGAGGCTTCAGTTTTTGCTGAGCTTGTAATCAAGGTTGTGCAGATGCCTGTGATTTTGAGGAGCTGGACAAAGTGCAGTGAGCGCAGACATGGTAGGTGAGAAAAAGATGAAGAGGTAAAAAAATTCTCATTGCAGTGAGTTATTTAGGGTCTTGTTATTTGTGGTAAAGTGCATGGGGTAAACCCATACCTTTGAGACAATCCCTGAGAAGCCGTTAACATCCAACCACACAGTGTCATGTTTTGAATCAGATTTTGAAGTCAAATCTTGCAGGAAAGAGCAGGTTACCCTGGTATTGCAAAGATGCATAGGAGAGAAATGCTTGTGCACAAACGTAGTGCCCAATGCAACGGAAGCACACGCAGACTGAAAACAAACAAGCCATCAAGCAAAATACATAAAGTGGAAACACACATACTGCCCGCTTCATTTCACTGAGTAACATAGGCCGAATATTACCTGAAGGATGCATTTGTAATGAGCGGATGCATTTCAATGCATCTGTACCTCCTCTCATTCAGAAAGTGTACTCCTTTTTTTCTGCAGTCTGTGAGAGGAGGCAATTCCCCATACAGGCTCTCATCCCCAGCTGAGCCCTGTAAGCCCCCGTTGTGCAGTCCTGTACGCTTGTACTGCATCTCATCGTCATTAAAAAGAGATGAAACAGCAGCACCGAGGAGATGCCTGGCCGTGGTGTTGTGCTGTCTGTCAGCACTTTAAACTGCAGCAGAGCTACAGACTGGCTCTAACCCCGGAATCCAACTAGCTACCATAAGTCAAAGCACTTTGTTGTCATTTAAATGCAGCACCTCTACGTTTACAAGCTTTCCTGACGACTTTCCCAGTATCGATGTGATCTGAAGGGAAGCACCTACCACCTCTTTGGCCTATTTGCTTTCACATCCTAAATACGTGAGTTTCTTAGGTGAACGAATGTTTACAAAGTTTTAAATGACTTACAGCAGCTAATTAAAAAAGAGACAGAGAATAAATGAAATAAATCTGCCCATTAAGCCCCTGCTAGCGTCCCTCTTCATCCTGACAAAGAAAGAACCTACAAAGCTGAGCCACCTGACTTGAATTAATTCGGATACCTGGGGCAGTCCAGGCATGTCCTAAAGAAAGACGTTTCTCCAAGAGAAATGTTTACACTGATGTGTAAAATATGAAGTTATCCCTACATATTCCGTAGAATTGCTTGCTAACTCAAAAGCTGCTACAGAAAATTACTTTTTTATTAGTTGTGGAAACCTAATGACTATTAAATGCAGTAACATGGTGACTTCACTTCTGTAATTGCAAGGTCCATATTTTTTGGGTCAGTCCTGTTAAATCAGAGGTCTTATCAAGTGAATTTAGCTATACCTTTAAGAATCCTTAACATACACCACTGAAACTTGCTGTCCTGCGTTATCCAGAAGCTAACAGTGCTGATCATGAGCTAGATACTACACAAAGCAGACCTCTGTCAGAGCCCTTGGCTCGGAGCTGTTCCTGAAAAAAATCCAGACACTATCTGGGAACAAATACTACCTGCGTGAAATATTCTGAGTGGCAGAATGAAGTAGCTAAAACCAACAGAACTGAAATTTCCTGGAAATTTGGAAGGCAAATGGCTTGAACAGTGCTTCATTCTGTATCTGTGTCTGCGCTTACGAATCTGCTAAGTTTTGTCATAAATGCCAAAAATAAAAGCCAAGTGAAGTGAAGGAGTCTATGCTGATGTCACAGAAAAAGTCTGCATCCCGGAGCAAAGGAGACAGAGACTGGAAAAGATGTCTGGATCTTCATTATGTCGGGTGGAAAAAACCCCGTGTCCTTGTTGTAAAATCTTATTCTCACTGCAAGGATAGCATCTTATTAAAAGACACTAGAGATAAAACAGGTGATTATATGACCGAAATCTGCTTTTTCTTGACATGTTATTTCAGTAAATTCTGAGTGCAGCTCTATCCTGGACTTTGAATTCTTCTTCTAGTACTGCAGAGCCAGTGGGTCTATGCAGCTGGACAGTGGGGCACAGTTTAGTGGACGTGAACTCAGGCAGATGGAAAGGATCACGCATTTAACCGAATAAATTGGTAGAAAAGGATCCTAGTTAATAAAATGCTGATTAGAGAAGACAGGATGGTCAGGCTCCATAGAAAACCACTCTAAAATGATACTGATGAAGATGGGACTGTTCCCTCCTGCTACTTTAACAGACACAGGAATGGTTGCAGCATGAAAAACAGATCTGCAAGTCACAGTGAACCTGGAGCTATGTGAAAAAAGAGCTGATTAAAGACCAAAGATTCGTAGGTACTCCTACCCTGCTGTTCAAAACATAGGTCTAACCACGCAGCCAGCCTGAGTTTGCTTCAGAGCCACACTCTGGGTTGAAGACAAGCTGGGGGACTGGGGGATGTCTGGGCATGGATTAACTTTGAGTTTAGGCACAAATTTACTCTTTACACCAAACACATTCTACTTGACTTGAGCTCTTTAGCCCCAGCCTGGGAAACACGCTGGAAGTGTGCAAGAACCACGTGCATGAGGCTGCTATTTAGATGAGTTAATAGGCTTGTTATAAATATCACATTAACGTAGTGTAATCATTGTCATTTCTGTTATCCTTAGCTGGGAAAAGAAAGTATTGGGAATGAGATATTCAACGGACTTTTCTGCAAGCCAGCTGAAACCGGTTATGTCACACGCAGGGTCGTGTAATGTGCTGCTGTCGGCTGGAGCCCAGACGCGCAGTCAAAAAGACTTTGTCAAGCCCTTGGCTCTGATGGGGGAGTGAGGAGCAAGCAGGTTATTTCTAAATGTTAGCAGCTAGCCTGTGTCAGTTAGCTCGCTTCTACGTGCAGTTTGGGCACTCCTGAAATGTCTGTCACAGGACATAAACATTTACGATTTCTGTAACGCCAAACCCTTGGGCTCAGAACCAGTTAAGGTTAAATGAATACCTGCTATTATTCTTAGCTATTTCAGCTTAAAGTAAAACCAGTATGCTTAGATACTTAGCAGTCAGCTTCATGTTTTTAGCGAGCGTGAGGATAATCACGCCTGTCTAGCTGGTCCACAACACCCAGCAGACAGTCCCAGTTTCTCAATGTGAAAGCGTGCACAGGGCCACCCATGCTGGCGGATGTGCCACTGCTGTGCGACTTCTGCTGAGGCAGATCGAAAAACCCCTTCCCAAAGCAGAAAAACCCCATTGAGATAAGGGAGGGCTGGCGAATACTCTCACCCAGCATATTCTCTGATGTTAGGATCTGATTCTTAAGCTTTGGGTGTATCTCCTCGCTCCACAGCCGCGTCTTTCTCACTCACTCATTTGTTCTGGCTTCATGCCTGTGTTTCACTTCTTGCTTCTATAACATACAGTCACATGGCACACAGATCCCACACCACGCACGTTGTTTCATGTAGTTATACAACTGACGAAATCACTAAGCAGCAGCCTCTTTTTTTGAATAAAGCTTATAGATTTTATTCTCACGAAGCTTGAGACTTTGCTAAGGAAATAGCTTTGCTTAGCAAGAGAGCTTTTGCAGCCAGTTTCAGATGGCAGAAAAGCTCTCAAGGTGTCTGTCATGTCTTCACAAGCCCTATTCACCCTTCTGTTTGCATTGGTACGTTCATGCATGTAGAATTATCAGCAAGAGGTGGTTTTTTTCTTTATGCCAGGAGTCTTTTCTTCGTGGCTTGCTTGGTGCTGAGCCAAACTTCAGTGGTAGAACATCAGTGATTTTACCCTGGGTAAATACCATCTATTTTTCTTTTCTGAGAGACTTTAGACTCTAACCCTGCCCTTCAGGGCTGAGTTATGATCACATCACTCTCTCAAAGAGGATGTCAGGTTACAGTGCTCACTAGATTAATGAAACATAAAATGTAAATGCAACAGTTCACAATCACAATGAGTAAATGCCCTTGAGAAACAAGAGTTCCAGTTTAGCAGAACAACAACAAATTAGCTTGTTATGAATAACATTTACAACAACTTCACAAGTGAAGCTGCCATTCTATTCTGCTAACTGTATAAGACACGAAGTCACAAGGCGAAACTGCCAACTGCTAGGAAAGAGAATAAAATTCACTCCTTCACATCAGGGCTGGTTAGAAATAACGACTATTGCATCTCAATTTCTGTTCTTTTTAACCTGCTATTGTTCAGCTAAAGGTCCTTTCCATCGATGACAGTTTTATAAGACAAATCTTGCAGGTGCTGAACTGCATTCAAAATGCACACAGCACTCTGCAGACTAGTAAGAAGGTGGACCTATTCAAGGAGCTGAAAAATGTAATCTTGTAAACACATGTGAATGATCTCTTTGATTTCAAATGACAGCTGTGATGTGATTAAATTTTCTTGTGTGCATATGCATTTGCAAGATTAGGCCTGAAGCATGAAACTTTATGCATGATTTAAAAGAGAAAAGGGAAAGAAATGCTTTTTGGTGAAAGAACAGAGGAAATAATGCCTTTTTAGTCTTTACTGACTCTGTGTGTCTTTCTACTTAAACTATGTGTATGGGTTAGTGTTTTTTAATTTACGTGTATGGTGGAATGGACATCAGAGTTGCAAAACCAAGTAATGAATAAAAATCATAGAATCAGAGAGTTGCCAGGGTTGGAAGGGACCTTTAAAGGTCACTTAGTCCAACCCCCTGCTTCAATGAGCAGGGACATCTTTAACCAGACCAGGTTGCTCAGAGCCTTGTCCAACCTGACCTTGAATGTTTCCAGGGATGGGGAATCTACCACCTCTCTGGGAAACCTGTGCCAGTGTTTCATTGCCCTCAGTGTAAAAAATTTCTTCCTTGTGTCTAATCTAAATCTGCCCTCTTTCAGTTTAAAGCCATTACCCCTTGTCCTATCACTACACGCCCTTGTGAAAAGTCCCTCTCCAGCTTTCTTGCAGGCCCCCTTTAAGTACTGGAAGGCCGCTATAAGGTCTCCTCAGAGCCCTCTCTTCTCTAGGCTGAACAGCCCCAGCTCCCTCAGCCTTTCCTCATAGGAGAGGTGCTCCAGCCCTCTGACCATTTTCGTGGTCCTCCTCTGGATCCACTCCAACAGCTCCATGTCTTTGCTGTGTTGTGGGCTCCAGAACTGGACACAGGACTCCAGACGGGAAGGAATGCTTTTTATCAGGTGAGAGAGCATCGTGACAGAGCTGTAGAGTCTGATGTGAAGAAGGAGCCGGAAGGCAAGGCAACACCAAATCTCTGTCTCTGCTGATTATGGGGTTGGAAGGTGAAGGGACAGGTTTTGAAAGCAAGATGGGTAACAGCTGCTACATGAAAAATCCTAAGCAAAGACATGTACAAGGCAGTGGTCAGCAACATATTCATCCCCTCCTTCCCCACATTGTGATTTCTTTCAGACAACTTAGCTCAGAAAAATGTGATGTTTATCTTTTTACTACGCTTTTGAATGGCATGATTTTGTCTTAAAAAACACACATTTATATCAACAGCAGAATGTCTGTCCAGAGGCCAGACTTCACCGCATTTTCTGCGTCTGTGGGCATTGACCCCAGCCTAGTTAAACAGGCTGAGATCATGCCCTGATGCCATTTCACACCTAGGCGGATGCCATTTTATTCTTGAAGGGCCTACTTGGAGCTGGAATTTGAACAGAGCACAGGACAGGAAGTGGGAAGACAAGGATTTTCTGAGATAAAACTAAAGGGAAGGATAAGACAAACTAATTTTAGCAGCAGCAGGTCATGGTCAAGGTAGGAAAAGTGCACAGACTATATCTCACCCTAAACTGCATTTAAAATGTGGTCATTTGGATTCAGTTTGAGTCTAAGGTCTAAGATGCCTAAATTGTGGTTACAATATGTAGGTGTCACATACGGGCCACTTATCGAAGCTTCTGCTACTGTCAACAGAGGTTTAGTCAATGGAATCCAGAAAGAAGTACAGCAGACAAGTTGCTTGGGGCATGATTCAGCTGTCTAAACATAGGCATCTAATGCCAGTTGAGATGCCCAAGGCTGTGCCATCTGGCCTACAGCTGCCTCTCCTGAAACAAGGAGGACAAACAGGTCTGTATTACATCTGCCAGCCCACACAGATGTCTTGGATACCTTCACGCATCTGAAATGGATGCTGGACACTTATGTCTAGGGGTACATCTGAGCAAGCTGAATTGAGTCCTAGATGCCTATTTAAGAATGAGCCCCTAGGATACTCTCCAAGCTCTCCTAAATTTAGGTGTTTTAAACCTGATGTGGTTCCCATATGGACGCTAATTCCAAGTTAATCATTATTACCACCCTCACAGGTGTACATACAAACAGGCTTCTACTGAAGGTGAGCCATGTAATCTGAGAATGATACTCAAGATGGTACTAGAGGATGCCTGTTTGTACTCTCTGATGTAATTTTTTTTTTCTAAACTACTAAGGGAAGTAAGACTGAATAACTTGCACTTTGATATCTGACCTCTAAACATCTAAAGCCAGATGAAGTGAAACTCAGTCTAGGGAAATATTTCCAGAAGAACAGTTGGCAAGATTGAGGTCTGGTCTACACAAGAAAAAAATAATTTCCATGTAATTAGTGGTGCAACTTTATCTGAATGATTTCATACTGGTATGAAACTTTGATTCTGAGACTATTTCCCAATTTCACTTACATTGCTTGTGAGGGGGCTGGGGTAATCAAGTCCCAGGATAAACATACCTGTGTGGTACAACTCACAACATTTCATTCCAGAGACAAAGGCTTGGGGATAGAAGAAGGGAAAGGAGAGCAGGCTGGTAAAACCGATGTCACAGGGGAGGTTACTCAAACCATGGACAATAGTAGTAAAAGGAAGCACTCATTTAAGTTCCTTCTGATTTTCTAATAGTGACGATAAAATGTTGGATCCATTTGCTTTGTTTTTAAATGCTTTGTGTTTTTATACTTACAGGCTGTTCCTTTCACTGTGAGCCTTTTGTTTGATACAAATTGTTTCAATATGTCTTTGAACACACAGCTTAATTCACTTCCATTTTCAAGAAAAAAATATCTCAAGCACTGAAAATTGTTTAGAAACAACTCCACACTCATAAAACACTAACATCTTTGCAAGTGCCTGGAGTGGGAAATGCTGCTGGTTTGTAAGATGTGCAGTCTATTTGAAAAATAATTGTGTATTTCATTTAAAATGAAAGTATGTAAAAATAGTTTGTTGGTTTAAAGCAATTGTGATTTAAGCTGTCCCTTAAAATGACTTCCATCCTCAGAGCTTCTGGTTTTTGCTGCCGTTATCAGCAGTCTCCAATCCTGCAAACACTTGCACATGATGTGACTGTTGCCATAATCTAGTTGACTTCAGTGGGACAACACCTGAGAATAAATTTATGCCTGACAGTATTTGTGGAAGCAGGGTCACCTGAAAGTATTTCTGCTTCCCAGCTGAGAGTCCTAACTTCAGTTGCTTGCATGGTGTGTGCAGGAGCCACGTCTGTCAAACTCAGTAGCCAGTTACTGCTCGCAGTGATGTAACCTTTTCTTCTGAAGATGGTGCGGATTGTGGTCAGATGAGAACCGATGTCATCCTAGGGTTACAAATATGCTTCGAGACATATATCTGTAATGATGCTCAAAACAACCAATGTTTTGTGTTGTCAAGGGCCCATGGCACAGTTTTATAAAAGGCTCTGATAAAAGGCACTGTAAAGGAAGCAGAGAAGACATTCATTCAATATTTTTTCTATTCCTTGTTTCATGAGCACTTCAACTTTGCGACTTTAAATTAAAGTTGCCTTTCTATAGTTGGTTTTGGTGTGGTTTTTTTAACATTTCATTTTGTCGGTGCAAAGCCAATCCAATTATTCCCTCCTAGGAAATGTCTGAATCACCATCTTCAGTGTGGAAACACAGGAAGCCTAAGCCACCTTTACCAAGGAATCCCTCCTGTGGAAAGTCTGGAAACTTTACAGTGTTATTTGCTATAGTGGCTGAGGTATTTTTGTTCCATTAAAAACAGATGCTATTCCTTAGCATTAAGACAGATTAATTTCACAGATACAATGGGATCCTATTATAGCAATCTGGTTTTGTTTTTAAACAGAACAATTTTATCCTATGCATGATGCCTGGCTATAATATAACTGTTTTGATGTGCAAATGGAAATCTGGGAATCTGACTTTCTTACAGTATATGTAAAAGGTGGCTATATTTGTAGACTCTAAAAGTGGATTCAACTGTACTAGTGTTTGAATACATACCATCTGTGTTAAACATATGTTCTTTTTAGGCCTGAGTTTGCCACTGCCATTTTTTTTTTTAATGACTACAATGTACTTCAAACTGACCGGGTGCCTCAGAATTCAAGATTAATTGACAGCCGCCTTGTAAAAACATGAGACATATTAATAGCAACTTGCTCTGTAAATAAGCAAAAAAAAAAAAAAGAATTTGACTAATTGTGAGATGAGGCACTTCCCAATGCTGTGAGGAGAGCTTAGTGTGACTTGGGGTAGAGCCAGCCATGCACAGATTTAAGCTTCAAAAGTGGCAAGAGAGGACCTTGGAAGCACAAGCACAAAAGGCGACCGGAGAACAGCGAGCAGCCTCCAGTATTGTTGTCACATCTGGTCCCTGAGACGGGAGTGAATGGAGGGCTGCTTATGAACAGCTGAGCTGTGGCACAGTTCTCCTGCAGCCTTTCCAAGCGAGGTATGTTTTCAGCGAGTAGAGGCTTAGTTACGGAATTTAGTTCTTTTTCAAGAACATCTGTGGCTTGCTTTTCTAATTAGGAGGGCAGTCCGCAAACAATGCTTTTATGCCGGGAGAAGAAACGACATCTCAGAGAGAAGCTCAGGGCTTTAGAAAGATGCAACAACTCACAAGGGTGGGAAATAATCAAGCAGCCGTGCTTTTCAGAACAGCCACATCACTTTTTGAGAGTGTTGTGTCACTGAGCCCTGACAATTACATGTGTGATGTAAAATGAAATGTCACTGGGTCTTCCATTTATTATACTCCATCATAATTGATAGCCTGAGTGTTTCCAGCACTGGCTTTGATCTTGCTGTTTGATTTATGTGAGCTGACTCTGGTGCCTTGGAAAACCTCAGCTGAAATCAGTGGGGTGGTGGAAGGGTGTATATTTTTGCCCTGCAGCTCAAGCTGCAGGATAGAACAATAATTTTATAAGATTGAAAACTGCATTTTGGATTTGCCACTATGAAATGCCAGGCTAATGTACTCAAAATTTTCATTTTCATAAGTGGTCCTGTTGGTACATGACTGGAGAATGTGAATTTCTGTAACGCTGGGTTGGGTCACTGCACACTTCCTGGACAGCTTTCCCCTCAGTGGATAATGATGGACAGTAAGGAATGGATAAAGACATCTGAGTCTAGCCCATGAAAATAAATGAAGGATTGTAACATGAGCAACAACAAAAAAAATTTATTTTTCATATCAAATGGTTGAAAAAGCTCTCACTATTTTCTCAGTGAAGGCAAACTCAGATCTCTCACAGCCTACTCATCTCAGACTTCTTCCCCAATGCTTCTTTAAGATTTGTGGCAGCCTGTCTCTTGATGATTTCTTACTCAACAGAATACGAAATTACCAATTTATAGACAAGGAGGCCGCTTGCAGGCCACCCCCTGAAAAAGTCTAGTCTTATTTTTTTTTTTCTATATTGGCTAAAGTAGTTAATTTTAATAAAAAATTAACACCTATGTAGCTTTGAGGATCTAGCTAATATTTATTATAAACAAATGTTACATATTCGTGTATTTGTTTATATATAAAACTATAAATAATGTTAGAGTATCTCAGTCCCCCGAGACCAGTGGGAAAGTCTGGAAGATGAAAGACTTACTGTTGGTGAAAGACAACCATGTTAGAGGGCACTAAAACAAATCAGACATATTGAAGTCCACAGAGCCTGACAAGTTGCATCCAGTAGTACTGAGGGAGCTGGCTGATGTCACTCTAAGGCCACTCTTGATTACCTTGGCAAGGTCATGGTGCCTGAGGGAAGTTCTGAGGACTGGAAGAAAGCAAATGTCACTCCCATGTTCAAGAAGGGCAAGAAGGAGTATCTGTGGATCTGCAGGTTGGTCAGCCTCACCTTGATCCCTGGGAAGGTGATGGAGCAACTAATGCTGAAAACCATTTCCAGATATGTAAAGGACAAAAAAGATGATCAGGATTGGTCGGCAAGGATTTAAAAATGGGGAATCATGCTTAACCAACCTGATAGTCTACTCCAATGAGGGGACTACTTTGGTGGATGAGGGTAGAGCAGTGAACGTTGTTTAACTTGACTTTAGTAAGGCTTTTGACACTGTGTCCCACAAAATCATCGTAGATGAGCTGACAACATACAGGTTAGATAAGTACACAGTGAGGTGGATTGGAAGCTGTCTGAATGACCAGGCCCCGAGGACTGCAATTGGTAGCACAAAGTCCTTTATGAGGCAAGTCACTTGGAGTGTGAATCAGGGGTAAATACTGAGACCAATAATGTTCAACATCTTCGTTAATGACCTGAACAGTGGGGCAGAGTGCAGCTACAGTGAGTTTGCAAGCAACACGAAAGTGGGAAGAGTGGTGGATACACCAGATGGTGTGCTGCCATTCAGAGGGACCTGGACAGACTGGAACACTGGGCAAAGAGGCGCCTCATGAAGTTCAACAAAAGAAATGCCAAGTCCTGCATCTGCACACGAATAACCCCGTGCACCAGTATATGCTGGAAGCTTTACAGAAAAGTATATGAGGGCCAACAAGCTGAACATGAGCCAGAAATATGCCCTTGTGGCAAAGGCCAACAGGACAGCATTAGAAAAAGCATCATCAGCAGGTCGACAGAAATGATCCTTCCTCTCAGCTTTGGTGAGGCCACATCTAAAGTCCTGAGTCCAGTTCTGGGCTCCCCAGTACAAGAGACATGGACATACTGAAAAGTGTCCAGCAAACAGCCACAAAGATGATGAAGGGACTGGAGCATCTCTCCTACGAGGAAAGGCTAAGAGAGCTGGGACTGTTCAGCCTGGAGAACACTGAGGGAGATTTTACCAATGTGTGTAAATACCCATGAATAAGAGGAGGCCAGAATCTTTTCAGCAGTGCCTAGTGACAGGACAAAAAGCAATGGGCACAAATTAAAAAAAAAAATAAATTCAGTTTGAACACACAAAAAGACACTTTTTACTGTGATAGTGGTCAAACACAGGAATGGGTTGCCCAGAGAGGTTATGGAGTCTCCATCCTTGGAAATATTTGCAATCTTACTGGACAGAGTCCTGGACAACCAGCTCTATCTGACCCTGCTTGAGAAGTGGGGCTGGACTAGATGATCTCAAGAGGACCCTTCCAACCTCAACCATTCTGTGATTCTGATGTTCCATAGTAGACTTGCTGACATGTTCAATTTTATTTGCTTGTTAGATATAAAAATATCTCTGTGGAATTACCCATTATCAAAGTAGCTATCCATAAGAATTGTCATTCAAGGCAAAAGCTCTTTTGCTACTATTTATCTCAAAACCTACAGGAACTTCCTAGGCCGCTAAAGGTCAACTGACTCCCTCATAGTGACTACTCCCCAGATTCCTCCTGTTCCACTTCTGCAGCTCTCCAATACAATGCAAATGGCACTTGCCAATAAAATAACTTTGTAACTATTTGGTTAGTTATTTGAAATGTTCTCAAGTAATATCTCTGGAGGCAGGTTATAAAAACCGGGCTAAGACTAGACTGAAAGCAGAGGGGAATACAGCTATCGTATAGGATTTCTGCTTTTCTTCCTAGTATGTAGCTACACTGGGAATTCTGTCATGAGGGTGACATGTTATGTCAATTCTATAGAGTATTTTCCTTTTATGGTTGTGCTTTGTTGCTCATCTAGCTGCTTATATGAACATTGCCGTGGCTGCTTGGCAATGCACTGTAATTAATTTTGTACTAAGTACCACTGCCTTTAAACCAGGGTTTTTTGATATACAGTCATTTGTAGCAGAAATAGGGTTTCACATGCTAGATGAATAAGTACTGGAATTAGCCTTTCTTTATACTATATTCTATGCTGTTTAGTGGCACAAATGTATTTCATTAAGATAAGAAAATCAGTCTTCAACGGCAAAAGCCATTTGAGTGTATCAGACACTTCATGTGAAGACAATTAGCTCACTGTTGCCACATAAACTCTTTCCTCTCTCAATAAAGCTGAAGTAGACACTGTTTGTCCTTTGTTCTTTCTTAATGCACATTTGTCTGGTATCTCATCGTCACTGCACAGAAACAGCAACCAGTGCCATATAACTGAAAAGCCCAAAGACATAAATGTTTCTGGGAAGCCTCAGATTTTCTATGCAGTTCCTGTCCAGCTGGTCACTTCCCAGAAATACTGGACTGTGTGACATATGCATATACTTTTGTGTTTGGGAAATCCCAGAAAGAAATGCAACACTCTGTACAGCTATGAGCCCAAACTAGACTTCCCTATCCCTGTCTCAAGCCCCTCTCACCTTCTGTGCCTTCACACCCTTCCCTTTTCCCGAGAACAACCCTCTCCCCTCATGCTCCTCTTCTCCGGGTACCCTCACCACGCATGGCCCAATCTACGGACACACCATTCCCTGCCACAGAATCCCAGTCCTCCCTCTTTCTTCAAACCACTGGCTAATTCCCATACTCATCTCGCACACTCTTCAGCTCACCCCTTGATCTGCAACACAGACCCAATGTGCAAGTCCCAGAAGCTGCACCCAGAAACAGCAGCTGCTGCTTTGGACACTCACTGCAAGCACCAGGGTCGAGCAGTGCAGAACGGATGGCGTATGCTGCTGGGAGTCCAGTGGCGATAGCCCTAATTCTCCCTTCTCAGACCTCAAGACCTGTATAACACGTTTAACGGCTCCTTGGTCGACTGGGTGGCTGCAAGATTCTCTTACAACTGGATCTGCAGCTCATTTAATACAGTATAGGTGGGAGTGTATAAAGAAATGCAATATACAGAGTGCTTAGGACTGAATTTGCCATGAGCTGTGTGGGCGGGCACACCACTAGCTTTGGAGCTCTGCAGGAAACACAAATGATAGGAGAAAAATCTTTGAGGCAAGGTGAAGAGAAAGAAGAGACCTGAAACTTGCATACAATTCAGAGCAGGTTTTTGAATGCCATACTGGAGAATGGTTTTCTATGCTACTGATACAGAGGTGTTCCTCTTCAAGTTAGCAATGTCAATAGGCACTTGTAACATTTTGGCAGCCAAAAGTAGTAATTCAGTTGCTGCTTTGTTACTTGCTAGAAAGTACACTGATAATCTGAAGTGAAAGGATAGCCCGTGGCCTCTTCATCTGGCCGTTCTTGGCCTCCAGGCTGCCCATTTTTTACGTCTTTTCCTAACCATTCTCGTTTCCTGCTCCTTCTCAGGAACCACTCTCCAAACTGCCCATTTCCACCTTTCCACCTCCTTTCCCCTTGCCCCAGTCTTCAGTCAGGTCCAAATCTCCCACCACAGGCTTGTTCTTCCCGCCCTGCCTCCCGAGGTGCTCCCGTCAGCTGCCTCTTCCCCCTGCCCACAGCCCCCTTCCCACCCTCGCACTGGGGTCCTTTCCCTGACCCGACCACTCCAGCTCCAGCGTCCTTTTCTGCTTCGCCCAGGTAAAACTGAAGTCTGCTCTGCCCTCTGCAGCTTCCACTTGGAACATGTGCAGGAAGGGTGCAATTTCTAGACAATTAGCTATGGATTTCTAAACCACAGGTGGAATCACTGCTTTTCAAAGGCTTAGAACGGGACCGTGTTGGATGGAAAAAAGCAGAAGGTTTTTTACGTATAACCCACTTACCCCCCCTTAGATTTCAAGTGCCTTCTGCGAACCTCTAGATTTAAGAAAAGGTTTTAAAAGTTTTAAAAAATGTATCAAAAAAAATTTTTAAAATGTCCTTTCCCCACACTCACTCTCATGGGTGGCTGGACCTTGCCGTGTTAAATTTTCCTCAAAAATTCAGCATCCAGCGTCCGCCTCAATCTGAAGTCTTTCACGCGTGTAGTTAGAGGTTGACAAATCCCATCACGGGAAGCCTTAAGAGTATTATCATAGAAAGTGCCAGGCTGGCTTCCTAGCAGGAGTTGCTACCAATTCCACCTAGTATAGAAAAGAATATAATTTATTAATTAAAAACACCAACTACTGAACATTCTAGTAAAATATGTTACACTGACTCTGTGTTTCGGTGTCACCTCACCCAAGACTTAATTAAGACAGCTCAAAAAGCATACTGACTTCAGTTAGCTTTGTATCGAGTTCTGACTGAACAAACAACCGCTCGTAAGAGGTAAGAGAGATAATAAACATGGCCTTTTTTTTTTTTTTTAATGTGAATTTGGAGGAGGGAGCAAATAATGGGCTGAGAAATGTTTCATTTCTTCTTGTCAGGGCGAAAGACAGGAAAAATACACCCAAGATGTCTCTTTAAAAGATCCATTTAAATGGGACCACTGTCAAAGAAGGTAATTATTTTTTTATCATAAAAGCTTGACAGCTTCCTTTTAGGGCTGAAATGCAGAAACAAAATGAAATCTTTTGTATGATGGATTGAGTTAATGCACGGCGGCTTTCCGAGTGGGAAAACTAGAGAAGAGATGAGGTTATTTTTATTACTTTAGCTAGAGAGACTGGATACTGCTGCTGCAACTAGTCACTGGGGTATAATTAATAGACCATTTGCTAATAAAATATAGGGCTTTAAAGGCAAATGCCATTTGGGTTTTCAGCTATGTTGCCGCATCCCAGAAGGTTGTAAAGAGTGTGGAGCGGCGTGGCATGGTATGAGTTGTTCTCCTGGACGCTGCACGGTTAATCTGGGTTGCTGAGAGAATAACCTTTGCTGTGCAGAGGTCTAGACAGACTCTGGGGCCTGCCTGGCTGCTGCGGCCGGGCTGCGAGCCCTTTGGCAGCCTGCACACCAGGGTGTGTGCGCTCGACCGCCAGCTGTGCCAGCTGCCAAAAACAGTCCCAAACTCGGCTCGGCAGCCAGGAGAGGTGGGGCTGTTTTGCAAGAGGAAACGAGGAGCCTTTTTGTACCATCCTGGATCAGGTGGTGAGGGCTGGCTGGAGAAGTGAAGAGCTACCCACAGCCTGCGTTGAGCAGGTGGTACGTGGTGAAATCTCAGAGTGCCACAGGCAGAGTTTCTCTTCATGTCACCCCTTCTTCTTCGTCCACTTGCAGCCGTGAAGGTGTTGTCCGTTAAGGCCACCCCAGGGTTAGCTGACAGAAGAGCAACTTTCCGGTGCTTCTGGTTGTTGCAGGTCTTTGCAAGAAAAGGGGTGAGGGAGGAACCTGCTGTCACTCCAGTTGCTTTGCATATATGTGCTGGTCCAAGGGAAGCAAGAAGCAAAGTCAATGAGGAACCTGAAAACAGTGCATGTAAGGGACTTCCTGCCACAAGTAGAGTCCAGGGCGCTCTAACACACATTGTCCTGGTTTTAGGATATGTCTTAGTCCTGGAGGGCCAGATTCGGGTTACTGTGAACTTCAAGCTGTCACAACTTGTGCTGGAGACGTGATCGGTCTCCCAGTAGGGTCACTGTACAAAGACCAGAACCATGTCTCACTGGCACTGCCTCCTCTATTTCTTATTTTGCATGTAGATAGGAATATGGACCGAATTGTTTATTTATATGTTCCTGATTAAAATGTTTTATACCGTTGGTGGAAAGAGCATTGAAGATAACGTGTGTGGGAGATATTAAGAAACTATATGTAATGAAAGCTCAGAACGCTTCTTGTGTTTCCCAGAAAGGATGCTAAGAGGGAGAAAAAGTAATATTTTGTGGATGCAGTGTAACCTTTGAAGGCACCCAGTCTATTTCTCTGCCTCTGACACAGTCTGCAGGATCTCAGAAATATGTCAGTAGTCTCCCTTTTTCCGTTTTACTCTGAATTGTTTGCAGCACTCCGGATGTCCCTGTACTGCTTGTCTACCTGCTTACAGCTTTTCTTGCTGCAGTTAGCTGGGGAAAGGGCATAGAGGTGCCTTCCTCCTCCCTTCCTACGCTACTTCTTGGCTGTCCACCTAGGTTTTGTTTCCATTTCCGTTTACTTTTCGAGTTCATTGAAGTTCAGCCACCTTTCCAGGCATGGTTATGTCAGCAGATGTTTGTGCAGCGATTCAGGGCCTGTTGGCTGTGAGAGGGCTGCGAGCGGCCGCCTCGGCGCTCCCGCCACCTCGGGCACCACCCTTCTGTTCAGGTCCAGCCCGCGGTGCCCGCCGGAGCGCCTGTGCCCAGCCTTGCTGGTCCGGACTCACCCGGCTGGTCGGACACCCTGGCCCGCTCCCGTCCCCACGGCCCGTCCGACCCCGGTGACCGTCCTGGGGCTGCCGGGGCCTGTGGGGCTGCATTGGGAGGGCGAGGGCCAGGCCTGCCCCGCCGCTGCCCTCCGCTCCCGCTCGCGGCCTGCGCGGGGCAGGGCAGCGAGGTGGTGTCACCCCTCCCACACTCAGACCTGCTTCAGGGCTCGTTTTTTAATTTGTTGGGGTTTTTTTCCCCCTGGTTTTCCCTTTTTTTGCCATTGGCATAGCTAGTACCACAGCAGGTAATCCTATCTGCGGCTTTTGAGAGCTACCACGGCAGACTCAGGCGTACAGCGCAGTCAGTTCCCAGAGCTTAACTAGCTACCGCACATCAGCCGCCGTGGTTGCTGCCTTTGTATGTTCTTAGTCTGCAGCAAATGCAAGATAATTCAGCTTATCTTAACTGTTTATTACTGCAGGCTCAATTAAATCCAATTACCTCGCACTTGCTACAAGATTGCACACAGACAGGATTACTGCCGCTCAGCTGACAGTGGAGAATGTGACAACGGCTGAGTCCAGCCTAGATATTTCTTATTACTCTTCAGGATAATTTATACCACTGTCTTCATCTCTTCTGAATTTGTTCCCCTAGAGTTTATCTCTCAGCAAAGGCGGTATGCTTCTAAGTGCCGGCTCCTGTTAGTAAAGGAATTTGCATTAGGCTAAACTGGTGATGGTGGAGAGAAAGCACCAGGCTCCGCAACAAATGGAAAGTCTTAGCCTCAGGCTTAGACGATAGTCCAAGCATGGAAAGGTTAGGGAATTCCCTTACAGGAATCCCAGGCCCTGCAGAGTCAGCCAGAATTTATCAGAGACGTTTCTAGGGATGAAGTCATGCAATATTTTTCTGTTACTACTTCAACAGGAGACAAATTGAAGATCACACCTCCCCAGTACATTTACAGTTACGTTTTGGAGAAGAAATTTTTGGAGAAGATTTTTGAAGAAATCCTGGTGCACAGGATGAAAAACTTAATGAGAAGAGATGGAAGAATTCAAGGTATACATGAAAAAGTATCAAGCCAGCAGAAAGTGTCAGTTGGGGAGAACGGCAATACAGGCAACTCTGAGGAGACACGGAACTTTTTATGAAATCTAGGCCACAAATAGAAGAAAGACCATTTTAATATGACATATATTCTGAGGTCCTGATGAGTAAGATATTTATAGAAAAAAATTGCTCACATGTGATGCTCTGCTATCTGAGGCTTAATGACTCCCAGAAAACTGCTACTTGGGCAATCCGTTATTCACATGATAGAAGCACGTGATAATGGTTACAAAATAAGGTGCACACTTTTTTTTTCTTTTTATAAAACATGGCAGCTTGCACAATCTGGAGAGCAAGCTAAGCACAGATTACCTTCACATGCAATATTAGTAGCTGGCTTTTCAGGTAAGGCTGGTAATGGTGTAACTGAAAAAAAAAACAGATCTTCATCTATTTCCCTCAAGCAGATTTTATGGGTTTTGAAGACTTAAATTTGTGCCAGAATGATCTTGAATGCCATACTGCTAGCACTCCAGAAAAGTATTCCAGCACCTGCTCTCACATAGAATTAGCTCTACTTATACTCCTAAAAAGACCAAATGAATTACACTATCTGCTATTAATAATTTCACATGTATCTCTCAAGAGCCATGATATTGTAAAAATTCAGCAGTTTCTATTCATACAGTAATAAGAAGAGGTGATATACTACACTATGGAAAACTTCAATTTCAAAAACAGTGGAGGACCAAATGCGACACAAAATGCTTTTAAAATGTACACCCCTACAGCTTTGGTTATTGTCCAATGACAATAACTAAAAACTAGACAAGAATGAACTATGTCCATGTGAATTTGTCTGTAAAGCACCCTTTTTGAACACTGTGATGGATTGTGAGTCAAGTGGCTTGCTCTTTATGCTCAGTGCATACCACAGGGATTTCAATAAGGTCAAAACTAGTAAAGTAAACCTTGAAAGCATTTGCTATTTATAAATCACTGAACTTCGAACAAGTACATATCATACATTGGGATTTGACCTTAGCAGAAATAAAATCTAAAGGGGATTGAAACTCACACAGTCGTTATACCACTTCTCACACAATATCATATTTAAAGTACATTCTCTTAGGAGCTTCCCACTGATTATGGTTCATAGGTCAAAACGTTCAGCTTCATTTATCATAGCCTTAAATATACAACTTCCCTAAGTGTGAGTGGCTTTAGAGAAAAACAAATAATGAAGAAAGAAATCGGGATATCACATTTTCATATTTTTCACGGTAAGCTCAAAACCAGCCTGAGAGGTATAATTCTGCCGTCCAGTTCAGTCCAGTTCCCTCCTGCCAATTGGTAACATTGGGGCAGACAATCTAGACAATTTCACAGTTTAAATGCAATTCTATGAAGGCTGAAATAAATACAGTAGTGATTTTTACTGTTCATATTTACTTGTAAAGATTCTTTAATACAGAATTTTTCAGTTGAACTCTGGGAAGTGTCAGACCTTCTGTACCTGCTTTCTGTGGTTTTACATCAGATATGCAGTGAAACTGACTGGCCTCGTTAGCTGCAGATAAAATATAGAGTCACAACTCACACAGGTGGTTTTAGCTATGTAGAACTGTAAAAGTCAGGGCAAAGACAATTAAAAGCCAGTACTATATACAAAGCTGCAAATTCCTAAGGCAGCCCTGAATAGGGAGGTATGAGAGGACACCTCTAATGCTGACAGTGCTGTGGTAACAAAACAGCTGGGAGGGGAGGGGTGCTGGTATTATCTTCAGCTGACCTAGATGGATTTGGAAGAGGACATATGTCTACGGCTTCAGCCAGGGGTTATAAACACGGGATTAAGTTCCCATTCCTTTATACTACACTTCCATCTAGGAAAGCTGAGTTACCTCAGTGTTTCCACAGTTGTGAACTACTGATCTTTGCCATAATGGCTAAATAGCCACATTTTTGTTCCAGAGCTGTCTGTCTACCGTCACCCCTTAAAGTGACCCCTTTAGTGAGTTTTTCATACAGCAAATATGTTTGGGGATCAAATCTTTTTGGTAGCACGATATCATTCCTGTAATTGACACTCAGTAAATGAAAGATATGTTTCAGATTTTGGAGACACAGAGATGAAACTCTCTGTGATCCTCTTAACAATCTATCCAAAATGTGGATAATGTATTTAGATAAAGAGAAATGTTACAGCCATGAGAAAGATCTATTAAGATGTCTGAAAGGAGAAGAAATTATGGAAATGAAAGAAAAGGAATGGAAAATTATATCCTTCATGGGACTGTCTTCAATCCTTTTGCAATACCCTCACCTGGCTTTGTGCACAGTGTGAAGCCCAGCTGTTGATCAGCCACACAGACAGTGTGGATGTGACTCTTCGTGTTTTAACCGTGCCAGAGACTGTCAGCAGGCACCCTCCATAGGTAGTCCTGTACAAAGGAGAGAAGGGCAAAGTAAAAATAACACTTTCATCTGAAGAGGAGGATTTTGCGCTCGTGTTGAAGACGGAAAACTGGTCACATCAGACACCGTAGTGAATAATCAGACCTTGTGTGATCATCTAGAGGCAATTCCTTCATCCAGCAGTTGAAGCATTCTCTTGATTAAGAGTAGCTTCTGAGTGACAGAAATTGCGGGTTAAGATGCCAGAGTGAAGGGCTCATTTTACAAACTTAGTCTGTTAAAATGTGAGATCTCCCTGTAGCATATTTTAAAATCTTCATCGTCTTAATTTGTTCCAGTCTTGCTGGTGAAGTTCGTGTCTCCTGTCCACGGGAACTAGCTAGAAATATAAATGCTGCAATGGAGAGTTCAGTCAGAAACAAACTTATCGGGTTTTGCTGCATTACTGTTACCATGCAGGAGGCAGGCTTCGGGAGACTGAAAACAGCAGAAGAAACACTGACTTGTAAAGTACCACAATGTCCCTTTGCTTCACAGCTTGGCCATTCTGTCAAACACTCATAGAGAAACTACAGATGCTTCTTGTTTTTCTCAGCCTAGAAGGACAGAACAACCTTCTGATACTAGGCCATTTGTGTTAAGTTTGATAAACACCTGAGAGCAAGAAGAACGACTGCCCATGGTGAAGTCTGGAACCAAAAATCAGACAGGCATTTTATTAATGATATCCCAGGGTAAAAGAGTCCTCAGACAATCTTTATTTACATCATATTTATCCCATGAGCAATTACGCTGAGATTCAGGGAAGGATGAAGTGATGACTTTAACAGATAGAGAATGAGTTGTAATTTGGAGGTAAAATAAGTCCTCCTTTCATTAATAATTTACAGGGATAAAATTTATACTGACTTCCCTAGGAATTTGCCCCATGTAACACCATTTAAAGCACTCTGAGGCTTGAGCCCTGGATATTTGGAAGCAATGAGTTCATAGGGGAAAATTCTGCTGTTCACTTTGCTTTGCTGATTTTTTCTTTATTTCCGTGATTACAGAAGCACCTGCCACCTCTGCCCCACTGTAAGGTTTCAGTTTTCCAAGATGATTACGTCTTTCAGAATGTGTGTAGGGGTTGTCTACCACCTGAAACACACAGATATTATGTTTATGCTGACAGGAGCAGCCTGTGATCTTCAATATCTCTAATTGTGAAATGACCTATAGTAACCCACTGACGTGAATGTATTTACTTTTCTGTCAGCTTTGACTACGCTAAACGCAGCATACAAAGACATTAGGTGAATCCGTAACATTTTCTGCAAGAGTCTGGGTCCACAGCCTTTTGCGGATTTCACAAGCACAGCAGTAAACGAACTAGCTCATTTAAGATCTAAGAAGTTAAATTACCTGGTATAAATAAGCCCGCAGTTGCAAAGTTGACAAGAGTGGAGTAAATGCCCAAATGGTGGCATACCCTGGAACAAGCAGTTCCTAGGATCAAACCAGATCTGCCTACAGCAACCCAGGCTAGATAAGTTCAAGTTATCCAGTACTAGGCTCTGAACAAGCCCTAGTTCAGAGCTGACCCCAACTGCATCACGCTAGATCCTGTGCTGGGGTGGAGCTGAATGAAGAATTCATTTAACTGTCATCCTGATATGACTGTCTCATGCTAGTATTACTCATGGCTTTTCTTCTCATTTTAGGAATCTGTAGAATTTGTGAGCACATCGGTTCTCACATGTGCACTGCATACACTTTTAATACAAGAAAATTTGTTCTTTTCACTCACTTGAAGCTCATGATGAGCATAGACTTGTTTCTACCCATTCTATGTCATGAAGTGGGCACAAATTTTCGAAGTGTTTCAGAGCTCAGGCGTCAAAGAAAAAAACCTCACCTGATGTTTATAGGAGCGACTTTCAGCGCAGCAGTGACTGTTAAACAGGTAGCCACAGGGAGGAGGGTCTGGCTGAGTCCCTACTGCAAAAGAACAGAGGTTCAGTAACCAATTCTTAGCCCAAGACTGAGTGCCACAGGCTGGATTATGTCCACCCAACCCAGGCCGAGCACTGCTAGATGTTATTTGCCCCAGTGAGGGCAAATGGGAATCATTTGAAACAACAGCCAAGCAATGGGAATGATCAGATGTCCAGGAGCTGAACTCCTTTGCTTGTCCTCTTGCTGCACAGCAGGAACTGTGTTTATGGCTCCCGAGAGATGTGCTGCCTTAGAAGAGGTGGAAAGAAGAATGGCTGTGTCTCTAGCCTTCTGCAAACCAACCTTCAGAAAGGAGTACAAAAACCCCAAGTGTTCCTTTTAGAGATGCTGGCCTTCCAGGAACTCCTGGAGTTGCATCTCTTCATATTGCTCTTTTCAAGGGAAGTCTTTATGCCACATGATCCACCCAAAGGGAGATAAATATGAATCTACCCACTTAGCACAGCAGGAGCTCAGAAGCACTCCCGGAGCTTGCCTTTCCCCTCTCCTTATGCAGCATCAGAACCTTACCTTCAAACCGAAAATGTCTGTGTGGGGATACTGAGCCACCATCTTTGGCCCCTTCCTTTGGACACCCCAATTTGGAATTGTGCTCTGTGCTGCAGAGGAGAGCAATTTGAGAGCACCCTTGGGTGTTTTTCTATTTTTGGACTGCAACAGAAAGTATATTATATGAGACACCAGAAGGAAGGAATGCCATCCAGAGAGACCTGGACAAGCTGAAGAGGTGGGCCTGTGTGAACCTCATGAGGTTCAACACGGCCAAGTGCAAGGTCCTACACCTGGGTCGGGGTAATCCCCGCTATCAATACAGGCTGGGGGATGAAAGGATCGAGAGCAGCCCTGCTGAGAGGGACTTGGGGGTACTGACAGACGAAAGGCTGGACATGAGCCGGCAATGTGCGCTGGCAGCCCAGAGGGTCAACCATGTCCTGGGCTGCATCAAGAGAAGTGTGGCCAGCAGGTCGAGGGACGTGATTCTGCCCCTCTACTCTGCTCTGGTGAGACCTCACCTGGAGTACTGCGTTCAGCTCTGGAGCCCTCAGCACAAGAAGGACATGGAACTGTTGGAGCGGGTCCAAAGGAGGGTTGCAAAAATGATTCGAGGGCTGGAGTACCTCTCCTATGGGGACAGGCTGAGAGAGCTGGGCTTGTTCAGCCTGGAGAAGAGAAGGCTGCGCGGAGACCTGATTGCAGCCTTTCAGTACTTAAAGGGAGCCTATATGAAAGATGGGGACAATCTTTTTAGTAGAGACAACAGTGACAGGACGAGGGGTAATGGTTTTAAACTAAAACAGGGTAGGTTTAGGCTAGATATAAGGAAGAAATTCTTTACAATGAGGGTTGTGAAACACTGGAACGGGTTGCCCAGAGAGGTAGTGGAGGCCCCGTCCCTGGAAACATTCAAGACCAGGTTGGACAGGGCTCTGAGCAACCTGATCTAGTTAGTGGTGTCCCTGCTCTCTGCGGGGCGGTTGGACTAGATGACCTCTAGGGGTTCCTTCCAACCCAAAACTTTCTATGATTCTATTTTGTTTGGGATTTATTTTCCTGCACTTCCACAGAACAGTGATTTTGTTCTTCTGTTGTTGTTGATCTTCTATATCAGTTGAAAGAATTAAGCAAACGCGCTTTATTTGTCAATCTGGCAAATGGAAAGAAATAGAAAAGAACAAATCCAACATCACAGGATGCTAAGAAAATGACTTCTATTTTTAGCCTGGTACATTTTCAGACATGTAAACACCTCTGTTAATCGCAGACCCTGCAGCAGTGCACTAGGGATTATTGAATTGCTTGGAAAGCTGGCAGCCCTGTATGGCATGCCAGTGAAGGACTTGACAAGGCTAATTGTGTTCCAAGTTGTTTTCAGCACCAGTGGGAAACGAGGTCTGTGTCCTGGATGTACTGTACAAACTAAGTAGTAATGACGGAGGAAAGGGAGGTGGGAAGAGCAGGGTGCTGAATAAAGGTAACAGGATCTATAAGCATATGACATTTCACTAATATATTTGGCCTCTGGAATTTGAAAAGCAGTTGCATGTTTAAAGGGAGTGAGATATACTATCGAGAGTGTCTGTATTTCACTTGGAAATTTTGAATGGCTGTGAGGTCTTGAGTACATCTTGCTACCTCTCTTCCCTGTAACAGTAAGAATACGAAATTCATCATTAGTGAAGTTTCCCCTCTAGACACAGGATTTTTCAGATCCAGAGAAGTTGGGGTTTTTTCCCTCTATACACTTATGAAGCCTAAAATTTATGTCCACAAAGTTTCAAGCTCTAGTAATAACATTTCAGGATTGTCGTCTCTTGGAATTCCCAGTAGTAGCAAATGATTTGCAAATACCTTTTTGCTTGTCTTCCTGTCCTCAAATATGGCTTTCCACCTAATCTATTGCTTGAGTGACTTATCTGCTGTCCTATAAAGTGTTCCTTAAAGAGTACTTAATTCAAAACCTGTGTGAGCAGGTGAAACTTCTGTGGTGTTTGCACCTGTTTATTTCACATTTAATATTGGTTCTGTTCATCAAATTCAATATATTTAACTGAACTACTTTCACAGCATTTGGAATGCAATCATCAACCATTTATGTGACTCTTTAGGTTCTGGTGGGAGGAGGCAGGTAAACTTTTATGGCTTAGAGCTCCAGGAAAACTAGCTTGCTTTCTGTGCTGCAGGAACAAACATGCCATAAAAACACCTCATTGAAACAGATTTAACAACATTTCCTCTTTTAACGAGCACAGCAGTAGATTTGTGCTAGGTCTGGCTTTGGTGCCTTCTTGTTTTTCTCTGTCATATGCTGTTAAGCATTCAATCTCCTGCAGAAAGCGAGCTGTTTCTTCTTTCCTGGCACATATCTTCCAGTCTTACAGTGGCAATGCAGTCTACGATTGTGATCATACTCAAGTGTGCTAGTCCGTAAGAGCTGGTGTTACGAGCCCTCTGACTGAGGGTTTAATAACAGGAAATTTTGGAGAACGTAATGTCAAAAGGAAATTGTTGGCATCATGGGGCTCAGGAATAATCTGTCTACCAGAATAATAAAAGTGGAGCCAGATAAAAGGATAAAAGGGTGTGAGAGGAGGTATGGAGGAATGGAGGCTTGGGGAAAATAGCCAGCAAATGAGAAAAGGTCTGGAAGAATATCAGGGGTGTGATGGAAAGAGATTGTGAGGAGAAGCATTTCCAGAAGGGAGAAGCCTGGCAGAGAAGTATGAAGTGTTGTTGGAGGGAGTGATGCATGCTCTGACTCAGGGGCAGGAACAGACTGAGGCTTGCAATGTGAGGATTCTCCTTGTAGGGCTCTGGGCCAGAAAGCAAAAGGATTTTTATGTTTGGGAGCAGTCTAACAGGCAAACTATAAACCACTTTCCTGAAGATATTATGCAGCCTTTTGTTGGTACGCTTAGAACAAAGTGATGAAGATGTTAATTCCCATCAAATTTGTTCAGTTAGATCTGGAGTGGGCAGGTCCTGCAGGATGCATGCATCCCACTAAAAAAAAAAGAAAGTAGAGTGTGTTCTCTGGCTCACCAAGCAAGTGGGAGGGCTACAATCTTTCTTCTCTCAACCAAGTAAGCTGTTCTTATCCATCGTCTCTTCTAGAGGCAGGCCTTTGTCTACGTTCTCCCATAAATCATGCTTGAATAGCTAAACTATTAGAGGGAGCCTACCAACAGTGTGGCTGGTCCATCGCCCCTTAGCAAAGTCAAAACCCACGAAAGTGCACTGGGGTTCAGAAACAAATGGGAGAAAGATGTCTTGCTGCAGAGAAATTCTTGAGTCATTCTTTAGCTCTGAAAATGAATGTGAAGTCTTCAAGGGATGTTTCCAGCCACTGTAAGTTTCCCTGGTTTCCACTACGCCTGGCATGAATGAGATCAGCATCTAAAAACTGCACAAGGGTGAGTATAGAGCTGGTCTCTCCCAGGTTTCCCTGTCAGACTGATGATGACCAATTGACAGGGGTGCCAAGTCATCAAGACAGCCTTGGGATGGTTCCAGCACTGAGAGATTTTTAAAATAAGTTTGAAATACATCAAAATGTTGATACAGGTATGACAGGTTCAGTATAGGAATAGTCCCCTTCTGTGGGGACCCTAAATATTTTGAGATGATGGAGAGGGATTAGAGAGATTAGTCCCAAAATTCTAAAGTAAGCTTTTGTGATTATTTTGCTATACTGTCAATAAATTAATAAGTAATCTGCATTGGTGTGTGTCACAGTGGAACCTGCAACATGGTTTCCCAATGAGCTAATCTGGTGTTACAGCTGGAGAGTATTATCGATACCACATGCCCTGTCCTTTACGTGGTCTAGGGATAAAAGGGCAAGGAAAGTAAATTGTGCATCTCTTTGCAAAATAGAGCTAAGATGTAGCCAAAGTACCTGTGCAGATCCATAAATTGAAGAGTCCCCAAATCTTCCCATCACATCCTACGCAGTTGTAGTATATTTATTTTTTATTATCATGAAGCTGAACTTTTTAAGAAATTAATAATGAATAAGTTCACAAGAATCTATTTTGAGAGAAGCTGTAAGTATTAAGACCAAGAACTGCTATGATTACTCCAAAGACAGCAGCACAAAAATGGCAATATATTCTGCCAACAAACAATGTGCTGTTCCATTGCTGTAGAACTATCAGCCCCAAATTGCCATCTGTGTCTCCCGCAGTGTTCAGTGTCCCATGTGGCTAATTAGCTGGCATATGCCATAATGTGAAAGAAGGAATTGTTCTGTCTTGTTGGACCTTTTTTTGTTCAGAATTTAAGACATCTACACTTGTTCATCTAAAAGGTAAAGTGTGTATTATGGAGAACCATAAATGTTCTGAGCACTACACAGAACAAATAGGACACGTAATTGTGACTGTAACGAATTTATCTAATTTAGATAAAAAGCTTAGGGGCAGGTAGAAGACGAGTCATTTATTTTCAAAATTGCTTCAGATGGAAAACTTGGTTTTCAAGAAGAAAAGTTCACAAGAAATTCTTGCTTTGAACTGACTTGTTTTTAGGTAGGAACTGACCACAAGTTTCACTTCATATATTCCACTCCAGAGTCTTGCAAAAGTTGTAGTTGGGCTGGTTGGTGTTTTCTTTCTTCTTTGTGCATAATTTCCCTTCATGAACTGAAGTGCAGTGTCACAGATGCAATCTCATCTCCTGCTAATAGGAGACCATGTGGTGTCTCGTGGAAGATGTAGGCTAAACAATAAAGCCTATTTACAGAGAAGAATGTGCAGCAAATAGTCTGTAACTCCCAGTAGAATAGAAATATTTCACCAAAAAGAGATTCACAAGAAATTTTCACAAGGCAATTCCAGTTCATTGTTTTTTGTCTGTCTTTCGCTTGTGGAAGGGCACTGTCTCCATGCCAAACAGACATCAAGGAGCCAGAAGGGTGGGGGATTTGTAGTTGAAAAGATGAAGAGAGGAGACTGGTTTCTGAAATACTTGGAGCTGACAATACCGCTAATAATCTGTAGCTGTTTTTTAAAGAATTATAACCTAGCAGATTCATTCAACTTCCGTTGACTCTAAAAGGTTAGTGAGATAAATATATGGTTGCTTACCCTAGCAGTATAAGTTTGCCTAAATAATTTTTCAAATCTTAGAGAAATTTGGCCTGAGACTGCTACTCTGAACTCAAGCAGCAATGAAATCCTGTCTAGATATATTATCCAGTAATATTATTCATAATTAATACATAGTCATTATTATTATGACTAAACTCCTATCTAGCTATGGATAAAATGCTTCTGCTGCAAGTACTCTGGGATATAAACCATCTTTTTCCATCCAGAACCTAAGGGCAGTACTGAGCAATTCCTGCTTCATGCACCGAGGCTCTGTTGAAAATCAAATTCCAGATGAAGCCCTGAAGGTATCAGGGAAGGTGGGATGCAGCAGCAGGGCTCCTTCTTTAGCAGAAAATTTCTAGTTACTACATGGAGTTAAGAATTTGGTCTGGCAGGGCTCTGTATCTTTCCATCTGAATTCCATACATGAAATAATTTCCTATTGCTTGTGGTTTACAAAGTAATTATTAGGCCATGCCCAGAGAAAATTCAGGGTAGATCTGAAAACTCCAATAATTTAGCTGTGATCAGAGCAAGCTAGATCTCTGTGGAGGCCCCCTTAGGTAAGTCCCACTGATGTTCTACTGGGCTTTCAAATACTTTTTGCAACATCAGAACTATAATAAATCTATAATAATGCACTTCATCAGCCTCTCTCAGGGGCTTTTATCCAAGCAGTTTTCCGTCTTTCTTAAACATGCTTTACTGTATATGGACACTTCATCTTTTCGGGTATTTCTGTTTCTTTGCCTGTATGAACCACTCCTTAAAATGGCCTGTTTCCCTGGCACCGGGAATGAAACTGGAACAGCTTGTCCTGGCAACTGTTGCTACTCTACAGTAATTGGATGTATTAAAAATAAAAACAACAACAAAACAATTGTTTTTCCTCATTCCTTCCCAGTAGAAATCAATTAGTCACAGCCTTTATTTAGCACATGTGACATTTACCTAAGCGAAGGCAACTGGTGAACCGGTTATGTGTAACAGTCCTGGGGAGCACAGATCTCACTCATGCTCCAGGCTTCGCCCTGTTGCCCTGCTTTTCACGAAGGGTTAGTCATTATTCAGGGCAGTGGATCCTTATTACCATGAATTTGGAAGGAATTGGGTGGGGGAACCGGTTTCTTTGCTTGCTGTTGGGAGTACCTTCCAGCAGCATGCCATGAAAACAGCTTTCCCTGCTGGGCTTCATGCCATGTCCTCAGCGTAAACTGTCACCTTCGGTGCGTGCTGGCTGTTGTCCATCAGGTCTCCATGTGCTCCTGCTCACGTGAGGGCTTGCGCAATAAATCACATAGTCATCCTCCATCAGATGGTACCTACCCCATCCCCATCCTGGCAGTGCTTATCTCCAGGCTCCGGGGAGAAGCGGGGGATCATTTTGTTTTCTTGACAGACACGTGACTCATGACATGTGGGTGCAGTTGTCTTGGGAATGCTGCTCAAGTCTGGTCAAAATTCAGCAAGGGGGAAAAAAAAGTATAATCAGGAAACTCTTGGGTTTGTTTGTGTGGTTTCATTTTGATTGAGGCAAATGTTGTGGAAGTGGAGCTCCTAGGGGACTTGCCTCAGATTCAGATTAATTTCCCTTCTCAGGCTGAGGTCATCTGGAGCTACATCACCCATGTGTGACAGAAACGGCTTAAACACCTGGCATGAGGCAGATGACCTCTTGGTATAACCTCGGAAAAAAAAGTGCGGTTTTGAGTCTCTAACATGCATGTATTGGTATGAGGTTGGGCTGCAGTATAGCTGGGGTCTAGGTACCTGTCCTCCCACATGGTACATGCCCTAACAACTGTTAATTTTCCTTTCCTGCAGCCTCCTGCCAGTGTTGTGACTCCAGCTCATCACTTTTTTTTGCATTTATTACCAGCATCTAAGAGAGAATTGGGTCAAATGAAATGTGTAATGCAATGTGAAGAATTTTCTCAAGGTTTCCCTTTGCTTCAACAAAAAATACCACAAATAATACTTGGTTTGTGCCAAATTGAATTGTTCTTTTGATTTTACCCTCACTACTGTCATATCAGACATTATCACTGTCTCAGTTCTGAACCAGCCTTGTGTGTTGCCTGTGTTTCATGTGTTGCCTGTGTTTTGAGGGGTGGTTTCTGTCTGTCAACTGTCTGACTCAGAAAAAGGCTCTTTCTTTTCCCTGACAGTATCTTGACTGAAAAATAAGGCTTTCACCTCTCAGTTTCATCTAGGCATCACCCTGCTTCTGCAAAGCAAGCTATTTTGGTGTGTACATTCACATAAAGATATTCTTTAACTATCAACTGGTGATTAATCATTGCTTAGATTCAGAATATATAAAAATTTTATTTTTAAAAGATACAGTGCTATACATAAAAGCCTCCAAGGGTGACTTTGAAGTGTGAAGATAATTATTTGGCAAGCAATGTGGGGTCTGCTGACATGGTTGGTTAAAGAACATATTGTGCTAATTTGCAGTTATACTAACAGAGATAAGAAGCCTGAACTACAGAACTCAGTACAATCAGGGCCATGTAAACCGGACCTGTGTGATATCTGCCGGATCTCCTGCGGTTCTGCTCTAGTGTAGGGCATTTCTTTGGTTGAAACCCCACCGTCACAGAGAGAGATGTGTTGGATGTTCCAGAGGAACGTGAAAGCTGGAAGACTCTCCAGAAAATGAAATTTGTCTTTAACACTCGATACATGATTCATCTATTGTTACCTGCTTTTCCTCTCCTGGCTAATTATGGAAAGCATGAATTTCATTCTCCATTTTAATACATCTACCAGTGTTGAAGACTTTATTGGATGAATTTCTAGGTACTCAACTTTGCAAAGACTCCACAGATAAGGGTTGTAGGGCAGCAAATAACTGTAAGGACATTGGTCTTCTAGTTTGGCCTTACTGAGAGTACCTCAGGATGAACTTTTGCTTGTAGGAATGATTTAAAATACCTGCTCCATTTTTCTGCCAGACATTATTACCCCAGCAGCAGAGGCAGCAGAAAGGGTGATATACCCTTCTCTCAGAGACAGAGGTCGTAGCCTGGTGTATTCGCTGAAACCGCGGTAAGTCTTAGCTTTTGGGCAGTAACTCCTGGCTGTGTGGGCAGGCAGCTGAGAGTAATAACCTCTTAAATTATTCCAGCTTACATTGTAAGAACTCATTTAGAGGCACTCTGCATAATCTTGGGCCCATATTTTCTAAGGTGTGTTTCCTTTCATGAAGCTTTATGTACAGGCTGTATGTTTGCACCTACGTATATGTGGTCGTTCAGCTTCTCATCTGTGCATGAAACTGCCAAAATGCGCACATGAAATCGTCTTGTGTGCAGCGTGGGTGGGTATCCATAGTGCTGCTGATTACAGTAATGTCCTGGTGCCTTTAGAAATCCTGTTCATCTGCCTTTGTAAAGTGGCTGATAAAGGCACCATGCTCCAGCATCTGGCTGGGAACCCTGAGATGACAAGTCAAAAGTCAGAAATTACTCCTTCACACCAGAGGTCCACAACATGCCAGGCTTCAGACTTCATACACAAACTCCTTGAGGTTTCCCTGGGGTTCTCACAGAAAGCAAGATGCCTCTTTTTTTCTTCAGAAAAAAGGGAGCAGGGACCTGCTGCCTCTCACTGATGTTTGTCAGGATGCTGTGTGATGCCACAAACCCCCAGCCCTGCCCTGCTGCATGCCACTCGGGATGCTCATTTGTAAGCCAGGTTTGGCATCTGTGCTGCTAATTCCTGCTCACAGGTGGAGCTGTACTCTTCAGAAATCAGTTCAATTACCAGTGTCTTCAGAAAATATATCATGGCATGCAAGATTTGTCGATTAGGAGGCAATGGCTATACAACTGTGATGTTTGTGGTTTGGTTTTCTTTTTTTTGTTACAGGCTTAATGATGTGCTATGATCTCACATAATTACTATTTTCTTAATGGAACCCAATGAAAAAGATTAGTAAAGATATTCTGGAATAAATACTTTGGTGTTCTTTACATAGAGAAAGAAACAGCAATGAGCACAGCCTAAGAGGGGGCAAGCAAGAGCTACAATAATCCACATTCCTCCTCATCAGCACCTCTTCTGAGGGTCTAGTCCTTCATCAAAAGCTTTTAAATCAGCTTTTGAAGTCGCATTGACCTCAGTTGACTTTGGAGTCCCAGAATTCTCCAAATGGGTATTACTTGCCCCCTTAATTCTAGGGATTTCCTTAGGAACTTCTGATTTGATTGAGGCCTACGTCTTTTTCAAGTCTAAGTCAAACTACGCCTTCGTACGTTTTGGAAAAGCATTAATTTATAAACAGTTATACTTTACATTTTATTTGGGATGGAGGAGAATCTGGCTAGTGGTTTTCCATGGTAGACACGTCTCTTCAGAAAATGCCTGCTGGAAGCAGGATTTCAAGGTTTAGCTTGATGTATTCAGATGGGCACTTGGAAAAAATAACTTCATTCATGGCTCTAGTTTTTGTTGTTGCTAAGAGTTTTGTGCTTACTAAAGTCATGTGTGCACACATGTATGCCACAACAAAGATACAGTATCAATGGAGTTGCATATGAAGTTTTGCAAATAGTTATCAGAATGAATAGATAACAGGCATGTCAACCGTGACACGTGAGCCTCCACCTGTGTTCAAGCAGCTTGCAGCTGCAGTTGCACAGGAGCTGTGGTGAATATGAGCCAATCTCAGTGAACCTTAGTGATCATACATGTTATTAAATCAATAAAAACACTGACCTGATTTACCCCAGCTTGAGCACCATTATCCTCAGCTTGGTGTCTGGAACTGGAGTCCCCTTACAACATCTGACAACTGCAAGGCTAGTAATGCCAGAAGCTTACTTTAACCCATAAATGACACCTCCTTTTTACTCTGGGACGATGATTTTTATCAAGTCTGTTTTCTGGTTTTGATTCTTTTTCTCAGAAAATGAAGACTATTAACACAGTCCAAGTACATATTAAATTTTGAAAGGACTGATGTTTCTTTTTTTCCGTATAATCTTTGGCTGCCTCTGCCTTGAAATGTTTCTGTTCCCCTCCCTCTGCCCTGAAGAATTTGGATAATGGGTTGGGGTGAAGTCATAAAAAAATAAAAGTAGTGAAATGCGTGAAAAATCAGGAGAGTGTCTACTTTCTTGGATTGCTTCCTTCGAATAAGGTCTGAAGCAATTTATGCAAAACACGACCTTTTCTTCTTCTTCCATTAGTGAAGGTCAGTTATCAGTGGGTTATACATGTGTAGAGAAGTTACCTTATCATAATTCCCACTCTTATTCCTTAAATTTACCTTGTTGAGACCCATGTTACATTGTGTAATATGTGTAATCATAACAAAATTTTAAAATTATATGTAAGCACAAGCTGCAGTTCTGATTAGGTACCTTTATTACCTGAAGCTTTCAGCCCAGTTTAGAGTTGTTCACCTCCTTTTGCTTCCTCACCAACAGATTGTAGATATTCCAGTAAATGAAGACTTAGGATCTGCATTTCTTTGTAAGAACAATGATCTTGTGAATGTTGTTCACTTTCTTCAAAGAAAAAGAGTCTGCAGCAAGAGATCTGGTACTGAAGGCACTTTCTCTCGTACCCCTTCCCGCAAACCTCATTCATCTGAGTTCCACCCTGAACCCATTTGCAGTGACTTTTATACTGCAGGTTCAGATTGGGGCACGTGTGGATTTTCAGTGCAGCTATGGATGTAGAAGTAGGTATCTGGTGCCTGACAATAATTCAGACACACTGTCTCAAGGATTGCTGTACATCACCTGCACTGATTTTCAGGGTAAACCTGCAAGAGAATGTCTATGCTGCACAGTAGTCCGGTATTCAGAAAACACCCTTGCTTTCTAATTTGCTAGCTTGCTGGCTCACTAGAAAACTGGCTCTGGAAATAGGTCGTATATCTGAAGTTGGCATTGCATTGTGGAGTGTAGTCATAGCCTTAAGAGCCTTTAAAGGATGAGTGGCTATGAGTGATCTATAAAACATTATTGTGCAGCAATTTATTCCATGAAACCAAAACGATACAAGAAGGAACTGTATTCATTACATAAACAGCACACTTTTTGACAAACAAGATTGACATTCTATAAGCAGCACACACGTAGGAATGAGAACTTTGTAAAACAAATCATGAAAGGAACAAAATGTTACAGTCTGATGTAATTTCAATGATTTTGTAATTGAGAATTTCCACCCACTATGCGTGAAAGGAAAAGTACACATAGTCCTGCACCCCCATTATGTATTTACTTCGATAGTGGCAAGGATGTTAGCTGTTGAAATGATGGCTTTGGATCCTTTCCATTATTCCTTGATCATTCACAGAGATGTCATTGCTTCCTAAAGTTAGGAAGGAGAAAATTTGTATTTTGATAATAAATATCATTCCTAATTGGAAGAAACAAACATTTTACCAAAACAAAACCAGCTATTTAATTTTTTTTTTTCCAGCCAGACAAATTAAGCCTATTGGGAGGAAAACTGTATGATAACTCACAGTTGATGTCTTTCACACAGCAGTAATGGAAACTCTCCTTTTGAATATAATTACATATGTGAACAATCAGTGAGATTTTCCAAAGTTTTCATTGCTGTGAAGTTCATCTTTCATCTTTTCAAACATTTATTTATAGATTCAGATCAGTTACAGGAAGAACAACAGCAGCTATGGCCTCCATTGTAAATGTTTGTACTAATTGGTAGAAAAGTGTACATGTATATATATATACAAACACACATACCAGTACTCCAGATACGCACCAGAAACTTCTGGACTGCTAAAAGTAAAATCAAACTCGTATTTTCCATTTCCATTTTTTAACCTACCTTTGTGTCATGCTGCAAATTTTACTCACTTATTAGTTTCAGAAACTGCTTATCATTCAAACATAGCTTGTTCATACAAACCAAGCCTGAACATTGGATACTGGAAGGTCAGGTTTTGGTGCTGCACTTCTGGAAAGATGTGAACCAGTTGGAAATAATCTAGAGGAAAGCAACAGGAATGAGTAGAGGTCTAGAAAACATAACCCATGAGAAAAGATTGAAGGTATGAAGGCTGTTTAGTCTACGGACGAGCAGAGGGGAAAAATTTTAATAGTTTTCAAATATCTAAAAATATTCTATGCTTATCTATTTTCCAAGCTGGTGCTGATAAGGCAAGAGGGTATAATCTTAAACTGTGGTAAGGGAGAGACAGATGAGACACTAGGAAATACACTGTAATGGTGTGGCCAGAGAAGCACTGGAAGAGTGCTGGAATCTCGATCATTTGGAGATTTTAAAAAGTAGGTTAGAAAAACATCAGCCAAGAGCAGACTTTGGAGCAGGGGCAGGGGAAGGAATGAAGGACTTGGACTAGGGAATCTTTTGAGGATCTGTGGAAAACTCCTTGTTTCTGGATTACACAATTTCACATTCTGGACTGTTATAGTAGAGTATCACACTCCCTTCAGTACCCTTCCAGGTGTTCATGATAGCCTGGGGATAGGTCTCATTTTCTGGATCAGGATGCACCAGTGGAAAAGATTACCACCCCATGTCGTTGCATGCAGTGGGAGCATACCATTTCTTTGTTCTGTCTTTCCAGTCAGTGATCACAGTGGTTTATGTGGATGTTCCAACACCATTTCAGTCAAAATAACTAAACTAGTAAAGATCTATTTGAAGTGTGTACGCTAATCTGGCTATCTCATTTGACTGAGCAGCTTCTGCCAGTAGGTCTCCAGCATGATGAACTATAAGGAGGAGGTGAGGATGGATTACTTGGTTGAGCATATTTTCTTCTCCCCTCTTAAGACTTTGCAGACATTGTTCTGACAATAGTTGTCCCTGCTAATCTTGCTGCTTTCCTGCCATCCTTTCTTCAAGCAAAACATATTTTCACCATTTCCTCACACTCAATTAATTTTTAGATTATTTTTGCTCTGTTGGACAAAACTTGTGCATCACAGGTTGTATCTCTGACATTTTTTACTGGACATAAAGTTAATATATATTAGGATAAGTTACAGTCAGTGCAAGACAGACCGGGTTTGGAGGTTGTCGTTGTCCTCAGAAAGAAACGGGCAAGGTAGATAATGTTTTACCTTTGTTTTAAATATCATGTTCATTTTGATATATTGCCTTTCTGGCAAACCGAGTCCATTCTTCAGGAACTGCCAGCATGAAGCTGATAATGCATTACACACTGCAAAATCAGTCCAAGAAGTTATAGTGGTAACTGGCAAGGCCTCCTCTTCTCAACAGCCCGTTAATATTTAAAGGGTAACTCGGACATTTTAGTCCTTTGCTAGCTGAAACTCAGGATATAACTTTAGATTCTGGGGAACAGAACAGAAACTACTAAGACTCTGATCAGATGGTGCTTCTCAGACTCTTACGCTAAGACCCCAAAAGGGTTCAGAGGCTGTGCACGCCACCTTTTAATATCCGGATTCGGCAGAACCAAGCCCGGTGCCTGAACCCCTCTCTTCAATGCGTGGGGAGAGGAAAGCATCTCAGAGTGGAGGGGACTGCAAACACTTATGAGCTGGGCAGAAAGCCACCCCAGCTGGGCAATAGAAAACACAATGGGTGGAGATGCCCTGAAAAGCCCTGTTTTCTCCTGGGGCCTGTCCTAGCCGCTGGGTTATGTCTAGGATGTTGTGAGGCTCATGAGGATCTTCTTGAAAAGGGGTCCATGAGTGACATGGCAGAGAAAGGACAAAGAAGTGAGAGGGTAGGCTGGGGAAGGATGCTTAGCTCAGTGAGTGAGGCCACCTGGGAGCTAGTCTGAGCCTTATAGCTGTGATATGCACCAGCAGGCAGCTGAGTGCCCTGATTACAGGTGAAAATGTGAGTTCTTCTCCTTCCTACCCGATGCCTCTGAGTGAATCTGTAATCACCATACCCCTGAGGACTGATTTTGGTCAGAGCTGGAGAATGCCTTCAGCCTTGTGTCTCCCACAGCCCAGAGCTATCCCCTACCTGTGGAGTCTCTGGACAGGGAGAGGAGACCGCTGCTGTCGCCCTCTCTTCCTCTAGCTACTTTTGACAAGGGAAGAGTCAGGGGACACTTCCTGCTCTAGTTCTGTAACAAAGGTAAGGAAAATGTTCAGGACTGTGAAGCTTGAGGGAGACAACTGAACAAGGCACATGCTTCCCAGAATATGAAACAAAAACCTTCCCCAAACAACCCTTGGTTGTCTTAGCTGTTGTAGGTCATTGCGATGTGCTCGTTTACAGCATCTCCTGCACTGGCTTCTTTGGAGGAAGAAATATTTTGTAGGACGGGAGGGAAAATACTGATGAAAGATTTTGAAGGCATCGTGTCTTTATTAACTGATGTGTCTTTTTTGAGCCTATGCAAAAGAGGGGGGGAAGCTGTGTTCTTGACAGGGATAATCTTAGTATTACATAGGCATTTGGTTAGGGACCTCATGAAAGTAGACATGTTTAGCAATACATTGCAGACTGATAAGCCTGAGTCCATAACTGCTAAAAGGCTAAAGGAAACCTCAAACTTTCTTCCAGTTTTTTGAGACCTTGCATCCATCTGCTACTTCTCTTGTCCTACCTTGCATTTCTGGACCTTCAGAAAATCCCAGGTGTGTGTAAGCATGACTCACGCAAGCTCCATCTGCTCTGTGATCCATGTTGGGCATAATAACCTTACAGCACTGCCATGAAGCCAAAGGGCTCCCATCAAACTAAGCACACTTTTTGGGTGGGTGTAATGCCATCTTAAAGGGATACTCCCATCTGACAAATTTATTACACTTAATGTAACTGTTTGGATGATGCAGAGGGCTATAAATCTTTGTATCCTTATAAAAAATCAGTAACGCAATGGAAGATTAAAATGGATTCCAAAGACCTGAACTTTTTACAAGAGTTCTTCAAGATTTAGAATTGTCATATAATTTAGGATGACCCTGATCATCCTTGAATTAAAGTTTTACAGTTGCTTTTGCTCTTTATGATATTTGCAGTCACTCCTTTTATAAAGTTATGTTGCTAATTTTGCAGAAGAACTGTAGCTAAGGTCTATCTTTCTGTGCTGGTTATCTGCTTTCAAAGGCAAATACATCCGAAGATGCATTTCATTCAGACTAGAAGTTGAAATCCCTGCCAGATACAGCATAACACTAATGAAGATCAATACAATTTGTTTGGCGTGCTAAAAATAGCTATAAAAATGGAAGCTAGTTCCATTGTGTAAGTCCTCAGTTTACACGTTTACTTACAGTTTACAGATTTATTCACATTAAGCTAATGAAATTTAACAATATAATTAAAAGTATGTCCACAGTTTCTTTTAAATAGTTCCTTCTATCTGTAAAGCAGTACTGGAGACTCTGTACGACATGGTAGAACTTAGAACTTAGTAACACTTACTAAGAAGGACATTATTTTGCATACATGCTGGTCAGAATAGAAAGACATTTACCAGAGCAAAACTCACTATCTAGAAATACAACATTGCCTGAAACATTTCAGCAAGACAGCCAAGGAGTAAGTGACTTCAGGAAATGAGAAGTGACTCTGGTTTAGCTCAGGAAAGCCAGCTCCTTTACTTGAAAGAATTTCATAACCGTTCACTTGCATATAAACTGCGAGTAGCAAGAGCCTTGTAAGAGTTGTACAGGGATGTGTTGTATAGTGAGCAGCCTCCTCCCAGCTGCAGTTTTTGGGGGCGGGGGGGGGGGGGGGGAGCAGTCGCAGCAGTATTTGTAGGGTCGCCGTTCACACTTCAAACAGGACATATATGGGAACTAGAATAACACAGGCGCTGTTCTGAATGTATATTAGAAAGCACCAAAGTGGATATAATTTATCCCTATGGCATCCAGATGCCATGGAAACCCACCTCATGTAAGCCAGGATGTTTCTTTTATGATTTAAATTCCATTTCTTCTGGCCCACATGAAGCATATGAATACCACCAAGAGAGCATTCGCGTATAAACTACCGCACGCTTCTTAGCAATTTCAAACCTTTTCCAAAGTGACAGTAAAATCATTTGTATGATCCCTGTGTGCATTTTGAATCCTTTAGTTCCTTCAAGTAGAAGCAGAAAAACTATTTAATGTAAAACTTTATGTAAAGCTCTTTCTGTGGCATTTTAGTAGAAACACTCTTACACTCTTACACAAAACCAGGCTGCATTGCCCTTCCACTGGATGGAGAAGTGGCCAGGACAGAGACTCAATGAAGATACTGTTTCTTTACAGAGTGACTAAATGTAAGGCTCTAAAAGTTCGGAAAACCTTTCTTAATGGTTTAAACAACCTTTTATTAACTGTTTTTGTTGCATGATTCTCAGTCTCTGAAGGTTCCCACTCATTGTGAGAAGGGAAAATAGATAGGCTAAAGAGGAGTAAGATAGTTGTGTTATTGGAAATCGACTTCAGGAGCAAAGTTTAATCTAAATTTTGTATACGAAAGGGAGAGGCTTCACTGGCAAACTGAATTTTCTGTAATACCCTTAAAGTTTAAGGAGGACCAGGTGAGGACTTGATCAGCTGTCTTGTATATTTTTCAAAGACAAAGAAGCAGAGTCACTCAGACTGTCTGAATCCTCCCATGAAGTTTCTGTGGCTGAGTTCTGTAGGTTAGCTTCGCGTCGCAGAAGACAGACGTTGTCTCTGAATCACTTACCACCTTCCAGCTATATCCTTCAGCTCCTTCACAAATCTGTAATGAATCTTACGGTGTTGAGACCTAGCAAACTCTTTTGTCTAAAAGTGTTTCTTGTTAGCAGATGACTAATCCTTGCCATCTATGCCTTCTTGTGCTGCTAGGAACTTCCCTTTGTACTGCTGGTATTTGTCTCAGTGCTGCAGCACTTGCACTCACAGGTATTCTGTTTTTTCACTATCATCTACAGCAGTGGCATTGATCACAGCAACTTGTGTGTGTATAAATACCTGGGGAAGAAAAGGGAGTGCCATGCTTAGTGATCTGGAACATTTTGATAATGACAACTGCATGTTTATTTTCTTTGAGATAGGTCAATAGCTATTGGCAAAGTGCAGGAATGGACTGCTTCTGCCAGCCCAAATGGAGCTATATTCTTATGTAGAGTTTATTCATTAATAAACTCAGAGTTTATTCAATAACATTGCTAAAATATTTACACTAATATTTTCTTACAAGTTCTGAGACCAACACTCTGTGTTGCCTACAACACATGCTTTACCTCCAAAGCTTGTTTTGATAAAAGCCACTCTTCTTTCCTGCTTTACTGCTTCATTCCACTGTGATTGAAGGTCTCTGGCAGAGGAGCGCAGGAGTAAGCTGCTGGGCTAACTTTGGATGCCACTGCCACTAACCACCTGTATGTAGCTATTACCCTGCAGAGGGTGAGCAGAGCAGAACTTGTGCCCACACCTTGGCTGTTCCAGTTCACGCTTCAGCTGCTGATGGCAGCGGATTCACATTAAGATGCCACAGTGCAAAGCGCATGGCTTTCTGCCTGGTTTCTTCTGTGACGGTGGTGGTGACCACCAGCAGAAGAAAAAGCAGCTACAGAAAAGAAGAAACCAGGAACCTCTTCAGTTGCTCCAGCTGTTGATCAGTGAACATGATCGTCCGTCAGAGTAACTGGAGTCAGAGGTATCACTGCAAATTGCACAGATGGATCTGAATATGCTTTGAAGTAGCTACCTTGGATACGGCCTGAGAAATAGCTGAGGCAGCACAGAGTCCAGTGCAGGCCACGTTTCCAGCTATTTATTCAGCTTCTCCGGCGGTTTGCATAACCCAGCCTGAGAGTTGTGCTGCCATAGCTACACAGTAACAGCACTCCCGCTAGTTTGAAGTTAGACTGGGCTTCTGTGTGTGAGCTCCAGTCATGGCTCCACACAAACAGACCAGCTCTGCCCTTATTTGTTTGTACAGTGGGGCTTCAATTCCCCACCGGGACATCCAGGCACTGCTGCAATAGAAATAATAATGAATCGTTAATAACTTCTGCTGAATCATTTGAAAACTATTCTCTGTGCAGTTGCTGTTTATTTATTAGTGCAGAATAGGTGATGCAACAAAAGATGGCAAACAGAATGAGCTGTGGACTGTTTTGCTCCAATTCATTGTACATTTTCTTCTGGAGATAATTATGTTTTAAAATGAAAGCAAATTATGTGCATTTGTGGTTGGAAAGACTCCCCTTGCCTCCAAATATGTACTTAAAATGGCTTTGTTTATTAGTCCTGTTATTGCTTTACTATTAATGCAGTACTGATAAAGTGTCTGGAGAGAGATGATTTTTTTCCAAAGCAGAGTTATGAGATGTCAGAACTGAGTATGTTCTGTCCTTCTGTTAATATTTCTGTGTTCTTTTGGCATAAATTCATGCCAGCCTCCACCTTTGGACCCAAAACAGCTAGATGGAGCTCTTTCCTCTCTAATTAACAAGGAACTACCTTAAAGAACGAATTCAAAATCTTTAGACCAATTCTGCCAATGAAAATATTCTCATTTTTAAAATAGAATAGCTCTGAGTAAGAACTATGTAGGAAGGCTTTGAAAGATTAGACCCATAGGCTTAAACTGGAAAAATGTTAATAATGTGAGTAAGAACAGAGGTAATTCTCCAGTGCATGGACTATTGACAGAAAAGATAAAATGAAAGAGAATCAAGTATAGCTTGAAGGTTTCCTGTCAAGCAGTATCTCTGTAATTTATATACAGATATATACAAAAGATTGGATTAGATGATATAATGGTCTGTCTTTGACTCAACGAATCTAGACAGATGTCAAGTGCATTCATTAGTGAAGATAGCTAAGAAGCTGTGCTGAAACAAGCCAGGTGGAGGTCCTATGATCTTAAATAGCATGGCCAAGAAAAGACTAAACACTGTCTTGAAAATGTACAAAGCAGGGCAGCAGGGCAGAAGTCTCAGATATTCGTTCTATTTACTCTTGCTAAGTTAGGTAAATCTACCCTAGTATGGATGTTTTTCCTTCTGACTATCCTCAGGAAATGAGGATTAAAAAAAATGGAGAACTATTTGCCTTAAAAATATGCACAGTAAAGATATGCATCATTTATATAGACTTTATTAGATGTTACATTTTGGAAAAGTAAAGGTGACTGTAATAAACAAAGATCTGAGGAGGTTTACTGTTTGTTTTCCTTTGTAATGCACACACTTCTGCTGGGATTGCACTAAAATCTCTCAGAATCAATGGAAAATTTTCCCACTGATTTGGAGGAACTAAAATTAAATTATATCCAATAACTGCTTTCACAAACAACTCATCAAGCTCCACTCTCGAAACTGTGCTTCTGTCAACTACTAAGAGATTCTGTCTGTAGGCAGAGACACAGCTGAGATGTCTGCTACTGCTTTGTTCTCCCCTCTGTAGTCTACCAATACCATAAGCTAGCAGAGGGCACAGAACTGCAGTGACACTTCGTGGCACCCACCCATCACCTCAACCTCAGAGTGCACAAGCGTTTTTCAGAGGCTACCACAACCTCCTACTAGTTCTGCTGTCTAAGACCTGGAGCTTGTCTTCCTAAGCAGACGAAGGATGGTGGTATACTTGCTTCTCTTAAGTACTTCCATCGCCATGGCCCAGGATGGAGGACTTTGAAGTGGACCCTGGGATTGTCTCAGCTGTATCTGGCACTGTGGACCTCAAGGAGTCTGCCTGATTCACTGTCATGCTGTTACAGTCAGTCAAGACTTCTATCCCTATTTGCCTGCTTAGCTCCAGCTAACAACAGTTACTGTTTGTTGCCACTGCTCCTACTGGAAAGCTGTTCCAGGATCTCACTGCACTGAAGATTAGACACCTTCTAATCTCCAGAAACAACTTATTAATAGCCAGTTTATACCTACCTGTTCTTGTACAAGTATACCTGAAAGGTTAAATAGACCTTCTGCCCCGTGGTGCTAATGGAATTGAGTCAAGTTGCAGCTACACGAGCAAATTACTTTCAGTAATAAGACTGGACTGGTAGACAGAAGCAGTCAGTGCTGAGACTCTTGCATTACGTTCTTTACAGGCAGTTTGGAGTTTACTTGGGATATGATTTATTCTGGCTGAATGACCCCACTGCACATGTGGTTTAAAGCTTTCTAAAGGAAATATGTGCTTGAGACCTCTTCTCCAGCGACAGGCTGCCCAGGGAAGTGGTGGAGTCACCATCCCTGGAGGTGTTCAAAACATGTGTAGATATGGCACTTCGGGACATGGTTTAGTAGGCATGGTGGTTACAGATTGACAGTTGGACTTGATGATCTTAGAGGTTGTTTCCAACCTTAATGATTCTATCATTCTATGATGATTCTATGATTCCTGAATCTCCAGTTCCTCTAGGCAGTGCCACACTGTCTGTCTGCCTCTTGCAGACTCATGTCACTGCTCACAGCAGCATTCTCACTGCTGTTATCAATGTAAGGTCAAACATATGAAAGTATGAAAGTCTACGCCTGCTCATGCTGTCTCTGCATGATGCCACATGCAGCTCCATCCACCTCTCTTCTCATAGCCTGCACAACATCTGCTGCAGCCAAGGAGTGAATCCCACAGCTTCAGCAGGTACCCTGAGGGACAGAGAGACCCAACTGACACTTGTGCTCCTGGATTTCCGTGCCTGCTCTAACTACTTTGCCGAGACTTGATTCATGTTTAGTTGAGACTACGGGGACTGCATCACCACTGCGACGACCAGTAGTGGGTATGAAATTTCCCACTGCTGTGAAACACTACCAAGAATCTGTCTTGTGAGCTGGTGACAGGAGATTACCATCCTGACATGAAATTTTGCAAGCTGACACCTGTATTCAGAATAGCAGCTGTAGCCCTACGGAGCCTTACAAACTTCAAAGCCCGGTGTCTGGCTAGCCAATGTGGGATAAGCAAGTCCACCATGGGCAGGGTGCAGTGAAGCTCTCCAGGATCCTTCTCCACACCTGCTTCCTACATACAGTGCAAAGAGGTGTCATCAGCAATATCGCTGAGACCTCTGCAATCCAAGGGTTGCAGAACTGTGTACGTCATGGGACAGAAGGGCAGGGCCCTTCTTTCTCACCCACTTCCCAGCACATGGCAGCTACAATCACCTAAACTGCAAGGGATACCACCACTGGCCCAGGCCCAAGGCACGCCAAGATGCCTTTGTAGCGTTCCCCAAAAGGAGTCAGGATACTCATGCCTACTGCAGCTCTGGCTATGAAATCAGTGGCGTGCTGGCACCATCTTTTCAAGCTGAACAAGGATCGTTCAGGGCATTCAGGCACTGTAGAGATGCTGCATGTCCAAGCATCACTGGGTCATGAATGTGCGCTGAGGACTACACTGCCAAGGATGGGAGTGCTCCCTTACCACGGGGAACTTCTTACTGAGTGTGCAAGTCATGTGCATTTGGCTAACACACTCCACAGGTGGAGGGCCACGCAGAGCAGCCGTGATGCCAGTGCCTTCCCAGTTATGGGTGTCTGCTGCGTCCTGCAGTGTTGTGGGAGAACACATTTTCGACTGAAACTGTGGGGAACAGTTTCTTCAGAAAAACTGTGCACAGCCTATTGCGCTCTGCACACAAAGCACCCAGGATGACATGCATGCTTGGGATGCTATCTGTTCCTGCATTGATGGGGAGCATCTGAGACAAGATGTTTGATACATCCCGATCTTTTCCAGAAATGAAACTTCATAATGGAAATCAGAACGTTGAAAAAAGAAAAAAAAATGCTGAAATGTCTTTGAGGTCTGCTTAGTCTTCCTTTGTCTTCAAGAGAGGCTACAGGGGATCTCTGTAGCCCTAGGGTGGGCTTCAGCTGTTCACTGGTAGCACTCAATGCACTATCCCTTTTCAGCAAACATGGCTATTCTAAGTCTCCACTAGCTCCCTCTCCCTCCTATGACTTTTTCTGCACATCAGTATGTGCTTTGACTCAATATCTCTCAGGAAACCACCCCCACCCTCCATTGAGGTGAGTCTCTTGCTCTCACAGATCTTTTCTGGAGTAGTTGCTCGGGGGGATGTAGCAGCCAGCACATACATTCAGCTCAGGTGAAAGGGGTGGTGGGTGGCTGCTTTTTTTTGCTGCTGAGCAAAGATGTGACAGGAGAAGGGGCCCCTGAGGGTGGTTTGCTTGCATGTGGCACTGCAGGGAGCTGGCAGCAGACACAGTGGTGGGAGGGAAGCTCGTTGAAGGCTCTGTTAGTTGAAGCTACTTGGGGGATGGGACAATCGATAAATGTTGGAGTAGTAGAGCTAGCTGGCTGTGAACGGTGGGAATGGACCCCTCTGCAGGAAGATTCTCCTCCTGTGTCAGACAAAACTCTTTCTTACTCCTCCTTCATTCTTTTCAAATTTTAGGAAAAAATCTCTCATTTCTTCTGTGCCTAGATGTTTTCCTCAAATGTTCAATTCACAGAGACTGAGCCCTCTCAGCCTCACTGGTTGCCCATGTTCCTTGCCCCAGAGGGGCTTAAAGCTGGAGTCCCAGACATGGTGCTTGCCCTCCCACACATGAAGCACTCAGGGGACAAGCTTTCTGCAGTGACACAACTATTCAAGGAACCTCTGCTACACCCTTCCCATGCTATGATGGGCCATCAGTACCTACAACCCACGCTCCCTTCTCCAGCAGCTTGCTCTTATCCCATGCAAAAAAGTACTGCACGTGCTAGGATGGCCCAGAGTTTTAGACCAAGGTGAAATACCTGTAGATAAGCAGAAATGGGTTATCATAGGTGACGTCTGCTCCTGAGCTGACAGGCCCCATCACTTGTAAGGAGATCAACATGGTAGAGGGTGGGAAAGCCAGCGTGGCCAAGAACTGCTTAGGAGTAAGGACAGAGTAGAGAGATAGGGAAGGGATGCAAGGGGTGAGGAAAAAACCAGTCAGCAGTGCAAACATCTCCCAGGGGAACAGTGCCCACAGCTGTCAGTGTTGTAACTCAACTCAGTGGGGATAACATTGGTCAAAACTGACTATCGTGGCTGAATAAAAAGGGCAACACAATGCCTGTAAGTACACCTGCTGAAGAGAGGAAAGCAGTCACTGTGCTGTCCAGAGCTTGCTCTCGCTACACCAAGCTGTCTACCTGCTGTTGCTGGTGTGGAGGTGTCTCTTCAGGTCCCATTCTCCTCCAGCTCCTTCTCTTCTCAGGAAGCTGAGATCTCTGAAGAACGGTGTAGGAGCTGCTGTTGTTGCCACTTCTCCTGTTCCTGAGCTCCTGGCTCTTTCAGGCATCTGAAGTAATCCTTGTAACACCAGCTCTGAATTGTCTCTCTCTTCTCTTTCTCTGGTGCTCCCTTGAGCCTGAGGCACTGCGTCATCCACTGCAGTGGCCTCAAGCTTTCCGCTTACAGCAGCATTCAGATGGGTGGGCTAAGGAATAACAAGGCAACCTCTGTGCCCCATCTTCATGAGAGAGGTCTTGGAGGAGAGGAAAGCAAGTTTGTCTGTCACTCTGTGCCTCTGAGGGTGCAGTGCCCTGTTCTGCTGCCTGTGGCCATCCTCCCCACCATTCCCAAGCTGTCATGGGCACAGCCTGCTGGAAAGTTGGAACAGACCCATTTCTGCCCTGACAGATTCCTCTGAGAGGCAGGTGAAGCCAAGGTCTGAACAGCCCACCAGGTACTGATTAAATATGTACCTCTATGCCATGTCCAGCACTTTGACACAGCAGACAAAGTCTCCAGTGGGCAGTGAACCTCTGCAACAGAGGAAGGCAGAGCAGCAATAAGTTTCAAGTGTTGAAGTGTTGAGAGGGGCAGAGCAGAGGGTTGCTGTTAGGCAGTGAGAGCAGAAAGCTTCTTAAGTGCTCACAGTGATCCCTTACTTTGCTTTCACTGCCTGGCATGTGTATATATTGAGCCAAGACATTCCAGCTCCCAGAGGTAGTAGATGAAGTTTTTGATTGCAGTGAGGGCATCCCCTCAGGATTTGTCACAAATTTGCTGGATGCCTTGCTACCACCTGTCAAACTGAAGAATGGTCTCGGGCTGGGCGTCACAGGGGCTGTGCAGAGCCCCACTGGGCGCTCCCTCCAGTAACCAAACTCCCGGAGTTGCTGCTGATGCCATCATATGTCCACTTTCCCGTCTTTCTCCAGGTCATGAGACACCACGCTGTGGACTACTATTAGAAGTAGTGGTGCGTCTGCAAATGTAATGGAGAATCCTTTTGTCTCTCCACTTTCCTTCCAGGAATACAAGACCCAAAGGTTATTCTGTTTGCAGGCTGCCTGCTCAAATAGGGAACAAGACTGCTTCTCTGCCCTAGATGCTGTGTTCCTGGAAGCACATTTTCTCCAAAACTTCATTGACTATTTGGTGCTGTAATGGATTTCTGTGAAAGGATGGGCAAGACCATGGGAAGGTCATGGTCACCTGGAAGGAGGTGGGCATGCACAAATTTGCAGAACCATGCAGCTTCTTTTTTGTTTGGAGAATCTGGAAGAAAGATGCAGAGGAGTGGTAGCCAGCTGCTACCCCAGCAGCTTCCTTGGGTTGTAAATACAAGGAAACTTTTCAGCATCTCCTTTTCAGTCTCATGACTGCAGGCAGGAATGGGAGCAACAGTGTTCCTGTGCATGGTGCCATCACTACCTCTTCAGATGATAATCCAGTGCATACAAGAAGGGAAAGGGACCACGCAAGAGTGTCAGTCCACAGAAGGTTAAGAGGGATGAATCACCACGGTGCACTGCATTTCCAGCTTGCCTGGATACCTGGACTGAGCTAGATGCTGCTACTGGGTAGGACTGGATTAATGGTTTCGCATGTGGACAGTTGCTACACGGAAAAAATCTCTGGCATCTTATAACCTTTGCAGAATAGTTTGCAAAAGTGGTCAGACCAACAATATGCTAAATCACTGCTCTAAATATACAGCTGTAATACAGCTGCTAGAGGTTCACTCTTTCTCTTCCCAGCCCAGAGACATGAGTATGAAAGTGTACCCTTACCCATGCTGGAATTCACCTGATCAGAGGGTGAGTGTTATTATGTGCAAAAGTTATTACTTTTGCACGTAATAGCACATATTTTAAAATGTGTTGTAGGTCATAGTGGGAGCAGCCAGAGCAGGAGCCCCACAGAGTTCCCTCACATGCCTTCTGCAGGGTTTAGGGGTGAGGCCTCTACGTCAGTACTGGCCTGATAGCACCATGACCTTGGCTGTGGAGCCTCAAACAAGCAGCCTACTTCGTGGTGGACTCCCAACCACAGAACTTTTAAAGCTGGCTGTAGTGGACACAGATCTTCTCCTGTCCCCACAGTGTAATTATTTTCTTCAGAAAAATTACCTTTCTCTTCTTGAATTTCATGCAACGTTGCTAGAAACCTGCTGATACTGCCACTGTGTTATTCAACTGCCCAAGTAGTTGTCAGCCTGTTCATCTCACTGTTTTCTGAAAGATGTCATTTCCTCAAGTCTCTGTGAATCTTCTAGGAGAATGGGCAGGTATCTGATGCTTTGACAGAGAACACAAAGATTGCAAGTTAGAAAAGGAAACAGTGACAAGGCTGGTCTGGTAACCAAGGGGAAGGGTAGCAAACCCACCTGGACAAGGTCCTGTGCAGCCTGCTGTAGGTGACCCTGCTTTGGCAGAGGGGTTGGACTAGATGACCCACAGAGGTCCCTTCCAACCCCGACCATTCTGTGATTCTGTGATTCTGTGAAACCCACAGATGCCTCTGTAGAAGGTGAAGGGTCATTTGCAAAAACAGGCGAGGCATAGCAGTTGTTGATAAACAGAAAGGCAGAAATGGCACTTGTTCCTTTGCATGGCAGGAGAGATACTTTATGGTGTTGTCGGATCTGTGGAAGAGTCAAGAGTCTACTCACAGCATAGATATTTTATGTAACACCTGGTGGCAATGTGGCCCACACCCTGGCTCAAAACCAATGGAGCATTGGAGCACTTCCGAAGTGGTGATTTCATTTTGGTTTCCTCCAGGGGGAATTTAACTTGTGCACACCAAAACCGCTCTGCCTCATGAACCAAGATGCTGGAACAGAGGCAAACAGGGGAGTCTCTTCGAAACTGCATGGCCATTTCAAGCCACAGTGTCCACGTAGACATTACATCACACTCTCAGACTTCAGAAGATGAGGGGAAAAAATTCACATCGGTGTTCTGGCCTTGCAGCTGAGATCTGACACTGCAGATTGGTGCAGTACCTACAGGATCCCTGGTCTAGTTTCCACACTCACTTCCTCTTCTGAGGAATTTGGGTATAGGGATGCTTTTTTAGCATCTGACCCACCCCGATATAAAAGTTGTTATCTGGACCTGTGAACTTGGAAGCATCAATAGTTCAGTAATATGGATATGACTTGCTGGCTGCCTCCTCTGAACCTACTGCTGTACTGCAGCTGGATGCCTCTTATTGTGTCCAAAAAGGCCAAGAGTGATGGCAGATCTACCTCCTTAGTTATTGTAGAGGGCCTTTTTTTCACTTTTGGCAGTATACGGTCCAAGAAGATGCTTCCCAAAAGTCCTATAGTATTGAAAAGACTGAACAAAAGTAATCTAAGTAATTCTGGACAGTAAACTTGTCCCATTGGATCTATGTGCTTTTTTCATTTCTCTCCTTAAATGCTTCTTTTGGTACTGAACAGAGCGGAAAAAAATGGACTGGCTTTTTTTATTCCGCCAAAGTGTAACAAAATTTTGCACCTAATAAGACATATTTTAAAAGCAAATCTTTGATATAGAATTATAATTGTTAAAAAAATGAAATGAAAGCTTTCCAATTTGGTGTCTGGCATTTCCCTTTCACTACTTTGTATCTTCCAGTTGGATAAGCATCAATGAATCATCACAAGGCGTCTGCCTGAGGTTCAGCCGTGTGATCATATCTAACTTTGTTCCTCACAACCTGAGGGATTAGCAGGAGCATAAATTAAGAGTTTTATCTACTTCAACCATTAAGCACAATTATTCAACTTCTGTAAATCTTTTTACACTTATTGTGCGATGATGATCAATATGAGATTTTTGTTTTACTTTGCTCTTTTGATGCATTTCTTTGGAAAAAAGATATTCCAATATTTCAGGATGAATCATTGCAGAGATTTTGCAGACTAACAGGCACCAAAAATTTCTTGAAATCCCTGACAAAAGGTATTTAAAATCAGACCCGTTTAATCCTAAATCAATCGTCAAGTCCCATTTCTATATAGGCTAGAAGAATCTTCAGGCTAACAAATGGGTGACAGGAAACCAGGTGGCCAGATATTTGGATAAATCAAGGAGGCATTAACCAGGACTGAGTGTTGTTCTTCAAAACATGGGAGAGTAAATGCCGGTTCAGAGTTCAGAAAGGCAGATGAGAAATAATATTGCATACTGCCTCCTCTTTGCCTTATCGGCAGTAGGACCTGGGGTGAAGAGTCCCTTGGTAGCCATTGGCCTTGCAGAAAGCTGCCAGTGGAGTCCAGCCACATGTGCGCTGCAGCAAGCGAGGCTCAGGGACTCTGCCTGGAACACAAGGAAGGCATTTCTGGCATGCAGGCGGTCCTGGTTGATTGGCAGAGCCATAGGAGAGGTAAATCAAAGCAAATCCAATTTTAAAAACCCTGTGTTATCAGTGCCCTGCTGGGCTGGTAAAAATCTTCTTTGGTGTCCTTGCTTTTCTTCTCCCCTTTTGAACAGCATAAGGAACACATTCCCAGTATAGCTCATGAAGTGGCCTGCTATCTGCTCCTCCCCAAGCCCTTTTGCTAGGACCTTCTACTACAACCCTGGGGGAAGCCACCAGCTTATAATGGCAGTGGGGATTCCTGTTATTAACTAGTCAAGAAGAAATTAAGTTTCAATTGACTGGCCTTTCTATAGTTTACCTCCATTAAGGCATGCACTTAGAAATATTATGCTTGTCATCCTTCTTTTTATCCTATTGTTTGCAACGCTCACTTGTGTTATTTCCTATGCTAAAATGTAGGATGCTATCAGATGTCTGTGGAATGGAAGTGAGCGTGTCTATAAAGGGATATTCTACATAACTAGATGCTTCTCTGAGGTGTGGGAGTATACTGACATAACCATTTGTACATCTGAGCCTCCTCTGATTCCTTTTAGACCCCTTCTCATACCCAACATGCTTCAAGTGCGAGAGTATTTTGAATTCATAGTTGAATATTAACCATTTCCTATTTAATGGCTCAGATAACCTGGTTGGGGGTAAGGTGAGGAAAACTAATGGTGAAGACACTATGCCACAAGGAAAACAGAGATATCTAAAAAGTTGTCAGACTAAAATGGGTCATTCTTTTCCAGACAGCAGCCAATATCAGATACTTCGGGAAAAATCGCATCTAATATCCACAGAGTTGGTTTCCAGTGCTGCTGTTGGTATTCTTTCCTGATCCATTAGTGATCTGAAAAATTTCCTGTCCTTGTGTATATCTGAAAAATGAGTCCTAGAATGGATCAGGGTGTTCTAAAATAGAAAATCAGGAAGGCATTTCTTCAAATGGAAACGTTAGGATTAAACTTTGTGATGATGGTTATAAAAAACAACAGCTGTGAAAAGTCATCATCAGCCATACCTGTAAATTAACACATCTGCACCCTGTTAGGGAAACTATTCCTTATTTTTTTGTCTTATTAAATTTTTTTCTTCCTTCCTTCCTTCCTTCCTTCCTTCCTCCCTCTCCATTCCTCTAAACAAGGGATCTTGTCAGGGTAGAGAGGGCAGTTAGGAAGAGAAGGAGGAAACAGCTAGTGGAAAGGTATGGCTGGGCAGGTTGGCAGGCACATTAGCCAGGTGATGGATAATACTCAGGAATGTTTGCACACTATGCCTCCTTAATTGCTCTCCATGAAGTAGTGAACTAAAGAAGGAAGGGCTGATTTTATTTTAATCTGAATTGCTCACATGACCAAGCTTTCATTTCATGAGACACTTTTCCTTGTCAGCTTGAGGTCCCTATTGTTCTATCAATTCATATTCTCATTTTTTCTGCTTTTTATATATCTTCTACATTTTGCTGTTCGTCTTTTTGAATAATAACAGCAATGCAGGCTGATGGCTGCAAAAGGGGAGTAAACTGCATGCTTACTGTCCTTGAATTACGTACTACCTGCTAGAGCTCAGTACAAAACACTGTCCATGTTATAAAATGCGAGGATATCAGAGTAAATATAAGAGGAGAACTTATCCCCCCACAACTCCCATAGACTCAATTCAAGTCTTATGGAAGGTCCTATGTAAATATTTGGTGTATGCACTCTGTCTTTGATATTGTTTTATTCCTAATGTAAAAAAAATTCAAAGCTTCAGTTAGGCACAATGTAAAATGACAACAGAAGGCAGTGATGGGCAGACGCTTTCTTCCAAGGAACAGCTGCGGCAGGCTGTAGGCAAATGTAGGGTTGCCCAGGTACATACCTGTGTCGCTGCTTTGGTGGGCTGGGGGTGAGGATGAGTAAAATGCAGTCTCTGAGCAGTCTGGCAGAGGTTGTGTGCTTCTGCTCTTTCCAGCTGGGTCCTGTATGTTCATCTGCACAAGTGAAGGGGCCTTTTCCTATTTTGGATCGTGCAACTTAAAAAGCATATTCAGTAAAAACTCTTGGATAGTCGTGGTGCAGTCCCACTTTGTTAATTAAACCAGAGTTGTGTTTAATTCATTTTGACAGCATGCTTCTTCCCTCTGTTATATTTGTAACAGCAGGAATCCTACTTGTTGGCTAATAGTTCCACAGAAACATGCAATTACAGAAATTGCCTATCAGTCTTCCTGTCTCTCGCCGTCGCCAACATAGTGAAAGCACCGAAACTTATCTGACCAGATGTAAACTGTGTGTGTGCCGCCGAGACTTCCTTGTCCCTCCAGGCAACAACAGGCAGCACAAATTTGTGTGTCAGGCAGGGGACAGAAGCATACCTACAGATGTTCTTAATGGCTGTCAAATTCCTCAATCTGATTTAGAAATAAGCACTGTTCTCTCTGAACCCTTGAGCTAATGCTTAGAGTAGACTTAACTACTTACCTAACATAAAAAGTGAAGAAGAGAGTAGGTGTATGGTGTGAATCCGTGGTGATGCACAGACTAGTTGTTAGACAGAGTAAGAAGAAATTATGTTTTCTACCATCCATCAGCTAACTGTGAGAACGGTAATCAGAGAAAATACAGCCTGTTAGGAGAAACTGGAATCTGCAACAGTGTATCCAATGTGACCATTAAAGAAAGACGCAAGTGTTAACATCTGGGTGTGTAAAAGAGAAGAGGAAAGGAAGCATTGCTTTTGGAGGGAGAAAAGCTGACAGTTTCCTTCTACCTACATCTACACCTTCTGTGTCTGTTCATTCACCACCGTAGCCCTAGGGTGCTCTTTGAACAACAGTCCATAAGAGCATTCACAATTCCAGAAAAATGTTTGAAAGTGCTAACTTTGTGCATTATACACAGCGTTTTAACCTGCAGCAGAAAACACAGCACAGGAATTCATTAGATGCCGCTCCACCCCTGTGAGACGGGAGCAGGTTGTCTTCTCTATTTTGCAAAGAAACATTAAACAACGGCCATTGTTAATGCTGAAGTATAAACTTACAACACCAGTAACAGGATAAAACACACTGCAGCTTTCCTCTGTGCAATTGTCGTCTTCTTCCTTCTAATACATTTACCAGTTAAAAAAGAATGAGGAATTAAAGCTAATAAAATACAGGGAGTTATTCATGTAGGCTAACCACAACCTCGTAAGGCCAGTCTCTCTAGACACTACATGGAGACATTTAGGATGAGCTGCCTGCTAAAGGAGACTGACTTTCCCTCTCTTTCTGTTCCTCTCTCTCAGCTTCTGAACACAGGTGGCCAACAGTGCATGGCTCCTGAGCAGTTTGGAGAAGACACCCACGTTAGAGCAATGCTAAATGCTTGAGGTTACGCAGGAGCTGCGGCCAGCGGGCAACCCTGGAGTGTGGAGGAAGCTGCAGACTCCAGCACTGGCCTGTCGTGTCCCTTCCACATCCCACAGTGAAGCAGTGAGGACCTTGGTCAAAACAACCTCCTTCCTCCTGGGACCAGCCCTCGCGTTCCTTGTCTCCTTGGATCTCCTACGTATGTGGTGTGTACTTTATGATTCTCGGTCATGCAAATAGGCTATATGGCTCCTATTGGCAGGAAGACCAATTACCCTGGAGTCATTTAAGAAATTACACTAAAATTAGCAGGGAGACGCACTGCAGGGTCAGATACGGTGGTTTCAAGTTATTTTTAGACTTTTAATTTCAGTTGAAAACAATTTTTTTAAAGTGTGTCCCTGACATCATGAGAGTTAAGCACCCAAATACCTTTAAATCTGTGGTTCCTACTCCGTGCTGAATATGCATTACCACCTTAGGCGAAACAAGACACTTGAAGGTTTAATGTTTGATCTAAGCCCTCAGCTGACGTTTATCAGAGCTGGTCAGGTGCCTGCTCATTTATTTTTATCCTGAGAAAAGTATTTCCACATTTTAAAATAACTGTTTTAATTATTTTCTCTAATGAAAGGGTTGAATTGACAAATATTTCACAGGTTATTTCACTTTCTTCTCTGCCTTATTCACTTTTTGTGTGTGTTTGTCTTAGTGAGCAAAGAGAACTGGGACATCGCAGCCAACGTAAGAGAGCAACCCTTTGTTTTTTTAGTATACAATGACTTGCTCAGCACCCTGGAAATTTATTTCCATGACAGCCTTCTCGCATGGCATATTTGCCGTTTGCAGTTTACTCTGCGTGTGTTTGCGTATGCGTGTGTGAGCGTGCGTGTGTGCTGGCGGGTGGGAGCGCCTGCGGAACAATTCCCATTGATGAGAAAGGTGAGGAGGAGGTATTTAGGAGATGTTATGAAAGGCTTAGAAGGAAATAGCACAGGTAGCTGCCAGAGAGAATTAATTATTAATGTTTACAGCTTAGAAGTTTTTTGAAGCCCAGCTGCTCAGGGTATGTGTGTCTGTGTGTACTTGTGTGCGTACTTATGTGTATGTGTAAATATAAAAGTTAATGACTCATGCTGTGTTTAGTCAATGAATGAGTAGAAGTGCCCAGGCTTCAAGCAACAACTAGCACACATACCTGAGAATATCCACCCTAGTAATCATCACCCAGAATCCGAAAAGAGTGAAATTTCACTTTCTTGGGAGTTTCTGGCAGCTCTGATATTATAATTGTAGTTTATAGGGTCCTTTATGATGTGACAAAGAGACACATTGCTTTTTTTTTTACAAAAATGTCATGCATGTTTGCAGGTGAATGATAATACTTTAGACAGCAGACTTTGCCTAATTCCAGGAGAAGCCATATAACTGGTTTGAAATGGTAGAAGTCTGGTGTTCCCAGAAATGACCTGTATTTAAGGAAACAGTTGCACAACTAGCCAGCATCCAGCTTGGCATGAGAGATTGTTTTGTCTTCATTTCTGAATAACTTATGGAAAAATTTCTTGTGGAAAAACTCTCCCAAACCCAAACAAGTAGAGAGACAAAGAATTAAAAATTTTTCTTAAAAAAAGAAGCATTAAGACAGTATAGCTGAACACAAAAAGAGAGTTCTGATTTTTGTCATGAATTATTTATTTGCAAAAACAAAAACAAATTACATTTGTTTGATTTTCACCCCTTTTCCAGGAGTAAGAGCTTTTGCTAACAACCCTGAAGGCCTAGCTCTTGCTCTTTTCTCTGCTTACGTAGATTTGCATCTGGACGTCCAGCCCCACAAGAAATGTGTCCGAATACTCTGAAATAAGTTACGTGTTCTCAGTCTCTCTAGCTGAAGCTTTCTTATCTATATGGGATCCTGAAACATGCACGGAACCTGGTATTTGAAACCATGCACAAACTCTTTCTAAAACACCCAGGAGTTTATTCTGTCTGCACCAAAGAGTATTTACGTGTTTTCTCTCTAGTGAGAGGAAAAGGTTCAAATTTTTTCAGATGGAGGAGGAAACTGAACCTCAGATTCCCACATCTTGGATGTCTGAAAAAGTAATAATAGATTTTTTTCCATGCCATTTTTGTAATCAATGCCTATATCTATCCTTTCTTTTCCATTACCTCATTGTTGTTTTTAATTACCTTACTTGGAAATAAACAAAAAGTTTCATTTATTTTGGTTTTTTTTTTTCACTTCATCATTTCACCAAGACAAATGGGATAGTTTTATTTGGTTGTACCGTTTTTGAGAGCAAAAGCATTCCCCAGCTTTTGCTCCCAAAAACCTGGTTGCACATGTTATATTTTCCTTGCTTAAAACTGTAGCAAACCAGTGCTCATTGCTGGCCAGAGCATGTGGTCCCTGACTGTGCACAGAAAATACCTGAGCAGAGTAACACCACACCTTCTAGAAGTGGCTGCAGAAAGTGGACAGAAAGGACTCACCCTCAACGCTCTGAGGTCCTGACTTAGAGAAAGAGCAAAAGCCAGACTAAGAGAATTTCAGTAATTTTTTGGTGCTTTGCATCAACAGAATTTTTAGAATTTTAAGATTTTATATGTATATATTTATATATAAAGATTTTTAGTAGTCAGCAAATTCCAGTTCAGTTTAGGTTTCTTTCTTATCTGTCACTTTGCCAGGTTTAATCAGGGATTAAAGCTGAGACTTGTACACTCCTGGCATGATAGGCTCATGCATAAGGAATTGGGGCAAGGAGAACTGCGGATTCTGCTCTGGCAAACTCAGCCACATGCACTTCTGGTCCTGGAAAAGGAAGAAAAGCAGAGAGAGAAGGTGTGCATCTGAGAAGGCCCACTAGCCCTGCAGATGTCGAAACTGAGTTCACCCAGCCACTGTAGAAGTGGTTAGCAGCCAGAATTTAAGTCTGCTTGCGACATACCGGGTACTGTTCACAGGAGGATTAGGTATGGTTGCACCTGAAAAGGTTAGAACTGAGAGGACTATATGTTCCTATCAAATTACATTACGGGTTGCAGCTCCAAAACTTGGCTGATGAGTCTTCTGAAGTCCAGGTAGCCAAGTTTTGTGCTGCTTATACACATAATACACGTAACACCCAGAAGTTCATCTTCTACTATCTTCATTTTAGTACTCCCACCTTCAAGGGTAAGGTCAGCAAGCCAAGCATCAGTGAAGATGAAGTCTTCATCAGCTCCCTTCTAGAAAGACAAAATTCAACTTTAGCTTGTGTGTGTGTGCGTGTGTATGTGCGTGTTTGTAGACAGGAGGGAACAGCCACTATTGTGACAATAAATACATGCCTTGCCAAAATCTGGGGTGGTTGAGGGCAGAGGTTTATTGAGAGCGAGAGAACAGCGTTGTGGAGTGGTCAAGCCCGACATGATGTGGAGAGGACACAGCATTCCTCACCTAAACAGTTTTCCTCAAAGCCTCATTCCACACAGAACTGCCCTGACACGTCAGAGCTGAACAGTAGCAATGTACCAGATATCATTACACAAGTGTTAAAAAACTGAAAGATGCCATGCCAGACATGCATCATGGGCAGGTGAAACCTGCTGAGTCCACGCTCATGGAGGCCTCACAGCAAGTGACAGTACCCTTGGAAAGAGGGAGGTGCCTTACACCGTGTAGGGTCATAAATAACAGCTTCTGTCCTCATGCTTTGTCAAGTAAAGCTTCGCAAACTGTTGGGGAAATTTCTTCAGTATTCCTAAGTGTGTAGACTGGGGGTGTTTGGGGGCTAGGGGCATCTACCCTGTCCATACACTAGATGTATTTGTAGAGTACCGTCTAGGTGTCTGAAAAGGCATGGGGCACCTCAGGTTTTCACAGCAGTGCAACTCCCTCTTCAAGTTGCTCTGTGTTACGATTACGCATACTGTTTACATGACTGTTAGCAAAAGCAAATTAAAGTTGTAATAGACCCACCTTCATCAACACCTGACCATCTCCAGACAACCGGTGGCATGAGCCATACATGCTTGTTGAGCTGTAATTCCTTGACTCCCAGCAGCTGCTTGCCCTCCTCCCACCTTTTCCTCTTAGGGCGCTTCCTACTTGAAAATCAGCAAATGTCTGGGGCAGACTTTGCCATCCCTGCTCCTGAGCCCTGCCTCGGCAGAAGAGACTTGGGGATCACGTCAACCCTGCTGCCAGCTGTACAGCAGCCTATTTCTCCATATAGGCCCCTCTAACCATATGGCAAAGAACTCACATACCTTGCCAGCTTTCCCTTAGTTCTTATGTAGCCAGCTACAAAGCAAAAACAATCAAAAAATCATTTGTCACTTTGGTCCCTGAAACATGTAAAAATTAAAATATCCATTGAAATGTGTCTCTAATAGAAAAGCAAGAAGGTAGCTTGCAGAAGTTTGTGTACTTTTTACAAGTAATAATTAACATTCGTAAATAGAGTTTAACGTAATTCTGTGGCTAGGTTTGGGGTAGCAGTTCCGAGGTCTATGAGAAAAGAGGGATAGAAACACGAAGCCATGTACTAGAATCAGTTTCTGTACCAAACAAAGTGATGGCAGTAAATGCTGTATCTCTTTCAAAAATATCATAAGGGACGTTCACGAGATCGAAACCAGAGAAACCAGTTCTTCAGTAACTAGTAAATTAAGTGCAGCGGTAACCAAAACTAGAATTATAAAACGCTGTGACGAACGTAACATAACAGGGGCAAACAAGCACTGCCTTTGCGAAGAAAATGTCTGTTTGTGACAGTCGCAGCACAACAGCAGATTCCAAGGGATGGGACTGACAAAGGACAAGAATTGCATTTTGTATGATAAATTGATGCTTGAGCAGTTTGGATCCTTTCAACTTTTTGCTGAAATGCCAGGAGCTCCTGGTAAACAGTACATCCAAGCACATGTCAGTGGACTTCAGCACTCAGAGTCTTGAACCTCGGCACTCTCCGTCCCAGGGAAAAGCCCTGACTCTGCAGCACTGGCAATCTTCTTCCCTCCCTCCCTTCTTCTCACCCACACCCACACCCCCACACTTATTTTTGTCACAATTTCATGTGATCTTAATGCACATAGAAAGGTTGCCACTGAATGTTTCTCTTGAAAGGCAGAACTTTTGAAATAAAAGTTGAATTCCAAAATAAAAATATTTTGCTGAATAATTCCAAACCATCCTTAATAGAAAAGCACACAGTCCTGAGATCCAGAGTGCTTTTATTAAAGCCTGTCACAAAATTTTTATAATTGTAGCTATGTATGACAAATAATGTTATCTATTTTGGATTAAGCAGAGCTTCTAGGGATTGCTGGAATGAAAAGTGACTGTCAGCAGGCAGAAAAAACATTTTTTTCACCATCTGAACTGCAATGAAAATCTCAGCTGGTAAAGTAACATCAGTAATAGAAATCAAACAGTGCTAAGATAGAGAAGAAGATGGAGAAGAATATGGTTATGTAAACTGAGAGCATGCCAAATGATGGTAGTCACATCAAAGAACAACAAAGCAAAACAAATCAAAGCCTGAACTGAAGTGTCATAGCAATGGGCTAAAATCACAAGGATTATGCAGAAACCTCTGCATCATGAGAGCGTGAGATAGTTCATGCTAGGAAGGAGACAAGTAAGAGGAACTAACAGACAGAGATAAAATATGGAAAAGTAAAACAGAGAGACTATAAATTGGCAGATTCCTTTTATGAGTCTCATAATATGAAAGAAAGGGGATGGCCTCTGAAACTGGGAAAAACAGGTTTAAACATGGTTTAAAGGAAATGGTCTTGATGCAATGTGTAATTATCTATTCGGATCGATTGTTAGTTGATAATTGAGGCAAAGGGCTTAGTAGGATTTGAAAAATGATTAGACTTTCATACAGATAATAAGGATATTCATAGTTCATAAGGCAGGACAAGAAATGTACAGGATATACCCATGGTGTGTTATGGCATATAAGAACTCCCAGTTAGTGGAGGTTGGGTAGCTGTTTCCTCCATGGCTAGGTTATTGTTCTGCACTTGCTCATTCTGGGTTTCCTTTCACCTTTTTCTGAAACATTTGCTGTCAGACTCAGGGTGACACACTAGTCTGTGGATCAATGCTGTTCTGTCACATGGTAATTCCCGTGCCACAAAGACAATAAGGTTAGAGGATGTAACTGTTTGATTCCAAGACCTGGAACTGGATCTGCAAGGGATGAAAACCTGTACAAAACCAATATTTTGCTCTGCCCAGGTACGTCTCTTCAGATAGTGCACCAAGTTGTTGAGACTTTCGTGATCTTGGAAGCTTTTTGACCTCTACTGAGTTTGGACAAAACTGGCTGATGGCTTCCCAAAAAAGTCTGGTAGGATTGCAGCATGGGCTGCTTTGTCTAAGCAGGTTTTTTCAAAGACAACAACGGCCTGAGGCTGAGGCAGATGAGCTCTAGGGCAGGGCACAGCTGGGACCGATGGACGTACTCTCTGGCAGCAAAGGTGATGACGGTTCAGAGGACACCGCAGTTCACAGAGGGTCTCATAGGATCTTGGGGTCTTGCTTCCCCAGGCTCCCTTCCAACCCCAAAACCTCATTGTCTTCTCTGAAAAAGCAGGGAAGAGGAATAATGATGTTTTCCTATGCCTCATCTCACAGCAGAGCTGGGGTCTGGCTGCAGCACTTACCTGGAACTGGAGGTTGGGAAGAAATCACTGATCTGATAACAGACGTCGTCTCAGAGATGAACTTCATCATTTAAAAAGCCAAATCTGCAGAAAGGTATGAATTACTCTACTTCTGTAGCACAAGTTTCTTTTAGCTTTTCAGGGAAACATACCTGTAGAGAAGACTCTTTTTATTCATTGACCTCAGTTGTATGGCATTTACAGCAATTTTGCCATCCAAAAAATGTTGCTATTATCACAGTGTTGACCAACTGACCTGCCCCCAATAATGGTGGGATGCTGATCTGTTGAGGGTGACAGAAGAATTTAAGTCTTTTAAAAAAGGTTGGGAAATCATTTTAGAGAGTGTAAGAAAAATTTTTTAACAAGTGAAATGACTATCCTTGCTAAGCATGTTTACATCCAGCATTGTCAATTACATCACAATAAATATATAAGACTGTATGCCTTTTGTGGGCCATTCTGCGGGTCTCATTGAAAGGTATGATTAAGTTAGATACAGTTCTCTACTGGCTGTTATGATAAAGTTAGATACAGTTCTCTACTAGCTGTTGTAGCAGGAGTCTGGCCTCCCATTATTTTAGGATTTCTCTTAGAAGATTATACAGGATGTAAAAAATTCAGTCTGTAGTTTCTGCGAAGCTCTGTTTGCTCAATATTTCATATTTTTTCTGTGGTCAGACCTACAGGCAGTAACAGAGAGCACTGTCTTCTGCAGTCCTCTGAAGAAGAGACTTTGAATTCCAAAGTTCTTATGTTAACTTAGATTTTTAATAAAATATTTTCTCTTAAAAATTACATCGTGAAAGTAAAGTTGACAGCATATACTTGACCTTAAAATTACTTAAATTCTTACAATAACTTCTAAAAGTGTATTTTCTTGGCTTATATACAATAAGGAAATAAACTACGTTGATCCCAAATGTCAATGCAATACCATTCTCAGTTGTGACAATAATTGGATACAATATTACCAATAACTTTTACAGCTTAAAATGTGTGGATACACAGACAGGATACATGCGGTTTAACCAGATTAACATAAAATGACTTAGTTAATAACTGGTTTTTCATATAGCGAAATCTGACTGCATTGCCTATGAAACTGGTCACATGCATAACATACGTGTTTCTGTGCAGATTAAGGCTTTAAATCTGCAAAGAAAAATATTACATCTTTAAATGATTGAAAAGTAACTGTGATGTTTCTCTGCACATTTCCACAATAACACAAAACTTTTTAAAAACTCTGTTTTTCTTTATGGGTAAATCTAATTGATGAACTTGTTTTTCTGCTACTTTCTTAAAGAACAGTTGAAATTTTGGGACATGCATGTATGAAAACTCATGAGCATTTTTAGGAACTTGTGCTTTTTCAGCTGAAATCCAATATGACACAATATGAAAACCTTGTCAAAGATTAATTTTTCTTGCTTACCTGTTTTCAACAATTTTCATTGTGCATCTGTACAATTTATATGTTTCTGGTAAGCAACAACATGTTTTGAAACAGGCAGAGATTTGAATACCAGCTCTGTGCAACAGGATACAGAGATTTTTTATGATTAAATTACAAATGATGTGGTTGAGTTCTGTCAGATCTCCTCGTTTTTAGTTAGAAGTAACTGAAATAGGGCAAACATACAGAGACACCTGTCATCAGCAGTGGTGCTTGTTGATAAAAGAGCAGCTCATATACATCTGTAGAGGAACCCATTAAATGATATATACATATACAACCACAATACCTTTTGAGGAGCAGCTGTTTACACACTGGTGTTAGATTACTTCCTATGAAAAGTTTTTTTTTTGTGTGCTTTTTGAAATAATGCTAACAAAGTTACTGGTGAGTTTTAATGCTGGAGAAACATTGATAATTCCAGTTTAGTCCATGATATTGTCAGTAAGAGAAAAACAGAATATGCTCATATTTATTAAGCAGCCAGTTGAGGTAACATGAAGAAATCCTCTGACCCAGTTTTGATCTCAATTACATTGCATGAAACCACACTAATTCTGGAATTAGTCCTCAAATAATGCAAGGAAGTTCCAAATCGACTTTGCAGCCTTTGGAGTAAAAACTGCTGAAGAGTTCTCCTGTCACTCAACTGTAATCCTTCAAGTTGTTCTTCGGAGGTTAAATAAATTCTTTTAAATCTCATGGAAAATGTTTTTGAAATTAAAGGAATAAAGTTTCTATTGTCATCACCATTTTTAATAAGACTCAAGCCATTTGCTTGTTCCTATTGCTTGAGTTACAATAAACTTAAAGAAATCTCATAATCTGTGACGAGTCTGACTGGGCTCACTCAATAAGATACTGCTCACCATCAGGAAGGGAATCAAGAGTTTTTATCAAAAGGTTTTGATTATTTTTTAGAATATATTTTTTTGCCTTTTAGCTATTTAAAATGTTATTTTAACCTGTATCTTTTAAACATACTTTTTCAAAGTCTTTTAAAATCGCCTTTGTTTATATACTTCATTCTCAGGCCTTCTCTTTAGTGTTCATTACCCAGATGTAGGCTGATGATCTTGCACTGAGCCGGGGGAATCTAAAAGGAAAGGAAAAGGTCCGGAGGACAAATGAGAGGGCAGCGGCAGCTCCTCAGAGTGGAGTTGTGTGTTAACACTGAGAAAACTATTCTGTGTTTGAACCATTTCTGAACCAGAAGTGTCGTGATAGATGATAATTTTCCAAGTTCTTGTCATGCCTCTTCATGAGGGTCTGGCCATATCAATTTTAATTATACAAGACTATATTTCTGTGTATAAGGTTCTCTGCTTTCATAAACATGGTGCTTTCAAGTCATTCCTTCATCCTCTCATGGGTTAAAATATGACTAGCTTTTCAAATCTGGGCACCTTACGTTGTCTCCTACAGAAACAAATGCCAAGCAGTCTCTCAATCCTCACGAGCCCACCTGAGTGCCCTTCCTGATGACAGCCAGTCCTTCCTCAGAAACAAATGTTAATCAGCTGATCAGGAAACACACAACTTGCCGCCTTGCTGCGGATTAATCCTGGGTCGCGCCCTTACCCCAGGGCGGTCCTCTCGCCCCACCATGCAGCGCCAGCCATGGGGCTCTGCCTTGCCTCTCTCTGGCAATGGGCAGCCCAGCAGTTGTGCTCTTGGAAAGAAAGGAGGTGAAGTTCACATGGAAACTTCCACGTTCTTCCTCCAGTGACGGCTGCATTTCCATCCATGCACACGTGCAGTGTTATTTTTTTTAAATTGATAGAAAATAGGCCTGTTCTCTGTGTGCTGTTCAGTCTGCAATGCTCGATGTCTTCATCTTTTTTCAACAAGTTTTATGTGGCTCAGGTCTGCTGCTAATTCTGATAAAGATAATGGTGACAAACATGAGGGTGTTCATGAAAGCTCAATGAGAGGTAATTCAAGATACACTATTTGCTAGTAGGTTGAAAGAAGTAGCTGTCTCCTTATATGACTCTTTTTTATTACTGTACATATTGTGTAAACATAAAGTCTTTCATGTCTGGTTACTTTGTTCATCATGTGGCTGTTCATATACCTACACAATTTCTTAATTAAAAATTGCAAAATCTTTACAGTTTCAAATCCCTGGTCTTGTCTCAAAATTAACATGTTGAAAGAAAATGCTGCCATGCCAGCTATGTGCTGTACAAGGACTTAAATAACCGAGATGGGTCTGTTGCACACTCTCTGCAAACTTGCTAAAGCAAAACAGGTTGAACAAATGCATCTTCATTTGCCTGTGAAATTTTTCCATTTGCCAAGGAAACTCTGTTTTGCTTGTTGGTTCAAGCACCCAGTACTGATAATTGGAACACACAGGACAATTTTCTCTCAGAAGTAGTTAACTGTGAATCAAGAATTTCTTTGGTACAGTCGATGTATTTTAAAATATATTTATATATTTACAAATTCAAAGTTCAGTTCTCCTGAACACTGTAATACTAAGGAGGAGGCAGCTTCCATTTTCAGGAATTCAGACGTGCTCTTTCAGTGAGTACTTTCCCCAAAAAAACATTCTTCACCCAAAAAAAAGCACTGCCTGAAGGCAACACACACTGCTGGATTTCTCTTTTCCTCCTGGCATTGTACTGACTTTCTGACTGTCTCACAACCAGCTGCAAAATAAATCAGTATTACCAGATCCTGTTTCTGCAAGCAAGCCCCTGGGAAACCCATCAGTCCGCATAGCTTCGGTTTTGTTCTTGCTTTGTTGGGCATTATCTTGGTACTACAGCTGCCACTGACCAAAGGAATGTTTAATTGCTGCTTCAGTATATATTCAGTGAAGGATGTTTGGTGTACGCACTACCTTTAAGCACACCTGTAAGTGATGGTAGGTTTTACCATCTTTCAACTGGACTTCAGCTTGCTCTCGTCCCAGTGCGCAAGGCGCTGTACGTTAGTCCGTAGTACAGGAGCTCCCCTGCACGTTGGACCACCAGATCTGGAAAATCCCTCATACGCACATGTCGTGGGAAGGGAGAGGCCTTGGTGTGAGGTTGTAGCCTAGGAGAATTTGACTTTTTCAGCATACATTTGAGATCCTTTCTGTGTTTAGCGCAACCATCTAGATGATCATAGAAGAGGCTGACCAACTAATCTGGATACAAGATACATCGTGGATAAATTCATGAGATAGGACCTTTGTGGTGGGGAAGGTGGGAATCAAATGCTGGAATCAAATCAGACTTTGCAGGCTTGTATGATAGATCCCCGTGTTTCGCTTCAGTAAGTCACCAGACATACTGAACAAGTCAACACTTGCTTTACTCCACAGGGTTAGTAAGAGTTCATTTTTGCTCTGCACTGCAAAGAAAGGTCACCCTCAAAGATGCCAGGCATATAAAGAAGTTTGCACATTACACATATACGCCATGCATGTACAAAGGGAACCACACTTGTCTTCTTGGAAGAAACATTTACAGAAGAGATGAGTTGCACCGCTAGGCACCTCACCTCTCCTCCTGCACTCTTCTGCAAGGATAGCTTCTGTAAATTGATGAGTGGTTGATCAGTCATCTTTCATTCTCACTTATGGCAGAAAAAATTTCCCATGCCTATCCAATCCTGACGTAACATTTACTGAAGACAATAAAAAAAATTTCATTTCAGGTCTGAAGAAGGCATGCCTATGCAAAACGTTCTGCCTTTTACTGGCTAGTTTAATAAAAGATATTACATATTCTTACAAGGTTGCCTAACATATCTTTTGGCCTTTGCTTCTACAGAAATACTATTGAAGCTGTGCTGGGCTTACAGAGATACAGGACTAAGGACCTATGCCCCCTTAGAAGTGTTCCTCTTGGACTTGAGCATCTGAATGTCCCTAAGCACAGCTAGGATCTGAACGTGGTAGTAAGTGCAAGACAAATGGTGTGTAAATAAACAAACAAAAAATCCTAATGAAGTTCCTCAGCTGTTTCAACTGCAAAATGAGTTCCTCAAAAGATTGTTCTAGATATCAGTTCTTGTTTTAAGGAAGTACTTTGAAATGCAGAATTACGTTCTCAGTGTATTTATGTTTTAGCTGCAGATCTGTCCCTAGTTTACCACAGTAAAATTAAACTGAGAAGTATAATTTCTGTTTTCATCAACTAGGTTAACTACTAGCAGTCCTATTTTCATGGCTGGGCTTTCTCAGAAATAGACATTTATGTTCTGTGCATCCATACTCTTATGAAAATATCACTGAGAGGAATTGATTGCATGCATTCCTCCCTCACACCCCCGGGGTGCCAGCTTGTTAGGCACCACCAGGCTGAGCACAGCGTAGGTTCAGTAGTAGAAACCTTCCCTTTAACGACGGTCAGGTCCCCCCAGATTTCAGCTCCAAGAGACTGACCACACGTCCTCTGCTGACAGCAGCAATGCCACAGCGGGGGTACTTGGCAATCCCCACCGCTGTCCCCCCGCAGATTTGCTTGTGCTAGCACTTTTTACCCTGTTTCAGCTTTAACCTGGCTCATTTTGATGGATGTGGGTTAGGGAGTGACTATCCAAGTAGCTCAGCAAGCACGTCTCTAGGACAGTAGTCTCTAGCAGTCTGGCAGTGACAGCCCTTAGAGGGGGGCTCATCACCTCTTCCCCCTGCAGATAACAGAGTGGGAATGGTGACCTGATCATTGAAGCTTTTGGTTGTCTTTTCCTTTTTTAACATTTTGGCCTCTGAGTCCTCTGTAGCACAAGAACAACAACTGGTAGTCTAGTGGCAATCTGTGCTAGGGAACAGACATATGAATTTGTATAGGAAGGAATATGGAAGGAAATATTCAATCTTAGAATATGGAGGTTTTATTTTTCCAGGCATTAGTGAGATTATTCAACTATGGAGGAGGACTGTTTTCATGCTTCCCCTGAAATTCTTTTCTGTAGCTCATTGAGCTTCTGATTCATTCATTCTGTGCAAAACAGAGTGATTACAGCCGTTAAAAGCCTGTATCTTCATTACTGTGGGTGTGCTCTTCCCCTTGTTTCTTGTTGCTAAGCCAAATGGGTAAAAAGAATGATTTCTTTAATTTATCTTTTAGTCCTGAGCTCATTATGGACAAATATTAACCATTATTTCATAACTTTTAACAGATGAAGCCTTATCTTCTGAGGTGTGAAAATGTGTGCCTTAACAACAGCATCTTTCTGTGTTTTCTGTAGGCGCTGTCACTGACACCCTGCTGCCTGGAGATCAGAGGGACCCAGATTTCTCCCTGCTTGACTAGCGCAAGGGCAGACCTACACAGACACCGGCAGACGCTTCCTTGGGAGAAGCCGGCAGCTCGGGCTTAGTGGGAAGAGCAAAATGCCTGCTTACCGCCTCCGCGCTCCATCAGTAGGGAAAGAAAAGGGGGGGGTGGGGGAAGAAGTGGTTCCTTGAAGCAGCGTTTCCCGCTACAGTGCTGTGAGAGAAGGAGGTAAGCGGCAGGTGGTGGCACATGATGGTACCATTGGCCTTCCGCGCTGGGGACTGACTGGTAGGTCAGCCCAGGCCATCAGGGAAGCCTACTTACGGGCGCACTGGTTAGCTGATGAGGAACGTATTCTCTCTGCAGGTTTTCCGCAACTGAACAGAGATCACAGCCAGGTCAAAGGGAGGTGCAGTGCTGACCGCCCGGCAGCAATCTTGATGCCAGCCGCTTGAGCTAGAGCTGTGTTGCCCTGCACTTCAACTTTGGGTCACACTGGAGGAGAACGCAGTAGAACAGAGCCCCACTTCACCCGTTCTCCTTCCTGATTCCCTTCTCTGGCCACTCCTCCTCTCCTCATCTGCTCCCCAGCTCTCTTTATTCCTGTTTCTCTGTATGCTGCATGGCTGCGGAGACATTGCGTAGCTGATCTTGGCAGTGTCTTTGTCACTAAGATTGCCTAGGAATCCCTGCGTCTTTCATTATTTAATGGAAAGTTTCAATGTCTTATGTTAACCTTTGATTCTTCACACTATCTTAGTACCCTCATCAGGGCTACTCCAACCATTTTCAGCAAGGACGGGAGAATTTCTACCATTTCTAGTCTTCCTAATACACAGCTGGGTAAACTGAGGCTTAAGCATGCAATTTGTCCATTCCATGTAGCAATTTGTCCAAGGTCACACTGGGGTCCAGGACCTGTATCACATGTCAAATCAAATTTGCGATATGATAATAGGGCTGCAAAATGGTATTATCAACTCTCTTCATTCAAACCAGTCTAATGACAAGTATGCAAATGTTTGACTTGCACATCAATTGTGTGGTCCTTAGGTAGCCAGGCTAGGAGACAAGTAACGCTTCTGAAGTGGGAAGAATCTGCTCACACTTACATCCACCAGCACGAACTTGTCTTACCTCTTCAATACCATTGAACCATGATGTCACTGAAGCTTTCTGCTGATAAATATCCCCAGGATAAGGCTGCTTACAAGTCTCTGCCATTCATGAAATTCTCTAAATATTCGCTGTCATGTGCAATATTTCAAAGACATAATAGTAAGAAAATGTGTGCTATTTTACAAGGGTGAGCTAAATGCGTGTGTTTTGCCCTGTGCTGGAGATGAAAAGAAACCAGGCAATTAAATAAGGAAGTCTGGGACCCGTTTTATGGCATCATATGTGACCACAAAAGGGAGAGTGGTAATTGCCATTGGTGTGTGATATCCTTTAGCAACCTGACTCAGAGAATATCTCTGCATCCTAGATTGCCGACATTTTATAAAGCCTGCAGGCACATCAGTCTTCAGTAAGAGAGCTCACCCCATTAAAGCATTTAAAATTAATTTTAATCCAGGGAATTCAACTCCTGTCTTTAAACCTTTACAAACAAGTTTAACGCTGCTGTGTACCATAAATTCATGGTGGTCTACAGTGGTTTTTTTATAAGCTGAACAAAGCATAACAATTACTTGGGGGATTCAGCAAGGCTCAGTTGGAGCGTACAGATAATGCACTTAGAGAAGAATTCTTCCTACCTTTTATAATAGCTACTGTATGTATAACGTCTACAGAAAAATGTCACTGTGATAACAATGATCCCTTAAGTCAGGCGCGTTACAACCAGAAGACAGTGCTGCTCCTTTATTCATATGACAATAAACCAGCAAGGTATGTACCCTGTCCCATAGCCAGTACATTGGTGCAGTTTGCAGTTTGCCACATACCAGGATGCTGAAATTTGTCCTGTTCTGCTGCAAAATATAGGGAAATCTGCTGCTGCTTGACTTCATGTGTTCCTTCTTACTGAACTGTGCAAACAAATACTGCACGTTCATGGCTTTGAGATGAAAAAACACAGAATTTCAGCTCTTGTCCATGTAACTTCACAGTCACAAGATCTTGTACTGACAAGGGGTAATATGCAGCCAATACCTAATGACCAGGCTTCGTCTTCCAGGCTGTTTCAATTTCCTTCCTATTTGGCCTCTGTCTTCTCTTGTAGTGAGGCAACATTGGTTCCCACCTGTCCTGGTTTCCACCTCCTCTTTGTCAAAGACTCTGACCTTCACTACCTGAGATTCTTCAAGCAAGAACTCTGTGCTTTCACTGCTGCTATTTCACTGTGTAAACACACCATTACTAGTGCTGAGACTCTTCCCTGACACTGCGGCTTATCGAGCTGACCCTAGTGACCCTGCTCTGTTGCTGTGCTCTTCAGCAGCGGTGCCCTGTTGCAGGCCCAAAGGCAGCGACCACATTGCACCGGCAGTCTCAGGTTGAAGCACCAACCAGTTGTGGGACACTGCTTGCCACATCCCATCGGGTTTGCTGATCCAGCATTCCCCAAGGTTACAGTCCAGCTCCCCCAAAGTGAAACGATCCAAGCTAACCCTCAACCCTGCTCTGACAATAGCAGTGGTGTTATTTAAATGGGATCGCTTCTTTGATCCTAGAAAGAAGCAGCTGAGATGAAAGAAGATGGACATCTCTTAAACCGGCTTCCCTGGAGAAATCTTAAGTGAACCCTTATGCTAATTTATTTTCTGTTGGTAAGCCATAATTAAACTGCAAGCTTCTTAGGGCAGAGACTAGCCTTTTGTTCTGTGTTAATTAGCAGTTTATGCAATAAGGCCTCTACGACTCGACTTCTGAGTGATACAAAAATCAATGTGCTGTATTTTTCAGGTTTGGGGGAGGTTCCAGCAGTCTTCACACAGAGAAGTTCAACAGCCAGTTTACAATCACAATGCATGCACATTAGTTGAATGCTGCTCCTAAAATGATAAAGGGTTATAATTCAGTTGATGCTAAGACTCAAATGATCATATTAAGGATTTTGAGTTAGCAGTCTACTATAGTCACTCCCATGTCTCAAGGCTTTATTTCAGGCTGTCTGCACAGTCAGTAAAGTAAAGGAACAATGCATTGATTTACTCCCAGATCATATTTTCAGTGTTTTCTGGAGTGGTTAGGGCTGGAAACATATTTATTTTCCAAGTTAAAGTTTGGATTCCTGGGGGATTCCAATGGGCTGCTAACTTCCTAATGGCTGCCAGGAGCAGCTACTGACCAAGTGCCTTTGCTCTTCTGGCTCCAGTCTCCGGGTCAGTTAGAAAACAGTAAATATATTCCACGGAATTTTACAAAAGAGCTACAAAAACTTCTCTGATGGGGAAAAAAACCCCAGGTATATTTCAAATATTCTGTGTAATACTAAAATTTTTTGATTCTAAACACTGGAAATGTTTCAGCTTCTTAACTGATTAGTAAGAAAGAGTGGAAGAAGGAAACATACTATGTGAAAACTCTCTTTTCAAAGTCAGTTTTTCATTAAAACTTTTAAATCATCCATATTTGTGACAAACAGAAAGCACATGGGGATTTAAGTTATTGTTTGTATAATGTGTCAGAAAGAAATTTAGAGCTTTTTCTGAGCATCAGAGAAACTTTAGGAGTTCATAAACTGTCACCAGTCTCATTAATCACTCTGGATATTTAAGTATGTAATTCTAACCATGCTAAACAATTAAATCAAAGTGAAGGCCAAAGCTTGCCTCTGAATATGCGTATACGGTATCCATTTAAGTCAATGTGAGGACAAAATTTAGCTCTTAAGCCTTTTAACTGATAAAGTCCTAAAATAGCTTTATAGGCAAGAATTTCCTGGCAAGACTAGAGTTTTGTAAATCTAAGAGCATGCAATCATATTTCAACGTAAAATAGCATATAAATATCAAGATAGATCTTGAATTGTAGCCAAATGCAACACTATATCAAGCACGGCTCAGAAGTGCTATATACAAAATTAATGCTTTGTCAAGTTTCTGTATCGGTACATAAAAAGCACAGAAATTTGCACACACATACGTATCATTGTACAGAATTGGAAGCTGCCGTTGTCCTTTTTGTCTCAGTTGTAAGCTGTTTTGCTAAAAGGGATGTAACATTTAGCTTCTAAAGTCAGAGCAGGATGTAAGTGGGGTGTATTTCAAGGAGAGTTTTATATCGAAGGCCAGATTCTGATAAACTTACTGCCGCTGTGTAGTGCTGTATCCCTCCAGCAGCCACACGCAGCTCAGTCAGTGGCTTCCTCTGAGAGTCAAGTACAGTACTTCTGAGTTTAAGGAGCACAAAGGTTTTGATAAAAGCCTTTTAAACCACCCACTCATTTGGGTAAATCTCAAAAGCCAGTGAGAAATTTTAATGTGTCAGAAAGTAATCACACAATCTTTTTCAGAACATAAGTTCCTATTTGGCTATTACACTCAGTCTATGTAGATCCATCCTTATTTAACATTGTATACATTATAACTTTTCATTTCCTCTCCTAAACCTATGTTTAGTGTTATGCATTGCTGGAGCCCTATCCCAGAGGAAAGTGCAATTCAGCAGTGGAGTAAAATGATTTCTCTGTAGATGGGATCTGAAGACAAGTGCTTAGTGACGGATGCAATGGAGAAAGAAGAAGCCGTGTTGGGATGCAGCACTGAGGATGACGTTGTCATAGTGATAAATCAAAGCCATCTCCACAGCAACATTGTGAACAGATGTTAGTGGCTCTTGTTGAGGCCAGAGAAGAGGACTTTGAGGCAGTCAGGGTACTAAGAGCCCAGACTACTTCTTTAGCTCTATGAATGGAAAACAACAGAAGGCACAAGACGAAATAGGAACGAGCTCTGAGGCTAAAGAGAGTGATGATGGTAGAGTACCTATAGATAAGTAAGCTTTCTTTCCTTGGCACAAGTTATCTGAATATACGTTCACATTGTGGGTCTGTATGTAAGATTACTGAAAATAAATTTTTCTTTCTTCATCAGTAATATCCATAATGTTCGTGGTTCAGCAGTTAAGAGTCCTGGAGAGAGAAGGAGACAAAGACAAGAGATGTCAGAGGGACCTTTCTGAGCTGTATCTGACTAGGAAAGGGAGGCATAACTGAGGAGACCTAAAGAGATTACTTCAACTCTGATGGCCAGTCAGCTCCTTCAACTTGAGTCCACCCATCTGTCGGGTACTGAACTGCCTCAGTTCACTGCCCAAACTTCTCAGGTAAATCAAAGCTAGCGACAGCTACCTAGCACCACTCAGCAGCTCTTCCAGGGGGGTTTCACAGATGGATCTGCTGTCTGTACAGAATCAGAGGACAGAGGACAGGGCAGACCCCTGGATGTAGTCTCTCCTGACTCACCTGCTCAAAGCAAGATCAGGGGTTTGCTTAGTCAGGTTTGGATATTTCCATGGATGGATTGTCCACAACCTCCCTGGCCTCTTGTTCCAGTGTCTGACCACCCTCACGGTGAAAATATTTTTCTTGTATCAAGTTGGGAATTGGCAGTGTTACAGCTCATGCCAGTCACCTCTCCTCCTTCCACCTTGCCTCGCTGGAAAGAATCTAGCTGCTTCTTCTTCATACCCTTTGTCTTGGTGTAACCTACCAGGCACTTAAACACCACACAGCTGTTGGCTCACTCCCCCCACCCCCAGTGGCATGGGGGAGAGAACTGGGGGAAAAAAAAAAAGTAAAACTTGTGGGCCGTCACAGAGACAGTTTGATAGGACAGAAAAGGAAGGGAATAATAATAATAATAATAATAATAATAATAATAATGATAAAAGAATACACAAAGGTAGTGATGCACAATACAATTGCTCGCCACCCGCTGACCCAGACAGTCCTCAAGCTGTGGCGTGCCCCCAGCCAGCTTCCCCCAGCTTTCTATGCTGAGCATGACATCATACGGTGTGGGATATCTCTCGGGTCAGCTGTCCCGGCTGTGTCCCCTCCCAGCTTCTTGTGCACCCCAGCCTCCTTGCTCGCAGGGCAGTATGACAAGCTGAAAAGTCCTTGACTGCCTAGCAACAACTAAAACATCAGTGTGTTATTAACATTCTTCTCATCCTAAATCCAAAACACAGCAACACAGCACTATACCAGCTACTTGGAAGAAAAATAACTCTATGCCAGCTGAAACCAGGACACCCTTCCATGAACCAGCTGCAGACTGCAGTAAGGTATCCCCTTCGACTTCTCATATGGATGAGCAAACCCAGTCCTTGGAAGCAGAAGGGCAGAGAGATGAGTCTCAGTCACATCAGCCACCCTCAGCTGTGCCATCCCCGCTCCTAAACGAGAGCCCATGATGCTGCCAGAGGGGAAATAGTATCTTGTTTCTTTCACTCTGTTTGTTGAAACAGGACTTCTTGTGAGCCCTCTTCATAAACTAACAGTGTCTTATAACATCAGAAAAAGCCCCTTGTATCTTGATCAAGCTCTTCTTCCAGAGACAACAGTTCGCAAGACAGAAAAACTCCTACCCTTTCCATCAAGTCGTAGAAAAAGAAAATATTTATTCCCATAATTCCTGCTGTTTGATTTCTAAAAATAGTAGAATGGAAAAACTGTCTTTCAGTGAGAAGTAAGTTAAAGCAGAATTTATGTTTTGAATGTCTCAGCTTTTTCTTTTGGTACCTTTTAAGTTTTCAGAGGAGAGGGTTTTTTTGCATTCCCGTTTTTGTAAAACAATACGCAGCAACACACCGAGAGCCCTAAAACATATAAAACTGTACTGAGTTTTTCCCTATTTTTCTCCCAGATAAATTAACTCTTCTTGAAGAGGCAATATCATTTTGAAACAATGTCCATCAAACATGCCGGTCACGGTTGCATTCCATCTTCCCCACACACGCATCTATTCTAGCATTCAGTATTCAGAACACCATAATTTTCTTAAGCAAATTGAATTCATTTTATGGAACAAATGAGAGTTCTTCTGTATTGATTAGTAAGTCAGTTACGTTGGAAATTTGTCTGCCAGCTGACCTCATTTTAAATACCAAGGCATGGAGGCTTTGCTTTGTCTTTCACCAGTACTTATTTAAGAACGGCTTAATTCTGTCAGTTCCACTGAGGTTTTCTTGTCTTATTCCAGTGAAAGCAAGAAAAAACCTCACAGGTTTATTGAGTCTGAATGCTCGTGGAAGCAATGCAAATACAAGAGGATTCATACTACTTATTAGTGTGTGTATATATATATATATATATGTGTACACACACAGAATATACACAGAAAACATTTAAGAGGACTAGGGTAAAATGGCATTTCAGTAGAGTCCAAGTTAAAAAAACTTCACTTGATAAAATGTTTTCTGGTAACATTCAGCTTTACTGTTTTTAGTGTTATACATGTTTTAAAAAGACTTTTCAGAATGTCTAATAATTAAAGAAGCTCTAGAGCCCCTGCATGCTGGTCCCAGCCCAGCTCACGTATTCCTCCCACTTATGACTTGGGACATTCATAGGTTTGTCTCTGTTATGCAGACATGTTAATGTACAGCGACTGATTTTCTTCACTGTTAAAAAACCATGCAAATGTTTCTGAGAATGACACTTTCTGGTGGCTTGCTCAGCTATGTCCCTGTTCCCGCTCTTCTCTCGGAATCCAGCTTGATCAATCCGTTGTCTCTGATTGCAAAGCTGGTTTAAGAGCTCTCGCCTTCCCCACATTCGGCTGCTGGTTCCTATCACCGAGCAGCGGGTCACTGCCCCCTCAGCAGGGCTGAAGCAACTGTTACATCCCTGAAACAACCCAAGATTGTTTTTAAAACCACTTGCAAAAAGTATTGGTATTTTTTTGGTGTGTTTGTTGTTTTGGGCTTTTATAAACCCAGTATGGTGGCTGGCACAGCTCCACAGAATTAAACCAGCACAGCTGAGGAAGTGATCAATTATAGCTATGGGGCAGGAATAAGCAGCAAATGCAGGAACCTCTTAAATCAGCTGCCACCTGAAAAAAAAGTTTCTGTAACTACATCATTGTGTGATGTGTTGGGGGAGTAGGAGAATATTTTTATGAATATAACTGCAGTGATTCATGTGTTTGGTGTTCTGGAATGTGTTGAGCATATGGTATTGCAGGCTTTATGTAAGTGACCTTGCAAGTTTGTATTTTTAAATCTATTATGGAACAACTAATGAATAGGTTCTGATTTCTCCTTCCTACTGGTGCAAATCTTGAGTTTCTGGTGAGCGCACTGGGGCAGACCCCGCAACCATCCCTGTAGGACAAGCATTCCTTCCATCCCAATGGAATGAGGAGTTCTCCAGAATGAGATCTCTCAGGAGATTTTTGCTCCTGGCACATGGTACCTTGGGTTTTTTCCGTGGGAAGAAACGATGTGAGCCATGATAGCAATGCAGAGATATACTGTATACAAAGTCTCAGCATTTTTCAGGAGCACAAATAAGCTAGAAATCATCCTACTGTTCTTGTTCCTTGACAGAGATATAAGGCTGCGACTATGCGAGTGACACACTGCCCAGGAGCATTACTGGGCCCAGAAAGTCTCTCATCACTGGTGCCATGTTGATGGATATTACCACCGTGGGGTTTTGGCCTGGCATCCTCTGGGTGCTGGGCTGAAGAAAAGAACCTGGTCTGGACTTCTCAGTTGGCTTGTGACCACCTCAGTAAAAACCTGGTACCTACACACCAGGGCCAGCTCAATCTTTCTTCCGAGTTTTGTAGTTTAGCAGTGAATAGCCAGTGTGTCACGGCACAAAGCACTTTTCATGGGGACCATCAAGGCCCTAACGGTATATTGTAGGCAAATATATCTCCTCTAGATTGCACTGAATTTCCTACACTAGGTATTTAATAATTGCATACTGTTTTTAGCTGGCTTATAAATAGTGCCCTAGAAGTGTGATAACTGTGTTTCTTCACTCTAAATAGTTAATTCTAAATATTAGATCAAATAGTGTCAGAGTCTTTTAAGTCAAAGGCCTCAATTAGTACTTTGTGGAGTTCTGGACTGCCTTTGGTGACACATATGGTCTGCAGGGCCTCAGATGCAGAAATTGATCGGAATAGCTCTTCCAAAATAATTATTCCTCTGAGCCACTCTGCAGGCACTAATCCAAAATGTAAATGAGCATGTTCCAGAACTCTACTTACAAAGCAGTGTAAATATCCTAAAACAAAGTAATTTCTATTCCAAACTAGACATTCTTTTTAGAGGAGTCATTCTAGAATATAGAAATAGCAAGAAAATACATAGACTGTCTTAAGATTTTGATTACACATATAATCCTGATGTCAGTAATTTTACTAAAAATTCCTATATTTCTACATTCCTAAAGACCTTTACAGTGTGCACGGTTGTTTCAAGCACACCTACAAAGCTAGATGACTATGTCAGATGTATTTGTACCAAGTAAAAAATAAACTGAGTTTGAGTTCCTAGGTTTGAGTATTTACTATGGAGATAAGGATTTTTTTATAGTTTGAGTACAGCACAGCCAATGTAATGAACTAGTTTACTTGCTTGAGTGATAAATTGACTAAAGCCCCATTTAGATGAACACTTTTTCTTGTGGCAGAGGAAGTTCACATGTCATATCTCCCCATCCGTATGCTCTCCCATTGTACAGCTGCACAGGGAACCAGGCTGAGAAACTGATAACCCAGAAAAAAACCCAGAAAAAGTATACCTTTTTAATCTGTACTAATTCCTCACTCCACTTTGGGGCCTTTTTCTGACACCACGCACAGTTGTACCGCACGTGGCATACAAAGGGAAATGAATGGCAGGCTGGCAGTAAAAAAACTCTTTTCCTTCTATTTGCTTGGAAACTTTCATTGTTTTATCTAAATGTAGAAAACTTTCTGCTGTTAAAAGTGGTAATGAATAATTTTCAAAGTAAAAGTGAGTGTGTGTGTGTGTGTATTCAGTTCCCATCAAACAGTCCAAAGGCACAGTGTTGTGAAAGAGGATCATATTCTTTCATCCGCTTTCAGTATCTATATTAATTAATGTTGTGTTTAAAACTATGTTAGCTTTTATTTTTTCTTATAAGATACTATGCTGACTTGTCAGTATTTGAGCTTCTTTTCTTTTCCCAATGCCCTTTAAGAGTTTGGTTCAGGTCTCTACAAGTACCATGGACTGCTGAAAATTATACTATAACACCACTGTTCTAATTATTTGCATGCAAAATTAAAATGCAAGAGAATAATTATGACAAAAATGTTCTCTTGTCTAGACAAAACCTTTTAAGGATGGCAGGATGGGGGAAGGCTTCTGTGCTTGTCTCCAAGAAATTCTGCACACCTACCGTGCAGAACAAGCACCCTGAGGACAATGCCCCTGGGACGTCAGACGTGCTGATCATCTGCACACGTGCACCAAGACCATGAGTTTTTGATAGTGTCAGGCTGATGCTTCACAAGCTACTGACTGCATACTACGTGGTGTAAGGCCAACGTGTCCTGGCTGTGCTGGCTTTACTAGATGCCTGACTTTTGCATCGAAAATGACCGCTGGGTAATGGAGTCTTCTTCAATGGGGATAAAAATTCTCAGTGGTAAAAGATAATTGGTCTAGAAATCCAGGGATATATCAGGTCAGGCCCTACAGTAAAAGTGATCTTAGGAGAAGCCTTTCAGATAGAACAGTCAACTGTGAAAAGAACCCTGAAAATGTCTTCTCAAAGGCATCCCGCTAATTAAGGAGCTGAAATTCAAGCAGCTACAACCTTAGGAAATGTTTTGTGAATGTCGGTGCACATCTTTGTGCATGTGCCAGATTTTTGAATGTATAGCTTTTCCATTGCCAGGGATACAAACGTGAAAATGTCTAATAAGTAAGCCTTGAGCCAAGCAGAAATGAGAGAGCCAAAAAAATCTGGCTAACCCAAGCCACTTTTTGATATTTCTCTCCAGAAGATATCTATAAAGCACTAAATTTTAGGACCAAGGCTTTTTGCCATTCCTAAAGTGTTAGCAGGAAGAGCACAGTAAAAAGCTGGGGCCAATAAATCGTTATGAAAAATCGTTACTGAGCAGACACAGAAGCCAAATTAAAAATAGGACTATCATCACTTTATTAAGAGTCGTATTTTTTAAAATGCCTGCCGGGCAGTGCTGCTCCTACTTTTGCCCTGAGACCAAATCCTGGTTCTGCACGCAGTTATCCCCAGACAAGCAGGCACAAACACTTACAGACAGCTTTATTTTGACTCGTACACACATCCTGAACAGCAGACACTGTACATGCCACATCTTGTGAAGCTTAAGCAGTGTTCACGAGCACGCGAGTACAGGCTGTGCAGTTACTTCCACGGCTGCGTATGAGATACCCTGGACTGGGTCAAATGATGGGTGGCAGGGGGCCAGGGAGAAGGAGTCACGTGTCTGATGCACGTGCTTGGGGCTACATGATGGGGGCATCTCAGGGCACTGCAGTTCCCTTGCTGGGAGGGCGAGCGAGGAGGGAAGGCTGTGCTACTGGCCTGCAAGTGCCCCTGTGGAGACACAATGATAACTGGGTAGCTAAATAACTGGCTCCTTTCCAGCTGACGAACACCAAACACCAGCTGTAGCCTGGAGTAAGAGAGCAATCGTCATGGCACTGCTCTGTATGTGCATCATGTTGGTTTATCCAGGCCAGAGAGCATCCATGTACAAATGCAGGACTGAGTTTCTGACCTTTAAATCATACCAGAAAACTCTGCTCTTGATCTGTCCTTACGTAGGGAGTTTTTGTACAATCTAATAGAGAGGACTCAATTCCAAAGAGAGTAAGAGGCAGAATTTCAAGTTGCCTTTCTCATATGAGTATGACATGTCATAAGTGACAGCAGAGAAAAAGGCTGAGATTGTGTTTGGGAACCAAGGATTTCCTCCACAGATGCTACGGGTGGATGACAGGGGTACTTTGTTGGTCTTGTTCATTTGATGGTCATCTGACCTGTTTCTTACCGTAAAAAGTGGGTCTTACTGCTGTTTCATATTTGCTGTGTCATTCATTGCCACACTTTCACAAAACTCTGGCCAACAGTAAGTATCGTAGAAACTTTTGATAGGAGTCACAAGACAGCAGTGTTACAAGTCAGGCTAAGATACAAGAGAGGACTTAGGGATCAGAATCCAAAAAATGTCAAATGTATAGGACCAAAGCCGCAATTTTAGATTCCCTTTTAGGTACTACCTTGACTTGCAAGCTCCCTGATGGGAACTCTGTGCATTTCCCACTCACCGTCTGTGAACACTTCAATTCTCACAAATGTAATTGAAATCTAGCTGCTCAGCTTCACTGCACAAAATTACCCTGGTGATCTTGATCTATTTAGCATTATCAGAGCACACCTACAACATACCCACAAGACTGGGCCCCTCAGACAACGTTATTGTTTCCACTTCTTAAATGAAGTAGTGTTCTTCTTTCATAATTTAGTGGCCAGAGCATCTACACAGGAAATGGAAAACCCACTTCAGTGCCCTCAGCTCCACATCTCCTGTCTGACCATGCCATTCTCTAGCACCTTCTCTCTTCCACCAGTTAAAGCTACACCACTGCACAGAAGAGATTTCAGCCTTACTGGGGCATGAGATGGAGAGACATACTTGTGATACTGCATCTCAGCGGGCTAGCACTGAGCTGAGAGCACGGAGTCCTTTGTTACCATTTCTAGGACAATTTCTGTATGTCATCCAATGGCTATTCTATTTAAAACACAAAACCAAAGCTGAGAGCAGGGACTAGAATACAGATACACTCCATTGTGCCTTCAACAATAAATCAAAGAGTAATTCTTTTTTCTGTATTATGTGCTTGGTCTCTGGCCCTGCCATTTCTGTGATAGCCCCTTCTTCTCGTTCACTGCAAGGTAAAGAAAAGGTAGATGTCAGTCTTCATGTAGACCACCAGCAACAATCACTGAAAAAAAACCCCTAAATTAATCTGGTAGCTTCACAAATTGGCTTAGGGAGCTGAAAAAGGATGGAGCATGTTCTTCCCCTCAACCCTCACAAACATTTGGTAGGACAAAAGTCTTCTAGCCTGAACAACAAGAAACTAGTGGAAAAGGCTAGAGAAGGAGTTGGGCTGGAGAAATGATTGCCTTTGACTTGCCTAGACAAACACAGAACAATGAAATGGGAGAGACAACCTATGCTGACAGAGAGGCTGTAGAGAAATTCAGAAATAACAGTACGATAGCAGAATTTTCCCAGAGTTAGCTGTCCCCAAGCAGGTTTGCCAGAAGAGAAATCAGTTGAAAGTTACACTCCATCAAAAGCAGCAGAAGGGGAAAAGTCCTATGACACAATCATCTCAGAAGAAATTCTCCCTGCTAGCATTTGGACTGAAAAAACGAAAGGACAGAAATGAGCTTGAGACTCTGTGACCCAAAAAGCTACCACCATTTGACTAACTTTCTGTTTGACTGATGCCTTCAGTGCTATCCTGCTGGAGAAGGTGAAGCCTGAACTTCCTTGGATTCCTTGAGAAAAGAAGACATCACAAGTGTTTGCACTGCTTGCATGGGGGAACATATGGTGAGGTGGAAAGATGGAGCGCAGCCATGCGGGAGTATGTTTCCAAGGGCTGTACTAGCAGTATCACGTCACTGCCACAGCCGCGCATGCCTCAGGGCAACCGAGTTCAAGCCCTTTGCCCACATTCCCTGCTACCAGCCTCCTTCCCTTCTGACATCCTAGGGGATGAAAAGTCCTGGATCTGCAGAGACGACCTGAAGGGGCAGCCTGGAGACGATATCAAATTGTGTTGCTTTTGCTTTCTCTCACAGCTGTCATGGCTTGTTCCTCTGTTTGCTTCCAAGCCAAGAGCAGCCTCACCTGTTGTCAGTATTCAGGCTCTCAAGCTCTTTAAGCTCTTTGCTGAAAGATGCTCCCCAAGTGTCAGCTCCAATCATGCCTGAACCACACCAGTGAAGATGCAACCCCAATATTAGTGTGCAGAAATTATACTGAAGTGATAAATGCTTGAATGATTAGCCATTAGTCATATGATTTGCTAAGCTGGAAGAGCACTGCTATGTTGATTCAGGCTTGGAAAGGAAGTAAGCTGGCTGCTGCAGCACTGAAAGGTCACCAGCTACCCGACGACGACAGCCAGCCCTCCCGGGGGTGCCAGGCGGCTCTGTTGGTTTGGTCTGCCTTCTGGCCGTGTTGGTGACACCTAGGCACAACCATCTCCTGGGCTGTCCTGGAGGTAGAACATAGGAGCTGTCCGTTCTATCTGGGGAGGTAAGCCGTTGCCCAATGAATCCTGGAGCCCATTTTCTGTAAAAACAAGGGAGGATCCTTGAAGGCCAAGTGCTGAGCGCTTCCTTAGAGCAGTTAAAATGCTGCCGTGTATGTGTGTATTTAAATATATGTGTGTGTGTGTGTGTGTGTGAAAAGCCATCTGTAGTAGAGACAATTATATCAGCACTGCAACAGGCAGGTAGATGGCCTGTCTTGTTTGAGTACAAGAAGTCCTTTAAGTAATAGCACGGTTGCATAACAGCACGGAAATTTAAAGCTGATCTCTGTTTGCTCTAACAACTGAAAGGCTGGCACCCTGTCAGTTATGACTCAAGTAACACGCTATAACACTTCAACCATATTGAACTGTGCGTCACCAGAAGAGTTATTTCGTACTCTATTTTCTTCCTTATGGAGGAAGAGCAAGTAGCGGAATGGATGATTATTTTGCTTTTTGGTGAGCTGTGGGTTTCCATTCACTTTGAGAGGGATGCATTGTGACGTGATACGACTGCAAGGCTGGCTTTCTTACAAAAACACCTTACCTGAGCAACAGTGTTGCTTCTAGAGAGGGAGTGCTTTAGACAGTGCTCCCTACTGTAAGCACTGGTGAGGTAACGAGGTCATAAAAATCAGCAAAAGAAAAAGATTTAAGTGTTTTAATTTGACTGTTGACTGATGTGAGGAAAATAACTGCCTCTGTTTTTCTCTCTGCTTCTCTGCAGAGAGGTCTACAGTCGCTGTCACTGAAGACCACTGACCAAGCGATGGGCCTGGAGCAGCTGTGATTTCATCCTCATTTTACCTCTGTGCAGGAGTATTGCCCCACCCTTCATAAAGCTTTGTGGTAGTCCAAAACATGTAACACTTGAAATTTTCTTTACTCTCTTGTTGTGGGTTTTTTTATCAGATTCTGTTTTCACCTTTATTTTCAGCATTAGGCAGCTTCTCATATTACCCATTTTATCTTCCATTCTGAACAGCAAATCTTTTTCATTCATTCACTTATTGTCACCATTTTAAAATCACTTCTCCTCTTTTGTGTTGCAGGATACAATACTCAAGCATGTCATAATCTGGTGTTCAGTTCAATACACAGTTAACCCTTTTTTTCCCAAGAGTAGCTGAGTAGGTATCCTCCTTCCTTCTTCCTTTGTTCTGACAAAAGCTCTCTCTCTATATATATATATATTTGCTATAATGTAGCTCCCTCTTCTTCTACCAAAAGATGGGAGTGAAAGAAAAACTTTGTGATTTCCCCTTTGTTTCAGTGCTTGATGCAACGTTCTGTGGGCAGCGATTTCTGTCACCCTGTACAGTCACTCACCAGGTTCCCCTTTACTATAGAAATCTGAGTAGCAGCAACAGAAGGAGACAAATCAAACTACAGAGCTTGCCACAGACATTAAGAAACAGGTAGTCTTATCGAAAAAATGTTTTTAACTAAATTTTTGTCTCCCTTTATCTTTAAGCCCATTAGGCATGGTTGCCTACACTCATACAGAAATCTCATTCTCTCAAGTGTCTTGAAGGTTTGAAATCTTAAACCTCATTAAATTAGACCTAGATGCAAAAGAGACAGGTGTTACCTTCGACAGCGGAATTTCTGGATTATCTAGGTACTTGGGATATTTTTGTGTAACCTTAAGCTATAAAGGAGGCTACACTCTACTTCAGGTTGTCAACAATATAGAATAAATACAGGTCTAAGATAACAAATTTAGTTTTCACTACTTCGTAAATCAGTGAAAGAACTGGACAATTGCAGCACACCAGGCTGTTTTCAAGTACTGGTCTGATGCACTGCTTCACAGTCCCAAGTAAATGATGCTACAGGTAAATGATGCTAATATGATGCTACAGGTAAGTGATGCTAGAAATAAAAGTCAGATTTCACATGGGAATGTCTGATGTAGAATAAAGGTGGATTCTTCACACTACCTGTCCTCAGGAGTTATGTTTCAGAGGACGTTTTAAAAACTGGCTTCAAATCATTCGTAAGTTGTTGCTACCATTGCTGATAATACGCAACAGAGTCTCTCAGTCACAAAACAGCCTGAAACTTATTAAGATCTCAGTATTATTGACTTCAGCTGAAGACTATTTACATCTGGGCTTTCACTCATGTTTAGAAAAAGCTTTAGCTGGGAAGTGGCCATTGTCCCATCTGCCCATCCCGCTCAAAGTTTCAACCATAATAAAAAAGAGGTTTAAATGAGATTGACATCCAGTTCTCCACTGCTGTAATTTCCAGCATGGTATATTAAAGTATGATTAGCATTAACATAAAACCACTACGAGTTTCTGTTTATGACTACAGCACAAACTGTAAACAGAAGTAATTCGGATATCTGTCCTGCTCAGCCATTGCTGGGAGAGGGATGGAATCCTTTTGGGTGCAAGCTGCCTCAGCTATCCCAGCTGAGCTGGCCAGTGAACACAAACCTAAGCCTTTTTAGGAATTGTGTTGTACGTTTAGTCTACCGGAGCTGGAGGTGTTCATTTATCTATCTAGAAGACCCATTCAAAGAGATCATGAGCTCCCAGACAGCAAGTAAGTAAGACCCAATTAGACTAGAATTAGGGCTGACATCATATTTCAGGGGCCTAAGTGTTACAATCCTTGCATAAAAGATGCAGAAGTTAAAAAAAAAAAAAAAAGAAAGAAAAGAAAGAAAAAAGGCAGTGAAAGCTTTGACAACAGCTGATCTTGCAGGTGACTCAGGTAGTTATCCTGCTTCTTTTTATTTTTTCCTGGGGAGTCCTGTTAAGGCTGTAAGAGAGCAGCACTGCACTATGCCCTTTCAAATCACATCTACCACTCCTTCCTTCCTTACTTATTCATTGTCTCATCACTCATCCACTCCCATCTGTCCATTTGCTAATGTCATTCACTACCTACTTCAAAATTGTCTCCTCGTCCGCTTACTGAATGAAGGACTCGGATAGCTCAAGGAGTTTTATTTTCTGTTTTAAACTTATTTTTCTTACACTCCAGAGGGTTTCCTCTCAAAGGTGGAGCTGCAGAAACCTGTGGAGCTTGGGAGGAGCTTGCTGCAGGCACAGTCCTTGCTCCCCAGAAATGCCTCAGGGTATGAAGATTTTGACCCTCTCCGTTTCCCTCCCTGTTGCCATTGAACATCAGAAACTCCATAGGAGCAGGATGAACTTCTCTGCTCCCATTAGATATTTCACTCACCGTACATGCACTTGCAAAGCACGTGCTGGGCTCTGAAATGCTGCAGACTAAATTACTGACTAAGGTTAGTCACAAAAATAAATCACAACACTTTTTACTAATCATAACATTTGACCTCGAACATTTTCTGCAGTCTACCCTCCTCAAAATTATTTTATAGACAAAACCCAAAACCTTCAAAATGAAACTTTTTGGACTTTAAAACCCAACTTCAGCATTTTGGGTGATGAAAGGTCCAAATTCTCTCTTATCACAAAGCATTTCCTAGTACTGAACTTACTCCAAAATTCCAAAATTTTAAACAATACTTCAGTTTGCAGAAATTTGTAGTATTATGCTTGTTTTTAACACTGTTTGCCTTAGATATAGAAGATTGTCCATTTTTTAATAGAAGTTTTCTAGCCACCATTGTTATAAAGAATGCCCAGAGCTTAAAAATAGACATAAATACAAAGAACTCCAAATTTATCACATGTAAAATTTGGTGTTTAAGCCAATCTCATTAATGTTTGCTTGACTCGTGATTTTTGACTGCTGTGATTGGCAACACTAAATAAAAACGAATTAAAACTTCACTTTTTTTCTATTAATTCCCTTAAAATTTAACTTTATTTTATTTTTTTTCATTTGTAAATAAAAAAATCCTTTCAAGGTTGTGAAAATCTCGGCTGTAGCCCAGCCCTCTCCATTTCCTAGCTGGTTTAAAAATGATTTTTCATTTCCCGTTTCCAAAGGACTTACCTGAATAAAATGACCAGACAGTAAAAATATTTTCTGGCAGTGTATATGAGCTTGCGAGAAATTTTCCTGGAGACCGAAGAAAACAAGAACAAAAATCAGATTTGAAGGAAACAAAAGAGGGAGTGCTAAATATGGACTTGCTGCCATCATTTCATCTTCCACTTGCAAAATGCAAATATAATCCCCATTGAGTTGCTTAAAAGATCACACGTCAGAATTACAAAATGGCATGTGCCATAGCCTTCTGAATAATCATGTTTGCTTAGGATCAATGTATTGAGTGACTGAAGGAGATATGTCCACCACTGTGAATGTTACGATGTGCTGTACTTCTGTTGACAAAATGCATTCAGGTTTACAGAGCTGGACTCTGGGTTCTATGTATTTCCAGGTATGATGTAGGTCTATGTTTACAATTGCTTCAGTTCATAAATATGCTAATGAATCCCATTCAGTGACCGTGGGCAACATCTAAAGATTCCTTACAGATAAATAAAAGCAAGGGATTTCTAAAACGCCCTGGGAAAGGAAGAGGTTGATTTGTTCACACCTCCCAGTTAGTGCGGTGGCTGGGCTGTGTCACTGGAATTGGGCTCTGGTCACCAGGCTCCTGCTTGCTGTGGAAGTTTCCTCACCGGTACTACCTCGTACACATCATATAGCTGCCTTGGGTGGCCAAAGGGCAGAGAAAAAGCTTGTCTCTTCAAGCTTCATCTCCCATGCTCAGTTGAAGGCCTCTTCTCCATCTATTTTCCCCTCTTGCCTGCTGACCCTGTGGCAATTGTGGTACCTCACTCCATGCTCCCTCTCCACAACCTGCTGCCCACATGTGGATGACTACAGCAAAGCTCTTATCCAGCAGTTCCCTCTCCCTCACCATAAGAAATTCATTCAAAACAAGCTGCCCCATGGAGTCACTGCATCAGGTGGGCTGAGTGGAGCTGAGGTGAGCATCTTTTCCTTCGGGTGCAACCACCTCTTTCTCTCTGCTACAGCTTTGCAAGACAGCGTTTTTGACTTTGCCCTAGGACAAGAGCTGATCTTGTCTATAAATAACGAAAAAAAAGGTCCACCAGACTTTCAGGTTTTTGGTTGTTTTTTTCTGCTGGAACAATAGCAGGAGGAGACACTCTTCCGATAACTTTATTTTGCTTTACATATCAGGACTGCAGTAATACGCTGAAAACTTGTAAATCATAGGCTGAAACTTTGAGGCAATGAAAAGTTTCAAGTGAAAACTATCAGACTTTGTTAAAGAGCCCCTAGCAGACTGTACACCGACAGCCACCGGAGCCACGTGCAGGGAGCAGAGTCCATCTGAACCGTCCCAAGCTCGGCACCTTGCTGGGCTCGGCCAGCAGGTAGCGAGGTGATTTTTAGCTCACCGAGGGGAGCTGCTGCTTCTGGCTGCTGGGGAGAGCTCAAGCGGGAGTCTTGGCTCTGCTTCCTGGCCGGACTCGCACACAATGAGCCCACGAGGGCTCTGCCAGCTCCCCGCTGGTGTCTGGCTGCTGGCTGGCAGATGTAAACTGCTCCTTAGCTGGAGGGTGACCATGGTATTCAAAGCCATTGCACATACATACACAATGAATATTTTTATTCCCTCATATAAATTGTTAGACATTTGCTGCCAATTATTTGCTAGAAGTTAAGGCTTAAAAGCCTTCTACAGTCCTTTTGTAGCTCTTTTTCTTTTTCTGCCCAAAAAATACAGCATTAATCTTGTTTTGGCTCTGAGTATTTCGCATTTTATTGTTTTTATTTAAGGTGCTATCTGGCAGCTGGTACTTCTTTTATATGGCAGGAAGAAATTTTTTCTTATCCCAGGCAAATGTTTTACCTCTCAAACATACGTTGTCCTGTCAGCAAAAGAGGGCCTGATCCCCCAAAGAGCGGAGGTGCTCAGACCTAGGGTTGCCTGGGCCTCAGAACGAGAGTGGTCAACGTTTTGGCACTACCAGGAGTCTTGTCTGAGTCAAGGACTGCAGGAACAAGCCAATGCTTGTCCAAAAAGTGCAGAGAGCCATTTTGTCCTTATTTGGCATTTCTTTTGAGGCCTAAGGGCATTAAGCATTATATGAAAGCTAAAGTTTTGTTCAATATTTTCTGCCTGTAAAATCAGCCATTAGCGGTGACAGGCATTTGGCTCTCTGTTTCCACTTCTTACAGAAAACAGGGAAGAAACCCTTCATTTAAGGAGACATTTCTCATTATTGCAGGCAACTTGACTACTGTCTTCTTTGCCTTGTTAAAAGACTCTCTTAGACTCTGTACTTGGAATACCTTTCCCTTTCTCTCTAAAATCTAAGTTACGATGTTTTGACAGAGCTTCTAACGTATTTCAGAAATTCATTGACTTCAGGTTGTTCCTGTTCTTCTTGGCATTCGCATATCATGACAATTACAGAAGACTTTTTATTTTTGTTTTCTCCCCTAATTTTGCTGTCAACATACCAGAATGAAGTCAACAGCTTTAGAAAGTATACTTACTTAGTGTTTTGACATATTAAAGATATCCGCTCTTAGAAGTTAAGGGGAATGGGTTGTTGAATCCCCAGGTAACTTGTAATTTTGTAGAAACAGTATCTTCAGGGTCTGCAGAATTTATTTCAGCTTGTATTCATTGCTTGATTTTTTTCTTTTTTTTTTTTTTTGCCTTCTCAGTTTGTTTATTATGCTACTACTGCTGTGAACTTGCTACCAGACAAGTACTTAAAATTAAAACAATACACAAATCATGTACACAAAGCTCACTGCAGGGGAAATATTTATTTCCAAGTCTGTGCAGACATGGAGAGGAAGAGGGACTAAAAATTGCCAATAAGTTGGAGTTGTGGAATAAAGCTGTACACTGGTGTGCTCCCTAAATGCAGGCTTCCTTGAAGATGGCTTCTGTTGTCAGCAGTCCAAGCGTGTATTTTCTCCAAGCAATACCATATTTGGCTTGCATCAATGGCTTTTGACAAATGCGTTTAATCTTTATCACCTCGTGGCTGAGTTATAGATAAAACTTTCTGCCAAAATGATCTTCCTACTGCTCCAACATAAATCCATACCTATACCTTGCAACTATTCCTGATTTTTATGCTGCGACGTCACTCATTTTAAACCTGAAGATGACACAAACTTAGTGTCTGCTCAGTTTTGCTGTTGAAGGCTGTTCACTGCAGACACAAGGAGCTCCATGAATTCACCGTGAAAAGGGGGAGGGCTTTAATATAATGGAATGAATCCCTTTATTAATTTAAGCTCCTGTATCAGTGTTCTGTGCCTCTCATACTGCTTGGGCTTTTACTGCCTGCCAGCTGTATCTCAGTTTGAAGCTTTGAAACATCAGAAGGGATGCCCGTAACCTCAGTAGCATTACTCCCTGCTGGTATGAGTGGAATGTTGGCCCCGCACAGGGAAACCGTGTCTCTCCTTGCTAGCTCCTACTGATAAAGCAGTGCGTGAAAGCCATGGATACATCTTGTACGTAAATGCACTTGGCTTGTTTGAACTGGAAACTATCACAGCCTATTGACCTTTTACTAGTTTACCAACAGAAATGTAAGCGGTGAATTTGTGAGCCAATGCATGGCAGAAATGGTGCAAAATGTGTTGTAGAAACTTTTCTTTGCATTCTCTTGTATTGCCAAAAGGAAATAAATAAATGAAATAAACTTCTGTTCATTTTTTTCACCAGCTGGCTTTCAAAGCACCTCCATATTTAAATCTGAACTGTAGGTCTTTTTAACCAAAATTTAAAATTCTTGGCTACAAATGCAAGAAATGTAAGAAAATATATTCTAGATTGGGGATAAATGCTATGTAAATTCATATACATTCTGTGTATAGTGGGCTACTATTTGGTTGTCACTGCTTACAGGGATATATACACACAATTCAGCTTCCACTGAAATCACTGTGGTACTACCTTTACTTAAGGATCAGGTATTGACAAGGTTTGCTCAATCTCTGCCTGTTTTCTGCATACATGAGATTGTGGAATAAAAGTTTTCTTGGCATGAACTTGTAGTGACCACGCTATTTACAGATGACCAGGCTGCAGTGTGTGAGAGCGCCCAAATAAGCGTGTTGGAAATGTGTTACACAAATGAAAGGCACATGTTTTAGAAGAAATGTCATTCTTTTAAATATTTATAGAGTTCTTCCTATATACTGTGGTGCATCTCTATCAGCAGGTGGTGCAATGCAAAGGGGAAGCACTGGGTTTTGTCTTGTTGAGATCTATTATGGTTCCAGAACCATACGTCTACATTGTATCTATAGAATAGAATAGAATAGAACAGAACAGAATAGAATAGAATAGGACAGGACTGTTTCGGTTGGAAGGAACGTACAATGATCATTTAGTCCAACTGCCTGACCGCTTCAGGGCTGACCAAAAGTTAAAGCATGTTAAGGGCATTGTCCAAATGCCTCTTTAACACAGACAGGCATTGTGGCATTGACTATCTCTCTAGGAAGCCTGTTCCAGTGTTTGAACACCTTCTCGGTAAAGAAATGCTTCAAAATGTCCAGTCTAAACCTCCCCTGGTGCAGTTTTGAATGGTTCCCATGTGTTCTGTCACTGGATACCAGGATCAGCACCTCCCTCTCCACGTCCCCTCCTCAGGAAGCTGTAGAAAGCAACGGGGTGGCCCCTCAGCCTCCCTTTCACCAAACCAAACCAAACCAAACACAGAGTCCTTAGTTGCACCCCATAAGACATGCCTTCCAGCCCTTCTACTAGCTTTGTTGCTCTCCTCTGGGCACACTCAAGGACCTTCACATCCTTCTTAAATTGTGGGGCCCAGAGCTGCACACAGTGCTCCATGTGAAGCTGCCCCAGCACTGAATTTGACGGGACAATCGCCCCTCCTGACAGTTCAGTTGTGCTGTGTTTGATGCACCCCAGGGTGTGGTTTGCCCTCTGGGCTGCCAGGGCACGCTGCTGGTTCCTGTTGAGCCTGCTGCTGACCAGCACCCCCCAATCCCATTCCGCAGGGCTGCTCTCCAGCTGCTCCTCTCCCCATTTATGCTTGCGCCCAGCATTATTCTGTCCTAGGTGCAGATTCTGGCATTTGGACTTGTTAAATTTCATCCCGTTAATCATAGTCCAATGCTCCAGCCTATCTAGATCCCTCTGCAAGGCCTCTTGTCCCTCAAGAAAGTCAGCAGTACCTCCCCGTTTGGTATCATCAGCAAACTTGCTAATGATGGATTCAACTCCTGCATCCAGATCATTGATATATATATTGAACAGAACTGGCCCTAGGATAGAACCTTAAGGAACACCACTGCTGACCAGTCGCCAGCCCAATGTAGCCCTGTTCACTACAGCCCTTTAAGCCCTGCCCTTCAGCCTGTTCATCATCCAGTGCACTGTGGACCTGCTCATCCCACAGTTGGGCAACATGTCCAGAAGGATACCGTGAGGGACAGTATCAAAAGCCTCACTGAAATCCAGAAAACATGCACCCGTCGCCTTCCCTTCATCCACTAGGCAGGTGACCTTACTGTAGAAAGATGTCAGATTAAACAGGACCTTCCCTTAGTGAACTCATGTTGACTATGCCTGATGATTGTATTATTCTTTAAATGCCTTTTAACAGTACCTGGAAGACCAGCAAGGTTCACGCCAATGGCTGGTCCATGGCACAAACAGTGTATGCATGGCAGGTGGCTGCTGGAGGACCTAGAGCCCACGCCTTGAGGTGCTCTGAGTGGTGGCCCACTGTGTTTCTTCAACCTCGATTCCCTCTGGAGGGAAATTGCTCTGAACACCAGCGATATGCTTGGCTGTTTATTGCACCTCTAAGTACAAAAGGAAGGCAAATGCACATCAAAAACAACCTCCTCTGGTACAACAAATCACTGACATGGAAACACAGACTGCATTTTTGTGTTCCTTAATCCTTCCATTATCAGCCTTACACGCATGTCTATATCGGTGACATAGCCAACGAATTTTACAAGATATATCACTGATGATATTATAATATATGCCTTATAAATAAGTGGTATAATAAAAACCCAACATATACACACACCTAGGTATGTTCCTAGTGCATAGCAATATGTTTGCCTTTTCCAGATCTTCTAAAATTAGTACCAAGTAGTCATGCTTCTAAAGTGATGTTTTCACTTCAATGCAAGATTATTCCACTATGCCCAGTGGGACTGGGTGCTGCTAGGTGGTAAGTACCATTGAAAAGCAGTCCAGTGACTTCTTTCTATTCATGACAAGAAAACAGGATGGGCTTTTTCGCAAATTGTGGAATTTATTGCTCTTCAGTGATTGTCTCAAAATCATGTAGAATATATTATGATAACTAAGTAGTGGAAAAATTTTTGAGTTCAAAAGATAAATGGACCTGTTTATTTGAGGTTAAGAAACAGGCTGTGTGATTTGAATGGCAATATTCAATAATTTATGAGTTTGTAACGTGATTATGTTTGAGAGTTCAAACTCTCTTATTGTATGCCAAAAGTCTTTCAAGATTGTTATGTGTTCAAAAGTGTCTTAAATATCTGGATATTTCTGCAGGAAGGGAGGTGTCACTTTGGATAAAAGCTAAATAATTTCTTCTTTATTATTGTTCTGCCACAGTTTAATACAAAGCATATATGGCAACTAAGAGAACATATCTCTAGATGCTGCAGGTCTTCCCTTTACAGAATTTGGAAAATCCTCCTGCTCTGTGTCTTCCATTGCTAAGAGTCAGTTAAATCATGATCTTTGAACTCTATGTCTCCTCACATAACACACTTAAAGAGCTATTGTATACTGGATCTTCTTTTCCATTATGATTGCATTGTTCAGATATTATAAAAATGATTGTGAAGATACAGAGGTCCCTTCCAACCCCTACTATTCTGTGATTCTGTGATTCTGTGATCTGCAGGGTTTAGGTTTAGTAAAAGTAGTATACAAAAAGATTTAGCTATTCTAGCATGGGTAGAAAGAAATCTATAGGCAAGGGCCAATCTGTAATGTAACAAGTAATTGACTTACTATGGAATGATTCATGTCTCAACTGTATGTGAAGTACAGATAGAAGATATTCCAGAGCACAGCACACACTGTACCCTGGACTGCAAAATAGCAAAAGTCCTTAGGCCAGGAAAAGCTTACGAGAAAGGCACAAATACTTTAAACACCATTACAAATGGGGGAGGACAACCATTCCGGATTTAAGCTTGCTGTAATAGTAGCCCCCACGCTCAGTGGAAACTGATGCCTCTCATGTGATGACGGGTAACCTTGAAGACGCTGACACATGCCGGGCAACTAGATGCAGAATTTAATGTGTCCCCTACCAGCTCCTCTGCATGGTGTGACATTGGTACACTTTAACTGAATTTCAGTGACATATCTTGTTTTGCCATTTCTCAAATCCATGCATTTTTCCCTGCTAAAATCTACCTCAGAATGACTAAATTAAGGATATATCGCTAGCTTTTCTACCAAATGTGAAGTGAAATATTGACATCACAAAATAGAAATGCTCATCAGAATTCACTTTATCTCAGAATAACTTATGTCAGTTTCTAGCAAAGAAGCAAGAAAAGAGATAAAGCTTTCTCTGATGGACTTACCTGGCAGACAGTCAAGAGTAACTGAGTGAACTGCTATTTACAACTATCAAGAATATAAGCAATAGTGTAAAAATAGCTGCTCAGCTCCAAAGATGGCAAATAAAATTCCTAGTATGTCAGCTACAAAATTTTTGGTGGTCAGGAGGAGGGGGGTTAGAAAGACATTTCTAGTCCTGCTTGTAGAGATAGTCCTTCTCACTTAAACTGTTATTCAAGACTTTGACCTTAAGCCATCACAGCAATTTTATTTCAGGACAATTGAAAGTAGTCTAATAAGCTTTCTGTAAAATAAATCATTTTTAGATGGTGATCAGCAATAGATGAAAACCAAGCCATTCCCAGGCTGTAATGAAAGGTTGTGATAAGTTGTCCACGTCTGGTCCCTGGAATCATTTAAACTGCTTGCCATGAACCTTAAAAACAACAAGGCATGGGGCATTCTACAAATAAAATTAAAGGGTTAAGAACAGACATATCTGATCCTAAAAGTTTGGGACCAGTATTTTCAAACTCTTCTTGCTAATTTTCCTATTTCCCCAGATGCTAGTTTGAGAGCACAATATGTAAGCACTTGCCCTCATATTTCAGGTCAATTTAGTTTTCTCTCTCCTCCTCCACTGCAACTGCCAAGTCTGTTAACTCCTGAGGCCCTCCTGAAGTGACCTGATGTATGAAACATATGTACTTTGAAATACATTAATTTTTTAACAGTTCAGCCTGTCCTTCTCATTATTCCGTATCACAAGCTATTTCAGACATGAAGCTTGTGTGGTTTCTACCAGCAGCCGTACTTCTACAGGATTTTCTGGTGAGGAATTAGTCTTTGTTGATGTACATGGGCACCACCTCCTTTCAGATACATTTGCAAAAGCGTTGAAAAACTACTTGCTTTTCTATAAACCCACTGTTTATCTGGACTTGCAATTTTGTCGGTCTGGTACCTTTCAGAAGACAATTTGTTGTCCATGGGGAAGAGAGGACAGTGGTTTGGTTTCCGAGGGCTTCTATGCACTCCGCAGTAATGATGTTCCTGCTGTCAGGGGAAGACTAGAAAAATATTCTCAGTAGGTAAGTCCTCAAGCACAACAAAACATGGGAACAAAGATTCCTTTTCCGAAGTTCCACGTCTCTGGTTCTACATAATTTACGACTTTGTTTTCCCCACTCTTGAACACATGAATGTGCAGGTTGTTGTGAGTGAGAATGGATGGGATGAGCAGGAATCTGTGTGTAGACCCTCAGGGGAAAAATAAATTCACTGAAGTGTTGTCTGCATCTGTGTACTTACAGAATGAAGTCTTTAGCAGATACAGATTAATATACATTCTTTGAAATCTAGGAACTATTCTGATATACATCAGCCAGGAATCTTGTCCTTGAGGATCTTGTTTTCTTTGTTCTTCTGGATCCTTTTTAGTATCTGGAAATTTATTTTTAAGAAATTTTAGTAATATGCCGTAATCTAGCTATGAAATTTATCAACATAACTTTTAACAAAACAAGCCCTAATTTTTGAGATATAGACAAGCACTAATACTTACTGAAGCTGTTGGGAGCAAACAATATAGCATTTCATAAAATGGTCCAAAGTTTTTGTAACTAAAAGGACCCATTTTATGTCATTCCATACTTACCGAAAGCTGTCTTACATAACTGCCTACTCTGCTTCATGCCTTATGCTAGGGAAACTGAGAACACTATTCTCAACCGTTAATAAAACTCTGTTGGGCTTTTCACTGATACCTGAACAGGGGTTACCGTGATCCCCATTCACTACGCTGGAGTTTTCAGATGTAACTTCTAATCTGAATCTACATCTAAATAAGTAGTATTACCTCGCGACTAAATTTGAAGCAAAATATATGTATTTGGACAGCATTGTGGATTTTTTTCTGGTTATAAATTTAGAAACACAGGACATCCTATGCTTTCTATAAATCTTATTAGCTACGAAGTTGCTGGAAAACTGGCTTAAATCCACAGTTTCTAGATATTTTAGAAATAGTTCTCACTCTGTTTTTCCATGTATAAGGGAATATAATTTTTGCCAGCTATCTCCAAAAAACAATTAATTTATTTCACAGTAACTTCAGTTGCTCTCTGCAATGACTTCAGCCACAGCTTTAAAAAATATCAGATCAGGTTTGCCAGTAATGTTTTGCAGGTTTTAATTTCTTTGTTTTATTTACGGAACCCACCACTTTCCTACACAGTTTTTCAATCCAAAGAAGAAACTGATATCTGTACATCAGAAAATTTAGTTAAAACAAAATTTCTTGCCTGAGACAGACCAAAATCCATAAAGAATAATCTTTGTACTCCTTGGTTGGCTCACCTTACCTTTCGGAATTAGATAAACAACTCGTACAGCTAAACATACCACTGTTTTTTTTCAGTGACTAATGAATTTTGGTGCATCAGTCTATGGCAGTTTAGCCTGAACTGTTGTTAAAAGGTCCTCATTTTTTAGAAGAGCTTGTGTTTTCTAGTCTTTTGATTTGCCTAATGTGAGTATCTGAAAATTAATACATTCAAGATGTGGTTTCATGGCATAAAGCGCTCAGTAAGAACACTGGCTTTGAATACTCTTTTCCCTTTCTCCTCCTGCCACCCTGCATTGTGGCATGTGGCTGAAAGCAGACCCTCAGCTCTGTTGAAAAATTGTTTGTGGCACCATGCTGTGAGATTGAACATGAAACGAAAAATATTGCACATAAACTTCTCATAGTGTGAAACCATGGCCCAGAAATTGCTTGTCACTCTAGATGCTGCAGGTCTTCCCATTACAGAATTTGGAAAATCCTCCTGCTCTGTGTCTTCCATTGCTAAGAGTCAGTTAAATCATGATCTTTGAACTCTATGTCTCCTCACATAACACACTTAAAGAGCTATTGTATACTGGATCTTCTTTTCCATTATGATTGCATTGTTCAGATATTATAAAAATGTGGAGGCATTTGCAGGTGGGCAAAGACCGTCACTCCCTTCTGCAGCTCTTCCATAAGGCAGAGGGTGTAGATTCATCCCTCCAAAATGATACAGGTTGCATCGAATTAGAATCTGGCAATTACTTCTGCAAAAAAAACCTGCAGTGTGAGTTTTGCATTGTAAATTCTGTCTCTGTTCTTCACCTGTCTGATGCCTGTGGGTGAAATTGAAATAATACAAGAAAAATGATGATTTTTCTGAATGGGATAAAGACATCCATGATCAGAAGGAGAAGTTGCACAGTCACATTGCTCTGCCTCTGGTACAGGAGGCAAAAGCTTACACACCATGGCAGGCATCCTGTGCTAGAAGGAAACCTCTTGCCCCTGTAGCTCCCCCGGTAAATTCAAGCCTGAATAACTGTTATGGGGTGGAGTGAGGTGGGGTGTCATTCACTGTCAAATGTTCCCTGTGGGAGCCACACTGCATGAAGAATTACACAGCACTTCTGGCCAAAGATAACACACAGGGCACTAATTGGTCTACCACAGTGACAATCATAACTTTGTCAAAAAATAACCTTTGTTTAAGCAGAATTAAGTAAGACCATTTGAATGTCTCTGATTACAAACACTACCCACTACTCTGTCAACAGTGTTCACAGACATTACACAGAGAAATCATAAATCGTGACTTCTTTTTCTCCATCAAATATGACTTTGGTATGTTAACTTAGATATTGTACTTCATTGTATCCTAGCACAGAGCAGGCTAGGTTGCAAATCACATCCATTTGTGGGTCTACAGCTAGTAAAAGAATAATTACTAGAAAATTAGGAAACACTAATTTGTTGATGCTGATTTTCTTCACAAGAGGACATCAGATCACTTCTCTTTCTATTAGAGAACCACTTTGCTTCTAGTCATAATCCCAAGGGTGTTTTGATAACAAAAGTCTAACTATATCCTCACTGTTACAAGTCAGCAGATAAGTAAGGCTTTTTATTTACGTGGATTGATAGGGCATCTGGGAAATGATTGTTCATTAGGAGAAAGCTGACATAAAGACATGAAATAATATTTTAAGATATGAAAAAAGCATTATGCAAGCTGATGACATTAGCAATGATTTTAGCAGCTATTTGATTAATCTATAGCAAATGAGCTAGTGTATTTAATTACAATTTTATGTGTTGTTGATACTTGTGCTATAAATAAGGAAATTACATGTGTGTCACTCCAGTGTTTGGCTGTGGATTGTTTACTTGACATACTGATGTCATTAAATTATTATTCCAGATCACTGGGTAATCATGGTGACTTTTTACAAGAAGCAATCATCTTTTCATTGAGTCAGTTTCTAATTCAGTCTCTGAATTCCTTTAGTTCCAGATCTATTTTAAGTAAAATATATAGAGGGGCTGTAAGTGTATTTGTGTTGCTTACAAGTCTTTGTGGGAAATTCAGGTATGAATAACTTGTTTTGGCATTCCAGTTTCTGGATTCTGACCTAAAGACTGCTGAAAGCAAAGTAAGGGCAGTCAGGTCTCTTAATACTGCATAACAACAGTGGCACACACATGAGTAACTGGCTTGAAGACCCCATGTCTCCACTGACCTGTTCTCACACTGCTTCAGGTTAGTCCTTCTTATATAAGAATTGTCATGAATGAGCAAGATGTGACAGGCCAGTGCAGAGCTGGGGAGTGAGCTAACAAATCATCTGTGGTGGTGATTAAGACCAGGGCTAGAGCTCACTCCCTGGCTGTTGCTTATTTAGCGAGGTGTACCTTCACTGGCCTCCATGAGGTCTGGATTAGACATTTGCAGTAGCATTGTTTGCTACTGACTCATCTGGCACAGTATGAACAGCACATGGAATGGATGCAGTCTTGCCTGACAAGTCATAAGCTCTTCATGGAATTTGTCCCCTTGTTTGCAATAAATGCAATAGGAACGAGAGTTCAATGTGTCTAATTTGATTAATACTAGGTGAAAAGCATGGCTATACTAGCTAAAAGGTGAGTATGAATTCACAGTTTCACAATAGCTCAGCTTTAGTGGTAAGACTAGTTGAATGAGTTCTCATCCTTTCTCCTCCCCCCATCTTAGTCGGCCCTTTTCTGCCCCCAGTTGCTCATTCCCACGCCCTGTCCCCTCCAAAGCAAATGTTATTTTTAATCCAAATCAGTTGAGTGATCCAGTTTAGATTGCAATTCCACAAACAGTTGTATTGACACAACTCTGGAGGTGGTATAATATGGGGAGGCAGGAATGAGTGGTTAGGGACAGCATATTGTGAAATGACAGCTTGAAAGTGATATCTGGAATGAAAGACTTTTAACATTAGACCTATGGAACCATTATCACAATTATACATCAAAAAAATAAGAATATAAAGCTCAGTAGACAAAGTCAACAAAATAAATCACCTTGCCTTCGTACAAACCCTAAAGCTGGGGAGTTCTAGTAATCTGCCTTTTTCTGGCTTTAGTTCCACTAAGCTGAAGCAATAGCTGAAATGTGCAAGACTGTCCTGAATTATAAAATGGGTTGCATATGTTGTTGTTTTCCTCCCCTCCACTCCTGGATGAGTTTATTTTTCATTTTGAATGTTTATGTCGAACTCTCTGTCATTCTACTGCCCATCTACTTCCTCATTCAGTTTTATAGTTAAGCAGTACTTAGAAACTATCGCTGGGGAAAAGGCATGTTTTAGTTATTTGATGTGATCCAGCCTCATATGAAATATAAACTCTCCAAACACAGCAGTAAGAGAAATGCAGAGGACCCATTCCTACCCCAAATTCAAAATAAAACCTTAAACCCTGTAGCTTAGAACAAGTGCTTGTTCTCATAACCATCTCTAAACAAAGTACGGCGGGGTTTATAATGGAGAAAAGCAAGATTATGTTTTCTTTTCTTAAAGAGTTTGAAAGAAGGGAACTCAGAAGAACGCACAACAAAACAGGCAGCTGTGTAACGGGTATATCAGATCCTTCCCATACCTCAGCACTTCTACAGCCTGAGCCCTCCCATTCGGAGGTTTGTGGACAGACACATTTGTTGGGATCAAGCTGATGTAGCAGTGCAAGTGTGTGTCTCCAGTTTCCCATTCCCCTCTGCCACGCAGCGATGGAGACATGGGCGGGATGAGCGGGGAAGGGGCAGCGGGGTACCGGGGCAGGCATGTCTGCCTGAATGCCCAGTCACCCCCCTTGTGAGCCCCACTGCCTGTCCCTCTGCCGCAAAGATGCAGTGAGCTTTTCAGTCCTTTGGAAAATCTTCCAGTAAAAATGAAAAACTATTTTTTCAAGGTAGGAAAAAAAAGACCTGGTTGGCTCTCTACTTACTCTTCGTTGTTTTTTTTTAAATAGCTTTACCTATTCAGAAAACAAGGTGGAAGGGGGTAAAACATTTATCTTCCCCTTGGGTGCTAACAGCCCACAGAGACCCATGAGATAGGAGGGAAATGCAAGCAGCGAGAGCGCCACATATCAAACCCTATTCTTGTTTTTAATCAGTAATGTAGTGGGAGCATGAAAGAGGTAGTATCAGGCAGGCTTGAAGGAAAACATATTTGCAAGAACTTTTGTCTCTCAAAACATTTCTGTGATGGTTTTCAACAATAGAGCAGACTCCCAGAATCACTGAATCACAGAATGGTAGGGGTTGGAAGGGACCTCTGTGGGTCATCTAGTCCAACACCCCTGCCAAAGCAGGGTTGTCTACAGCAGGCTGCACAGGACCTTGTCCACGCGGGGCTTGAATATCTCCAGAGAAGGAGACTCCACAACCTCCCTGGGCAGCCTGTTCCAGTGCTCCGTCACCCTCAGAGGGAAGAAGTTCTTCCTCATGTTCAGACGGAACTTCCTGTGCTTCAGTTTGTGCCCATTGCCCCTTGTCCTGTTGCTGGGCACCACTGAAAAGAGTCTGGCCCCATCCTCCTGACACCCACCCTGCAGATATTTAGAAGCATTTATAAGGTCCCCTTGCAGCCTTCTCTTCTTCAGGCTGAACAAGCCCAGCTCCCTCAGCCTCTCCCCGTAGCAGAGATGCTCCAGTCCCCTCACCATCCTCGTAGCCCTCCGCTGGACTCTCTCCAGTAGCTCTTCATCTTTCTTGAACTGGGGAGCCCAGAACTGGACACAGTACTCCAGATGAGGCCTCACTAGGGCAGAGTAGAGGGGAAGAAGAACCTCCCTTGACCTACTGGCCACACTCCTTCTAATGCATCCCAGGATCCCATTAGCTTTCCTGGTAGCCAGGGCACACTGCTGGCTCATGGTCAACCTGTCGTCCATCAGGACACCCAGGTCCCTCTTCGCAGAGCTGCTCTCCAGCAGGTCCACCCCAAGCCTGTACTGATGCATGGGGTTGTTCCTCCCCAGGTGCAGGACCCTGCACTTGCCCTTGTTGAACGTCATCAGGTTCCTCTCTGCCCAACTTTCCAGCCTATCCAGGTCACGCTGAACAGCAGCACAGCCTTCCGATGTGTCTACCATACCTCCCAGTTTGGTGTCATCAGCAAACTTGCTGAGGGTACATTCTAACTCTTCATCCAGGTCGTTGATGAAGAAGTTAAACAAGGCTGGGCCCAGTACTGACCCCTAGGGACACCACTAGTTACCAGCCTCCAACTAGATTCAGCGCCGCTGACGACAACCCTTTGAGCTCTGCCATTCAGCCAGTTCTTAATCCACTTCACGAACCCACGCCTCCCAGGGAGACTGCAACCTGAATGCACCCCTTCTCTCACATACAAGGCAAGACGAGGCCTTAAAATTTGACTTCACATTTCTGTTTCCACTGTGGTATGTTTATTGGTTGCAGCAATTTTATGACTGCTTTTCAGTGGCTTAGAGGTGTAGAGTATGTTTTATTTCTATATCAATATCGTAATAAATTGCTTTCAGCAAACTGTTATATCTGGTAGGGTTTGGGTTTTTTATTGTAATTTCTCACCTAACCCATGCAAATGAGTCCTGGCAAATTTACCTCATGACATTACCCTCCATCACCCCATCACTCCTGGACCTGACTCTGCCTGTCACGGGGCTGAGGGCAGCGAGAACCTCCCTGTCCCAGCCCAACCCAAAGCTCCCCTCACCCTGCCCATGGCCCACAGCCCCATGTCCATCCCCTGGGGCCGTCAGCCCCTGCCCCAGCCATGCCGCAGCAGCAGGGACCGTCTCCAAGCTGCCCATAGCCCTGCCCTGCCCAGCCATGGACCCCATCAAGCCATCGGCATCGTCCCGTCCCCATCGTCATGGCCCTGCCCAGCCATCCCGGGCTGTGTCTGGCCCCGGTTCCCCTCACCAGTCCTGATCCAGACCTCAGCTGTGGGCTGGCATCCCAGCCTGGCATCTCCTCGGCCTCGCCTTCCCCTTTATTTCTCCTCTTGAGATGCGTTGGCTAAAATAGTCTCTATTTTTCACCATTTCCTTCAATAATTTTGCTGAACTTCTGCTCTTCCTCACGTAGTGCACCAGTTTATCTTGAGCTACCCAGATATTTCTGTGCAGAGTAACTGCTACCAAAGCTGTCCATACTTCAATGCCAGCCTAAAAATATTATCCCTCCAACTGGGTAGGTATGCCCTACATACCTATCGCTCATGCCTAAATGGGAGGTGTTTCCAGGATTTTCATTGCTTGTTGGGATCTCGGCCACAGATCCAACAATTTCCTTCTGGCTCTTCCCGTGCACTGTGCGCAGAAATACCGTGCGTTTCACCCACGGCACATGTTATGTATTCAGGCTTTTGTCTGCTCTGTGTCAATTATCTCACATGCTTAGGCTAAAAGGAAGCTGGGCAACAAAAGCTGTGCATGATGGTGGAGCAAAACCATCTTCTGAATCTGAAAAATGGTTTTTCAAATGCAAAGTGCAAAGTCAGCTCTTACAGAGCTTCAGATTCAGGATCCAGGCAGAAAGCTGAATAGACAACAAAATTTGGAACAAAATAACAATTTTCTTGCCTGAATAAAAATTCCAAACTATTCCATGGATTTTTAGAGCTCTGTGATATCTGTGGATTCCATAGTTATTACCAAATTTGGTCTCTCGATTTCTTTGCACTGCAGGGTTTCCGTATCATAGAAAACAGGAGTTCTGGTTCTCCAAACGAGCAGCTGAAACATACAGCATCTAAGGATGGAGGTCCAGGAACAATTTTCCCTCTGACAATGTTTTCCTGTCTAGCTGCTTGCTTCTATTCCCGCACTGATATTTATCTCCTCAGTTCTGCCAGTGGAGTCACAGATAAGATTTCACTCAATAGCAACAGCAAAATGTTCTAATCTAAGAAAAATCCTCCAGACAAAAAATATTTCAACCCAGATTATTTCACTCATCTAGTTTAGAGCACGGCACTGCAACACAAGCACTGCTAAAGAGGGTGATAAATTGCTGTACAAGGGAGGGAAGGTATAACTGAGACAAGAAAGGATAGAAATCTATTAAATTGGTTTTGCCGCCAGAAAAAATGAAGTCTGGAACTACACTACAGCCCTTGTCTGAGTAGGGCTGGATGATATGAAGATTAAAAAGCTCTGATAGCTGCCAGGGGCTCACCTACATGAGCATCCCACAGGATATGCTGCAGATGCAATACAACAGCAGGGAATTTAAATAAACAAACAAAGTATTGTTAAAACAGGGCTCCTAGGGTTAAGTATAGTATGGTTATATAATTAAAATAAGTCTGTCACAGAATCACAGAATCACAGAATCACAGAATAGTAGGGTTTGGAAGGGACCTCTGTGGGTCATCTAGTCCAACACCCCTGCCAAAGCAGGGTTGTCTACAGCAGGCTGCACAGGACCGCGTCCAGGTGGGTCTTGAGTATCTCCAGAGAAGGAGACTCCACAACCTCCTTGGGCAGCCTGTACCAGTGCTCCGTCACCCTCAGAGCAAAGAAGTTCTTCCTCATGTTCACACGGAACTTCCTATGCTTCAGTTTGTGCCCATTGCCCCTTGTCCTGTCGCTGGGCACCACTGAAAAGTGTCTGGCCCCATCCTCCTGACACCCACCCTGCAGATATTTAGAAGCATTTAGAAGGTCCCCTCTCAGCCTTCTCTTCTTCAGGTTGAACAAGCCCAGCTCCCTCAGCCTTTCATTGCAGGAGAGATGCTCCAGTCCCCTCATCATCCTCGTAGCCCTCCGCTGGACCCTCTCCAGTAGCTCCTCATCTTTCTTGAACTGGGGAGCCCAGAACTGTCCTTCCACAGCAAATAATCCTTTGACTTTTCTAGTGGAAAACTAGAACAAGTGTTTTTGAAGAAGTGGATATTTGTGCACCTAGGCTGCTTTTGCAAGAAATTTGTGAGCAAATCACAAAGGAATAAGAATTGAGACGGATTGTGAGATTTTAGAGCATTACGGGGAAAGTATTACCCAGACTAGGAGTAGCAGAGTTTTGTTTGGTATGTGTAGGTGTATGCTCTTAATGTATTAGCTGACTCCTGTAAGTCTATGGTCTTTTCAGCGTAGGTGCTGATTAAGAGCTTAGACTTATGACCACTTTATAAAGAGTCACAGAAGTTTAAGATGTTTATACCTGACATGTGGTTTGATGGTGGAACCATCCTCCAGCACAGATGTTGTGAAGGATCTTGAGAGGGTTTCCTAGTCATGAGTCTGGTTGGGTTAGTGTACCTGTGGGTGGCAAGGCAGGGGGAACCACGCTCCCAGGCCGTCCCTGATGTCAGCCGAGCTCTGGGGGCAGAGACCTTCTGCTGAGAATTAGTAACAAAGCTCAGAGTGGCTAATGGTAAGCCCCACTTCGATCCAGAAATTATCACCTCTAGCACCTTACAAACCAAATTAGCTGACAGAGCCTCTGTGCTTCCCCACTTCTCCTCCTCCCTGGATTAAGCTGAAGTGAAATGTGACAGGATCTGGATCTCATCAGAGTTTAGGAAATTAGCCTACTGAATGCTAGACTTGAACTCAAAAATTTCCAAATGTATCTGCAGTGATTATATGTAACCCAGAAAGAAATTTCTGTGAAATAATAGTAATACTGTTATTAGCTTTGCCATTGGTAAATTGCATTCATTTCTCAGTGCTTACACTGAGCAACCATGGCCTCTAATAGACCACAAAATTATTGACTGCAAACTGAAAAGGAGCTTAAAATGCATACTGATTTGCAGTAATTTATTATTGGTCATTCTAGGAAAAAGCATGGATTTAGCTGAATACTTCTGTCGCTAATAAAGTTATAACAAAATGGGATTCCATGGGATTCTGCTATCATTCAAATAATATTAAACATGCATTTAATAACCTTGCACTGTTAATAACCTTCTACTGTTAATCTCTGCATAATGTGAAACTATGAATTAAAAAGTCCTTTCATGTACAGGGGCAGAACTTCATTTAAAGACCTTGATGGTGCAAGAAGCAGACTGAAATAAATCCATATTGCAAACAGTCAGCTAATGGATGCGGAGATAAAGAAGGACTTGTGAAGATAGAAGCAGTGCAATGTCAAATCTATTTTTTGCACAATTTCCTACAGAAAATATTCCCATTAAAAGCAGGAATGTAGCAATAAATGAGTGGTTTGTGCGAGCTAAAAAATGTAAATGGTAAAAATGATCAATGAGGCTGATAAAATAAAATTTCTTTATATTTGGTCAGATGGAAAATGAAGATTAATGGACTCTGATACATCCCATATTGAACTCTGGAAATCAACTGGCTTGGCAATACTGAATATCCTATTCACTTTTTATTTTTATCTCAATTTACAAGACAAAACTTTTGCTGATTTTATAAACACTGCTTGTGCTTATCTTCATTTACTATTTGTGCTTACCTTGACTTAACTTTGATCAAATTAAAATCAGACCATGGTATTGATGATTTCTTTTATTCTAAATTTTTCCTATAACTTTTTTCTTTTATTCTTAAATGCAACAGCCTGCTTTATTTCAATAGAGCAATTGAAATTCACTGAAACAGTAAAGCTTATTCAGCTAACATATCCAGCTGGTGTACCCCTGCCACGCAGCCTGGACAGATCACAGCATTGGCAAAATCATTTTTCTGGCAGAAATCCTTTCAGAATAAAAAAGGCTTTCTTTTGTTATTTTTTACGGTTGGGGCTGTTTAACACAGAAAAAAAAAAAGGTTTTGAAATACAAGTACGATTTACAGACCCAGGTGATTTGAAAATTATTTTTAATTATTTCATAATTAACAAAAAATAGAATTTCTTCTTGCAAACCCTGCTGCTCTTGTGTCTTTAGCCCATCCCAGCTACAACACTATTGCCACTGTTTTCATAACAAACTAGCAGCAGAGCATGTACTGTTCAATGCATTTATTTCCAGCCTGACGCTACACAGGCAGAGCTGTGGAAAGCGGAGAGTCACACCCTTCAGCCAAATATTGGCAGGTCATGCTGCCTTACAGCAAGGCCCACCCTAGCTGCACAGCCCTGGAGGAGTATTTCTTCTGATTAAGGACCAACTTCTGCTGAAACCTAGTGGCACTGAGAGGTTTATGCCCACGTTGCTCAAGCACTGCTCCTCAAGCAGGACGGGTGTCTGTGCCATGAAGCACATCGCCCTGTGACCTCTGTGATGCCCCGGAGGTCCCATGACATAAATTACCCCTGTTCACATGGGAATTTCTTTTATGGAAAGAAGAACCAGCAATGCTGATGATCAGGGGTCTAACGCTCAAGTTTGGTTTATGGGCCTCTTCGTTTAACATCTGGATGGGGCCTCTCTGCCCCCAGCACAGTGTACACCCGCCGCTTGGTCTAGGCATGGTCTTACAGAGCATCAGCAGAGGACCTAGCACACGGCTTGGATCATAGAATCATAGAGTCATTAAGGTTGGAAAAGGCCTCTAACATCATCAAGTCCAACTGTCAACCCATCACCACCATGCCTACTAAATCATGTGCTGAAGTGCCACGTCTACATGTTTTTTAAACACTTCCAGGGATGGTGACTCCATCACTCTACTGGGCAGCCTGTTCCAATGCCTGACCACTCTTTCAGTAAAGAAATTTTTCCTAATATCTAATCTAAACCTCCCCTGATGCAACCCAAGGCCATTGCCTCTCGTCCTGTCGCTAGTTACCTGGGAGAAGAGACGAACACCTGCCTCACTACAACCTCCTTTCAGGTAGTTGTAGAGAGCACTAAGGTCCCCCCTCAGCTGTAGCTGTTTATGTCTGAGGATATATGAGGCATCTAGCACCATGCAGCCCAAAAAGCCACGGATCTCCCCGCCAGGAGGGGAAATACAGGAAGCGCATTCAGACAGGGAACGAGTCAAAGCTGAATGGTGGAAAAATGCCTGAATCTGCTTGGTTGCAAATGTTGGAAAGCAGGTTACAAATATAGCAGAGAACTTCAGTTGGAGGCATCTGGGTCCCTGTTTTTTGTCCATTTTTCTCGATGTCCATCTTAAAACACCTAGAGACTACTCAGCTGAATGCTAAGCACCAATAATTGCAGCAAAAGTGAACAGGAATGGTACTTTGACTTTACAAAGGCCTAAAATTGTGAAGTCCTCTGAAAAAAACAACTGGAAAGCATGTCACATGGCGGAAACAACATTAGAGGACTGTTTTTATCTTTTTTCAGCATCTCCACTCACAACACATAAGAGGAAGACAATAATAACACCAGGGTGTCAGGAAGACAAATTCATTAATATTTGCAGAGAAATGGAGTACTACAATGAGAGCAGCATGGAAAAACCCATGAGAAAATGAGTGATTCTCCATTCAGTGCAGCATTCAGATGGTGTGCAGTAAATAATGGATGGGGCACACTTTGAGAGATGAGTCTGAAAAGAAATATCGAACAACTACCCACTCGCTGAGCTCTGTTCATCCTCTCCTCATCCTGCTTTCGGCACCTCCTGCGAAGTATGTAAAAGGAAAATAAATGCTGTCTGACTTTGGAGCGGCTGGGTAGCCTTAATCTCACCTAATTTTAGTCTATAAAACAAGATGTCTTGTCTGCGCTTCCCCTGTAGTCAGTGAAAAGAGATAGGTATCTTAGGAAGCAATCCATCACGCCACCTCTGACGCCTGCATTAGGCCAGGGTGATCACCGTCTGGTGGGGTCCATCTCTTTTCCTCGACACACACCGAGGGAGCACAGAGAAACAATTTGGCTTAGTCCTCCAGTGTTGAGACGATTTCAAGATTTAGATTGATCCCGCCCTAAATCCCAATCCGAACGGTACAGCGTGCCATCCCAAAACAAGTAAATCATTTTAACTGCCTTGTTTTCCTTCTAGCTTTCTGTGAATCATGATCTGTTTTGCACTGTAAGGTAAAGGTGCTGAAATTTGCATTAGGCTGTCGCTGACAAGATGCTTCAAAGGTGCCATTTGCAAGGCAGCTGGAGAGTGATGGAGTGATGCCTGATTAGATGTAGAACAGCTGCTTGTGGTGACTGGTATCGACTGGAGAAGGATCCCTCTCTTTCTCTGTGTCACCGTGTGTAGAAGGTTCCTTCATAGTACATGAGACTGCTTGAGACACGTACGTGATTTACAAAGAGGCTGTTTCGCATCAGGGAACAAGCATCCTTTCTTATCCTGGGCAAATGTTTTTAATCATTCATATCACAAACCTGACCTTTGTACTATGCCAGAATGAGAAATCAGATATATTGCACAAACTTGTCAGCAAATCATGCAGAAGCGACGAAGAAATTCTGTTATGTGGTTGAACATGTATTTAATTTTAAAGCCAAGATGAAGGGGAGAAATAAAAGCTCAAAGGAAACAAAGTTGGTTGCATTTAGATGGGGGGGGGGGAAAGATTCTTCTGGGCTTTTTTTTTTTTATTAATTTATTGTCTTTTGGTTATTAAAATGGAGCTGTGAGAGCTTACGTCTGCATTACGAGGACCAGCCCCTTATGAGGTTCTGAGGACTGGGCTTCTAGCTTCGAAATGACAAATAACTAGTCTTGATTTATATAGTTTTTGGTTTTCATAAGACCATTTCTGAACACAAACCCAGTTGTGCTATATTTGCCATTTGCTCCTTTCTTTGTCCTGGATTGCTGTTACAAGGCATCTTTCGCAACTGAAGCTGATGTCCATATTTTTTTGATTGATAAGTTGGAAAGGACATTTCAGTTTCTGTAAAAAGATACAGAATAAAGACATTAATTAACAGAATTCTCAACAATCAATCATCTTCAATTAAAATTTAGCTATAGTTAACGCAGTCACAAGTCTGTGTCAGTTTCTGCACTCCAGGGACAAGTCAAATACATAATGCAAATCCACCCTACTTCTCTTCATAACATTAATATTCATTCTATAAATTTTTTATGGTAGGTGAAGTTCTGCATTTTATTTTTTAACAGCAGCTCAAGATAGCAGTTTTATGCCAGTCCTTTCATTTGTTTTCTTCATTCACTAAACACTTAGGTTTCTTGTATCTCTGATCAGGCAAACACTTTGCCACCTGCTTACACTAAGCAGGCCTACTGCATCCTGTAATCATTGCTGAAAACAAATCAATAAATAAAAGAGCTGACCAAAAGAGATATTAGCACTGATAACTCCTTGGTGCTCACCGTTCACTGATGGCTTTAGAAGCCAGCTTAATAAAAGGCAGGGTGGTTTCCAGTTGTCACCTCTGCTATTTCTAAGAGTAGAGGGGGAACTGCCAAGGATGTAAGTTCCTACTTCTAGCTATTGCTGAGACATCGCTGGTTTTTACACTTCTGAAGTGACCTGCAGGAAGTCACCATCTGTAGACTGGATAACCACTACTGAATTTCCATGGACTGATTTTAAAAAGTTGCCACTTACGGTTGTCAAAAAGCTTTACTTGAGGTTGGTGTTCAGGGATGTTAGAACTGACTACATGAATACACCTCATCTGCAGCAGTGAAAAAGTACCTTAATTAGTTTAAGTGGCTTTGCACTGCAGCGGATGAAGAGTACTCGCACGGTTTGTTCTGCCATGGAAGTGATATTTCATAGAGAGGTGATGCTAAGCAGCTAGAAAGTGAAAAAATCTTCAGTCCGTGTGTTCTGCAGTGAACACCTCTCCACGTCCTAGTGGGCCCAACCACATCAGACACTGTGCTGAAGAAACACTTCCTAAATGCTGGAATTTGTTTCATATCTTTCTGAAGGTCTGTGAGGTGTGTCCCACCTGTTTAATGCCCGAAACATGTAATGGCACTCTCTATATTCTCATCTGTTCACAGGTTTGCAAAAACGATGACAAAGGCTTCTGTACAATCCTTCCCTTAACCATTATCTACCTGTATTTACATTAGTTTACTAATTTATTAAATTATGAAGTTGATCCACTATGCATAATACAAACTCCAGCCTAGAAGACAACAAGTTTTTCTGGGTTTTTCTGTGCTAAAGCCAGCAGGGCCCTGACTTATCACTGTCTGCAGAAGGACTTGTGTAAGTGCTCTTTGACTTCTGGCAAAGTCAGTCCGGAGAGTGCAAACCTCTAGAGCTAATTTTGTGATAAGCTATGGGTCAAAGGCAGAAATAATGAGCTGAGGAAGGACCACTTCTGGCCAGAACAGCCACTTGAACAACTATCTGCGGCTGCAGAGCAGTTAAACATGGAATGGTTGCAAGAAGCCAAAGAGCTCTCAAATGTTGGTACCCGATGATACTAGTGAGGATTCAAGGCACTCTCGGTGTCAGATACCATCCAGGAAGGTTGATGGTCAGTCACCTCACTTGCCATCAAGAAGCAAATAACTTGATTGCTACTTGCAAACATGAGGCAAAGCTTGGAGCTATATAATGTTCTGGGTTTTTTAAACTTGCCTTTCTTAAATGTTTTTTTTTGTCAGTTCATTTTTCATTTCAGCTTTTGAGAGTGGAACAATGAACCACCTGACTAACTATTAGACTTAGGGAGTGCATTAGATTAGATTAATACCACTATAGTTACTCATCAGTCCTATGTTACCTAATAGTCTTTTTCTGAAAGGTTGTTTTGAAAATCAGGTATTTTCATTTACTGGCAAGGTCTGGATTGCAGAGAAATGTTGTCTTCTTGGCTAACTGCAACTGAAATTCACGATGCAGCAGCTGTAAATCAAAACTAAGTAAACAATTTCATTTAGTGCCTAGACATTTTTCTCCATGCTTCAGGGCCTTAATACTGATTTCTTTTATGCTGACCTCTGCTCTTGTCAATTGACTCTTCTGTCGCTATCTGCCAGTTTTCCATAACTGTTCATGCCACATATACCATCCTTTCTGCTGTATTTTCCAGCCATTCCACAGTGTGTTTCTCCTTCCCAACTCTCCTCTGAAAGCCTTGAATATACATCTGAATAAAACTCCAAGCTAAGGATAAGTTAACTGCACCTTTTTTTTTGTCTCGCTTCCTTTGCTTTATTTTTCCCCCTGCTTTCTGTTTTCCTCTGTTTCACACTAGTCCATGTTAAGCTGCATTACTTTTTACTTAATGAGCTAAAATGTTGAGGCAAATACATTGAGGAATTTAAGAAATCTGCACTTAATTCTTTGTGTATTATGGGTCTTGAGTGAAAATCAGGTGAAAGACAGCAGCCATTTAATTTGACAGAGATTTCTCCTGTAACAGTCAGAAAACGTTCCAGTTTTCGCCATCCTCCCAAACAGAACTACGTGAAGTATCTTTTATTTTCCTGTTTTGAGCCAAAGTATGTTCTGAGTTGCCAAAAGGGAGAATCAGTGTACCCCTGATATTATTCCAAAGTAGATTGCTGCGTGACATTTTGAATTACGTATTCCCACTATCGTGCCTACCCCCCTTCAAATCTTTAATTGTAGGTCCCTTTTTGTGCATGTTAAGTAGATTTTCATCTTGACTGAATTCGGATTTTATCTGAAGTGTGTATGCTAATTACATAAAAAATTATTTTGCATTCATTTTGAAACCAGAACATCTTTTCGACAAAATGTTTCCATTTAATAAATGTGAAATCGCAAGTACTCCTAGCATTGTCACTCAGAAATATCTTTTCTAATGTTATATTTTTGAATATAATTATGAGATACACATTACTTTTATTGCTTGTTTTCTGTAGTTTATAGTAGCATTCTTGTTAATAAGAAAAAAATAACCTAAAAACATATGTGTATATTTCTAATACAAGTTACAGAATAAAATACAAGAAAAAATTAGTACAAGTTTTTAATTCTAATTTTAAGGAATCTTTGTGGAAGAATGGTCATAGTGTTCATTTTATTAATTTATTTGAGCTATGAGATGTAATTTCATTTTAATATTACATATTTAAAATGATCCCACTCTACTTCTGATTACATGCATAATAACAGGTATAATTTTAAAATGAAAGGAGACGCAAAGAAGAAAGCTTTATAACTATTTCTTACCGAGTGCTGAAAAGGAAGGACAATGAAATACAAATGATCACCTGAAGATTTAAGTGCTTAGTTATTAAATGATTGAAAGTGTAAAGGAAATAACTAATTTTAAAGTCAATTTGAAATGTAATTCCCCACTACACCATCAGTGATCCAGGCATACTATGGTTTACCAATGAAAATTTCAGCCTTCTATTAGGAAAGAGAAGACATGTCATTAGTTGCTACACCTCATTTGCATTGGTTTTCAACAGAGATAACTTTATGCAAGCTGGATGGAGTGCATTGTTTTGAACAATTCACAAGTTGTTTAACTTTATTACAGAGGTATAACAATAAAAAAGCTGTTGATGAACACATTATCTTTCAATCTGAGTGAAGAAATTCAGGTCTTGTTATTGCTACAGTTCTTTTGTGACTAAACTTCACCTAAAATTCTCTTGTAACTAGAATTCATAGTGTTCATCATAGAAAACATAGATAACACAATGTCTTCCCTGTGAAAAGGGACAATGTGATGCAATTTGGCATTTCATGAAATCAGTTATCAGGACCATTGGAAAAATAAGGCTCTGGAACAATATCCTAATATGGATAAGTTTGATTTAATACCCTAAACTGTTTTGAAGAAGAATGCCAATGTAAAATGGGTGATAGTGTTACCTGGGAATCCTGATGAAGTTTTTGTGATGGCAGAGGATCCTGACAAGACACAGGCATGTTCTCCTTTCCCATGTCTATACTGCTAGTTTTCACAATGAGTAAAATTTACTCATACACAGGTACTCCAGCAGACTATATGTTATAAAAGTTTCTAAGCCACAGAACAAACACAGTATTAAGCACAACAATGACTAATAGATGAAAATCTGAACAGTGTTCAGACAGTAAAATAGTAATTAAAACGTATTTAAACATTTTCCCCGTGAAGTAATGGTACCTTTGAGCACTGTATTATTCATGTAATATGTTTTCGGCCAGCCTTATTCAGGGCCAAAAGGACAAGCCTAACTCCTAACTTGGTTACTTCTGTCATGAGATTCACAATGCTAAAGTACTGTCCTGGCACCAGATATGCTAGGCAGAAGAAATACCAATATAATTAGGAAGTCAGTATTGATCTCAGAGTAATTTGACAATTGTTAGTTGCATAAGCTAACTGCTGACAATCAGTGTAAAGCCAGCATACGTGCACAAAAGTCAGCCTGAATCCCATTTTGTTTTTTTCTGAGTAGTTCAACAGTTTTGATCATGGGCCCACAACTGATTTAAATCACATCTTCTTCACTCAGTGATAATAAAGAGAAGGTACAGTATTTATTGTTGCAGAACAATGACATAAATATTCCAAGACTTAAAATATTTAGAATTCTAGTAATGTTTGGAAAATTTTTATGAGTTCTCTGATTGTTATATTGGAAAGCAATGGCTTATAAAAAGGAACTTGAATAGACAGAGGATTTTTTTAAAAAGTGTTCTAAAGAGTTTTAACCACAGGCAGACCAGATTTCTTTGAATACAAAGTCACTAATCATTCCGTTGGATGGTGATCTAAGACCGCCGTATTCACAAAAGTGATGATTGTGTCCTGACAATGCACTCACGTCTCCTCCTCTGATACAGCTGAAACACAACCTTTTATTTTTGGTAAGATCAGTATTTACTGCGATTGGCAAACTGATCCATGTCTCCCTGTGTGCCAGCACAGCAGGGGCAGCACGCACGTGTGGTGAAGGGCGATGGGGAAGAACCTGCCCCATTAGTGGCCATGACTTTCCAAACTGGCTTAAACTGATTATGATACCCTGCCTTTGGCGTGGTAACAGCACCTTTCTCTAATTGTGCGAGGAGTTTCAAACTAAGTTTTGATGTATTGGTGAGCCCTTCTCCTGAAGGTAACAGCAACTCTGTCAGAAGAGTCTTTTCTCCTGCTTCATAGACTGCCAATCCACTGGACTAAATTGAAATAAATCAATTGATGGAAACCTACCTGACAGCTTTAAGAAAGTTTGGTTTCTTTTTTGTTTTTTTTTTGTCTGCCTGTGTTTTAAGGAATGCTGCCACCGATTTGTCTGAAGCAATCCCTAGTAAGGACCCTTAGCTACAAATGTCCCCCTCCTAAATGCGAAGAGAAGAAATATGTGATGTTCCTATCCAGGGAACTAGGGGGGAGCACTCTATCTTCATAATGAAGAAGGGAGAAACCACTTGAAACACGTCAAATATGTCAGCGCAGAGGTGGCCACTACCTAGCCAACAGAGCAACTATGGATGGTCTACAGAAACGCTTTTTTCACAGCAGTGGTCATTTCCCTAGTGTTTCCCAGTCAAAACCTAACAGGCACAAGGCTTGTTGTGCTTCACATTGTATCAACTGACTCCCTGGGAGGAGGACATTAACATATATTCTGCCGCTTCTCAGATGCACAGCTTAACATTGCTGTGATTGCACGGAGAGCAGAGCACCAGACCCACGTTCTGGCTCGCCATGGACGTGCCAGCTGCAATAGCGGCATCACTTGGAAAAGGTAAGTGGTATCAGCTGAAAACACAAACCAGCAGCAAATAGAAGAATGCTTTAAAAAAAGAGCACAGTTGGGGCAACTTGGAACACCACACTGCTCCTGCTGGCTGCTCTGCTCTTCCAGAGCGGATAGTTGCCCCTTCGTAAACCTGCCAGAACAGGCACCGCGTCTGCTCTTTGGCTGCCGCAGCCTCGAGCTTGGCATACTACCTTAAATGGCCATCAATTCCAGTTAAACCTAATGGGCTGGACTATGGGCTGGTGTGGCTGGGAAGCAAACACTGCTGTTTTTGCTGTAGGCATGGCAACCTCCCCAGAGAGGTGCAGCAGACAGCTGGGGGCACTACCTGCTAAAATTGTTCCAGTGTGAATCACCGGAGGCTTCCTGGTGGCACCCTACTGTAAGGCACCTTTCTGCTTGCTGTTGTTCATGAGTAAAACAGCCTTTTGCCCAACTCTCTTCCGAAGATTAAGTTAGCATTAATGAGCCTGCAGCTTGGTCTCCAGCATTTCGTGTGGCACACAAATGGTATGTGTGGTGACCTGGACAATCAAATCGCCTTCACACGGTGATCACTTGTGTTTTCTTACCACCTCTGTCTTTTCCTTTTGGGGCCTTACCAGCACAACAGCTCTAATGAATCCTCTTCCTGAGAAGGCTGGTATGTTCTCATAAGAAGACCAGTAGTATAAAAAGTCTATTTCTCAGTAAATTGCTGAAAGACAAGGCAGAGAACAAAATTAAAATGGACATTTTCTAGAGAATCTTATCTAGCTCATCTTCCCTGGCAATTTAATCCATCCTGTTCATACATTGCCTTTGCCAGGCAAGAAGTGTTACTTGAGGTGCCAGTTTACGCTTAATTCTAGACTGTACAAATCCATTCTGGCTCATCTAAGGTTACACTTAGAACTGAACTGTATACCTATTAAATTGGGTAAAAATGTTTCTCATTGTTTCAAAGTGCGTCAGCCCTTTAGGCCAAGATAATTCCAACTGGTTTATCTGCGCCAGTGTAAGTATGGCCTACACAGAAGCTCCACTCTCTAGCAAAAGCAGAGGGTGGAGCTTGCACACTACCTATGCAATGTGATTTAGGACCTCTACACAGCCATGTGATGTCCATTTGATCCTTTTCTCGCCACTGAAAATTTAGAGACATGGGCAAGTGAACTGCAGCATTTCATGAAGTTGTCACCTGTAGCTATTTGGTCCTTCACCCCACCTTTTTTCCCTGACCAAGGCTCCAGCCTCCTCAGGAGAACAGCAGTACACAACATGTGAATGATCCTCAGTCAGTTTACAGCAGAGCCAGTGAGCTCTGCATAAATTTTTGATACAGGTGAACTTGAAATAAACTGTCAGGTTTTGGGCTGACATGGTAACACGTGGACTTGCATTTGATCCACCAAACTCCTGGCTAGGAGGTGGTTTTCTGCCTGAGCAGTTGTTGCACAGGTCACGACACCGCTTATAATGGACTTTGTTTTGCAAACAGCAGCATGCTGATAATGTTTTAATCTCCTAGATCCTCAGTATCCTCTCAGGAGAGGCACCCCTCTGTTTTCCCCCATTACCTTCTTTAATCTTTCTTAGGTAAAACTGGCTTGGCTAACACAACCTGCCAACACATGGCTACGGATGGGAGCAATTTCAGATACCGCAGACAGACCTGGAAGAGGATGCATGTCCACAACTTAAGGTCTTAAGCTGGGCAGCAAGAGTGACCAACCTTGGGCAAGACAAAGCGATCCCCAGACACAGTTCTCCATTCTCACCTTTGCTGCAGGGATGACTGAGTTATGAACGAAGGCGCTAATGGCCATAAGTTAAAGAACCGCACAACAGTGCTGGTTTATTTTGACAGTCCTCAAAACTTTGGGGTTATGGCTGCTTCCCAAAAAGCCTAGCCTAGCCCATCTTGCAGTGGAGCGAGAAAACTCAAAAGAGGGGCGAAAGGTAGACCAAAATAGATGACTGTGAGCTGGAAACTCTACAGCCATGCCAGCAAAAGCCATTCTTGCTCCTGAGTCAGAGTCCTGTGTGAGCATGAGTCAAATCCCTTAATTGTGGCAGCAGAACCGTGGAAGATTTCTAGCTATAGCACCTTATTTGGGCTCCTAAGCAAAGCCTAAAGAGAAAAAAACCCTGTATTTAAAAATTAAAAGCTAAGAGAACTGAACCTTTTCAAACAGGAGTAAGCCCAGGTTAACATCTAGAAAAACTGTTACCTTACAGGTATGTTTTAGTGAGGAAAGCTATCTGAACACAGTTTTTAAAAAATAGTCACCTTCCTGTATGCAGCCTTTTTTACTTCCCCATACTTTGTGCTGCTGGAAAATTCCTAAATTTCTTCCAAAAGAAAAAGCATCAAACTATGCTTGGATACTGGCTTGTCACTCAGTGATAGTAGTCATTTCAGACATATGCACAGACAGAGAATTGCGTATGTAAAATCTACTCAAGCTAGTATGAAGTGCAGAAGACCAAAAAAGAATGGTGTGGGAAAAAAGAGATGGAAGAAATGTGGTGATTTCAGTAGGCATGCACTGGCTGTATTTTCTGTAAAATATGAAGGGATAACAAGCCATTTTTTTTCTGGCTGTGGGTCACCTAAACTTAAATGAGTTTTTCATATTCTTGTGATTCTGTTTTCCATATGCAAAACTGACAGTTCTTGAAACACACGTAAATAAGTGTTATTTACAAAGACAGTCTGGTCATAGATGTAATGAATCCAAATAGATTCAGCCTTAGCTCAGTTCAGTGTTATTTTCCAGGCTCCTCTCTTCACATGCAAGAGTCATGCATTTAGAACAGGCTGCCTGAGGTCATAGACAGGATTTAACGAGTGCAAGCCTGCTTAAGGAGGCCGATTTGAACTGAGTGGATACAGAGCCTTATTTATGACACAAACATAATCTGAATGAAATTGGTTTATGTCTTGTTCGTATTTAAGAGTACTGTGCTACCCTTATGCAATATTTGCATTGGAATATAAGAAATTTGCATGGGAGTGAATCACTAAAATTACTCATAAGGCATTACAGGATTTTACAGTGGATCTTTCATAAGGGAATCAGGATGGATACTGTGGCATTGATTTCAAAATTAAATTTGGACGCTATGTGTGAAATTTTGTTAATTTCTTTTAGTAAGAACACTGTCTCACCACCATTTTTAATATAAAATACAAAATCTCGTATCTTTCAAATAATATCTTTTGCTCTAGAAGGCTTGCGACCTATCTATCTGCATCATGGTGTTAGTGCAGGCATTGAACATGAGGCGACGATATAGGCAGAATGAGAAAGCAGTGTTCGGAGCACATAAGGTCATCACTTCAATAGGAGGATTTTCTGCTAGCAGCTGGCACTGCTGAATCTAACTAGTGACTGGAAGGCATCATGCCAGAAGCTAGGACTTTAAAAGATCTTCAGGCTGGGGAGCACAAAATTGAAATGGAGAGGAGCTGATCAGCATTTTTCCAGTTTTAAAGATAGGTCAAGGAGGTGAGCGGGGCAATGATTGATGGGGTTGGCACTTCTGGGTTTGTTTACGAGGGAAAGCTGCACTGAGGTAAATTTAATTAGCTTTGAAGCCAGTATAGTTACTGTAGTGGCTGTCCGTGTTATGTACATTCTTGGTATTGGAAGACATGTTTCATTTTCAGCCTGTCAATAATATATTCAAAATAAATGGGAAAAATCATTCTCAGTCTGTCATAGAAGCATACACATGAAAGTCTGCACTGGTACAAAGTTAGGACCAAATCCATGCCAGGAAAGATTTGTCAGAATAGCCTTCCTAGGAAGCCCTCTTAAGACAGGGAGAGCCTGTACAAGCAAGAAAAGTGCTTTACCTATGTACCATACACCAGTGCAAAACTGCAAAATAAGTTGTACCACTTGTTGTGCCATGACAAGTGGGTTTCCCCTCGGCCTTTTACCAATAAAAAAAGGATGCAAGACAAAGCACCTCACTGGCCATCTGTACAGCTGATGAGGTTACTCATTACGCCAACCTTTATGTCTGTTTAAATTCACATTTGCCTTATTTTGTACTATGCCATTCTCAAGACTAGTCTTGCATAAAGCCACCATCAGCCAAACTAATGCAATGTTGTGTCTATACTAATTAGGTTTCAATGCAATAGTGAACACACAGAACAACATAGGTGAGACATAGTTTTGCAGAGATACGCTAATAGAGATGACTCTATCAATTTGAATTTTACTGCTAAAAAGATTAACTGCTTCTTTTTTCCTAACTTCAGAGAAACCAACATGTGCCAGCTCTCCTGTGCTAAAAACATAGTCAAGATAAGGTGCTTTAATTTTGTACTGAGGTGAATTTTCCAAGGTTAGTTACAGGCAAGAGGACAGCGCTGACTTTGCTGAACTAACTCTGGTAAATGAAAGTATCCAGCACTTGGCTCTGTTTCCAGTTTGGCATATCTGACATATATTAGTGACTTTATGCACAAATATCGTACCTTTTTTTTCAGCAGCAAAGACCTAGTCTTTATAATCTGCTTCTGTGTTACCTCAGAACCAGTTCTGTAGTCCACCCTCCACACACACCACAGAGGTTATCAAAGAGACCTAAATTCTACAGACAACGGAAATTCGCTCTGAACATCTGTATCTATGACAAGTCCTCTGAAACAGGGAGCAGTATGTCCAGAGTGTTTCACTGTCCTCGGTGATGAAATTTGTGTTTGGAATAATCATGTCTACACAGTGCTCTGGAATCGCTATGCCTACACAGCTGTTACAACACTGCTGCTTTGCATTGTTGGAAGATTCCACAGTTTATTGCTTTGCCCCTCTGTTTTTTTCCATGCTGCCCATTGTGAAAGATCCCACCAGAAGGCAGTGGAGTATTTCCCAGGATTTCTCTCATTTCTTCACAACATTCGAAGTGAGCTCCATTTTCAAAGGGCAGTTGGGTTTCAGACAAGAAGCACTGAAGACCCCTGGGAGGTTCCTGATGCTATCTGTATATCTTCAGGGACAGGGACATGTGCACAGCTGAAGCTGAGCAGAGACAACTGACTAAACTAATGGATGAAGTGGTGAGGCTCAGTAGCGATGCAGAACTGGGACAGCCAGCAATTTCAACAGGGTTTGGGAATGTTTACTTTCAAGAGCCTTAAATGAAGAAAGTGCCCCGCAACTGTAAGAATGGAACGTGTCATAAGAATTTCTCTTGGCATGGTGAACTACACCCATCCACTTTCATCAGAAGGCTCGCCATTCTCATTTGGTAATGCTTTCTGAATAAAGAAATCTACAGGAAAAATGGTCAGGATTATTGTGAAGAAGTTATGTGCAACATCTAAAAAGCTGGCTTATGTGAGTTGGCAAATCACAGGCATTTACTCATGAGTTTAAGGATTTGAAGGCAGCTAATCATGTTTAGGTCATTAATGTGACCAGTAAGGCTATTCTCGCTTCAGATCGTACCCAAGAGAAGGCACCGTTTTTCTGTGAGGTAGCAAAGACAGATGACCACCATGTGCGACTTACTAATATTAGAATGATGTGATGGGTAGGTCCAAGAAACCTACATTTTTAGAAATGCTGGGCTATTTAATGCTATTTTTTTTTCTTTAAGGGCAAATATAGAAAATGATAGGGCTATGATTACTTCTGTCTGTCTGAAAGACTTAGCATACACATACACCCATGTTTCCCCTGTTTATGAAGCCTTTCACTGAATGCTTAACTAAAGAAAAGCTCATTTATACCCAATCAAGTGGGGTGACTTTAAATTGTGCATTAACAATACTCAAAAACTGGATGCTTGACTGGTAGTATCTGTCTCATATGAGAATTATTTCATTTGTGTTATGCAGATTCTTTCACAGAATCACAGAATCACAGAATCGCAGAATGGTAGGGGTTGGAAGGGACCTCTGTGGGTCATCTAGTCCAACCTCCTTGCCAAAGCAGGGTCACCTACAGCAGGCTGCACAGGACCTTGTCCACGCGGGGCTTGAATATCTCCAGAGAAGGAGAATCCACAACCCCTCTGGGCAGCCTGTGCCGGTGCTCTGTCAGTCTCAAAGTGAAGAAGTTCTTCCTCATGTTCAGACGGAACTTCCTGTGCCTCAGTTTGTGCCCATTGCCCCTTGTCCTGTTGCTGGGCACCACTGAAAAGAGTCTGGCCCCATCCTCCTGACACCCACCCTGCAGATATTTATAAGCATTTATTAGGTCCCCTCGCAGCCTTCTCTTCTTCAGGCTGAACAAGCCCAGCTCCCTCAGCCTCTCCTCGTAGGAGAGATGCTCCAGTCCCCTCATCATCCTCGTAGCCCTCCGCTGGACTCTCTCCAGTAGCTCTTCATCTTTCTTGAAGTGGGGAGCCCAGAACTGGACGCAGGACTCCAGATGGGGCCTCACTAGGGCAGAGTAGAGGGAAAGGAGAACCTCCGTTGACCTACTGGCCACACTCCTTCTAATGCATCCCAGGATCCCATTAGCTTTCTTGGCAGTCAGGGCACAGTGCTGGCTCATGGTTAACCTGTCATCCACCAGGACACCCAGGTCCCTCTCCGCAGAGCTGCTCTCCAGCAGGTCCACCCCAAGCCTGTACTGATGCATGGGGTTGTTCCTCCCCAGGTGCAGGACCCTGCACTTGCCCTTGTTGAACGTCATCAGGTTCCTCTCTGCCCAACTCTCCAGCCTGTCCAGGTCTCGCTGAATGGCAGCACAGCCTTCCGGTGTATCCACCACTCCTCCCAGTTTTGTGTCGTCAGTCACAGCAAAGTAAACAGAGAAACACTGAGACATTTGGAGTAGTAAAAAAAGTCATGATAGTGCACTATTCCATCTGATCAGGAAGCCAACAGCCAGGGATGCCCCACAATTCAAATGTGAAATGAGTGCAGATTTGTGAACAAAAAGGATGCTCTCTTAGGGCAGGAGTTGAGAAATTTGTGTACAGGAAGGGTTTTAATATATCACACAGAGGCATTATATTGAATTCTGCAAAGCTTTTTATGTAATCAAGCAATGTTATGAAAATCTTTTCAGAAGATGTAACTTAGGGAAAAAGAGCAGGGAAAAATATTCTGTGGAATCGTAGACAGACACTCTCCCTTTGGGCAGACAAATGAGCTTACGGGGTGTCATACTATGCACACTTATTGCTTTTCAATATGGAATGCAGAAGGACAAAGTTCTACCTGCAAACTGCCATAAAAAGCTGCTACCTCAGTAGGTATGTTGTGAGAGAAAGGCTGACACAGAGCTGGGTTCTGCCTTTGAAAAGAACGTATTTAGAATCGCCTGCTCTCCATCTCCTACAAAAGCTCTTTCTGAATGGTCATCACCTTTTTCCTCTACTCCCTTTCCTCTTAATCACGTTAAAGTTACCTTTTTTTCTGTTTCTCTATCTTTTTATCACTCTGTTGTGTTGTGTACACAAAATCAGTAAACACGCCATCCCTTGATTTCCTTTCCTTCTTGCGTAGATTGGACAGGTGTTCGTCTAGTGTAGGCACCTGTGGCCATGGTTGCTGCAATGGGGCACAGGTGGGAACTACAAAAAGGAACAGGTAGTCATTGCCCAAGAAATAGCCTCCCAGCCAAGAATAATAAAATATTGCTCTTTCCTTAATCATGCAATATTCATTCCAAAATAGAGTATTATCTTTGCCTGAAGATTTCTTTTTAATACCCGTAGGTCGTTATAAAGTCATCTGTTAAAGTAACAGGATTCTGCAGTTACCAAAGATAAAAAATACTTAGAATCTCCATAGTTATTAAAAAAATTTATGTAGTCAGAGCTGGGTGATTGATTTTGCAACAACTCAGTCCAAAGCTGAACACATAATGAAAATAAGCCAGAAAATTCATTCTAGCATTTTTTCTATCCTGTACCTGCTGTTACAATAAATTTGCTGTCTACTTGTTAGGCCACACAGAGCTGCCAGGTTGGATATGTATGGCTCTGAGGTAAATGGTAGAATGCGAGAGAAAGACAACAGTGATGAAGGGCTGTTCAGCAGATTTCATCTGAGGGTTGTTTTACATTTATAAGAAGTGGGACTGAGGTCTTGCACAATGAGGCACTTCAGCATTCAGCTCCAAAGTTAAGTGCTTTGCTTCTACTACAGGCTCTTCAAAAAAGAAAATTCAGTGTCAACTTCCATTAACCAATAGCAATGTAAGACACTAGCTCTTCAAGAAAGATGACATTAGTACAGAGGCCATATGTGTTATAGAGTCAGAGATGGATGAGCATCTTGCTATCCATTGGGAAACATAAATTCACTGCTGTGAATGTGTGGTGAAGTCTACCCACAGTCAACTCAGTTAGGAATGTGTCATTTCGGTCAAGGAACCAAAAGTGATCAGATACCATGATGCACATAATACACCTTCAATGCTTCTAACTAGGAAAGGTAGGAGCACTTCAGCTAATCCTGGAGGCCACACAGATGTGCCAAAATCTTCTTGAAGACTGTGTGTGAAATGGTGATGCATATGTATTTTGTAACCTTTGACAAAGCATCTGTTATGGTAGAAATAGTGTAGACTGGATACAAAGGAATATGTTTTTATGAGACATGGCCATGCATTAACTCTTAAATGTATTAGCTCTTACCATACTCACTGGAAGAGGCAGTATGATCATAACCAGATCAGCACATGAAGGCTGCAGTGTAAGTACCACCAATACCGAGAGAATCGGTATAAGCAAAAAAATTCTGTATTTTATAAGTGCATCAACAAACTCAATTACTCCTGAGATCAACAGCCCTCAGATAGGTGGGTAGCCCTTCCCATACTGCTTTATGCTTCAAAAGATATCAGAGGTATTCAGGCATTTGGCATAGCTACACAATTTGTAACAAATGATACATGTCTTCAGACTTGTTGCTTGCTTCAAGTCCTCGGTTAGACATACATTCAGAACAAGGACCTCTGATGCTGTGCATGGTTAAGCCTTTGGGGTGCTCATCTAAAGGTCGGCATGCCATGATTTCCTACCTATGGTGACAGATAGTGAGAAAGTTCTAGATTGTCCATAGGTTCTGTTGGCATAGCCTGCACAAAAAGAGTGAAAATGGTCAATATTGCAAATGCCTTACATAAATTGCTTTATCTGAAACATTTTTCAGTCCCTAGAGCAGATAGGCAAATATCATCAATAGGAAATGTATTTTCTAACACTAATTTGTAATCTATTGTTATTCTCTAGAGGTCTCCTACCTGATGATCCAAGAAGAGTACTCTCTGTTCAAATCACAGGCTTGACAGCTGCATCGATGTTTATCAAAAGTATTTTGGTGAACCCAAGAGCGAATTTAAAAACCTGTGTCACAAAACCCAGCTTCCTTTGAGGATTTCCTGTTCCTTTGTCACTAGAGCAGAATTTTCAAATGCAGAAGAAATTCTTCACCCACCAGCCAAAGTCTTTTTAAGGCTATCTGTGCACCCAGCTAGCTATTTGGACAAAGTCAGCATGTTGAAAGCTTTTGCCAAATTGATTGGTAGGTTAAGACAAGTTATTTGAAATTAGCTCCAACTTATCCCTTCAGATGACTCTCTTCTGGATCATTGTGGTTTTACTGTAGAATGAAACAAATCCACTTTAAACTTTAAGTTTTGAACACATTTTAAATCTTTAAAAACTTAAAGATTAACATTTTCAAGTGCAGCAAAAATAAAAAATAATATTTAAGTAAATAAAAAGAGATTAAATTAATTTAATTAGTAGTTACCTGAATTGGAGAATGCTGTCTTATTTAGTGTGATTCATTCAACATACAGTAACCTTAAATATCTACTTATAATCATTACTTCAATGTAAAGTTGTTTAGTTAAGAACTTTAAGTTCTTTCATCAAATTTAACTAAAAATAATAAAAACCCCTCATAGAACCACAGTTTAGTGTGAAATTTTGGTAAAGAAAATGAATAGTTTTAAATGGATTATGTATCTTGAAGATTCAGAGGCTCAGCTGCTTCTTTTCCTCATGATTATATAACCATCTATTTTTTTCAGTTAGGAAAGAAAAATGCAGTATGGGTGGCCAGATGTAGAAGACTGCAGTGCAAAGAACTGGATCAGGACTAATCACCCTGGGCTTCTTTTATTGTCTGTGGGAAAAAAAAGGGGAAAAAATAGAGAAAAAGCACTTTACGGCATGATTCAGAATATCCTAATGTAGGCATCTAAAATAGGTCAGATTCATTGAGCTCTGAAATGTCTGTTTTTCTCTATGGACAGAGGCGTGGTCACCCTAGGGAATCACTAGCTTAGATAAGGACATCTATGTTATCAAGTAAGGTGAGATGATTTCCACTCCATGTAACTTTTATGATCAAGAACAAATATCTATAAAGAAAGAAACCTTGCCTCTGTAAAAAGGCTTCTAATACAATGACATGTGCTAAAGCTTTTGTTCCGCATTCCCTACAATGCCCTAGATCCTCTAAAACTTCTAGACTGAAACTTCTACCACAATGGAAAACAGGTTATAATACTGCAATATCCTTCATTCTGACTTGTGAAAGTGACTGCCCACTAAACTCAAAACTGGCCCTTGTCAAGAAGTACATAGCAGCGATCTGATTAAAGAAGTGCACACAGAATTCAGGGCTGATTAGTATGTGTATTATAATCAGCACATACAGCAGTACATGAGTATATTACTGTATATATGCATGTATGTGTATATACACATACTAACAAAACGCTCAGAAGACAATTATAGGTAATAATTCTAGTTAAGAAAAACTGAAAGCCAACAGAAAAATCATACAAATTAATAAATTTCATACATTAATAAACGTAGTATATTGGTATGCAAATGGAATATATCTATGATAATACACTAAGAACATATCTTTGTTTTATTCTGAATTTCTGTAGGACTATTCAGGACAATAGAAATCCTAGTGATGACACAGTTCCATTGCTAGCTGTGGAAAAGAAAAAGCATTCATTGAATATTTCTGTTTTGCATTTAGAAAGGAAAATAGGGTCTGCTTTGCCAAAGTATCATCTATTCTGACATTCTCCTAAGTGGATGGTAAAGAGCATCTATTAAATTTGTTTTTAATTGGCAAGACCAGATAACTTGATTTAAAGCTTTTAAAAGGAATCTTGTACTGCTGCTCATTGACAAAAAGGTTTGGCATACTGGAGAAGTATAAGAGGCCTGGAAAAATCTAATGCTGTGTCGATATTTCAACGGCATAAACAGGATGACCAGGGTAACTGTAGATGAGTTAACTTGACCTTGGTTCCGTGTAAAAGAATGGAACAGCTGATATGGGACCCTATCCACAAGGAAATAAAAAATGGTAACGTAATTACTGCCAGTCAACATGACTTTATGCAAAACAGGTTAAGTTAAACAAACTGCACAGTACTTTTATGAGATAAGAATTCTGATTATTTGATTTGTTTAATAAAGGTAGCTATGTTGACTAAACAATGTCTTTCAGACTTCTGTTAAGCATTGACACCACATGACACCCTGATTAAAATATTAGCACCATAACAAAACCAAGAAACCTTATATTAAATGAGACTAAACTGTATAAGTCAGAAACCCAATGTGTAATAATTGTTAACTAAAACTTCCCAAGTATTGCCAGTGTGGTGCTACAGAGATCCTTTCATGTCTGAGACACAGTTATTCAATGCTTTCACCTACAACACGGGAAAAAACCATAAAACTAAAAAAACCTAAATTTTAGTAATATTTCTAGTAATACAAATGACAAAGGAAGGAGAGAAATTATGAGGAGAGATTACGAGTAGGAAGTGATTTAGACAACTTTCTAGCTAAGCAGAAACAATATAGGTATTAATATTGTCAATTAAAGGCTATCTGTTCTGGGAAGAGGACATATAGATTACACTTGCAGGACTGAGGAGTGTAATGGCTCTGAAAAAATGGGAAGGCAATGGTTGATGGTCAGTTTTTTAGTGTAAAATAACATGAAGTTGGCTAATGTGATCCACAGTTTTACTCTGGAAGGGGTCAGAGATGGTCTTCTAATGGGTATGGTGGTCAGCCCAAATTAAGCTCTTCATAAAAAGAGGCAGAAACAATGACAGCTACCACCCTACAAACACATATTACTCTGTTTTGGACTGTATGAACAGAGCAATTTCTCTGGGATACATTGCAAACAGTGGGTGGAGAAATGGTTAGCAGACGTTACGTGCATCTGCATAAATAAGGCTCAGAAGAACAGCAGGGAGCTTTTTCTTGCTGTGTTTGGGGAAACAAGATTTCGGCTACATTATTTGTAAATAGGATTGCACAACTTTGCTAGACCTTGTGGTGGTTTTGTTTTAGATTTTTTTTGATTTTAGTAAGCACAAAGCAAGTCTCCAGGCAAATCAAGAAGCTCTAGACAGTGCTCAAATTTTTGAGATGTTAAACAGGAAGCCTATCCTAACAGTGTCCTGCTTATTTTCCTGTCTCCTGGTCCTCAGGAATTTAATGTTTAAGAGGCAGAATGCTCCCCTGGTCCCAGCCCCAGGGCAGTCATCATTGGCATGGGAGGACAGAGCTGCCTGTTGCCACCCCACCCCTTGTCTCCCTTCTCCAGGAGCATCAGAGAAAGTCACTCTAACTTCCCACTCCTTCTTCCCTTCCTGGAACACTTGAAAAGGGCAAGACGGCAAAGAATCTCTGTAGGTCTCACCCCACTCTTCTAGTTTGGGAAGGAGAAACCATGTACAAAAGCAGTCTGATGTCAATTTGAGAAGCTGTACCACGTACTTACCAGGTTGCATGCAGCCAGCCCCAGGGCCCTGCTCTCTGAGTCTTGTCCAGTCTCCAGGGCTAGGGCTTCAGGTGGAAACCAGGGAGCAGGAAAAGGAGTCACTCAATGTTTAGGTCTCACTTCCGTACGGAGCCAAACCTGAAGGCCCAGCTTGGGATGAAGAAACTGCTTGGGGTTTGCTAACCTGGTAGAGTTAGGCAGGCTGCTGCAGGGAAGCAGAGACGAAGCTGAAGAGAAGTAAGTGGGGAGATGCAGATCTGTTGATCTTACTCAGTGCCTGTGGATAAGTCAGTAGTAATGGCTGATAATGTGATGAGGAATCACAGAATGGTAGGGGTTGGAAGGGACCTCTGTGAGTCATCTAGTCCAACGCCCCTGCCAAAGCAGGGTTGTCTACAGCAGGCTGCACAGGACCTTGTCCACGCGGGGCTTGAATATCTCCAGAGAAGGAGACTCCACAACCTCCCTGGGCAGCCTGTTCCAGTGCTCCGTCACCCTCAGAGGGAAGAAGTTCTTCCTCATGTTCACACGGAACTTCCTGTGCCTCACTTTGTGCCCATTGCCCCTTGTCCTGTTGCTGGGCACTACTGAAAAGAGCTTGGCCCCATCCTCCTGACACCCACCCTTCAGATATTTGTAAGTATATATTGGGTCCCCTCTCAGCCTTCTCTTCTTCAGGCTGAACAAGCCCAGCTCCCTCAGCCTCTCATCGTAGGAGAGATGCTCCAGTCCCCTCACCATCCTCGTAGCCCTCCGCTGGACTCTCTCCAGTAGCTCTTCATCTTTCTTGAAGTGGGGAGCCCAGAAATCGGACTGGTGCATCAGGTCATGTTGTGAGGCAGCAGCCCTCATGTTGCCCTGCAACACCGGCGTACACCCCGCAGACCTAAGGGTGCAAAGCACCTTTGGTGACTCAATACCTTATGGCCTGCAGCCTTTCCTCTCTGATCTGACACAGGACCCTACATCTGATCAGTAAAACCAGGAGTTTGTCAATCTGCTGCATCTAGTACGTCAGCTCAGGGAGCAGAAGAGCCTGCAGCAACAACGGGTGAGACATGGGCCAAATGGAGAGAAGCGTCAGGCAGGAGCAAGTGTAAAAATACCGTGATTAGCGCATGAGATTCGGCAGACTGGGAACTGAGAAGCAAATGTGGGGCAGGGTTGGTATCGGGGCTGGGAGACTGCAGGAGTCAAAAAAATCACGTAATAAAAAAAAAATATATATAGTAATTTAATAATTATTGACATTCGTATGGAATGTGAAGATAGATATGGATGAAAAGGGTTAAAATGGATAAGTTATAAATAAAGCACTGACGAATAACACCCCTGCCCCTCAGCATCTTCACCACCACACTAAGGATACTGCGAGCTTCTGGTTTTAACCCCTCTTCTAAATAGCCTGTAATTCTGCCCCTTCTAAAACAATGACCCAACAGCTGGTGTCTTTCTTCCTTCTCGACCATTATCAACAGACTGCCTGTGAGGAGGGAGAGGCAAAAATGACATGTCTCCACTTTTCTTCCCCCTCCCCCCCGCCCGCCCCGGGCTTCCCTGGCTGGCTAAGCGTCTGTCCCACAGCTGTCACACAGCACTCAGAGAGCAATGAACAACTTTCAGGCACACACGTCTCCCATTTTTCTGATTTTCAGCAAAATCATCAGGGTTTTGCCCCATAATGCCTTCAATGTTTCGTGAAGTTTTCCACTAAATTCCACAGTGGTCACATTGCATCCGGACAGGCAAGCAATCAAATGCATATATTCATCTTGGCCATCAAAGAGAGAGGGGGTGAGCCTAAGCTACTTCTCTGGAGTCCCTTTACAGCAAATAAAGAGGGATAGTTATTTTCTAATGGAAATATGTCACACCTCTTTTAGGCCATTGTTTTGTGGTCATTAATATCAGGGCTGCCCATAAATGAACACAAGAGATAATAAACGTAACTTGAATGTTTCTTTTGAGATAAGTGAATGTTTTTGCTAAACGAGCAATCCATACTGGCATTAGGGTTTTATGCTGCCTATAGAAGCTCTAAATATGCGCTAACTGGCATGAAGTTGAGTGGATGGTATCTGATTGGGTAAAGCTTCCTGGTACAAAGTTAATGTCTTAAGTCTTTGTGAAAAATTTGAATTAGTAGCTTCAATTGTACAATTCAACACTTATATCACATGTCTACATATTATCTCCTCCATTATCAACCGGAATATAAACCCAGATTCACTATATTGTGAATACACTCACTGTTAGGCTTCAGATGTACCTAAATAAAGGATGAATAACTCTCCCTTGTCACTTCTGGAGGAACTCTAGAAGCTAAAATGCATTAGTCATTCAACTTTCAGATAGCTATGGTTAGCTGAGATGAACACCACCTCACTAAATACACTGGGAGAGTTAATCCAGCCAAGTTCACAGCATCTCTTCACTTCTCCCATCACTTCTGGATATTACTTAATGGCCACTTGAAGCCTGTATGGGAAGACTTAAGTATTATAATCTGGTCTGATCACAAGTTGTTTGTGCTGCAGAGGACATCAGATCACTGAACTCTCTACCACTTGTTTTAAAATCCATGCTGCTATAACAAATACAACTTGAATTGTGAATATGTATTCTTCAGTGACTCGTTAAGCCTGAGAAAAAGCATAAAATATATCCAAGAAAAACAATAAAATAGAATGTGCTTGTTGAGAGAAAATAGGTCTTGTGGATTGTGATGGTTCTCTATAGATATAACATCGCTTCTGGAAATGCAGAGTACAGCACCGGCATTTATGTAAAATACCCCTGTTCTATACAGCATTAAAATATTTATAATGAGGGACAGAAATTAATTTATTGAAACTAATGAACTCGGGACAAAATATTGTCAGTTCTGTGGGGTTGTTTTCAAAAAGAAGGGTGCTTCATCCATTGTTGTGTGTTCCTGAGTCTTACTGAAACAACTCAGACGGAATTGTCTCTAAGATTTTAAGATTTTTTAAATTCTTGAAATCCAACTGGAGGCAAGATATTTTTAAAGTGATGTGCGTGTGCAGCATGGTTACAAAGCTGAACCTGCACATGGAAAAAGCAAATAAATTATAGACCGCCTTCAAAAGTGAGAAACTGCTTTCTTTTCCCCACGTGAAAGTAAAAAATTGATTAAAATGAACATGTCATTAAACTGGGTTGTAAAATTATTTGAGTATTATCGATCCAAAGGATTGGTAACATCAGGATGTCTGTGTGCAAATGTTTTGGGGAGTGTAATTTCTAACTGGTTGGTATTTCTTTAAATATAGCCGACACGGGAGGGTGGCAAACAAACTGTTGTTCTTAAACTTGATTATCCCGCAAGAATATCTAGATCACTTACCCATAGGCATTTTGCAGCAAATGTTCAATTAACAACTTGACAGCCAACCATTGACTTTAAAACTATCTGATCTTTCCACAATCAATAAATCGCACCCGTGTAATTTATGCCGCTGCAATACACTTACATGTTTAGCACATTTGTCGTGCTTATGCCTTTCTAAACAAAGCAAAGAAGGTAATTTTGTCGCAAAGAGGGACTTCTTCTCAGGAAATCATTACAGGGGAGACTGTTGGGTAGATACATCGGCTGGGAAAGGTAAAACAAAGGCCAAACGACGGCGCAGTCCAAGGATCTCTCACCAGGACCAGGTTAGTTAGGACAAAAGTTTTTGTTAGCAAACAAACTCGGCACGCCTCGCACCAGAGATGAAAGGCCCTTTCCGCTCACTGGAGGGTGTAAGGAACAGCTGCTCCTAGGTGGCTCCATTCCTGAGGCTTCTCCCAGGTCCTTACACAACTCCAGCTGAAGAAATGGTTTGCTTTGGTTTGGTCACCATAAGGGAGCGGGCTGAAACTCAGCTCACTGATCCACTTCCATGACAGCTGCTTTCGAGAGACGACAGTAGCTCTTGCAACATCCGCGTCTGGAGTTATTCACCTTTAAAACATTTACTTCTGTAGCCTCGAAGGATTTCACAAGTCAGCAATTGCCTAGCCAAAAACAATTTCCCGACACGGAAAGAAGTGAATTTCTAAACGCAGATGTATCCTGAAGCCCCAGTACGCAGCCCACCTCTCCTTGTTAGATGATCTGCATAGGCTATGCAGTGACCCAAGGGACATTTCCCATTCTCTTTGGGCTTTGGGGAAAATACTCTAAACCTCCTTTGCTGCCTATCAATAAAGACACTGGGAAGCAAATAATAACAAAGTGAGGAATAGAACTGAAAGACAAGATCAGAAAAAAAGAGAAGTGCGCAGGAATGAAGTGAGGCACCCAGAAACGTTCCCTTATTGTATGATTAAATGCAACAGATGAAATGAAAAACATGTTCATTTGCCATGATTACCTCATTCTCTCCTCTTACAAATGCTGTTCCTTTGCTTAATCAGCAGTTTAACTGAAAGCACAGTCTTCACTTGTATTTCATTTTGTGGTCTGCCACTTCAGTAATGAAAATGTAATGCTCACATGAATATTTTATTAACATTAAGTGACCATTTTGTTTTGTGTCCGTGAGCACTCAGAAAAACATGCATGAATCTTTTTTTTTTTCCTTCGGTGGAAATTCCTTGACAGTAATTTTTTTAGCAAGTTATTATTATGATTTAGACATATAAATTGCCTCCAACCACGGCAGTGCTTTCGACAGCAAGGATCTGGGGATATCTTGGAGATACCCACTCTTCCTCCTTCTGCCCCGCAATGCAGCCATCGGTGACCGAGGCTGTACAAGCAGGTGTGGTGTTCGAGCCACGACGCCCACCAACCAGGAGAAGGGTTTATTCAACCTCTCTTGTAGGCACGGGGAGCTGCATAAATTTCTAGTGCCAGCAGTTTTGTACTCCTTTTGTTGTGATGCTGAATCTTTCTGAAATTAATAGTTGCACCTAAGCTGTATGTCTGGAAAAAACTGTTTCCAAAAATAAATTGAAAAAGATATTCCACCTCTTCCTTCAGCACACGTGTTGCCTTCCGTGATTTCCCCATGTGTGTGAGCCCTCCAACATACGGAGGGTTGACACTTTTCTGTTCTTCTTTAAATGCTGAGCATGGCTGCGGCGTCCATCCGTCAGGCGAGCGGCCGCTGCTGGTCAGGCACACCGCTCACGGGACTGCGGAATCGCCTTTCTCCCATTTGACTTCCCGCTTCAGCCATCTTCCTCAGCTCACTGCATATGTACAATATGTACATTAAACGACACAGAAGGAGGCCCACCATTAATTACTCATCTACACAATGTCTAGCACAATGCGAGCCCGAGGCTTCAGTGAGTTTCCCAGACGCTGTCTCAATAACGCAGAGAGATGATAATTCTCCTTGAAAGCAGTCGGCCATTCCGAGGGCAAGCCTTCCTCGTTTCACTCACGTAAAACTTCCACTACAGGGGTACACTGCAACAAGCAGGGAAGATTTTCCTCCGCAGTGACTCCATTTCCCCAAATATGTCTCTGTCTCCCTGGTAGCCTTGAGTGCGCGCAGATTAGACCAGCAAATGTTTTGCATGAGTAAGAATTGCTCCAGTAGCTTATCCCAAGCCGTAAGTGACAATTCATAATCGTAGTTGTATACTTTTTATTTTGCACAATCAAATAAGTAGACAGAAAAGACACACAAAAAAAAAAAAAAGAGAGAGAAGATTGTGTTTTCCCTTTCAGCAGTAATAATCCTGGGGCTATTTATAAAGTGTATATATCACAGAAATCCAATAAAACAGGACTGGAAGTAAACATGAGATCATCTAGACTATCACACTGCCCTGAGTCAGGACAACTGTACTCGTGTCATTCCCCATAAATATTTGCGCAGCTTCAAGTGCTCCAGCGATGGGCACTCTATAAAAATCCCTTGACAATCTACCCCAGGACTGCATTACCCCTACTGTTAGGAAAATTATCCCGATGTCAAGATAAGTGACGGAGGAAGTTAGGCTCCCTTCTGAAGTTTAAAAAAAAAAATGGCTAGAAGAAACAGAGTTACTACCTAAAGCAGATGCAAAGGCTGTCTGAAACAAGCGGCCAAAAGAACTGTAGGGCAGCGGGGAAAGCTGAACGCCAGCGGCTGTTTTGCTGGGGAGCAGCCTCCGAGAGCAGCCAGAAACAAACAGAACGAGAGGCTGGAGTAACCTGCCTAGGGAGAAAAGGAAACCAATAGCTTTTCAACCAGAATGCTACCTGGGAAGAAACAGAGTCAGAAAAAGCAGACCACAAAAAAAAAAATCCACCCACCACCCTCTTCTGTTGGAGTCCTGTTGTGTTTGGGCAAATACGCCTTTGCAGATTGTCTGTAAATACTGCCTCAGAGAAAGATGGAATGCTATTATCAGTCTCTTCTGGAACAGAAATACCCTGAAGGACCCTAGATCCTGGCCGTCCAAGCAGCTCAGAAAGGTACATTGCAAAACCTCTGTTTAAAAAATAAATGAAAAAACAAAGGGCATTGTTTTGAACGATCCTTAGATATCTCCATGTACTTCTCACGCACAAAAGGGGCATAGACTTCACCCATTGTTTGAAAATATTTCTCTCTATTGCTTCAGGAAGCCTTCTTTTTCCACAACAGGACTGCTTACATTTTATCAGGCTTTCTTCTTCGGATAAGCAATGGTACTTTTTTTAGACCCGTGATCGCTCCAGAAGGAATAAAAGAGAGCATTTCCCGCCCCCCCCCAAAAAAAAAAAAAACAAACAAAACCCAACATTCTAAAATTGCCTGTTGACGCCCTTCCCTCACCAGAGGACCTAAGGCACGGCGGGAACGATTCGCCCCCCACTGCTCCCAGCACTGCGCGCCTCCTTCCCGCCCGCCCCGGGGCCGCCGCCGGGACCGGGAGGGGCGGGGCGGGGCGGGGCGGAGAGGAGCGGGGCGGGGCGGGGCGGGGCGGGCGGCTGCTCGCACCGCCGCGGCGCCCCCTACTGGCGGCCCGGGGCGCCCCCCGCCGCCCTCCCCGTGGGAGGCGGGAGCGGAGCGGCGAAACCCCCCACGCACCGCAATAAAAACCGCAACCGGCAAAATAAATAAATAAAAAAAACACCAAAACCAAAACGTTGCGGGAAGAAAACCCCAGTGAGCGCGGCGCGAGTAATTCTGGCGCCGGGTGCGGGGGGGGGGTGCGGGGGGGGGCCGTCCCGGGGACCCCCCCGAGCCCCGGCCCGGCTGGGGAGACGCTGGTGAGCCCAGGCGTGTTCCCCAAACGGCCTTTTCGGGGTACGCCTGTCGCGTGATGGGGAATCGCCTCCCTGCTCAGACCACGGGAGCGTTCGCCTGGGGTTCCCCCCAAGGCCCCCAACGCGCCCCGGCCTGCGTGAGGGCTGCGCACGGGGCTCCGAGCTCGCCCCTCCCGATGCCAGTTTTCGGGGAGAAATCATCTAAACACAGCAAAATATCCAACTCTGTCAAAAAATAACAAACTGGAAATCGGGCACACCCCAGATTTTCCTCCGCTTTATTCCCCTCCCAAATAAGACCACACAAGCCAACAACATCTACATTGTTTCAGCAGATGTTATAATTAATAAAAGTGTTAGTAGGAGTATAATTAATAAAAGTATTCTTGGCTTCAGGAATGACTGAATATGCACAGAGTTGCATAACTGTAACCCAAATTTATTTAACATGGAATTCTCTGGAAATCTGTGGGTGCAATACCCACTCCGGCAAGTAATCTTTACTCAGGAAAGAAATATTTTTAGGGTCCGTGATTTCTGAATAGCTGTCCCTCGTGTACAAAGCCACCCATAATTGTTTCCACAGGACCGGGGTGGAGGGGGAATTGGCAGCCCCAGTTTAATGGGGTAGGGCGACTGTATCCCTCAGCGTTACTCTTGCTGTAGAGGGATAAAGCGCGCTGTTAGGAATTACTAAATGAGTAGTATCAACAAACTATTCTCTAAAACTATCTGGAAAGATGGCCCATCCTCCCTTCCAAACAACACAGACTTCACAACTGGGTAGTAGCACAGTCATGGTACATTAGCACTCAAAGGAGCTGAGAAAGGTTAGAGAGAAAGAAGTCGATGGCAGTTCATGTCCTCTTATGGTCGGGTTATGAAATGTGTAACCGGAATGACACTGTATCAGAAGTGCGCAAATAAATGTACAAGGGAATAAACTGACTTCACCTGTTTATGTAGAAGTTCAAGGACATCAAAATATAAATCACTCTCTTTTGTTGGAACAGATAACTGTACTCTTGATAGTATAAGAAAGCGTTGCTGACGCACATGATCTTTCTCTACACTTTTTTCCCATGGCTTCACCACCACCAGCTCCGTGATCCTGGCAACAGGTAGAAGGCAACAGCCAAGCCAAACAACAAGCACATCCCTTTCAACTGTTACTCCTTATCCTGAAATTGAAAGCTGTATCAAAATGAGATTTAGACTAAGAACAAACAAAAATGTATTTTTAAAGGATGTGACAAATTTTGAAATTCAACCTACTCGTGCATGCATCCAGCCTCTCAGAAAGTGTTTTGTGAGGCGCCTGGCAGTGACTTTGGGCAGTATTTAAACACAGCTACATATTCACAGGGCGTGGTGCTCCAATCCCCCTAATGCGATGGGAAAACAAACAAACAAACAAAAAACAACTGGATCCCGTGTGTGCTGGGCTTGTAGAATCAGGCTTCCACACGTAGCTAAAACCAGTTGCATGCCCCTAGAGGTAATATTTTTATCTGACTATTCAGGCAAACAGTCTTCCCAAGCAAAATTCACTGACGGCTCGAGAAGTTCGTTGCCTGCCAAACAGTGTTGCTGGCCACTGTTTATCTTTCATTCACACAGTTCTGTAACCAAAACACAGAGCTGAAATACATTAATGAAATAATCACACTATTTTTTTTTTTGACATGTAGTTAAGGAACCCCAAGGTCTTGAAGCACAGAAACAATCAGAAATCAGCAGGGCTCTGTGCCGGCAGAACTGTATTTGCTACATCTAGACTAAACTTCATCATTTTCATAAGCAAGGTCTATAATTTTCTAGGCATGTCTCTGCCAGTTTAGGGTGGATGGAGATAGCATTTTAGGACTGACATACCTGATGGCAAATGCCCCCTCACATAGATAGTACATTTTGATAAATCTGACCATTACCCAGCACAGTTGTTTTTTCTTGGAGGACGAAGGAGATGGCTGGAGAAAGGTATGCTGGTGAAAGCATAGTTTAGCAGGCAGGAAAGATGCTAATATTAGAACTATTTGGTTGGTCTACTTCGTATATTAGCAAAGCATTCCCAGTAGAGACCTCAAACTAGGAGGTAAATGTGGTGAAACACAGATGGGCAGGGTAATATGGCGTCAGAAGAAAAAGAATGGCAGAGGTAAAGCAAGATCATTTTTTATTTCATCATGATGGAATTGTTCTACAGAGAGGACTTAAACAAACATCCTCCGGCAAATCTATTGCAGTTACTGAAGATGCTGCCGTCCCTATTAGTCCACTCCTACGTTCTGCCTGAAATTACTTGGTGGAACAAGAGAGCGTGTGCTACGCGTCAACCGTCCAAACTCACAGCCCGCTGTACCACCAAAACCCCACTTAATTCAGAAATGAAAGCTAATATGCTACAGAATGCATAGGAATAGCTGAAGCATAAGACATGCCAGCCTGTAGAGACAGTGATCTGTAGCTGAGAGGTGGGATAGATGAGTGGTGTTAGTGCATTTATTTTAATTAAACACCCTTGTAATTACATTGAAATGAACAGGAAAATTTTCCAGAAGGGATATAGTTTTGAAAAGCAGTTCAGAGGAGTTCAGAGAAAACTTTGAATGAGACCTATGTAAACCGGGGTCATTTGTTCTGGAGTGTCGGTCATGAAACAATAGGACTTTTTAACCTGAATTTTACGCACACCTGAGTCCCACTTCTTGTGCTCTGTACCCAAGTTATGCATTAAAAAACAAACACCAAACTATGGAAAAAATAATACTTGTTATGAATCGGCCACTGCTAAAAATGAACTGCTAAAGATGCTCCTTATATCAATGCCAATACAGAAATAAGAAGTATAAACTTCAACCTTGAATTCTACTCTATCCTGATGCCTTTGTCACAGAAGTGGTTTGCAAACTCAGTCCTGCTGCTACAGCCAGCATATCAAATGCGTATTGCCCACAGAGTCCTGAAGAACACATATGGAAGTACCAAGCAGACAAATTAATATTAATCTTTTTTACATGTCAGACCTAAGAATGCTTGCTCAAGGTCACCAAGCATATTTCATAAACGTCTGGAAAAACCTTTCCAAATTTCCGAGGCGTTTCCAGGCGAATGGCTCTTCTCAGTGTTTACGGGCCCAGGTCGCTCGGAATGGCAAGAAATTGTTCAGATAACTAAATTCCCCCGTGTCTTCAGCAGCGTGGGTGCAGCAGGTCGCCTGGCCCGCTGCAGTCAGAGGCAGAAGATCCGCTGTTCCCGAGTTTTCATCCGAAACTTTCCTCCTTGAGAGCTGTTACGCAATCGCCCCCCCGCAATCCCAATTTGCAGCCACCGCTTCTACGCGCTCTTTTTTCCCAGACACAGCAATCGAAAGAAGGCTACCAGGCCAGCGAAGGCTGTCGGCACCGATGCCAGCGAGCAGCCAGCCGCTCGGGTGCGGGGAGGTGGCGGGTGCCTTGGCCAAGGTCAGGCGCCCAGCCAGCCGCACGCTGCTCTCGGAGGCCGGCGCCTCGCACCTCCAGCCGCTGCGCTCCTCCCGACACCCACCCCCAACACCACCCCTTTTTAAATAAAATAAAAAATAACTAAAACCAAGTAACTGCTGCCTTGTATGTCAGTATTTCCCCGTAAGACCAAGGGAGCGGTCCTTTTCAAAAGCAGCTTCATTGCCGCGTACCGGTCCGCACAGCCAAGTGGTCTTTTCCAACACCCCCCCCCCAGGGTACGGCTGTTGGTTTCCAAAAGGGTTGTCATGACCCAAACCGCGGAGAAGTCTCGGCGACCGGGCGGGCACGGAGCGGAGCCGGGCGGGGCGGGTGCGGGCGGGCTGGCTGCGGGCGAGCGGCCCCCCCGCCGCCCCCCGGGAACACGGCGAGCCCCGGCCCCCGTGGCGCTTCCGTCTTTTTTTCCTTTTTTTGGGTGATTTTTTTTCTTCCCCTCTCGGCTTTACACGCAAACCCGGCCGCTCCGGCTTCGTCGCAGGCCGGGAAACGTAAGCGGGGCCCTCGGCGCTGAGGGGGTAGAAGAGGAGCGGGGGTGGCTGCGTGCGGGACCCCGGCCTCCCCCTCCCGCCCCCGGGGCCGCAGCCTGACCCTCCGTGCCCCGGCCCTCGCCGCCGCCTCGCCGGGCGTCCCTGCCCCGCAGCCCCCGCCCGGGCCCCCTGCACCCCCCCCTTCCCGCCAACGGGAGAGCCGGCGGGGACTGGCGGCCCCCGCCCCTCTCGCCGCCCACCCCGGCCGGGGCCCCTTCCCCGCCCGCCTGGCCGCCATGGGCCTCCCTCCGCCGGCGGGGAGAGAAAGGCGCCCATTGATCCCGCAGCGGGGCCGGCGGCGCTCTCCGAGCGCAAGGCGGGCGCTGCCCTCGCTCCCCTCTAACGCCGAGCGCCCGGATTAATTAATTTATTTAATTAAAACCGAGAGACCGCGCTCCCCCCCCCCGCCCCGGTGGCATCTCCTCGTAAACAGCCGCTGCGGGGGGCGGGGGCCGCGGGCTCCACGAGCACTTCGCGGGGGGGAGGGGGGGGGAAGCGCGGGGGCGGCCGCGCACGCCGCGGCGCGTGGGCGCGGGCTGACACACCAGGTGGAGGAGTGCGCGTGCGGCGGGCTCGGGGCCGCGGTGCGTGCGTGCGCGAGGAGGGCTGACGCACACCCCGCGAGCGGGTGCGTGTGCGGGGGGGGGGGGGGGGGGGAAGACTGGCGCACATGCACGCCCGGAAGCTCCGCTCCGGGGGCGGGGGACCCGCGGCAGGCGGGTGGGCAGCACCTGATGGCCGCGGCGCGCTTACGCCGGGGCCGTCCCCGCGTCCCGCCCGCCCGCTGGGGCTGCGGTGGGTGGCGAGGGGCAGCGCCGGGGCTCTCCCCGCCGTGCCCCCGCCCCCCGCACGCTCCCGGCTGTGTGCGGGGAGAGCACCGGGGGGGGGGAGGCGGGTCCCGCTGCGCCTGAGGGGGGCCGGAGGCGGTGGGCGGGAAGGCGGGAGGAGGGGGGCGAGGCTCCCGCCGCCCAACGGTGTGTCGGCGCCTGGCACCCGAGGGCCCGCCCCGCCGCCCCATTGGCGGACGGTGCCGTCCTTCGCGCGGCGCGGCGGCCAATGCGGGGCGGTGCCGGCGGCCGCCGCGCCCCGCCCCCGTCTCGGTGTGTGAGCGTCTCGGTGAGGCGGCGGTCACGTGTTGTTTTGCTCTTTAGTTGGGGCACTCGGTGCGCGATGTGTTACTTACGGCGAAACTCCCGCCGGCGCCGGCAGCAGCCGCGGCGGCATCGCCACCACCGCCACCACCAGCAGCAGCAGCAGCCGGGGAGCGGCAGCGGCGCCGCCGGTACCCGAGCCGGGGAGGACGCCGGGCGGCCGCCGGCAGCTCCCGCTGCCTAGAGGCGACGGCGGAGGACCCCGCTGCGGCTCCGGGCAGCCGCGCTCTCCCTGCGGAGGAATAGCTTTACCTCAGCCGCGTCGCCGCCGCTCTTCTGGGGTTTTTTTTTTTTCGCCGGCCCCCAGCCCCGCTCGGCGGCGGCAGCGAGAGGAGCCGGGCGGCGCTCCCGCCGCGGGGCCCCGGGGATGGCGAGCCCCGCCGTGCTGGGGCTGCTGCCCCCGCTGAGCTCCCCGCCCGGCCCCAACCTGAACAACAACAACAACAACAACCGGGGCGTGAGGAAGTGCGGGTACCTGCGCAAGCAGAAGCACGGCCACAAGCGCTTCTTCGTGCTGCGGGGCCCGGGCGGCGGGGAGGAGGCGGCGGGCGCCCGGCTGGAGTACTACGAGAGCGAGAAGAAATGGAGGAACAAGTCCGGGGCGCCCAAGCGGGTGATCGCCCTGGACTCCTGCCTCAACATCAACAAGCGGGCGGACGCCAAGCACAAGTACCTCATCGCCCTCTACACCAAGGACGAGTACTTCGCCGTGGCGGCCGAGAACGAGCAGGAGCAGGAGGGCTGGTACCGGGCTCTCACCGACCTGCTCAACGAGGGCAAGGCGGCCGGGCAGGGGTCCCCCCACCGCCACCTCGCGTCCCCCTTCTCCGCCTCCTGCGGCGCGGCCGCCGCCTCCCTGGCCGGCGAGGACCTCAGCTACGGGCTGCTCGCCCCGGCCGCCGCTGCCTACCGGGAGGTCTGGCAGGTGACGCTGAAGCCCAAGGGCTTGGGGCAGAGCAAAAACCTCACCGGCGTCCACCGGCTCTGCCTCTCGGCCCGCACCATCGGCTTCGTGCGCCTCAACTGCGAGCTGCCCTCGGTCACGCTGCAGCTGATGAACATCCGCCGCTGCGGCCACTCCGACAGCTTCTTCTTCATCGAGGTGGGGCGCTCGGCGGCCACCGGCCCCGGCGAGCTCTGGATGCAGGCGGACGACTCGGTGGTGGCCCAGAACATCCACGAGACCATCCTGGAGGCCATGAAGGCGCTGAAGGAGCTGTCCGAGTTCCGGCCCCGCAGCAAGAGCCAGTCCTCCTCCTCCTCCTCCTCCGGGGGGGCCGCCGGGCCCGGCGGCGGCGGCGCCTCCGCCACCCACCCCATCACCGTGCCCGGGCGCCGGCACCACCACCTGGTCAACCTGCCCCCCAGCCAGACCGGCCTCCTCCGCCGCTCCCGCACCGACAGCCTGGCCGCCGCCGCCGCCAAGTGCGCGCCGTGCCGGGTGCGGACGGCCAGCGAGGGCGACGGCTGCCGGGTGGGCTCGGTGGCCGGCAGCCCCATGAGCCCGGGCCCCGTGCGGACCCCACTCAGCCGCTCGCACACGCTTAGCGGCGGGGGCCGGCAGGCGGGGAAGCTGCTGCCGGTGCTGGCCGGCGGCGGGCTGCCGAGCAGCCGCTCCATGTCCATGCCCGCCTCCCACTCGCCCCCCTCGGCCGCCAGCCCCGTCAGCCTCTCCTCCAGCAGCGGGCTCGGCTCCGAGCCCGCCCACCCGCACCACCCGCAGCGCCCATCCAGCGGCAGCGCCTCCGTCTCCGGCTCCCCCAGCGACGCCGGCTTCATCTCCTTCGACGAGTACGGCTCCAGCCCGGGCGGCGACCCGCGGCCCTTCTCCTCCTCCTCCACCGCCAGCAACCGCAGCAACACCCCCGAGTCGGTAGCCGAGACCCCGCCGGTGCGGGACCCCGGCGGCGGCGGCGGCGCCGACCTCTACGGCTACGTGGCGATGGAGCGGCCCCCGAGCGGCCGCCTCTGCTACCGGCCGTGCCCCGACGCCGCGGCCGACCGGGGCCATCGGAAGCGGACCTACTCCCTGACCACGCCGGCCCGGCAGCGGCCCGCCCCGCCGCAGGTCTCCTCCGCCTCCCTCGACGAGTACACGCTGATGCGGGCCACCTTTGCCGGCAGCGCCGGCCGCCTCTTCCCTGCCTGCCAGGCCGGGGCTTCCCCCAAAGTCACCTACACCCCCTACCCCGAGGACTACGGGGACATCGAGATCGGCTCCCACCGCAGCTCCGGCGGCAGCAGCACCAACCTGGGGCCGCCGGCAGCGCCGGGGCGGGGAGGAGGAGGAGGCGGCGGCGGCGGCGGCGGGGGAGAGGATGACGGCTACATGCCCATGACCCCCGGCGTGGCCGCAGCCTTAGGGCCGGGAGGCCGGGGCGGCGATGACTACGTGCCCATGAGCCCCACCAGTGTCTCGGCCCCCAAGCAGATCCTGCAGCCCCGGGCGGGGGTGGGTGGCGGGTCTCCCGGGAACGGGAGCAGCTACAAGACCAGCTCACCCGGGGAGAGCTCCCCTGACGACAGCGGGTACATGCGGATGTGGTGCGGCTCCAAGCTGTCCGTGGAGAGCTCAGACGGGAGGCTGAGCAACGGCGACTATATCAACATGTCCCCTCGGGACCCTCAGCCTGGGCCCCAGGCTCCCTCCCTCACCCCCCCCGACTTCTTTTTCACCCCTTCGGGGCACGGGTCCGGCGAGCCCCCCAAGCCTGGCTGCTACTCCTGCAGCTCCTTGCCCCGCTCCTACAAGAGCCAGGGCCTGGCGAAGGACAGCGACCAGTACGTGTTCATGAACTCCCCGGGGAGGATGATCCCGGAGGAGGCGGCGTGCGGAGCGGGCCGGTCCCCCGCCGGCGCCTTCGCACCCTCCAGCCACACGGTGCCTTCGCCCCTGCGGCACAGTCGGACCGAGAGCTTCCTCAGCCAGCGATGCCAGCGGGCAGCCCGGCCCAGCCGCCTCTCCCTGGAGACCCTGCGGACGATGCTGCCCAGCATGAACGAGCACCCTCTGCCGGACGAGCCCAAGAGCCCCGGCGAATACATCAACATCGACTTCGGGGATGCTGCCGTCTATTCGCCCCCCTCGCTGCCCGCCGACAGCCCGGCCTCCTCCCTGGGCTCGGGCACGGGGCAGAGGCGCTCCCCTCTCTCTGACTACATGAACATCGACTTCGGGTCGCAGTCTCCCTCCCAGTCGGGCACGGTCTCAGTGGGCTCCCTGGAAGCGCTCTCGCCAGGCTCTTCCTCCAGCACCAGCCAGCCCGACGGGCGCTACCTGAAGGCGGCTGTGGGGGTGGCCTGTTTGTCCAGCCCGTCCGACGGTGGGGATTACACCGAGATGACCTTTGGCATGGCCACCACCCCACCCCAGCCCATCGTTCAGAAGCCAGAGAGCGCCCGAGTCACCAGCCCCACGGCTGGGGTGAAGAGGCTCACCCTCTCTGGGGTGGAGGCTTTCATTCTCTCCAGCCCTCTCCCAGACCCGAACCGGGGGGCCAAGGTCATCCGGGCGGATCCCCAGGGGCGCAGGAGGCACAGCTCGGAAACGTTCTCCTCCACCACCACTGTGACCCCAGTGTCCCCCTCCTTCGCACACAACCCCAAACGGCACAACTCGGCCTCGGTGGAGAACGTGTCCCTCAGGAAAAGCGAAGGCCTGGAGGAGGAGCAGGGTAGCAGCCCCATGTGCCGGGAGACCTCGGCTGGCTTCCAGAATGGCCTCAACTACATCGCCATCGACGTGGTGGACGGGACCCTGGCGGGCTGTGACAAAGCCAGGTCAAAAGGCAGGCACGTCCTGAACGGGGGCATCAACGGGGTGGAGATGAGCGCCTACGCCAGCATAGACTTTCTGTCTCACAACCTGAAAGAAGCGAGTGCTGTGAAAGGTGAGTAGCTATGTCTGCCAGTGCCTGCCACGCGTGCTTGTGCTCTGTGCGTGTTCCTCACCGCGGGGTTGTGTTCCCTCGGGTAGAGCACTTGTCCCTCCTCGCTTCCTTAAAGATCTCTTTGCCCCCGACATGTCCTGTGATAAACGGCCTCGGAGGAACTCGCTGGCTCTTTGTGTGAGGAAAAAGTTTGATTTGGGGGGATATTGCTTCACGTTTGATTTCTGCTGTGCTATTACGAATGTGTACTTCTGGGTACCCCAATAGGAGCTAATGTTTACACAGTTACTATGTTTGGGCTGCGCTTTGGAGTTTTCTTATGTAAGATCTTGGAAAGCGTTTGGAAAATGTGACCAAAATAGTTTGTGTTAATGCAGCTTCTAAATACTATTTAAAAATGTAAAATGATTGAGTTAAAAACCGGGATTGTTGGACTGAGGACATCAGATTACAAAAAAATCCTTGGCTCCCTAGCCTGGAAGGTCAGTCATACCAAAATGAGAAGGATAAATTTAATATCTTGATTTTGAAATAGCTTATCTCTTGCAAAAGTTTAACAGTAAATCATGGTGACCATGGAATGTGGATTTAAAAAAAAAAAAGCTCTTTCCAGAAGTCCCTATATGCATGAGCTGCTGCATGTTGTATTGCACATCTCACTTAAAGGCCCACCCTGTGGTGGTGTGTAACTGTATTCCAGAAGCTCGGTCCCAGCGTGAGGGACTGGTTGGTTGGCTTGCTCTTACAGGGATTGCAAATGCTGGGTGTTCAAAGACGGAAGCAAACCGAAGAAATCTGACACTTCGGGTGAGAGAGAATTCAGGTTTTAATTATGTAGCTGTTCCTTTGTTGAGGTGCTAGTTATGCTGTTTAAAAAAAAAAAGAAAAAAAAAAACCCCACACAAAAAAAGGAAAGAGAAACAGACAAAGAAATACTCCCCTCCCCAAAATAACAGCCCGCCTCCTCTTGGGGAGTGAGATTTTGTACGCGACTCGGGGCTGGCTGAGGAGGGCACAGAACAGCCACTCTGTTCAGGTTTGAAAGTACTGGTGAGACACTGTAGGGGATTCTCTTTGCTCTCGAATTCATGCAAGGCCTGGTGCTTCAAACCAGCGTGCATATGTAACTGTAATACACGTTTGCGGGTCTAGCTAGGTGGAGCGAGATACCACCTAAAAGTAGTTGCTTGGAGGTGAATCGGGGTGGCTTCTGCATTCGCCGTGCTGACAGGTCATCAATAATGAACAGACAGCGGCAGTTTCTAAGAGCCACCTGCAGTTTTTTCTTGTGCTTTCTTAGTAGCTAGTTGATTTTGAAAAAGAAAATATTTTCTCTCTTGATAGGAAGTACAGGAAGATGGAAAAGATGAGAGACCCACCGTTTGTGGAGCAAGCTTTGAACCTAATTAAGAGGAGAGGATTGCTGGTTGAAATGTCAGAGTTTGAAAGGGTGAACGCTTGTGCTAGTGACTGGGAGGGCTGCGGGCAGAGCGTTACTTGTCGGTTGCTGCTGGTTTTGCTGCGCTTGTTTTTGGGGTCCCTGGGTCCGCCTCCTTGTCTGGCCTTGGGGCTGCACCCCTTGCTTTGCAAGCAGATTTTTCATGAAAACGAGGAGTTTTTCTTGAGCCACCTACGGCCCCATCTGCAAAGCAAGCCCCATGTTGGGAAAGAGCTGTTTCCACAGCATTCCCCAGACTGCTGGCCCGCGGGTGGGGGGACGGGCACCGGGAAAACCTGGGGTGGACGGGAGCGCGGTCGCCATCCTGGCGGAAAGTCGGAATGAAAGAGCCGGTAAGAGCACATAACCAGGGAGAACTGACTGCTGTCCTTCCCATCCAGTAAACAAAAGGATAATGCAGTGAGCGTAGCCGTGTTAATGTGGTACACGGCGTACAGAGGAGAGCGTTCAGTTCCGCTGTGTGTTTGTGAAGGGGCGGTTCGTAGGCTTGCCTTATTTTCATATTTAATCTGCACACGCGTTTATTTTTCCTCTTTTCTGTAAGATGCGGAACGCAACCCGCCCCTGGAAGCGTCCTGGGAAAGCTGGTTGGGATTTGCTGTCGGCGTGGGAGGCGAGGCTGGCTTCTCCACCGCCCCGCTTCCCTGGGGGCGTGCGGGGGCTGGCGGGGGGCAGCTGCGGCCAATTTGGGGCCACGGCGGTAAGGGAAGGCGGCGCACGAGGCGTGAGGAAAGCACGCGAGCATCGTCAGCCAGCGGCGTGCGGGGTTAGGGACCGAGCCCCGGGGCGTCAGGCTAATTGCGCTTGTGGCAGGCGAACCGGGGAAGCCCTAGCCTGGGGAAGGAGACCACAAGGGAATTTTGTCGGTGTAAGGCGGGTCAGGTCGTTAACTTTTGCAGATTTCCTAGTTGGTCTTTTGATTTTCATTGGGATTTCACACCAAAGTTCGTTTATGGAATGACTTCTGCCGGTGTTTAAAAAGGTCACCAAGTATTGTGCCAGTGTATTTAGATTTCAAACGCTGGGATCTGGGAGACTGCTAAGAATTTAGTGTTTTCCAGACAAACTTATATGCAATTTAAAGAAAATTGTGTTTTGAGTGTAAGCAAGATTATTTTAACACAGTAGTAATTCAGGTAGATTTGAGAGAGTCTGATTTTGTAAAAATTAACGGTTTGCACAAGAGATGGCTTGCATATAATCAGCATTGTTTACTTAGTTGTTTGCACTTTTTTCAAATTTTGTTTTTAACTGTATTAGCATAAACAAGAAGTTTTAATTCTCCAAAATGTCTCCAAAACCCTAGAGAGGTTTCTAGCAATTTTAAATCAATGGAGAATCTGCATACATTTAATATTTGGAACAGGAGAATCCCAGAGATACAGGGTATACAAACAAGCTCCTTGTAATTACCTCCTCAGTAAATTAATATTTCGATCTGCATAAAATACACGTAAAAAACCTAGTTTGAATTCTTCCTGGAGGTCTGTAGCAGGTGTTTAGATGTGTTTTAAAGGAAATTATTTGTGTCATTTAAAGGTGGCTGGTTTTCACTTGTGGCTTGTCTGTCTGCTATCAGTGACTTGCCTCTGCTGCAGGGAGTGCTGTGCTTTTGGAAATCTCTGTCCCTATTATCTTGCGTGGCCAGAGCAAGCGCATACATTCACAGCGGTTGTCAAAACAGAAAAATGTTTGCTTGAAATTATCAGTTCGTTCAGTTTAACTGTGTTCTGAAACTGTGCAAATATTTATGAATTGGAGGAAGACTTGCCTTCATCTGATGTATAAATAAAATAATACTGTTAATGGTTGGTTAACACTTGTTACTTGCTGATAATTAGCCTTTGTTCTTAAATTATGACTGCTTTTTTGCTTAAAAACGTATGAACTGTGTATGGTTTTCATTATTTATGAGACATTTATGCTTATTTTTCTCATATAGTGTAAATTATTTATTCCAGTATATTTATGACAGATTACACCCAATAATGGTGTGACTTTTTATGGTGGATCTTAGTTCTATTGAAGTCAAACTGGAGTTTTGTCTCTGTTTCGGTGGGGTTAAGGTTTTACCCTCTGTGTGTAATCCTGAAACTCTGAAGTAAAATTCCCATTAAACTTAGTGGGTGTGTAGCAGGGATTTTTGCTTAATTGAAAACACCAGACTTGGGTGGGTTATCTTTGATTTTGTTTTCTTTTCCGTTAACAGAATGCTCTGTAACTTGTAAATGTTTCTAGTGGTTGGTCCAGTTTTCTAAAATTGAACAGATGCTATGTGTAATGGTGCAAAAAAAAAACCTGAGGTTGTTTTCCTCCTGTGTTTGTTTCTTTTGTCTTGATTTATTTGAAGAAGTCATAATCTGTAATGCATCTACTTAAGATCGTAATAAGTTGATTTTTGATAATAATGACACCCCCTCCCCCTTGTCAATTAGCTCTTAACTTCTGTGAGGGTTTTATGATTGCACCTAAACAATAAAAAGCATATCTTAAGAAATGTCTTCCTGTGTCTTTCTAATGGCATTTTAGATTATTGAAGACATAACCCTTGTTTCCTTCTTCTTTGGGATTACTTTGCACAGTTAATTATATCACTAAGGATTTTTTCTCTTCTAATATGCCAACTGCCATGAAGTTTAGATTCTAGAGCAGCGTGAGAATGTTTAATTGTCTGTTTTACAAAACTTGTATTAATTTTTGAAAGACTTCTTAAAAGTATTGAGAAAACAGTATGCTGTGTTAGAAATCTATTTATCTTTTTAGTCTATTTTTGAATAAATCAGTTATAAGCATAGTTTCTCTTACTGATAAGTTCTGTGAGAATGTAAAAATTAATGTGGAAAGAACTGAACTACTTTTAATACCTTACATAGGTGTTTTGGTTTTTTTTACCTCATGCTTAGAATAAAAATTTTGAGGTTTTCTTTTAACACCTCTAGAAACGCACTTCTTGTTGCTCAGGTTATATTTTACAGGTGACCAAACCGAGGTGGTTAGGTCTGAACCTAGCAATGCCATTTGTGGAACAGGAAACGTAAACTGAAGGATATCTAAGATTAAATTACGCCTTTGATATTTTAAATTGTTGATTACATGGATTTCAGCTTTCTACAAGCAGACAGAATATTAAAGCATGCAACATGTATTATACTTTTTTTTCCTTTATACTTTAAATTATGTTTAGCTATACTGCTCACAGAAAGAATGTCATGGTTACTTTCAGTCACTTAAGATAAATTCTTATAGACCAAGTTGAATGGTGGGTTTGTTCTGAAATGAACCAGTACAGTCATTGCTCAAGGCAGAGGAAATGCTTAGGTTGATGATTGCTTCTGATTACTTGATTTCTTTCAAGATAGCTACAGAGACTAACGTTCGCTTGTAAGTAAAATGGATAAAGGAATGTTTGAACAGAAAGAGCATTAGGACGTGTTTTATATGGTGCCTTTTTTGTTTTTTGTTTTTTTTTTTTAATAAGGAGGGAATAACATGAGGTTTTTTACACTTGATTTACTATTACTTTTAAATAGCAATAATTACACTGGAGTGCTGAAGTGGTTTAAAAGTTGAACACTGCAAGCATCCACAGAAAAATTAGTTAGTTTACATAATCTAGTTTTCCCCCCTATTCAGCAGTTTAGTGGCAACATAGGTACATCCAGGTATTTTCTGCTTGTATCAGATTTTCTCTTAACGCACCATTACTATGTTTCTTTTTAGAGTAATAGACACATAAACAAGTGGCTATATTTGGGGGTGCTTTTTTCCCCAGTTTGTTGATGGATAGGATGCTTTGTACTGGTCGTCCACATGTTTTCTCTTTGTGTCTAGGTGTGTTGTGTATTAGTCACGATACACCTCAGCAGAGTTTGTGGAAGTTCTAACCTTATGTTGGTGCAGTGTGTGTAATAGCAATTTAAAGTTAGTATAGCAACTGATTTGATACACTAGGGCGTGTAATTAGGAGGGTTTCACAACTCTGTCTTTTGTTGTCCTTTGTTACAGTGTTTGCTTAGATGTGATCTGTGCAGAGGAGGAAATCAGTAGCATCTGTCGAGTTTTTAGAAGATGGTGTAGTGACCCCAAAGTTCCGTTATGTTTTGTTTGTGTGTCTGTTGTCTGGCATGTAGGTACTTTTAAAGGTTTTGTGTATATGGATGTTGGGGGTCAAGAGTGGCAGCCCTGAAAAGCCAAGTTCAGCAGAGCAGTCGCCTTGCTGCGGGTTGTTGAAAAGGCTAGTTCTCCTGCAGCCTTTTCAAAGGAAAACTTTTCTTGGTTTTGTGTGGTGTTGATTTGCTTTCGTGTTTTTGTTTTGGTTTTGGTTTTGTTGTTTGTTTGTTGTTTTTTTTTTTTACACTGGTGTTTGTCTCAACTGCTTTTAGCTGTCCAGCTTGTGTGCATCTTTGGTTAGTCCCCCAGGTGCTCTCAGGAACCAGCAGCTGTAATCAGAACCAGCAAAGGGTGACTGCTCCCGCATCTTCTAAATGCAAGTCATAAAGTAGCACAGATCTTCCCCTGCACCTCAGTCAGCTGTGGAGGAAACCAGGATTAACGCTTGAGATTGTATTTGCAGTTTCCACACTGATTTAGGTAGGATGGATCCTTTAGTTGTAGGGTTGTAAGGGTTTGTATCTAAAGCAAGGTTTCAAGGCTTAGGCGTTACAAGCCGGGTCCAAAACACAGATAAATCAATGTGAAGATTGCTTACTTCTTTACAGAGGCCCATGTGAAAAATACACTTCATGAAGTGTTCAAGTGCTAACACATACAGTAACATTTGAGACTCACTCAGAGACAGCAGCAGCACGTAATCTCCGCTGCATTGCCTGTTTGACAGTAATGAGTAACTTTCCTGCAGAATAGGTGTGATCACAGCGGCCGTTCTGGTAAGTGCGTGCACACTTGCGTGGAGTTTTTGCTTGGCAGCTGCAGTGAAACATGGACCACTAAACTAGCACTGTTTAGGAAAGACGTTCAATCCAATCATGAGAAATTCCTTTGGAAATTGATTTAAAAGACCAAAGACAGTACTCGGAGTTATGCTGTAATCTGGGTTTTTTTACTTCCAAGAAATATTTTTTTCAAAATGGGTGTCCTCAATTTTTTGTCGGTGATGATGGCCCAAAATTGTGTATAGGTGTATCAAAAATAGTAATTTAAAAAATCCAGTTCTTGCGCACAGGGAAGGGCAGTAGGTACATTACAAGTTAACAGTGGGGAAATACTTTCCAAAATGAAAATCTTTGATACTAGGGTCGTTTTTTTTTTTCTTGTTTTCAAATCCAGATTTGCCTGTGTCAGTTAAATTTAAGTTATTTTAGTGTGGGTTTTTTTTCTCAGTAGATCAATCACAGAAATAGTTAAGAGGAAAAATACCCCAACCCAAGCCCCAGACCTAAGCCCCCACCTCTGTTGGGAACATCTACATTGCAGAAGAGTAATGCAATAGCTTGAGCCCATAGATTAGGAAAGATTCAGTGTTTTGTTTACATTATTTGTCAATGTCCTCAGCATCCTAGAGGAGAACGCTTCCTTCCTGGCAGATGGCAGCCCCAGGGCCATGCACCTGCCATTACAAGCACTGCGCGCTTGTAATCTACCCCAGCATCACTGTTGACGAGAGGCTAATGATTGGAGACTGTCTGCCTGACAGCCTAAACAAAATACGAACATATTTGTCCTTCAGTGAGGGTCTGAGAGATCTCAGGAGGGACATTTGGGACAGTATACTGGAGAATTACAATGGAATTTAATTTAGACCTCTTTGGTAGTGTTTGCAGTGCGAGCCACTTCTAATATAACGATGCTGCAGAAAGCGAACGATGTCTCGGAGAGAAGAGATTTTCTGTTTCTCCGGCGGAGCGATAGCTGACCCCGTGTCAGTGGCTCTGTGGAGGGCAGGCAGGGTTGCGTGGTGTAGCTGGCCGCGCCCCGGTCCCCTGCAGCGGGGCCTGCCCTCGTGGCCAGCCGGGGGTCGGGCGTGCTGGCGCAGGGCTCTGTCTCGTGCTGGTAAATGGGGCCGAAGCCGTGTCGGAAAGTCTCTTGAGTTGTTTGTGAGTAGTGTGTTTGGTGCTTGCGTAATGCATTCCCGTTTCAGTCATTTGTAATATTATATGCTTTTATTATGTCCTTAGACCAGGATGTCTTATTTTATCTTCTGTTTCTTATGCATTTATGTGTGTTTGCTTTTCTTCTCTGAAATGAGTGTGGGCGATGTTTCTAGCAGACGCTACCCAAGGCGAGGGTATCTTTGAAGTAGGCCAGGATGTTCTTTGCTAAATTTAAAAACTACCCAAATATTACCCAGAGTTTGTAGAGTATTAAGCAGGATTACATGACGCATGGATTAGACATTGTTGAGCAGCTTTTTTTTGTTTGAAGGGGTCAGAAATGGAGGCACTGGGTGCTTTAGTGTGATGCCAAAATAGCAAACTTGCTAACATCAGAAACAGGAGAAGTTTCTTAAGAACAGTAGAGCACAGTGGAGAATTTGCCATCCTTTTCTAAGTGATGCTTTATTAAAATTTGTTTGGTACGTGCTGTGATGAGGAGTGTAAGGTATGAAACTCATGGTTTCATTGGCTCTGAATTTCCAGATCTGTTTCACAGGTACTTTACAGGAGACTAAGAGCAACACAGTTAAGTGCAACTTGAGGCAGAGGACTTGACTTCTCTTCAGTCAGAGAGAAATCAATAAATCATTCCAGTAACAGTGGGGAAATCACGTTGATGAAAGAAGATCTAAACAGTTTTAGATTTCCCTCTTGCGTTGTGTCTTCCCAGGCAGTATATTATTTAAAAACAGTGTTTAAGACAGTCCTAATGTCCAGTTAACCCCTCATTAAAGTGGGTAGCGTTGTCGAACTAATGTATGGAATGAGAATTTAGAAGATTATTTTTTTTGTTGGATCTAGGCTTTTGCTCACCAGAAGTCACAAGATTAATTGAACAAGACATCTGACAGTCTTACGGGGGAGAGTTAGGCTTAACTCTCATGTAGGAGACAGTAGGGTTGAACAGTTCCTCAAGAACAAGAAAACAATAATGATGCTGGCTTAGTATACCTTCATTGGTGGAGATAACTGAGGCTATAGAAAGTTAATTTGCAACAACTGGTAATGCTACATTTTAGCATTGTTTAAAAGAAATAAGAATAGAATTGAGAAATGGATGCAAACCTGATCAGTTTTCTGGTTAAAACACCTTTACATCACCAGGTTGACAGCTTCAACTGCTGTGGTTTCTCCAGTGCTTGTATTACTGGGAAGTTATGGTGTGAATTTCTTCTGTAGTCTTCTTACCAGTTTCTTTGATACTGTTTGTTGGTTTGTTTTTTTTTCAAAAATTCCAGTGAGTGTTTTTAGTTTACTTTTAAAGGCAGACCAAATGTCAGTTGATGTGTCTAACCAAAATTTTCACTGATACCCAGAAAAGACTTCTTGCAAGGGAATGATGAGATTTGGATCTGGAAGGTAAAGTTAAATTTCTTCTGTAAGACAGATTGTGTTGTCACGTCATTCATCTTTGCAACATAAACATTTAGAGAACTTTATAGGAGGGTGGACTTGCATCTTTTACAACAGGTTTCAGTCCTGAGCGATTATTTCTGTCAAAGTTAATTAAATGTAAGTATAATAATAATGTCTATTTAACATAACAAAAAGAAAAGTTACGCTTTTGTTGTAACAAACTTGTGCAGAAATTATTGATAAGGATTTGTGATGGTGATTAATATTAAAGCTGTGAACTATGAAAAGTCACTTTATAATAAAATTATTTACAACTAATTAGTTTTGATCTAGAGTAAAACTTTGAACGTTTATTTTTGGATTTGGAATCAAACTTGAGTAACGTCATGCAAGGGTACATAATTCCCTCAGTGGTGAAGTTACAGAACTAGTGCTCATGACTTCAATAACAGTTATAGAGAAGTGACTGTGTGGAGGAGCATTAGGAATAAACATTATACATATGATCTGAATACTTGAGAGAAATGGCCATAAAATTAAAATGGTTAGTACTTAGGACTTTGTAATCCCCATAGTCCAGCAATCATTCTCACAAGTACTAGCGAGGGATTCTAACGTGCACCAGTGAGTGCTAGGATAATACTGCTTTCTTTTGGATATCTGCAGAAAGGTGACTTATTACACTGTTCTATTTTAATCTTTAAACGTCAAATGAAAATCCTGTCAAGATAAGCTTTTAACTTTAACCGTAACTGGTGTATTTTTAAATAAATAGTAGATTGCGTGGGTTCTAAATAAATAAATTGGTAGTACTCAGTTGTTGAATGTTAGCCAGTAGGATGATTTCCAGATACAAATGCACCAGTGTATTTCAGCACTGTAAGTGATTTCTAGTCCAGGTCCTCTCTTAATTTTTTTCTGTTAGTATGAATGTTCAAGTGACAGTAAACTAAAAGCTTTGTAAGATACGGTCACATGAGATAGTCCATCTATTATTTAAAAAAAAAAAAAAGTAGTCAGAACTTGGTTGTAGTGAAATAGTTGGACTTTTTCATTATTGATTTTTAGTAGAATTAGAATTAATCCCTCAGGAAATAAGTTGATGGACTTTTATTTTAATAAATGCATGCTTGACTATGCTAGGAAGTGGAAACAATAGACCTTGCAGCTTGAGTGAGCATGGTCAGACTGGTGTGCCTGAACGCAGAGGGAGCTGGTCTGTGCTGTGAATGAACTATGTAGGATGTTTAGATACCACGCTGCTGTTTGATGGAGTCATTGCGAGAGGTCATTGAGAGAATCTTCTGCGAGTCTCAAATTGTTCCCGAAGTCTTGAGTCTGCTTCATCGGTCACGAACGTGGCAAGCTTTAATTTGCCATACTGGCCATGTGAATGCTGTGTTGTCGTATTGAGAGTAAATACTGCAACATTTTCTGTTCCTCTCACTCCTCAGCAGATGTTTTCCACTTTCTTTGTACTCGTACGTTTGTAAAGGGCTACCTGAGCAGCCGATTCTTCTTCAATCCACTCTGGAGACAAAGTTCTACTAAGTTCTGCTGAAGATGGCAAAAGACTAGACAAGTCTTTTATTGCAAAGAAGAAATTTAACATGCAGTTTCAATCTTTTAATTTTTTTATCATGTAAACTCATTGTTTTATTGGACTGTGAAGTGGCTTTGTCTTACTCGTTAGTGTAGCTATGTTTTTGTGCGTGTGTACCTGAGCAAGATCTTAATTTTGCTTCTGTAGTCAAAGAAACATTTCACATTTTATTATGTCTTGAAATACGTGAACTCGTTATTTACATCAGATGCAAACAAAGCAAATTCTTACCTGGAAGAAGGGAATAAAGTGTATTGCATACATAAAAGCCAGTTGTCTCATTAGTTAAAATAAGCAATGTGCTAAAAAGAATTATATTCAGTAATTGTCAGTTAATCCAGGAGCAGGAGACACTTGTCCAAATTCCATGATACAGTTTAGGAAAAACATTGGATAGAAGTGGTACTTGTGTTAGTACAGGATATAACATAGTGGGGCTATGACTGTAGCTGTTGGAATGAACAGCACTGCTATCTGTCTTAAGTCTGCACTTCTGTTTCTTTATTGGATCAGATGCTAGCAGAGGTTATTTTCTCCTAGTGTATGTGTTTGTCTTGGTGTATATGGTGGCAGCTTTCTTAAACTTGTCCTCTGCTTCTGTTACGTGGTAAATTTTAATCTGACAGAGCTTTCCAAGATTTTTCATAGCAGCAATGAGATATTAATAGGGAGGCTTGGAACCATTTCTCTTCTCTTTCATGGATTGCCTTAGGTCCCTTTTTGGGCCATTTGGGACCGCATAATATCTTTCTGGAATAGTAATAATTAATTACTTCAATTAATTTTTTCAATGTACTTTAATTAAAAATAGCTACTGAAAATAAGGACCTCTGATACAGTATAAAGTAGTCCATGGACTGTAATTTGGAAAGCTGTGATGTGGAGGAACCAGTCACTTACAACCTGTTCACTTTGGGTTTATTTCATATGTGTATTTATAGAAATGGTTAAATGATTTTGCCCAAGTCTTCTTTCTGTACAAGAAAGTGTGTCTGTGGTCTCTCATCTCAAACATAGGTTGAATCTGGCTTTTTTTTTTACTGAAGAGACTTTTTTGAGGAGAATTGGAGAGGCTGAAGCATCAAAGTGGAAGACACTGTCAACACTGTTGTGCCTTTTATTAGTGCGCCAGGTTGGTTGGTTGGTTTTTCCTCCTTGTAAACCAGCATCTTGTGATTGCTGCAGTAGAGTTTTGACAGGATTGTTTAGCACAGGCAGGGTGGGATTATTTGCAAGCCAAGGGAGGATATTCCAGAAGAGGGCATTTATCGGTGTTTTTCCTAACAGTTTTTGTGGAATTTAGTTGTGCTGGGCTCCTGTTTCAGTCTGATGGACACAAGAGTATAATTATAAGGCAGAAATATTTTTGTCTGAGCCCACAGGATGACCACAGGACTTCAAAATCTTAGGGGACCTTAACATACGTGTTCGGAGTGAAGTTGCTTAACACCTTCTGTGTTGCAGATTCCAGCTCAAGTGTCTCCAGTATGTCCTAAGGGTCCATGTTCTTGTTTCAGATTTCCATGTATATGGTGGATTTTTTTCATCCAGCCAATGTTCTTGTGATTTCATCCAGTGTTCTTTATGTAGAACAGAGAGGTTTGGCCCAGTTGGCAGACGCCTCATTTGCACCTTATCAGCAGCCTGCTGAATCTGAGGACCTGAGTTCCATAAGTAGTCAACTGGAAGAATACAGGTGCCTTTCAGGTATTGAAGAGGCTGGTCAAAGCCAGACTTGGAGACTGGCACAAGCCTGTCTTTGTTGACTACAGAGGGAGCCTATATGCTTGGCATAAATGGAACACACAACTTCCAGGGCTCCGTGGCTTGGGAAATCAAACTTGCTGTGTGGAGTCTTATTTTAAGCAGAAGGACTTGAAATGAGACCGATAGTCATATGTGGATCAGCTGGCGTAGCTAAGTATTCCTGCCTGACCTAGGCTGTACTCTTGTTAGCTGATGATGTATTGTACTTGTTCAGTAAATGTGAAATTAAAAGGGATTTGTGTTTTCTCTAGCTATGCAGCTGCTGCACTGTTGGCTGAGCGCTTTTCAGTATATTTCCTGGTCAATCACAATATGTGAAGTATGCAGTGATATCAGGGCCTTTGCTCTTGGAAACAAACTTGGGCTTTAAAGGCGCAGACGCCTCTGGCAAAATACTGATATTTTGCAAAGTATTTCTTTGTGTATGATGTCTGCAGTCTTTCCTTTTGCATTCTTTGCAGAACATTCTTCCAGTGCAGCATCTTAGCTTTATAAAGTCTCACCTGCTGCACGGTATCCTACAGGAAGTTACAGTTCTTAAAAGCAATGTCCTGAAGTGTTCATCACACCTATTTGAGATGTCCTAAGCAGCTTTGAAGAGCTGGGGTGCTGGCAATGGGAGAAAATACACGCAGGTCTTTATCTACTGGAAAGCCTCCCTGAAGTCTAGGGGAATTCTCTGCTGAGCATTGTGGGACTAGAGCCAAAATCTCAAGTATCCCATCTGAAGTAACAAAGGTGGTTTTCAATGTGTTTTATAGAAACAGTCCTGGCAACATAATAGAATTTCAAAAAGATGACGGTGTCAGTTACATAGTAGTGTGGTCAGATATATTTCTATAAGTAAAATCTGTTTTTCAAAAATGCTGAATGAGGTACTGGTGAGCCTTTTTAAAAAAATTAAGCATCATTGGTTGCTTATAAACATATTTACTGGCAGCAAATCAGGGGAGCCATAAAACAAAGCAAAACAGACACCTGTGTGAGAGAACTTGAGGCAGGAGGAAAAACAAAGTAGAGTACAGCTCTGTGTAAATGTTTACTGAGAGCTTCTGTAACTACAGAAGAAAGTGCTTCTTGCTCTGTAGTTAGCAATATTGCAGGTAAATTATGCTAACTTTTCTGTCTTTTTTAGAAGTCTGAAGTTTTGAGAAAAGTGCTGTGAAAGCACACTGTGCTCTGGCAGTGTAGTATTTTTCATATTTTAACAAATAAATAATCTTCTTTTTCCATGGGGAAGGTAACATTTTGTACTGCAGGTCTCATGGCTGAAAAACAATGAAATAAGAGCTGTTTTCTAAGATGAGATTGATTGCCTGTCTCAGATATTGTTGTTCTTTAGGGTAGGGAAAACTTGGCATTTTGCGTTCACCTTCTTTATCTGACTTTTAAGAAAGTGAAGCTTTGGCATCTGTTTGGTCTTGCAGAGCTAATGGATGTGGGGTTGCTTCACTTTATTTCTGCAGTAAACTGTTAGATGGGGAGGATTCAAGGTGCATCCAGTGGAGCTGGGAACAGTCTTATTCATTCAATACAATCTGTGTTTCTTGCTGGAGGAAAAAAAAAATGTGAGTAAAATATGAGTAAGAGAGGAGGTAATTACTGTATATGCTTTCTGCTATCACAGGTTATTTTATAACCAAGTTCCAGTTTTGAAACTGGTGTTCTTAGAAGATAAATTTTAACCACCAAAATTACTTTTCTAAACAGTTTCCGAAGCTTTTTGCCTCTTCTTTCCAACAGAGCATCAGCCTCCAGGAGTGATATGGGGAGGATATTTATGATGCCTGTGTAACAAAATTACCTTCTCTCCTTCTATGTCTTTAACATAATACTAGCTTCTGCATGCAATGCAGTCTGTATCAGCTTCAGAAAGAAATGCTAATTCATCTCGAGATTAAATTCAGAGCAGGAAGTTACAGGTGCCCCTGTTTGTTTTAAAAATGCAATATAAAAATGTGGGTTGTTTTTATTTTTCTGATGTTTCTCAGAAATGCAGTTGATGCAAAGGAGAATGCAATCCAGTGTGTAAATAAGAAATCTACAAATACATTATATGAGACATGATTTTGTTGTGATTGCTAGGGGGTTTGTCTGTTTACTGAAGGAAACCATAATAGGAAGTCTGTTGGGGAGCTGTGTTAGAAAAAGAACGGCTGTTTTCAAGGACACTTAGTGGACTGCTGTGGAGTGGTAAGTGTTAGGGCTGAAACAGATAAGGGTGTTGAATTCAACAGGGACAGGGCACCTCACTAAATTTGTGAATCTGGCTTTCAGGCAGTAACCACTGTGCCAAGCGTAGCTGTGGGTTGCAAGCCTGCAGTCCCAAGGAATTTAATGAGAGGTTGACTCGTGGTCATTAACGAGCTGGTTAGGAGTACTTTTCTAAACGTTACCTGGAGAAATTATCACAGACCCACTGTGTACCTGAGAGAAGGGTAAGATGTTTTAATCGTCCTCTGTGAAGGTATTATAACGTATTTGCTTAAACTCGACTCTCTTGGTTCTGGAAAGAATCTGTCTCCCAAATCCTGTGGTTGAACTCTGGGACCAGGACATTTTCCAGGCCCTGGGCTCATGGGACGGACACTGCGGTCACTTTCTGGTGGCCTGGAAGGTGACAGCCAGAGGCCCAGGTCTGCATCATCTCCCCAACACCCATCCTGTCCCCTGGTATTCATCTGGGGGGGAGCCCAGCCCCAGGCGGGGAGGGAGTCCCTCAGCACTGTGGTGGGATCTCTGGTGGCTTCCCATAATAATCTTGCTTACAGCTCAGGACTTAGGGGCTGTCAGCTGAGCCCTCTTACCTCGTTTCAGGTGTAGCCATAGTCACTTCTGAGTATCTGAAGTTTGTTACTGTTTTCTCTCTACCTGAATCTGTTTCTAAGACTGAACTTATGTATTTTCATTATGTGTTACATAGATTACATTTAACAGATGCCACAGAGGTAAGGAGTGTGGCTGAATACAGCAAGACCCAGAGCTGATTGCGTAATAGCAACTGTAATACTCTAATGAGGAGAAATAGATCTGTAAATGTTTTTGACCAGCGATAAGCTAGACTTGTAACTGAAACAGTCAGAAATAATATTCCTGCAGAAATATTTTTAAGGCTTAAAAACACAATTACTCACTGAAAATAGGCAGTTTCTCATCCTTGTGTTGTGTAGCGTGTCCATGACAGCATACTGAGCCTGGCTATCGCTGGTGGCTGGGTGTCGCAAGCAGAGTCAGTACCGCGGTGTGTTGCAAACAGAGGGAAGGAGCATGCTCAGGGGTGATGCAATGAGCAACAGCTCACCCTGCTTGGAGAAAACCTGCTGGTGATGGCTTGAGCGGCAGCTGGGAGCCATGTCCCTAACGTGTGATGCGTGGGTAACGCTCCGCTTTGGTTTTAGCTACCCCTCGTTGTGAAAGGTTTGTGAGTGGTCCGGTAGTATGAGGAAGTTTGCCTTTTCACAAGGTTTTGGTGTAATAGCTTTTTCTTGCAAATTTCGTCTTCCAAATTATTTTTGCAGTGTTGTTTCCAAACACTTCTCTGGAGTGTTTGTGTGTTTGTTTGTTTTTTTTTTTAATAGTTTTTTTCTATGTTACTAACAGGAGCAATACATTTCAGTATTTCAAGTCATAATCACAATTCTATTCAGTTACTTTTCTCTGGTCAGTAGAAAAATATATTGTGCCTATATGTGTGTACAGTGGTTGACACTGTAAGCTCCATCAACAGAGTTTTCCAACAACAGCAATATAAAACCCCCAAAGTTTACAGAATAAAAAAGCCTTTAAAATAAGGAGGCTCTGGCTTTATTAATGGAAATATTTTACTTTTTTTTTTTGTTCCAAAAGTCTGTATATAGAAGCTTGAATTATTGTTTAAGTGGAATTAATAAATGAAAAAGGTTAAGGGCTTAACCTAATTTGTGCTACTGTATTAACAATCTGAACTACAAGGCATAGTTTTAAAAGAACAGGAGTAATATTATATGCAACAAGATTAGTAGCTCAAGTGAAATATGTAGCTGTTTAGTGGCTTGGAAATGATACTTCAGAAGATAAAAAATTGAGAAAGTAAACCGTTCTTACTTTTTCTCTAAGCAATATTCGCCAAAACACAGCAGCTCATACTTCCTACAATGTGAAAAAAGGACGATCTCATGGAAGAAAAGTCTTTAAATTTGGACAGAACAAGCCTCAAAAAAAAGTGGTGGTGGGGGAAATCTTCTTTGTGTAAACCTCCGGGGAAAGGTTTGCTTAAAATGAGAATAAATTATAGGAGCTATCCACGTCAAATCCTAAGAACCTAGTAGGGGAAATTATGTAAAAAGAGAATACCTCTTTTTCTCCTCTTTTTTTTTTTTTTTTTTTTCTTGTCCTGAAAAGCAAACTTTAAGTGAATGGCCAAAATAGTGAGCTTTGTTGAGAAACACTGGACATCTGTGGATAGTTTTTCTCTTCTCATAGGCAGTTGCATTTCCCCTGCCTCTACCGCAGTCTATGTATATGGTACAACTGGTTTCCCATCAAAGTGTTAGAAACCTTGTCAGGTAACCTACAACATAGTTTTTCTTCTCCCGAGAATCCTGCAGAAAGCGTTGGCCAGCTGTACGGAGCTTTTCATCTGAATTTGCAGGGTTGTGTAGAAACGCTTGGGCATCGTGCTTTTGAGCGCTTCCATTGTACTCTCAGGGTGTGGGTAGGAAACACCCCTGTGGGGGAATTGCAGGGTCTCTTGCTGCATCTCTCAATATAGAGAGTAAAGGAAGGAAAACATGAGGTGATACATGGGGTGTACATGGGAAGTAAGACTTCAGCGTTACTGGGGGCATTAAGCTAACATGTGGCGGGTTCAGAACACGCAGAAGGAAACCGTTCTTCTTGCACCCTGTAGTTTGGGTGTCAAACTCCAGGCTGCAGGGTACTGAAGGTTTCCAGGAAGGGAAACAAGTTGCAGGAGGTCCTTGATAGGTAAATCATCAGATGCTAGGTGAGAATTTCAGGAAGTATCTCTGTATGCTTGTCATGTTTTTTATAAATTTGCTTAAGCAGCTGCTTTTGAGCAGTCAGTGAGAGGAGGCTGGACTAGAGGAGTATTTACCCTGTTTTACTACAGCTGTTAGGTGCTGTATTGCTCATTTCACTAATTGAAGGCTTTGGTGGTGGGGCTGGTGTCTTTTCATCATGGAATGTGAAGTCTACAACTTCCTGCCTAGGTTTATTTCCCTCATTCCTCTATTGCTGACTGATTCACACCAACAGTGGTGTCAACACAAGATTTCTAGGAAATCATTGACAAAATTTGCAAATCCTCCTTTAAAATATTTTTCTGTCCTACCACCAGACGCATAGGATATGGTAAGTGAGGAGGTGACAACAACAGAAAGCAGTAGGGAAAAGAGTGCCCTCCTGTGCATGCCGGCTTGTTCCTCTTAGCCCTTCCCTGCTTCCCTTTTCTCTCCATTCTCTCCCCATATATCTCGTCTGTGAGGGGAAGCATCTCTTTGGACACATCTCCTGACCTCAAAGTCCAGAAGCTGCAGCAGCCAGCCTAACGCTTACTGTGTGACCACCCAGTGCGTTTAGATGCCAGGTTAAGTGCATAAATGAATATATGTAGTACTAGGGTGTTTCAGTCTCCTTGGTAAGCAGTCCTAAAGTCAGTTTGCAAAACAGGCAGGTAGTTGACTGTGAAAGTTGGAGAGCCTTGTGTTTTCAAACATGGTGCTCTCTGGAAGATAAATGTCTTCCTCTAGGATGGAGGAGTGCTCCAGTCTCCATAAAGACTTCGTAAATCTCAAACCTCTTTTGGTACTAGGTGCCTAAGTCTATGGCAGTGATAGAGGCAAGGATCAGTCTTTGAAAGAGTACCTGCGTGAAGTGTTCGTGTTTCCCTGCCTGCGGTATTTACGTGGCTAGAGCACTCGCCAAGGACCGACCAGCATCCAGTACCATTCTGGCTGAAAAAAAAATCCCAGTCCTCTTCTCCGCTCTTCGCACCTCCCCACCCAATCCCTCGTGCATCTTAGCCATATATTCTTTGCAGAGTGCTTTCGTTCTTGCTTAGTGAAGCTGTTTTCGTGGAATAATTAGATGTCCACTGTAGTGGAAAAGGAGAGTGAACATGACTTCGCACGACTTACAGGAGTCCTTATCCCTGTTGCCATGAATATTTAAATTTGTAATATGAATAATTCTTCAGTTTAATCACTGGGAAAGATTGCTTTTTCTCCCAAGTGAGAGAGAGAAAAAAGCATGCTTTTAAGCTCTTTGAGAGCACTCTGACATGGTGTGTTCAGGCATGTGGGTGGAGGTAACTCAGTGACTTAGAAGAAGCTATTGGATTTTGGTATTGGCCATTGATACCTAGAATGGCAGTCAGGTTCTTGCTTGTGGATCTAACCAGAAGTCTGATTATGCTTTTGTTTGTCCCCTCACTATTACCTGCCTGAAACAGTTCCACAAACACTGATGGCATTTCAGTTGGCAGTGTGTGAGAATATCGAGCTCTGCTTACGAGAGATCTTCTTTCTTGTCAGACCTTGTTGCCATTGTTAATGACTACTGATAGGAATTAGAAGAGGAACAGATATGCCTTTGACATCCCAGCTGAGCAAACTTCCCAGCAGTTGTAAAGGTGTTTAAAAGGAGATGGTCTCTGCTTCTAAAATGAATACCGAGTCATACACCTCACAGTCTTGGAGGTCTTTCATAACTCCTATTCATCCGAGCCTAACGTGAAATTGGGCAGAAGAATTGTTGCTTAGAATTGCTTGTTCCTTCTTGACTGTAAGGAGCTCGAATGACTAGCTCCTCATAGGGTGAGTAGGGCAGAGACGCAGAGGGCCACGCAGGGATGGCAGAAGCTAGCCGAGTGTTGCCTCGTGTGCTCTGTAGGGGCAGACACGCTAATTCAGCTGGGTTTTGTTGTGTCTCCGAAGGTGGGGTTGGTAGGCAATCCAGTGTATTAGTCACCAGTCCCTTCCTCCCTCGCCCTTCATCACTTCTAAGGTGAGCATGTTGTTTTGCAAAAATTCTGTCTCTGAAGAAACTTTGTGTGCAAAGTAGTGTCGCTGGAGTTAGTGTGTTGCTGTCAGCCTGTTCCTGGGAAGAGCTGGGCTTTCTCATTGGCGTAGTGGACGGAGCTGTAAAACCCAAGCCCAGCCGCCTAACTGAGGCCACGTTTGCGGTGTTGGGTTTTGAATCTGCGCTGGTAGAGGAATGGTGTGATGGCTATAAGGTGGGAGGCAATTACAGTTGCGCGGTAATGCTCATCAGCCCAGAACGTGACTTGTTGTTCCATGATGGTTAAATTCTGTACATGTGAACTGTCGAGTGGCTCTTTGGCTGGCCGCCACAGACTAATCTTTGCAGAGACAAATTTTCTATACAGTTTCCACATCTGCTTCTCTGTGTGTGTTTCTGTCCCGCTTACAAACTGCCAGTGGAAGTCCAACAGGACTAAACTTTTTTTTCCTCTAGCATTTTATTTGCTCAGAGAAAGCAGGTTGATTTTGTTTGATTTCATGTAATGTTTTTGAACGATTGCATACCCAGCTTGCAAGGGAGAGGATAATTGAACAAGTTTCAGATAGTACTGTGTTGAGGGTTTTTGTCTAATTTATCCCTAATCGTGGGATTAAATCGCATCTATCCAAACTTGTTCAATAGTACGCAGTGGTTGTAGCTCTGAAATTAAGAGGTATAATAGCAACTGCATTAAATTAATCCTAGAAAAATAAGCATGTCTAGTTTCTTAATTTTAAATTTGAGGTGCCTATTTTTATTATAATTGGTATGGGAAATATATTTCTGCACCAGGACTTTAGCTATAAATTCATTATAATGACATTTGTAAATGTAATCCTTTATTTTCCACATAATTACATTTTAATGTTTAGTTATTCATACTACAGAATCTCTAAGAACCTTGACAAAATGGTATGAAACACAAATTACATCAAATTCTGAAATCAACTAAGCGTAGCTCTCATCTTCATCTGTTACTTCTACTGTAGACTCATGTAAATTTATGGTATGAAATACAGGTTACTGTGATTTTAGTACCTTTGGATAAAAGTTGACACTCATTATAAATTGGGTGGGATTTGTCCATGCCATCAGATGAACATTTTAGTCTCTCATGTGTATGCTAAGACAAAAAAAAAGTACTTCTTGCAGGTGCTGACATGCAGCATCTTTTTCCAGATAATCTAGTATTATGTTCCCACTGTAGAAGATAATATCTTTCCCCGTGGTTATCTTAATGCAATTCAAGATGTTAGGATTTTAAACTATTTGACACAAGAGTTGAAAGTACTGTAAAGTTCATTTTAATATAGATAACTGTGGCTGCAAAATCCCCACTTTACTACTTAAAAGGAATACAAGGATTTTTTTTTTGTCATCACTCGTGAAAAATCTGTTGACCTGATGCTTGCTTTTCTACGTTCGTGAAACAACAAAGATGTATCTGAATAACACTATGTAGTGTTTCTTAGTGGACTAACATACCAAAAGAGTAGAGTTACTTGGGGCAGCACGTCTCCAGTTAAGATCAACCATGATTTGTTTTTAAAAAAATAATAATAACATGGCTTTTTAACTTCATGCTTTAACTTTTTTCCCATCACATGTGGAGGCGTTTTGCTTTGGATGGATGTTATTCATGAGCTTTGTAAACAGAGCATACTACTTTATGTTTTCCTGCGAAGTGTTGGTAAGGCGAATGCTTAAGCTCTGACTGAAACCTTTTCCTGTGATAATGGCCGAGCTCGGCTTTATTTGGTATGAGCAGTCCTGCTGAGTGGAGCTCAGATTCCCTGGAATTACTTGTGCAGAGCCATGGCTCGGCACATGAGTTGTTCTGTTATCTTTAGCCGGGTTACCTATATACTGAAGTGTACTATTAATTAAATTGCTTAATGAGAGACAGAGCCAGGTCACGATTTGGCTCCTTCTGTGCACCTCCCTGGTGGCATCGTGGGGAGCAGGCAGGCTGCATTCACATTGGGATGCTGGCCCAAATTTGTGACCTTACAATGTGTGTGTGTGAGTGTGTGTGCATCCTACAGTCCCTCCCGTGAAGAAGCCCTTGGAGACCGCGGTTCAGACCATCTCCCATCGCTGTTGGTGCCCATGAGGACCCATGCTGTCCCTTCCCACCCTCGGCCTCTGCCGCCTGCCACCCGGCTCTGGCTGCCCTGGGC